>NW_024543059.1:42170000-43390000 GCF_018167655.1 Microtus oregoni
AAATGTGCCGCCATGCCTGCCCCCAAACCTAATTTTTATGAATACATTTTTATGATTTTTCACACAACACTATTTATTACCATTGAACGTAATTTCAAAATAAGAGTTTTTAGGAAAATGAACTGTGGAAAATGAAAGCGTAAGGGACCTGTCAGCAGAGAGGGTTATGATAGAGTGTCAGTGCACAGAGGGTTATGATAGAGTGTCAGTGCAGAGAGGGTTATGATAGAGTGTCGGTCCTAAAGGGAAGCAGTCGGGGTCTGTGATAGCTCAGGAGGGAAGGAGCTGGTCAGGGCTCACACTTCTAGAGTCTCTACTAGAGTATTTCCGGTGACTGCAAGAAGTGCTATGGCTGACCTCTGTGAATCTACTGCATGCTTCTGTCGGCTTCAGAGCCTCTGGAGGAGCATTTTCATAGTTGACCACGAATGTCTTTAAAACTGCCTGTTCCTCGCCGGGCGGTGGTGGCGCACGCCTTTAATCCCAGCACTCGGGAGGCAGAGGCAGGCGGATCTCTGGGAGTTCGAGGCCAGCCTAGTCTACAGAGCTAGTTCCAGGACAGGCTCCAAAGCCACAGAGAAACCCTGTTTCGAAAAACAAAAAAAAAAAAACCAAAAAACAAAAACTGCCTGTTCCTCCACTACAGTTACTTGGTTCTTCGTGTGGTTCACAGGTGGAAGACTTCATTAAAGTCCTTCGCAAGGTTGACAAGGCTCTTGCCGAGGACCTGGAAGAAAGCTTCCCCAGTGTGAAGGCTCAGGCTTGAGACCCGAGTTGGAGTTCTGCTCTCTAAGGAATAAACTGTTTCCAGTGGTTTGAAGTTGGCGTTTGGAAGATTTGGATGAATGTTGTATCAGACCGTGTACTTCCTGATGTCCCTCCTCCCCATTTACCCCACTTTCATTTGCGCCGGTCACTAGAGTTTCTCCACTGTCACCTCCCTCCCCTTTGTACAGAGACCATCAGCGCACACCATCCCCTTTTCCAGTCCCAGTGGCCCACCGCGCAGATCTTTGCACTTACTTCTTCATAACCATGAGGGCTGTGCTGTTCCATCCGGGGATGAAAAGGAAGAGGCATTCTAGAAAGTTCTGGCAGCTTCCCCTGACCCCTGTTCTGTGATATATTTAATGTCCCTATCCTCCCCGCACTCTGTAAGAGGTAAGGTGTGACCAGCTTAGAGCGCTAACCTGCTAATACACTGTAGTGGTTCTGTGAGCATTTAACAGGCTGTGTAGACTTCCCAGATTGTTAGTGACAACTTGGAAGCAGTAGTTACTCTCTTAGTTTAGGTGTCTATTGCTGTACAGAGACACCATGACCATGGAACTCTTATGAAGGAAACCATTTTATTGTGGCAGCTCACTTAGAGTTCAGAGTTTAGTCCATTGTCATGGTGGGACATGGCAGCATGCAGGCAGACACGGTGCTGGAGAAGGAGCTGAGAGTTCTACATCTTACCGGCAACAGGAAGTTGACTAAAACACTGGAGTAGCTTGAGCATAGGTGAGACCTCAAAGCCCACCCCCATAGTGACACATGCCCTTTGGGGACCATTTTCTTTTTATTAACTTTTTTTCCTCCCTTTTTTCTTCCTTCCTCCCTTCCTTCCTTCCTTCCTTCCTTCCTTTCTTTCTTTTTTGGTTTTTTGGGACAGGGTTTTTTTGTGTAACAGTCCTGGCTGTCCTGAAACTTTCTTTGTAGACCAGGCTGTCCTCAAACTCATTGGGATTTGTCTGCCTCCCAAGTGCTGGGATTAAAGGTGTGTGCCACCACCACCTGGCTGACATTCTCTTTCAAACCACCACAGTTACTTTGCCTTTGTTCCCCCGAGAGTCACTCTGGTTCGCAGCTGGAGGTGGAAATGCATGGTTTTGCTTCAGAGTGTGATTTACTGAAGCAAATTGTAGATGAGATTGAGAGAATGTGACAGCCTCTGCAGTCTGTCTCCCTGGTGCTTCGTCCCTCCAACCAAGGCTTCCTGATGAGGATACTGGCACAGCTAACCAGGTGCTTAGGATTCAGTTCGCATCACCTCAGGTACTAACTGGAGTTCTTCATTGGCTTTTTTAAAGTCTCAGTTATGCACAATAAGGGCAGCTTTATAAATCCATCCCAGTTCTCCTCAGAACCTTTGAATTTAAGGGGATGTTCTTTGTACTCCTTGAAGGATTTGTGTTTATAAAATGTGTAAAAATTACCTTCGTTATCCCAGCTAAACTGCATGGAGACTCTTGCCCTGAGGAGTGTCGGTGTCTTCTCACTATGGAAACTGAGTATGTGGTTTGGCACTAGCACAGTCTTGTTGGAAGTCTTTAGTGGTTTTGTGGTATAGTAGGTAGGGAAAGAAACTATCAGAATCTCAAACATGAAAAGTTTTTAAGATATTGCTATTCTCAGTGCTTATTCATTGGGTTAGTCAAACCTAAAAGCTGGTCAGACATCGTCCATGTGGCCAGGTGTAACACGAATTCTAGTTGGTCTTATTAATAAAAACCCAGAGTCTGATATGGGGTTAATGTTGAAAGATCAGGGAAGCTGAGCAGCCAGCCACTAGTTTTTACCTCTACTGAATCCTCAGACCAAAGGGGCAATCCTGTCCCTACAGATCATCAGACTGAATGTCCTGAGCTCTCATCTCCTCCCACCTTATATTCATCTCTCCACCCTGCCATGTCACTCCAGTCTCCACCTCCTTAGTGCTGGGTTTAAAGGGATGCAATCCAAAGTGCTGGGATCAAATGTGCGAGCTGTTTCTCTTTTAGACTACTTCAATCTCACGTAGCCCAAGGTGGCCTTGAACTCACAGAGATCCTTGTGCCTCTGTCTCCCAAGTGCTGGGATTAAAGGTGTGTGCCACCACACCTTGAACTCACAGATGTTGCAAGGAGGGGCTACTTGTTCTTCCTGGCTGTCCAGCTTGCTTAGCCCCGAAATAACCACCCAGAAACTGTATTAATTGAATCACTGCCTTGCCTATTAGCTCTTGCTTCTTATTGGCTAACTCTTATATTAATTTAACCCATTTCTATTAATCTGTATGTGGCCACATGGCAGTGGCTTACCGGATAAAATTTCCAGTGTCTGTCTCTGGCGGATGCATGGCATATCTTTCCCAACTCTGCCTTCTTCCTCCCAGAATTCATTTCTGTCTTCCCCGCCTACCTAAGTTCTGCCTTATCAACTAGGTCAAGGCAGTTTCTTTATTAACCAATGAAAGCAACACAAAGATAGAAGGACCTTCTACACCACACAGAGGTCTGCCTGCCTCTGTCTCCCAAGTGTTGGGATTAAAGGTGTTTGCCACTACACCCAACTACTCTCTTTCTTTTTTATTTTAAGGACTTTAACATTTTTCTTTTCTCTCCCAAGCCTGCATATATTTTTAACACACTGTAAACCATGTAGAGGTTTTCGTCATCTTTGAATCTCTCTTTACTGTATATGTCTCTCTTTTTGTGACCATGTGAGTCTTTAATTTGCTAAGCGATATGACTAGGATTAAAGCCATGACTTTGATGGCTGGATCCAGCCCATTACTTAGCTTTCTGAGATTCCAGCCTCATGGCAGAAGTACTACGGGAGCCTTGTTTATCGCCACCACTCCATGGCGTTTCAAGATCCCTGCCACCACCAAAAAGCATGCAGTTACCTTTTCATCAACACCATTTAAGTGTTTTGTTAAAAGCTGCAAGGTTTTGTAGCTAAAGCTGAGTCAGGAAGCCTCTCTTAAATGAGAGTGCTTGCCTCTAACAAGCAGAGTCCATCTGAGAATGTGCTGCTATCAATAAGCCGTGCTTTACTCTCTCCCACCCCTTTCTTTTGTCTAGAATTATTTCCCAGACTCTCTCAGGTTTATGTGGATGCAGTTGTCCATATGGGTACCATTGTGCTGACCGAGGTTTCTGTCCCGCCTGGTCCCTGTAGACCAGGCTGGCCTCAAACTCCCGGAGATCCACCTGCCTCTGCCTCCCAAGTGCTGGGATTAAAGGTGTGTGCCACCACACCTTGAATTCGCAGAGGTCGGCCTGCCCCTCGGTCAACACAGCACAAACAAAATCTCACCACAGCTATGCCCGACTTAGAGTAGTGGGAACCATGGGAAGCCAATAGACCCTTTGTGGAGATGCTGCTAGCTTTTGTTCTGTGGTTCATTTTTTAACCTGTCTGTGCTGCATATCTGCATAGAATACAAAGCCTGCATTGATAAAATTGTGTAGTATGCCTTAGTTTAATTTGTATGACATCAAGTTCGCTTAGATCTCGTCTTGGACAGCCCAGGGAGCATCTGTGAAATAGAAGGACTCTAGATTTCTAGTGCATTTCACAGCCAGAGGTGTGGGTGGACCTCCGTGACCAAGCAGGTTCACCCTGAGTGTTTCTACCTCGGGGTTCTGGCAAAGGCTGTGTGACTCTGCACCCAGACCTGGAGGAGTCTGTACTCAACAACAGCGGCTACTTTGGACTAAGTATATACTGCAAGTACAATCCACTAAACAGAACTTAATTGAGCCTGATACCGAATATGTGTAAGGGTGGAGAAGAGTGTGGCAGACACAGGACCTAAGATTCGTGATAGAAGTGGTCCCCATTGGTTCAGGCTTTACCGTGTGGCATCCACTGTACAAACACATTTATGTTATTCTACAATGGTTCCCGAAGGCAACACTCGCCATTTTATAGATGGGAAAAGGCTAACTCAGAGTGTCTGCACACGTGCCTAGCGTATCACAGTTGGCAAATAGCTGCCGTGGAATCTATTCTAGGCTTGCCTGGCCCTAAAGCCAGCCTTCTTCATCATAGGATACTAACAGCCTATGCGTAAGCATGGATTAGGTCGTGAAGGGTTTCTAAAGGAATCTGCCTATCCACGTCCCCTTCTCTTTCACTGAGCTGCCTGCATTCTTCCTTGTTATCATGTCTGACAGAAGGGGGATGATGTCTGAATAAAGCTTGGCAAATGAGGTTGGCTCGGGGGTACCAGACTCAACATCATGAAACTTATAAGGCTGGGGACATGGTCTGGGGCAGCCAGTCAGCCATTGTTTGTCCACTGTGTGCATGTTTTGACACTAGGAAGATAGATGAACAAAACCCAGAGGCAGCATTCTGAGAAGACCACAGTGGACAGAGCAGACAGAAGTCTTGTCCCAGTGAGGGCTCATACTCTAGATGTATAAAGATGCAGGCAGATGCTGCAGACTGCACAGGGGACAGACGAGGTAGACAGCTGTGGGCAGATCCTTTCACTTAGCTTTCACTTAGTCTGTATCTGTGTCCTTGCTATGCCTCCTTGGTGAATGAAGCATGCTTTCCTGTCCCTTGACTTTGAGCTGGCCCGGGTCGCTAGGCAATAGAATGTTAGAATAGGATGCTTCTGCGCATTCAGCCCCCTGCATTCCTGCCATTCACTGGGAGGAGAACATGTCCTGGATAACTCTTAGTCCCTGCAGGACAAGAAATTAATGCTCGGTCTGTGACGAGAAGTCTGTAGACCACTGGTTCGCAGCCTTCTTAATGCTGCAGCCCTTTAATACAGCTCCATAAGTTGTGGTGACCCCAACCATAAAATTATTTCATTGCTACTTCATAACTGTAATTTTGCTACTGATACGAATTACTATGTGAAAATCTAATATGCAGGATATCTGATATTCAACCCCCATCCAAACGGATCATGCCTCACAGGTTGAGAACCATGGCTGTAGTCCACCCTGACCCACATGTGAATGAGTAGGAACTAAAATGCTTGTTTTGAGCCAGTGAGTTTTGGAGTGGCTTCTTAGTACTAATGAAACAGCCCAAGGGAGATGCTGCCTTGGTACCCTCTGGCTTCATATCCCACCTGAGGTCTTCAGAGTAGTTCCTGATTCAAGTCTGTGAGTATGACGGCTCCCTGCTATAAAGTGCACTGGGCATGAGTCCTGTTCTACACAGTCATTTGCATTCCTAGTCTTTTTTTTTTTCATTAATCTGAACTGTAGCACAAAGCTATAGTTCCAGCCCTCTGGAAGCCAAGGCAGGAGGGTCATGAGTTCAAGTCGAGCCTGGGTTGTAAAGCAAGATTCTCTCTCAAACAGAGTATTAACACACACCTATATGTATTTATAAGGTGCAACATGGTTGTAATACATTTACATAAGCCACACAAGAGTTAGAGTAATTGTTCTGTCTCCTGTTTATCATTGCTTTTTCTTGAGAATTTAAGAAAAAAAAAATCCTTTTGGTTAGCTAATTTGAAATATGCAGCTAAGTAGTTACCCAGCTGTGTCACAGAACATTAGACGTGTGCTCTGTCCGATTGTGCTCATCCCTGAGCCCCTCTACTCTTTGCACCCAGCTTTCACCACCTCTGGGCACCCTTATCCCCTTTATTAGGAAACCATTTTTTCTTCCATGTCACCTTTGAGAGCTTGTGGTGTTTGCTATTCTGTGTCTCACTTATAACAGCCTACATTCCATTCTTGATAGATGTAGGGAATTGCAGACACAAGAAACCACCTTGGCAGTGGGAAGGCAGGCAAGGAAAGACGCTACCAGACCCTGATTGGGGTTCTGAAGAACTACGGCAGGCCTCAGGATGCCCCTGTCCTCAGTGATACATCACTTCAGTGGGTTTGACCAAAGGCAATGAGAAGCCTGGCATCTCATCACAGGCTGGAAGCTTTGGTGACAGACAAGGGGACTAATGTGAGCAAGTGTCCATCAAGAATCAACAGGACTTGGTCACTGACTTGAGGCGAGGCAGACCGGAGAGTATGTCATGGTCTCTATTTCTCCGTGAGCCATGTTTGTAGCAAGACTTTCAGAGCTCCTTGGCTGTGATCTCGGTGTATTCCTCCGGCCCCTAAACACCTTGCCTCGTGAGACACCTTGAAGGAACCTTAAATACCAGCTTCCTCTTCCACTGCTCAGGCTGCAGTATATATTCATGAAAACTCCCTTGCTTGCTAGGCTCCTGCTAATTACTTACTAGCCTTGTATCAATATTGGGCCTGTTGACCTGCAGGCTCTTTGCAAGTGGAAGACCATCTGCCCAATGCTGTCATTGGGAAGGCTTTCCCTCCAACCATAATGAAATCACTAAGATCATTTCCTGCTCCCAGCCCTTGTTCAGGGCTTCTATCTACTGTCAATACAAGGTTATTAAAATACTTCAGTAAAGTCCACATGTCCTTTTCATCCTGTCCCACAAAGATTTGTGTTCTAGTGATGGAAACAATAAGTAACAGGTGACGTCAAGCCTATTGTAATAAAAGAAGGCTGTTTATTAAAGTGGCTGCCCCCACTGTTTTTCCTTTGACATCATGGGGTCTGTTTATAATGGCTTTTGTGGTTTTCCCCACAGCATCTGACACTCATGATTGCAGGAGACACCGAGGTTTGGAAACAAGTCTCTTCAATACAAATGGTACTTTCCTGCTCAGGCCCAGCTGCTCACAGCTTCAAGGATAGAATATGGGAAGAAAGCAGTTTGATAGAATATGGAAGAAGGAGTTTGACTTCCTCAAGTCTAGGCTTTCTGCCTGCAGGGAGGGTGCATTGAAAGCTCAGAGCATGGCTGGGTGGGGTGGGTCCTGCATGTGCAGCCACAGTGGGCGAGTCCAGCACCAGGACTTTATTGTGCCAGTCACCGGCTCCATTAGAACCAATCAGCACTAGATCCTGAAGCTGCCTGTGGACACCTCAGCATCTGAAGAATTAGCGTCTCTGGGGAGCCACTCTTCCCTGAGCCTGTATTTCGGAAAGGTGTGTGAGGATGTCCCTCTTCCTTTGGGGTCTCTATTGGAAATGCTGGGGAATTCGCAAATCCAGAACCATGCTTTCTTCAGACTGTGGCTGCTGTCCAACTTCTGCTTGTAACCAGGGGCAGTTCACAATTAGCAAACACTTCTCTGGAGGAAAAAATTCTCTAACTTCCCCACACACACAGAGAGAGAGAAGGGAAGAGAAGCCCACTGACGTGGACCCCGGAACCAACTCCCTAGATGAAACTAATTTTTTTTCATATCTGTTAGCTTTGAATAAAATAAATGACTTGATTGTTTTAAATGACCTCAATTACTTTCATTTTTTAAATTGTAGTATTCAGTTTACAAAGAAATATAGATGGCTTGCCCCAAATACATTCTATGACAATGAACAGACTTGAACAATGGAAAATTCACATTTTCATTTGAGTTCCCAGTGGTATGAAAACGTTGGTAGTCAGATTGCCTGTTTGAACCTGTTTTCATGGGGCCTGGCTCTTCCTTTAGAACAGCTGAGGGGAAGCACACAGAGCAAATACCAAGTCCTGGAGATGCTTTTTGCTTTTAGGATGTTGCTGGCCTCTTGGAAGGGTGTTCTCTGAGTATTGTGACCCCCAGAAGCCCTTTGGAGGAACGTACCAGCTGCTCTGTAACCATAAGCCGCCCCTCCTTTGATGGGGAGATTAATACATCCCATAATCATATCATCCTGCTTTCTCTGGGCCTAGAGTTTACTCAGCCTTGAAAGAAATGGAAATTATTTAAAGAGAGAAAAAATATTTATTTCCTCTCTGAATTCATCTAGAAAAGTGATTGAGAAAGAAACTCAAGGGTTTGTTGCTGTCGGGAGCTAAGAGATTCGCTTCCCTTTGCAGTTCTGGAAATTTTAAAAACTAGAAGAAAGCCATTAGATGAAGAGCTGAGCTCGCGTGGTCCCCTCTGAGCAGAAACTCCGTGGGGTACACAGGGAGTGGCGTCCTAGGGAGGACAGACTTATGGCCCTGGGGATCCATGTGGCGGGAGCAGAAAGCAGGTTACCGCTGATGCCCATCACCAGAGGAACTGTGCTGTCTGGATCTGTCCTCAGTCTGTCTCTCTCCCACAAAACATCCGAGTTTATTTGCCATGTGCTGGAGTTTGGAGAAACCTAACTTTGGTGTTTGTTTTTCATCTTATTCTAAAATTTAAACTCAAGGGTTTTTTTTGTTTTGTTGGGGTTTTTTTTGTTGTTGTTGTTGTTTGGTTGGTTGGTTGGTTTTTTTTTTTTTTTTTTTTTTTTTTTTGAGACAGGGTTTCTCTGTATTACTTTGGAGCCTGTCCTGGAACTAGCTCTTGTAGACCAGGCTGGCCTGGGACCCACAGAGATCCACCTGCCTCTGCATTCTGAATGCTGGGATTAAAGGTGTGCACCACCACCGCCTGGCTCGGGTTTTTGTTTTTGTTTTTTAAAGCTCCTAGCATCAGCTTTTGGGGGAGGTGAGAAAAAGCCTTGCTACATGCCCAGGCTAAATGGAACCCCAAATCCCGTCTCCAGGCACTGCGTGTGTACTGCCAGCCTATTTCGTCATTCTTGTCTCGTTCTCTCCAGCTGCACTCTAGCACTGGTTTCCATGTGGCTTCACGAGCTTCTGTGGGCAGAGGGCTGGTCCACTGTGGGAGAACTTGTGTATTAGCATGGATTCTGTTAAGATGCCATCTCTTCAGAGACCTTCGGGGTGTTGTCCCTAAGTTCTCTGTTGATGTTTCTAAAAGAGGTAAGATGGAAACTGAGCTGTAAAGGACACCTACTCATTCTTTCATTCTGTAGTCTGTAGTGACCTGAAGTTGACCTTGTGTGAAGTATTGTGCTGTTTGTGGGACAAAAGAGGTGGGAATTCAAGATAGGTGAGAAACAAGGGTGCTAGTTAGCACCTCCTCCATCATTGCAAACCAAGGCCCATGCCTCTGCCTCTGATCAGTCCTCCAGGTTGAATGTCCGGGGCTCCCTAACACCACCCCACCGCCTTCCATCTTCATGACAAGGTCAGCAGCTAAATGTCTGTCCCCACTCACCCAGCACAGAGACAACTCTCTGGCTGCTCGGGGCTCAGCTCTGTCATCTGCAAAGGGAAGCTCCCAGTTAGCTTTCCAGAAGTTTTCAAATTGAGATGTGGGTGATGCCAACAAGCCTGCCACAGCAGGGCATGGTGATGTTACAGCAGAGGGAGGAGGGGAAGAGCCAATTCAGGTTGTGTGCAGGGGACTCAAGGTGCCTAAGTGGGGAAAAAAATCAGAACCTGTAATTTATCTTAACTGTATAGCATAGCCTTAAGTCACTAGAACCCTCAAAGCCAGGAGGGGGTTAAGGAGAGCACAGTGGGTCTCATGAGGTGGGCGTCGTAGCTAACCTTCTGCACCTGACACTATCATAGGAAGAAACCATTTAAAATGTGTTTAATTTCAAATTAAACACAAGACTGTTCTTTTTTTATGTTTACAATATTATGTCTGTTTGTATTCCTGCAGGCCAGAAAAGGGTACCAGACCTAACTACAGATGGTTATGAGCCACCATGTGGTTGCCGGGAATTGAACTCAGGACCTTTGGAAGAACAGACAATGCTCTTAACCGCTGAGCCATCTCTCCAGCCCCACAAGACTGTTTTTAAAGGGTATATTTAAATTCTTGGATCAGACCAAATTAAAACCAACAGGGATCTCTGTTTTATTACTTCGAGGATTGGGGGGTGTTTGGGCGGTTCAAAAGAAATATCTGATGTATTAATGACAAAATGCAGCTGTTGCCTTCCACCCCCGCATTTGAGAATAGTGCATGAAGTGCTGAGACCCTGTGTCATGGGTGCGGGGAGAAGATGGAGTTGCCAGCGTTGGAGCTGAGAGGTGAGAATATCTGGGCATCTTCTGGATTCTCTGTAGGAAGGTACACTTACCATCCCTCCACACACACAGATTCACTCCCCAGGAAAAGAGAGATCAAAGACAGACCAATATGTCAAGAGGCTTGTTGGCCTCCCCTCCCCCACTCCTTTCTAGACCCCAGAACCCGCAACAGACTGGCTTCCTGTATCCCCCTAACAAACGTTTATTGATTGCTGGCTGTATGAACTTAATTCTGGGAGTGCAGTGTTTGGTATATGGCATTCCCTGGCGTTAGCTATATAAATGAATGAGCATCATGCCTCCCTTTTGAAACTAATAAAGCTAAGCTTATAGCAGATTCCCAGACTCCTAATAGGCCTGGAACCAAGCCCACTGGGGGGATTTCTAAGACCCTATGCCAGTTCGACCCTAGACCTACCAATTTAGTTGGCAATGGGACATAAACTGGACCTTTATGCTTTTGTAGGACAGTCTTTAAACTTGCTGAGTAGCTAAGGTTGGCCTTGAACTACCAAACCTACTGCCTCCACCCCTGGGCCTTGTTATTATAAGTGTGGGTCACCCTCTCTGGTCATGCATTAGGTTTTGGGTGTTTGTTTGTTTTTAACAAAGCTCCCTGAGTTTTTAGCAGAGTTTGGGGATCACTGATTTAAGAGCCTCTTACTTGTTGGAGGCCCCAAGACTCTGGGAAATACCTTGTCATTTTGAGTTTGTAAGCTTACATTGTTTTTCTTAAACAGGGCACCTACACTGAATAGGCTTCAGGTGTCACAAGTGGCTCTGACCTTCCCTGTCCTTGAGTGCTTAGTCCAGAAACTGGTGGCTGAGCCAGAATGAGCTTTTCAGAAGTGTGGCTTGGCTGTAAGACACAGATTTACATCCTCTTATGGTGGTGCTACCATGCGAAGCTAAGCCTTTACAAGCTACAGCTGACCCCTCTTGCATCCTTGACTCTTGTTTTGGTTGATGACCTTGACCGTGGTTTTTGCAGTACTTTCAGGACGAACTGAACTGTACTAGAAGACTTGGTTGACTGCAGGTAACAGGGTTTTACTACAATGAATTGGATTGTGTGCCCAAACAAAGATTTGTTTCTCAAAGCATTTCCCATACAAAGTTTTTGGGAGTGACACTATGGTCCCTTCCTGTGTTCCTGCAGTTCTTCTGCTCCTTACTCACCCCACATACACCTTTTCTGGAGGAGTTGCATAAAGACACTTATAAGGCTGGTTTACAACACTGCAAAATGTATTTCAGTGTCTTTATTCCACAGGCAAGCAGCCATCTCCGCTACCCTTGTGGGTGGGTCACAGACAGGCTGGCCAGGTGTGGAGCTTCCTCTTCTGTGCCTTTGACCAAGTGCGTTGCACTTGGGTGTGTGTCTCGGGGTGCATTGCACTTGGGTGTGTGTCTTGGGTGCATTGCACTTGGGTGTGTCTCGGGGTACATTGCACTTGGTGTGTGTCTCGGGGTGCATTGCACTTGGGTGTGTCTCGGGGTGCATTGCACTTGGTGTGTGTCTCGGGGTGCATTGCACTTGGTGTGTGTCTCGGGGTGCATTGCACTTGGTGTGTCTCAGGGTACATTGCACTTGGTGTGTCTCGGGGTGCATTGCACTTGGTGTGTGTCTTGGGGTGCATTGCACTTGGTGTGTCTCGGGGTACATTGCACTTGGGTGTGTCTCGGGGTACATTGCACTTGGGTGTGTGTCTCGGGTGCATTGCACTTGGGTGTGTGTCTCGGGGTGCATTGCACTTGGTGTGTGTCTCGGGGTGCATTGCACTTGGGTGTGTGTCTTGGGGTGCATTGCACTTGGGTGTGTGTCTCGGGTGCATTGCACTTGGTGTGTGTCTCGGGTGCATTGCACGTGGGTGTGTGTCTCGGGGTACATTGCACGTGGGTGTGTGTCTCGGGGTACATTGCACTTGGGTGTGTGTCTCGGGTGCATTGCACTTGGGTGTGTCTCGGGGTACATTGCACTTGGTGTGTCTCGGGGTGCATTGCACTTGGTGTGTCTCGGGGTACATTGCACTTGGTGTGTCTCGGGGTACATTGCACTTGGGTGTGTGTCTCGGGGTACATTGCACTTGGGTGTGTGTCTCGGGTGCATTGCACTTGGGTGTGTGTCTCGGGGTGCATTGCACTTGGTGTGTGTCTCGGGGTGCATTGCACTTGGGTGTGTGTCTCGGGGTGCATTGCACTTGGTGTGTCTCGGGGTGCATTGCACTTGGGTGTGTCTCGGGGTATATTGCACTTGGGTGTGTGTCTCAGGGTACATTGCACTTGGTGTGTCTCGGGGTGCATTGCACTTGGGTGTGTCTCGGGGTACATTGCACTTGGGTGTATGTCTCGGGGTGCATTGCACTTGGTGTGTCTCGGGGTGCATTGCACTTGGGTGTGTGTCTCGGGCTGCATTGCACTTGGTGTGTCTCGGGGTACATTGCACTTGGGTGTGTCTTAGGGTACATTGCACTTGGGTGTGTGTCTGGGTGCATTGCCTGGCATTCAGCGGAGTGAGCATGACATCGGCCGAAGGGGGAGAAGTTGGAGCTCGTGGTCTGGGAGATCACAGGGGCTCTCAATGGCTCTTAGCTCACTGAGTGGCTGTGTGTTTACTCATGTCACCTATAAAGCACAAAGACCAGTCTAGGGTACCCTCAGGCTTCCTTTCTTGGCCACACCTGGCTGAGAGTCCCCTTGGCCCATTCTGCGTAAGAAGCACTAACTCGACCACTCAGATCCATTATGTGCGTGTGTGTGATTCCTAGTGGCCGTTGTCTAGTATTCCTCTTAGCCATGCACTAGAAATGCTGCAAAGGAAACCAAAACAAACCCCACTGTGTGGAATGTGAAGTCCAGTCAGTATGCAAAACCCTATGAACTAGAATCCTGCCATGTATACTAGGCACACTGGCTTCCCTCCTGAAAGCATTACAAACGTTTCATCATATATAGCTAGTTTCCTTCTCTAGGGAAGAATAAAGGCAATTAAGGGCTTGGCTACTACCCTCTGTAGGGAATAACTGGGACTGTATTGATTTTTCCCCACACTGGAGTCTGTAGAGCATCCCTACATCTGGCACATCTGGGAAAGTGCCTCAGGAGCCTCTTCCAAGTGGAGTCTGGGGCACTGTAGACTGCATTTCCTGGAGATGAGAGGAGAACCCTTTTCTGTGTTTGGCTCTCTGAGACTAGCCATCCTTGTCCCCGCAGGCACATTTTCTTCTCTTGGAGTCTTCCTGACTGCTGTGGAAGGCAGGCTGTTCCACCAAGCTCAACACAGAAACAGTGAAGGGAGGCTAACCATGTTGGCTCACTTCCCCTGATGTAGACTCAGTGAAACCCTTTTATAAAAGGTTCTCTTCAGAGATCATTAAATTAGACAAATGGTCCAGGCTTTGTGCTCAATGGTCCCAACAAACCCTGTTTGACTTGCTGCTTGGAAAAAGGATTGGCAGCCATGAATGAGACGGTGATAATGCCTCTGTACACAGCGCAAAGCAAACAAGACAACAGACATGGAGGGCAGCGGTGTCCAAGCTCAGGGCCCGTTTCCAATGGATCCTCAGAGGATAACCTCTCCGTCTTAAAAGCCCAAACAACCACTCTCCTGGTGATTCCCAGCGATTCTGAGCACTGTGCTTCCACAGGCAGAGGCCCTTTCTCCACTCGCTTGGGCGTCTGAGCAGAAAGGTGCATCTTGAGTACCCTTTTTTGTCCCCTTTCGTCTAAAGGGGACACCGTAAGCTACAGTCTTGGCTCTTCCAAGTGCAAATGAGTACTTAAAATTTGTTAAAAGACATATTTTTATTTTCTGTTTATGTGTTTGACTTGTATGTATATCTGTGCACTATATGCCTGGTCCCTAAAGAGATTCGAAGTGGCTGTTGACTCCCCTGAAACTGGAGTTACAGATGTTGCAAACTGCCATGTGGATGCCGGGAATTTAATTCAGTCCTCTGGAAGTGCAGCCATCTTTCAACTGAGAAGCCTTCCTTCTTTTAGTCCCTTGAGTACCTATAAAACTATCTTGGGAATGTTAGGAGGGGTCTGCTAGATTCAAAACACAAAGTTAACAAAGCCTACACACCCTACAAAACTAAAAATGAAGCAATCATTGTATTTTTTAGTCTGAATTTTGAAAATTCTGCAGCACACTGAGACAAATGTTTCCGGGGCTAGAGAGAAGCCTTGGAAGCCTCCCCATTCATGTGTTTTTAGGCAACCGCAATGCAGAGCGAATGGGAGGCTTTGTCATGACTAATTTAGGCTAATTTCTCAATGAGTTTGGAATGACCATCATTTGGGGGAGGGGTGATTGATGGAGCAAAAATGCTCACATGAAAAACATGGTTTTCAGTTACATTTTTAAAAAAACTACTAAGAAATGAAGAGGATTTGAAATGAAGCATGCATTATATTTAAGCAAGTTTGTCCCTAGTTCTCCTTCTCAGTAAAGCCATGAGATGTTATCTGCCATGAGAACTTGCTGAAGACATCCTGTGAAGGTTATCGTACTCGCTTGTGTGTGACAGCGGGGAGTAGATTTGGATCTGAACTCTGGTGTATAGATTTGTGCCTAGATCTCCCCCCAAAACCCCTGGGTGTTATCAGACGCAAGCACTTGCCCGGGGCATCATGTGAGGATGATAGTCCTTCTAGGGAGGGGATTTTATAGATCTGGATCTGGTGCACTCCAGAAAGTTTGTCTCAGCCTGACCTCTCCCATCACCCACTTTCCCCTCTTCTGATTAAATCTGACATGACTTCTAGTATCTTGTGGTGCTTTCTATAAACATGTGTTTTGTGCCCAAACCTCTCTGGTGAAGAACAAAAAAGAATGTCTTGCCTCATCGTCCCCTCATTTCTCCCAAGTGCACCTGTGCTTTTTTGTATTCCTTCTGAACAAACACGTGTGGTCTTGTTGTTGGTTTGAGAGCTATCTCTCACATGACTGTGCTGGAACCTATGCTGTCTCAGTTCTTTCCCTGAAGGAGTTTGTAGCATTGAGAGAAGCAAGGAGGCCAATACTATGTCAGAGCCAGAAGAAGCTGAAAGAACACAGCATACAGCTATGGTTTCTGGGGGCGGGGGGCTGGCATGGCTTGTTTCCGGTCTCCCTCAGTTAAATGAAGAAATTTAAACTAAGTACCTGTAACTCAAATCCCCTTTTGTCTTAGAAGTAACACAAAGGGTAAATACCACAGAGCTAAGGGACAGCAGCTGCCTCCAGCTTCTGTCCTGACGTAGAGCCTTGGAAGGTCACTCAGCCATTCTCCTTCTCTGTTAGTTTAAGAACCAATGTAAACAATATAAAGATACTTTGCTAAATGAAAAACACTAAATAGATTTTAGAGATTACCAAGCCCATTTACTCACTAGGCTGTGTGTGCCCAGGAGTCTACTGTATAGATGAAGAGTACACTGTTTTACTTTAGACCTTTTACTTGTTTTGTTTTCAAAACACATTTTTATCTAAATGGATTTTCTTTCCCTTAATGGCCAACAAAAGTCACATTGCAATATTAAAAATAATTTTCTTTGACCCAAATCTCGAGACTCAAGACAATATGGACATTGGACTCTCAGTCTCTGTGTAACATGGAATTAAATTCTCATGGGGAGCTGCAGGGTGCCTCAGATTAAGAGCACTGCACTAGCCTCTCTTGCGGAGGACCCAGGTTTGGTTACCAGCACCCACATAGTTGCTCACAATCATCTTTAACTCCAGTTCCAGGGGCACCAGGCACACACATGGCATACAGACATAAATGTAGACTTTTCTTTTAAGGAAATTCTGAATAGACCAGCCTGAGAGTGACCTCACTGGGTCTGAGTGCTGCGTGATGAAGGGACACCTTGTGCTATCTGTACACCTGCGTTTTACTATTTAATGATTCAACACTTAAAATTCAGCAGGAATTTTGCTGTCTTTCCAGTTAAAAATTCCAGCATAAATGTGGGAGGAGCTCCTAGACCCTACCCCAGATGAGGAGCTGTTGCCACTTGCTGGCTCTAGGGGAGGGAAAGTCAGTCTTCTTTAGGGGTGTGGCCCCTGGTAGGTTGCCTCTGTCCCAGTGAATGGGTCCGCAACCACGTGTGTATGCACAGCACTAACAGCTGATGCTTAAAAAGAAGACGGGCACAAGTTGGAAGATGTGTTGGGATGGAGGGAATTTGAGGGAACGGATGGTGGCTATGATCAAGATAGACCACATACATGTAAGAAACTAAAAATAAACAAGCAAATAAAAAGTCCAAACAGGAATGGGGATTTTCCTCATTAGTTGGAACTTTCCCAGAAAGTGTGAGGCCCTGGGTTTGATCCCTAATTCACAATAAAACAAAAAGATACATAATAACAAAGTCAAGTATAATGTCTTGTTGATAACTTAAAATTTACTGTACAAAATAATGGGCCTTTTTATAATGTGTTCATGTGACTATATAATGTACTTCGATCATTTGTATACCCTTCTCCCATTCCCTGTACCTTTTCTTTTTCCTAATTAATTAAACCAATTAATCATTAATATTGGTCTACTTGATTGGATTGAAAAATGCACAGGAGATTAGGAAGAGCTCAGAGTGTGGCTGCAAATGTGCCCAGAGGCGATTAGATCAGGGACAGATGATTAGATCAGGGGCTCTGTTTTGGTCAGTGGTTTACTGCGTCAATGGATTAAAAGTCTGCATTTACTTTGGGGAAGTAATAGAACTGGGCAGGGTGGGGCCTACTTGGAGACAGCTGGGTCACTAGGGTCTCTCTGATGAGTATGTCTTGGCCTCAGTTCCTTCCTGTTGCTTTTTGCTTCCCAGCCCACCATACTGAGCACCTTGGCTCTCTAACACCTTCCATTGTAATATTCTACCTCCCTGCGATCCAGAGACAATAGCTGCCAGTCCTAGACTTGACGCCTCTGAATCTGTAAGCTGAGGGAAACTCTTGCACCCTGAAGTTCTTCCCGGCTGGTATTTGTCTTCCAGAGTTAAACTGTGCAGCCCTCGATATGGGTGAACTAATTACCATTACTAAAGGGTGAATGTTTTCCTTGATAGTTTTATGGTGATCACAAAAGAAAACGTTAATGCACACTGTGCGAAGGCACCTGACAGGGAGAGAAATACAGGCAATAAAGAGAAATAGAAAGCTAAGCTGCCTGCTGTCTCACAGCTAATGAAGTGGCTGTGTTGGGCCCCAGGGTCTTCTTGGAGTCCATGTGCTGTCGGTGCACATGGGGAAAGACCTTTACTTCCTATGGAGATGATTCTGGACTTTCCATATTTGCTTCTCATCTTCTTCTTCTTGGCTTATGGGAAGACACTTTATACTTCTACAGTAAGAGAGGGCAATGTGACTAAGTGGAGCCAGGGAATGTCGAAGCATCTAAAATCTGGTATTACATCTCAAAATTATTATCCATTTTGGTGATGCCTATATTCAGATGAAACAACCCTAAGATGGAAGTTTACAAAATCCCTGAGCAACTACACAGATCACACAGAGAAGAACAGCTCTGGAGAGTCACTCAAAGACTGTTGAACAAGAGTGAGAGAGAAATAAGCTTTTATGGTGTTGACATAACAAAGAGACAATTGAATGCTGCCTTTGCTGTACTTACCACATATTAGTCAAATGGAAAAATTTACCTTGTTTTATATTTAAATGGGACACCCATAAAACAGGTGATTCAGAGCCCCACCCCAGAAATCATATGCGCGCATTCTCTACCTCCTTTGCAATAAAGCAGAGAAAGAAACATACACACACACACACAAACACACACACACACACACACTCACTCATGCATGTATACACATACTTTCTTTTCCTCTCTCTCTCTGTCTCCCTCTTTACCCCCCTCCCCCATTTGGGTTGCTCAAACTGGCCTTGAGTGACCAGGTAAAGACACCTTGCATCAATTTCCCAAGTAACTGAGACTACGGGTATGTCCTACCATACCTGGTATGTCACACACACACACAGTTTAGAAGTGTGACCATAGGGAGAGAGGAAGGAAGGAATAAGGGAAGGGAGGGAAGAAGAGAACCTCATAAAAAATTTTAATCACTCTCTGGGAAAATAGTAGCTAACTAACCTCGCACTAAGGTAGAGGTACAAATATTGAAAATGCTGTAGAAAGACCACCACATCTTCATCTGTAGGCAGGGGCTGCTTGTTCATTCCCGGCTGCCCAGACTCGAAATAACCACTCAGAAACTATATTATTCAAATCACTGCTTGGCCAATCACTTAAGCATATTTCTGGCTTACTCTTATACTTAAATTAACCCATTTCTATTAGTTTATATTTTACCATGAGGTTCATGGCCTATCAGCAAGGTTTCAGCTAGCAGCTCGTGTCTTTCCCCTCTGGAGGCTCCATGGTGTCTCTTGACTCTGCCTTCTTTCTCCCAGCATTTAGTTTAATTCCCCCCCCACACCCCGCCCGCCTAGCTCTACTCTACCCTATCACAGGCCAAGGCAGTTTCTTTATTCATTAACCAATGAAAGCAACACATATACAGAAGGACTTCCCATATCATTTTCCCTTTTCTGTTTGAAATAAAAGGGATGTTTTAACTTTAACATAGTAAAATTACATATAACAAAACAGGTAACAAGCAAGAATTATAGTTACAATATTTATATCTACTTTATCTTTTATCATAACTAAGGAAAACTATATCTATAAATTCTTCAACTCCATCAAAGACTCCAGAAGGATATAATATTACCTAAGTTAATAGGAAGTGCATAGTAAGCTACTTCCAAAGCTCTAGAATTGACAGAGACATCTTTCTGCCTGGACTGTCACCCAAAGTTCTTCTGTACTTTTGGGGCATCCATCCTCAGCCCACAGGCCCATAGTATCCAGCAGACTTTTCCATGAAGCAGGAAATTTCAAAGACAGTTCCACCTATATTGGCAGTTTGTCACTCACTTTCTCCTGTGTCCTGCAGAATATCTAGCAGACTCTTTCATGAAGCCGAAACCCTGAAGGATTGTCTCACCTTTTGGCAAGTTCAGCATTCATTTCTCTGTGGGTCCTACATGTCTAGTTCATACATATAGCATCAAGCTGTCCAGGCAAGAGCAGTTTCTTACCCAAATGGAGCCATAAGGAGCTCCTTCAGTGTCCACCATCCTCTTGAAGTAGATTGGTGCTGCCAGGAGCAGGTGTGTCGGTGTGTCTCATTGTCATGAAAAAGCCTAAGTTTTTAAAACATCTTAAATGCCATATTCTGAAAGTCTCTGAAATATTTAAAAAATACCTATCTAACTTAAACATATCTCTATATATTTAGAAAACCTAACTACCACATGACTACACACTTGACTATTATAGATGATTATCTATTAACCTATATTTCTTAATTATACATTATATTTTCAAATGAACTGCACAATCACAATATCCTAATCAAGAGCAGAAACATACATATAACAATATTGACCCAAAACCTGCATCAATAGAACAAGATCCATACCAATGCAAATTATTCACTTCTATATATTATTCATATCCCCCTTTAAATGTTAACAAACATTTATAAACAATCATTTATGGAATTTGGGCATAGTTCTCTCCAAACTGCTTCCTGCTTTTTGTTGGGCAGAGTAATTTTGCAGGGGGAGGGGTGTTCACAATGACCTTTTGGGGCATCTTGGTCCATTAAACCACATTAGTCTACCTTCTTTCTCCCAGCATTCAGTTTAATCCCCCCCCCCCCCCCCGCGAGCTCTACTCTGCCCTATCACAGGCCAAGGCATTTTCTTTATTCATTAGCCAATAAAAGCAACACATATACAGAAGGCCCTCCCACACCATTCATCTCAAGGCAAGAAAAAAGGTGGGAGAACTTTTTAAACTATTTTTTATCCTCTAACAATTACACACATACACACACACACACACACACACACACGTCTTGACCATATCCACCCTTATACCCCATTCTCACTGGTCTTAACTTCTCCACATGCCCCTCCTGAGTGGGAAATTATGAACTCATTCCACACCAAGATGACTCTTATCCCAGAAAGGCAAAGTGATCTACAAATGAAAACAGAACTATGCAATCATTCCAGGGAATGGCAGTAGCTCATTCAATAAAATTTAGTGTGTATTTCTGCAAAGAAAGAGAGAACCTCCTTTTTAGACTGGTGAAAAGGAAAATTTAGTTAATATGATACTTATAGCAGACATGGTTCTTTTAAATTGAAAAAAAAAGATTTAATTTTAAGTGTGTGTGTGTTATGTTTTAAAAGTGACCAGGAGTTACAGGTAGAGCTGCCTGATGTAGGTGCTGGAAACTAAACTCAGGTGCAAGAACAGCAAGTGCTCTGACCTGATGAGCCATTTGGGCAGCTCCCAAGGGGCAGGGGGCTGCTAACAGAAACATTAGAAATACTCCCACGAAAAGCTGGAATAAATGTATGGAACATGTTCCTGACAGCCCTAACATACACTCTATTTTGAATTCTCCTCTGTGTCTCTCTGTCACAGCCCCTGTCTTACCTAGGAGCCACCCTCTTGTTTCTCAGCGTCACTTGCCTGAAGAGCTGTGCTGTCTTCCAGGTGTGTTTCAGGTGGTCTGATTTACAAAGTCAGGGGACTTTCCAGCTGACCCATCAGAACTGATGAGGGCACCCCCTCTGTTTCCTCTACCATCATCTCCTCTTGGTGGAGTGTTCCAGCTCCTCTCTATGTTACTTTTAAGAAACATCAATTTTTAAATTCTCCTTTACCCTGGAATCACCCCAATCTGTTCCTGTATTTTTCTGCTTCCCATTTGTAACTCTGGAAGCAGCAACCATCAATCAGTGGCCTAATCAGAAGGTCACTTTGACTATGTGAGGAATAGAAGACTTTAAGTGAATTTAAAAACAAGTGGAAGGTTTTGGTGGTGGCAACCAAGATCCACAATCTCTAGAGCCCATGTGCATGTCACCCAGGGGGCACAGCCTCTAACTCCAGGGCTCAAGAGTCTGAAGCTCCAGGGGTCCCAAAGTATGACAGACCTGCTCAGGTGACACGATGAGACCTCAGCTCAGCTAGCGATGGCGAAGGGCTGCTGAATAGCGAGTCCCCTCTGCTGGCCACATGGCAGGCGTGGAGGAGAGCATCCGCGCTGGTCAGGACGGAAGGGCCGTAGACCCCGTCCAGTGGGAATATAAGCTGGTGGAATACTCCGGAAGGCAAGTGGGTCTCCCACATCCCGAATCCACTCTTCACAAGCGCTGTGATAAAAGTATTTGTTTTTCAGGCCGACTTTCACTGTGGAGACCAGGTTGGTCTGGAACTTGCCATCTTCTGCTTCTTCCTTCTGCTAAGATGACAGTGCCATCACGCCTGGCATATCTGCTTTTATCGAAACTTAAGTTCTATCACTTATTTGTAATTCATTTTATGTATTTACTTATATGCATGTACAAGTATGTGTGTGTGTAAGGTATGTATGGTAGGTGCATGTGGCATGTGTGTGTATAGGTTAGTATAGTGTGTATGCACGCGTGTGCACAGGTTTGTATGGTGTGTGTATGTGTGTGTAGGAATGCATACACCACAGCACATATGGAGGTCAAGGACAACCTGGGGTGCTAGTGTACCTCTCCCCTTTGCTTGATGTGAGGAGGGGGGGGGTCTCTGTGTTGTTTATTGCTGAGTCCATACACCAGGATAGGGGCCTAAGAGCTTTCAGGGCTCTTTGGTCTCTGCTTCCCATCTGCCGCAAAAGCACTGTGATCACAGTACAGCTTTCCCACTCAGCCATCTCCTCAGCCTGCCACAGTGTTTTTTCTGAAACAGAATCTGTTTGTTTGTTTGTTTGTTTGTTTTATGATTTGGAATCCCGGGGAATCTTCCTGACTCTCCCTCCCCGGAGCTGGGATGATGAGCAGGTGCCCGAACACTTGGGTTTTTCCTTGAGTTCTGGAACCTGAACCTAGGTTCCCATGCTTGCAGGGTAAGTGCTTTTCTGAGTGACCCATCTTTCGGGCCTGTCATTGAGATAAAGGTCTTGATATGTTGTAAAGAGTGGTCTTGAATTACTGGAGTCAGATGCCTCAGTGTCCCAGGCTGCAGTGACTATAGATGAGTACCCCTGTGCCCAACCTCCCACAGACAAGTACTGAGAAAAAACTGCATGTCTCTGTGCCAGGCACTGGGCTAGTTAGTGAAGATTTTAGCATAAAAAACATTCTTTCCTCTGTCCTCAGCTGGTCGGTTTCTCCCCATGTGTCCTGAAGTTCAAAGCCAGCCTGGGTTTCAGAGCAAGAAAGACCTTGCCTGACCCCTCACACAGACTCTGCAGTACACACACATTCAGCAATGCAACTGATAATATATGCAACCTGAAGTTCAAAAGCATTGCGATATGTGCCTAGAACAAAAGCCCGGTTAGACTGAATAATCCATTTTTCTCATTCCAGAGAAGAGAAAATAATAGGGACAGAATCAGATCAGTGATTGCCTCTGGGAAATGGGTGCAGGTGGTGAGAAGTTTGAGGCAAGCAAGTACTTTTTGGAGACGAAAATAGTCTATATTTGATTGTTTGCATGGTGGTTACATACTGTTTGTCAAGACTCAGAATTGTACACCTCAAAAAAAAGTGGATATTCAACCATACATGCTGGCTTATGCTTGTAGTGTCAGCACTTGAGAGGGAGAGGCAGGAGCATTGCCAGAGCTCTAGGCTAATTTGAGCTATGGAGTGAGTTCCAGGCCAGCCTCAGATACAGCATAAGACCTTGTCTCAAAAAAAGCCTCCCCTCAAAAGAGTGGATATGTCTTTGCTTAGTTTATGCATTGACCATTTAACCCAGATTTCCAAAATCTGGACAGGAGAATGCCCTATAATACTAAGTGTTGTGTATACAGCTGGCCCTCCTCATCTAGGAGAATACCCTATAATACGAAGTGTTGTGTATACAGCTGGCCCTCCTCTTCCAGAATACCCTATGATATGAAGTGTTGTGTATACAGCTGGCCCTCCTCTTCCAGGAGAATACCCTATGATACGAAGTGTTGCGTATACAGCTGGCCCTCCTCTTCCAGGAGAATACCCTATGATACGAAGTGTTACGTATACAGCTGGCCCTCCTCTTCCAGAATACCCTATGATACGAAGTGTTGCGTATACAGCTGGCCCTCCTCTTCCAGAATACCCTATGATACGAAGTGTTGCGTATACAGCTGGCCCTCCTCTTCCAGGAGTCACACATCCACCTCTTACCCTGCATTGAAGGATGTGGTTGGGTGGAGGCTGGGGATTGCTTCTGCAGACTTTATTTCCTTGTCCTTAGTCCATGCAACACTATTATATTTACATAGCAGTAAAATTGCGTTGGGTACTGTAAATAACCTAAAGATGATTAAAGCCTACAGAATACACGCATACTATAGCACATTCCTTATAAGACTGGAACATCCCCCAGACACTGGAGTCTGTAAGCATCCTGGGAACAGTCCCCCCAGAATACAGAGGGGCCACGGTTTGGAGCTGTAGTATAGCACCTAATAATGGATTATCAACAGATAAATGCTATTTGGATTCTGTGCCACATTCGTATAGCAGGGAGAGTGATATTTCAGTAAACACAGTATCTTTATCTGTGTGCATCCTAAACTTTTTTAATTGCAGGAGTACTGAGCACTTCTAAAAAGTTCAGTGGCTGTTCTGTCTAAAGGAATAAGGCTCTACACTAGGAGAAAGACGAGGCAGGTCCAGGTTATTAACCCAGAAGCTCAGGGATAAGCCAGACATGGGGCGGGGGGCGGGGGGGGGGGAGTCCTGCACTAGATTCTAATCTTGAAGCCTTGGTCCAAGCCCGCGGGAGGTCACTGTGTCAATAACAGGTGTGATGGGGTTCGGAGAGAAGTTCTAAACGGATTGTTTGATCTTACTCAGACTTTTGTGGCTGAGGATGAGTCAACATTAACTTAATTAAAACTCCTGGAGAATAGCTGAGAATGGGAGGTGCGCCTGGGCTGCGGCCGAGACTCCAGGTCAGCGCTGGCTGCTCCCGCCCACATTCGCACTGCTCCATCCTCATTAGCCGCTGGCCCGTGAGCCCGGCACCCATTGGCTGTTCAAACAATGTGCTTCTCTCATAAGAGGCGGCTCCTCTGGTCTTCAAGCGACCCTCTGAACTCTGGTGCCTCTGAGGTGAGTGGAGTGATGGGCTGGCTCCTTCCTGGAAACCCGTTTCTGAGGTCTCCCGCTAGGGACAGGTCTAACCTCCAGTAGGAGCCGGGTGGAAGTCCTATCCCTGTGGGGTTCCCTCTTCTTTCCTTGTAGCTTCTTTGGGGGACAGCAGATCCTATTCTTTAGGATCTTCTATGTGCCAGAAGCAGACTCTTTCCCTTGTCGGATTTGGGCTTTACAGGGAACCCTGTGAGGTAAATACATATTGTATTTTATAAATAAGGATGGATCTGGGGGTTCCGAGTGGGAACCCAAGTCTGTGTGACTCCTTGCCAGCAGAAACAAACACATTAACCTTTCTTTTCCATTTAAGGGTAGCTCTCTTTTCTTTCTCTCTCTTTGAAGGGAGCTCCACCAAAGGGGAGTCTCAGATGCTAGGCCTCTCGGCACCATCCCTGCACGCTGTGCCCCGTCCCAGGTCACAGCTGTCAGAGGCATAGGTCCTTCCTTGAGACTCGGGACTTGTTTATAGTGCAGGTAAACTTAACCGTGATGAAATGTAACTGTCTGATTTTCAGAGGTGTGAAGTGAACCCCACTGATATGTGCCCTGGCCATCTTGGAGTGGAGGTGGAGGGGACAAGCCCCACATGTGCCTGTGGGATGAGTGTTCCAGGGTCACACACTTGGTCACTGGAGTTCACCTGTGCATGTGTTGTAGCTACTGCCCTAGATCACTGCAATCATCCGGAGGGAGGCAGCTCCGCCTTGCCTTTCTGGAGGGTTCTTTTATCTTCGGTGTGCTTGCTTAAGCCTATTTGTATTCCATCTCCACTTCTTTCCCAGTTCTCATCTGGAGAAGAAAATCAACATCCCTGGGGATTCTTTCCAAACCATGGAGCTTTCAATCTTAACTTCAAATTGCCCACACTTTCAAAATCCTCAGCTGTGCTTCCTAGATAAGTCATGTACTGCTGCTGAAGCTAAGGAAGCAAAAAGTTGGTGTGTGCACACCTTCACTATGCTCTGCTGAGGCCACTGGTCAGCTGGCCTCCTTCTTAGTAGGTTTTATTTCCGGTGCTGGGTCCTGTACACTGGGGCATCTTCATTCAGATGAGCAGGGTCCCTGTCGTTGAAACTGACTCCTTACCTTCCAGGGTGATCTTCTTCCCTTGAAGGTAAACCTCTCCCTTTGTGGGTGACCCTCAAAGGTCACCTGGCCGCAAAGGGGCTTGAAGGGGAGTAGAAGGCTAAACCTGAAAAGAAATACCAGAGAAAATGATAAGGTTCTGGCAAGGGCTTTGGGATTGCTGAATGGATGCCCTTAGCTAGGCAGATCAGCAGTGCTGTGGGAATGTGGCTGTCAGCACAGCCACCTGAATACACTAGGCCAGGCCTCAAGTGTCCAGGACAGCAGAGGGATGTATGCTGTCAAAGACCCAGTGTCAACATGTGTCCTCACCTCCTACAGCTGTGTGACCATAGCTATGTTAGTCTTTCAAAGTTCTAGTTGAGTTTACAAATAAAACAGAAGGCCTGGTCCCCACTTTGAAGGAGCTTTACTTCATTTTCGGGTACAAGACATATACATATGAAGTAGGTGGGGAAGCCACCCAAATTCTTATGGGAGACGAGGTAGACCTTCACAGAGGACTTAGTTTGCAGCTTGAAATAAGCAGGGGGACTGCCAGAGGCTGGAGGGTTTGATCAGTGCCCTCCGAGGCCAGAAAGAAGAAAATGGAAGGTTCTGACACCCATCAGGTGCCCTTGCCTTTCTGGGCACTCTGCTAGGGGGTGTCTCACTTTCTGGCCCCACTGCTCCCTCAAAAAGCCTGTCAGACCCATGGGTTTTGCAGGTGAAAAAAATGGGAGCAGGGAGGTGGAGGAAGTCACCGCTGCTGCCCTGCTGTTCAGCTCTGCGCTCAACCCTCATCTGAGCTTTCCCTCTCCAGACACACCATGATTGAAGACAAGGAGAACAAAGACCGTTCCTCGGAAAGGAGCAGAGTGACTCTCATTTTGTCCTTAAAGAATGAAGTCGGAGGACTCATAAAAGCACTGAAAATCTTCCAGGTATGGCTTTCCCGTAAAACCCATCTGAAAACCAGTCTCTGAAATACTATTGAGAGTGTAAGGTTCTCTCAGTCAGTTCTTCAGAGATGGCCTTCAGAAGTCTCTTTTAAAATTGATTTTTATTGAGCTCTACATTTTCCTCTGCTCCCCTCCCTGCCTCTCCCCTCCCCCCTCCAACCCTCTCCAAAGGTCCCCATGCTCCCAATTTACTCAGGAGATCTTGTATTTTTCTACTTTCTACTTCCCATGTATATTAGATCTATGTAAGTCTCTCTTAGTGTCCTCATTGTTATCTAAGTTCTCTGGGATTGTGATTTGTAAGCTGTTTTTCTTTGCTTTATGTTTAAAAACCACTTATGAATGAGTACATGTGATAATTGTCTTTCTGTGTCTGAGTTACCTCACTCAAAATAATGTTTTCTAGCTCCACCCATTTGCCTGCAAAATTCAAAATGTCATTATTTTTTCTGCTGTGTAGTACTCCTTTGTGTAAATGTACCACATTTTCCTTATCCATTCTTCAGTCGAGGGGCATTTAGGCTGTTTCCAGGTTCTGGCTATGACAAACAATGCTGCTATGAACATAGTTGAGCACATGTCCTGTGGCACGATTGAGCGTCCTTTGAATATATACACAAAAGTGGTATTACTGGGTCTTGAGGAAGGTTGTTTCCTAATTTTCTGAGAAATCGCCACACTGACATCCAAAGGGTTATACCAGCTTGCATTCCCACCAGCAAGGCAGAAGTGTTCCCTTTTCCCCACAACCTCTCCAGCATAAGTTGTCATCAGTGTTTTTGATCTTGGCCATTCTTACAGGTGTAAGATGGAATCTCAGAGTTGTTTTGATTTGCATTTCTCTGATGACTAAGGATGTTGAACATTTTCTCAAGAGTCTTTCAGCCATTTTAGATTCCTCTGTTGAGAGTTTTCTGTTTAGATCTGTACTCCATTTTTTTATTAACCACTTACTTTACCTAAGTGTTGTTCAGGGAGTGGAGACACAGCTCAACAGGTAAAATCACTTTCTGTTCTTGCGGAAGACACGGGTTCAGTTCCTAGCACCCACACCAGGCAGCTCACAGCTATCTCTAACTCTAGTTCCAGGGGATCTGATGTCCTCTTCTGGACACTGCACACCTCTGATGCACAGCACTCAGAGCAATATATAAAATAGATAAAATATTGTGCAGTTCTAAGAAATGGGTAAGAAATACAACAGCCTAGGAAAGAATAGACACAGATAGCTAAGAAGGAGATGGGGAAGGAGTCACTGCATAAATTTGAGAGATTTTCAACTAAATAAAATGTTTTACACCTAATGAAATGCCTAACCGTGTAATATTGATATTTTTAATGATATGCTAAATATTTTCAGGTGACAAGGTAGCAAGAATTCTGCAGCTATGTCATTTCCTACTTTCAGAGCCTTAGTATACATTGTCCTCAAATATGTGTTCAACGCAGCATAGGGAGACTGAGGGCTAATGTGCATTTAAGAGCCTTAAAATGTTCCTATTTAAAGTTTCCTTTTTATTTGCTGTGCATGTGTGTGTGTGTGTGTGTGTGTGTGGTATAGGTGTGTGTGGTGTATATACAGATGTGCAGAGGCCAGTGGAGGATGCCAGGTGTTGTTCTTTGTCATTCTCTGCCTTATTCCTTTGGGACAGGGTCTCTCATTGGGCCTGGATCTAGGCTGGCCGCCAACAAGCCCCAGAGATTCCCGTCTGAAACCCCACAGTGGGGGGATTGCTTCAAGCGGCTGCGCCAAGCTTTTTATGTGGGTATTGGGGATTCATACTCAGATCTTCATGCTTGTGCGGCAGACACTTTCACCCACCGAGCCATCCCCAGCCCCTCTCCCACAGTTCTCCTGATGAAATATGGGTGAATGAGGCAGAGCACACATGTTGATGGAACACTTACTGTGTGCAGAGTACTGGACTCTACGCTAAGTGTGTGGATCTGAAAAGAAACAGACATGCTGCCTTTCTGCACAGAGAGTATGATCTGGAAAAAGAGGCAGACATTAGGCACTTTAGTAAGTACAACACACACACATACATACATACACACATAAAGAGAGATACCAGATACAGTAACCTCATTGACACTGGAGACTCTAACACAGTTTAAGGACACAGGAACACAAAAATTGATTTGTCTCTCTTTTTTTTAAAAAAAAAAATTGATTTCTAACAAACTGTGTGAACAGGCTATGTTATGGTGCTTGCACACCACATGGCTGGGCAGGTTTTAGAACAGACTGCATGTATACAAAACCCTTATGAGCTGGGTGGTCATTGAAGTTAATCTCTCTGCATGTCTTGATAAAATAAGAGAGAACACTGCCTATCTCATGTCATTAAGATAGTTAAACTGTTCAAAGTAAACGGTCAATAAAAGTTGACTATCATTATAGAACAGGGTTGTCTCCATGACTATCAGTTAGCCATTCAAAGACTAAACATTTACATGTAGACACGGCTCTAGAGGAACATGAGAGAAGGATCCTGCCACACGGCAGAGCCTCAGCCACCTCTTCCACCTGTTGCTCTCTTCCTTCTTTAGTGATGAGCTTTGCTACTGTTCCCTCCTTGCACTGTGAATTAGCTTGTTCTCAATGTGAACAATGATACTGATACCATCTCCTTTTGTTCTTTTACCCCTTCCTCCCCAAATTTAATGCTATATTATTATTTTTAATTATTGACATACTAGGAGTTAAACTGAGGGCTTTGAGCATGCTGCGTGAGGGCTGTGTCTCTCAGGTGTATCCTCAGCTCTGTTTACTTATTATTTTGAGAGAAAGTCTAATTGATTTCTTATCATTCAGGCTACCCTCAAGCCCATGATCCCCCTGCCTCAGTCTTCCAAGTAGCTAGGATTGCACTGGCTTATATTGTTATTTGTGTTGCAATTACCTCTGGACCTCTAACGTATATACCTTTATTTCTTTTTCCATCACCTTTCATTTGTATTTATTGCTAGGGTTTCTGTACATGATTAAAAACTTGACATACTGCATTATAAAGAAAGTACCAGTCTTCTGCTCTGTAGTTTAGACTGGCCTGGAACTTCTTCAGCCTCCTGAGTGCTGTGAGCCACCACACCTGGCACATTCTTAAATGTTGCCCGATTTCTCAGAGAGCCTCGGGTGTAGAGCATGGCAGACGCTTTCTCCACGGAGTCTTCTCCCCAGCTCTGCATGGTTTCCTCACTTGGCCTACTCTCCCCTTTTGCCATCTTCATTTCCGTTCCCTCCTCAGGTGCACTGCCACTGCTTCTGCTCCCTTGGACTCATGCTTTTGTCTCTTCGATGGGTATCTGTGCATCTAAACCTGCTGCGTGTGTTTCCTTGTGCTCTCCAACTAGGCGCTAGATGGTGATTGGTCCCCATGTTTGGCTTTTGTGTCTGATGTGCTTTTTCCACAGATACTCAAATGCTGTCCCCTGAGGCTTGCACATGTGGTACTCAGATCTCAGACTGACAGGGAAAGGGATGGGAAGAAGCAGTCTGCTTCACCAGTTACCATGGCTGTCATATCATTTTGACATTTTGACATACATAAAATTTTCAAAAAAACCTCTGTTTTTTTAAAAGTAACGATAACATCACATTCTGAAAACTAATTTTATTGAGAGAATTTCTCCAAGATTCTTTCATCCAGGCAATCTGATGTTTGAATTTTTTTAAAAAAATTTTTATTTATTCTTAAATGTTTATTCTCTCTCTCTCTCTCTCTCTCTCTCTCTCTCTCTCTCTCTCTCTCGTGTGGGGCTGTGTGAATGTGGAGGTTGGTGTGAGGGGTCAGTTCTCTCCTTCCACTTTGTGGGGTCCTGGGTTTCAACTCAGGTCCTCAGGCTTGGTGGCAAACACGAGTCATTTTCTTGGCCCATGTTTTAACTTTTTTTGAGAAAGAGACTATGGGAGCTAGGAATTTAGTTTAGTGGTAGAATGTAAAATGTACAAGGTCCTGGGTTCAGTACTTAGCTCTGGCTGAACACACATATGCACAGGGACACACACACACACACACACAGAGAGAGAGAGAGAGAGAGAGAGAGAGAGAGAGAGAGAGAGAGAGAGACTATGTAGCCAGGGTAGCCTCAAAACCACTATGTAGTTGAAGAAGACCTTGAACTCAGGATTCTTCTGCTTCTTGAGTGTTGGAACTCTAGGCATGTGCCATCACAGCTCAGCACTTGGTGCTTAGATCTGAGTTCTAACCAACCCTGGCCATATGGAGGGCCTCCTGTTGTCACTTTACTGGCTTTTAAAGGGTATGATGAGTTTTCATACTTTCATTTAATCTTACATGTTGCAGCAGGGAATTATTTTCCATTAGTAGTACTAAACCTAACTTCATCCCCCATTTGGGCAAATTCTGACAAATGTTAAATTGTTTTTGTGCTAATGAAAGTATTCTCCTCAACGATCATTAGCAACCCAGGTGTGTCCAGTCAGTCTTTACCCTCTGCTTTACACAGGAGAAGCACGTGAACCTGTTACATATCGAGTCTCGGAAATCAAATCGAAGGAATTCAGAGTTGGAGATTTTTGTTGACTGCGACATCAGCAGAGAACAGCTGAATGACATCTTTCCCCTGCTGAAGTCCCACACCACTGTCCTCTCTGTGGATTCCCCAGATCAGCTCACTGGGAAGGAAGATGGTATGTTTGAGAGGGCAAAGCTCCACCTCCAAGAGCAAGCTCTCGATGTCTGTCCAGCCTCCTCTTCATCTTGAGGACAAGGAGACAAAGACAACTCTGTCTTTTTAAAGTCCTCATAGTACGGTAGTGAAGGAAACACAATGGCAACCGATCAGAATTCTAGGGGGAAATCATGAGGCAGCATTTTACAGAGGATGGAAGATAAAGGAACCTTGAACACGAGAAGGGTGGGCTAGAGGTTGATGCTCTCTCTTAGCTCCTCAAGCACTTCCAGATTCCACAACCCTGGTCTCCCCTCCCCTCACTCTTCATGGGTCTCTCAGGTGCCTTAATTGTCTTTAGTGCCAGACAATTAAGCGGCTATTTGAATTTGGGGGAATGTTGGCAATGTTTGACATCTGAGATCTGAAACTTACTATAGACCAGGTTCCCACCAAAACCTGCTCGGATGAGATCGAGCCTTCTGAGATTTCAGATGGAAAAGACAGAAGCGAAGGTCTTCATTTCTGACAAGAAATTGTTATAACTTAGTTAAAACAAGAGACAAATGGATTCATTTTGTTACTTTGGATTCGGTAGAGTCTCTTAAATTACATCACAATCTTTGGAGTGTGACCAGGGCTGCTGTTCATATGCCTTTATGTTCTTGTTGAACTGGATTCACCTCCATTTCTGGCTGGCAGGGAGCAACTTCCCTGAGTCCCTGAGCTCTCTTCTTAAACAGAAAGGACAAAGCACTGAAGAAGGGCTGACTTCCATGTTCCCCCTCCCACTGGCCATGCTTGCTTTGAGTAGGCTGCCTTGGCATCTGCAATCTGCTGACCTCACCTACACAGCAAGGAGTTTTCTAGAATGCTAGAATGTTCCTTTGATATTTAATGTACACCAACTCAGGACAGATCACACACACACAGTCCGACACACACACACACACACACACACACACACACACCAGGTAACTTACGACTCCAGTTCCAGAGGATCTAACACCTCTGGCCTTCTTAGCACCAAATACTCATATGTAGGCATGCATACATACACATATACTGAATTAAAAATAGTTAAATAAAAACTTTTCAAGACAGGTCTTCTTTGTGTAGCCCTGACTGTCCTGTAACTCTCTCTGTAGACCAGACTGGCCTCAAAGTCACAGAGATCTTTCTGCCTCTGGATCCAGAGCGCTCGGTTTAAAGGCATGCACCACCACCTCTGGCAATTTTTTTAAATCTAGAAATTAGATATTTGGACATGATACCCTACTTAAAACAAACACTGCTATTAAAAGCCTTTCCAGGACTTGCACGCTGGTCTGTAGAGTTGCATTATCCTAGCCTGCCTCCATAGGACGATTATGTATGTGAGTTTAAACATTTAAACATTTGGTTTGTTGCTTAAGAACAGTATTCTTCAGCACTTGGGAAATCAACCTGAAGATTAATTTTTTTAAGAAAGTAAAGCTAATGAGTTTAATTACAATATAATTCCTATGAATAGAGCAGTTCACTTGTTTAATTCATTTTTCATCAATATACAGGTCTCACCCAGCTGCACTTTCCTGAATGTCCCTTTGGTTAAACTTATCTCCTCAAACCTCAGTGGCTTTGGGATTTTATTTTGCAGCTTTGGAGACTGTTCCTTGGTTCCCAAAGAAGATTTCTGACCTGGACTTCTGTGCCAACAGAGTGTTGATGTATGGGTCCGAACTCGATGCAGACCACCCTGTAAGTTACCTTTTTAAAACACTTCGGTAAAAATACTTTAAGGCAAACTAAAAAATTAAGGACAATTTAAAAACTTTAAACATTGATTTATTTATTATAGTTGTGTGTGTGTGTTGGGGGGGGGTGTTCCTTGTATGTATGTATGTGCCTGAAAGCCAGAAGAGGACACTGAATCCTCTGGAACTTGAGTTATGCATGGTTGTGAGACATCATGTGTGTGCTGGGAACCAAACCCTGGATCCTCGAGAACAGTCAGTGCTCTCAAAGGCCAAGTCATCTCCCTAGGACTAGGGGTAACTACTATGTTTTTCAGACAAGTTAATAGCATATATTAACTATACAAAATACTGAGTTTCATTGTGGTATTTCATACATATATAAGATATTTTGACTATACTCACTTCAGTTGCCCTGTTCTGTTCCTTCCCCCAAATAACAAGGGCAACTTGATTGTGGGAAAATGCTTTTTCTGAACTAAATAGAATTTGTGGGATTGGGATTTCAGGGAGCAGGAGCAGCTCTCCCCAGAGGTAGCAGTGGGCCAGCAGACAGGAAAGTATCCAGTTCACTGGCTCCGAGATCTGCCCTGTTTCCAGCATTCGTTATAAAGCCATGCCCAGAGCCGTGCAGCTGAGTGTGTTTGTAGTCAGCTCCTGCTGAAACGGGCCTGGGTGTCTGACATGCGCTAAAGGGGGTCAGAAAAACCCCTACCACCATGCTGCCCAGTTTGACTGATTAGGCAGTTGGTGACCCGAGAAGTTGTTTCCTTGGAGAACTTCACAGCACAGCCACGAGCTCAAGAGCTGGAACCCAGAGCACTGGACTTGTGTTTGAATCTCTGGGTTCTAGGGAGGGAAGAAGAGAGAATGCAATTGTGGAGTGTCACAGATCTGGCCTGCACATTAGCGCCTCCTGCTTTCTAAGCTGCGTGAATGTGGCCATGTAGCATCACTTTAGATAGCCTCCAGAGGACCCATCTGGTTGCCAGACAATCTTACCAAGTAGCTATTTGCAGTGAAGTGGGCTGCTCACCCTCAGGAAGCTTGCAGCCTAGTTGAGGACGAGCATGTCTTAACATATTGCAAGATAAAATGTACAAAATGTGCCAGAGGACATTAGCAAGTCGAACATACACTAGAGAGCATATGCTTCTGGCTGAAGGCATCAGAGAAAGGTGACATTTCCACTGGATCCCAAAAGATTTCAGCAGGTGAGAGATGGAAAGAAAAGACAGTGGGCTGGGGGCAGGGCACAATGTGAGCAAAGGTTCTGAGATGAGAACCCCCGGGGCGTGTTAATAGAAAGGCGAGTACCAGTTTTACGCGCTGTCTACTGCTAAGGATGTTCGCCTCCTTCATACTTCTAAATTTGTTTCTAATTTATCATGATTGCCACATCTTTCAGTAGTTTCCCTGCCTCCAGCCTTGCCACCCTCACACACATGCTTGAAATCATTAGACTGGAAGTCTCACTATGACCATTTTCTCTCCTCTTCCACACATCAACAGTGGTTGGTCCATACAGCATGGTAGGCACAGTCCAGTGTCCATCAAACTGATGGGCAGACAGACAGCGAGCGGTAGGCAGAGCTGGGCGTGGACTATTACTGGCTGTTCAAAGGCACAACAGATGGGAACTTGGGGAATCTGAGGCAGGAGGAGTAGCACTAGTTTTAGGTCAGCCTGGGAAACATAGTAAGAATATGTCTCACAAAACAAAATGAAACAGGCATGGAATACCATGCGACAACATGGGTGAGCCTTGAGCGAAGCCAGCTACAAGAGGCCTCATGTTTATGGTTCCATTTACCTGCAGTGTCTAGAAGAGACTAGATTCCTGGCTGGCAGAGGATGGGTTTGGGAGGGGATGAGGAAGAGATAGCTAGTATGATGTTTCTTTTGGGGGTGACACAATTTTTCTGAAGTCGCTATAGTCTATGACCATACCACCCTGAATTCACGCATGAAATTAGAGGGTAAGGACAGACACAGTGACAGATGCCTGCTGGTCAGTTACTTCCAAGCCTGAGAATTACAAGTTTCAAGGTTAGCCTGGGCAACACGGTGAGATGTTGTCTAAAAATAAAAAAAAAAAAAACAAGCAAAAAATATGATCATGGCTTTTAGTTTCTATGAATGGCTGTCGCATGGCATATGAGCTGTATCTCAGCATGAGAACACCAACATAGCTCTGAGGTCAGATCTAAATCCCTGAACAGCCCTGTAATCTGCAGGCCCTGAACTAGTCGTCAACATGATCCATGCACCATACAAGTTCCAGAAGCAGGGCGTGGCTTGCGTTTTTTGTATCCTGAGCATGTTTTCCTTCTCTGGCAAGTTCTTGTGACCCCTCTGTCCTCCACCTTGCTCTCTCCACATGATGGACACAGCTTGGGGGGTCACTGCTGGGAAGTTTAGTTCAGTTAAGTCACTATTTTATGTATTCATTTTGATTTTAGTATTATTTACAGAGTTTTAGGCAGACTCTCTATTGCCAAATTACACCTCAGTCTTTTTATTGCCAATTCTGACCATAGGTAAACATAACTGAAAGTACAGTCAAGTGATTAGGAGAACAAAGTAAGAGAAGAGCTATGTACCTAACTAGGATGGCATTCTGTAGTTGGCCTTCATCTTTGTACTCACTGTGGCATCTTTGTATAAAAAGTATTATTTCTCTTTGTATCCATGAGATGATAAACTGTCACGGAACTACTGACATCAAAATTAAAATGCTCACGCATCTCTAAGCATTGTTTGCGTGTGGTAACAATTGTGTTGTTCTTTGATATCTCCAGTCAAAACAATAAATTGCTTCCTAAATGTCATTTTCAAGTGTTTTTGGTTTCAATACTTAATTACTTTTAATTATCAGGGCTTCAAAGACAATGTCTACCGTAGAAGACGAAAGTATTTTGCAGAGTTGGCTATGAACTACAAACAGTAAGTATATTACAAGCCAACATATCTAACTTTGAGATAACAAAATAATGGAATAAGGTGTGTTTGCATAGTAAGTAGAAAGTCAAGTAAGTGTAACCACCTAACTACAATGCAGAATTCCCTCATCTTGATCTCATTAGCGGGGACCCAATTCCCAAGATTGAATTCACAGAAGAAGAGATTAAGACCTGGGGAACCATCTTCCGAGAGCTGAACAAACTCTACCCGACCCACGCCTGCAGGGAGTTCCTCAGAAACCTTCCTCTGCTCTCGAAATGCTGTGGCTATCGGGAAGACAACATCCCACAACTGGAGGATGTCTCCAACTTTCTAAAAGGTAGTGGCCAACAGATCTGTGTAAGAGGGTGTTATCTGCATCAGCAGGAACAGTGTTGTCTATGAGGAGTGAATGCTAGTTACGTGGAAGGGCCAGAGTCTTCTAAACTCATCCTGGAGGACTGTATACTTTAGGGGGTAATTTGGACATGTAGGGATGTTTACTAAATGTTTAAACATTGACAAATTAGAACCTGTTTCATATAATAGAGAGATTACTACATATATATATATATATATATATATATATAACTATATACTATATTACTCCTTTTTAAATAAAAAGAAGACCTTATTTAGAAGAGTCATGTGAAAACAGCCTTGCAAAGTTAGATCTCATCAATGAGAATGTCTGTACCAGACCTCTGCACCTGCCTTCAGGGTTGTGTAGAGGAGACAAGGGCATCTGTGAACTCTCTGACGCTGGGTGGTCTCTGACGCTGGGTGGTCTCTGACGCTGGGTGGTCTCTGATACTGGGTGGTCTCTGATGCTGGGCGGTCTCTCTCTGATGCTGGGTGGTCTCTGATACTGGGTGGTCTCTCTCTGATACTGGGTGGTCTCTGACACTAGGTGGTCTCTGATACTGGGTGGTCTCTGACACTGGGTGGTCTCTAACTCTGGGTGGTCTCTGATGCTGGGTGGTTTCTGATACTGAGTGGTCTCTGATGCTGGGTAGTCTCTGATACTGGGTGGTCTCTGATGCTGGGTGGTCTCTGATACTGGGTGGTCTCTGATGCTGGGTGGTCTCTGATACTGGGTGGTCTCTGATGCTGGGTGGTCTATGATACTGGGTGGTCTTTGATGCTGAGTGGTCTATGATACTGGGTAGTCTCTGATGCTGAGTGGTCTATGATACTGGATGGTCTCTGATGCTGGGTGGTCTCTGATGCTGGGTGGTCTTAGTTGGGAACTCAGTACAGGGTCTGTGGGATGCTAGGCAAGAGCTCATCTCTGAGCTGCACCCCTCAGCCCAGAAGTTATGTTTTTGGTTCATATTGTTAATATTTTTTTCCCTGGCATAAAGTGTTGTCTGAGTTTCTTACACAGTTACTGAGTTAACAAACACCTTCCCATTTATTCAACCCCTTAATTCTCCTTATTTAAAAATGATGCATAAAAGCCTAAAGGAACTGAGCAGGGAAACACAGAATGTTTCATGAGGACAGGGATAATGCATGTGTTTCTGATGAAAAGCTAAGGTTTGAAACATGGTATAGAAGCACTGCAGGGGTCCTTGCTGGATTCACACAGGCGTCATTCACTCAGGCTTGCAGGAAGCATTTTGTAGATATGAAACTGAGAGCTGCTCCCTTGGGGTCTGGAGAGGGGCTGGCCGCAGAGCCGTTTACTGTTTCAAAACTTCCACAATAACTGCCCCAGGCAAATTTCTACTGTCAGTGTGTAAGAGTTAAACTACCCTGCACATTTGAAGGAGGACACCAAGTGTAATCTAAGGCCTACTGAATTCGTGTTTCACCTTTATCATCTCCTGTGCTCTTTGAGCACATTATTAAGTGTTTTATACCTTTTACAGCAAAGAGAAAAATCCTTTTGTAAGCGTGCAAGAAGGTGTGATATGTAAAAGGATCACTGCCTGTTCGTGGGATATGCTTAATAATGCTTAGCTTACTATAGTACACACAGGCTACGTTTTAGTTTCCACACCCCCTTGGAAGTGCTACCTGGTGCCACTGGCCAATGTCAGTGGTCTGTGGCTGAGGTAAATGTTTTCTGTTTTCTCCTTTGTTCTGCAGAATGTACAGGGTTTTCCATCCGCCCTGTGGCTGGTTACCTCTCACCGAGAGACTTCCTGTCAGGGTTAGCCTTTCGAGTCTTTCACTGCACTCAGTATGTGAGACACAGTTCAGATCCCCTCTATACTCCAGAGCCGTAAGTACTCAAGTCACTCATTCATCAAGTAGTTTATAGTAATGGTGCCCACTTCACAAAGCATCTTGTAAGTGTTCAGTGAAGCAACATATGTCAAGCCTTTAGGATAGTGACTGGCATTAAAGCATACTCTGTAACAACCAGTTATTAGTAATATTAATAATTATTATTATGTTAATTGTCAAATCGTTAGATACCAGGTACAGTTCTATGCACAAAAGGTGTAAAAATCAGATAAAATTTTTGTCTTCATAAAGTTTTATTTTGGGGAATGTACAAATGATAAATAAGTAAATGTAGTATGTTTCATGTCAGATGATGGTGTGTGCCATGGGGGAAAAATAAAACTAGGAAAGAAAGGATACAGACATGTATATGGGAGTTGCTTTGGGAAGTGTGATCAGATAGGGCCTTTATTGAGGAAGCGTGGCACTAGAGAATAGATTTAAGTGGGGGACTTGAGATGTCAGCGGAAGCATGTTGAGAAGACAAGATTTGGAACCAATGGCATTTCTGTATTCAGTAAATATCCCTTATGATCTATCACTCTTGATCAACTAGAGTAAGAGCAAAGTTGACTTTGGGTTGGATTCAACAGTAGTTTATGCATTTGTGCCAAGCACCACAGCGTGACAGATTGTGTCTCCGTTTCAGAGATACCTGCCATGAACTCTTAGGTCATGTTCCTCTCTTGGCTGAACCCAGTTTTGCTCAATTCTCCCAAGAAATTGGCCTGGCTTCGCTTGGAGCTTCAGAGGAAACTGTTCAAAAACTGGCAACGGTATATATCTGGAAAATGCTGTGTAGTTCAGTATTCTCCACTGGGTGTAGTTGGCAGTATTTGGGTAATTTCAAATGTTCAAGGTAGCCATTAGAAAATTTGTTTTAAATTTTTTGCTTTAAATGCTTATAATTTAAATAAGTTAAATGAAGTTATAAAAATTTCTCCAAAAGAAACACAACATTAAAACAAGACAGAAAAGTACAAGATTGATTTAATATACTAATTTTTAGATAAAAAAAATGAGTGATGGGGCTGGAGAGATGGCTCAGAGGTTAAGAGCACTGCCTGCTCTTCCAGAGGTCCTGAGTTCAATTCCCAGCAACCACATGGTGGCTCACAACCATCTGTAATGAGATCTGGTGCCCTCTTCTGGCCTTCAGGCATACACACAGACAGAATATTGTATACATAATAAATAAATAAATATTTAAAAAAAATGAGTGATGTCTTATGAACCAGAGAAGGAAGGAAGGACATTTTAGGATGAGGCTTAAGACAGATGAATATAGGCTTGGCACCACTGGGAGATACCTGAAAGTGGAGAAGGGTTGAAAATAGACTCACTGGTTATAAATTTGTGGTTTAGGGATGTTGGGCGTCCCTGAGACCTTTTGTGGAGTCCTTGAGGACAAAATTATTCATAAGTAAAAGACACATAGTGTATTTTTAATGTGACAGACAGGGCTCAGATACCACATTGAGTCTGAACTTTAAGTGACTACCATATGCTGAGTGAGGTAGTTAAAGAATATGCACATTTCTTTGAAGAGGGGAGCCAAATGCCTGCCCTTTTCTAACTGCATAACTGCATAAAGCTGTTCATATACTTGAACCAAATACAGAAGCAGATATGGCAATCCATCTGCCTCCCCATCAGACATTAAATACTGTCTAGCCAGACACGGACAAGACGTGAACAGATGGGTTTAGCTAACTCAGTCCCTCCACACTATGAATCCATAGGATTGTAATTGTCAAGAATTAAAACTAGGGTCAGTGAGATGCTCAGTGCCCCCAAACCTGATGACCTGAGTTTCATCCCATGGTGGAAGGAAGGAACTTGCCCCACAAGTGTCCTCTGACCTTTCACAGGCATGTGTGTGCGTGTATGAATGTGTACATACACACACATGCAAATAAATGTAAAAGAAATTAAATTAAAGTTAAAAAGATATTGGCTACATAGTTGGGAGCATTCTTCCTACTACTCCAGCTCCAGGGGATCCCATGCCCTTTTCTGGCCTTTGTAGGTGCCCATACACATACACATAGGTAAAAATAATCAAAATGAATTTAAAAGATGAATAACAATTATAAAAAATGCTAGTCTTTTGTTACTTTTTGTTTTGTAAAATATACTTTCGTTAAGTGTTACTTATGTAGCCACACAGTGGGTTTACCACATTTAAAACAGATTTTTTAAGCACCTTAATTATTTCTTAAACTTTAATATGGTCAGTAAAACTAGGGGTAACACATACACACAGAGAGATCTTTGAACTCCTCAGTAATTTTCAACCCTGTATTAGAGTCTTTACCCCAAGTTTAGAAAGTCCTGGTGCACAACAGGGCCAGATTGTGGAAACACTTGGGGCCTAGGCTGAAAGTCCTGGGCTTGATTCTGGGTGTCCTTTGGGCCGGTGACTAAGAACTGGAATTTCTTTAGAGTGAAATGTTCAGGGTGTGAGTGTGACGTTGGCATCCTTTTGCAGTGCTACTTTTTCACTGTGGAGTTTGGTCTGTGCAAACAAGATGGACAGCTGAGAGTCTTTGGCGCCGGCTTGCTTTCTTCCATCAGCGAGCTCAAAGTAAGAGACATAGGTCTTTGCACATAACTGTGTCCACCAATACATTCAACATGTCTAGAGGCAGAGCTTACATCTGACAAGCCTTTAATATGGCAAATTTCTAGAAAAAAAATGTGTCTTTTAAGTAGGAAGTGTTTTAAAGCTTTAAACAAATTTCTGGGATGCAAGCAGTAAATTCTGAACCAAGTAGGGAAGTGAGACCTGGTTGCCTAAGAGAGCAATGAGAGAGCTCTGGATAGTGAGCCTTGGGACAAGCGCTGTCCAAGGTACTGTGCTAAAGGAGGCTGCTCCGTGTTGATGGGTAGAAGTGTGACCAGTGGAGGTAGACAGTAGGTGTCATAATGCATATGTAAATAAATGAATAAATAAAGATACTTGGGTTCCTCCTATGTGGTGAAGAAAGTTAAAAATAAAACCCTTGAGATGGTTTTGAGTCATTTGTGGGGGACAGCAAGCGTCTTTTGGGTTAGACTGGATGAAGCAGCAATGTAGTGAGTCAGTCTGGGGTTGCAGACAGGTCCCTTGCATAACTCAGATCAGAGGTGTGTCAGTTGCTGCAGTCCTGAATTCTGTGGAGATAGAGGCAGTATTTGATCACCATGCTTTGTCCCCCAGCATGCGCTTTCTGGATGTGCCAAAGTTAAGCCCTTTGATCCCAAGGTTGCTTGCAAGCAAGAGTGTCTCATCACAACCTTCCAGGATGTCTACTTTGTATCTGAGAGCTTTGAAGACGCAAAGGAGAAGATGAGGTAAAATCTATCCCCCTCAAGCTTCCATTTGCTGCAAAAATAATGTCCAAAGATACAATAATCACAGGTATAAGCAAGTAGGTAATTGGATGCCCACCAGGAGCTTTCTACCTAAGACATATCTGCTTAGAATAGGTTGAATATCATATATTAAGTAGTTGCATATGGGAATGGGATACATTGAGAGACTGGCTCCTCCCCATTCCTTCCCAGCAGAATTTATAGTTCAGCATGGACAAGTAACTATAGACACAATACTGAGAAATAGGGAAGTGTTGAGAATAGAGACAGAGAGGAAACACTCTTGCCTCCACTGGTCTCCTCTCCAGCTGGAGAAGCACAGCAATCTTGGAGGCAAGTGAGACAGACGGAAGACTAGCTAGAACTGAGACATGTCAGGTTTTAGGCTGAAATGGCATGGAGAAAGAAATGGTGATAGAAATGCATGGGGCTATTTCATTGCAGTCAGATCTCCTTCCTCATCATCAGGAAAGCATGCTGTCATGTGGGGAGAGCTGGAACACAGCCACTTCAGATGCTTTTGAACTCCAGACGAAAGTAAAATCTGGACTAAGATAGAGGCAGTGGGGAGGAAGTGGCTGTGGAAGCAGGATCCAGAAAATAGCATGCAATTGAGGAAGTCAGGAAGCCACACTGTGAGGACAGGGGATTGCAGGGCTGAAGACCACGCTTATCTTCCAGGAGCTTGCTATGCACAAAATCAAATAACAATAGCGGCTGTGCTTTCTCTAGCACAGATGGCAAAGCTTCAGTGGTCCCCACTGAGGAGACCAGATGGATGGGAGCCTGGATTCTAGTACCCAAGCATGTACACTTGGTCCAAGCTGTGCAGTTATCCTTTGGGGTTTTGAGCATGATTGTTCTGTAGAGTACCAAGGAAGAGGTTCGAATGTTGAGTTGATAAAGGAGATAGATTTTAAACCATGAGGAAAGGGTGGGGGGATTAAAGTCACTTGAAAGAAAGCTAGAAACCTAAGCTGAAAAAAAAAATCACACAAGTATGGGAAGTTAGGTCTCTCTCTCCCTCCTCCCCATCCTGTCCCCTCTTTTTATTATGTAAAGCATAGCTGAGGAGTGTCTTACTTTGTGGCTCAGTATTGCAATTATCTTCTAATATACTGGCAGATAAAGCTACTGTGGGTGATGCCCTTAGTGAAGTCAAGAGGTCAAGAGATGGGCTATAGACCACTTCCGTGACATGAGACATGGGATTAGTGCTCAGTATGGGAGAATGGAGAGGGGGAAGAGGGAGAGGGAGAAGGAGAGATTGAGCTTTCCCTCCAAGGCCACAGGTGTTGAGGTCCCTGATGTCAAGACAGAGAAAGCAGGTGTGTGTGTGTGTGTGTGTGTGGTGTGTGTGTGTGTGTGACCAGGTCTTCTGTCCTCTGTTAGGGTTTTGTCACTCACACTCATAGAAATTAACACTCCTTTACTTGTTGTCTTAAATAGAGAATTTACCAAAACCATGAAGCGCCCATTTGGAGTGAAGTACAATCCGTATACTCAGAGTGTTCAGGTTCTGAGAGACACCAAGAGCATAACCAGCGCTGTGAATGAGTTGCAGTATGACCTCGATGTTATCAGTGATGCCCTTGCTCGGGTCAGCAGGCGGCCCAGTGTGTGATCGTCTCCAGTCCGAATCCAGAAAGTCAGTGAGCTTCAGTTCAGAGCCAGGGCCATCTCTTGCTTCCCCCGAAGACCTGCTTGAGGAGGACAACAGCTCCCAGCTTAACAAAATTTCTCAACTCTCTCTCTAATAAATCACCCACTGTCTCTGAAAATGCACACCTGGATGCTTTAGCCACTGCTGACAACTTTCTTCTTCTTCTTCTTCTTCTTCTTCTTCTTCTTCTTCTTCTTCTTCTTCTTCTTCTTCCTCCTCCTCCTCCTCCTCCTCCTCCTCCTCCTCCTCCTCCTCCTCCTCCTCCTTTTTTGGTACCTGCTTAGGGAAATATAATTCACATATCATGTGCTTCACCAAAATGCCCATTTAAAATATTTTATTTCATTAAAATATAGTTAAATCATCTTCCCCTTCCCTTTCTTTCCTCCAACTTCATCCCCCAGTATCACGGCCTTTTTACTGAATACCCACTTTTGATGGGGCAAGTTGTTTGACACTGGTCAGAGTTGGTCTTACCTTGATGCTGTTTCCACCAGTTCGTCATCAGCAAATGGTCACTTTGAATGCCCTGACGAATGTATCTGTAGCTGTTACTTGTCACCAACCTTGTCACAGCTCAGGCACATTCACAGACTAGATTTATAGGAGACCAGCTGTTCTCACTGCCTGCATGGACAGACGTGCAGAGGGCTTAGCCCTCGAGCATGACTAGCAAAGAGCAAGTTGGCTTCAAGTGCAGTGTCAGACAAGGATATAGAAGTCACCAAGACTCAGCCAGGCATGGCAGTGCCTGCACTTCCAGGTCTCCCTGGCGCCTTATTTCAAGGTGTCACAGTAGAACATAAGAACATGAGAAGGCAGTGAGGTAGGAAACGAGGAAAGAAACAGAGAAGGGCCAGGGAGAGCAGTCTGGTCTGAGAGTGTGATTTGTGGGGACTGTGAGGGTGGAAAGTAGTGATGTATGTCAGACATGGAGCATGAGCAGAAGCGGCTGTCTGAACTCTTCACTACTGTAACAGAGTGCAGAGGCAACCGACGTATAGAGAGGAAAAGTTTAGCTTTGCTCATAGGTTTGGATGCTTTGGTCCATTAGAAGTTGTTCCTGTGTTCTAAGTCTGTGATGAACCAAGGCGTTGTGGCAGAGCAAAGCTATAAACTTCAAAAAGGATGGAAAAAGGAAAGAGGGAAGACTTGAGATGAGGAAGAAGGTAGAAAGAGAGAGGGATAAGGAGAGAGAGAGACAGAGAGAGCCTCTAGTACAATTTAGGAGTTCAATACTACCAGGGTAGGACAGTGGCTCAACAATAAAGAACACTAGCCACTCTTCTAGAGGGCCTGGGCTTGATTCCCAGCACTCACATGGTGGCACACGACCATCTGTAACTCCAGTTTCAGGGGATCCAATGTCTTCTTCTGGCCTCCATGAATAGCAGGCAGGCATGCAAATGGTGCACAGACACACATGCAAGCAGAACGTCCATACACATAAAATAAAGAAATTAAAAACCTCTATTTTTCACACTAAGAGTGAAATCAAATACCATTGAACATGCTTTATTTCAAGCCCACCAGATTGCTTACACTAGATTTTTTTTTTTTACATCCTTTTAAGACATCAGAGGAAATTGTTAACAGCTGCACTGTTGTCAGTCTTTCTTCCCGGACTTCCTTTGGGACCACCAGCCCCCCAAATAATGACAAGAAGACTTATTATTAATTATGAAAACTTGGCCTTTGGTTTAGGCTTGTTCCCAACTAGCTCTTATAACTTAAACACCCATATCCATTAATCTACACTCTGTCTCATGACTTTTTACCTCTCCTCCATTCTGTTCATACAAGTTGCTCCATATATTGGTGGCATCTTCTGTCTGTCTAGATGCATCCCCCTGAGTTCCTCTCTCCGCCTGGAAGTCCCACCTAACCTCTCCTGCTTAGCTATTGGCTGTTCAGGTTTTTATTAAAATGGTTCACAACAACACATCATCACACAGTGTACAAATGTCCCACAATGCTGTATTCCATCCCATGCTCTGCGAGGAAGCAGACTGAGGAAGGGTGACTCAGCCGTCTCAGCTCTTTATAAACGGTCGCTTTCACAGCTACTGAGCATCCATACGATGATGACATGTGAGCGTGTCTGAAATCATTTGACGTACAGACCAGCTAGTCTGTTTAGTCACCAGGAAAAGCACTCTAAAGAAATCATAACAGACAGCATAGAGACCCCATCTGCTGTGTCTGGTTATTTTCACAAGACTTTGATGACGCTGGAGAATCACAGCTAGTGGGTTTTTAAATGACGGTGCTTAATATTTGCTCTGACTAATGCACTTTAAAATAATTAGTAGCTTCAAGATAGTGGAAATATTTAGTGGCGGCCTTGACTTTGTCTAACCTCTGGATCATGATATTTGGCAAATCAGGGATCCAAGAGTTTTTAGAGTTTTCAAAATACCTAAAAAATTTTAAATAATTATCCAAACACCAGGACCGAATGAAATCAAAAGCATGGCTTGCAGTTCTTCACCGGAGACTCATTCCTGACCACAGTAGCGTGTCTGACTTCAAAGAAAAGAGAAATACGAATCATCAGAATGCCTGTGTTCCTTAACTTCATGCTTTGGCATTTGGAGTTACATAAGGAGCAAGGTACAGTAAAATGTGTGGACTCATTGATAATTTGTAAGTCGGCTTCCAGAGAAAGAAAAAAGCCAGGACTTTGCAGAAGCAATAAATAGCAGAGACCACATGTTAATATGTCTATAAAGTGGATAAAGATAATTGTGATCCATTTCACTCTTGTCTTCATCACACTGTGGAATGTACATTTATAATTTAAAAGTTTGCTATTCTACTGTACAATAAACTCAAAGTTCATGTTCTTAAAAAGTGTTCTTTTAAGTACATTTTATTATTTTATTTTGTGTGTATGTATGTGGGCCCCAGGAATCAAACTCCAGTTTTCAGGCTTGGCCACAAGCAGCTTTAACTGCTGAGCCATTTGCCCCTCAACAACTGTTTTCTTTTTTGTCAATCATACATTAAAAACAGATTCAATTTTATATTCACAATCATTTAGTTTAGAGACCCCAGCAGTGGTGATGGTTGGTACAAAGAATCAGCCATGGGGGAGGCAATGAATTAGAACAGAGAATGAAAATGCCACAGTGGAACTCATTGCTTTGTATACCAACTCCAAACATTTTTGAAGAAAGTGCAAAATATAAAATAAAGACCTGGAGAAAATTACCTCACACGAGGCTTTGTAAGAAGCCGATTTATGGTTCCGAAGAGATGGCTTCTCATCAGTTAAGAGCACTCCCTTCTCTTACAGAGTACCTGAGAGTGTTCTCACCACCAACATCTACCAGCCCACAGCTGCCTGTAACTCCAGCTCCAGGGGCTCTAATGCCCTCTTCTGGTCGTCACATTGTTTTCTTCATGTAAAGAATCATTAGCGATAACTGTTTTGAGCAGGATTCCCTCACATCTTCTGGATGATTCTGCCTTCCTCCAGAGAGAATAACTGCTATTTCTAGCAGCCAGTGTATTTATTATGGCATGGGACGATCTTGGTCCACTTAGGGATGGAGCCAATGAGAAGCTGAGCTTCAGCTTGGTGAGGCTGGTCTACCCTCAGGTCACCCCTGCTCCCAGTCTGTAGTGAAGCACAACTAATTAAAACTCAGAGACAGATACTGGGGTTCAACCTGAAGGTCAGAAAAGCAAAACATGCAGTCACTGGCTCTTACCTCTGCCTCAGTTCAAAATGGCGATCCTGCCTCCAAAAATCTCAGAATAAGACTGAGACTGAGAGCTGTCTCCTCCTGTTTTATAATCCTCTCTAGTTCTGGGGTTAAAGGCATGCACCACTACTGCCCAGTTTCTATGGCAAGTGTGGCTACTGGGATTACAGGTGTGTGTTATTGCTGCCTGATCTGTAAAGCTGATCAGTGTGGCTGTTTTATTTCTCTTATCCTCAGGTAAGTTTTATTTAATAAAATACAAACGAAATGCCACTACAGTGTAGCCCTTTAGGGGTCCCACTAAGTGTACATCAGGGGACCTGGCTCCCTCATTGCTCTCCCCACTGCCTCCCCAGTACTATAAAATCATGGCTCAGTTTCTCTCACCTCAGATTCTCAGCCTCCAAGCCATTGCTTGCTTGCTCCAAGGAAAAGGGGAGTGCCAGTAGAACCTTGGATTCCTGTCTGGGCCTCTTGCATTTCCGTTGCTCTGGAAGCTCTCTGATGACTTGAAGCATATTTTTAAAACAAAAACAAACAAACAAAAACAAAATACACTTTTGGACAGCTTTTCTAGTTGAGGGAACTGGTCAGCAGCAGCTTGGCAACCTTTCTGTGGAAAACGGAGCTTGGCCTCTGTTTGGCCTCGCTGCAGCTTGGTTCTCTGTGGTCTCACTCTTCCCTGGTCCCTGCTGGGAGGACTCTGCTGAGGTGGCTCTGGAAGCTCTGCTTTTCTTTTCTAGACGACTTCATTTGGAGAAGTGAAAGAACCCCTGAAATTCGGTTTAGTCCCACTTTTTGCCTTGGGAACATAACACCTTAGGTAGGCAAATGGACAGAAGAAAAAGCTGCGCCTTCCAAAAGTTCCACAACCTCCTCAGCAGCGCCACCAATGGAGACCAAGTGTTCAAATACCAGAGTCAAGGGGACATTGCTCATTCAAACCACCCCACTTTCCACATTCCTTAAAATTGGTCTGTAAGTAGCTCTGCTTTGCACCCCCTCCCACATCAGGGTTTTAAAGGTCCAGCCCTGGGCTGGGGATGTAGTTTAGGGTTAGTGTTCTCTTCCAGCTTGTATAATGCCTTGGATTCCCCAGGAAGCGCCACAAAAGGAAGTCCTCTACTATGTACTGAGAATCAAGTTTTAGGGTCAGAGCCTTCTTCCTCCTCTAGGACCGAGACTGGAGTTCATTTGCTTCTTTAGTTCCTTATATCCCTCCCCCACTCGCTAGAGGCTTGGTCTCCTTGAGCACCTACGTGGCCGGTGGTAGGGAGCTGGAAGAAGCAGGAAAATTCTCGTTGGGCTAAGTGTTGGGAGGGCCACCAGACCTTCTGGCTCTTGATAAGTATTAATGTCAGTTCACTCTGTTTTGGGTGGCTTGCAAGACCTCAGTATCTCTTGATGTTGGTGTCTCTGACTAAGACTATTAGCTTCATCTCTATCAGTCTCTCAGGCTCTCTGAACCGTCAGCCCTGGTCTGGTGGCTAGCTATTGCATTTCTCATCACGAGCCAGACTTTCCCCAATTCAGATTTTTTTTTGTCCCCATTGCAATATCTTTCCTTGGAGCTGAAATGGGTGGGGTTCACGTCACACTCTCAGCCTCTTAACAGTAGCCAGATATCCGGTCGGGATCTCTTTCAGCCTCTCTCATCTCTTAGGCAGGAATCCATCCAGATTTCCCGAGATCTGCTTCACAAGTTCAGGTTTGCTTTCTCCCACCTTATTTTATTTCTTTTTTAAATTATATTTAAATATTATTTTTCTTTCCTTTTTTATTTAAATAACATTTTTTTCATTTATTTTTACCACCAGTTTCCCTTCCCTTCTTTCCTCTTATCCCCTTCCTTTTCCTATCTACCCCTCCCCATCCACTCCTCCTCCATCTCCATTCGTAAAGGGGCAGGCTTCCCATGGGCTTGCACAAAGCATGGCCTGTGAAGTTGAAGCGGGACCAGAGCTCCTACTCTTGAGGCAGGGTCAGGTGTTGCACGCATGAGGAACAGGTTACCAAAAGCCAGCTAAGCACCAGGGAGAGGTCCTGCTCTGTTAGAAGCCTTACTAAGAGACCAAGCTACACAGTTGTCACACATGCAGAGGGCCTAGGCTGGTTCCATGTAGGTTCTCGGACTGTTGGTCCAGCGTCCATGAGCTCCTGGAAGCTCAGGCCAGCTGTCTCTGTGGGTTCCCCCATATGACTCCCTGGCTGGAACAATCCTTCCTCCCTTTTCTTCTACAAGACTCTTACCCTGTGTTTGTCTGTGGATCTCTGCCTCTGCTTCTATCAGATAATGGATAGAGTATCTCTGATGGCAACTAGGGAAGTCACCAATCTGCTTACAGTAGATGGCCAGTTCATGCACCTCCCCATTATTGCTGGGAGTCCTAGTTGGGGCCATCTTTGTGGGTTTCTGGGGGTTTCCTTGGCACCAACTCCGAAATGGACAGCCCTATCAAGGTGTCTCTTTTGTGACTCTCCCCTCCATCCTGCTTCCAACCCACTTCTGTAGGGTTAAGCCCAGCCTTAGGGGGCGTGTTCGCCTCGGGCTAATGTTTACCTATAAATCTGCGGGCTTCTGCTTTCCTGGTCTCCCGCAGGAGCAGTGGTTCTGTAAGTCTATTTCCCCATTAAAGCTGTATATATTTTTACAGTTTATTTCTCCATTAAAGCTGTATATATTTTTACAATCTGTCTGCATTCATTTACGCCGTTACACACCTCCTGCACCCTGCCTGCCCAACCTGCTTCTTCTAGTTCCCATCCCTCCATCTTCCCAACCCCTGCCCCCAGTTTACTCAGGAGATCTTTTCTACTTCCCCTTCCCAGGGAAATCCATGCATCCCTCTTTGGGTTTTCCTTGTTATCTAGCCTCTCTGGGGCTGTGGATTGTAGGTTGGTTGTCCTATACTTTACTCCTAATAACATCTATAAGTGAGTACATATCATGTTTGTCTTTCTAGGTCTGGATTACCTTGCTCAGAATGATTTTTTCTAGTTCCATCCACTTGCCTGCAAATTTCATTAGAGTGTCTTTTATAGCTGAATAGTACTCCATTGTGTAAATGTACCACATTTTCCTTATCCATTCTTTGGTTGAGGGGCATCTAAGTTGTTTCCAGGTTCTGGCTATTACAAATAATGTTGTTATCAACCTAGTTGAGCAAGTATCCTTCTGTTGTGATTGCACATCCTTTGGGTATATGCCTAAAATTGGTATAGCTGTGTCTTGAGGTAGATTGATTCCCAGTTTTCTAAGAAATAGCCATACTGATTTTTAAAGTAGCTGTGCAAGTTTGCAGTCCCACCAGCAGTGGAGGAGTGTTCCCTTACTCTACATTCTCTCTAACATAAGCTGTCATCAGTATTTTTGATATTGGCCATTCTGACAGGTGTAAGATGGAATCTCAGAATCATTTTGATTTGCATTTCCCTAATGACTAAAGATGTTCTTTAAGTGTCTTTTGGCCATGTGAGATTCTCCTGTTGCGAATTCTCTGTTTAGATCTGTACCCCATTTTTTAATCGGATTATTCGATATTTTAATGTTTAGCTTCTTGAGTTCTTTATATATTTTGTAGATCAGCCCTCTGTCAGATGTGGGGGTGGTGAGGATCTTTTCCCATTAGGAGGCCGCCATTTTGTCTTATGACAGTGTCCTTTGCCTTACAGAAACTTCTTAGTTTCAGGAGGTCCCATTTATTAATTGCCAATCTCAGTGTCTGTGCTATTGGTGTTATATTTAGGAGGTGGTCTACTGTGCCAAGGCAGTTGAGATTAACTCCACTTTCTATTCTATCAGGTTCAGTGTGGTTGGATTTGTCTTGAGGCCTTTGACCTATGTGAACTTAAGTTTTGTGTGGGGCAATAGATATGGATTTATTTGTTTTCCTTACATGTTGACATCCAGTTATGCCAGCACCATTTGTTGAAGATGCTTTCTTTTTTCCATTGTATAATTTTGGCTATTTTGTCAAAAATCAAGTATTAATAGGCTGTGAATTTATGTCAGGGTTTTTGATTTGATTCTATTGATCCACATGCCTGTTTTTATGCCAATATCAAGCTTTTTTTTATTACTATAGCTCTATAGTAGAGCTTGAAGTCAGGGATGGTGATGCCTCTAGAAATTACTGTATTGTACAAGATTGTTAAACATTATTTTAAAGATTTTTATTCAATATATTTTGATTATATTCTTTTCCCTCCCTCAAGTCCTCCAGGTCTCTTCACCTCTCTCTCCTTACCTCTCAACATCCCCAACAAGAAAAACTAAAACCCAAAGAAAAAAAAAACAACAACAAAAACCAAGCCATACCACCACCACCACCAAACAACAACAAAAAAGCACACATGAAACATGGAGTCTGTTTTGTGCTGCTCAACTGCTCCTGAGCATGGGGCCTGCCCAAGAGTGCAGTTAATATACCCAGTCCATTCCGTTGGAGAAAACCGATTTTTTTTCTTTCCCATGTATCAGCTGCAAATAGCTTCTTAGTTAGGGGTGGGACTTTTGTGCCCATTTCTCCTCCTCGGTGCACAGAGACTGTGACAAACATGTACGAGACCTGACCAGATCCACCTTAGTTTGTTATATGTGAGTCATTGCCGTGTATTGCTTTGGGAACTGCTGAAAAGGAGAGAGAACGGTCCCGCTACACCCAACTGTCATATCCTGTAACAACATGCTTGAAAGGAAAGCCGCAACAGAAAAGCAGTAACTACTGCCCCGGATCTCTCAGGATTTCGTGAGCAGAGCGGCTGTACCTGGCTTGCCTGTGTGCTCCAAGCAGCACCACCCACCTTCTCAAGATTTCACAGTCTTGGGGAGAATAGACCAGGGGCTGTCTTCACAAGGTCCAGCAGGCAGTAACAAGCAAGGAGTGCGGGACGTGAACAGGTGAGAGCTGGATAGTAGCTTCCCTGGGACACTTTCCAATGTGAGGGCCAGGCAGGCAGGATGAAGTCCCTGAGACCTGTCTGCAGAGAGGCCAGAGCTGTGAATGTAGATCATTGCCTTAAATGTGACCCTATCTCCCCCCACTTCAGGTTCTGAATTCCACTTTCCTAGTGCACATTGGTACATTGTACTGTTTAATTCTCTCCAACGTCATGACATCGTCGATAAAAGCCATATTATATGAAAATCTATCTTGGATGAGAATTATTCATCCTGATGATCAGAATTAGGGCAGGCAGTTGTGGAGGGTGGGGACAGCTTAGGGACACAACAGACAATAGCCAGTACTAGGGGTGTTACCAGGTGTGCATTCCCCGTCGTGACGCTAGGCCACCCAATACTCTCAGGTTCCCACATGCACAGAGAAGCGGGCTAAGGCAGCTCCCGGAGGACTCCGCACTGGACCCTTCCCACCTCCGGGCTCAGCTCCCTTCCCCACCACGCTGTGTTATCCTTGTCAGGTCAGCCCTCTGGGCAGCATGGGGCACGTAAAGAGCTTTCCGAATGACTGAGTGTGATGCGGAATTACGAGCGTGGGTGAAGAACACATCCCCCCCCCCCCCCCACACACACACACGGGTGTGTTGCCTGGAGGCCACGAGGTCCGCGCTTTGGCTGAGTTCCTTCGCGTGGGGGCGGGGGAGAGAACTGTCACCAGCATCCTCCCTCTCCAGGCCCACTGGCCCCGCCTAGTCCCTCGATTCGTCCCGCAGGCCACGCCCAGCTACCGGCCTCGCCCCGCCCCTGACGTCCGCGGCCCCGCCCCGTGCCAGCCCCTCCCGGAAGTGCCGGTGGAGCGTGTGCACGGCGCGCGAGTTCCCTGTCTTGGAGGCTGGCTCCGCCGCTGCCGCGCTCTTCGGCTGGGTACGTGACTCCGCCCCCGGGCTCGGGAAGCGACTGGGGGCGCGGAGACCCGGGAGCGCCCGGCGTCTGCGTGGGTGAAGGGGGAGCTGAGAGGCAGAGGCCCATGCCAGGGTCCTGGGTTGAGCGCTCCGGGCTGCGGCAGGAAGGAAAGGGTTCGAAGGGAGGGTCTCCCCGCGGCGGTGCCTGAGGGGCCTGCTGCTAACTGGGGCCTGAGGACCCGAGGGACTGAGGCTCTTCGGTAGACCCTACCTTCAGGGGAGAGCGTCCATTCTGGGAAAGCTCTCGGCTGCCTGAGCGCCTGGGAAGGCTGCGTGGAGGCTGGACAGAGAGAAGATCGCTTGGTGACAGCTCGTAGGGCCACCTGTGTCATCGAATCTTTCTTTTGCCTGGAGGATGGGAGGCTCCTTTCCAGCGCCGTCACCCTGGGGAGCATCCTGTGGATGTGAGGCCTGTGGAGTGTGACCGCGCGAGGCGCAGACCCTGCGTATTTGCTGTTACTCTGCTCCGACCGGATCTTACCTTTTCTGGGGTCGTGGAAGTCTTGGCTGCTTAGGTTTGACACTGAACTTTGAGAGAATCCTTATGTGTGACTGGAGAGGAGGCTTTATGCTCGCGAATGTGGGGGACATGTGTGGCAGGAAGCATATGTTGGATGTTACAGTTCTTAATATTAAATGCCAAAATTGTGATAGGATGCATGCGTTAACGGCAGTCTCCTTGGTTCTGAGAGTGAGTACTGAGATCGTGGTGTTCACATTGGCTCTCTTGGTGTCTGGCATCTTGCAGACTCCAGGGAAATATTTGTTGACTAAAGAATGAATGAATGAAAGAATGGACGAAACAGATGAGTACCTGTGCGCACAGCCATGTGGAAGGTTTGGGAAATCTATACATGTAAAGGTGTTCCAGTTCCTCTGCTAGAGGAGGCTATAGCACCTATGTTTCTGCCAAGATTGGTAGTCATTGACATATCTTTCACTTGCTGAGTGTCAGGCTGCTGGAAGGGAGATCTTGGCATGGCCTAGCTGACTCAGCTCCCTGAGGTAGCACTTGAGGTGGGGGCGGGGTTAATAACCGAATGTGTTGCTGCCTGTCATTTTCCAGCCAGGAGACTGTTGTCTTTCTGGCAGAGGAAAAACATCTGACAGAAAAAGCCTTTCAGATGCGGCCTTAAATGGACAGAGGCAGAACAGGGTCGAACCTCACTTTTCTAGTGTGCTTGGAGGCCTGCTGGCATAGTCTTCCTGTTGCGTATTCAGGGTGCGTGTATTAGTTGGCTTCTGCTGCCGTGACAAAACACCACAGGCTGGATTCTTGAACAATAGAAATTTATTTTCTCATAGAGCTGGAGGCTGCAAGTTCAAGATTGAGGTGTAGACGGTTTGGGTTTCTCTGAGGCCTCAGGTGGCTGTTTGTTTGTGGGTGGGTATCCTTGGTGTCTTAGGAGGAGACTAGATGAATGCACCAGGGCCCCACCCTTACAGTCTCATCAGTTAACCTTAGTTACCTCTTTAAAGGTTGTGACTCCAAATACAGCCATATCGGGACATTTAAGAGGTTAGGGCTTTAATGTAGAAATTTTAGAGAAACACAATTCATCTCTCACAAGGGTATGTGTGTGTGCGTGCGTGCGTGCGTGTGCGTGTGTGCATAAGCTCTGTCTGGATCCTTTGTAAAGAAGGAAGGTATACATAGTTGTCATAAAGTATATTAAAATTTCTTTTGCTCAGTTTGGTTTTAAGGCCTCTTGCTGCAATAGAGACTGGTACATAGTGTGAACCTGGGGTTGTTCCTGCCTGTCTTCTCCCTCCAGTATTTCTCATCCTGTAAGCCTGGTAATGGGGCAACCAGATTGGCTAGAGACCCCAGCACATGCTCTCTGCTTCACTCTGCAACAGTGTTGCATTTGACCTTTCCAGGGTGGAGCCTTGGACCTGACATGGCCAATGCAGTTTCAGGTTTAGGGGAGTAGCTATGAGTAAGACCAAGTCCCTGCCTTCATGGTCTATCTCTAGGAGATGGGGTAGACTAGTCAAGTAGGCAAGCCTCACTGTAATGCCAAGGAAGGATACAAAGAAGAGAAAGGTGCTAAAGTGCTGGAGGTGAGCAGCAACCCAGAGGCTGTGGCTTACCCTCTGGGCTGCCTCCAAGCACATCCTCATTAGACACAGTAAGAGCTAAAGAAAGACGCCAACTACTGACTTGGTCACGCCGTTGTGTAACTATGGATCATTACTTGAGCCTCCCTGGGCCTCCGTTTCCTCATCTGTAAAATGATTGCTAATGCACCTTAGTTGTGAGGATTGAAGGTGTCTGTCGTGTCTGCAGAGAACACTTAGTAGGAGCTGTATTGTTCCTGAGGCTCTCTTGACCTGTGCCCCTCCCGTAGCTCATTCTTGGAGCCCTGCTGCTCAGCGGACAGGAGGGTTTTACAAGTGGGTTTGCATTCATGCCTTGGGGGTTATTTCCAGTCACATGTTCTCATTCAGGGGTCCTCAGAAGATGGGTTTTAAAGGCTCCACCACTCACCTCCAAAAGAACCAGCTTGGGAGTAGACACTTGAAGAGAGGAATTTCTGAAGTATTAAGTATTAAGAACTGTGGGTTCACAGTTCCTCTTCTTTAAGTGAATATGGCAAGCTCTGAAAACTTAGAACATTCTGGGCCTTCGGCTCTTTACAGTGTGTATTCACTATTGTATTTATATCTTTTGTTACAGAGATCTTACTGTTTCACTTAATGGACATTGCCCTTTCTTTACAGCATCTTTGTGATATGTATTTGTGTATATACTGAATTCTATTTTGGTAACCAAGCTGTAAACATTTCAGACTAGAGACTTTTTTCTTCCAGTGTTGGTGACTGAACCTAGGAACACGCTAGGTAAGCACTCTGTTGCTCTGCTGTACCCCTAGACCTGAACTATGTATGCAGTTGATAGCATAGATCTACAAGGGAGATCTGAATCTTGGAGTCTCCAAATGCTATACTTGAAAAAGCCCTTTAGAGATAAACTGCCTAGGTCTTGTACTAGCTCAGTCGGTAGAGCATGGGACTCTTAATCCCAGGGTCGTGGGTTTGAGCCCCACATTGGGCGCCATTCTGTAGTATGGAGCCGCAGGCTGTGTTCCTGCCGCCTGGCTCCTGGCCACCTGGCTAGCTTATGCCCCGAAATAACAACACACAAACTGTATTCTTTTAAACACTGCTTGGCCCATTAGCTCTAGCCTCTTCTCATATCTTGCCTAACCCATATTTAGTAATCTGTGTAGCACCAGTCTTACCGGGAAAGATTCAGCATGTCTGACCTGGCGGCTTGCTTCATCGCATCTGCCCCAGAGAGGAGCGGCATGGCATCTGAGCTCACTTCCCTTCTTCCCAGCATTCTGTTCTATTTACTCCACCCACCTATGTTCTGACCTATCGCGCCAAGCAGTTTTCTTTATTAATTAACCAATGACCTTCCCACATCACAGGTGAATGATGATGCTTCCTGTTAGGGATGCAGCATCCTTAGCTGACTGAATAAATACAGAAAGTCATTGCCTGCTTCCCATTGAGGATGTGGGGAGGGGAGCACAAACCTAACTCCAGAGTGTTTTCTGCCAACTTTTTCTTTATCTCTCCCTCCCCACCAACTTTTTTTCTTTTCCCATCTTTCCTGGATAATTAGCTTTTATCAGAGGGCTTCCTTGGTCTGATTCCCAAAGGCAGTTTAGTCTTGATTGGGTTTTATTGCCCTTGTGATGCCACATAGAATCGCCTGGGAAGAGAAATGTCAATGGAAGGCCTCAATCAGATTGACCTGTGAGCACGTCTCTGAAGAGACTATCTTGGTTGGTGATTGATGTGGAAGGTCCAGTCCACTGTGGGTGGTACCATCCATTGGTCGATGGGCCTGGGCTTTCTAAGAAATTCAGTGGAGAGAGCAAGAGAGTGAGTCCCAGGCAGTGTTCTCCATGGCTTCTGCTTGATCAGTCTCGGTCCTCTCTTCCCCCAGCAGCAAACTAGAGCAGTGTTGTATACCTGCAGGGAAAGGTGAGCCACATGGTCGGCTAAGTTGTGGATGCCACAGATGCCTCTGAAATAGGAATCACAGTGCTCACAGATGGGCTGGTTCTCAATGTAGATTGACAAGACAGCCTCCTAAGAACAGGTGTGTGAGATGTCATGGGCTCTGAGAGGTGTGTCGGGGCGAGGGACACGATGGCTAGATGGATGCTGACAGTTGGGCCTTCAAACTGCTCTTCTTCTGTGTTGTATTTTATCCCCAGGGTGCAAATAGCTACGGGCAGCTTGGCCTTGGCCACAAGGAAGATGTACTTCTTCCCCAGCAACTGAGCAGCTTCTGTAAACCCGGGTGCATCAGGAGTGTCACAGGAGGTGGGGGCCATTCTGCAGCTGTCACAGGTAGCTCTCTTCTCAAATGGATAACCACTCACTTTTGTATTGAGGTGTTTTCCCTTGGAAATAAAAACCTTGCCATCTTTTAGTCTTTTGTACTTCTCAGAGAGCAGCATTTGTTTTTGTGAAAGAGCCAGATAACCATTAAGGGAATCCTAGCTTGCCAGAGCTTGAACTTCTGAGTTCCTTCCCTTTCCTTTCCCTACCCTTTTATACAAATAAGGCTCAGAGAGGAAGGCTTAAGGTCATAAGGCAAGTTGGTGAACGTGTTACAACCTGTTTGAGTTTTACTTTGAAACCTTTGCAAGTAGGTGAAATAGCCCTTGAGATCAAGAACTTTACCTTACCTTGTCTTTAATTTTCTGTCCTAGTGCCCAGAGAGTACCGGGGGCCACACATACTTCAGCTTAGCAAAGGCAGTGTATGGCACCCGATTGGGAATGGGAGCTGTAGCTCAAACTCCCTGGGCTCAGGGGCTTGTTCTCTAGTTCATTAGCTCTGTGGCTCTGGCAAGTATCTCCCTGTAAAGCAGTGGTCTGCTCTTACTTCTGTTGTGGTGATAAAATGCCTGCCCACAAGCCTCTGAAGGGGAAAGGATTCTATTCGACTTAATATAGGCAGCGTGTCTTTATTGCAGGGAGTCAAGGCAAGAATTTAAAGCATCACCTCCACAGTCGAGAGTAGAGAGAAATAAAGGCATCTTTGCCCGCTGGCTGCTTGGTCTCTTTATTCTAACACAGTTAAGGGCTCAGCCCATGGAATGGTGCTGCCCACATTCAGATCAGTTAGAAGTCAAGACAGTCCCACAGACATATCCACCTGTCAGCCTGGTCTGGATAATTCCTCATTAGTACTCCCCTTCCAGGTGATTGTAGGTTGTGTATGTTGATAGTAAATGCTAACTAGCACACTCAGTTTTCTCTCTGTCCTGTGGGGATAATAACAGTAGATAAACTTAGGGTTTTCCAGTAGATAAACTTAGTGTTTTAGGGCTTTTACAGGCCTTTGGTGTTCCTGTCATCGTGGATTCCTCCCTTCCTTTGTAAAGAAATGCTAAAAATTATATTTTACAACTGTACTGATATAAAGTAACTATACCTAAGAATGGCATTTGTACTATATATGAATTATTGTTACATTAAAATCAACTTAAAACAATTTGAAATTAAGACAGCTTAATTAAAGGTGTATGGGCCTTTCGAAGTATTATGGGGCCTAGGTACGTGTGGAAAGGACTTCCATGCTCAGCTCTTAGGACAGCTCCTGGCACATTCTAAGTGTTGAGTTGATGTTGGCGTTCCTGTGATCATAGATGCTCCATTTGGCGATATTGGCACTTGTTACAGAACTGGGAGTTTCCATTCAACCATTAGATTGGAGGTCCTTGGCCTGATCCTTTGGTTCCAGAACACATAAGCATGCATCAGTTAATAGCATTAGTATGGCCAAGAATCCTTGTCTGTGGCTCCAAATAATGCATGGTAACCTTTTCTTACTTTGGGAGTTGTGACTCTCTCCCTGTCATGCTGACACTGGAGCTTTGTTGTTTTAACTTTGTCATAGTGGCTGTGCCTTAATTTACTGCTATTCTTTCCGCCAGCACTTTAATCTCCGCAGTTGCGGCCTGCTTCTTTGGAAGCGGTCTGGCCACTCCGGCCACAGCATGGTGGGAATTCTGTTCCTGTGGATACCACTAACTGGAGCTTTAACTAAATCTCTATTGTTCTATTTCTAAATAAGACCTGAGATATGAAGGCTGGGGTGAAAACCTGTGAGCTCAAAGAGGTGAAGTAACAACTAGCTAGCCCTCTCTCCTTACCGGTGCCACCCAAAGAAAATGTCCTTATGCTCAGCCAAACCACTCCAAATCCCTCCCAGCTACTTCCTGTGTGTCTCTCTAACTCTTCCAAATGCCCTCTGATGCTCTATGAATACTTTCTGTCAACTGGTTGCTTACTCAGCCTCCTGTCTTAAGGTTCATTTTATTTAATTAATGCAAATGCAAACTTGGGGTTCACAGTGTGATCAAATATCTGTTTTGCAGATAGAGGAGGACTCTTTGTTTGTGGCCTGAATAAAGATGGGCAGTTGGGGCTCGGCCACACAGAAGATGTTCTGTGTTTTACCATCTGCAAGCCTCTTCTTGGTTGTCCAATCAAACAGGTGGCCTGTGGCTGGGATTTTACCATTATGCTCACAGGTAAGCTCTCTCTTGAATAAATATCACCACCAAGGTTTTTGATTAAATAAGAGCCTCTGTACTTTTGAAGAAAAACAAAACAAAACAAACAAACAACAACAACAAAAAAGAACCACCCCATGAACCAATAAGTGTTCTCATTAGGGAAATTGCAGGGTACCTTTTACAAGGAGAATTTTAACAATAAAGGAGATCAGGCTGGAATATACATTTGCCAGAGACTGGAGGATGAACCGGATCTCATTAGTAGTCCCAAACGCTCATGAGAGCTATGTGCCTGGTCTAGCTGACCAGGAGTGCCATAAGAGTTCTTATCTGCTCGTTGTCTTAGGTAGCATGTCTCCTGCTGTGATGGCACGCCATGACCCAAAGAACTTGGTGAGGAAAGGGTTTGTTTGGCTTACACATCACTGCCCATCATTAAAGGAAGTCAGGACAGGAACTCAAGCAGGCCCGCAACCTGGAGGCAGGAGATGATGTAGAGATCATGGAGGAATACTGCTTACTGACTTGCTCAGCCTGCTTTCTTATAGAATCTGGACCACCTGACCAAGGATGAACCTACCCAAAATGGACCCTTTTCCGTCAGTCCCTGATTAAAAAAAATGTTCTATAGCCATATCTTCTAGTTGGGGCCCCTCCTCTCCAGTGTCTCTAGCCTGTGTCAAGTTGGTGTAAAGCTAGCCATCACTGTATAATAACGAGGGAGCAGGGATCTCACAGCACCAAGGGGCTTCCATGGTGACATTACTGAGGCTCAAACCCAGGACTTCACATGTGCTAGACAAAGGCTCTACCACTGAGTTATTTCTCTGTCTCCCTTCAAAACATCTAGTCTCTATGAAGACAGGTCAGAGAATGAGTTATGGCTGAAGGGTTGCTAGAATAATTCTTTTGGAAGCAGCTGGTTTGTTACTCTGTTAATTGATTCTCTGTTTAACTTTGTCCTTTCTAGCTGCCTGGTCTGGGTTTAAAGGACACCTGTAGTTTCTGTCTCTTCATGCTCGTGGATCCCTAGATGTGTAGTGAAAGTCCCAGGCCTTTGCACACAGCCTTCTACAGAGGCTCCTTTGTCTGCTGCCTTCTTCTTACTTGCAAGACTCCCTGTACTTTTCTTTGTTGCAATGCCCAGTGGTCCCTGCTTCAGAACATGCCCTGTTGTACACTCACGAACCGCCGTCCAGTATTTCAGTCTTCCTCAGCTGTCACCATTTCTGTTTTGCAGAGGAGTTCCATATGTATCCAGTTTGACAGTAATCATCAGAGTCCAGATGGGCTGGGGAGGCAGCTTGCTGAGCATGGGAGGCCCTGACTAGGTTAGCTCTGAAAAAGAAAACCTCCTTCCACATGAAGAATTTCAATGCTAGATATCACTTTGTGAAGTACTTATTATGGGCCATGTTAGGGTCGAAAGAGGCAGAAGGGAGCACTGTTTCCAACACATCACAACAAGTTGTGAGAAAGGCACCAGTCACAGCTGGAGAACAGACTATCATATTTTTATGGATGAAGGTTAAGTTGGAAGACAGGGTTAATTATGAAGACAGGTGGTTCTAACATTCCTCTGGGACAAATTTGCCCTCCAAACTTTAGACTTGTTTCCAGGGGAAACCCTTACTTTGCCAGGCCATACATGTCTTGTCCTTTTCTCCAGACTCTTCAGGTGAGTGTGTGGGGAAGGGCAGGGAGGAAAAAGGCCCAGAGCATCACAGTGTGCAGAATTTGTTGGCTGGAGACATGGGAAGTGGGAAACATGAAGAGGGAGTAAGTGTTCAGTCACTTCAGTACTGGGCCCTGAGTTAAGTGCTCTGCACAGGTAATCAGCCATTAAGGCTACAGGTGGCAGGTAATCTTTAGTGTGGAGGAACTAAAGAAGGAAAGTGGCCAGAAGGCTTTGAGGCACAGGATGCCTGCTGTATCCTCTCATCCCTGTTTCCCTGTTGGTCACAGGTATCTCACTTCTTTGATTTGTAATCTGAATGCTTATGTTTTGCAGAAATAGGTCAAGTTCTGTCATGTGGATCCAATGCCTTTGGCCAGTTAGGTGTGCCGCACGGCCCTCGCAGATGTATGGTTCCACAGACCATTGAGGTGAGGACACCCCGGTTTTAGCTGGTTCTATCTTGCTGTTTCTAGGCTGTTTCTTTTATCCTTACTCATATGAAAGACTAGGTAGGTCCTTGAAAGCCCATGGAGTAATAGAACTTGAGTTGAAAATAAGTTCTTCTGTTAAAAATCAGTTTTAGGGGAATCAATGCTGGGTGGAAAATTTTTCATCTTCATGCACGTTATAAGAGTTTATAAACTTGGATAGCAGAACTGCACCTCATATGCTCATTGTTAATGACGGGAACTGTGTTACAGACAGGTCCGAGTAGAAGTGATTTGCCTCACGACACTAAGTTCAGGGTCTGGGAAGATGGCGTAGTGAGTAGAGCACTTGCTATGCAACCATGAAGATTTGAGTGTGATCTCCAGAATCAATTTAAAGCTGGATGCAGTAGCACAAGTCTGTATGGTGCTCCAGTGGGAAGATAGGAAGCTGAGACAGAAGATTACCTGAGAGCTCCCAGGCCAGCTAGCCTAGCATATGAAGTGGCAAACAGCAAAGACCCTGTCTAAAGCAAAGTGAAAGGGGTGGAGCAGCCCTGAAGGTGTCCTCTGACCTCCTTATGCTTGTGATGGTGTACGTCTGCATCCACAGGCATATGCGTGCGCGCGCGCGCACACACACACACACACACACACACACACAAACACAAAGTAGATTCAGCAAATGGTAGTCCAGTGCTGTCCTGCAGAAATATCAAATGATTGAAAATTTTCTGAAAGCCCCATTTAAAAAAAAGTAAAAGCTGAGATTGACTTTTAATAACAACTTTATTGAGATATGATTCAGATACCATTGAATTTGCCCCTTTGAAATGTATACTTCAGTGTTTTTCAGTATGTTCTCAGTATCTTCAGTATGCTCTGCCATTGTCATTATCGAATTCTAGAACATTTGTGTTATGGCTAAAAGGAATTCTACACTCAGTAGTAGTGGCTTCCTGTCTTCCCCTCCTCCAGCCCCTGGTGGCTGCTAGTCTACCTTCTCTGTGGATTTATGTGTTCTAGCCATTTCATATAAATGTAATTTTACAACATGTGGCCTTTGGGGCCTTTTGTGTGTCTCTCTTCATGCACTACTTTCAAGTTTTATGTGTGCAGTGAATTATATGGAGTTTTAATGACATTTTTAAAAGATTATTTTTTGCAGATGTATGTTTTGCCTGTATGTGTGTCTGTGCACCACGAAGACCAGAACAGTGTTATGATTGAGCATCCTTTTTGTTTATAGACCCAAAAGTGGTATTGCTGGGTCTTGAGGTAGATTGTTTCCTAATTTTCTGAAAAATTGCCATACTGATATCCAAAGGGGTTGTACCAGCTTGCATTCCCACCAGCAATTCAGGAGTGTTCCCTTTACCCCACATCCTCTCCAACATAAGTTGTCATCAGTGTCTTTTGATCTTGGCCATTCTGACAGGTATAAGATGGAATCTCAGAGTTGTTTTGATTTGCATTTCTCTGATGGCTAAGAATGTTGAACATTTTCTTAGGTGTATTTTGGCCATTTTAGATTCATCTGTTGAGAGTTCTCTATTTAGGTCTATACCCCCTTTTTTATTGGATTATTTGTTCTTTTGATGACCAATTTCTTAAGTTCTTTGTATATTTTGGAGATCATTTCTCTGATGGTTGGTGAAGATCTTTCCCCATTCTGTAGGCTACTGTTTTGTCTTGTTGACCATGTCCTTTGTTTTACAGAAACATCCCAGTTTCAGGAGGTCCCATTTATTAATTGTTGCTCTCAATGTCTGTGCTTCTGGGATTATATTTAGGAAGTGGTATCCTGTGCCAATGTGTTCAAGTGTACTTCCCACTTTCTCTTCTATGAGGTTCAGTGTGGCTAGTTTTATGTTGAGGTCTTTGATCCATTTGGACTTGAGTTTTGTGCTTGGGGATACATATGGATCTATTTTCATTCTTCTACATGGTGATATCCAGTTATGCCAGCACCATTTGTTAAATATGCTTTCTTTTTTCCATTTGATATTTTTTGCTTCTTTGTCAAAAATCAGGTATTCAAAGGTGTGTGAATTAATATCTGGGTCTTCAGTTCCATTGGTTCCATTGGTCCCCCTGTCTGTTCTTATGCCAATACCATTGTTTTCATTACTGTAGCCCTGTAATAGAGTTTGAAGTCAGGGATTGTGATGCCTCCAGAGGTTCCATTATTGTACAGAATTATTTTGGCTATCCTGGGTTTTTGCTTTTCCATATGAAGTTGAGTACTGTTCTTTCAAGGTCTGTGAAAAATTTTGTTTGGATTTTGGTGGGCATTGCATTGAATCTGTAGATTGCCTTTGGTAAGACTGCAATTTTTACTGTGTTAATTCTGCCTACCCAAGAGCATGGGAAATCTTTCCACTTTCTGGTGTCTTTTTGAATTTCTTTCTTCAAAGATTTAAAGTTCTTTTCATAGTAGTCCATAACTTGTTTGGTTAGAATTAGTCCAAGATATTTTATGTTTTTTGTGGCTATTATGAAGGGTGTTGATTCTCTGATTTCTTTAACCCATTTAGCATCTGTGTACAAGAGGACTACTGATTTTTTTTTATTTAATCTTGTATCCTGCTACATTACTGAAAGTGTCTATGAGTCTTAGAAGTTCCTTGGTAGAATTTTTGGGATTGCTTATGTAAACTATCATATCATCAGCAAACAGTGAGAGTTTGACTTCTTCTTTTCCAATTTGTATCCCCCTGATCTTCTTTTGGTGTCTTATTGTTGTAGCTAGAACCTCAAGTACTATATTGAATAGATATAGAGAGAGTAGACAGCCTTGTTTTGTTCCTGATTTCAGTAGGATGCCTTTGAGTTTCTTGCCATTTAGTTTGATATTGGCTGTTGGCAGTCAGTGCTTTTAACTATCTTGCTAGCTCCTTGACTTTTTTTTTAAAGTATAGCATCTCATGTAGCTCTGGCTGCACTCAGACATATTATGTAATTGAAGCTAGACTTGACCTCCTGCCCCTGCCACCTCTGCCTGCCATGGCTTCGATAACAGATGCATCACCACACCCAGCATATCTTTGGAATCTTGAAACCTAATTTCATCTATCCAAGCTGTTGTCGTTTAGATAAACATAAATGTAGCATTTGTGAGTCAGGTATTTTTCTTTCCTTTTTTTGTACTGAGGCTCTGAACTCTGTGTGCATGTTTTACTGGTTGCTTTGAATCTAATCACATGCAAGGGTTCAGTGTCCACATGTAGCAGTGACCATGGTAGAGAGTGAGTGGGAAGCAGTACATTTGGCTTTTTTAAAAGACTTTTTCTTATTGACTTTTTGTGGATTTTTACATCATGCATCCAGATCCCATTCATTTCCCTGTCCTTTCATATCCACCCTCTGCTCTTACAAACCATGCCCCCTCAATAAAATAAAATTTAAAATAAAACTAAAGCAAGCCAAAATACAAAAGAAAGAAAGGGAGAGAGAGAGAAAGGAAGGAAGGAAGGAAGGAAGGAAGGTCAGTCAGTCTCAGTGTAGAAGCTGTAGTGAGACATAGTGAGTCACACAAAATACCCTTTAATCTGTACATCTTTACTTGCAAGTGTTCATTGCAATGAGTTATAGATCTGATTCAAGGGCTCTGGCTTCTACTATACCATTTATACTGAGCCTCACTGGGACTCCTCTTGGATATTCTGTTCTTGCCCCATGTCATGGAGATCCTGAAGCTTTGGATCTGCAGGCCTGCCCCCTTCACATGCTCTAGCAGTTTATTGATAAGGTAGATGTTGGGGTGGACCAACTCATAACCTGGGTTCTGGGCCTGGGTGGTAGTTGGGTTGGTCAGCTTGCCGGCTTTCCCTCATCAGCAGTATCTACACTATCAAGGTGAGCTCTCCAGACTGCCCTGGCTAGCTCATCCATTGCAGTAGGCAGCAAGGAACCGGACCAGTTCTCCTGCTCACTCCTTTGGGGGCTGGCTCACCCACACAGGAACAACTGTACTGTTTTGCTCAGTCGAGGTGCAGGGCCTGGGCATTTGGCTTTTGTTTAGAGCTCTTTTTATGATGTCCCACATAACAGGTTTGTGAAATTTATGTGTGTGTCTTACTTTGCTTTGTATTCCTGTGATTAGCATCATGATCAAAAACAATTTATGGAGGAAAGGGTTTATTTCATCTTACAGCTCTCAGGTCCCACTTCATCACCCATGACTGAGGGAGGACAAAGTAGGGACTTAAGGCAGAAACCTGGAGGCAGGAACACTGCTTTCTGGCTTGCATTCAGCTTCATGTTCAGTTGCCTTTCTTTTCCCAGGACCCATTGCCCAGGAGTAGCCACTCACAGTTGACCAGGCCCTCCCACATCAATCGATAATCAAGAAAATGTCCCACAGGCTTGCCTACAGGCCGGTCTTATGGAGGTGTTTGCTCAAACGTGGTTCCCTTTTCCTGTGTATCCTAGTTTGTGCAAGTGGGAATAAAAAGTAAAAGCATAATATTGTAAATGGTCATGATGAGAATAGGAAAAATTTCAGGAATACAAAGAAATCAAGAACGAGTTTCTCTGACTCAACTTCCCTTCTGCCACCTTACCTCTGATTAGAAGTGGAAGATGCGTTTTCATTGGAGGGCTCAGATCAGCTTCTGTCATCTTGTGGAGTTCAGTTGCTGGCCTGTGGTCTGTTATTTGTGGGTAGTGGTTCTGAAGGGCTGCATAGAGTCTAGTTCTGCAGAGCTCTGGGTCCCCCTGTAACTCCCAGGAGCAAATAGGTGGCCTTTAAGAACCTACATATGTTATAATTAATTTACCTTAATTATAGTTGATATAATTAAAGAATACGGGAAGGGACAATGGTTAAAATACGTTGGATGGCAGAGTCAGTAACTAAGAACATTTTGATGGGCTGTGTCCCATGTGGCAATGGGAGGGATATACCAGAATGAGAACTGTTGGAGACTCTATTTATGGATGGCACTGTCATGTTTGGGCACTGGATTAGGTCGTGAGTACAGTGGTGGTTAAGATCTGTCTTAGCGCCTGAGAGGTTTGTAGTGGCTCATGATAAATACATATAGTGTCATTGTCATGCCAGAGTCATGAGAGATGCTCCTATAGTCCCAAGGGAGGAGGATTGGACTCTTATCTAGTGGGAAGTTTACCTAAGTCCTAGAGTTGAGTTAGGTTTCCCTGGCTGGGGATAACAGGATACAGAACATGTGCCAAAGAAGAACATTCTAGGCCAAAGGAACAGTGTGGATGATGATGTCAGCAGGTGATCAGGCTGGAATATGTGGAAAAGTGGAAGTACTGAGGTGGAGTGGGTACGCATAGGTAGTAGTAGCACATAAGATAAAAGCATAGAGAGATGGGCCATTGGTTATTTTTAGGGAAAAGGAAGGCAGGAAAGAAGATGCGTTTAAAGAACCATCTACTCAAACTGTTTTGGCAGTCAGATTTTATTTTTCCCGAGGCTAATGTGATTGGAGACACCAATGTCAGAAGTATAGTCTCCAGAAAGGAGCCAGAGCTTTGCTCTTTGTGCCAGTCAGATTGGTCTGGAATAATCTGGTGTGATCTCTTGTGCACTGGAGCACAGATTCTAGGCAGAGTGGTTCTTAAGACTTGTTCTTAGCCTTTACACTGTTCTTGAAAAGAGAATGACTGAGGGACAGGGACACAGCTCAGCTTGCAGAAAGCCTTGTGTTTAATCTCCAGTATTGCCTGAACTGGACATGATGGTACATGCATTTAATCCCAGCGCTTGGGAGGCAGAGGTAGGAGAATCAGAAGTTCAAGGCTTTCTTTGGCTACATAGCGAGTTTGAGGCCACCCTGGGATATATGAGGCCCCAGGGGAAGGAGCAATCCAGAACCTATCCAGAGGAGGGAAACTTAGTGATAGCTGCTGCGCTGGAATGTTTTCTAGAGTTCTTCATTAGTTATCTACTGCAGTGAGACAGCTACAACAAGCATTATTGCCACCATTTTTGAGGGTCTGGAATGGGACCTCTGAGCTGATTTTTCACAAAGTAGCAGTGAAGACATAGCTAGGTACATACCTCCATGGGCTGAACTGGGGTCCAGTCTCATTGCCAAACTCTTATGATGCTTCTGGTGGGAGTCACAGTTCCTGCTCTGTGGACCTTTTTGTACAACTGTTCAGACCTGGCAGGTGGCTTTCTTAAGAGGAGGCCTCGGTGCCTCTGACTCACTCTGCTCCTTTATTCTTTCCGGTAGAAGTGTGTCAGTAAGCCCAGCCCACACAGGGGAGGGGAATCAAGCTCTGTGACTTGAAGGGAGTAGTATCAAAGAAATTGAGGACCTATTTTTAAAACCGCCACATGATGTATTAGAGAGGACATGACAACTGTCTTCAAATATTTGGAAAGCTTTGTCAGAAGCTAAAGGCAGCTGGGTTTGGCTCCATCTAAAGAGATACATGGAGATGTGCAAGGATGGAGCAGGTGCCTAGGGAGGTGGTGAGCCCCATGTTACCGGAGGCAGCTACTGGGCAGGGGTTGAATGACCACTTAAGGAAGAGCTTCTAGCCTTGGCTAAGGATCAAACTGGGTCAGGAGGGAATACCGAAGCCCTTGCTATTTAAGTCTTATTGGAGCACAGCCATGCTTTCTCGTCTCTAGCTGTTTGATGTCACAGAGCTGAGCTGTGTGGCAGGAGCCAAATGGGATTTGGCTGTTTTGGGGAATGTTTACTGGATGAGTTTGGAGGTCCCACCCCCTACCCTTGAGAGGCAGTGCAATGTGGTACTATGATACGATATTTTTAAAAAGTTACATTTCAGGGTTAGGGAGATGGCTTAATGGTAAGAGTGCTTGTTATACAAGCATGGGAACTTGGATTTCAATCTTCAGAACTCATGCAAAAAAAAGCCAAAGTAAGGGCAAGAGAGATGTCTCAACCATTAAGAGTAGTTGTGGCTCTTGCTGAGGACCTAGATTCAGTTTGCAGTACCCACAACCGTATGTAACTCTAGTTCCATGGGATCTGATATTCTCTTCTGACCATCACAGGCACTAGGCATGCATATGGTACACATTTAGGAAGAACAGACATACACATAAAATACATATTTTAAAAAAGCTAGGGATGACTGTATATGCCTATAACTCCAGCACTGAGGGAGCTCAATGGCCACTGAGCCTCGCTGAAATAGGGAACTTCCAATTTAGTGAGAAACCCTGATTCAAGGCAGTAAGGCAGAGAGTGATAGTAGAAGGTACTCAGTGTCTTCCTTTGGTCTCCTTGTACCCACACACTCATGTGCACGCAACACACACACTCAAGTGCATGCAACAGACATACAAATACTTAAGTGCATGTAACACACAAATACACATGTGCATGCAATGCGTGCACATACAACTGCACTCAAGTACATGCAACACACATGCATACAACACACACTCATGTGCATACAACACACACTCATGTGCATACAACACACACTCATGTGCATGCAACACACAGATTTTCATCTCATAAATAAAGAAGCATTTCTGTTTGTTTTTTTTGTTTGTTTGTTTGTTTTTTGTTTTTTTCGAGACAGGGTTTCTCTGTGGCTTTGGAGCCTGTCATGGAACTAGCTCTGTAGACCAGGCTGGCCTCGAACTAACAGAGATCCGCCTGCCTCTGCCTCCCGAGTGCTGGGATTAAAGGCGTGCGCCACCATCGCCCGGCATATTTCTGAGTGAGCATATTGGGTGGGGGTGCTTCAGACTGAATTGAGTTTGTACGAGTTACATGATATTTTGTAGATGAATGATTCTGAGAGTAAATCCTGTTCTTTCTTTGGACAGCTCCTGAGAGAGAAGGTTGTTTGTGTCGCTGCTGGACTGAGGCATGCGTTAGCCACTACAGGTAGACCACCCAGCCTTTATTTCTCAAGCGAGCCCATTCTGAGCAGTAGAGCTCCAGGAAAACTTTGTAAGGGGTGTCGGCAAGGGGCCAGTTGTGCTGAGAGGAGAGACTACAAAGTAGAAGTCATTGGAGAGTCTTCGTCAGGGGAGGAAGGGAGTGAGCTGTCTGACTCTCTTTGTTGCAGACATGCTGCTAGGTTTTTCATAATTTTGTTCTCTCGTTCAGTCCTTATAGCCAAGGAGTGGTGTGAGTTAAAGTCTCACCCACAAGAGTTTGTGGAAGCACGTGTGAGGGAGGGAGGAGGAGCTGGAGACTGTCAGTGTGGACTCTGCAGCCAACTGTGTTGTGTGTGAGGGAGGGAGGAGGAGCTGGAGACTGTCAGTGTGGACTCTGCAGCCAACTGTGTTGTGTGTGAGGGAGGGAGGAAGAGCTGGAGACTGTCAGTGTGGACTCTGCAGCCAACTGTGTTGTGTGTGAGGGAGGGAGGAAGAGCTAGAGACTGTCAGTGTGGACTCTGCGCCAACTGTGTTGCCTTCCTTCTGGATTTTAACATTGGTGGATGGACAAGCTTTAAGTGCATTGTCTTCTGTACATGAGTGGGCAGCATGTATAGGGCCACTGGAGGGCAGGTGACATAAGGTAAAGAGGACTCTGGCCTTGGTTTGAAGATCCTAAAGGTTAGAAAACAATTGATACATAGATAGCTCTTTTTAAAAAGAAGGTAAGGTGGGGAGATGGGTCAATAGATACTATGATTGCCTTGAAAGCATGAGGATCTGAGTTCAAATCTATAGAGCCCACGTAAAAAGCTGGACTTGGTGATGTAATGTTAGCAAGTGTGAAGCAGAGGCAGGCAGATCTCTGAAGCTTGCTGGCAAGCTAGCCTAGCTTACTTGATGAAGTTCCAGACCAATGAGAGACCTTGTCTCAGTTAAAATTGAAGATATTTGAGGAACACAACCAAGGTTGAACCCTGACTTCTACATGCACCTGCACATACATGCACACATAAATATACATGTGAGGGGGCAGATGCTTGGGAGGAAAAGGGAGAGGGAGAGAAACTAGGGTGTACTCAGAGGAGAGAAACTCAGAGGGGAGGGAATAGAAACCCAGGAATGGGTGGAGAAGCTTCACCCTTCAGATTCTGCCCTTGCTCCTCTTGTGCTGTCACTGTGTTTTTCTCCTGTGACTGGTAACTCCCCATGCTGTGTGAATCCAGGTGTGGTGGGTGACGACAGAGAGAGAGGCCAGGAGGAGGCAGTGAAAGTCTGTGCTGGTCCAGTCCTGTGGCTTACTGCTGCTTAAACCTTCTCTTAAAGGGAGATATCAATACAGCAGTTAGGAGCACTAGCTGCTCTTCCAGAAGACACAGGTTTGGTTCCCAGCACCCACACGACAGCTATTAATAGTCTAACTCCAGTGCTAGGGGATCTGACACTCTTTTCTGGCTCTCATGGGCACCAGGCATGCATGTGGAGAACAGACAAACATGCAGACAAAACATTCATACACAAACAATTTTTAAAATGTGAAACCTTGTGTTTTGAGAGAATTATAACCCCACATGAAATTGCTAAAAAACAAACTAGATCCCCACAAGTTCTTTTTCCAGCTTCCCTCAGTGGTAATACCTTGCAGAATTAACAGTGAGCAGTAGCTCACCCAGGATGCTGATGCTGATACAGTGAGGATACAGAGGAATTTATCACCACGAGTTTTCTCCTGCTGCTCCCAGCCTTTTCTTAGCCCTCAACAACCGTTCCTGTTTCTCGTGTTTGTAATGTCACCTCTGAAATGCCCTAAGATGCTCCCATACAGTACATGACCTTTAGGGGTTGGCTTTCCTGCACAGCATAGTTCCCTGGGTATCTGTCTGAGCCATGTGTATCCATAACTGATTCCTTTTCATGACGAATAGCGTGGTATGGATGTGGCACTGGATTAGCCTGCTAGAGCTGTTGTAACACATTACTGCAGCCCAAATGGCTTAAATGCCATACCCTCCCTTTCTCCCTGTTCTAGAGACTGGAAGCCCAGGATGAGTGCCATTAGGATTGTTTCTGGTGACACTTTCCTTGGCTTGGAGATGCCGCTTCTCACTGTGGCCTAACAGGCTCTTCCTCTGAGCATCTGTGCAAAGACAGCTCTCTCATGACTCATATGTACAGGCGCTAGTCCTAATGGACTAACCCCACTTCCCATAGGTACTACTCAGCTTTCCTAACCTCTGTAATGCCCTGTTTCCAAACAAAGCCACACTAGAAATTAGGGATTCCACACCTGGATGTTGGGGGGTGGGGCACAGGACAGTTTATAAGAGCCAGTTTGTTTAACTAGTTATCCACTGAGGAATGTCAAACTCGTTTCTAGTTTTGGCCTATTTTCAATAACCTATAAACATTCGTGGACAGTTTTTTATAGGAATGTAGATTTTATTTCTTTGGATTAAGTGGGTTAAGGAGGGTGACTGCTGAGCTGTGTGGTAGTGACTACTTGTTTATAGATGGCTCTTCTCTTAGAAATCTGCAGGGCAAGGCCAGGCGGTGGTGGCACATGCCTTTAATCCCAGCAGAGGCAGGTGGATCTCTGTGAACTCGAGGGTAGTTTGATCGACAAGAGTAAGTTCCAGGACAGGCTCCAAAGCTACAGAGAAACCCTGTCTCAACCCCCCAACCCCCCAAAAAAGAAAAGAAATCCGCAGGGCAATGGGGCTAGAGAGAGGGCTCAGTGGGCCAAGCACTTGCTACACTAGTGTGAGGACCTAAGTTCAGTTCCCCAGCACCTACTACAGCAAGGCATGGTTGTATGTATCTGTAACCCTTGTGCTTCTATGCATTAAGTGGCCAGAATCCCCAGAAGCGGACAGGCAGTGAACCTTGTGTGTGTGTTAAGCAGGGTGGGGAGGGACGTGGTTTGAGGTTATTCCTGCCCCCCCCGTTTAATTCTTCATATAGAATGTAGAGGTTCAGTTGCTATGGAAAGCAGTATAGTGGTGCCATATAACTAGCTGTAGCTTTTTTTTTTTGTTGTTTTTGTTTTTGTTTTTGTAGGTAAGTCTCACAATATAGCCCTAGCTGGCCTAGAACTCACTATGTAGACCAGGCTTGACTTGAACTCACAGAGATCTACCTGCCTCTGCCTCTGCCTCTGCCTCTTGAGTGCTGGGATTAAAGATGTGTGCCATCACTCCCAACTTGACAAATAAATTTTATAAAAGGGAAAAAGGAGGGAGAGGTAACGAGATCAGCGGTGCATAGGATGAAAGACACCAGCTGTAACTGACACATAAGCAGCTGAGACAGGAACAGTTCCTCAGGTGTCCATTGACAGGTGAGTGGGCAAGCACAATGGGGCGCACACACATGTGTAGTCCCCGTCCCTACCCCAGGGATAGTATGAGCTTTAAAAGGTACAGAACTGTTGAGAGGCTTCTCCCTAGATGAACATGGTGCTGACTGGCATAAGCCAGTCATAGAAAGGACAAATGCTGGCATTCTCTTCATAGGAGTAGTCAAAATTAGAGACGCTGAATGGCAGCCCCATGTCAGGGGACCAGGATGGGGAGGGAGTGGGTACAATCTGCTTCAGTGTTGCAGGATGAAGCAATTTGGAGATGGAAGGATAATGGTTGCATACCATGGTGACTGTGTGGTACACTGGGCTAGACACTTAAAATGGTGAAGGTGATATGTTTTACACTGTACATATTTTACAATAAAACATTTCAAAGAGAAGCTGGAGAGACCACTCATTGGTTAAGAGCACTGACTGTAGAGGACCCCACATGATGGCTCACAGTGGTCTGTAACTCCAGTTCTGGGGAATTGACATCCTCTTTTGGCCTCTGTAGAAACCAGGCACACGTGGTGCAGTTATACATGAAGGCCAAACTCTCATACATATAAAATAAAAACTAATATATCTGGGAAAATTTTCAAAGGGAATAATTCACTCTTTGAGACATTGTGGACATATCAAGCAGTTGTTGTATGCAGGGAAATTCTGCTCTTGGAGTTTATCTGCTGGTTGTAGTCTTGGTTTATTTCAGGCCTCTCCTGTGCATTATTCACAGTGAGCATAGCTGCTGCTTCATAAAGCAGGCTTATCTGTTGCAATCTGAGAGTGCTGGCTGTAGAATGGTCCAGAGGAGCAGACCTTGATGTTGGTTTAGCTGGTGGATCCATGCTGTGCACATCTGACTAGCTGCCAAATGCATAGGATTTTATCTGTGCATTTCTGTGGGGTTTGGGATGTGGGTACATAGGTTCAAGCGGCCATTCTACTGGAATAATGACTGCCGTGCTATCTTGAAGTCACAGATACACTTGTATTTGACAATAGAAAATCCAAATTCACCTTGCAACAGAAAGGCACTACCTTGAGTGTCAGCTGAACCCCAGTGTTTTTTCTGCTATTGATTCCCCATGCAACCGTGGCCAAATCACAGTCTCTCTTCTGGATCCTTGATTTCTCATGTAGTTAATGTGAGGTGTGGACTCAGTGGTCTTCAAGCTTCCTTTCAGGTTAGCCATGATCAAGTCAGCATTCCAGGAGCGTAGCTGTGGGGCAATGCCTGGGACTTTGAGAGGAAGTTTTACTACATTGGAGTTTTCTCATGGTCTTAGATTGTCTGAAAAGCTGGATTTGTGTTTGGCTCAGAGGTAATTCCTGTGGCAGGTCACAGGCCCTTGAAGCAGCCCCTGTGTAGCACTCACCTTGGCTGCGGTTCCATTGGGAATTTCCTGTAGCAGTGAGGGTCTAACAGCAGTGTAGTTTAACTTGACACACATTTTCTCTTTTCCTTTTGGCTCTGCTGGGAAGTGAGTGGCAGCGTGTTCCAGTGGGGGACTGGCTTGGCATCTTCTGGACAACGCTTGTGTCCTGGGCAGACTCTGCCATTGTTTTTGACAGCAAAGGAACCAAGCAGAGTGACAGGTGAGCTCCTTATTTCTTTATAGTCTTTGATTACTCTTTGTGAGGAAGGAAGTAGACCTTCAGAAGATGGGTAAGTGGAGTTTCCTTCTCTCTCTCAGTATTTTTCTAAACATTTGATTTTGTATGGCTGTCTTGCCTGCATGTATGTCTGTGCATCACTTGCATGCCAGACGCCCAGGGGGCCAGAAGAGGGTGTTACATCCTCTGGAATTGGGGTTAAATGCGGTTGTAAGTTGCCATGTTGGTGCTGAGAACCAAATTCAGGTCCAGCCAGTACTCTTAATTGCTGAGACATCTAGCCCTAAGCCTTTGGTATTTCTTGATCCTTTTTTTTTTTTAAAGATTTATTTATTTATTATGTATACAACATTCATTTCATGTATGCTTGCATGCCAGAAGAAGGCACCAGATCGCACCATAGATGGCTGTGAGCCACCATGTGGTTGCCGGGAATTGAACTCAGGACCTCTGGAAGAGCAGTCAGTACTCTTAACCTCTGAGCCATCTCTCCAGCCTTTTCTTGATCTTTCTAATGCACTCTCTTGGTTGGGATGTCAGTAGTTTTGTAATTTTTGTGGCCCCAGGAAACTCGCTATCTTTGCCACCAGAGTCTGGGACCTGTTGATTGATAGATGCCTGGCAGGTAAGTGGAGACCAGCAAGGAAGTTCTAGACTGGGTCATAGCTACTTGGAAGCGATGTAGGAGTTTGGAAACAGGATGTCATAATCTAGTGAGTCTGCAAGTCCTGAATCCTAGGTGCAAGTTACCCACAAGGCATCTGGGTGACTGCTCAGAATCAGCCCTGCTGAGTTTCCTGCATGGCCAAGGGGACAGAAATGACCTCAGCACAGGCAGTTATACTCCACAGAGAAGACATTGGCTGTGCCTCTGTGCCATTTCCTTCTGCCATAAGGGAAGCAGGAATGAGTAAGGATGTAGAGCAGGCATGGGGTGTCTCCATGTGGAAACACAGTAGGTCATTTGCACTCTGCTCATGGGTCTGCTGGTGGGTCTTATTTTGATTAGTTGACCTATAGGTACCACCCCCTCCTTTCTTTTCTCTTTTTTGTCTTCTACTCTCAGGTCCTCTTCAGCTCTTTGTCTCTGAACTCCACTCTCTTTGTAGGCATTTCTGATTTGTGTATGGTACCACGTCTATCTCTTCTCTTCTCTGTAACTCTGACTCTTGGTCCCAATTCGCTGATGGTTGGCTATAGGAAAACCCTATATGAAGACCTCCAACTCTTCCCGAGCTCTAAACAAGAGAGGCTGGGGGGATGGGTGTCGGGAAAGGATGGGACAGAATAGAGACTGTAGCGATAATGAGGCATACGTGCGTTGGGGTCATTCTGGTTGTGTGTGCATATATTTATGGATGTACATGTGTGCATGTGACTGTGGAGGCCAGAGGACAGCCTTGGCTCTTGTTCCTTTGGCACTGTCCACTCGTTTTATGAGGCAGGGTCTTTTACAAGCCTGCAGCCCACTGAGTTGCTCATCTGCTCCACTTCCTAACACTGAGATTATAAGTGTGCTACCATGTCTGCCTTGAAAAGGCTTGAAAATCATAGCCTTCCCTCCTTCCCTCCCTCCCTTCTTCCCTCCCTCCCTCCCTCCTTTCTTCCTTTCTCTTTCTGTGTGTGCTTGTATCATGAATACAATGTGTGTGTGTGTGTGTGTGTCTGTCTGTCTGTCTGTCTGTCACAGGTCTCACTTCCCAGATCTCCTTATTCCAGCAGGATGGTCAGCCCAGATGACTTGCCCTTGCCCTTGTACCTGTAGACAGGCTCTCAGCTCTGCTGGAAGTGCTCTTTTTTCTCTTTCTTTGGAAAAGCCCTGGGGTTTCTTCAAGATCTGACTCAGATGTTACTCTCTCAGTGAAGACTCCCCACCTGGCCTGCATTGCCTTCTCCGTAGCACTGTTTTGCTATGTGTTAATGGTTACCAGTGTCCTCCTATGCTAAGGGGAAAATGGAATGTTGTTCTCTGTATTTTAGTGCAGGGCCAGTAACTGGAAGGCATAACAAAACACTAACTTAAACTGCTAGTTTGGGATCTGGAATGACAGCTCAGAGTTGTCTGGGAGTTTTCGGATGACCCTGAATGACTCGTCAGCTTTCTGCCCTCATAGTCCAAGTGCATCATTTTGTATTCTTGTCTTCACTTTGCTACCTAGGTATCCCTAAGGCCCAGGACTCCTTGCTGGTAGATATGGCTGGGAACTTCTGCTTTGTTCTGTTTATTCCACAAGGCACTTAAAAATGTGAGATGCCTTTTAATTAGTTAGTAAAACAGAAGTTTCTGGAAACAGTTTCAAACTCGACTGTTTTTCTGCAGGCTAGACCATAAATTACCACAGGCTGTCCCAATTCCTAACAGGATGGACTGGGATTCTGACATAGTGGTGGAAACGATGTAGCTCAGGGAGGTAAATGACTGGACTTGCAGGCCAGAAGCGGGTTCAGAGAACTCTGCTGTGTGCTTTTCCAAGGCCTGGTTTATGCTTGAGTCCTGCACACATAGGAGCTGAAGGCTTGAATTCTTTTGCCTTCAGCCTTCCTCAGCAGGTAGAGCTCAGAAATACATACATTTCACATGAATTTTCTCATGTCTGTGCATCTGTTTCTCTCAGAAACCTGAATTTACACTTACTTGTTTGGTTCCAACTCATTACTGCATGATTCTGCTAGCTTTCCTGCCGTTCATGTTTGTACCTTTCCTGTGTGATAATGAACCTGTGCTACTTTATCCTCAATCCATTGACTTGACGTCACTCTCTCCATCCTGCCACTACTGTTGCTCACATTTGCCTGCACTGGGTGGTTTTCCCTGTGCCTAGGTAATGCTGGCCCCCGGAGTCTACTCTCCATGCGATGTGTTCTAGCCTAAATATAGCTCAGAACAAACATATTTCCTTTCCAGACCTTGAAAATTCCACAGCAGTATGTGTCGTTGCCGGATCTGACCACTCAGCCGCATTAACAGGTAGGTACCAGCTCTTCAGAGCTGAATGTGCCATTCAGCGTCCTGCATGCTATGGTCTCTGAGTGAAACTGAGACAGCCAGGGAAGGTATAAATTTTGGAGTGACAGTTTTGATACCATTCTTGACATAATTTTACGCAAATTATCTTTTGAGACCATCTCCTCCTCATCTGCAAAGTACTTTATGGGCAAGTGTAAAGGCTGAATTTGATAGTACATATAAAGCACTCCCATCAAGCTGAGGCTCATCGCTCATCATCTGAGTTTTTCCAGTTATACAGGGAGGAAATGATTATCTTCCCCTTGGGGGAATTGTGATGGGCAAATCATGTGAACAGTATATTTATATATGGCCGTATATTGCTCAGTGATGGGGGGGGTGTCATTGCCTGAGCATCAGGGAGATACAATCTACTGTACACCTAGGCTGTATGATATGGCTACCATTGTCTATGTCGCCCATTGCTGACCGAGAGTCAGGGAGCAAGTCCTTGACCATAGAGCATACCACTCTTGTATGTTTTTGCTTTTGAGACAGTCTCACTATGCAACCCAGGCTGGGCTGATATTCACTGTGGAACCCAGGATGCCTTCAAACTTACTGAAATTCTTTTGCCTGAGTTACATAAGGAAACACACACACACACACACACACACACACACACACACACACACCTGGCCTTAGAACTCCTGATTCTTTTGCTTCCAAATCCCAAGTGTGCTCCACCATGCTCAGCTCTTACATCGTAGTTTTCTGACTCGCCATCTGTGTTAATGCAATGTAAGTTATCCAGTGGCCTTTCTTCAGGAAGCCATGCATCGTTTCCTCATGCAGGAAGGCCTTCCCTTTCCTTTGACCTGGATTGTCATGCTAAGGCAGGGTAGGCTTCAGCCTGTACCTCTGAGGAGCTTATCTTTGTTAGACCTCTCACGCAGAGTCGAATGCCTTTCATTTTAAGCAGTATGAGGACTGTCATACTGCTGTGTTTTGTGTGGAAATTCATGTGTGTACATGTCTGTAAACTCACAGCCTAGCATGGTCCAACCGAGCTGACAACTAACTGTTGGCGTTTACAGAGTACCAGAGACAGTGTGAAAGTTTAAATACTTAACAAATTCTGAGCTTCTGATAAGCTATTGTTCAGTGAGTCTAAAACAACTAACCGGCTGACAAGAGAGACATCAATTTGTAGCCTGCGTTTCACTTTGGTGGTTGGTAAAAGTGTGGAGTTGAATGCTGGCTCTTGAGTGACTCCCTGCACCAGGTCCCCCTCTTCTCTGGAGACACAGGATTGCAGGTGCTTTGTGCAGCCCACAGCTAGTGATGGCAACTTATCCTTGTAGGAGTAAGACACATTTATTTTCTGCCCTAATTGATTTGAGATGGCTGATGGTGTACAAGCTTAGAAATTATTGAATTAACTGCTAATGTCAAGTTTTAAAAAAGAACAAAGATATTTGATTACTAAATGTATTATTTCCTACATGGCCACTTTTTCCTGTGGTGCCTTTTATACCCAGACTGGATTTTCTTTTCTTTTTTTTTTTTGATGGAGCTATAATTTATATATGATATTCACCATTTTAAAGTGTCCATTTAATCATTTTTAGTATAGTCATAAAGTGAATTGGCTTTTGATATTTCGAAAGTGAGTTAAAAATCGTCAAGATTAATAGCCCTCCTTTCTCATCTTGCTTGGACTGTTAGCACACTGGATTTTGTTCAGTGTTCTTTAGACCTCTTCTCTGGAGTCCTTGTAGATTATGTAACCATTTGGCATTGCAGCAGAATTTAATTTTACCTGCTGATGCAACAGTGTAACTATCCCCATGTGGAAGACAGTCTGCCTTTCAAAAAGATGGCTTAGATATTCTGAGTCACATCGGCTCCACACTCCTGGCACCTCTGTGGCTCTCCAGCATGTACTGGGTTGATGTTGTGTGGGATAAGGGTGTTGTCTCTGCCCTCCTGTGAGGGATTCTTAGACCTCTGAACTCTGACGAAAGCCCAGTGCACATCATAGACCTGTAGGCTGTCAGTGTTTCAGGGCCACCTGTGATGGGAACTGTGTCATAAACATCCTCACCTTAGAGGTAAGGGAATGGGAAGTCTGCTGTGTCCTGTGTCCCACATCCAGTGAGTGTCAGATGGAACTTAGAAATTCCTGCGCTACGGCTGTAATGATCCTCTTTGACCTTTGATCACTTTTGGGGACTATGAGACACTGTAGGGCAAGCAGTGCTGTAAACTTTATAGGGAGCTCACCAAATGAAACAGGCCTGACTCCTTGTCCTTTCACTGGCTGTGAGTCCTTGTTAGCCAGGTGATCTGGGAGCTTTAACATTTCCCAGGCTTGATTAGCTTATCTTTTGGGACAGTTCTGTGAGCCATATTTCAAAAAATGAAACAGGTAAAATTAATATTATTAATGCCTTTTCTTTAGAATATCCAAAATATTATTTAATATCATAGGAACATTACTAATGAAGTATGTTTTTGGTGATAGCTCTGCAGTCGGTTGCGTATTCTCATGTGTGCCAGCCACACTGCAGGTGTTGGTGGCTAGTGCTGTTGTTTAGTGCACGTGGATACTGTCACACTGCCAGGACTGGGGAAGCTTAAGGAGGGCTGCGGACTGATGTCTCACAGGCTGAATTACAGCCTTGGCTTCATTTTGTTTGGTTTTCATCTAAAAATTATCTTTGAACTTGAGCACCTTTTAGACAGGTGCGCGTTCTTTGCTTGTCATGGTCACCCACCAGTTGTTTTCTGGTCAGCAGTGATGTTGGTTCTATCTTCCACCCTTTTATGCCAGCAGCCCTCCCTTCTCATATTCAGCTGGTGAAAGCAAGGCTTGGAAAGGAAGTGATTTGTCCAAGGTCAATAGCTAGTTAGCAGATCCAGGAATAGCAGCCGGAGTCACTTGACTCTGCATTGGCTTCCTCCTCCTGTTACATCACTGCCAGTCACTTCTGCCTCTGTCGCAGCATTACAGATGAGCTCAGGGGCTGCCCAAATGAGCAGTGGTAACTCACTCTTTTCTGATGGACGGTGGAACTATTTCATTTTAAAAGCTTAAATAGCATATAATTTTTTAGCAGTGACTTCTGTAGTCCAGGCTGGCCTTGAGCTAACTATGTAGTCAAAGAATGACCTCAAACTCCTAATCCTTCTGCTTCTGCTTCCGGAGTTCTGGGATTGTAAGTATGCACCATCACACCCAGTTTATGCAGTGCTGGAGATTGTGTATGTCAGTCAATCACTCTGCCAACTGAGCCACATCCCCAGTCCCCAAGTAGTGTATCTTCTGATCTGTTAACTTAAAAGTTTAAGGATTTCCCACTTAAGAGAAGGTAATATAGTTTTACATTGAAAAAAACTACAGGAAATTGGCTGATGAGACTTAGTGAGTAAGAGTGCTTGCTGTGCAAGCATGAGGACCTCAATTTGAATCTCAGCATCTCCATAAGAAGCTGTATTATGTCCACACCTATAATCCTAGTGCTGTATGGAGCGGAGACTTGGAGATTGCTGTGGCTTCCTGGCCAATGGCCAACTCCAACTGCAGTGAGAGAACACCTTGAAGGCATGAGACAGAAAGCAATAGAACAGGACATCTGATATTTTCTTTTAGGCTCTCTACTCATGGATACATGCAACTCCTCCATCCTCCAACGTGCGCATATACCACTCCCCATGATTTATTATGTATGCGCGTATGTGCTCTTGCGCTTATACACACACACAGAAAGAGAGAGAGATGTATTATATACACTAGACCTTGCATTATGTACAGAATTTTGTAAGTTTTATATTTGATTATGTTCTACATAAATTTTGTATTGTGCATGGCACACTAAATCCTGTGGTGTAAGTAGGAAACCATTCCGTTTTACCCATTTCTTTTTCAGAGTTGTCCCCCACACTCTGGGTCATGTTCTTCACCTCCCGTTCTCCTCTGTTTCAGATACAGGAGAACTGTATGTCTGGGGCCGGAACAAGCATGGACAACTGGCTTCCCTGGCTGCATTCCTTCTTCTGCCCCAGAGAATAGATGCACGTTGCTTTCAGAATGAAAAGCTCACTGCTGTCTGGAGTGGCTGGACACACCTGGTTGCTCAGACAGGTAAGGGTGTGGCAGAAAATTTGGGGTTGGGAAGAGCAGTTGTCCAGACCCTCACGAGTTAAGGAGGGGGTGGTGGACTTTAAATACTGGAAAGTGGAGGAAATTTGGGATTGGGAAGAGCAGTTGTCCAGACCCTCACGAGTTAAGGAGGGGGTGGTGGACTTTAAATACTGGAAAGTGGAGGATTTGGTATCTCCTGCCATCAGCCAGATGTTGCTTTTCCTCTCTGGATTACACCTGGAAATGCAAGACTGGATTGGTGAGCTCATTCTGCTCCTAAGAGACCTGGATGTTTTGAGAGGACATCCATAACAGCCAACACAACCTAAAGGTTGGTCCAGGTACTGGTGAGTTCTTGCCTGGCCGTGGCTGAAGAGATGGCTTTATTTTTATTCTCACCTGATCTGAGTTAAAACATCAGAAAGTATTGGTAAATATTTGAAATTGAGTTGGTAGCTGGTGTGACACTCTGATTTAAACCTCAGTTTGACTCTGATGTACTTTGTGCATTGATTGAGTCCTTGTGTTCCTCAGGACCACCACATGCCTGGCAGCTCTGGGCATCTTCACCTTTCCTTGAGTTGGTTTTCATCTCTTCCTTAGGTCAGGTCTTTCTTGGCTATTATGTTCCTTTCTTCTTGGATTTTGGTTTTTCATGGCCTCTCACTCCTGCTATCTAGCAGTCCCCGCTGATCTACAGTTTCTCAGACAGTTTGATACCATGTCAAGGCCTTCTGAACTTCAGGGCTTCTCAGGAGTTCTCAGGCCCCAAATCCCTGTTGACCACTTTTCTAGAACTTTCTAGCTCTCAGGTTTCTCTCATAGTTCAGCTCTCTTCAGTAAGTCACACATGCCATGTGCATTTGCCCTTACATTTTTGTGAGCACTCGTGTCTGTGATGCTTTTTGTTGATCTTTTCAAAATGTTAGCAATCATTTTGAAATAGTGGCCTGCCTAAGGAAGACATACAGTAACCTTCATGTTGCCAGGTGAGGGGATGCTCTTAGGAAGATTATCCATTTGAAAGAAAGTTGTTTCTTTCCTCAAAGAGCTTCAGGTTTCTTAAACATAGGGATAGAAAACTTCATCTGTCTTTCCATCTGTCTGTCCATCCGTCCGTCCGTCCGTCCGTCCGTCCGTCCGTCCGTCCATCCATCCCTGTTTGTTCATCATCCAACCATCCACCCATAAGTGTCTGTTTATGTGCCCTTAAGGAGCCCTTTAGGAGAGGCAGACCCATATCAGAGAATTCAGCACCGTTACAGTATGAGACATGCAGGCACAGAGCCAAGTGTGCAAGACAGTGAGTGACGGCAGACTAAGTGATTAGGGTTAACAGGTGGACAGCTCACGAGTAGTCGTGAAACGGTACAGTACAGCAAACCACTCTTGCTACCATACAGGAGTGAGTCTGTGAGTAATCCCTGTGCCTGCTTAAGTGGCTGACTGTGAGAGACAGAAGTGGTGCTTCTTTGAAGCGCTGTAGCGGAGTGGACCTCAGGCCGGGTGCTAGCACTGAGTCACTCCAGCTGCTTGAAGTCTCAGCTTTATGTGTCCACCTCCACTTGAGAGCATGACTTTTTTGGTAACGGTTCAGCTGTTTAATTCAGTTGCTAATTCAGCTTTCTTGTATATATGTACCTCACTCTGTTCCCCTTTCTCCCAGTTCAAGAATAGTTAAAAGCTGGGGTGTTTGGATATCTGGGTATTATATTGAATTGGGGGTGAATGGGAGGATCCTTGTAGCAGCCAAGTCGGCCTTTGCTTCGGCTCGATGTCATTGAGAAGAAACATCTGGAGCTTCCATTTAATCAGACTCAGCTGCTCACAGTTATAGGCACAAGTTTTCCTTGCCGGATCACAAGCGGCTCATCAGTGCAACACGGAGTTTGTTTGTTCCTGAAGCTCCAGTGGAGGACCACAACAGCACACAGCTGCTTATGGGGAGGCATTTGTTGTGTGATACTGATCCCAAAGAGTGTGCATAGTGACCATATGTCGTCAGAGACATGGAACAGAGCAGAGCACTTTGCCTTTCTTCTCCACAGTCTCAAGATTGAAGCTTCCCCAAAAGGTGACTTTGGTCCTGCTGTGGATGTTTGCAATGGCTGGGGACTTTATGGGCTATGACAGCTGGGGGTTGTTACTGACACCCCAGTGGGTGGAGGTCAAAGAAGCAGCTGAATATTCTAACCTTGCAAGATGCCAAGGTGCCCCCTACTTGGTACAAGAGAAATATACAGTTCGGGTACTTGTATTGTCAAGGTGGAGACACAGCGCCTGGGACCGACGTTCCCATTGGCAGGTGTGTAGCCAGGGCAGTTTGGATGGCACCCGAGTAACTTCCCAGATGATTTGTACAGAAGTGGGGGTGCACTCTCTGCACTCCTGGAGTTCACTGCCCGCCTGCAGGTTTGCAGTGGAAAAATACTTTTCTGTGTTAGTCAGAGGCACTTGAAAAGAGGCCAGGAGGACCTGTTCTAATCTGGGAGAATTGGCAAGGGTACCTGTGTCTCAGGCTGGTGAAGCTGCATTCTAGAAACCTTTCCTGAGCTTCTTAATGTCCCCATCATTGTTCTCAGGAACTTCGTGGGACTCCTGGGTGACTTTATCCAGCCCCGGTGTCCTGCAGCTGTCTCAGAGATGCTTCGTTTCCTGACTGGAGATGTTACACAAAGCTGGGTGGCAGAGTTGGCTGTTTCCTCATTTGGTGATCTTGTCTCAGTTGTTTCACTCATCCTCACTCAAGTAGGATAGTAAACCTTCTTGTCTGCTACATAGTGTGATTGTGTGGTTGAGAAAACCAGTCTGTGAATGGTCGCAAGTTAGCTATGAAGTGTCTGCCCTAGTGAAGCTCCCCTGAGGCTGGACTGTGTAAGCTGATTCACTGTTTGGTCTTGTTTTAGAAGAGCTTCTGCTCTAGCAGGTCTGTGGCAAGATAGAAATATGCTGTCTTCTACACCGAGGGCTCCTTGGCTGGACAGGCCTGTGTTGCTCCCTGACAGGCTCTGTTCCCTCAAGTCTTTCACTCACGTACAGTAGGCTAGAGGCTTTATTGGATTACCTGACATCCTAGGTAATTTACCTGTTGAATTTGACCCGTTGTGGTTCTCTTCCCAGTCTGCCGTTGCATACATCCATTTGTCTTACATGTTTGATGTCTAGGCTGTAGATTCCATGAGAACTCGTTTAACTCATGGCTGTACCCTGGCACAGGGCTGCCCCACAGTAGATGTTCAGTAGCTAATTCCCTAGAGAATGAGTAAATGGTAAGAGGTATAAAGACATGATTTTGTTGTCAGATGGACCTAGGTTTGTGCATGGCTTGCGCTAGCTCCCGCTTCTCCCCTTCTGTACCCATTGGGTCACCACCATGGTTGCCTTGATACTTTTGTCCTCATGGTACTGTGACCCTCCCTTTGTTTTGTTTATTTATGTGACCCGGTCACCTGACCTTGAACTTGTGATCCTCTTGCCTTCTCCTAGGTGCCAAGATTACACTGTTCACAGTTTCTGGGGTTCTGGGGATTGAACTCACAGCTTCATGCATGCTAGGCAGGTCCTTTACCAACTTAGCTTTCGATTCCTTGACAAATTCCCTCTCCCATGACTAATAAGCTCCGTGAGAGCAGGTGAGTGCTTATTTTCACTTGCCACTGTCTCTCCAATTCTTAGCCCGGCACCTGTCATTCAGGAGGTCGTTAGCTGATACATGTACAATGAACAAGCCAAACTCTTACAAACACTTTCCCACATTAGAACAATGGAAAATTGCCAGCATGGCTTAGGATGAAATGAGTGACACGGTAAAGCATAGGGCTGGACCCACATCCCCAACCACTCAGTCACATCAGCTTTCTTTGCTCTTTTGGAAAGCCCAGAGCTCCCTGGACTAGCATGCTGTGTTTTTCTTCATGAGCAGAGGTCTCTGTGAGTGCTCTGCTTAGGTAACAGGCTGATTCTACATTGTCCTGAGATGTGTGGAGACATCAGTGCTTACAAATGCCAAGTGCTGGCTGCTGCCAATTTGTTAGACTTTCAAGGGAATGCTCTTCACAGGTTCCAAATGTTATTGTGGGGTGGTCAGAATGTCTAGAGTTCTTTGCTTTCCGGAGGCTGGAAGCTTTCCCTGAACCATGCGACATCCTAAAAGTAGCTTTGTGGTCTCCAAGGGATATGGATTGAAAACATGAAGCCAAATGCAGAGAGCTCTTTGACTTTGTTTACTTTTCTGTGTCACCCAAGAAAGGCCTGGAGTATTGGATGCTATAGAGAATCAGAGATGGAGTAAGCGTCTTCCTCACCTGGAAGGTGAGCAAACTAAAACCAAGCAGAGAAAGAAGATTGGAAGCAGCCTTGGAAGCCCAGATCAGTTCTGCTGCCTAGGCAGTCTCATCTTTTCCTTGCTGTCCTTCCCTTAGCACTTACTTACCCTGCAACTTCTAGCTTGCCCACCAGAGATGGGAATGCAGACTCTTTGGCCTAACCATCTCAGTTTGGGAAAGACGAGGCTGAGGAACCAGGAAGGGGAAGCACAGGGAATGGGTGAAGCAGTAGGATCAGAACTCAAGCCTCATGACTCTCAGTCAAGTACTCCTTTGACCCTATCCTTCTCTTTCCAGAGATAGTGAGATGTGGGTGATGGAAATCCAAGAGCCTGGCTAGACTGGGTTCTTTCCATACAGGAACCTGTACTTCCAGAAGGCCCTGCTTCCCCCCAAATGGGTATGTGTGTGGAACAGAGCCTGGGGACAAGGTGCAGGAAGCAATACTGGGATTCACAGAGGCAGTGTTGCTCCCTTTCTGGTAGTACAGCAGCAATTCCATGGGTGGCTGTCACTGTGATCACTATAAAGTGTGTGCACAGACACTTTCCCATAGAAGTTGTCAGCTGAGTGTTCTTATCCTAACTTCACAGGTGAGTCCCCAGTTGATCACATTGCACTGGTCCATGTGGACGGACAGATCTTAAGCTTGAACTCACTTTTTTTGTCTTCGTGTGTCTCAGAGTGTCTAGCTCCGTACCTGAGATGCTTTTATTCTTCTAAACAGAGCCATTCTCTAGCTGTGGCCAGTGTTATTTCATTGTCCCAGACTCTTTAGAAGGACGTTTAGTTATCTTGGATCCTTTAGCATTTGTCTATAGGATGTTGACTGTAGGGACGTTGCACTCTGCTATGGAATGAAGGGAGCACTGAAGTCCATAGCTACCTTCAGGAAGCTTGTGGTTGGATGTAGAGATTAAATATTTAGTAGAAGAATAAAGAGAGTGTGGCAGGAGGCCAGAGGAGTGGTCAAGACCCCAGGGGCTCTAGGGTTTCAGGAGAGATGGTGTCCAGAGGGAAGGACAAACAATTGTGGTTGGGCTTTTGGAAGGTCACATTTTAATAGGTGGAGTGTGTACAAGTTGGTTCTTTTGCTTTTTCTTTCCCTGTGGAAAGACTCTCGAGCCTTCTGGCTCCTCTTTTACCATGTGCCAATAGGAGGTCTCAGACAGGATGACCTTTTGAAAAGTTTTTTTTGTTGTTTTTGTTTTGTTTTTGTTTTTCGAGACAGGATTTCGCTGTAGTTTTAGAGCCTGTCCTGGAACTAGCTCTTGTAGACCAGTTTTTTACTATGCTTTATTGTATATATTACAGGACAGCTGCAGAGACTGCACATGTCATGACATCAGTGTAAAGGCCAGAGGATGACTTGTAGGACTCAGTTCTCTCCTTCCACCATGTGGAACCTTGGGATTGACCTCAGGTTTTCAGATATGGTTTGAGGGGCCTTTACCTGCTGAGACATTTTGCTAGGCCTGTTTTCTTTCTGGTCATCCTGGCTCCATGATTCTATTCTGTTAAGGAAATAATGAGCACAGAGAGATATGTTCAACAATGATTATCATGCCATGCCCAGCAGCCTGATGTCTAACGAGCAAACAAGTGAAATGAAGGAAGGTCGGTTAAAGACTATGGCGCAGCCGTACACCGGGACAGCACACTGTCCATTAGAGAAGGAGGCTGAATGTCAGAGGATAGCCTTGTACTGTTGTTCCTAATTCTTAACTCATGTCATAAAGAGACTAGGAAGACATATACCAGGTTATTATCTCTCATGGGCTAGAATAAAGTGCATATTGTTTTCTATGCTAGCAATACTCTTATTCTCTCTGGTTCCTCCTCTTCTGTGACTGGTAAGAGGTTGCAGATATTGGGATTCTTTTTTTTAAAAAAATTCTTAATTATACTTTATTTATTTATATTTTATTATGTGTGTTGAGGGTAGGGGAGTGCACACATGGATGGAGAGATCTTACAATCTGACTGTATCCTCATAAACACTATTTCAAAGTTAAAATGACAATGGCTCCTTCCTTAGTCCATGGGACTATCCCCTTACAGTGCAGTATGGATGTCCTTGGCAAGTCTCTCCCCGTGGACCTCGGTGGAGAGGACTATCCCCTTACAGTGCAGTATGAATGTCCTTGGAAAGTCTCTCCCGTGGACCTTGGTGGAGAGGTCACATGAGAAAGAGGCAAGAGGCTGTAGCAGGAGGCGGGAAAAGTGGCCTCTATTTTTGGCTCAGTCATGAGTCAGCTTGATCAGCTTGGGCTCTTTTGGACATCCGTGAGCCTTTGTTTCCTCATCTGCAGAGGGGAGTTGAAAGTCATAAAAGGTCTCAGTGCTCCAGAGTACATTTGTTCCTAAAGACAGATTTCCTTCACTCCTGTGGAGCCGGCTGAGGGCTTGAGCTGGTTCCTGGGCTTGGTCATCTTTGGGGCTGGGCTCCTTTGACTGGTGGCCAGTGCAGGGTGGGATAGTGGGAGCCTAACTAGCATGCTAGTCTGGGAGGATGTAGAGACTGCATCTCGTCACTAGAGGGAAGCATTGTTTGATTTCATTCCCTGAGGAGCCTTGGTCTGTGTGCGGGACCCAGAGTCTAGCATTTTAAAGGAAACACACTTTGGAAAGCACTCTACAGAATGTAGATAGATGGTAGCTGTGAGATGACAGAGGAAAGGGTAGCCAGTGGTCTATGGAAAGTTACACACTGCTTTTAGCCTGCTTTATAAAGCACAGAAAATGGCTGCAGACAGCCAAGAGTTTGAGAAGCGGGTCCTCTAAAGAGCAGGCGTGCCCTGTGAACCCAAGGGATCCAGTAGCACACCATTGCAGAGCTCCTCTGGCCGGGTGCAGCGAGGCCTGGAGTCAGAGAAGGATAGATGTCGTCCTGCCCAGAGCAGTTCATGTCTTGAGTATGTGGTGGATGCAGGAACTATGCATGCATACATGACTGCTCCTGTCTTTCTTCTCCCATCTGATGTCTGCCTAGGCTGGAACTCAGCTTGTGGTGGGGCCCTGGTACTGCCCCAGGAAACCCCTGCAGATGTTCTTGCCTTCTTCCTTTCAAGGTCCAAGGACAGCAGTAGTTCCCAGTTATTTTTCTAGGTAGTGCCCATGCTATCTATGTTCCTATTTTTCAGGGTTTGCAAGGAGTCCTGACAGTTTGCTTCCTACCTTCCAAAGGCTTTGTTTCTCCAGCCTCAGTTTTGATTTGCAAATGCCCACTCACCCTAAACAGTGCAGTGAAGTGGAATTGTGTACTGTCCTGGGAGCCAGGCAGCCAGGGACTCTTGGGCAGGCCACCTCTCTCTCCTCAGAAAGATCAGTTCCTAGCTGCTGCTGTGTCATCTCTACTAGAGGGGAAAACACGCCATTGTTTTCTGTTTTTGTGTTTGGCAAGGGTTACCCATTGATCTGTGACCTGGAACTGTACAGGGTGAGTCCACCTGAGCCAGCTTTGGAGTAGGTACATTCATTCAAGGGGCTTCAGTGCTTGGCTAATGTCAAGGGCAGCAGGGCCTGCAGGCCACCAGATGGCAGCAGTGGGCAGCAGACAGCCTTGGAGACAGGTAGGTGGGGACAGTATTCAGAGTCAGTATTAGCAAGGTCAGAGCTGATGGGACCTCAAGTTCTTGCTAATCTTTGCTTATGAAAGGAACTGAGGTTGGGGTGTCCTCTTTGGCTGCTCTGTAGGAGAGTCAGAGATTGGGATCTGAGGCAGGAACAGGGTGGGGGCAGATGCAGAGTCCTTTGGCTCTCTTGATTCCTACTCCCCTGCCCACAAGGGCAAGACTCTCCTCTACTCTGACTAGTCCTTTGCTCATTAGTTCTCCTCCCAGCAGGCTGTGTTGCAGATGAACTTTGGGACTATCCTTTAGCCCCCAATACCCAAGAAACAGCTAGTTGGCATGGCCTTGCTGGAGACACACTGCAGAGAGTAACACTCAAGAGGGCAAGGCTGAGGCACAGAACCAGTGTCTGCCGGGCGCCCTTCATACACTGCTGCTCTGCCCAGTTCTCCTTTGCCGCTTGTAGGTTTCTTAGTCTCCCGAGCAAGGATCCAGATGCAGTCAGGGCTTAGTGGGGTTGAGTGTCTTTTCTACAGTCACACTGTTGCTGAAGAAACAGAGAGGACCTGTGAGTCCCGCTGTGTGTGCTCACTTCAGGCCATGTTATCCCCCTCACTGTGACCTCTCTGGGTGGGTAGCAGGTGCTTGTTTTTGTTTAGGTGACTGGCTTAGAAATAGCTTATTTCCCACAGTCCAGATCTCAGAAGTCTTACCAAGTGCTGGCAGATTCCCCTCTGATGTGTCAGAGGAAAGAGCACTGATTCTGTTCATGACCTGGTCGCCTTTCTCAGGCCATACCCCCTTACATCAGTACATTAGGGCCGGGATTTCAGCTGTTTCAGGGGGATGCCGACATTCAGGTTCTCACAGTTTCCTCGATCTTAGGGTGGGGAGGAGCGAAGGCGAAGCCAATGGAAAAAGCAAAATTGTGGCAAGGCTGTCAGCCCTGCTTAGACTTCCAGATGGCCCTGGGAAGGGCTCAGAGGTCACCGGCAGAGGGTTTGGGAGCCATTCAAGGAACTCTCCTCTTTCCTGGTGAGGATTGATTTGTTCCAGGAGCTTTCAAAGTGAGCATTAAGTGGCCAGGCTATAATTTTGCCATCATTTTTAGGTTCTTGACACATGACACCATGCTTTACCCTTTCTTGGAGACCTTGCCTGTCCCTCTGGAGCTCTCTGTAATCAGTGACAGCCAGTTCCTTAAAGTGTTCTCAGTGTGTGCCAAGAAGACAGCGGTCCATTTTGAGGAATCTTGGAGGAATCAGCTCTTTTTCAATCTGAGAAAGATTTTACCTTAGGAAGCTCTGAGGAGCAAGCTCCAAGTTCCAGTTTGCAGTAGCTGGCACCCTGGGAAAGTCATTTAACCTCCCTGGGCCTACATTTCTCTGCTTGTGAAATGAGAGCCATGATCACGAACTTCTCTGCCTCACAGGGATGTGATGTTCACTTACTCATAGTTCCTTCCTGCATCCCCTCACACAAATATTTGGATTGACTTAGGCTAGGGAGGGCATTCCAGGGGGAAGACTGCCTGGTGTGGGCCAGACAAGGAGAGAAGTCCTTGGACACTTCTGGCTGTGGTGGAGTGTGTCCTCGTTCTGTGAGGAGATGGTGGGGGTTTCTATGAGGGACTGGATGGATGGTAATCAGAAATCACACAAGGACTCTTACAGGCTCCTCTGCCCAGGCTCTTGCTCTCTGCTTCAGGTCCTAGGTGCACTGGACTCTGAGGAGAGCCCTTTCCTCCAAGGTGGGGTAGCTGTTAGTATCCACGGCACAGGCTGAGAGTGGAATCGCCCGACTCCCTGGTCTGTTGGTTTGACCTCTGGTCATGTAGCAAGCCATCACGTTACCTCCCATTTCAAAAATTATGTTTTATTATTTTGTATGTGCTCTGTATGTGCATACGTGTGTGCAGTGTCACAGCAAACATGACTCCTGCAGAAGTCAGAGGACAACTTTCAGGAGTCGGTTCTTTTTTTATTATTATTTATTTATTTATTATGTATACAATATTCTGTCTGTGTGTATGTCTGCAGGCCAGAAGAGGGCACCAGATCTCATTACAAATGGTTGTAACCCACCATGTGGTTGCTGGGAATTGAACTCAGGACCTTTGGAAGAGCAGGCAATGCTCTTAACCGCTGAGCCATCTCTTCAGCCCAGGAGTCGGTTCTTTCTTTCTACAATATGACTGCCTGGGATCGATCTCAGGTTGTTAGGCTTGGCAGCAGGTGCTTTTACCCACTGAGCCCTCTCACTGGGGCCTTTGAAGCGTCTAGTAAGGACTTGAAAATGGCCATCTCTAGAGCTTCTCCCAGCAGCTCCCTGAAGAGGTAGAGGTGTGTGAAGAAAGGACCCCTCATTTATCAAGGTTAGTCATTCTGCTAGGATTTATATACAACATTTCTTTAATTCCTATGGAAATATTGTCAAGGCCTGTTTTCATCTGTCATGTGAGGGACTGGAGAGAGGGTAGGAGAAAGGGTCACCTGTCCTGGTTTCTGGGCCTTGTTTTGCTCAGTGTCAACTATGAGGGAAACCATCATCTTTACAACTGTGAGGGTCAAACAGGGGGCTGGATGTGAAGGGCCCATGTGCTTGCCAGTGCCATGTGTATAGGCAGGGCCTCATGTTCCTGTTCCCAGCCACACTCTAACCTTGAGTCCACGGGGGCCTCCCTCCTAGTTGATGGAAGGCCCTGACCTTTAGTTTTGTCTCTGCATATCCATCTTCCCATTCGCCACTGCACAAGGGGCAAACTTGTTTGTTTGCCATTTTGGTGAAAATACTATGGAATTTTAATGCTCTAAGGAGCCATCTCTCTCTCTGTGTTTTAATTTGAAAAAAGCAGAAGCCTAGGGGAAGGATGGCTTGTCCCCACGTTCCCACAGCTAAGGAACAGTAGAGCCAGGATTAGCACTCAGTGGGCCCCTGTCCAGCACCTCTCTACTCTCCACATTGCCCCTTTACAGGGAGGTTTCAAATGCTTTGTCTCCTTTCTGGCGGAAGAATCTAGTTTAATAAACTTCATTATCCCAGGTCCTTATGTAACAATGCTGTTTCCGGGTCCTGGCAGATGGCCCGTAGTAACAGCACCTCACTGATTTGGTTGGAGCTGAGCCTGTGACAGGAAAACTCCAGAATAGCAGGTGCCTCTCTCAGGGTGCAGTCATGGAGAAGTCATCCTCTCTGAGGGAGCCACCATGGCTCTGCTGCTAACGGCTTCTGCTGGGACCAAAGGTGACTGCCAGGTGAGGTAGTCTGAACCTGTGCCCAGGTTTACACCAGTTGCACCAGTGATTTGGAGGTTCTTGGCAGGTGGGCTGCTGGTAATGGAGGCTTATTCTGGGGCCTGAGGGGCAGATGGGAACAGAAACAGAGAAGATTGAGAACAGAGGGCAGGCTGCCCCACCATGGACCTTCAGACAAGCCCTGTGCATTTAAGAACTGTGCTGGTCACACTGACCACCAGCTCCATGGTGGGCCTCTATCCCAGCCTCTCCCAAGCCCCTTCTTTGAAATGGCTGAGGTTCTGAGGCTTCTAGTTGGTATTACACACAATGCATTCTCAGTGGCTCCTTGTGGTGATGCTTATTGCTGCCTCCTCCCACTCCCATGTGGCAAGTCCTGAAGCCACTGACAGTACATCACCCGATTGCCTTGCTGCTCAGCTTTGTTAGGCCCCTACTACATCTTTATACTCATCTCTCTTAGAGAACCCAGGACAGTTTTCCAGGGTTGGGGTTAGAATAACTTAAAGAGGTATCATATGAAGTCATGTCCACAGAGGTTCTCAGTGGTTGATCACAAATTGGCATCCCAAGTGGGCTCCTGCCCCTCTCTGTTCTTGTCTTGGTAAGTTTTTGCCCACTCGAACACTATTGTCTTCCCAATAGGAAGATTCTAATTAGGTCTCTCTCATTTATAGAAAGCCAGTCCTTGGGGAAACTGAGGGGATAGATAATGTATCTAGGAGGAATCTCTTGAGTTTTCAGAAGTGAGATGCTGGCTTCCTCACACGGTGGGTATGTATGCTCTACAGCCTTCGCTGGCTCTAGCCTGTTCTTCCCTTGTACAAACTGAGGCCTCAGCCTGGGCTTTGTGGAGAACTGTACGGTTTTTGCTGGAGGATCACCAGCTCTTTTCTGCATGCTCAGGCCGCAGTTTTCCACCTCTAGCCTTCGGCTGTGGCACCGTGAGTCCCTGTCGTTAGTGGAGACAACGGCATCTCTGCAGCAGGGCAGTTCTTGGTCATTTTTCTTTCCTTTTCTCTCACTTTTTTTTTTTTAAATTTCAGAAATAAAAACTGCTGATAAGGTATTTCTAATGGACAAAAACTGAAGGTGATGGCCAGGGCTGCAGGCATGCCTAGGTGTGGAGAGGGGAGTTTGGAAAGGATTAATGGAGAGGGTATGTGTTTTTCCACTGTGCAGTCCCTAGGCCTCCCAAGTATCCATTCTTAGAACATAGGCAGTGAGTAGGGACACACAGATTTCATTTCCCCTCTCTTCCCTGCCAAGAAACTTCTGGGGAATGGACTGAGGTAGTAGTGATGGCTGAGACTGACCGGGGAATGGACTGAGGTAGATAGTGATGGCTGAGACTGACCGGGGAATGGACTGAGGTAGTAGTGATGGCAGAGACTGACCGGGGAATGGACTGAGGTAGATAGTGATGGCTGAGACTGACCGGGGAATGAACTGAGGTAGATAGTGATGGCTGAGCCTGACCGGGGAATGGACTGAGGTAGATAGTGATGGCTGAGACTGACTGGGGAATGGACTGAGGTAGATAGTGATGGCTGAGACTGACCGGGGAATGGACTGAGGTAGATAGTGATGGCTGAGACTGACCGGGGAATGAACTGAGGTAGATAGTGATGGCTGAGCCTGACCGGGGAATGGACTGAGGTAGATAGTGATGGCTGAGACTGACCGGGGAATGGACTGAGGTAGATAGTGATGGCTGAGACTGACCGGGGAAATGGACTGAGGTAGATAGTGATGGCTGAGCCTGACCGGGGAATGGACTGAGGTAGTAGTGATGGCTGAGACTGACTGGGGAATGGACTGAGGTAGATAGTGATGGCTGAGCCTGACCGGGGAATGGACTGAGGTAGATAGTGATGGCTGAGACTGACCGGGGAATGGACTGAGGTAGATAGTGATGGCTGAGACTGACCGGGGAATGGACTGAGGTAGATAGTGATGGCTGAGCCTGACCGGGGAATGGACTGAGGTAGTAGTGATGGCTGAGACTGACCGGGGAATGGACTGAGGTAGTAGTGATGGCTGAGACTGACTGGGGAATGGACTGAGGTAGATAGTGATGGCTGAGCCTGACCGGGGAATGGACTGAGGTAGATAGTGATGGCTGAGACTGACCGGGGAATGGTCTGAGGTAGATAGTGATGGCTGAGACTGACCGGGGAATGGACTGAGGTAAGTAGTGATGGCTGAGAGACTGGTATTTTTCTCTGAAGCTGTGGACAGCATGTGCCAGGATCAGGGCAGCCCGGGCTCTCCTCTTAGATTTGCCCTGCTTGACCTTGGGGAAACTAATGGACTTTCTTTCTGAACTGACTGCATACGGAGTACTTAAGGTCCCTTCTTGTCTGGTGCTGGTGAGGCTGCACTAAGGGTGAAGAACTTTGAACCTTGCATTCATGAGCGCTTGAGAATTACAAACCAATAGCTCTTTATCCAGATAAGCAGGGTTCTGTTCTTGGGGTGGGCTCCCTCACATGGGCTCTATGCCTGTTCTCTGAAGCCCTCTTCCAGTCTGTTTTCCTACTTGGTGGAGAGCCAATGGGAAGTAGCAGACTGGAGTCCTGGCCCAGGCTCTGCCAGCGCATCCTGTGTCCTTGGAGGATCCTTCCCTTCCTTAGCCTCAGCTTTATTTTCTCTAAACTCAAGCGCTGAGACTTGCCTCTTGCGTTCATTGCACGGTATGTCCCTCCCCCACCTCGAGCCTCCTACCAGCTTTGCTCAGGGTGTGATTCTTAGCTGCAGAAGCCCTGAGGGTATAGTTTCCTTTCATGCTGGGAGGGAGAGAAGCAAGATTATTTTTTTTAATTACACAGCTAAGATTAGGCAGCAATCTACATTTTAAAGTGTTATTAATAAGAATCTAAAAGTGTTGGAAGAAGCTGTGGCGTTTGAATATGGAATGAGTTGAGAAACATCTGCAGAGGCACTGGCCTCAACCAGGGCATTTTCTTCTGAGCCAAGTGTCTTTTAGGTTGACTGGCAGGCTCAGGTACTGTTGGACCCCAATCTTGATCCCGAGGATCAGGAAGCCAGGGCCCAGTAAAGACTTCTCAAAGCCTGAAGACCTGCCTTCATCAGAGCAGGGGCCCATCATGGGTTTTTAGAGAATAAAAGTCACAATGTTACTAACACTTAGTTTGTATTTAGATGTTGCTAAGTGCTTTAATGTTTATTGGCTTTTATCATGGGCCTGAGAGTTAACTGTTATTGCTATGTGGATTGGCTAAGACTTTTAAGTTAGGGTTCTTCCTTAAAGAAGAGTGGCATTTGATCACTACAGAATATGTATATGTATGTATATATGATATGTATCTGTGCATATATGTATCAAACATAATGTGATACCCTACCAACATTCGCAATTTTTATGTCAGCTAGATAAAGCAATTTTTAAAGAGAGGAGGAGGGAGAGGAAGGGCAGAAAATGTGGTTTGCTATAGGGAAGTCCAAGCACATGGCCAGAAGTCGGTGCTGATCCTGGGGCTCCTCATGCTGCCTGTTCACTGTTCCCACTTTATTTCTTAGTAATTCATAAAAAACCCATATGTATGTTTTGTGGGTTTAACTGTCTCTCTTCCATTGGAATGGAAGCTCCATGAGGGGAGGGAGTTGGTGTGTGTCCAGTGCGCTAGGTGTGGAAGGAGTGTCTGTTCTGTAGACCAGGCTGGCCTTGAACTCATACAGGTCTACCTATCTCCCCCACCCTCCCTGTGCTGGAAGTAAAGGCCTGCGCTACCGCCGCCCAGAACTGTTTATTGTGTATCATCCTCCAGAGGCTACAGTCTATCATGGTGGGGAATGGCATGGTAGTTGAAATGCCTGGGTCTATTCTGCAGCTATACAATTACATCTCTATGGACCAGGAGACAGGAGAGCTCAGGCCAAGAGTCAGGTAGTGCTTTACCCTTCAAAGCCTATTGTTCAGTGACTCATTTCTTTCAGCTCAGTCAAATCTTCTAAAGTGCCACAACCTTCCAAGGCCCCGAAGATCAAGTGTTCAAACACACAAGTCTTTGGGGACATTGCACATTGCCTGACCAGAAGGCAAGCTACTCAATGAGTTAGGATTGGGAATCCTTGGAGGCCTTCCATCAGCCTGGAGTTCTGTTCTTTCCTGTTTTTGTTTGGTACTCTGCATGTTGCAGGCAGATCTGCAGCCCAGTCTGGCCCATCCTGATTTCTGATTTGGTGGCCATTGAATGGAGTAGCTTTCTGTAATGTCTGTGTCTTATGGGATCTTTGCCGTATGGGCTAAGAGTGAAGATCACCCCTAGCCTGGCTCCCTTTATGCCTCTGACCCAGGTGTGTGTCTTTGGGACTGTGAACAACCTGAGAAGAGGCAGTGTGCCTAAATGAACAATGGCTAAGGACGCTGCCTTTGCTGCCAGGTGACTAGGTCTCATCCTCACGTTGCCATGATAGCTGCTGGCTCTGCGTCCAAGACCAAACCTCTCGTCTCAGCCTACTCATTGGGTGCTTCTGTGGGTTAATTGTGACAGTATGTATAGTGATGGCATGGAGTAAGCGCCTTTAGAATACTTGCTCTAATATTACCGATGCTCTCCCATTTGCTAGCTCTGTGGTTTTGATCAGGTCATTTAACTTGTGTGACCTGTTTGTAGAGCGGGAGTGACACCTATCACCAAATCCGAGTCCCAGGGTCAGCATCTCATGTGGCCCAGGCTGGCCTCAAACCGTTGTGTAAACTAGAATGGTTTGAATTTCTGCTCCTCTTACCTTCACCTGCCTTGTGCTGGGATTACAGGCATGCCCTGTTTTTATGGGATACAGGGATCAAACTCAGGGCTTTATGCACGCTAGACAAGCACTCGACCGACAGCTTCCTACCCAGCCAAACAGTCCATTCTTGATAAGTAAATTCCCCCCATGTTCTCATCTTTTCATGTAATCTCTTTGCAGATGGCCTTTCCTTTGAAGTTGAGAAAAGCACAAAGGAAAGTTGTATTCCTGTATTAACTTTTCCTATGTGAGATTGTTCATAATGTGACTTTGGAAATTTGGGAAATTTTACTAAAATTAGGATTCATCATTGAGTCTCAATTTTTATTTGAATTATCAACTATATAGGTGGCCTTTGAAATTAGAGTGAATGTCTCATTTTATGACAGACTGAAGATTCTCAAGGTGTCAATAAAATTAAATAACACATCACTCATTTGACCCTGAAGAATTTGAGCCACCATTATTGAAGTTTTATATTTGCATATGTCTGAGAAGTTGTCTGTTTGAGCCTTCTTCATTTTATTGATGCGAAAGTTAGACTTTAGAGAGAAGGGCCTTTTCCAGGCAATGCAACCTGAGATGAGAATATAGTCTCATGAGCCGTTGACCAAAGCTTCCTCCCTTCTGTCCTGTCCCTCTGCTCCCCCTCCATTCCCCTTTGGTCTCATTCCTCTTTCCCTTTCTTTCTCCTTCCCTCTTCTCTCCAGTTCACCTTGCTTTATATCTCTTCTGTTTTCCCAGCTTTAGTTGATCTGTATCAGAGGCTTCTGGTGTGCCACTATGTTGAATCTGGGGCAAGGGGAGGGAGGGAAAGGAAGGAAGGAAGGAAGGAAGGAAGGAAGGAAGGGAGGAAGGAAGGAGGAAATTAAGGAAGGAAGGAAGGAAGGAAGAAGGAAATTAAGGAAGGAAGGAAGGAAGGAGGAAATTAAGGAAGGAAGGAAGGAGGAAATTAAGGAAGGAAGGAAGGAGGAAAGGAAGGAAGGAAGGAAGAAAGGAAGGAAGGAAACATATATGTAGATAAAATACCCAAACATATAGAAGTAATTTTGAAAGAAACAAAGAAAGAAAGTCCAGAATCCTATGATGAAGCCTTCATTGTTACTCTTCATGATGGTCAGTGCCTTTGACTCTAAGACTGTGCTTGGGGGTGGGGTTGGCCGAGAAGATTTGCTGAATTGCTAGCAACTGTGGGTATGATCATGGGCGTCCTTGATCAGGCTGTGTTACTTAGTTTGGGAAGATAATACTGACATTGGCTCATATTGCCATATTATCACTGCCTTAGTCACTGTTCTATTGCTGTAAAGAGACACCATGACCTTGACAACTACTACAAGAGAAAGTATTTAATTGGGGGCTTGCTTATAGTTTCAGAGGTTTAGTCCATCATGGCTGGGAGCATGGTGGCAGGCAGGCAGGTACTGGAGCAGTATCCTGCTAGATACTGAGAGCTGCATCCCTACCTGGCAGGCAGAGAGAGAAATGCTGGGCTTGGCATGGCCTTTTGAAACCTCACAGTAACACCCCCACTCCCAGTCTTACTCTCCCAGTGACACACTTTCTCCATAAGACCCCAGCTCTTAATCCTTTTAAAAAATTCTGCTCCTTGGTGACTAAACATTCAAATATATGAGCCTATGGGGGCCATTCTTATTCAGACCACTGTCTGATTCATGCAAAGGTAACCTTGAAGTAGCCCTTCAAGGGGCATGTTGTTATTATAATTCTGCAGATGAGACTTAGGGATAACAGTAGAGTTGGCAAAGCTCAGTAGAGGTAAAGGAGAGGATGATTAGATTCCCCTAGGAAACAGGTATTTCTTGAGTACCAACTTTGTGCCAATCTCTATTATCATGGAGCTGACTTTCTAGAGGAGACAGACATTAACCTAACAGTTCTTCCAGTGCATATATATTTCTTTGTTAAGATAAATGCTCTTTTGAGCCTTAAGCGGGGGTTCTCTAGGTTGTTGCACAGACACATCTGGTTTGGTCTAAGGGGTGAAGGTAAGTAGGAGTTGACCAGGTTAGTGGGCTTTAGATATAACCTGGGTGACAAGAGGAGCATAGAGGATGGAGGCCTGTGGAAAGCATCAGGGCACATAGGATGGAAGCTGTTTGGCTTGCTTGCTGGCACCTGAAATCCTCTTCCCCATGCCTATATCAGTGGGTGATGCTGGGTGACTTAGTTTCCCTCCCACTTGCTGTGATGAAGTGCTGTTATAAAAGCAACTCAAGGGAGAGAGGGTTCACTTTAGCTCACAGTTCAAATTCCAGACCATCATGGAGAGTCAAGGCAACAGGTGCTTGAAGCAGCTGGTCACATGATATCCACCATCAGGAAACAGATAAATGTACACTAAAGCTCAGTTTGCTTTCCCCATTTGATATAAACCAGGTTTTGAAAGGCTGTGCTCATAGTGAAGACGAAAGAGCAGAGAATGAGTTTAACAAGGTCACCCTTACCTTCCTTCCAAGGTGCAGAGCACATGCCGCCAGAAAACAGCTAACTACAACCAGAACAAATTCACAAGCTGACAGTGACTTTCTTGTGTGCACCTTCCAGAAGGACTCATAGCTTCCTGGGGAGCTGGATTGGGAGGACTGAAGAGAGAGTCTTGCCTCTGTCTGACCCATGGATTTCCCTTTGGCTAATGTCAAATTGTTATCATCAGTGATGGTCTGCTCCCTTTTTGGACAGTCTTTAAGAAAATATGAATGTTCCTCCCACCCATCTTTCTGTCCCTTTAAGACTCCTTCTCTGGAAGGAGTATCTCTTTGCCAGGAGCTCCTGGTAGCAGCCATAGCACCTGCTGTGACCGTGGGGGCAGACAGTGCTGGATGGGTGGGGTAGCGTGGTGAGGACAGAGCTTTACCACCCTCTTCTGACCGCAGAGGGTTCCCTATCCCTGATTGTTTGCTTTGAGACAAGGTCTCATTGGGTAGTCCTGGCTGGCCTAGAACTCATTATGTAGACTGGACTGGCCTCAGACTCACAGATCTGCCTGCCTCTGCCATCTGAGTGCTGGATTTAAAAGGAGTGCACCACCACTCCTCGCTACCACCTTCCAGCTTTGTGCCTGGTCATCTTTCTCCCACTTAAGAGCATGTGATGTTTGATGAAATGTTTGCCAAAGGTCTCCGAACAGTTAAATAACTTGATAGTGAGATCATTTTTATGACTTATCTAAGTGAGACCCTTGTTCTTGCATCTCTGCCCTACCACCAGTCATGAAATGGTGAAATCTCGGTGTGCTGTTCATCTCTTTCTCATCTAATGTGGGGACAAGATGTGACAGGTTTCCTCTTTTCCCCTTTTCCCCTAGGAATTCCATCCTGGTAGGCCCCGGCATATCCTAGGGTCTGTTTCTAGGCTGGTTCCCTTCTTTAACTTAAAGCTTCTGAGGTTTGGGTGCCATGTCCCTGTCAGTACATCCCTGCCTCCTTCTCAGGCCTAGGTGGAGGACCAGACACTGTGCACTCAGCATATAGAGATGATGTGCTTAGAGCAGTGCCCAGTGAGTGTGCTGTCAGTGCTACACAAGTGCTGGATGCCAGCTGCCACCTCAGGACGTGGACAGACCTTGGCCAGAGGATGGCCAGCCAGGCATTCTTTCAGGAGGCCCCATACCTGCTTTAGGTCCGCAGTCTTCCCAGGTCTGGTTGCAGTGGTTTCTACAGTAAGTGTGAGGGACCCCTTCTTTTCCAGTTTTCTCACGTTCTTTTAAATTTTCTGAGTTTTGAGTAAATTTTATTTTCTCTATATACATATTTTACACAGGGTCTCACACTGTAGTTCAGGGGAGCCTGGAAGTTCCTGTGTAGCCCACCAAAGCTTGCCTCTTAGATCAATCCTCCTGTCTGTAGATACAGTCAGTCACTGTGCTGGGGTTATCTTATATATTTTTAAATAAGGATACATAGCCACAATTTATAAATGGTGAAACACAAGTGTACATTTTAATAAAATAACAGAAAGTACATATATTGACTGACAAACCTTATTACTGATAAAGGATGGCAAACAACTGAGTTTAGGGACCACTTGGTCTTTTCCCGTGGCAAGTGAGCCTGTCAGTCCTTAAGCCCAGACTCCATCCTGGGAACCTGGTTCTGCTCCACATGGGGCTGCGAATTTCTCTGCATTGCTTATCTCTTTCTTGTTCTTTCATATCCTCCTCTTTTCTGGTTTCTTTTCTTACCCAGAAGTTCATCTTAAATGGCATTTATCTCATCACCAGAGACATTTCCAAGTTCCAGCTTGAGTGGAGTCCTCCCTGAATGCTCTCTGTGGTCCTTTCTCTTCACTCAGCCCCTGCTGTTTTCTGTGTCTCTTTTCCATGTAGCATCTCACATGGTCATGCCTGTACACCAGGTCTCACTCTCTGACTTCACTTTGAGCTCCTTTGGCATTTCTCTCTCGTGTGTCATTTATCTGTAGACACATACTTTGTGGATGATACTAATAGACTTATTTTTTAACCACATTAATACATATTTCTTTTTTTAAGATTTATTTATTTATTTATTTATTTATTTTGTATACAATAATCTCAGTATTCTGCCTGCATGTATGCCTGCACACCAGAAGAGGGCACCAGATCTCATTACAGATTGTTGTGAGCCACCATGTGGTTGCTGGGAATTGAACTCAGGACCTTTGGAAGAAAAGGCAGTGCTCTTAATCGCTGAGCCATCTCTCCAGCCCCAATACATAATTCTTTACTCTGAGGAAAAGGGTCATTTGTTAGCTCCATGACCTGACCTCAGCTTAGGGCACATGTCTGGTGCGCACTAATGAGATTTTTTTGTGTGTGTGTGTGTGTAGAGATTATTTTTCTTTGGCTCTGGGTGACATAAAGACATAGTCTAAGTGTTGAATACAGCTAGAGTTCTGAATTCCGCATGGCCTTCTGGGAGTGTCCTGCTAGTAGGAGAAGCTGGAGCACACAGAGCAGGGCACTGCCTCCTTGCACATGGATATCATTGTACATTCCATCAGACTCTGGGTCGGTGTGTGTGCATGTGTAAGTGCTATGTAGTGCAGGTGCCTCTTGAGGTCAGGAGAGAGCATTATATCATTGGAGCTGAATTTACAGGTAGTTGTGAGTCACTTGATGTGGGTACTAGCAGCCAGATACTTGTAACCACTGAGCCATCTCTGCCTGCCCCATTGTTTTAAACCATGATCCTATAACCCGCTGTTGGGATTCGATTGAGCTATTTAACTTCTCAAGTCATTTAATTATCTTAGTAATCTATGTCAGAGTTATGAGGCTTCTTTAGACTGGTGTCAGTGCTGTCTCCCTAGGAGGTGCCCCTTTCTTTCTCTTTAAAAGAGGAGTCCTCTTCTTCCCTTGTGAGCCCTCTACTGTACAGTGTTTTTAGTATAAACAGACTCAGAGGAGGGTGTTCTAAGCTTAGATTTGAGGCTGTTGGGTTGGCCTGCCTTCTGCCTTGTTTCTTCCCCAGAGAGTATGAAGATTAATTAGTTAATGTTTGGAAAGTGCTTTAGGTGGAAAGTGCTATGTAAGTGGAGTAACGGTTGAGTTGCCATTGGAGATGTAATAATGATGGCTCCATAGTCTGGCGGTCTTGCCTGTCTCAAACATCAATAATCAATAGCAGAAAGTTTTAAGATATTTTGCTTGATTTGAAAGAAAGGATTCAGTTTGCCATTTATGATAATACAGTTCTTCCTGTGGTCCTTATATTGTTTGCTACTTCTTCCCAGCTGAGCAATGTCGGAGTCCTTAGGAAGCAGTGGTTGGGCTCATTCAGTAAGAGGCTTGCTGGATGAGCATGAGGACCTGAGTTTGATCCTCACTCAAAAAAGCCAGGCACAATGGTGTGTGCCTGTAATTCCAGTGCTGGAGAGGCAGAGATAGGAGGATACCAGCCAGTCTAGCCAAAATGGCAAGCCCCAGGTTTAGTGGGAGACCTGACTCAAAAAAATTAGGTAGAGAGCTATTGAGAAAGATGCTGAATATGTGTCCACATGCACACACATGTATGCACTTGCACACACACACACACACACACACACATACACACACACACGCACACACACACACACACACAATGGTCATCTTCAGGACTCTCCTACTAAAGCAGTCTGATTTTAAATTCTGACCAGCTCAGATAGAGGGACAGCTGGCCAACTGGGCACCAACTATTTTCAGTCTAATCCACATAAGTGAGAGAGGAGGGTTTCATGGGTGTTCAGTGACTTGAACCATAACTGATGCAGCCTAGGCAGCTTATCTGTGTGCCCCTCAGCAGGCCACTTCTGAGCTTAATTTTCTTAACTGTTCCATGGCACTGTGGCAGTTGGAGAACACAAAGGTGGTAAGTTTAATCTTTTCTGGGAAAGTTGAGGGACCAGGAAAGGTTCTTGGGACCAACAGTATATACGTTGGCTGCAATTGCCAGGTTATGAAGGGCAGCTGGAATAGTAGTTCTCTCCGTTAGGAAATGGTAGCTCCAGCAAAAGGAACAGCATGTGGCTGTGTAGGGTCCAGTGCTCCGAGTGCCCCATTCCCAATTGCATAATGTTTCCAGTACCCTGTGGGCTGTACAGACTTGGTTCTTGTCATGGTCAGTGTTCTGTTGCTGTGAAGAGAGACGAGGACCATGGTAATTCTTATAAAGGGAAGCGTTTAATTGGGACTGGCTTCTAGACTCATTGTCATCATGGTGGGAAACCTGGTGGCACACAGGCAGATATGGTGCTGGAGAAGTAGCTGATAGTTGTACATCTGGATGAGCAGGAAGTAGGAAGAGAGAGATACTGGGCCTGGCTTAGGCATCTGACACCCCAAAACCTGCCTCCACTGACATACTTCTTCCAACAAGGCCACACCTACTAATATTGCCATTCCCTGGTGACCAAGCTTTCAATATAAGAACCTTTGAGGGCCATTCCTGTTCAAACCACTACAGTCCCCTATCCTAGGAAGCCTGGAAGATTTCTGTGTATCTGTCTTAGTGCCTGCTAGTAGGCTGAACCTGAGAATTCATCCCTACAGTGCCCCATATGTCTGTGGTCTCCTGACACTTCTGCTATCATCTTGGGCTGTTTCTTAGCTGACACTGGAAGCCATATGTTTCATGTGGGGCCAGATGAAGCTTTGATACCAAACACAGTAGCTTTGTCTTGGGTTTAATATGCATTACTCGGTGTTTTGTTTCTTAAGCAGAATTTTCTTTGTTAAAATAAACACAGATAAAGAATTTATATGGCGCACATGGTTATGCATATTTATTGCAGAGAATCTGTTAATAATCTATGCCTTGTCGGATTTTGAAATTCTGTTGGAATAACAAAGGCAGCACTTGGTACAACTGAATGAATTTGGTGGAATCTCTCTTATCTGGGGAATGAGAGGCCGTTGCTCCTTTTCCAAACCTCGTTTTCTTCTGTCATCTGCAGTGCTGGCTGGCTTCCCACATGGTGCTGGGGAACTGAATGCATTTCTGCCTCCAAATAGCTCTTTACAATTTTCTCCTCTTGCTCCCTTTATTCCAGCACACAGATATGCTTGCCTTGGACTGTTAGGACTGCTCCTTTGGGTAAAGGAGGAGTCCTTAGGTTACTAGGAGGGGCAAACAAGAAACCAGCATTGAGTTAGGGGGAAAGCTCTGAGAGATTTGAGGAATGGGAAACTTCAGTTAGGATACAAGGCCCTGGATTGCATAGGAGGGAGGAGAGTTGAGACCAGACATCTGGGCAAAGCAGAAGGAGGGGTGGGGTGGGTCTGGGAGAGAGTGGGTGGGCCACCAGCATGGCTGGCATTTACCCATGAAGCCATCTCTGTGCAAGAGCATCATAGGCCTGAGACTCTTTCTCTGAGTCTGGCTGTGTCCTCTCTACATGTTTGTTTTTGGGAGAATTCTTTAGTTTCTCTGAACTTCAGTTCCCACTTACGTGAACAGATGAATATTCAAGGTTTCTTTTTTCTTAAAAAAAATCTCTGCTTGTGTGTGTATGTGTGCGTCCCCCTGCATGTTTGCAAGAGTGTGGGCCCTGTGCCATGGTTACAGGCCTATCTTGGGTGGTTTTCCCCTTTTCCCTGGTTTGAGATAGTCTCTTGTTTACTGTTGTGTGTGCCAGGCTGCCTAGCCTGTAGGCTTCTGAGCATTCTCCATCACCACCTTCCATCTCTTCATAGGAGTGCTGGGATTGCAGATGTGAACTACCTCATCTGATTCTTGACATGGGTTCTGAGCATCTGAACCCTGGTCCTCATGCCTACATGGCAAGAAATCTCAGCTACCCCCCAACCCAATGCTTTTAGATGGAAATTTCTGTCCCGCCGAGTCCCACAGCCATTCAGTCCCAAAGAAACACAAAGGCTTATATTAATTATGAACTGTTTAGCCTATTAATTCAGGCTTATTATTAACTATCTCTTACAACTTAAATTAACCCATAATTCTTGTATATGTTTAGACACGGGGCTTGGTACCTCATTCTCATCTTGCTTCCTCTGCATCTGTTTAGTGACTGACTCTCTCTCTCTGCCTTTTCTCTTCCCAGAATTCTTTTAGTCTGGTTGCCCTGCCATACTTCTGCCTGGCTACTGGCCAATCAGCATTTTGTTAAGCCAATACAAGTGACAAATCTTTACAGTGTACAAGAGCATCTCCCAGCAAATGCTCAAATTCTTTATTGGAACATAATGAAATAAACATTCACAATTTTACCAGTGACCCTTTGCTTACCCTTGAGAGCATCTGGAGAATGTAACCTTCATTCAAATTATGTTTGTTTGTAGAAACTGGCAAGGTGTTTACCTGGGGTCGAGCAGACTATGGTCAGCTAGGGCAGAAGTTGGAGTCTCCTGATGGTCAGAAACCCCACAAACTAGATTCATCGCTTGCCTTTTGGAGGCAGCAAAGCAGTGTGCCTTTGTCTCTGCATTGTCTGACAGGAGCAGCCAAGGTAAGTGGTGACTTCCTGTAGAGGCAGTGTGGTGCTTTTCTTGTCTCACAGTGAAGCGTTTCCTGGGGGCCCACTCTACATCAGGTGTTATCATCTGTTCATATAGGAATCTGATGGGGTTCTTGCTTATAAGAAGCTAATGGTTTAATATAGTAGAGAAGTTGGGTTTTGGTTACTTAGGTATCACTCACTATAAGGCAGACTGTGTAACTCATTTAATGAGGTTCAGAATCCAGTATTCCAGGTACACTGGCAGGAGAACTTGGAGTCAATTGGAGGAATTGACTTAAGTTTGAGAATGGCACGGGTTTGAGGTATGCCTTGAGGGATGGATGGGACTTAAGCAAGCACTTGGAAGAGAGAGGAGGACTTTTAGGGACATAACAGCTTGAACAGTCATGCAGGGTAAGATGTGAGGAAAATGTATGAGGGCTCTAACAGTTAAATTAGCTAGGTCATGGAGCCCTGAGGAGGTAATATCAAGAGTTGGGGAGTGGCTGAAACCCAACCTAGGAGGCCTTAAAGACAAGCTAAGTATTCTGCACCTCTGTTTATATTTTCCAGAGAAGAAAACATTGTAATTCACTTGCTTATTCAAGCTGCTTTGATTCTCTGAAGCATCCTGAAGTTCTACATTTAAGGCAGGAATCTTAATTGCTCCAGGGTATATGTTCTGGTTCTTAATTTTACTTTACTGGTGTCTTTTTGTTTGTTTGTTTTCCAACATAATATTTGTATTGATTATTTTGGGGGGTGGGGAATCTCACATCATGCACCCGATGACTCACTTCCCAGTCCTCTCAGGTCTGCCCCTCATCCTTGTGACAAACCCTCCAAGAAAAGAAGAAAAACAAAACAAAACAACAACAACAACAAAAAAGTTCAATTTGTGCTACCCATATACTCACTAGAGCATGGCCAAACTCCCAGTGGCCAGCCCCTTAAAGAAATCTGAGTCCAAAGCTGAGTCCTAGATGATTAGAAGAATGGGCACCAAGAACTGTTGTCTCTGAACTGGAATTAGTTTAATGAAGGAATTTAGTCTTCACTCAGAGTCTGTCAGAAAAATTAATAATCTAGTAAGATTTCTGTAATTAGCATGAGGCTAATTACAACCTTCTCTACACCTGGAGGACTTCCCTTCCCCAGGGCCACCTGGCTACCTTCTCTTGGGTTTGTCAGATGCTTCCATTTATTCTTCACATCCTAGCCTTCATTCTCCTGAGCCTTTCGTAAGTGCAAGCTTGAGGTTCTCCTTTTCTTTCTTCCTCTCCCTTTGACTAATAATGCTAAAAAGACAGTATGTCTACAATAACCCCGCGTGCAGCCTCTTCCCTAATAAAGCACATTCTTCTCGCATGTGCACCAGTGAGTACTTGTTAAAGATCACATAGATAGTATTTGTTATTCATTCCAGCCTTTGTTATTACAAATACTGTTTCATTTCCTCTTGGTCTTAGAATAATTATTTAAAACAATTACAGAGAGCCAGTGAGGTGGCTCTGTAGGTAAAGAAGCTTGGGGCTGGAGAGATGGCTGAGTGGTTAAGCGCACTGACTGCTTTTCCAAAGGTCCTGAGTTCAATTCCCAGCACCATTATGGTGGCTCACAACCATCTGTAATGAGATTTGGTGCCCTCCTCTGGCCTGCAGGCAGATATGCAGGTAAAACACTGTATAAAAAAAGAAGAAGAAGAAGAAGAAGAAGAAGAAGAAGAAGAAGAAGAAGAAGAAGAAGCAGCTTACCACCAAGGCTTGCTGACCTGAGTTTGATTCATGAGACCCACATAGTGGGAGGAGAGAACTGCTCTGACATACAGGTCAACACATACATATATACACAAAATAAATAAACGTTAAAAAGAGTTTTTATAAAGGGATAGCTTACATTACTGACTGGAAGGTTCTGAGACTTTCTAAACCATTCTTTGTTTGTTTGCTTGTTTTTGTTTTTTGAGACAGGGTTTCTCTGTGTAGCCTTGGCTGGCCTCGAACCCACAGAGATCCTCCTGCTTCTGCCTCCTGAGTGCTGGGATTAAAGGCGTGCACCCACCACCACCTGGCTCTAAACCATTCTTTAGACAGATAATTTTCTTTTTTATTTTATTTATTTATTCACATCACCACCGTTGAACTGTGCTGTGAAAGCTGGTTGAACTGCTCCCTTGAGATGGACTCTTGGGGGTGAAATTCAAGGGCAGCAGCCTTGAGTATCTCTGATGTCTACTATATCTCTCTAGGTTCTGTTTGGTTCTACCAGTGAGTGAGTGAGGAACTGGAGTATTTTATCTCTTCTGCATAGTGCAGTCAGCGGCAGAGAGCCTGGTACATAGTGTGGTAGCATTTATCATTCCCATGTCATTTGAAACTTTGGGTGGCATAGTAGGAAAGGCATTGGGGCCTCATTTTCTCTGTGTCTGGTTCTGTTGGCAAGATGCAGGTCATAATTCCTAAGATAGACCTTGTGTAATCCACAGTGTGTTGGTGAGGATAGCATGCATAGTTCATGACAGGCAGTGAAGATTTGGTAACTGTTGGTTACCCTGTCTTCTGCAAGAAGCATTCAGTGATCTGTGTTGGCCCAGTATGCCACCTGCTGCCGACACAGACAATACAAGCATGGCCCCTGTGAACCTGGTGTGTCATGACTACGTCCAAGTACTGAGGTTGAACTGGGCCTTGTTGTGCTTGTGCATGCTAGGCAGGCACCCTACAACTGCGATGTATCTCCAGTCCTTTTTTATATTTTTTATTTTGGAATGGGTTCTCACTAAGTTGCCCAGATGGGCCTTGAACTCATGATTCTTCTGCCATGGCCTCTTAAAGAGCTGAGATTATTGGCCTGTGCCACCAGGTCCAACAGGTGTGACTTTCAGGAGCAAGATAAGGAATTGGCTTGAATCCCCTTTCCCTCCCTTAGCAGCTACATTTGAAGTTTTCTTCTCCTTCTTTGTTCCAGGCTCTGGGGTTGATATGCACCCTGGGGTCTCTATGCAGGTTCAGACTCCAGGCCACCAGATGTTGATAAACTGTGTTTGTGTGTTGTCTCCTGTCAATACCTGTATCTGGCTTCTTTAGCATCTGTTTGCCAGAGGCCCAGGGAGAGTGAGGCTGGTAGGCTGTTAGAAAATGGTAGGTTTTGGCGGGTTTGCTTTAGAGGAGATAAAAGCCATATTAAGCTAGGTGCTACCATGGCCAGGGACTTGGATGGAGTAGGGATGTAGGGACATCTGGAGAGGCATGAACACCCTGGAGTAAGCTGACAGTTCCCGACCTTTAGGGGCCTATGTGTGACACACACAACTGACCACTTTCTTTAACTTCCATAAATTATTTTTAATGTCCAAGGGATAAGAGGAAGGAGTGAGCTGTCTGTGCTGAAGCTGCATAGGACATCTGCAGAGAAGGGTCTAGAACAAGAGCCCAGTCAGGAAGGAAATCATAGGCAGGTGGAGCTGAACTGCAGTATAACTTTCTTTTTTTGGTGAGCAAGGATAAGTAAACATGAATGAAACTGTGCACGCTGGTCAAAGCTTTGTGAATAAGGAGTGTAGGACCCATGATGGGGCTTCAGAAGTGGGCCAGGACTCAAGGTACCAGTGATACTTGCATCCCTTCTCTTTAAGTGAAGCACATCCTTTTAAAATGTGCCCTTTCCTTGATGAAAGTTTCAGAAGTGTGGGTGACAGAGCCTCTAATGCCCTAAAAATCTAGATTCTTTTATTCTAAGCAGTGTCTCATCTGGGGATGGAGCTTACTTGAGATTATAGTCTGGGTGTAGTAATAAGGGCAGCGGGGCTGCGTTCCCAGCACCCCGGCTGCCTGCTCGGCTAGCTTATGCCCCGAAATAACAACACACAAACTGTATTCTTTTAGACACTGCTTGGCCCTTTAGCTCTAGCCCTTACTGGCTAATTCTGATATCCCGATCAACCCATCTCTAATAATCTGTGAGCACCAGTCTTACCGGGAAGATTCTAGCCCACGTCCATCCTGGGTCGGAGCTTCATTGCGTGTGTCTGCCCAGGACGTCTCTCTCTCTGAGGCATCTGCTCCCGAGAGGAGAGCTGTGGAGTCTGAGCTCACCTCCTCTTCCTCCCAGCGTTCTGTTCTGTTTACTCCTCCCACCTATTTTCTAACCAATGAGGGCCAAGCAGTTTCTTTTTATTTAACCAATGACCTTCCTCCATCATCTGGGTAGTCTTCCTTTAACATGGTGAGGTTGTGTGTCTCCCACATGATCTGTTTTTACATGCTGGGTCTCTAGCCTCCCTTGGGCAGTTCCCAGTGTCGCGCAGTAGTCAGGACTCACCTCCATGCACATGTCAGCACAGTGTGTGAGAGGCTTTATTTGTTTGTGACTGTGAGCACACATCACAGTAGCCTTTTGCTTCCTAAGCCCCAAGTGGGCTGTTGCACATTTCCCATGGGCACTGGCTCTGACTTGTACCCCAAGGTGGAACCCTGCATTTCACAGTTGAGGAGAAGTACTTGGACTCACTTAGTGGGATGATAGGCAGCTGGAGCTTATAACCTGGCTTGCCTTGGGGTTCTGGTGTAAGAACAAAGCTGTGGCTTAGTGTTGGGTCTTACTCTGATTCTCCCCTGATGGTGAATTTGGGTAAGCTCTTCTCCTCCTGTGTTCTTAGTTTCCCAGGATGCTGGTTGGTCCAGATGATTCTGACTGAGTCTCTTTATCTCTCTCTTTTATTTCTTGGCCATGATACTCCTGAAGCTCATGACAACTTTGGCTTCTGGGGCTCCTAGTTTTGAAGTCAGCTTGACCCTGACAGACCTGGGAATGCTAGGCACTCTAGAAGCTCTGGGCTTCAGTGCCATGTTGGTTTGCTTTGTCTCTTTGTCCTCTCTCCTTGTTTCTGATCCACTTATGTTCAAGGACTTAAGATGATGCCCTGTTGCCACTGTGGGCTTCCGAAGGACACCTGCTCTGTTCTGTTTGATGCTCTCTATCTCAGCATGGTCTACCCAGAGCTCCACTGTGGGCTTCCGAAGGACACCTGCTCTGTCTGTTTGATGCCCTCTATCTCTGCATGGTCTACCCAGAGCTTGCAGTTCAGCTTTGGCTCTTAGGCCTGTAGTTTGTTGGTACCTCCTGTGCAGACCTCGGGGACCCTGCCCTTTTGTTTGTTTGTTTTTAGTTTTTATTTTGTGTGTGTTCTACCTTTCCCACTCATCTGGGTTTCTCTGACATTTATCTCTTTCTGGACTTTGATATCTTCTCCTTTCTCTTGTCAACTCTATAAGCATTAGTGTTTACAGAACTTCCCAGTACCCGAGTAAGCATGGCACTGTGCAGGGTGAAAAGTGTTGTAGAGGTAGGTGCAAGGAAACAGTGAAGACAGAATGATTAGTTCTGAGGACACCAGCAAAAAGGAATTGTTGTTTGACCTAAGTTCTCTAAACCAAGCTGGTGTATAGCAGAGACACTACGTGCTGAGGTGAGCGTGAGCTATAGCATGCACTGCTGTACCGTCCCGTGCCTGAGCCTAGTTCTGCTTTGTGACTGCCTGTCAGACCTGTCCCACTCCCCGGCACAGTAGCAAAGACAGAGCAGAGTCACACATTGTCACACTTGATCCCAGCATGGTGCTGTGAAATAGGCCTCACGAGGAATGATTATTTCCACTTACAATCAAGGACACTGGGGCCCAAAGAGGCTTGCTAGGAGGTAGGAGAGGACCCAAGACAAACGACCTGATTGCTAGTGTTTCTGAGGGCTTGCCTGGGCTCAGCCTGCACTGAGTCATGTTCCTGGTTTAAATTCTGCCCACGTTTGGTTGAGGAGCACCAAATCTCAGCACATACATGCACATGTGTTTACACATGGGAACAGGAGCCGTGGAATTAAACAAGAGTTGGGACAGAGAGTCGGTCGCTGAGAAGCTCAGGTACCACCAGCCCTTGTTTTGCTGCAGGACAAAAGCTACAGAGGATCAACCTGTGCGCAGGGTCGAAGTGAAATCTGTCAGAGCGAGTGGGAAAGGAGCTATTTTTAGTTTGCCGAGTCACTCACTCAGCTGTGTTAGCTAAGGATTGAGCCTGTCCCCTACGCTTTCCACCGTGTTATTTCTGAAGGAGAAATACCACTTGAATGCTGTGTAAAGCCCATTAATGAACCTGGAAGTTTCCAGGGCGCCTTTGTCCTGCAGCTCTCCCAGAAGACCGCCTTTCCTGAATGACCTTCCTCCTTTCCTATATCTAATGCATTTCTAATTTTAAGTTTGTGTCAAGACCGTGGGACTTTAGTGCCCCAAATAACACAGAAATCTACCACCAGCAATCAGCTGAGTCCGGAGGGCTCTGACAGAATTGAACACAACCTGAAAAAAAGCGTTCCCGAGTGACTCTCTGGCAGGAACCCCTTAGCATCCATGCTGTTGCCAGAGGAACCTGAGGTCTTAGACTCTAGGGACCTGACAGCCCTAAATCTTTCCGAGAAAAGGGCCTTTGGTGCCCTCTCCAAGACCATAACAACCAAGCAAAGCTTGTTCTGTTGGGTGCTGGGCATTGCAGGGAGAGAGAGGGCAAACTGCACGGAAGTGGATCTGCCCATGGGGACGTGCAGGAGGGAGCCTCTGGACAGCACAGCCATGCTGGAGAGAGAGAACAGGAAAAGAGCTACTGGGATGCAGCCACTGCCTGCTTTTTTTTTTTTTTCCCCTTTAGCATCTTGCTTTTTTCTCTAGAATGCAAAGGAGAACAAAGGCCTTGTCTTTCATGTTGAAAGTTGCAGTCTCAGTATCTAGACTATTCCCTGTACCTTTGAGGTGCTTAGTGGATGTCCTAGTTTCCCTTCTGTTGCTGTGAAAACTCTGGCCAAAAGCAACTTTGTGTCAAGGGGAGGAAAGGGTTTATTTCATCTCACACTTCCAGGTCACCTACTATCACTGAGGGAAGTGAGGCAGGAAACTGAAGGCAGGAATATTTGCTATTCTGCAGTGTTATTTCCTACCAAGGATCTCACTCACAGGAAGGTTCATGCTCTGCCTGCTTCTTTACATGGTGCAGGACCACCTGCCGAGGCATGGTACTGCTAGCACTGCTACTAATAGACTGGTCCCTTCTCCATCAATTAATAATCAAGGCAGTCCCTCACAGACATGTCCACAGGCCAGTCTGATGTAGGCAGCTTCTTATTCATAGCTTTCATCTCTCCTGACTCTAGATGGTGTCAAGTTGACAGTCAAAGCTAACTAGAGCAGTGCTGTTTACTGGTTGAGCAGATGGAAAATGAATGGATTAGAGGTGTGTGCCTCTCTTTACCTCTCCTGTCCTCTAGTCTGTGCTCCAGCTCAGAAAGTTGGGAAAGCATGTTTCCTTATTTTGAGGCATTTGGTCATCCAGTGGTCTGCAGAGACCACAGAGAGGCTTTGCCTACACAGGCATTCACCCCTTCTGGGGCTTCCGGTGAAGAGGCTCACAGTGTGCTAGCACTTTATCACTTACGCCTGTTCAACATGCCTGTCTCTGAACTCCATGGTAACAGGTAGGTGCAGGTGAGCGGAGCAGCTCTGTGTTGGGAGCTTGTGAGTGAATAGGAGGCTCAAGTTCATGGCAGGGCAGGCAGAATGTGACAAAAGCTATGGAGAGTCTGAGGGTGAAAATATGATTGTTCTGCCCCATATCCATGGGAACCTTTTCTTTCCTGACATTTCAGTCCCTGTGGTTTTGTTGGATGCTGAAGGGTTAGGGTGAGGCTGGTGCCTGGAAAGGCTTCCTGAGTTGGAAGTCTTGACGTTAAATTAGTTCTCAAGGGAGCTAATGTAAGTAGCAGGGGAATCTTGGCAAGAACTTGTATTTTGGAGGCAGGCGGAGGAAGAGCAGCAGCCAGCCAGACTGAGTATTGATAGGAGAGGGAAAGTGTCACAGCAGTGTCCCAGAAGCTGGGAGGTCAGGGAGTTGAGTATGGAGAAAAAGGCCACTAGCTTTGGTGATGGTGAGGGTCCCGGAGCATGGCAACTGGTGGATGATGGTATATGGGGGTTTAGGCTTCAGGTGTGTGTGCCCCTTGCAGAGATGGATGAAGTAGTTACCGGAGACAGGAACAGACTCAGCATCCTGACAGGAAGCCTGGCTCGCATAAGTTAGAACAGGGAAGCCAAAGTATGCCTGAAGGGAGGGAGAGAAAGCTTGTGCACAGAAATGTATAAGGGAGGGAAGTCAGAGCCCAGCCACCATCACTGTGAAAGGATCAGTTCCGGGAGGAGGAGAAGTGTTCTTTCAATTTAGGAGTAGACCACAGGGGATCTGAAGACAGAAGCTTTGACACAGAGAAGAGAATGCCCTGGTCAACTCTATCTTTTGAGCTCCTGCTGCATGGTGTATTTATTTATTTCAGAATGTTTATCATGTCCTACTGGGTTATATCAAAATAAAAGATGAAGTTGATACCAGTTCTACAGAGTAGTATTTACTAGTACTATAGAAGTTAGTATGTCTATTCTTAAATTAAACTTGGGTTCTTTGAGGAAAGGCATGGCCCTGTTGATTTTTGTATAATTAGGGCCAGTCTGGGAACAGTGTATGTAGGTGGTAGATTATGTGCCAACAAGAGTAGGAATCATGGTGGGTGGCTTAGATCTTCTTTGTTAGATCAAACACCAGGAGTGAGGAGCTCAAGGCATAAGCTCAAGCCACTAGAAGGATCAACTGGCCTTATTCTCTAGTGGGTTCATCCAGCACAGTCTAGTGCTCTCTAGAGATAAGAGGTCAAAGACACCATTTATTAGTGCTGAATGGTGGCAAGGTCATTGCCAGTCTAGAGCTTAGGAAACTGCAGTCCTGAGAGAAAGCTCACACTCATTTGCAGTCTCAAAGTAGTTAATAGACTGGGGACCTGAACTTGGCTTTCAGACACCATCTCCCTTTCTACTCATTCTTGTCCTGTTCCTCAGCAGCTTCCTCTTTGACTGTCTTTGTTTTAACTGGGTGGTAGGTAGTCCTGGTGGCCCTCTTCTGGCTTTGGATAGCATTTTCTGAGGAAGAGAGCTAGATCAAAGACAGTCTCAGTAAAGGCTGCAACATAACTCATGAATATAGCAAAGCATTTTGCTGGCTGGAGTTGGAGGTGAGATCTGATACACAGTATCTTGAATGTGGAACAAGATCTAGGTCGGACTTTCTTCTCCATACCTATCAATCACATAACTTTGTATCTATCCAAATCTTTCTCAGACTTAGTTTTCTCAACTGCAAAGTAACCGTATTATTTACCTTGCTCATAGGATTTTGGAAAGATGCAAATAAAGTGTTCACTGTAAAATACTATATAAAAGTGCCTTTATTGGGCCAAAGCCACTGTATGTTTCACATATGGGTTTTGTTAAGTGTGGATCCAAACTGCCCTTTTGTCTTAATCACTGGAAATGGTAGGCACAATCTGCTATCTCATGGTGAATGCTTCTTAGACGAAGACCCTGTGAGAACAATGGGGCCTGGACAGTCAGTAATCCACAGTCAGTTTCTAAGCAGGTCCGGACAGTGTAACACTGTTGAGGGAGCCAAGCCACCAGTGTCTGTACCCAAGGTGTCTATGGCTTGCTTTCTCAGCAGCAAAGAAAACTTGTCAGCTCTGATTTAAAGCCTCAGTGACCTCATTTGTCCCAGCACACTCTGCAAAAGTGTGAGTGGCCCAGGTCACCCTGGAGCTGACCAACCATCTTTTGTTGTATTTAACCTTGAAAACTGGGCTGGCCCAGGGTGAAAGTGAATCTTATAAGAGTTTAGGGAGGGTTTGAAGGAGGCAGCTAAGTGGGCTGAGCAAGAGTTGGCTGCAAAGGGCTGACACTGTTGTCTCCCAGTGCTTCTCTGACTTGAACCCATTATCTACTGCCTCACCTTGGTGATAGTGCTCTACTTGGTAACCCATTGTCTCTAATTTCTCCTCACCTAGCTAGCCCCACCTTGTAGCCAAAGTGGAGACTAAAAATAAAAATTTTGTCCATTTTATTTGTTTAATAGCCTTATAAAAGAGAGAGAACAGGGTCGGAGATACAGCTTGGTGGTAGAGTACTTGCCCATGATGCACAAGGCCCTGGGTTTAATCATTAGCAATAAAAACAGAAAGATGCTAACATAACTCAAAATACCCCCAAACATAAGACCCCTGAAACCCTCCATTCCCCCCTCAAAAAACCATTTATAAATTTCTATAAGGAACATTTGCTGGATGTTTAATGAAGACTGTTGGAGAATATGTGGGAGGGAGAGGGAGAGAGGAGAGAGAGAGAGAATGTGTGTGTGTGTGTGTGTGAGAGAGAGAGAGAGAAAGAGAGAGAGAGAGAGAGAGAGAGAGAGAGAGAGAGAGATCTGGCTCCTGCTTCAGAAGGTGCCAAGCACAGTCCACAGCCTCAGTCAAATGCGTTGAACTAGGGTGCCAGGATTATGTTTGATCTTGCTCACTACTGTGTCCCCATCACCTTGATTACTGCTCTGCACACAACAGTGCTCAGCTAATAGTTACAGGGATGTCCTTGATTTCCAGTGTTTCCATCCTGGGTGAAGTTCAAAATTTCTGGCCTATCAAAAGAAGCCTTCTGGACTCAAGCCTGCCAAAGCACCCTACTGGACTGATGATGTCATTCATAGCAAACCAGAGCGGGTGCTTTCCTTTCTTTTATCCATGGCTGCCTGGATGACTCCTCCAGTTCTCCACACTTACCTTTGCACCTGCCAGCCACCAGACACATGGCTCTTGTTCCTTACTGAGGTCTGTTGTTTGATTACTGCTCTTACCTATTCCCACACTTCCTCTATCTCTTTTGTCTTTGGTCCTTTTATAGAGTTTTTGTCTAGAATTTGTTCAACTTAGAGCTAGTATCTTATTTCTAGACTGTGATGACCCCTGACTTCTCTTTTGTCCTTACCAAATACCGTCTTCGGTCACATCAGCCCAATCTATAGAAGTGGGCCTCTCCAACTGTTTCCAGCTGTTTGCACAAAATCCCTAACCAAAGCAGTGGTCTGTAGTCTGTCGGTTCATTGCCCAGGGATTGAATTCTGTTCTGAGTGCTTAACCACTGTTTGGAACCTTGTTCTGAGTGATTGGCTATTCAGTTATCAAGCTGTCATCATGGATCTGATGGTTGCTGCTGCTTGGAGCTTCTTGCTTGAAGGCCTTTCCGTCAGTGGAACCTTTCTCTTCTTGGCACTGACCTGAATCAAGTCTTTCTGTGCCAGGCTTTTGGCGTACTTTTTAGTGGATGGCTACCTTAGGAGCCAGCCCTACATTCACTTTTCTTCTCCAAATGTGTTCACCTTCTGTTCTTGCCTCTGCTTTGCAGTGTCCTGAGCATTAGGAGAGGCCTGAGTATACTCTAAGGGCAGCTAAAGTGAAAAACCTGCTCTTACCACTTCAAAGGAAGCACAGCCAAACCCTACCTCTTTCTGTCTCTCCCTTTCTTTTTCCTTCCTTCCTTCCTTTTTCTTGAGAGAGGGTCTCTCTAGTTATCCCTCACTGTCCTGGACTCACTATGTAGACCAGGTTTGCCTTGAATTCATAGAGACCCACATGTTTCTGCCTATGGAGTGCTGGGATTAAAGGCATGCACCACTATGCCAGGCCAGGCCCGGCCCATGTGCAGCCCTCAGAACCACAAGGCCCCACATCAGTTGTATGGGCCACTGAGTAGAGACTGGAAGGGAAAGGTTAAAATTTGCCTGGTTGCAGGCTTGCATAATTCCATTCTGTGCTGCAGTGGTTCTCTGTGTGAACACTGTCAGTGCTGCTGGCCATCTCTTGTAGCTGCAGATTGCTGTCTGGAAGAAAGCCTTCTTATTGGCTCTTTGTTGTCATCCAAGTGGGGAACTGGGTGTAGGGTAAGGAAACCAGCCTTGGGTAGCAGGAATGGAAGCAATCAGAGATACCTTAGCAAATGAACAGCTGCTATGCAGTTGATCACAAAGCCTCTGGCTATTCAGAGGGACCAGATGTTTGGGGGTGCGGAGGGCAAAGCAGAAGACAGAGCTGGGGGAGTGTTGACCACAGATGCAGGGAGGCCATGTAGGGACATCTTCTATGGACCACATTAGGAAATCCAGCTGGCTTGGAAATGTTGCTAATGGTTGCTGAGCAAAATATATGTGTTTCCATGGCCAGCAAATTGAGATTGAATAAGGAAAGTTCTTTACCAGGAAAAGTTAAGGTGGTCATTCTGAGCATCTTCTCCATGGCTGTGCTTCCTTGCAGTCCCTGCTGACTACCAGTGTGAACACACACAGCAGCATTTGGGTGAGAAAGGACAGCATAGGGCAAGGACTATAAGTGGAGCCTGCACATTTGTTTCCTGGCTTCCCAGACCCAAATAACCACACAGAAACTATATTAATTACAACACTATCTGGCCAACAGCTCAGGCAAATTTCTAGCTAGCTCTTACATCTTAAATTAACCTATTTTTATTATTTTTTATTTTACCATGAGGCTTGTGGTTTGTTACCTCTTGCTTCGTGGGCAGCTATATGGTGTCTCTTCCACTCCACCATCTTTCACTCTCTATATCTCTGTTCAGATTCCCCACCAGGTTTCATTTTGCCCTGCAATCGGCCAAAGCAATTTCTTTATTAACCAACGGTAACAAAACATATTCACAGCATACAGATGGAATCCCACATCAGAAAACTTAAAAATCTTTATACTGTGGGGGTAATGCAAACCAGTTGGTGTGCATGCACAATCCCTGGCTTTGATTTCTAGCACCTCATAAGCCAGGTGTGGTGGTGTATGCATTCCATTCTAGCACTTGGTAAGCTTTCGTGGTCACCCTAGGCTATGTAGTGAGTATGAGGCTGGCCTGTGATACTTGAAACACTGTCTCAAAAAAAAAAAAATCCTCCCCAAATCCCCCAAATGTTTATACTCTGGCTTGATTCTTAGGCAATCTACATCTATCAAATAACTATATTGTCATTTACTGGGTTTACTGCCCAGGTTGTTGTCAGGTGATTCCACGAATGTAAGAGTGTTTTATAAACCATGAAGCAATAAACAAATATCCAAGTGTACATTTTGTTAGTAGATTGCCTCAGGTTGCAGGGAACTTTAATTTCTATGGCTCTTGGGGAAATACAGTTAGCTTTCACAGAACTGGAGCTGGCTGTGGCTCTCTTGGGGAAATACAGTTAGCTCTCACAGAGCTGGAGCTGGCTGTGGCTCTCTTGGGGAAATACAGTTAGCTCTCATCACAGAGCTGGAGCTGGCTGTTGACCATCACTCCCATGGCTCTTGTGTTCTTCTCAGTCATTCATACAAGGATGCTCAGGGGCAGTGGTTATGAAAGGCTCTTGGACTTGGCATGGGATAGTGAGAACACAGAGCCCTGGCATTTCCCAAAGGAGCGGAACTCGTAGAGCAAAGCCCTTAAGAGAGAGGACACAGGTTGAACTTGGTGTGGCTTTCTAGCCAGAGTGGAGAGGCTGCTGTGGAGCAGTGCTTGTCTCCGCTCTGACATTGGATGTTCCAGATGAGTAGGGCCCAGCACAGATCCTGCCTCCGTCCCTAACACACACTGTAGGTCTGAGCAGAGCCACCTTAGGCTTTCTTCTTCCCTGGAGACACTGCAGTAAAGCTGGAACAGCAAGGTGAGTTGGAGACTCAGGAGGTTCTTCATTGTCTTGTTACCGGAAGAAACCCTGGCAGAGCAGCGCGGGAGAAGGGCTTGCTTGGGGCCACAGTTCCAGAAGAGATGCAGTGCATCATGCTTGGGGCATGGCAGCCAGAGTCTCAAACTGCCTGTCACATTGCATCCTGATCAGGAGCAGAGGGAAAAAGGAAGTAGGGCCAGGCTCTGAAGCCTCAAGGCCCAGCCTCGAGGAGCTGCTTCCTCTAGCAGAGCTCCACCTCCTGAAAGCTCCACAGCCTTTCCCTCTGCACCGTCTGCTCAGCTGGGAACCAAGCGTTGAAACACCGGAGCCTATGGAGGCCACTTCACTTTCTAATCACATTTTAGAAAGCAGGCATTTGAGGTCGTGGTGAATTAGCAAAAATCTCTGCTCAGAGTGTGCCTCCCCTGTTAGTGTCTCATTGTACTGTCTCATCTGTCTGTTTCATGCATGGTGGCTTTCCGGGTTCCTCAGAGTGAGTGGTTACTATATTTTTTAAATGTCATACCTGTGAGGCACGAGGTCAGGGGCTCAGTCGCAAGTAGGCACTCAGAGAAGCCATGGAGACTTCAGAGCCCTCTGTCTGAAACAGGCTTAGATGAGTCTCTCTTAGGGTAGCTGTGTGAGGTGCTGACAGAACTGTGATCTATTAGATCAGGCTTCTTGAGATAGACTCCACATGAGGGTCGTAGAATGCAAACATCTTTTCCACTCCTCAAACATCTACTGAGATATAAGAGCACACAGACACATACATGGTACAATTCCCTTTGCACATCTCAAGGTAGAGTTTCTTCTGCTGCGTGGGATTATGGGAGCTCTTCTACCCTTACAGCTGTACAGTGTGTTCCTCATTCTCCTCCCCTGGCACTCTTTACTAAGCTGTTCCTTCCTTTATTTACCAGCTCTGTGACAATAATGTTTGTGGTGGCCACAGTCTCCCCAGTCAGGGTTTGTGGTGTGGTGTAAAGAGCAATGTATTTGCCATTAACAGCAACAGGTAGCATTCTCCATGCTTGGCAGGTGCCCCTGCTGAGTACTTCGTAGATGCCACTATCTCTTCAATTCTCATGACAGTAATGGCAGAGTTGGGATAATTGTTCCTTACTTTGCAGATAGGAAGAGTGAGACTCAGAGATGGTGGCTAGTAAGTGACAGAACTCCTATTGAAAGTCATGTCCTCCTGCAAAGCCAGTATTATTAAACGCCAGGATTCCCCTTTGAACTCTGATGCCAGCTCCATTGGTGGGACATTTACTTTCCTTGGCTGCAGTTTCCTCAACCTGTAACAATAAGCAATACTGAGAAGCAATATTAGTTCTTCCAGAATTTTTCAACTCACGGTGCTCTGCTTTGGACAGAGCCCATGCCCTCCTTGAGACTGGTTCCTTTCCACTCTGAGATATTATTGTTTGGTTTGGTTTCAAGGGGTCGTGTTGAGGTTGTTTTTTTTTTTTTTGTTGTTGTTGTTGTTGGGTTTTTTTTTTTTTCAGTAGCGACACTGTCAGGTAGCAACAGGAGCACAGGTATAAAATACTGCTGTTAGTGCTGTCCATACAGCTGTCTGTAGTCGCCTGGATCATTCCAGCATAGCAGCTAAGACCCTGTGTGTCTGATGAGAATGGAGTTAGTGTGACCCATGAAATGGATTTCAATGTCAGGAGCCACATAGGCTGATAGCTATCATACTGGACAGTGCACACACAGAGAATAGATTCCTCTGCTCTAATCCTTGTTTTTTTTTTTCCTCTTGCATTCCCACCAAGGCTTCTGATTCCTATGGTTTCAGATGTTTTCCTGAAGTTCTGTTGTTCTTCTCGATTCCAGCACACCCAATCATATATTGTTACATATCTTCCTGACCAGGCATAGAGAAAGGATGAGTAGAGTTGTGTATGCCTCTCAGGTAAGGAAACTGTGGTACACAGAAGCTAAATCTGGGGGGATTCGAGGAGAACCTTCCTGCATGAGTAAGTGACTTATCAAGGCCATTTTTGGAGCAGGAAAACCAGGACTAGAGACTTCCATATCCTGGTGTTCAGCCAGCATTTCCTCTGCTTTCCCTGCCATTGGTGTGCCAAGCCTTGCACAGAGAGGCTGCTCATTTGGATGATTCTTTTAATGTTAGGCAGGGAGCTTTTTCTTTTCACTGTAACCCTTTCTTACTACATATACTTTTAATTCTATGGCTGGCACCCTAAGCATAATCAAATAGGTTCTTGGAAAGACTTTGTGAAGTGTTATAAGGCCCCATAGCAGATCTAGTCCCAGTTTATAGATGCCAGAAGCATCATGCCAATCAAGCAGATGGGCAGGATTTCCGTCTGGGACCTCTGGTCAGGAGAGACTGAGTCTCTTTCCTCTATTCCTGATGCTGCTGGAACAGTTGCTGTCAGACCAGCCCTCCCACCCCCAAACAGAAATAGGTGAAACTCACAGGCAAATAAAAAGCCTTCTGAGGAATGACTCAAAACATTCTTCACTGGAGTCATGGTCACGAAAGTCAGAGAAAAAGAAGATGCTGTCCTGTTGTCTTTTGTGAATGCTGACAAGAGAAAAAAGTATGATTTTTAAAAATTTTGAAATTCCCTCCCCGTCTTTTAGTTCTGGGACCTGAACCTAGAGCCTTAATTATACTCGGCAAGCACTCTACCACTGAGTGACATTCCCAGCCTCTTTTTTTTTTTTTTCTCGAGAAAGGGTTTCTCTGTAGCTTTGGTGCCTGTCCCGGAACTAGCTCTTGTAGACCAGGCTGGCCTCGAACTCCCAGAGATCCGCCTGCCTCTGCCTCCCGAGTGCTGGGATTAAAGGCGTGTGCCACCACCGCCCGGCCCCAGCCCCTTTTTATATTTGAGACTGGATAATGCTAAGCAGCCCGCAAGGCCTTGAGTTTGTGACCTTAGCTTCCCAAGAGGCTGGGATCATATGTAGGTGGTCTTTCTTTGGATTGTCAGCTCCCAAATAATGACATATAGACTTCTTATTAATTATGAAAGCTTGGTCTTAGCTTAGGCTTGCTTCCAACTAGGTCTTGTAATTTAAATTAACCCATTTATATTAGCCTACATTCTGCCACGTAGCTAGTTGCCTCTCCTCAGTACCATGAATCCCATTTCCTCCATATCTGGCTAGTGAATCCCATCTTTCTTCTTCCCAGAATTCCTATCTCTCTCCAGAAGTCCTGCCTATCCTCTCTTGCCTAGCTATTGGCTGTTTACCTCTTTATTAAACCAATCAGGCAAGGTGAAACAGCCGCACATCTTCAAAGTGTACAAAAGGATTATCCCACATGAGTCACATACGTGGCTCTGGTGGTGGGTAGGCTTATATTTTAACTCTTTTGACCCAGGATTGGTTGTATCTACAAATACAGAGCCCATGGGTGCTGAGGGTCCTTGGAGGTGAATGTGTTTAGTTTTGATGGTTGAATTCCCAGGTGGTGTGCTGTTGACGTTAGTGACAAGCCCACCTATGGCGGATGGTGAGGTACTGGATAGCTCAGAGATCAAAATGAACAAGAGTGAGAAAAAGGACTGATGAAATGAAATTCTCAGATCTGGGTGTGGATGAAGGTGGGCAATATTTTGTATACTTTTGTAGCTTTTTTTTTTTTTGAAGTGACTTAAAAATTTAAAAACAGGGCTGGAAAGTTGGCTCTAGTGGTTGCTGCTCATTCAGCACCCACATTGGGTAGGTCATGACCTCTGTAACTCTTAACTCCAGGGCCCTGATACCATCTTCTGGCCTCTGTGGATTGCTCACATGTCACAGTCACACACACACATGCACATATACACGTATTCAGATGATAAAATATATCCTTGTAAATATTCATTTTATGTGCATGAATGTTTTGCTCACATGTATGTCTGTGTATTATGTGGACTCTGAGACTAAAGATATGTACACCTGTATAAACTGCCATGTGGCTCTGGAAGCTGAGCCCACGCGCTCTGACGAATAAACAAGTGCTCTTAACCACTAAGCCATCTCTAGCCCCAGTACCCTTTGTAAAAAATCTTTGAGGGCTCCAAATTGAGGAGCAGTTAAAGCAGCACATTCCTTGTGCAGGGTGCAGCTTGAGCTGCATTCAGACAGAATCCTAGAGAAGGAGGAGCAGACACCGCACTGAAACACCAAGGAAAACAATCAGAAGGAACTGGCTAATGAAGGGAAAGCAGAACTTAGTGAAATAACACAAAGGAAAAGCCAAAATCAGTTCTTTGAAAATCAACAGCATTGATGAAGCTCCAGCTGTACTTCTGAAGGGAATAGAGGAAGGGACACAAAATCCTAATCTTAGGATGAAAGTCATTGTAAGCTACAGTTTTACTACTTATTAAAGGATGGTAAGGAAATTATACAGTCTTATGATGAAAATTCATTGACTTAGATTCAGCAGGCTAGTATGCGAAAGGAAAATATACCAAAACTGATACAAATGAAAGACTGATTTTATGTGTATATATGTATCATCCCTATATACACACACATATTATATAATATATTTGGTACAAAACTGATACAAATAAAAGACTGACTTTGTGTGTGTGTGTATCATCCCTATATACACACATATATATTATATAATATATATTTATATTTGGGACAGCATCACTCTATTCAGCCAAGACTTGTTTTGTACTCTTAATCCTCCTATCTCAGCTTCTGAACTGCTCTGATTACAGTGGGTGGAACCACACCCTTTAAATATCACTATATCTAATAAGGAAATCATTTACCTATCAAAATCATTGCCTATAAAGAAATATCAGGGTTGGAGAGATGGCACAGTAGTTAAGAGCACTTGCTGCTCTTTCGGAGAGCCCAAGTTTGGTTTTCAAAATTCACATCAGGTGGCTTATTATCACCTATAATTCCAGGTCTCCCATGGACACTTATAAATATGCAGCATGCATGCATGCACACAAACAAACTAAATAAAGAGATAAGTAAATCTTTAGAAAATATTCTCCCTTGTGGGGCATGCCTTTAATCCCAGCACTCAGGAGGCAGAGGCAGACAGATCTCTGAGTTCAGGGTCATCCTCGTCTACAGAGCTAGTTCCAGGATAGTGAGAGCTACACAGAGAAATAATAATAATAATAATAATAATAATAATAATAATAACAATAATAAAAATTTCCCATAAAGATCTCTGTAATCTAGCTGTTTCATTGATAAGTTTTATAAAACATTTAAGGAAAGAGACTTAATCTTTTCAGAAGACAGAATACACCTCTTACCTTAGTCGAGTTAGTGTCATTCTGATATGGAACCCCATTGAAGACATTACAAGAAAAGAAAATTATAATATCTCTCATAGGCATAAACAGGAAATCTTTTTTTTTTTTTTTTAAATTTATTTATTTATTAAGGATTTCTGCTTCGTCCCCACAACCGCTTCCCATTTCCCTCCCCCTCCCCCGATCAAGTCCCCCTCCCTCATCTGCTCGAAGAGCAATCAGGGTTCCCTGACCTGTGGGAAGCCCAAGGACTGCCCACCTCTATCCAGGTCTCCTAAGGTGAGCATCTAAACTGCCTAGGCTCCCACAAAGCCAGTACGTGCAGTAGGATCAAAAACCCACTGCAATTGTTCTTGAATTCTCAGTATTCCTCATTGTCCGCTATGTTCAGCTAGTCCGGATTTATCCCATGCTTTTTCAGACCTAGGCCAGCTGGCCTTGGTGAGATCCCTATAGAACATCCCCATTGTCTTAGTGTGTGGGTGCACCCCTCGTGGTCCTGAGTTCCTTGCTCGTGCTCCGTCTCCTTCTGCTCCTGATTTGGACCTTGAGATTTCTGTCCGGTGCTCCCGTGTGGGTCTCTGTCTCTGTCTCCTTTCATCGCCTGATGAAGGTTAATATTCCTGAGGATGCCTATGTGTTTGTCTTTGGATTCACCTTCTTATTTAGCTTCTCTAGGAACATGAATTATAAGCTCAATGTCCTTTATTTATGGCTAGAAACCAAATATGAGTGAGTACATCCCATGTTCCTCTTTTTGGGTCTGGCTTACCTCACTCAGGATAGTGTTTTCTATTTCCATCCATTTGTATGCAAAATTCAAGAAGTCCTTGTTTTTTACTGCTGAGTAATACTCTAATATGTATATATTCCATACTTTCTTCATCCATTCTTCCGTTGAAGGGCATCTAGGTTGTTTCCAGGTTCTGGCTATTACAAACAATGCTGCCATGAACATAGTTGAGCATATACTTTTGTTGTATGATAGGGCCTCTCTTGGGTATATTCCCAAGAGTGGTATTGCTGGATCCAGGGGTAGGTTGATCCCGAATTTCCTGAGAAACCGAAACACTGCTTTCCAGAGTGGTTGCACAAGTTTGCATTCCCACCAGCAATGGGTGAGTGTACCCCTTTCTCCACAACCTCTCCAGCAAAGGCTATCATTGGTGTTTTTTATTTTCGCCATTCTGACAGGTGTAAGGTGGTATCTTAAAGTTGTCTTGATTTGCATTTCCCTGATCGCTAAGGAAGTTGAGCATGACCTTAAGTGTCTTTTGGCCATTTGAAGTTCTTCTGTTGAGAATTCTCTGTTCAGATCAGTGCCCCACTTTATAATTGGGTTGATTAGCCTTTTACGGTCTAGTTTCTTGAGTTCTTTATATATTTTGGAGATCAAACCTTTGTCAGTTGCAGGGTTGGTGAAGATCTTCTCCCAGTCAGTGGGTTGTCTTTTTGTCTTAGTGACAGTGTCCTTTGCTTTACAGAAGCTTCTCAGCCTCAGGAAGTCCCATTTATTCAATGATGCCCGTAGTGTCTGTGCTGCTGGGGTTATACATAGGAAGTGGTCTCCTGTGCCCATGTGCTGTAGAGTACTTCCCACTTTCTCTTCTATCAGGTTCAGTGTGTTTGGACTGATATTGAGGTCTTTAATCCATTTGGATTTGAGTTTTGTGCATGGTGATAGATATGGATCTATTTTCATTCTTCTACAGATTGACATCCAGTTTTGCCAGCACCATTTGTTGAAGATGCTCTCTTTTTTCCATTGTATACTTTTAGCTCCTTTATCGAAGATCAGGTGTTCATAGGTTTGTGGGTTAATGTCAGGGTCTTCTATGAGATTCCATTGGTCGACTTCTCTGTTTTTATGCCAATACCAAGCTGTTTTCAATACTGTAGCTCTGTAATAGAGTTTGAAGTCAGGGATGGTAATGCCTCCAGACAATCCTTTATTGTATAAGATTGTTTTGGCTATCCTGGGTTTTTTGTTTTTCCATATAAAGTTGATTATTGTCTTCTCCAGATCTGTGAAGAATTTTGATGGGATTTTGATGGGGATTGCATTGAATCTATAGATTGCTTTTGGTAGAATTGCCATTTTTACTATGTTGATCCTCCCAATCCAAGAGCAAGGGAGGTCTTTCCATTTTCTGATGTCTTCTTCAATTTCTTTCTTCAAAGACTTATAGTTCTTGTCAAGTAGATCTTTCACTTCCTTGGTCAGGGTTACCCCAAGGTATTTTATGCTATTTGTGGCTATCGTAAAAGGTGATGCTTCTCTGATTTCCCTCTCTGCTTCCTTATCCTTAGTGTATAGGAAGGCAACTGATTTTTTGGAGTTGATCTTGTATCCTGCCACATTACTAAAGCTGTTTATCAGCTGTAGGAGTTCTTTGGTAGAATTTTTGGGGTCGCTTATGTACACTATCATATCATCTGCAAATAACGAAAGCTTGACTTCTTCCTTTCCAATACGAATCCCCTTGATCTCCTTATGTTGTCTTATTGCTATTGCTAGAATTTCAAGCACTATATTGAAGAGGTATGGAGAGAGTGGACATCCTTGTCGTGTTCCTGATTTAAGTGGGATGGTTTTGAGTTTTTCTCCGTTTAATTTAATGTTAGCTGTTGGCTTGCTGTAAATAGCTTTTATTATATTTAGGTAGGACCCTTGTATCCCTATTCTCTCCAAGACCTTTATCATAAAGGGGTGTTGAATTTTGTCGAATGCTTTTTCAGCATCTAGTGAAATGATCATATGATTTTTTTCTTTCAGTTTATTTATATGGTGGATTACATTGATAGATTTGCGTATGTTGAACCAGCCCTGCATCTCTGGGATGAAGCCTACTTGATCATAATGGATAATTTTTCTTATGTGTTCTTGGATTCGGTTTGCCAGTATTTTATTGAAAATTTTTGCGTCGATGTTCATGAGTGAGATCGGTCTGTAATTCTCTTTCTTGGTTGGGTCTTTTTGTGGTTTTGGTATCAGGGTAACTGTAGCTTCATAAAAGGAATTTGGCAATGACTCTTCTGATTCTATATTGTGAAATACGTTAAGGAGTATAGGTATTAGTTCTTCTTGGAAGTTCTGGTAGAATTCTGCATTGAAACCATCTGGTCCTGGGCTTTTTTTCGAAGGGAGATTTTTGATAACCATTTCTAATTCTTCGCGAGAAACCGGTCTATTTAGATCATTCACCTGGTCTTGGTTTAGCTTTGGTATGTGGTACTTATTTAAAAAAATGTCCATTTCTTTTGTATTTTCCAGTTTTGTGGCATACAGACTTTTGTAGTAAGATCTAATGATTCTCTGAATTTCCTCTGTGTCTGTGGTTATGTCCCCCTTTTCATTTCTGATCTTATTTATTTGCGTGTTCTCTCTCTGTCGTTTAATTAGTTTGGATAGGGGTTTGTCGATCTTGTTGATTTTCTCCAAGAACCAGCTTTTTGTTTCATTGATTCTTTGGACTGTTTTCTGTGTTTCTATTTTGTTGATTTCAGCCCTCAGTTTTATTATTTCCAGTCTTCTACTTCTCCTGGGCGCGTCTGCTTCTTTTTTTTCTAGAGCTTTCAGGTGTGTTGTTAAGTCCCCAATGTATGCATTCTCCGTTTTCTTTAAGTGGGCACTTAGTGCTATGAACTTTCCTCTTAGCACTGCTTTCATTGTGTCCCATAGGTTTGAGTATGTTGTCCCTTTATTTTCATTAAATTCAAGGAAGACTTTAATTTCTTTCTTGATTTCTTCCTTGACCCAGGTGTGGTTCAGTAGTTGACTGTTCAGTTTCCATGAGTTTGTCAGTTTTTTGGGGGCAGCGTGGTTGTTGCCTTCTAATTTTAATCCGTGATGATCTGATAAGACACAGGTGGACACTGATATTTTTTTGTATCTGTGGAGGTTTCCTTTGTTTCCGAGTATGTGGTCAATTTTTGAGAAGGTTCCATGAGCTGCAGAGAAGAAGGTATATTCTTTCCTATTTGGGTGGAATGTTCTATAGATGTCTGTTAAGTCCATTTGCTTCATTACCTCCAATAATTCTCTTAATTCTCTATTAGGTTTCTGTCTGATTGATCTGTCCCTTGGAGAGAGAGGTGTGTTGAAGTCTCCTACTACTAGTGTGTGTGGTTTGATGTCTGCCTTGAGTTCTAGTAATATTTCTTTTACATAAGTAGGTGCTTTTATATTGGGGGCGTATATATTCAGGATTGAGACGTCCTCCTGATGAATTGTTCCTGTTATGAGTATAAAGTGACCGTCTCGGTCTCTTCTGATTGATTTTAGTTTGAAGTCAGTTTTGTTAGAAATTAGTATGGCCACACCTGCTTTTTTCTTAGGACCATTTGCTTGAAACACCTTTTCCCAACCCTTTACTCTGAGTAGGTGCCTGTCTTTGTGGTTGAGATGTGTTTCTTGCAAACAGCAGAATGTTGGATCCTGTTTTCGTATCCAATCTTTTAGCCTGTGCCTTTTTATAGGTGAATTGAGCCCATTAATATTAAGTGATATTAATGACCAGTGGTTGTTTACTCCGGTTATTCTTATTGCTTTTGGTAGTAGAGATTGTCTCCCTTCTTTGAGATGTGCTCGTGAAGGGTCATTAGATGCCTGGGTTATTGTAGGCAGTGTTGGCAGTGTTGGATTCCTTGGGTTGCGATTTTCCTTCTATTACTTTCTGTAGGGCTGGATTTGTGGCTACGTATTGTTTAAATTTGTTCTTATCCTGGAATGTCTTGTTTTCTCCATTGATAATGAACGATAGCTTGGCTGGGTACAGTAGTTTGGGTTTGCATCCATGGTCTCTTAGCTTCTGCAGAACCTCTATCCAGGACCTTCTGGCTTTCATAGTTTCCATTGAGAAGTCAGGTGTAAGTCTGATCGGTTTACCTTTATAAGTTACTTGCCCTTTTTCTTTTGCAGCTCTTAATATTTTTTCTTTAACCTGTATATTTTGTGTTTTGATTATTATATGGCGAGGAGATGTTTTTCTTTGATCCAGTCTGTTTGGTGTTCTGTATGCTTCTTGAATATTTAAATGAATATCTTTCTTTAAGTTGGGAAAGTTTTCTTCCATAATTTTGTTGAAAATATTTTCTGGGCCTTTGAGCTGTGACTCTTCTCCTTCTTCTATTCCTATTATTCTTAGGTTTGGTTTTTTTATTGTGTCCCATAGTTCCTGAATGTTTTGTGTTGAGAATTTGTTGGCTTTGCTGTTTTCTTTGATCTGTTCGTTTATTTTCTCTATGGTGTCCTCAGCATCTGAGAGTCTTTCTTCTAGCTCTTGTATTCTATTGATTATGCTTGTTTCTGTAGACTCTGCTCGTTGGCCTAGATTTTCCATATCCAGCTGGTCCTCAGTTTGTATTTTCTTCTTTGCCTTCATTTCAGTTTTCAATTCTTGAACTGTTTCCATTACCTGTTTGATGGTTTTTTCTTGGTTTCCCAGGGTATCATGTACGTATTTACTCATTTCTTCAAACTTTTTGTTATACTTCTCATCCATTTCTATAAGGGCATTTTTTACATGTTGTTTAAGGGACTCTATTATCTTCATAAAGTCGATTTTTTCCACTTCTTCTGTGTTAGGTTGTTCAAATACTTCTGTTGTAAGATTATTGGGTTCTGATGTTTTCATGTTGTTTTTCGGATTATTGGGAGAATTCTTGCCTTGGCGTCTGCCCATCTCCTCCTATTGATCCTATCCAATGGGTCCTTTAAAAACCGGATCAGGTTTCCCTGCTGGCCAAGGGCTCCGCTTACAAAATGCCCTCACTCTCTTTCGTGGTTCCTGCTGCAGGCCAAGAACCCTCTCACCCCTCTGAAGGATCTTCAGGACAGGACCAGGCTCCCCTTGTGCCAGTGACCTGGCCAACCAAAGGCCTACCTCTTTGATTCAATTGTAGTAGGGCAATCTGCTCTCCTTATTGCACACCTGTCCCCGCCGCTTGGGTCTGCCTCTGCGCCGGTCCCCGAAAGCCTCTTCCTGTATGCGGTGTTGCTCCGTGGCGTCTGGCCGCCCCGCTCCGCCGCGTCTGGCCGCCGCCGCTCCGCCGCGTCTGGCCCAAACAGGAAATCTTTAACAAAGCACTTAAAAATAGAGCCGAGGGAGGAGGTAACTTAGTGGTAGGCTCCTGATCAGCATGAGGTCTGAGATTCCATTTCTGTATACTTTTCCCCCAACACACACACACACACACACACACACACACACACACACACACACACCAAGCCTTTTTATCATAGGAAGGAATCTTAACTTTTACATTTGAAAGTCTGTGTAATTTACTTATTAACAAGATAAAGCAGAAAAACTTGAGTAATAATGTCAGCTGATGCATGAAGATCTTGGACAGCACTTAACACCCATTCGGGACAAATCTTTAGCAGATTAGAAACATTAAGGAACTTAATGCAGTTTAACAAAGAGCATTTGTAAAATGCTGTTATGATAATTAAAATAAGCAATGTAATTGAATATGCAAGTGTGTCTTCTCTCATTGTTTTCTAGTATTAACACTGGTTTGAGGTTCTGTTCAGTGTCGGAGAACAGGAAAAAACTTAGGAGAGACCTGAAATCAAAGAAGGGGGGGGGGGGGGGAAGCTGCTCATGGATTGACCTGACTGTCAAGGAAGAAAACCTGGATATATGAAATATATATTAAGACCAAGAAAGCAATTTAATTTAGTAGTATCTAAAATGAGGACTGAAAGGTCATTTTAAAAATATATAGTAGCATCAAAGAATTAAAAACAAAGCTTTAAAGCAATGTCTTTTGTACTTATCTCAAATATTGTAAGCTATTTATAGCATAAACTTGAATAAAAATGTACAACCTAGGGATGACCTTGGGCTGGAGGGTCAGCTCTCTGGGTAGAGGACACTTGAGTTTGCATTCTTCAGAGCCGTGTGAGAGCTGGACATATCACTTTGTCCACGACAGAGGCTGAGGCAGGAGAATCAAGGGGACCTGTGGACCAGCTAGCTGGCTTGTGCAGCAGTGGAGAAACTTCCTCAGTCAGGGTAGAAAGGTGAAGGCTGACATCTGAAAGGTGTCTTCTGGCCTCCGCACATGCTCTGTGGCATTTGCATGCCTGTACCTACAGACCAGAATGTGTTTGCAGACTCGTCCCCTCAGACGTGGCCTCCTCCAGTGAGGAGGGCGGTGTGGCAGTGCTGCTCGACTTCAGACCCGCTGAGGAAGTGGAAGAGGGCCTGTGATGGAGACAGCTGTCACGTCCCTCAGTGGTGGCACGGTGCTGCTAAGGTTTTATCTTTCCCCAAGTTGATTTGTGGATGTGATGCAGTCCCAATCAAAGTGCCACAAGGCTTTTGGGGACATGAAAGTTGACAGGCTGGCTCTAACATACATGTGGGAACGTAAAGGACCATGTATCCACGGTAGTTTTAGAAAAGAGGAATAGATTGGATGCAGGTTACTGGGTTCACATCATGCTGTAAAACTCTGGTGTGTCCACAACAATTTTAGAAGCAGCCTGACTTTTCAAAAGGCAGAGCCATTTTCCCACATGACTGAAGAGCATAGAGAGATGTGCAGAGTGAGCGAGCACTGGAAGCCAAACTGAGATGAGATGGCTCGTGCCTGTGTGACTGTGACCTGGTGCCCTCCTCTCAGCCTCTGTCCTTCTCAGCGTGAGGCTGAGGGTAGACCAGAAACCAGACTGAGAAGCACTGGTGAGATTCTTATGTAGCACTTATTGTGTATGCTGTCTCTTTATTTCTGTTAATCATATTAAATGCCCGTTAGTGTCTCTGTCATACTCATGGGAGCCCTAGAACTCAGAAGCTTAGCACCTGGCCCCAGTTGCACAGTGGTCAGCAGGCAGAACTGGGCTGCCACCCAGACATCTTGCCTTGCAGTAGATTTGTCTTTTCTGACCCTACATGGCCCTGTTAGCACCAGGGACATTGGAGGGAAATGCTGAGGGCACAGATCAGCTTAAGTTTTCTTTGATACCTCTTTATGGTCTGAAAAATGTATTTCCAACATTCCTGTTGAACTTTCTAGAATGGACCTTTGCTGGGTTGCTAGAGCCTTCTAATTCAGCTTTTGTCCTCTTTGCTAGCCTGGAAGTGGAAAGTGGGAGCCAGACTAGGGAGTGCACTTCTTAAGTAGAAAGATTTTTCTGGGGCCTGGGGATGTAGCTCATTTAGTTAGGTCCTTAGAGTACAACCTGCAGACTGAGTTCGATCCCCAGAACACACATGGTGGTACATGCTTATAACCTCAGCACTCAGGAGGTGAAGACTGGCAATCCTAGGGCTCAGTGACCAGCCAGCCTAGCCTATCCAGTGAGTCCTAGACAAAAGTGAGAGGATTCGCCTCCAAAAATCAAGGTGGACCACTCCTGAGGCCTGATACCTGAGCTTGACCTTTGACCCTCTCCCCATTTTCCTGTGACTTCCTTGCAGTTAATGTAGGACCCAGCCATGACAAGCTCTGTAGATGCCTGAGTCTCAGTAGTTTACCCTCAGGCAATACCTGGTTCCAAGAAAGACCACAAACTGAGACTACCCAGGCACCACCCAGGAAGAGACCATCCTAAGGAAATTCCTAACATTCCAAACGTTGTAGACAGGATCACCTGCCAGAACACTTCCATTGTTTTTCACCGGGACACCCCTAGACAATTGTCAGCCAATCAGGGGTCCTGAACCTTAGAAGTCCCTCACCCATACCTTTACTACTATAAAAACCCAACCCTAACTGAGTTCGAGGCTCTCTGATCACTCCAATATGTTGGACACACTGAGAGTCAGAGTTTGTAAACTTGTGTAAGAATAAAGGCTCTTTGCTTTTATATACAGGACACGGTCTCCTAGTTGGTTTTGGGGGGGGACTCCGTGATCTGGGCATTTCAAGCAATTAAATATGAAGAAAATAGGCCCATGAATCTGGACCTTTGTCATTTCTTGCTTGGGGATCCAGAAACTTTCCAGTGACACGCCCCCGTCCTGCTGCCAGGGCCCCTGCGGTCAAGCCCTTTCTAAATCTCATCTCCAGCCCCTTCTGCCCCAGCCTGCCCATTTACCCTGGTGCTCAGCCCTTCTGTTGGGAGCAGGTTGGGGCAGGAGGGCTAGTATTCTGTTCATAGCTTTTGTTCCATTGGCTTTGCTCTGTAGAGCTTAACTTCATTCTTCCAGATTCTTCCCTTCTGAAAAGTGGACATTGCCGACTGTTTGTGTGTGTGTAAATATACAAATGAATATGCATATATTTACTATATTATTTTTGCCTTTACATGTTCAGGCAAGACAAAAAATAATCTTTTAAAGAGGCAATTAAAAACTAAAACAGATTACTGCTCTTCTTTTCAAATGCTGAGACTTCAGCTCTTGTTTGCATACCCTGACTGTATCTGAGCATGAGGTGTGATTTGAGAACAGGGCTGACAGCACCATTACGGAAGGGGTTTTCTCCAGGGGAATGGCCAGGTCTAGAATAGAACAGCCATCTGCTGCCAGATGGCCAGCGTTCCACCGCACTGTGGGTTTGACCCAGAGGCTGGCCTTTCCTTTGTGTTGGCATCTTTGGAGTATACCCCCACGCCTTTGCTCCCTCCTGGCTCTTGGACTCTCCTGGCCCCTAAGGTCACCTCTTCCCTTAGGGGTCACACTTGCTTGTGATGGCCTGATGCTGGGGACACCTGGATGATCCAGAGGAAGCCGGCAGCACACTGTATTCATGCAGTGAGGTGGCACCTCAACATCACAATACCCAAATTAATTCGCTGTCATTAGCAGCCCTTCCAGCTGAGAAGCCCCAGCAGGCAGTTCAGAGTGTTCCAGGAGGGCAGCTGGGGAGAAGTGGACGTGTCTCCCGTGGTGGTCTCCTGTCTGATTCACCTTGACACTTCATGATTTTGGAAGTTGGCAGGCTTGGGGGGAAGGTGGAGATGGGTGGGTGGGTGCATAGAGGGAAGGAAAGGAGGCACAGATGCTCTCTGCTGCCGTCCTTGCGTACTACTGGAAGACTTCCCTCTACCTTGATTCCCTTCCCCCTCCTGTCCGTTTCCTCTCCTACACTTGGGTCTTTTCTCATCATTTTGAAAGATAGAACGATAAGAAAAAGATGGCATAGCAGACCCCTGCTTTGGTGGTAAAGTCACCACCAAAGAGGAAGTGTGCCCTCCCCTCACTGAATTATTGGAGTGTGAGGACAGGCTACATTCAAGCCAAGCAGCAAGAAACCAAGATAGGAGCACCACCTCTGCAACCACTACCTCTTCAGCATCCTCTCTTTTCTTTCTTTTTCTTTTTTTTCTTTCATTTTTTGAGGGTCTCACTTTGTAGCCTTGGCAGGTCTGGAACTCACACTGTAGACTAGGCTGCCCTCGAACTCAGAGTGATCCTCCTGCCTCTGCCGTCTGAGTGCTAGGATTAAAGATCCGTGCTATATTTATATCATTGCTCACCTGCTTCCCTACTCCCCAAATTTCTGGATTTCTTTTCTGTAATTATTATTTATAATATATATACACATATATACATGCACATACATATCCATCCGTCTGAATTTAGTGAATGAATTTAGTGTTGCTTATATGTATGTGCATGCTTTAGGCCTGACACTTTTACTCTAGTGCCTATTTTTTACATTGCTCTGGCCGCCTCTGATCCCTGTGAAGTATCCGTACTTTGTTTGGTGAACCCTATGTACTTATATAACATCATTTCCTATTTATCTGCTTGCCTCCTCTCCCTGCCCTTCCCCTTTTCTTTCTTTCCTTGACAGGATCATGCTGCATAGCCTAAGCTAACCTCGACTTATGATCCTTCTGCCTCAGCCTCCTGGGTGTGGGGATTACAGGTGTGTATCACTACTGCAGCTGCCACTTTGTTTAAGCCAGATTGGTTCTGCATCACCCAGCATCCTTACGCATTCTTAGGATGCCCTTTCTTTCTCTGCTCACTGTCAAATACTCATGACTCCCCACTGTGAGCTTCCTATTTCTTCACATCTCTGTTACTGACAACTTAATCCTTGGCAAAGGTACACATAGGAGGCATAAGAGCCGGGAACCCCTCCTGTTATCAGGTGCTCGAGTCCTTGGAGAACCAGAGAACCTACAAGGTAATGCATTGAACTGAAAGTGGGTTCACTGGGTTCAGGTAACGGACAACTCGCCTCCTGGCTTTTGGCGAGCCACTTTCCTCATTTGCTCTCATTTTTCTGTGTTAAACTTAGGTGCCTGTAGGGATATTAATGTGCTTAAATCGAGACCAAGTCTACTAAGTATATTCTCTTTGGGGGGAACGAGATACTGGGTCTCACTATGTTGTCCTCCTGGCTGTCCTGAAAGGGTATATTGTTCTTTAAAACAATGGGCCCAGCCAATGATGGGGCAAACGAAATGTTTGGGGGTTATTTCAACAGCCTCCCCTCCTTTCTTGTATTATGGTGGCATAGTGAGATTTAGGATCAGTATGTGGTCTCAGGACCAGCACTACAAACACAGTGCCTGGCTCAGAGCCTGTGGCAGAGGTCCAAGCATCATGTTTTCTGGGCAGAATGACCTTTGGCACTTAGAGGATGGGAGCTAGTGAAGGCAAGGCAGCCGTTAGCTACTCAGGCTTGTCCCCCATTTCTTTTCTGACTGTGAACTTCTTGCTTTACCTTAATCAGGTGTGTCATTGAGCAGAATGGTGGCTGCAACCAGTCCTGCCTTTTCAGGTCACATCTAGAGGCAGAACTTTTAACAGAGGTCTCTAAACCCCAGGTCCCTGAAGGCTAACCCAGAGACCTAGGGATTTCGTTTTAGGGTAAAAACAAGCTTATTCTTTTATTAGCTTTTAATATTGCTTTATGAGGTAGGCAGGATAAGGATTTATTTTTAAAAAATAATTTAAGTTTCTTTTCTAAAAACAGTATGTGCTGATTGCAGAGCTGCATGTACTTTAACCACCCCAGAGGAAACTGCTTATAATATTCTAACATATCTTTCCACATTTTCTATAGTATTTCTAAAAATACAAGGCATTGCCTTGTGTGTGGTTACCTTATAATCTAGATTTTCCTACTTACAATAATATTGGTATCATTTTCCCATATTAGATATTCTTTAAAATAGTTATTTAACATTTTAAAAACAATATTACTATTTGAAGATGTCACAAATTATGGGATTGTTTTTAGAAATTTAGGTTGTTTATGAGGTGTTGCTATTAGAAGTTAAACAGTTTTATACTGAAATGTTTGTTCAACTATAATTATTTTCACTGTACTTTTAAATTTTATTTTATTTTTTTAAAGGTTTATATATAGGTATTTTGCCTGCATGTATGTCTGTATGCCACATACATGCCTGGTGCTCTTGTAAGTTAGTAAAAGGCTTCAGATCCCCTTTGAGTGAAATTACAGACAGTTGTGCGCTGCCATTGGTGCCAGGTCCTCTGTAAGAACAGCCAGTGCTCTTAACCATTGAGCCATCTCTTCAGCCCTCATTGTGGTATTTTGCTTCTATGACTGTACACTATGTGTATGCAGTTCTCTGAGAGTTCAGAAGAGGCATCAGATCCCTGGGGATGGGTCCTTTGGAAGAGCAGCCAAGGCTCTCAACCACTGAACCATCTCTCCAGCCCCTAGTGATTATTTTACAAAGAATAATTTCTGGAAATAAAATAAAATAGCTTAGGAATTCTTTTTTTTTTTCTCCAGACGGGGTCTCATGTAGCCTAGGCTAGTCTTGAACTCTGTGTGTAGCTGAGAATGATCCTAAGCTTCTTCTAATCTTCCTTAGTGCTGGAATTACAGGCCTGTTCCAGCACAGTGGCCAAGCATACAGACTTTTTAAAAGCCCTTGGCAATATGTTTAGTATAGCAAAATCTTTCAAAGTTGTGTTCTAGTCCTGGATTCCTCTGCTCATTGCTTGTAAAGCTGCAGGTGTCTAAGTGTGTTAAGCGTCTCACTTGGAAAGCCCATGCCCTTAAATGGGGGCATGGGTTTTAAAGGCACCGCACATGCTCTTGCTAGCCTCATCTTTTGAATAGCACCCCTACTTCTGCTGGTCCCTTTGTGAGGTGCTTGCTTGTTTCCTTGGCCAGAGTCTGGGTAGAGTAGACAACACAGAGCAAGAAACTTGAGGGCCCAGTCTTCCTTATTAGGGCGTGGAAAGAATGTCAGTCCATGATCTGCTCTCAGATGGGGACAATGCATTGTGAGAGCATTGTGAATACCAGCGGCGCCACAACTCCTTCTCATTCTTACCCTGGAGTCAAACAGTATGTGGACATGACTACTCTTAGTGCTTTGGAAATACCTGAGGGCTTTCATAGTCAGATGGCACATGAAATCTCAGAGAACATCCAGCCTTGGCTCCTTATTCTACAGGTTCAGAGACAGAAGAAACTCAGAGAATCTAATGATGCCCTGTCAACCAGCAGCCTAAGCCTGGCAGGTGGATCTCATTGCTTCTGTCTCTGTTCCACATTATTGCTCATGTGTTTCTCCAGTTCTGCTTCATAGGTTTGCCCAATAGTTTTAGAATCCTGCTTGTTGTATTATGATAATTTGGTTTTCATGGCATTAAAAGCAAACAGACGGAGTCCTGGGAAAGAACTGTTGCCCGACTGGATAGCTTCAGCTTCTGAGTTAGGAAGCCTGGATCTTGGGAGATGCAGCACATACACGTGTCCTCATCAGGCATATAAGTACCTCGTGACAGTGGACTTTGTGGAAATTCACCCCTGGACACCTTGAACCCCAAACCCTGGTGTCCACACATCCTTGCTTCCTTATCTTCTAATACACTGCTCAAATCTGCGCTGTGCTTTCTGTTTATATTCCTCTAGCCTGCAAGCACCATGAAGCCTGGATTACTAAAACTTTATTTTTAGCTGTTCTTGCAGGAGCGATTGCCTCTACATCTGTATGTGCGCTACATGTGTGCCTGATGCCCTGAGAGGCCAGAAGAGGGCATTGGATCCCCTGGAGCTTGAGTTACAGGTGGTTGTGAGCTGCCATTTGGGTGCTAATATCTGAACCTGGGTCTTCTGCAAGGGCAGCCATTGACCTTAACCACTGAGCCACCTCTCCAGCTCCTACAGCTTCTCAAACATCTTCTCTATCAGTACCTGGCGCAGAATAGTATTTGATGATAATTACTGAATGAAAGAATAGTTTCTGAACTAGGAATAGTAGGGATGCAGGACTGAAATCTAACCCTATTTTTAATTGCCTGTGGAAGCTTGGGCAAGTCTTTCTTATGCTTTTCTCTTAGCATTGACTAATATTCTTTCTGGTTCCAACATTGCATAAGTCTATTTATTCTTGATTTTTAAGTATTTGGCAGAAGTAAAGCCTTTTTAAAATTTTTAAATAAAAATTTGTACAGAACCTCAAAATTCAAACCATAACTTCTCTGATTGAATTAAGAATAGGGCTGACAGGGCTAGACTCCAGTTCTAGGGAATCCAGTGCCTCTTTTTGGCCTTTGAGGGTACCAGGCATGCATATGACACATAGACATGTTAGATCAGGATGGTCTTAAACTCACAGAAACTCACTTGCTTCTCTTTCCTGCATGCTGGAGTTAAAAGCATTTGCCAATGCTATTGGAGGTCACATAGGAATTTGAAGGAATACTGACTGTTGGAAAAGATATGATGTGGCAAGATGATAGGTGAGTTTTTCTTTCCTTAGATACTTTTGCTTACTCGTATACAAAAAAATCAGGCTAATTTTTTCTTGTGTAATTTTATTAGCAATTCATTTTGGTCAAGGTTAACCAGTATACTTAAACTATTATTTTAGTTACATTTTTAATCATTCTGTATGTGTTTGGGGTGAGTGTGTGGGATGGGGCTGCACCGTGGCACATGTATGGAGGCCAGCAGGCAGCTTTGGGGCAGTAGATCTCCCTTCCACTCAGACGGTCCGGCATGGAGGTTTACTGCCTATCCGTCTGGCTAGCCCCACCTCATATGCTTTTGTCTATAGTTTTTCTTTCATGAATACAGATGTCACATGACCTGAAGATCTGCTTGCTCTGGAATTAGCAGGGAGAAAGACCCCTTTACAGTTGGCTCCTGTATTCAGGCTCATCACTGCTCCATCGCATTGAAGTGGAGCTCTGTTGAGGTGCATAGATAGCGAGCTGCAATCTACGTGAAGTCGTCTTATTAGAGGAGGCTGTCAGCTGCAGGAGTTCAGTAGGTCAGTGCGTTCAAATTCAAGGTGAGTGACACTGCAGTTTCTTCTTCCTGAGTGTAGCCACACTGAACTCTGGGTTAGCAGCTGGGAGGCAGGCTAAGCTAATATTTACCCAGCTCTGTAATCTGAACTGTTTGAGGAATGGTTTAGCTCGTTTGAATTCGAATATCCAATAATAATCAAGAGAGATGGAAAGCTTTTGTTTTGTCAAACACATATTTACCATGTATTACATTATTTTTTTATTAATACAGCAGCTAAGGAAACATTCAAATGAAATTGTCCTTCTCTTGTTTGGATTTATGGGCCTTCCTGGATGACAGCTGCAGGACCCATGTGATAACCTTTCTTTAAGGCTTTCAATACTTACAAGAACATCATTGTGGTTTGTTTTGTTTTGTTTTAGTTGTTTTTATTGAGCTATACATGTTTCTCTGCTCCCCTCCCTTTCCCCCCCTCCCCTTCTACTGTCTGTCATGCCCTCCATGCTCCCAATTTACTCAGGAGATCTTGTCTTTTTCTCCTTCTATGTAGATCCATGTATGTCTCTTTTAGGTCCTCTTTGTTGCCTAGATTCTCTGAGGTTGTGGACTGAATGCTGTTTTTTCTTTGCTTTATGTCTAAAAACTACTTATGAATGAGGAGATATTCTATTTGTCTTTCTGGGTTTGGGTTACCTCACTCAGTATGCTTTTTCTAGATCCATACATTTGCTTGCAAATTTCAAGATGTCATTATTTTTTTGTCATTATTTTTTACAGCTGAGTAGTACTCCATTGTGCAAATGTACCAATTTTCTTTATCCATTCCTCAATCGAGGGGCATCTAGGTTGTTTCCAGGTTCTGGCTATGACAAATAATCCTGCTATGAACATAGTTGAGCACATGTCCTTGTGGTATGATTGAGCATCCTTTGTGTATATACCCAAAAGTGGTAGTGCTGAGTCTTGAGGAAGGGTGTTTCCTAATTTTCTGAGAAATGGCCACACTGATTTCCAAAAGGGCTGTTTGCACTCCTACCAGCAATAGAGGAGTGTTCCCTTTACCCCACATCCTCTCCAGCATAAGTTGTCATCAGTGTTTTTGATCTTGCCCATTCTGTCAGGTGTAAGATAGAATCTCAGAGTTGTTTTGATTTGCATTTCTCTGATGGCTAAGGATGCTGAGCATTTCCATAGGTGTCTTTCAGCCATTTGAGATTCATCTGTTTAGAGTTCTCTGTTTAGGTCTGTACCCCATGTTTTATTGGATTATTTGTTCTTTTGATGTCAAGTTCCTTGAGTTCTTTGTATATTTTGGAGATCAGATCCCTTTCCAATGTGGGGTTGGTAAAGATCTTTTTCCATTCTGTAGGCTGCCATTTTGTCTTGATGACCGTGCCCTTTGCTTTGCAGAAGCTTCTCAGTTTCAGGAGGTCCCATTTGTTAATTGCTGCTTTCAGTGTATGTGCTACTGGGGTTATATTTATTAAGTGGTCTCCTGTGCCAATGCGTTCAAGTATATTTCCCACTTTATCTTCTATGAGATTCAGTGTGGTTGGTGTTATATGTTGAGGTCTTTGATCCATTTGGACTTCAGGGTTTTTTTTTGTTTGTTTGTTTTTTGTTTTGTTTTTTGGTTTTTCAAGACAGGGTTTCTCTGTGTTACTTTGGAGCCTGTCCTGGAACTAGCTCTTGTAGACTAGGCTGGCCTTGAACTTACAGAGAACCGCCTATGTCTGCCTCCTGAGTGCTGAAATTAAAGGCATATACCACCACCACCTGGCTGGACTTGAGTTTTGTGCATGGCGATAGACATGGATTTATTTTCATTCTTCTACATGTTGATGTCCAGTTATGCCAGCACCATTTGTTGAAGATGCTTTCTTTTTTCCATTTTATAATTTTAGCTTCTTTATCAAAAATCAGGTGTTCGTAGGTGTGTGGATTGATATCCAGATATTTGATTCTATTCCATTGGTCCTCGTGTCTGTTTTTATGTCAATATCAGACTGCTTTCATTACTGTAGCTTAATAGTAGAGTTTGAAGTCAGGGATGGTGATACCTTCAGAAGTTCCTTTATTGAACAGGATTGTTTTGACTATCCTGGTTATTTTTTTTCCCTTTTCTATATGAAGTTGAAAATTGTTCTTTCGAGGTCTGTGAAGAATTTTGCTGGGCATTGCATTGAATCTGTAGATTGCTTTTTGTAAAATTGCCTTTTTGATTTTTATTGTGTTACTTCTACTTACCCACGAGCATGGGAGATCTTTCCATTTTCTGGTCTCTTCTTGAGTTTCTTTCTTCAAAGATTTGAAGTTCTTATCATTTCACTTTTTGGTTAGAGTTACCCCAAGATATTTTATGTTATTTGTGGCTATTGTGCAGGGTGATAATTCTCTGATTTCTTTCTCAGTCCATTTATCATCTGTATAAAGGAGTACTATTGATTTTTTTTTTTTAGTTAATATTGTATCCTGCTACATTACTGAAGGTGTTTATGAGTTGTAGGAGTTCCCTGGTAGAATTTTTGGAGTCACTTATGTAAATTATCATATCATCAGCAAATAGTGAAAGTTTGACTTCTTCTTTTCCAGTGTATATCCCCTTGATCTCCTTTTGTTGTTTTATTTCTCTAGCTAGAACTTCAAGTACTATATTAAATAGATATGGAGAGAGTGGACAACCTTGTGTTGTTCCTCATTTCAGTGGGATCGCTTTAAGTTTCTCTCCTTTTAATTTGATGTTGGCTGTTGGCTTACTGTATATTATATTTTTATGTTTATTTTTGCTTTATTATGTTTAGCTATGTTCCTGTATCACTGTTTTCTCCATGAATTTTATTATGAAGTGTTGAAATTTTGTCAAAGGCTTTTTCAGCATCTAATGTGGTTTTTTTCTTTCAGTTTGTTCAGTTTGTTTATATTGACAGAGTTTTATATATTCAACCATCCCAAAAACTCTGAGATGAAGCCTACTTGGTCATGGTGGATGATTTTTCTACTGTGTTCTTGAGATTTGGTTTGCCAGTATTTTAATGAGTTTTTTTTTTCATCAGTGTTCATGAGGGAGATTGGTCTGTATTTCTTAGTACTGTCTCTGTGTGGTTTGGGTATCAGGGTAACTATAAAAGCAGTTTGGCAATATTCTTTCTGTTTCCATTGTGTGGAACAATTTGAGGAGTATTGGTATTAGTTTTTCTTTGAAAATCTGGTAGAATTCTGCACTAAAATCATCTGGCCCTGGGCTTTTTTTGGTTGGAAGACTTTTGATGACTGTTTGTATCTCTTTAGTGGTTATAGGTCTATTTAATTTGCTTACCTGGTCTTGATTTAATTTAGGTGATACTTATCTGGGAAATTGTGCATTTCCTTTAAGTTTTCCAATTTTGTGGAGCACAGGTTTTGGAAATATGACCTGATGATTCTCTGGATTTCCTATGTGTCTTCTGTTGTTATGTCGTCATCCCTCCCCCTTTTTGTTTTAGTTTTAGTTTTTGTTTTTGGAGACAAGGTTTCTCTGTAGCTTTGGAGCCTGTCCTGGAACTGGCTCTTGTAGTAGACCAGGCTGGCCTCACACTCACAGAGATTTGCCTGCCTCTGCCTCCCGAGTGCTTAAAGGCGTGCATCACCACTGCCCGACACTTTTGTTTGTTTGTTTGTTTATGTTCCCCTTTTCATTTCTGATTTTTTTAATTTGAATATTCTCTCTCTCCCTTTTGGTTAGTTTGAATAAAGTTTGTCTGTTTTGATTTTCTTGAAGAACCAACTCTTAGTCTCATTGATTCTTTGTATTGTTTCTTTGTTTCTATTTTGTTGATTTCAGTTCTTCTGTTGTCTATTCTCCTTAGTGAGTTTGCTTCTTTTTGTTCTAGGATTTCACATGTTCTGTTAACTAGCTAGTGTGGGTTTTTTTTCAGCTTCTTTATGTAGACATTTAGAGCTGTGAACTTTAATCTTAACGCTGCTTTCATTGTGTCCCATAAGTTTGTTATGTTGTGCTGTCATTTTTGTTCAATTTTAGGAAGTCTTTAATTTCTTTATTTCTTCTTTGATCCACTGGTGATTCAGGTGAGCAGTGTTCAATTTCCATGTGTTTGTGGGCTTTCTGAAATTAGTGTTGCTGTTGAATTCAACTTTAAGCCATGGTGATCCAATAAAATACATGGGGTTATTCCATTTTTTTTTTGTATCTATTGAAGTTTACTTTGTTACCAAGTATGTGGTCAGTTTTTGAGACGGTTCCATGAGGTGCTGAAAAGAAGATATATTTTTTTATGTTTGGATGGAATATTCTATAGATGTCTGTTAAGTCTATTTGAGTCATAACATCTGTTATTTCTCTTGTTTCTCTGTTAAGTTTCTTTCTGGCAGACCTGTCTAGTGGTGAGATGGGGTGTTTAAAGTCTCCCACTATTAATGTAAGGGGCTTAATGTGTGATTTAATCTTTAGCAATGTTTCTTTTACGTATGTCGGTGCTGTTGTATTTGGGGCATAGATCTTTGGAATTAAGATTTCCTCTTGATGGATTTTTCCTGTGACAAATATGAAATGTCCTTGTTTGTTTTGACTGATTTTAGTTTAAAGTCTATTTTGTTAGATATTAGGATAAGCTACACCTGCTTGTTTCTTAGGTTCATTTCATTGGAAAATTTTTTCCCAACCTAAGGTGATGTATGTCTTTGAGGTTGAGGTGTGTTTCTTGTATGCAGCAGAATGATGGATTCTGTTTTCATATCCAATATGTTAACCTCTATCTTTTTGTAGGTGAGTTGAATCCTTTTTATATTAAGGGATATTAGTGACCAGTGATTGCTAGTTCCTGTTACTTTAGTTTTTGTTGGTGGTGATTATATTGTGTGTGATTTTCCCTTCTTTGGGATTTGCTTTTGTGAGATTATCTATTGTCTGTGTTTTATTGGGGTTTTCCTTTTAGCACTTTCTTTAGGGTTGGATTTGTGGATAGCTTTTGTTTAATTCTGGTTCTGTCGTGAAATATCTTATTTTCTTCATCTATGGTGATTGAAAGTTTTGCTGGGTATAGTATTCTGGGCTGGCATCTGTGGTCTCTTAATGTCTACATAACGTTTAACCAGGACCTTCTGACTTTCATTGTTTCTGTTGAGAAGTCAGGAGTAATTCTGATAGGTCTGCCTTCTTATGTTACTTGGCCTTTTTCCTTTGCAGCTCTTAATATTCTTTCTTTATTCTGTATGTTTAGTGTTTTGGTTATTTGTAGTGAGGGGACTTATTTTTTTGTCCAGTCTATTTGGTGTTCTGTAAGCTTCTTATATTTTCAGAGGTATGTCCTTCTTTAGGTTAAAAAAGTTTTCTTCTATGATTTTGTTGAATATATTTTCTGTGTCTTTGAATTGTACTTCTTCACCTTCTATCGCTATTATTCTTTCGCTGTTCTTTCCGTGGTGATCCATATTTCCTGGATATTTTGTGTTAAACTTTTGTTAGATTTAACACTGTTTTGACCGATGATGAATCTACTTCCTCTATTGTATCTTCAATGCCTGAGATTCTCCCTTCCATCTCTTGTATTCTTCTGTTTATAATTGCATTTGTAGTTTGTGGTCATTTACCCATATTTTCTGTTTCCAGAATTCCCTCGGTTTCCACTTTCTTTATTGTTGCTATTTCAGTTTTCAAGTCTTGAATCATTTCTTTCACCTGTCTGATTGCTTTTTCTTGATGTTCTTTAAGGGATTTGTTGATTTCTTCCAATTTTTTTTGTTTGTCTTTTCCCCCACTTGTTTGAAGGAATTTTTCATTTCCTCTTTATGGACCTCAATCATTTATCTAAAGTTATTCTTAAAGTTGTTTTCTTCCTCTTCATCTCTTTGGGGTGTTTGGGTTTTTGTAACGGCGTAAATGAATGCAGACAGAGTGTAAAAATATATATATAGCTTTAATGTAGAAATAGACTTACAGAACCACCGTTCCCGCGGAGACCAGGAAAGCAGAAGCAAGCGCTCGGAGCTTGCTCGCCAAATTTATAGGCAGACATTAGCCCGAGGCGAACACGCCCCCTAAGGGGCGGGACTTATCCCTACATCTCCCCTTTTTGTCTAAATAAGACAGAACTAAACCAAATACAACTACATACAATAACAACAAATAATAAATATAACAAACAATATTGAGAACAAAAGCTTTGCTAAACATTCTATCTCAAGGAGTCCAAATAATGTAAAGAGTAACTACAATTATATAATCTTCAACTCAGTCAAAGATCTGAGAAGGGAATAAACACTACTCAACAAACGAGATATATCCAAAATGTGCAACAATTGACAGAGACAACTGACTACCTGGGCAATCACCCAAAGTCTCGTTTGCAACGTTGAGTCAACCAATTTTGGCTAAGGCCTAACATAACTGACATACCATTATTAAAGGCAAGGAACTTTTCAAAACTATCTTACCCTGTCTTGGCAGGATATGACAGTCCTGTTTTATCCATTGATGCATGCTCTGTATCTGTGTCAGTGGTTGAGGTATGGGCATTTCTTTGCCCAAAGGCCAGTTCTGCCAAAATAGAAAGGCTCCAGGTGGAGTGTTTTTGGTGCTCAACATTCTCTCGGGAATAGAGCGGTGTTGCCAGGAGCAATTGTGTCTCACTATCACGAAACTCTGAGTTAGATTAAAGGCCATATTCTACAGCTCTTTGAAGAGGTTGAAGATTATCTATCTATACTGAGTATAATCTCTATATATCTAAAGAACCTGATTAGTCTAATTATAAATGACAAACTTAGATGACAATTAGTCTATATAATTCTCAATATCTATCTAACTTAAAGACTAAGACAATAAACGACTGTGAAACAAATGAGGACAATGACCTCCAAATATAAACAATGTACAAATATACATTGCAGTAGGTAAATATATATCAATACACAAATATTATATAAGTATCTTAATCAGAGGTAGAAATGTACACTGCAATATGGTAAATATATACAATATATATATCAATACAATATATGTCAATACATAAAAATGTTTTAAACAGAGGTAGAAACATGCATGCGTACAATAGTCCATATAATTTAACTTTGTTTCATTATACAAGAATTGATACCAATATATTTGTCTAAAAGCAGTAACTCACAATTATAAATCTATTATCCCATCATTCCTTCTTTTTTTTTTTTTTTCAAAATGATCCTTGAGCTTATAAAATTCCTCTCCCAACCCTCAATCATATACTAATTATAATCAACCCCTAAATGATGTCCCTAAACCCAAGGGCAAACTTTACTGGGAGAGGGGACGTCGTTCTCTAGAATTACTTCCAGCTGTCATAGGGGCGACGTTCTTTCTGGGGGATCCTGTGAAAGTAAAATGATGGTTAAATTTCAAGATAATGTCTTTTAAAATTGCAAATAGTCTCTGAGTATTTTCGTGCAGGTCTGGCCAAAATGTTGTATAAGATGTGCACCATTTCAGCTAACCAAGTTGGAACTGTCTTGTGCAGCTGGTACCAAAAGCAGGTCTTGTAGTAGCGCTATCAGTATCATGACGTCATATCAACCAGGTGGAGTTGTTGTTATGGGGCCCCATCTTCTTCCTGGAAACTTCAAATGTCACTTCAGGAAAAACTCATTGTTCATTATGAAAAACTTAAACATTAATCATATAGACATATATATATATTCAATGAAAGACATGATAGATATATTCAATGAAAAGTATGATAGATATGAAGAGAAGCAAAGATGTTTTCTAAACTCATATTTCTTTCTGTCCCATATCATGGCTCTTGACATGAGACAGAAACTCCAGAAACTCTGGGTTTTTCTCTTACTAACAGGCTTGGAATTGGAGAGGGACTGAGCCAGAGTCCAACTTCAAAACCAGCTTTATAAATTTAGAAATATGGTTTAATATTACTTACACAACCCATTCAGTTGTCTTGATATTTCCTATTGGGCAGGTATTTTTCCATCTGTCAGTATCCAAACATCCAGGGTCCCTTGAATTTCTCAAAGATGAGTGTTTTCCTGTGGAGATAAGAACAGAACCCTGCCCCCATTCTATATGTTTTTCTTACCACCTGTATGAATATCATCGTTGTGGATGAGTTGTCATTTCTCCTTTCCAAGAGGTTTCTCCTCTTCAAATCGAAACTTTATTAATTTTGATGGTATCCACAATTTTTCTTCTCCTGTGGAAACAAGAGCAAAACCCCTTCCCCAACGTAGCACATCTCCTGGCTTCCACTGAGAGGTCAGCACATCTTTGAAATAAATCGGTTGATTTAGTTCAGCAGACTTTTCCATTATCCAATGTCTTTCTGCTGCTGTCGTTCCTTTCTCATTAGCGTTAAGAAAATTCAAGGTTAGTAAAGCATTATGTAATCTATTTCTGGGGGTATTTTCAGTCCCTTTCTGTTTGTTCAGCATATCCTTTATAGTACGATTTGATCTTTCTATAACTGCCTGACCTGTAGGATTATTTGGTATACCTGTAATGTGTTTTATATTATAATAATCAAAAAAGCGTTTCATTTTCTTAGATACATATGCTGGACCATTATCTGTCTTTATTTGCGCAGGTATACCCATGATGGCCATAACTTCCAATAAATGTGTGATTACTGAATCAGCCTTTTCTGAGCTCAGGGCAGTAGCCCATTGAAAACCTGAATACGTGTCTATGGTGTGGTGTACATATTTTAATTTGCCAAATTCTGCAAAGTGGAACACATCCATCTGCCAGATTTCATTCCTTTGGGTGCCCTTTGGATTAGCCCCTGCAGGCAGTGGCGTTTGGTTATAGAAAGAGCAAGTAGGGCATTTCTTTACAATCTCCTTAGCTTGTTGCCATGTAATTGAAAACTCTTTCTTCAAACCTTTGCTATTAACATGATGTTTTTTATGAAATTCAGAGGCTTGTAGCACACTACCAATCAATAATTGATCAATTTCTGCATTACCTTGTGCTAGAGGACCTGGCAGACCCGTATGGGATCGGATGTGTGTTATGTACATAGGGCAAAGCCTGTTCCTGATCAAATCTTGAACCTGGAGGAACAATGAGGTTAGTTCAGTATCATCAGGTATAAATTCAGCAGTTTCAATATGTAAAATAACTCTTTCTGCGTATTGTGAATCTGTAACTATATTAATAGGTTCTTTAAAATCCCTTAGCACCATAAGAATGGCATATAATTCCGCCTTCTGGACAGAAGTATACGGACTTTGTTCCACCTTATCCAAGTCTTCTGATTTGTAACCTGCCTTCCCTGATTTATTGGCATCAGTATAGAATGTACGGGCTCCAGTTATTGGAGCATCACGGACGATTCGAGGAAGAATCCAAGAAGTTCTCTTTATGAAGTTAAGCCGCTTGCTTTTTGGATAGTTGTTATTAATGTCTCCCAAGAAATTAGCACAAGCTCTTTGCCATGGTTCATTATCTTCCCATAATTTCTTTAGTTCATCAGCAGTGAAAGGCACTATAATTTCTGCTGGGTCTATGCCTGCTAGTTGACGAAGTCTCAGCTTGCCTTTTATAATTAACTCAGAGACTTTTTCCACATAAGTTTTCAGTTTCTTACTTGGTTTATGTGGTAAAAAGATCCATTCCAAAATAATATCATCTCTCTGCATTAAAATTCCTGTAGGAGAAATTTTTGATGGTAGTATGACGAGAATACAATCGAGCTCTGGATTCACCCTGTCCACATGTGCCTGTTGTAATTTTTCCTCAATCATTGTCAGTTCCTTTTCTGCTTCAGCTGTTAATTCTCTGGGACTGTTTAAATCTTTATCACCATCCAAGGTTTTGTTCAAATGAATTATTAAATCAGGTGTTATTCCAATAGCTGGTCGTAGACTGGAAATGTCTCCTAACAGTCTTTGAAAGTCATTAAGAGTCCGTAGGCGATCTCTCCTAATTTGTGCTTTTTGTGTCTTAATTTTTTGCAAACCTATTTTATAACCTAAATAATTAACAGAATCTCCCTTCTGAATCTTTTCAGGAGCTAATTGCAATCCCCATTTAGGTAAAAGTATCTTTATTTCTTCAAACAGTCTGTTCAAGGTATCCATGTTTGAATCGGATAACAAGATGTCGTCCATGTAATGGTATACTATAGATTTGGGAAATTTCTTGCGTATTATTTGTAATGGTTGGTTCACAAAATATTGGCACAGGGAGGGGCTATTTAACATACCCTGGGGGAGAACGGTCCAGTGGTACCTCCTCGAAGGTTGAGAATTGTTATAAGTAGGCACTGTGAAGGCAAATTTTTCTCTATCTTCTTTTTGCAAAGGTATAGTGAAAAAACAATCCTTTAAATCAATAACTATGAGAGGCCATCCTTTTGGTAATAAAGAGGGCAAAGGAATTCCAGATTGCAGAGGGCCCATAGGTTGAATAACCTTGTTGATGGCCCTGAGATCTGTCACCATTCTCCATTTACCTGATTTTTTCTTAACCACAAATACAGGAGAATTCCAAGGGCTGGTAGATTCTTCTATATGTCCAGCATCTAATTGTTCTTGTACCAGCTGTTCTAAAGCCTGTAACTTTTCCTCAGCTAAAGGCCATTGCTTTGTCCATATTGGTTTCTCAGTCAACCATTTTAGAGGCAAGGCTGTTGGTATCTCTGACGGGACATCAATTGCTTGTTCTTTTACAGCCTGAATGGCCGGTTTTCTCAGTTTGTAATATCTTTTAATATTATTCTCAGAAATATAGGCTCTAGATTTAGCAGGAATGTTAATTTCAGTATTCCATTGTTGTAATAGGTCACGACCCCATAAATTCATTGCAATATTGGCTACATATGGCTTTAATTTTCCTATTTGTCCCTCTGGCCCTATACATTCAACCCATCTCGTGCTCTGCCTTACTCGAGATAGGGTTCCAATTCCCAGGAGCTGAACATTTACATTCTGAAGAGGCCAATACGGATGCCAAGATTCTGGGGTAATGATACTTACATCAGCACCTGTGTCCAGCAGGCCAGTAATAAAAATGCCATTTACACACACTCTCAGTTTAGGTCTTTGATCATTTATAGAAGTTTGCCAAAACACACGTAACTTATCTTTCTGATCATTATTGCTTGTAACAGTAGGCATGGGGCTTCCTAATTGTCCTGATGAGGCACGTTCTCTGCAGAAACTGGATATGACTGAACCATGTTTGCCATGGGGGCCTGTGAGGCCCCCCCTCTCACGTTTCCCGGCTGTATCAGGTTGCCTTGTCTATCTCTTGTAGACCTGCATTCATTCGTCCAATGTCTGCCCTTTCCACATCTTCTACATAAACCTGAAGGCTGAGTCCTCCTATTTCTGTTATTTCTAGAAGATGCATTATTATTATTATTTCTGAAAGATGCATTATTATTATTATTTCTGAAAATCCGTTGTTTACAATTCCTTTTAATATGACCCATTTTTCCACAATTAAAACATTTGGTATTCTGGTGTCTCCTTTTACCATTGGAAATTGCTTCTTCTACCCATGCTTCAGTGCCATAATCAAATGTATCAACATTGAGTGTATGCAAGACCCATTCTTCCAACGGTGCTGATCTGAGCTTTAAAGGACCCAAAATCCTTTTGCATTCCACATTTGCATTTTCATAAGCCAAAGACTCAATCATTATACGTCTTGCTTCTGGGTCAGATATTCCTATTTGTACAGCCTTAGTTAATCTTTGTAAAAAGTCACTAAAGGGTTCTCTCTGACCCTGTTTAACTCTGACAAATGATTCCATTCTCTGTCCTGGGTCTTGTACCCTGTCCCAAGCCCTTAAGGCTGCTGTAGTACACATGGAGAGTGTGTTTTCATCCAAATTAGCTTGTTCCTGAGGATCAGAAAAGAGCCCTTCACCTAGAATTTGATCTAGGGAAATGTCAATTCCCTTCGCTTTTTCCTGCTGTTCTAAGAGTCTAGCCTCTTGCCTGAATAAGCATTTCCATTTCAATTGCGGTCCACTCTCCAGTACCGCAGAGCTCAGCTGGAGCCAGTCTGAGGGGGTTGCTCTGCTTGTCGTGGCCCAAGATCTTAGCATCTCCTTAACAAAAGAGGCTTGCATCCCAAAAGTCATGACAGCCTGTTTTATTTCCTTGAGATCATTCATACGCACAGGTTCCCATGTATCCTCCTTGATGACCCTAGGGTTTTTGGAACCAATCACCTTCTCTGTTGTTATTACTGGAAAGGCAGGTAGAGCTGTAGGTAGAGCTTTGTGGAAATTGTCCCGGAGAGACTTACCCACAGATGTAGTTAAAATTTTCCTTTCTACCCTTTGCTCTTCCTCATCAGAATTTAGAAATTCCTCAATCTTTTCAATTCTATTCACCATTGCTTTCTGCAATGTCTGAATCTCCTGTCCAGAATTATGTTCCAAAGCCTTCATTGAGGATTCTAAAATATGAAGTTTGTCCGTTAGAGATAACATCTCATCTTTGGACATAATTTTTATGGCATAAACCGTGCCTTCTTGTATTGACAATCTTTCCGTCAATCTGTCATAAGCTTTAGACAAAATCCGATTGTCACATTCAGCCGTTTTGATTCTCTCAGTTAATGTTTCATTTCCAACAGAAAGGGACTGAATCTTATGGTCCAGATCAGCTGTTCCCTCTTCCATAGTAATGAATTTCTCCTTAACATCAGCCTGAAGAACTTCAACCTGATTCTTGAGAAGATTGTTATCAGCCTGGAGAACTTCAAACCGATTCTCGAAAAGATTGTTATCAGTCTGGAGAACTTCAACCTGATTCTTGAGAAGATTGTTATCAGCCTGGAGAACTTCAAACTGATTCTTGAGAAGATTGTTATCATTCTCAATTGTTTTTAAGCGTTCAATCTCTACCTTAAGAATCCTGGATTCGTCTCGTAAAGACTTTATCATATTTCTATTATCAAACCATTTGGTGCCAATGAAAACTACGAATCCCAGAAGGATCCATATATGTGGGGTGATAGACACCTCTTGTAAAATCTCCCACATGGTACAATTAAAAAAATCATTAAATTCTTGAATAGTAATGTGTTCAGACATTTTATTTATAAAAGAAAATTTTTTTACCTGCAAAGATCGGTTCCTGCCAGTGGTGGTCTCTGTGTTTTTGGAGCCTGTCCTAGAACTAGCTCTTGTAGACCAGGCTGGCCTTGAACTCACAGAGATCCGCCTGTCTCTGCCTCCCAAGTGCTGGGATTGAAGGCGTGCACTACCAAGGCCTGGCAGGCCTCAAACTCACAGAGATCTGCCTGCCTCTGCTTCCCAAGTGCTGGGATTAAAGGCGTGCTCTACCACTGCCTGGCCGGCCTCAAACTTGTGATCCTCCTGCCTCTGCCTCCTTCAGCAAATCCTACCGGCGTGCGCCACCACAACCGGCCAAGTCACTTTGTAACAGACCAAATCTGACGCTGTGGCAGCTTTTGTTGCAAAACCGCAAGTACTTGAGCTTCTGCTAATTCAGGCAGTGGGGTTCCGCTGCAAAACTTAGCCAAGGCAGGCAGAATGGGCCTGTGTCGCGAGTGTGTCTCGGACTCGGCACTGGGGCCGGAGTCACGAACTGAAAAACAGCACCGGGGAGGGTGCTGTGTTAGCTAGCGGGCTACCCGCTTGAGTTGGGGGCAAAATAGCCTGACGTTGGACGCCAAAATGTAACGGCGTAAATGAATGCAGACAGAGTGTAAAAATATATATATAGCTTTAATGTAGAAATAGACTTACAGAACCACCGTTCCCGCGGAGACCAGGAAAGCAGAAGCAAGCGCTCGGAGCTTGCTCGCCAAATTTATAGGCAGACATTAGCCCGAGGCGAACACGCCCCCTAAGGGGCGGGACTTATCCCTACAGGTTTTCCTGTTGTAACCACTAGTTTTTGGTGATGCCGTGTTGCTCTTTGTGTAGTTGAGTGTGTTCTTACCTTGTTGTCTACTCATCTTTTCCTTCAGTTGGTGTAGTTGGCCAGAAGGGGGCATAGGAGCTCCTAGGACTAGAGTTACAGAGAGTTGTGAGCCATCATGTGGGTGCTGGTAATTAACTGAACCTGGTTTCTCTGAAGAGCGGTCAGTGCTCCTAACTCCTGGGACATCTCCAATAGGACTCAAGATGGGTCCTATTGACCATGTGTGTGCTTTCTTCTTGTGGCTCAAGGAATTTGTTCCAAATCCAAAGTTTCTTGTTAGAAACTTTCTTCTGCAGCGCACTGACTCTGCATTATTATATTTTTCAGTATTTAACTTTGTCTGGTGTGCTGAAAGAAAGCTGTATTTCACTCCTAAAAGTAGACTTTGCCATTGACTTTTGTTCCAGAAAAGTAGGCATTCGGAATTGAATAGTTGCAGTGAAAACTTAATAGTTAAACTCAGTGTCTTAGTTTTGTTTCCTGTTGCTGTGTTCTTTAAGCACCCTGGCAAGAACAACTTCCGGGAGAGCACTCATTTCTGCTCACATTTCATGGTACACTCCATCATGTCCATCGTGGCTGGCAGTGTAGAGTGCGTGGGAGAGTGGCAGTGCTTGAAGCAGACTGGTCATGTGGAATTCAGAGTCAGGAAGCAGAGAAGGGGATGCAAACTCATGCTTAGCTCATTTGATTCTGTGCAGTTCAGCACTCTCACTCAGGCCGTGGGCCCAAGAGACCCATCTCCAGGGAGCATTTTTTTGTTACATGGCTCTTCATATATTTAAAAACATAATCAAACTCTTATGTCGTGGCTACTGATTGAATTAATATTCGTATAACAACTCATTGCCCTATATGCATAAGCAACCTTGCTTGTCAGTGCCCCACATCTCCAGTTGCTCTGCATCTCCATTCCTGCTCTGGGCAGTATGAAACCTAGAAAGTCCCTCTCAGTTCTCTGTGTTGACTTCCTCTTACTCCCTGTTGGTAGAGGTCAAGAAATGCCTGGAAAATTCTCTACCAGCCCTTTTCTCCTTAAACTGATATTCTTTAATTTTTTATTCAGGGCTCAGCAAATTCTACCTTAAGCAGTCTCCTATGTGTCCCTACATAGTTATTTCATCTTCCTTAAAAGTCTCTCTCCAGTTTTTGAATTTAGTGACTGCAGTGGTTTATCTCCATTGCTAACTAACTGGAAAGGACTTGAAATCACCTAGAAAAGCTCCCCACCCCTGCCCCGTGTGTGTGTGTGTGTGTGCGCGCGCGCGCGCACACACACACACGCGTGCGTGCATGCATCCATTTGCAGAGAGGTTAACAGAGGAGTGAAGACCCACCCTGAGTAAGAGTGCACAGTCCCATGGGCTGGAGTTCTAGGTGAATAAAAAGGAAAAAGGAAAAGTGAACTGAGCACTGACCTTCATCTCTGGCTGCCTGACTTAAGGACTCACTCTGGACAGGTGCTCATGTTCAACCCTCAGTACACCTCCCAGCATGACGGACTGTATTTCTTTAAGCCAAAGTTCAGCCAAAATAAACCCATCCTCACATTGTCCTTGTCAGGTATTTGGTCTCACCAGTAAGAAATAACTAAGTCAGGAACCTCGTGTATATTCATTGTCCCATCTGCTATTTAGAGTGCCTTCTCCAAGGAAGAGAAAGGAGACTGGAAGGAGCAGTGGCCCTAACTGGTGTTGTGCGCAGGCCTGAGAAATGCATGCGAGGAGAACACCTTCTGAAGTGATGGGCACTTAGCCTCAGGGGCTTCTGAGCGTAGTACCCCCACTGCACAAGAACCAGCATTTCTGTCTGTCTTTCTTCTCTACCCAGTAAACTTGCCTTTCTAGAATACCAGCATTTAGAATCCAGTTTATGTGTTGGAGGAGAAACTGGGGGTGTAGCTCAGTTGGTAGATTGCTTGCCTAGCATGGACGAACCATGGCTTCCATCTGCAGAAATGTGTAACCCAGAACGGTGGTACATTCCTGTAACCCTAACAGTTGAAGGGTAGAGGTTCAGAAGTTCAAGTTCATCCTTGGGTTTGAGGCCAGCTTGAGATACATGAGATCCTATCTCAAAATAATACTTGTTTGTCTTGCCCAATGTTACTCTTATTTACTTGCTTTTATTTTATGTTTGTGGGTGTTTTGCCTTCATGTATGTCTATGTGCCATATGCATGCAGGGCCTGAAGAGGCCAGAAGAAGGTGTTGGGTCATCTGGAACTGGAATTATAGACTATAGTGAGCCACCATGTGGGTGCTGGAAATTGAAACCAGGCCCTCTAGAAGAGCAACCAGTGCTCTTAACTACTGAGTCATCTCTCCATCCCACCAATGTTGTTGTTGTTGATGATAGATTTAGTTGACAGTGAGTTCTCTGTTGTTTTTATTACTATTCACATAGAAGTTTAAATGTCTAGAGCAGGGATTCTTGAACATCAGCATGTATGAGGATTTGTTAAAATGCAGATTGCTAGAATCTCAGACTTTCTGTTTTGGTACATCTGGGATGGAGCCTGTGAATTTGGTATCTGTCAAGTTCCACATGCTACTGGTACTGCTGGCCTGAGCTCCATGTTGACATCCCTGCCTCAGGATTACGTGATCTTCTGCAGTGGGGCTCCTGGGAAGTGTCTTGCCCAGTCTGCTCTTTGGTTCAGGTGCACATAGAGTTTCCTGGACTGTGAACTGAGTTTCAGGGTGCCTCTTCTTTCACTAATTGGGCTGTTTGGGCTCTAAAACCAGACTTTGTTTAAAGACTATAATCTTATTTTATTACTTGGTTTCTCTAGCTCTCCAAAATAAGTAGGGTGTATGAACTGGATATTGGGTGTGTGTTTCAATGAGGGTGGGTTGTATTTCAAGCCTGGCATATTGGACATAATTTCTAGGCCTTTCATAAGAACAAGGCCCTGGGTTATGAGTGGAATACATTATTCTACATGACATTGTTTGTGAAGTAAGCCAAATATTTTGCCCCCAGGTTCCCTCTAGTAGTAGCCTGATCTTCCTTGTAGGTCAGCAATTCATTAAAAGTATTATTCTTATTATAGTGGAAAGCAAGGAAAAGGGAGAATTATTTTTTTGGTAAATTTTACTTGGCAGTATTACTGATTGGTCTTTATAGTACCCAAGCTAGTCTGAGAACAAATACCTGAATCACTGGGCAGGTAGCAGATGGTTGCTGTTTCTGGTGCACAGTGATGGTGTTATCTAGTAAACTGTAGTGTTGAACCAGGAGACTGGACAGAGCGAGGAAACACTTTGTAATTCTTCCTCGAGCCTGTTTTATCTGCTCTGTGAAACAATGCCACAGACATCACTGTGGTCGGCTGACGGGCTGTATAGCAGTAGAGCTTCACCCTTTAAGGGCCCTCAGCTGCCATCCCCTTTAGTCCTTTCAGTGTACAGATGGTCAAATGACACTCCGATAAGGGAAACGCTTGCTTCTTAACTGCACACCTAGCAGTGGCCTGGCTTTGCATGGAGTCCTGAGCTCTGCCTGAGCTGGCCTCATGGCACAGTGTAGCCTTCCCTTGACTGGTACTACTTCAACTGTGTGTGATCTTTAGCTCCCTCCTGAGTTACTTCTGGGCAGTAGAGTAAGAACAAACTTTGCATGAGTTGTCTGTGCTTTTCAAATGTCATGTTCTGGCATGAGGAGTGGATTCTGTTTGAGTCTTCTCCCCATGACTGCAGCCATTTGTTTTCCATCTTTAGGGCAGGGCCGGGCCAAGTCTTCTTTGGTCAAACAAATTAGATGCAAGAGCTTTATCTGGGCTGTTGTCCTTGTCTGCATCCTCAAGTTCCATGCTGTTACTAATGTCTGATTCCTGTCCTAATGAGTTCCTGTAAGGTTGAGTCCTGTTCTAATGCTATTGATTCTTTCTTAATGGTGGGAGAGTTTGGGGTTCAGGTGAGGACAGGAGGGTAACATCTGTTAGGGTCTACTCTGTGCCAGTCACTTCATCTATACCCTGTTGTTTGATCTGCACCACATCTCTGTGAGCATTACTTGCTATGCTGACAGGACTTGATTGTTAGAGGGACACAGGTAGTAAGTGGTGGCAGTGGACTCTGGTTAGGGTTTGCTTAAACTCTAATCCCGTACATGTTTCACTGTACTAAGGGCTTAGAGTTTGCCCTGTAAGTTTTATTTACAGGGTATTTATTAACCATTACTAGTCATAGATGAGGCTGTCCCCATCCACATGGTTCTCCCTATCTGATAGAGAAGAAAAGCATGAGTATGTAAAATGTTAGAGAAATGATACAGGGCTGCTGAGATGACTCAGTGATTAAAAGCACTTGCTCTCAATCTCAAACAGCTGTGTGCAAGCCCTGGGACTCACCTAGTGGAAGGAGTGAACACACACACACACACACACACACACACACACACACACACACACAGAGAGAGAGCGAGAGAGAGACAGAGACAGAGAGACAGAGACAGAGATACAGAGACAGAGAGAGGCAGAGAGACAGAGACAGAGATACAGAGACAGAGAGAGGCAGAGGCACAGAGAGAGACAGAGAGAAAGAGAAAGAAGGTATGAAGATATGGACTGGGCCAGCCTGATTTAGTCCAGGTAGGGTGCCAGTTGGGGGAGACTTCATGCTGGGGGAAGCATTAAACCAGACCCAAGACAACGGAGCATGAAAGTTCCACACAGACAGGACAGGGCCACTGTGTGAGTGGCCAGTGTTGTGCTGCCTGCCTGTCACAGTGCCTGGCACTTAATGGGTTTCCCATGGATGTTTGCTGAATGAATACATGAGCAGGGTGATGGAAAGCTCATTTGTTTCTTACATAATAACTTAAGTTGTCTTAGAATGTGTCACCATTCCAAATAGCTTCCCCCAGCTCCTCCTTTTAGTTCGTTGTTTTGGGTTTCCTTGCTATATTTTGAATGTCCATACATGTGTCCCATCTTTCCTTTATGCCATGGGGGGTCTTTCTGCTTCAAAGAGATCAGAAATGGAGCTGTCCTATTGTCTTCAGAGTGCCCGCGTGGAGCATGAGGTTCGACATAGAGGCAGTGATTTGATTTTTCCCCTCTGGGGATCTGACAATTGAAAACAAATGTAGAAAGAGCCCCAAAGGAGGTTTTTTTTCCCCTCCCCTCAGGGCCGTGTGAGATGGCAGCCCTGGTTATTGGTGTGCTTTGATGCAGTTATGTAAGTGAGTGGAAAATACAGGCTATTCCACTGGAGTGAACTCGCCTTACTTAAGTGATTTTACACTCCCCAAAGTGGGTGGCCCAGAGAGGCTCTAGAACTTTTTCTTTGCAAAAGTCCTAGTTCCTGGCATAGAATTCTGTAGATTGGAGTTCAACTAATGTTAATTCACACAATGAAACAACAAAAACATAAACACCATTCAGTTTCTCAAAAGTAAATTCTGTCTTGAAAATTCTGCTAAGAGTAGCACACATTACAGGGCCTGATAGGCTACCAAGCCAGCTTGTTAATATATACTTTGGTCCAGGAAATATTCCAAGGCTGTGACCCCCAATTTTCCCACATTGCAGACTTCTAATCCCCTGGGATCTTCTCCTTCCTTTCTTGTCCAGCTCACAATAGATGGAAGGACAGTCTTGACAGCTGCCAGTGAAATTGAGTAAATAACCATCGGTTTTCCATGGCTGCTTGGGTTTGCACAGTGGTCACTTCATAAGAATTTCTTGAAGAACTACTGTGTGCATATGTGCAGGCCATCATAGTTGGAGACAGGCTCTGCCATCCTTTTGTCACAGAGTTTTACAGTATGGGTGGGACAGATGGAAGTGTGCAGCACAAGACAGTGTGCCTGTTGACAGGGATGCCTGACAAACCCAACGTGTCACAGATCTCATTCTAGAGACAGTGAATCTCAGACCTCTGCCAGGGTCTTAACATTGACTCCTGAGGGCAGGAGTCCTGTAAGTGGCAGTCCCTGATTCCTACTGATGATGCTCATAGTGATCTTCTCATACCCTACTGCACAGTAAGAGAAGTCTTAGTCAAAGAGAGCAGCAGTGATCAGTTCTGTCTCCTCTTTCTTTCTTAGATTCTACATAGAGTTGGGAGGTTTTGGAGATGGATTGAGGGAGGCTGAGTAGAGCTGTGACCAATGACTTACAAAGGACCTCAGTCTCTGTGAGGTCTCTACTCATGGTTTCCAGGAAAGTTGGTAGGAAAATCAGGTCCTACATAGTCATGTGATTCTGAAGCTATGAGCTGGAGGGGAGGCTTCAGTATGTACAAAGGGATTTCTGGAGCCTGACTTTCAGGCATGTTAGGTTTTGTGTGTGTGTGTGTATCTCCATCCTATAATATAATAAAACCTATTATACATATGTATGTACACACACAACACACACACATATATTACTATCCCTTTCTTACATGCTGGAAACTTGCATGGTCAGCAAACCCCAGCCTCCTTTCCTCACATTGCTGAGAAGTGGGGCATTTAAACTGTGCCCTCACGTAGGGGATCATGTGGCTATGGTGAGCAATTCTAAGCATACAGTAGAACTCAGGTCAGGATTCATGATAACAGAGCAAATAGCCACCTCTCATCCGCCAGGACAGGGAGAGTCCAGGAGGCTGCTGCCCAGCGTCACAGAGTACCTTAGTGAGACAAGGACAGACTCCTGGCCTGTCTCCACATCTTATTGGCTGAGTGAGTCTTTCTCAGCTAAAGGTTCACCAAGCCAGAAACAAGGTCTGCTTTGTAAAGCTGTTTGGTGTGGCTTCTTCCCTGCTTTCCTTTCTTTTTCACAGACTGGCTTCAGTCGGTTGTGGCCCCTACCTATGCTGGCTACCCAGACCTCGCTTTTCTGTAGTAGCCTGCCAGAGGGTCCTATTGAGAGTGGTCTTGTCCATTGGATCCCAGTTGAGACTGAGGTTCTGGCAGGGGACAGCTGACCTGTGACCGGGTGGCGGTAGGTAAGAGGACTGTGGTTTCTGAGGTGACCTCTCAGCTGATTTTAGAGCTGCTCAGTGCGAGCAGGCAGAGTTCCAGGACAGAGGTGCTCTAGAGCACTAATGCTTGCCTTATGCTTGACTTCCGTGTATAATTACTATTTCTAAGCCGATTTTAGCTGAAGATCTCAAATTTAGAGACGGTAAGTCATTGAAGGTACTTTCCGGACAGCAGCTGTGTTTCAAAGGTTCGTGCAGTATTTCAAACAGCCATTCCATCATGATCATCAGTTACTAGTCACTCAGTGAACACCTGTGGCATGCATCCCTTCTTCAGCTCCTTGTAGAAGATGTCATAATCTCCCAGGCTTGGCCTAGGTCATTCTAGAGGCTCTGTTACACACAGACCATGATCTACTGTAGCTTATTTTCATTTTGGATAAGTGTTTTATTAAAGAACAAATTAAAGTAAAAGAATTGAAGCAGAAGATAGGTGGAAAAATACCACCAAATCACAGTTCCAGGTGTCTTTCAGAAATCTAGTGGGAAAGCCCCTTTAAGACAGCCAGGTAGAGTTCCAGTCGAGCAAGAACTAAGCAAAGCAGTGTCTCTAGAACAAGGCTTCTATATTAAATAACAAATAGACTTCACACCATGAAATTGGGTGCTCCTGATATTTGTCGGAAGCTGACAGGGAAGTTGAGGCAGTCAGCAGAGTTCTTGATTGATCTCTCTCAGTGGTTGAGAGTCCTGCTTGGCTGAACTCCGCACTGTATACTCTTACCTCATGGGATAAACAATAGTAGCATCTGCTAGAAACAGTTCACCTTCCAGCTGTTCTCCAGAGCATGGTGCTTTTATGCTTGGGCAGATTTGCTGTTCTCCCTCTGTGTTATGGGGCAGGGAGGAGGGGGTCCTGGCCTAATTCAGACAAGGGCCTTGGAGGACACTTGCATCTGAAATGAGGCTGGGGGTCTGCTTCTAGGTTCAGCTCCTTGGTAAGCTTGAACAACTCATGACAGTTTACAGTACAATTGCATTACAGTGTAGACTAGTGACATTCAAACACGAGTGTTAAGTTCATATTGACTCTTATTAAATGTGGCTCTATACTGCTAATACGCTTTCAGCAGAGCTGGTGCTGTGGCCCGAGAGTTGTGCTTGGGTAGAGGGACAGTTTCTGAACATCAGGCTTAGAGGGATCTTACATATGGTCTGTGCCTATGGTTCCAGAAGGAGACAGCAATTCAGAGCAAGACAACTTGTTTGAGCTTACACACTAAATTAGCAGAGAAAATCACAACTGAATCTTAGGTTATCAGTTTCCCTTTGTGTTGTGTGTATGCTTTTCCTTTGCTGGCCTGATTTCTTTGAGACAGGTCTTGGTTTGTAGTCTAGGTTGGCCTTGAACTTGTGATCTTTCCTCTTCAGCCTGTAGGCATTTCCCACCCATGCCCTGCTCCTCTGCTGATCTGGAAGATGAAAGGAGTAGAAATGAGGTTTCCTAGGTTCAGGGCAGCCTCACAGAACCAAGGGCTGTATCTGGGTATGCCTGGGGTCCTTCCTACTTGGCAATATGAGACTTCTCTGTGTGGTTCTCAGAGTGCCCTCATGCCAGGCTTGATGTTCAACAGTGCATGTTGATGAGGACTTGAGTTTCCTCCTCACTGGACAAGGGGAAGTGGGTGGTGCCAAAAGATACCAGATGGCTAAGTATCCAGATTGCACTGACTCTCAGATTCTAGGAGCTAATGGGGTCTAGGCCACCAAGCCAGTCAATAGACTTCAGAACGTGGTCAGCAAATCTAAATAGAGTCTCAGAAAAAAAGTACTGAATGGCAAAGGGGGCATCTTGAGAATGGGGCTGGTGAGTTTGATCTAGATCACTGTGGCTGGGGACCTGGAGCAGCAGGCAGTAGTTCATTCATCAGGAAGCGGGTGTGATTGGAGGGAGGGGCTTAGGAGCAGACACTGCAGTATTCTAGGCACATAAGCAGACTCCACTCCATACGTATTTCTTGTGGGTTTACTGTTCGCTAGATCTTAATCTGTGCTGGGGGACATAGAAAGGAAGCCCTAGGTGAGCTCTGGTCTCAGTAGGGTCTAGGGCCGATTCTGCACTTAGGTCCTCTTTAGAAGTAGAGGCAAAACAGAACTTTGGTCTTAGGGGATGGAGTTATGAAGAGATTCAGAGAGGAAGCAACTCAAGGGTCATACTTTCTCAGCCCAAGACTGGATCTGGATTCCTCAGTGAGACAGATGTACCTTGATAAAAAGCAAGGAGTAAGGGCAGCACAGGGATGGAAGCATCTGAGATGTAGGATTCTCTCTCTATGAAGGTGGGCCTGCAGGTATGGATGGCCACCTGCTATGCTCATGCAAAGTGGCACTAGGTTGCAAGGGGGAAGGCTTGCACTTGCTTACCTGCTTACCCTTTTATTTTTGACTCTGCTTGTGAAGCTACCTTGTTCTGGAAGTTTCTGGAAGCTACTGGAGCAGTACAGATGGCACATAGCCCGTTCCTATCATCATCTGTACCAGTATGTCCTAGAACCTCCTAGGGTTGATATGTCATTGGGTATTTCTTATGCAGGCTGGTGACTAACATAGTAACTGGGGAGGGGAAAAGAGAACTGCAATGCACTTCAAACCACAGACCAGCCAGAACTGGAACAGACATCTCAAGGCCAAACTGGGAGAATTGCAGCACTGGGAATGCCATTAACAGTTGAGGGGAACAATGCACGGCACTTAGTAGGCCTGTAGTAAATGTTTGGTGTCTGAGTAGTGTTAGGAATATTCCTAATGCGAGCTTTCTGCTGACGCAAAAATCCCAATCAAGCTAAATCACAACAAGCCAAATTAAAGGATATCCAGGTTTAATGGGATTCCTACGCTCTCAGGTAGCCCCAAGGGGAACCAGGAAGCCATGAACGCAATGGGGTACAGGGATGGGGTCTCCAAAGATGGAGGCCAGAGACCGGGACTTACAAGTAGGTCTTAGCAAAGTCCTTTCCAGTTCCCCTGAAGAGTTTCAGACCCACTGTGTTCCCAGCCATTGGGAGTCTGGAGGCACTTTGCACCTCCACATAGCACAGCAGCCAGGAAGAATGTCCCCTCTTTGCCCAAGAGCACATGGCTAGGAGTGTGCGGCTGCCACAGTAGCTCAGGTTCTGGCCTCCTGCTCCCCCTCAGACAGCTCATGAAAATGTAGGCAAGGTGCTGCCTGAGACCTTGCTGTTGCACACCGGAGTGTGTTTTGAAGAGTGTGTGTGAGTGTGTGTGTGTGAATGTGTGTGAGTGTGTGAGTGTGTGTGAGTGTGTATGTGAGTGAGTGTGTGTGTGAGTGTGTGTGTGTGTGTTAATGCAAAACTTTTAAAAAGGGAAATGTGTCTCTCTGTGTGCATTTTTGTCAGATTGAACCCATGGGTCTCTTTATTTTTAATACAGCAGAAACACTGGGGTCTGAACAGCTGAACCAAGGCACCACTGCTGCCTGCTCATGAGTTGGTTCTGTCTAATTAGACTGAAACCAGGGAAGGAAGCAGTGGCGGCACAGCAACCATTTCATGTGGAGCAGGCGCAGGCACATGCAATCTTAAACCTGCACCTTTCTCCCTCCCTTCTTCACACACACCCCCCTTTCCCTGCACAGGGCCACGAAAGTCAGGCTTTTTTCCAGTGGGCAGTGCTGTTTCTTCTGCCAGGAGTGTGTGCCTGATGAACAACTGGCAGGCACATTTCTGGGATTTTAGCGACATTGTGAATTACTTTCCTTTTTCTTGGTGTCCAGTTTTGTAGGCATTCCTTTATCTTTGAGAAGAGATTAAATGCAAACATTTTTCTGGAGTACCCAGAGGACCTTGGGTTCCTGTAAACGGCTTTAAAAAGAAGCACACCTGAAAGGTTTTGTTGCTGCAGCTTGTGCTCTGAGTTTGCATGTAAGTGGAAAACTGCTGGCCCTGATCCCAGCCTGGCCTGTTGGAAGTGTTTCTGTCCACTGATCAGTGGTGACTGTGACCTCTGGGCTCCCTCACTTTGGTGAGCATTTTCTGCTGGAATTTTCTATATTCACTCTACCCTGTGGCTCCTCTGATGGGAAGGGAACAAGCATGGGGAATGCCTTTGCTGTATTTAGAGCTACACTGGACATGAAGGTGCAACTCCCAGGGCCAGCTATGGTTTCTCTGGGGTGCTTTCTGCTCTTGGAGCTGCCTTGCTTCATTCTTCCTGTTTCTTCATTGCTTTTTCCTTAGCCCAAATCCAGTTCCTTTATTGCTGTTTGCCTCTGTTTGTCCATACAACCCCTAAGTGTCTGTGCTGTTGGTAGAACCCTATAGGGGTTCTCAGCATCACAGGGAGAAATTCAGGATCCTAGGCAAAACAGACAGGCTGTGCTGGGCTCCTTCTGGTCTCCTTCCCCATAGTAGGACAGAGCCTCTTGTAACTGGAAGCACAGTTCCCAAATATAAGCTGTCGTGCTGGCCTCTGCAGCTGCCACATGTGCCCTTCCTTAGACCCCATTTCGTTCTTAAGACAGCAAGACATCTTCCTCTCTGATGCTTTTCATTTATGTCAAGGGGAAACTTGGTGCTTGCTCTCCACTGCGTTCTGACTGTAATTGAGATACATTTCCACTAAATTATTTATCACATAATTCTGCAATCATTTCCTTGAACGTTTATCACATTCTCCTACCCCAAATTCATTATGTCAGCTCCATTCAGTAGCTAACTGTTGTTGAGTGGCACATTGTCTCTTACACTGGGCTAAGTAAAGGCTTCCCATATGCTTGCTCATCCTCCTCAAGTGTAGGGGTTGTTATCATCTACACTTTACACACCAGGAAACAGGCTTGGAGGTTTAAGAGACTTGGTAGAGCTGGGTACCGGGGTATGCTAGCACCACGTCAGAGGCTTAAGGCCAGTGTGGCACAGCCTTCCTTCAAGGAGCTTGCTGTCTAACATCCTAGGATGCCAAGTTCATGGTGAGTATTTTGTGAACCTTTCTTGGGGAGACATGAACATTCACTTACCTAAGTCAGGACACCGGCAACAGAAATGACTCCATTCATGTGCAGCATGGTGGGCCAGAGAGTTTAATTGGGGTTTCTTCCTCAAGTATGGGCTACTTACAAGTGCTGTACCACTGAAGGAAAAAGTCTCTCCTGGAAAGCATTAACTGCCTGTGTATGCTCGAGGCGCACACGGGGGCGGGGGGGAGGTGCTTCGGGAACCCTGGGCCAGAGTTGTGCAGGTCTGCTGCAGGTGATGACAACTGAGACGGTTGTGTCCGTCGTGCTCTGAAGACCCTCTCACAGTGAGACTGTTTCAGGCACTGTGGAGGCGGAGAGACTGGGGCTTACTTTTGCACATGCATCACCCAGCACTGGAATAAGACTGGAAATGTTAGCTCCCTGGCCCATGGACAGCACCTCCTTTCCCACCTTTGCCCTGCTCCACAGACCCACCCTTGGTGTGAGAAATGTGCGTCAGGGTACGAAGGTGTCTAGAGTTCTGGAAGTCTCTGGAGATCACCCTTCTTCAGCTCATTAGTCATTGTCTAGGCTTCCTGGAGTGTGTCCATCCTAGGGAATTTTTTCTTGGCCTCAGGACAGAACTTCTAAGAACATGTCTCAGGACCGGGCCCTCTGGCACTGTGTCCCTCTCACCCCACTAGTGCTGGCCAACCTCTGGTGTGCTGGATCCCGCCCTGCTAGTGGAACAGAGGGCACTGAGGCATGGCCCCTGCTCTCTAGGGACGGCTTAAACTAGGCCAGGGACAGAATGCCAACTAAGCCTAGATGTGATCCTTGGGCCTGTTGCAGAGTTAACCCAATGAGTTTACAACAGTCAGTAGACAAAAGGAGAAAGAAAAAAAATCTAAATGCCAGCTGAGTGTCTCATATTCTAAATACTCACATGTCTGTACATAGCCTCTGCCTTCGCAGGAGTCTGGACTACCTCCACCCTACTGTCAGCCAAAGGAATATGTCTGAGTGCGGGTCAGCCAGAGAGAAACGCAAATAGTACTGGGAAGGGTGGGATGTTTGAGATGGAATCCAGGAGAGATGTGAAAGAGCCATGTGTGGACTCATTACCCCTTTCTTGTTAGAACAAATGCCACAGCCAAAGTGGTAAGCCAGGAAGAGGCCCCACGGGATAAGGGTTTTATTCTGTACAAAAAAAAAAAAAAAGAAAGAAAAAAGAAAAAGAAAAACAAAGGTGAAAGGACTAGGGAGGTGGTTCAGTTGGTAAGGTGCCTGCCTTCTGTCACTGGCATAAGAAGAGCCAGCATGCTAGTGCACATCTGTAGCCCTAGCATTAGAGGGCTGGAGACAGGTGGATCCCTGGAGCTTACTGACCAGCAGACCTAGGGAATTGTTGAGCTACAGGTTTAGCGACTGAGAAGATAGCTCTGTAGGTAAAGTGCTTGCCATGCATGCGAACCTAAGTTTGCATCTTTAGAACCCACGTGAAAAGCTGGCCATGACCACAGGCATCTATGACCTCAGTTCAGGGAGGCAAGAAGAAAGAGGTGGCTCCGATAGCTCACTGGTCAGCCAGCCTACGCTGAAATAGCTCTAGGTTCAGAAGACACCCAGCATCAACCCCTGACCTCTACATGCATGTGCAAACATGTGCACATACACCTACATCTCACACACACACACACAAACACACACACACACACACACACACACACACACACACACACACACACGATAAGCCTGGGTCCTAGTTAGGAAACTCTTCTAATTTTCTGGGACACAAAAGGAAGGAATAAAGAGAATGAAGGACAGAGTATAACAGGGAGTCTTATAAGCACATTATACCCAGTGCACAATGGATTATTACTTAATTTTCACAGCCCTGTGAAGCAACATTTATTGGTAGGGAAACCGAGGCTATACAGCTAGTGAATAGGAATGCAGAATTTGAAACTAGACAAGTCCAGACCTTGTCCTAATTCGTGCTGCTTCCAAGATCTACAGGTAGAGAACTAGGGAACCTCCTGAGGGCCAGGTGCCCACCAAGGAGCAACGTTAGTGAGGTGCTTGCCAGCCACACTGTGTTATGCCCAGGATACAGTCAGTGCTCTGCAGAGAACCAAGTTCTTTTACTTTCTTGTCCTTGCTCTGAGCATGGCTATCTCTTTTATAGAGGATCTGCAAAAGCTCTTGTCATAGTCTGATCCTGAGACCCCCCAGAAGACTCCTCCATCTTCCTGTCTAGTGACGATGGGGATAAATACACCGAAGACCATTTAGACCCGGCTGCCAGGGCCCAGTCTGAGCAGGTGATTGGTCTTCTTGTCACAGCTCATTTAGGCTACTTTAATAATTGAAGGCCAGTGTTAAATGGTTCAGTTTGTCCTTCGTAGACAGGAGCAGTTCCGTGTGTAAGCAATACTGCTGCTTCCCAAGGACACACTTTCCTGAAGTACAGATGATTCAGCATGACCCAGTAGCTTGGGTTTCATTGAGTTTTCTGTTAAAGCCAGCTCCCTGTCTCATCATTGAGACTAGCTGCTTGGAGCTTGGTGTCTATGGCTAGAGTTCATTGGCTGGGACTTTAGGTGAGGGAGAGTGGGCTGTAGAGACATTCGGCCACTTAGCATTATACTGAGGAGTCTACATTTTGTCCCCTTAGCACAAAAAGAGGGGCCATGACTATTCCGAGTTCCGTTTCTCTTCCATGGACTGGTTCTCATTGGTTTCCCAGAATCCCATGTCCTTTCTACTTTCCCAGCCTTTGCTCGAACTGCTCGTTTTTATCTATCCTCACTCTGCTGACCTCTGCTTGTCCTGCCCAGTGCAGTTCAGGTCTTGCTCTCTGCAACCCCGTACCCTCTGTCTCTCTATCTCTCTTGGCATTCATCCCCTGTGTGGGAACTGTCTGTATGTTTGCCTCTTCACCTAGTGGACTGAGGATTCCTGTCTCGAGGAGTGAGGAGACTGTAGAATGAAGAAACAAGTGAACGATTTGAGATGCTTGGAGACTTTGCTGCCAGGAAAAGAACACTACTAATTAAGGCAGAAAATAGACCTTTCTTATTCTGCCCATGCACTGGCCTTGATGCTTGCTTAGGCTATTTCACCTTCACAGTGACCTTGGCTTGCAGATGTCAGAGGTCACATGGAGATGGTGGGTTTCTTGCAGCCTTTCATGCCTGCCTTCTGTTTTTACTGACTCATCACAAATGACCAGCTTTATAATTTAATAATGAGCAGGTTTGAATTTTAAAAAAAAAGATTTCTTTTAAATTTTGCAGATTCACAGTTTAGCATTGAGTACAATAATGTATCAGATGTCTGTCAAAATGTAGAACCAACTCTTTTGCTGGAAATAATTACATTTTGCCAAACCCGTTTATTCTGAGAAACTTCAGTATATTAATGTAAGACACTATAAATGCACGCCTTGTGATGTGTGGTTTCAGAGAGGGAGGGTTGGAATGGCAATTAAACCAAGTCAGAGGCACTGGATGGGTGGTAAAAAGGGAAATAGAACATGTCCCTTTGTTAGATCCATTCCCCCAAAGATAAGTTTGTAATTTGACAATCTAGGCAGCTGGAGAAATTAGCAGCCGCTTCACTGGAGAAGCTGGCCTGATTCACCAAACTTGCATTTGGAAAATGGAACTGTTTGTTCTCTTTGTGAGCTCTGGTTAGAGGGCTTGTTTTTCAGACCACAGGCAGGACCTAAACATATATTGCAACTCCTAGCCAGGACAAGTACACTGTCTTTGAGGATGGTTGCTGTTGGCAGTATCTGACATCATCTCAACTCTTGGTCAGTCTCAGGTGAACTTACCTTTATGCCACAAAGTTGGAGAGATCTATCTACTTGGACGCTGGCTCTATGCAAGGAACCTCGTTTCCTTTCTGTATGTCAGTGTGTTCATGTGAACATAAAATGGACATTAAACAGTCTAAAACTGAAGCGCCCAACTGACACCCATGTGTGTCCAACAACATGATATGTGGACATTGGTTTAGGCAATTGAAAACTAGACAGAAATCCCTCCCCTCAAAAAGCTTATATTTTAATGAGAGAAGACCTCTATTAAATCTATATATGATAAATAGTGTTATACTATGTTGGAGGCAGTAAAAGGAAAAGGTGGGTTAAGGGTTTCGTGCAATTGGTAGAGGGCTTGCCTACCATGCAGGAAGCCCTAGGTCTCCTCCCCAGGGCCACATAAAACTGGGCATGTTGGTGCATGCCTGTAATTTTAGCATTCAAGGGATCAAAGTTCAAAGTTATCCTCTGCTGCTTACTAAGTTTAGGACAGCCTGGGCTATGTGAGATTTTATCTCAAAAACAAAAAACACAAAATGAAGAATTAAAAGGAGAGTAAGATAAGGAATCTGGGTACTTCTGAGAGCAACCTGAGAGTGTAGGTTGGAGTTTTGTTGGTGCTCACTGAGCTGGCAACAACAGGGAGTTGCAAGGGACCTAGTTGTGTAGATCTGGGAAAAGCCCCAAAGGGGAGCAACCTGAAATGTTATAGAACAGCCAGAAACCAGTAAGACTTCAGCAATCACAGGACAGAACAGTGGAGGGAGAAGAGAAATTCAGTCAAGATATGATGGTGTTGAGATCCTCTAGTTCACGAGAATTTGGTGAACTGACATCTATAAGCACCTTGTTTTCTGTTGGGCTTTTCATTTTCTGATATCTCTGTCACATTCCTGGACACAGCCTCCAAACCCCTTTCTCCTGGCCCTGCTGTCAGTCAGTTCTTGTCATCTCTTCCACCCCTCCCTTTTCTCTCGTTGTTCCCATTGTCTTTAACCTACTTGGTGGCTTCTCACCTGCTCAGTCACACCAGCCTCCTAAGCCTTACACCTGCCTCCCATCACCACCCTTGCTCTCACCTCCTTCCTTTCCTGCCATCATGCAATGTGAGGCATTTCTCTCTTGCTCGTCACCCCCAGCTGCGAGGCTGCACTCATTTATTCCTTCCTTTGTTCACACATTCAGCATCTTCTGAGCATCTACTAGTGCTCAAAGTCATATGAATCCTCTCTAAGGGAGGAAGCAGACTTGGAAATAATTTTAGTACCAATTCAGAAATGTTTTTGCCCCAGATCATCTCTGAAAGGGCTTGGGGCTGAGCGGTTTGTCATGTATTCTGATGAGTAATCCAGAGCAGCTGTCTGTAGAGGTCAGTGTAGAGCCCTGCTGTACCCAGCAGGGGCAGGCCTGCCTCTCTCGGGGCTGCTGGCAGTCCTGTACTGGGACCCTCTCCATCACACCTTCATGTGTCCATGCAGCAACACTCATGTTGCCTAATCATCTGTGTTCTGCCTCCCAAGTTCAGCTTAACATGGGTCCCTCTGTGGGAAGCTTGAGCTCCGGGTCCCAAATAATTTAGTAGTAAGATGTTAGGGCAGTGAGTGAGGTCTAGTGGCACATGCCTGTATTCCCACTCCAGAGGCTGAGGCAGGATTGTTCACTAAAGACCAGCCTTGTCTGTGATAGATAGATAGATAGATAGATAGATAGATAGATAGATAGAAGATAGACAGACATATAGCTCTCAAATCTATGGCCTGTTTCTTAATCACCTGGAAACCATGGATTTCTGGCCACAACTTTAGTGGTTTATTCATTCATCAGATCTGACACAGCCCTAAGATTTTACATTTTTAATTTCCCAGCTGATACCTAACTTGCCGCTTCAGGGATCACAGATTATCTGGCTAGGCTTCAGGATATATTAATAATAACTAAATAACAATAGTTAGCACTTACTGTACAGATATTATGTGCCAGGCTCTTTGCAGAGAAGCTTTATTTAGTTCCATTTAATTATTTTTTTCAATTCTTTTTCACTTTATGTATATAATGTGTGTGGGGTGTGTGTAAATGGAGGTCAGAGGACAACTTTGTGAGTAGATTCTCTCTTCCCACCTTTTTCAGATGACCAGGTTTGTGTGGCAAATACCTTTACTTGCTGTGCCTCCTTGTCAGCACCCATTTAATTATGTTTTAAATTTATTTTTAATTGACAAGTCATAATTGTTTATATTGGGGCCTAGGAGATAGCTGGAGATCCCCAGCACCTATGTAAAAATGCAAGCATGGTACTGTGTAATCTTAGCACAGAGAGACGGAGACGGAGGATCCTGTCAAAAAGGGACTTCTGGCCATCCAGCCCATGACTGAGTTCCAGGTTCAGGAAAGATCCTGTTGTCTAAAAACAAATAAGATGGAGAGCTTTGGGGAAGACCACCAACTTTTGACCTCCACCACTACGTGCACCACATCACATACAGATGATAAACACAATTTAAAAATAGTTGTTTGCCTTTATGAGTCAGTGTGATGATATTTTAGTGTGTGTTTACAATGTAGAATGATTGAATCAGACAGCAAATTCTTCACCTCACATACTTAGTTTTCATCATGAAAATATTAAGGTCTCTTGTAGCAATTTTCAAACACATGGTGCATTATTATTTATTGTGGCCACAGTGCAGGGGTGGTTGAAATCTGACCCCCTGTCTGCCTGAACCGTCGTAGCTTCTCATTGGCTGTTCTGCTTACCCCATGATCCTGTGATGTGGATCCTTTGCTTTCCCCACATACCAGGTTCCTAAGAATCCTCCAGTATACTTGCTTCATGTACAGATTTCTGGGTCTGCACTTTGATCCCAGTTTGCCAAGCTAGAACTGGATCCCAAGTTATTTCCAAGGCTCAGACAATGCTGGGAGTCTCTGCTGTGGTAAATAAACATCTTTGCTCTGCTTTCATTTGTACTCGGTACAAAGTGTCAATTTGGAAAAAGTCATATCAATATAGCATAATGTACTTGACACTGAAAGTCGCACTCAGCCAAATTCTTCTTTAAAGACTCAGAAAGTGCTTCAGGATCTCCAAATGTCTTAAAGTCTTCAGTTTGTCCTCTCTTTCTGGTGGCAGAGACATGGAAAGGTCAGGTGAATGGCTGTTGATGTTCTACCAGCCCAAGGAGTCCATACTGACTGCATCTCATCTGGCTCAGGAGGATTTTGTTGGGATGGTAATCTAGGAAATTAGTCTTAACTGCAACTAGAGGGAATGTGAGCCCACAGGATAGTAAGAGAAATAAAAAACTGTGCTTGCCTCTTTGAGCGCAGTTTGCTTGTTCATACCAAGGCTGGCCTCGGTACTCATCTAGAGCACAGAGATCAGTGTCTTCCCAGAGTATGTGCTTTTTCTGCTGGCACCCGGTTCCACAGCCTTTCCACTTAGCCTACCAGGAGCCGTTTCCTATTACTTTGTTGCCGTGCCTAAGGATAAAAGAGAGAAAAGGGTCAGTTATGTTATCGTGGGAAACTCACCAACGCCTTGCCTGCCATGGGAGGCCCTGTCAGCTGCCCTTGCTTGGTGTGGGTGGCACAGCATGATGGTGATGTGCAAGAAGGTGGAGGACAGATGTTAGGGGCACCGGGTTGGAGCCATCAGGAAGGGTTATTCTGAAACCTCCTTGATGCCCACTTGAGTTACCTCATGGTTCTGTTGAGTGGACTGACTTCAAACAATGTTGTGATGCTAATGGCAACAGTGTTTCAGTTGGATAAAACTTGTGATTTTAATTTTTAACGTCAACTTGACACAACTTTGAATCACATAGCTGAAAAGGGTTTCAATGAGTTGTCTGGGTCAGACTGGGTTGTAGGCATGTCTGTGGGAAATTATCTTGATTGCTAAGGTAGGAAGACCCAGACTACTATGGGTGGAATTATTACCTAGGCCTGGACCTTAATTGTATGAGTGCAATGTTATCTAGCTAGAAAGCAAGCAGGCAAATAGCAGGCAGCATGGGTGCCTTCATTTCTCCCTGCTTTCGACTGTGAATATTGTGTGACCAGATCTCTGTCTCAAGCTCCTGCCTCTCTGGCGTCACTGCAGTGATGGGTTATAACCTGGAACTGGGAACTAAAGTAATCTCTTGCTCTCCAAAGTTGCTTTTTGTCAAATTTTATTTGTTTTTATCACAACAGCAAAAAATGAAACCAGAATAAGCTCTGACTAGAAGTTAGAGTTGCTGGGGATTCCTGTCAGCTTTCCCTGTAGTGTCTGTGTGCGTGTGTGCGCACATGTATGTGTTTGAGTGTGTGCATATGGAAGTCAGAGGTTGACCTCGATTGCCTTCCTGTGTTAGTCAACCCTTCATTTTTGAGACAGAGTCTCTTTGGTTGCATTGGCTGGCCAACAAGCTTCAGAGGTCTACCTGTCTTTGCCTCCCCAGTGCTGTGGTTATGGGTACATAGCACAGCTTTTTGCATGGGTGCTGGGGAGTCCAATTCACGTCCTCATGCTTGCACAACAGGTGCTTTCCCCGAGCCATATCCTCAGCCCTCTTCTGTGACCTTGACCTATTGGATCATCATCTCTCTGGACATGATTTTATCTTTGAAGAGGCTGGCTTCAGGGCCTCAAGGTTAACTTGATGCTCTATGATTGGGTGGTGATCTAGTCCTGGGAAGTGTGCTATCACAACATCTGTCCCCAGTGCAGTGAGTTTTTCCTATCCTGTCAGGCTGTTGAATAGCGGGGTGTGTTTCAGGCACCACCCTGGGCATGATGAAGGTATGAAGGAGGCAGAGTGAGCCACTTATTTCATTTGTTCATAACAGTTGTTCATACAATAATCACATATGTTCGTACAACAAGCACCTACTATTGCCAAGTAGCATACAAGAAGCTTTGAGACACAGCAATGAATTGGACATAGGCTTTGTTGGCATGCCATGAGCTGTCTTAATGGGGGTCGAGACTGTAGTAGGTGAAATTGTTCCTAACCACCCTCTCTAAAACAGGACTTTTCTTTTTAGCCTCCATACCCTTCCCTTGTTTTTACTAGCACCTGTCCTAGTTGCTTACTGTTGCTGTGATTAAACACTGGCCAAAACCAACTTGGGGAGGAAAGAGTTAATTTGGCTTACCCAGCCCCGCAGGGTTCTTGAGGGAAGTCAGGGCAGAAACTCACAGGAGCAGAGGCAGGGACCATGGAGGAAAATTGCATACTGGCTTGCTCCCCATGCCTTGCTCAGCTTTTTATACAATCCAGGTCTACCTGCCCACAGTAGGCTGGCCCCCCTCTCATCAATCATCATTCCAAAAAAAAAAAAATATGTATAGGCCAATCGGATGGAGGAAATTTCTCAACTGAGGTTCTGTCTTCCAAGGTGACTGTAGTTTGTGACAAAACAAAAAACCTCACCAGCACAGCTGTTATTACCTGACCTTATGATACAGCGCCTGTTACCCGACCTGATATTACCCCTAGTGTTTGTCCCCTACTAAAAGTGCAAGCTCCCTGAGAACATGAGTTCCATCCTATAACTGCTCCATTTCAGTAGCTGGAACAGTGCCTGACACCAGACAAACATCCACTAAACAGTTTTTAAAAATCCCATAAGATGCTAGGATTTATGTGATGTAGAGAATCGTGGACTCTCCATGAGAGGGCAAGGGGAGAGACCCCATGTAACAAGGCCCTGGTTCTGACTCTAACTGCATCTAAAAAATACTTTAAATGCTTCTGAAAAGGTTCATTGCCCAGGTTGTGGGCGTGATGCTCAGATGTCAGTGTTTGCAGCTGTTCACCAGTTAATGGTCATACAGGGAAGGGGAGGCAGGCGAGGACACTCCTAGAAGAAGCTTCACGGAGGAGGTGGCACTGGCTGGCTCATCCAGGTAGGATTTGGCTGGAAAGCACCGCAGATGGAGAGCACAGCATGAACAAAGCGCAGAGGCAGGAAGCTCAGGATGTGTCCAGGGAGCAGGGAGCTCATTTTGGCCAGAGCCTGAGTTGCACAAGGAGAATAACAGAAGTGACTCCTTAAGGGTTGACCACAGCCAATTTCAGAAGGCTCTGCATGCCAGGCCGTGGGTCTGGGCTCCATTTGGTTATGTAGTGAGTGAGAACTGAGAATGGTTTTTGAACAGAAGTGATCAGAGCCTTCCGTGATCATCTGCCACTGGCAGGTGGCTTAGGAGCCGACAGGGAAAACAGTCCAGAGGTCATTACTGTGGTCTGTATAGTGTGGGTTCAGCCCACAGCTGCTCCATGGACAGTGGGGAGATGTACCGAGATAGAGCCAGATAACCAGTGTGTAAGGCTGTCCTCACCAGCCTTCAGCTTCCTTTGTCCTGGTCCAGTCACTGGCATGGCGATCAGAGCATCTCTAGCCCAGCATTTTCCTATGTGTGGCGGAGGAATCAGCAGTGCAGATTGAGCCTTTCCTGAAATGAAAGCTAATTGTATATGGAAAGCGCTACTCCAGGCGGAAGTCATTACCATCTGAGCTACCCTGGAGCCAGGCATCTTCATCTGCAGTGTGTGTGACTCTGCTTTGGTGCTCGTTGCAGTACCGTGAGATCTAGCAGGATTTAGTGCTTCCCGTTCTGTTTTAAATTGTTATTACATATATATATTTATTGTGCATATATGCCATGTGGAAGTCAGAGGACACCTAGTGGGAACCAGTTCTCTCCTTTCAGGCTTGGTGGCCAGTGTCCTTACCCATTGAGCCATCTTGCCTGGGGCAGCTAATTACTTTTAAAACATTTTAAATGTATATGGGTATTTTGCCTACATAAATATCTACAGAAGCAAGAGGGTATTGAGTTGGGCGGGACCGGAATTACACATGTGGGTGTTGGGAACTAAACCTGGGTCCCCTGGAAGAGCAGATAGTGCTTTTAACTGCTAAGCTGTCTCTTCAGTACCTTATAGTTAGTTTTGTTTTGAGATAGGATCCTACTGTGTAGATCTGGCCGGTCTTGAACTCACAGAGATCTGTCTGCTGTCTCCTGAGTGTGGGATTAAAGACTGCTATGACAAGCAGGTTTTTAAGCTCTGGTATATTGAGGCCAACCATCAGCCTAGCTAGGGGTCTGGGGCCGGGAGCCATGATCTATTTTAGTAGCTTTGTGGCAGAATGCTATAGGCACAGGGCATTTGCATAGACAAGAATACCATGTATGTGTGAGGCTAGGAAAGTTGCAACAGGGGAAGGGAGGAGGGGTCTAATGTTGCTGATACAGGCTTATGGGAAGAGGGCCGCCTATTCTTGGCCAGCTGGTGCTGGTACCAGTGCCTCACCAGGGTCATATGCTGCCCAGAAGGACAGGCAAGCAAGAGTGGCTGATATAGACTATTTTCTCTTTGCTCTGTCTGTCGGACCTAGACTGACCGTATTCACAGTTTCTAAAGAATGTCTTTGAGACAGTCTTGACCGTTTGTGAGATTTCACACCCTTTTTGTTTTTGGAATCTGGCAGAAACTGCCAAATTAGGGCAGGAGTTATCGCTGCATTTCACTTATGAGAAAGTCAGGTCTGGGGTAAAGTATGGTGGCTTACTCTAAAGTAATATAGACAGAATGTGGAAGCGGGGGCTTGTTCAAGTGAGAACTCAGATGGGCTGGCTGCACACACAGGGAGGTCAGTGGTTTGTTACCGTCGTTACCCGGCTGTGTGTCTTTGGGAAGTCTCTTACTAAACATCTCATCTGTGTGAGCTATAAAATGAGAATCTCATCTTTTTAGGATTATTTGAAGATTAAAATGACAAATCATTAGTAAAACATCCAGTACCGTGACTGATATACATTAGCTGTTAAGTTAATTTATTATTTTTAAAAAAACCTTTACATCTTGAAATAATTGTAGTCCCATAGGAAAGTAGATGCAAGTCATCTTGTGTACCCTTCACCTTGATCCCTTTTAAAGAATTTTATGTAGCCATAGGATAATATCAAATCAATAAACTGATATTGGTACAATAATTATTGTTGACTAGATTGTAATCTTCTTGATTCCATATTTATTCTCAGATACAAATTAGATGATTATTTCAGAGGTTCCCCCTACCTCTGACAGTAATTTTTAATATTTAAAAAGATTATTTATGTGTCTGTTTGTGTATATGGGCGCATGTGTGCATGTGTCTGCCGAGGCCAGAAGAGGGAGTCAGATCCCTGGAGCTGCAGTTACATGTGTGTAAACCACCTCACATGGGTGCCAGGAACCCAACTCTGGTACTTTGCAAGAACAGCATTCTCTCTTACCTACTGAGTTGTGTCTCCAACCCATCAACTCTACCCTGGTGTGTTACACAGATCTTCATTTTCTTTGACTTTTCTGTGGTGTCTGGCTTTCTAGAAAGTTTTTTTATGATTTTCAAAATATCTTGTATTTCTTACTTATGCTATCACGTCTGTGTTTCCTTCGCTGTCTGTTCTCTTCTCCACTGTTCCCTGAACTGAGTTCTTTGCCCCACTTTGTCTCCTCTGTCCCCAGCCCTCACGTGGAGCTTTCTCCTTTTCATTATGATTCTAAAGTCAGTGTCACCACCATCTTCCTACACCATGCCCCTCTCTTGTCCTTTGTTTCTGGCTATTTACTGAATATAAACTATAATTATATCCCAAACTAATTTGTCATTTTTTAAACTTCATTCTAATATCCGTCTACCTGCCCATCTGGCTTCCTTATTTCTCCCAATAAAGTCATTATTGCAAGTGCCTGGAGTGGCTAAGGAATTGGAAGTGTTTCCCTTGTCTTCAGTCCAGTGAGCCTGTACTTCAAACACTTTGATAAAACTGTTTAAAACAAAACTTCCCCAAACCAAATAGCTTCAACTTGAATAAGTTATTCAGTGGCTCCACCCCACAGAAAAGACTCAGAACAGCAAGTTACCTATAGGGCTGTCAAGGGGATTAGATGAGTTGTTTTGGGTGGGGTGGAAAGAGGTGCCTGTGGCATGTAAAGCTCTCTTGCCCTTTCCTCTCCGGTACAGTTTAAATGTGCTGCTTCTGGAGCAGAATTTGTGTCCAGTAAGCGTATGGAAGGAAGGCTGGGTGGATGGGTAGATGGGTGGGTGGGTGGATGAGTGAATGGATGGTTAGGTGGATGGTTAGGTAGAGGGGTAGATATATAGGTAGATGGGTGAGTGGATGGAGGGGTGGGTGGGTGAGTGGATGAATAGATGTATTATATATATTATGTTATATATTGCATAATATGGTATATAATATATATTATGTAATATGTATGTATAGGTGGGTGAGTGGGTAGGTGGATGGATAGATGGGCGTATGTATGTATTATATATGTATGTATGGGTGGGTGGGTAGATGGAGGCTGCCATAGATTTGAGGTGCTCTTTTTCCCTTCCTAACTTTTACCTAAATATAGTCTTATCTTTAAAGCACAACTCAGATTTTATCTGCAATGAGAAGTCTTTTCTACTTATCCAACAGCACAAGGCCCCTGACCACCTTTCCAGTCCCTGCACTGATGTCTGTATTGGCGTATTTGACAGTGATCCACAGTCAGATTTTTATTTATGTTTATTTTTTTCAAAGTTGCTTTGTGTGTATTCTATCCTTTTCATATATTGGACATCCTGGGAGGGCACATGTCATTTCATATTGTTTCTTCCTCTGTTTTGCCAAGCAATGTATTTGCCAGTACAATAGATGCTCTTATACTGGATCGATGGATGGATGGTGTGTCCTTTCTCCAAGTCTCAGGATACACCAATTCCTTAACCACATCATGGAAAAGGCATCCATACCCACGCCATGATCACCCAAGCTATCAACTTTATCCTGAGTCACCCGGCTGGGGCATTCCAGCTTGAAAGTTCATTCCTTGTGCCATTCCTTTGAGTTAGCATTGCCCTTTTCAGAAGTGTCTCCCCTGGGATTTGTAACACACTGGCTCCCTTGTGCCCTTCTGAGTACATCCTTTATAGGCACTGGGGAGTCTAGGTTCACTGGTGAGTACTGGACACCTTGGGAAAGAGGAGCTCCAGTCAGCACTCAGCAGTGGGTGCCAGGTGCATTGTTTCTGCATCTGTAAAGCACAGTGTGACTCCTGTGTTCCTTTGGAGGATTCCTTGAGACAGTGCTGTGTTCCCATTTTACCAGTCTAAGGTTTCCAGACAAAGAACAAAAGGCTTGTGCAAGGTCGCAGTGCTAGTGGGTGGTGCCCTTCCTCCATAACTCTTCCAGGCTCCTCCTAGCTGTGCTTTCCTTTGGCTCATTCTGGCTTTAGCCCTAGGCTTCTTCTGTGATTATAGGTTAAACCTTTTATTATTTTGTCTGCTGCTTCTATACTTTTTTCAGTTTTGAGAAAATTTCATAGATCCCAGCAGGAGTTTGTTCGTCTCTGACTCTGAGGTGCCCAGGCTTTCCAGCTGGCTCTAGAGTCCCACCCGCCATCCTGAGCACCTGCTGGTTTCTGCTTTCATTTCCCTGGCATCGGGTCTGACCTTGTTTGGTCTCCTAGTTTGTCTGTGTTTCTTAATGCTTTTGTCTATCTTGCTTCTTTGCTGATAGAAGGATCCTTCTCTCATCCAGTGGTCTCCAGTTTCTTTCTTTGTGTACCCAGCACTCATTCATCAACGATTTCTTCTTTAAGATTTGCATATTTTATGTGTATGAAATGTTTTGTCTGAATGTATGTTTATGAACCCCTGGAACTTGAGTTAGAGATGGTTGTGAGCCACTGTTTAAGTGCTGGGAACCACTTTAAGTGTTTTTAAATGCAGGTTTTCTGTAAGAGCCACATGTAATCTTAACCACTGAGCCAACTCTCCAGCTCCAAAAACCATTTCTGAAGTGGATGCACTGTCTTTAAGCTTTGGAAGGTCCAAGAGCTTCCAACGTGGTTGAAGAGACCAAGGAATAGGGGCTTGTTTACAAAATTATTTTAAAATGTGTTATATTTGTATATGCTGTGGAACATTTGTTTAATGATGCAATTCTTTTATTTGTTTGACTTTGTGAAGCTATGTTACTTTGCCTGTTTAAAACACTTAATTGGTCTAATAAAGAGCTGAATGGTCAATAGCAAGGCAGGAGAAAGGATAGGAGAGACTGGCAGGCAGAGAGAATAAATAGAAGTAGGAACCTGGAAAGATGATGAAGGAGTAAGAAAAGAAGGGGCCAGCCACCCAGCTATACAACCAGACATGGAGTAAGAAGGAAAGAAAAGATAGAGACAGGTGAAAGTCCAGAGGCAAAAAGTAGTCAGGATATTTTAAGAAAAGCTGGCTAGAAACAAGCCAGGCTAGGGCCAGGCATTCATAAGAAAGAATAAGATTTCATGTATTGGTCTGGAGAGATGGCTCAGAGGTTAAGAGCACTGGCTATACTTCCAAAGCAACCACATGGTGGCTCACAACCATCTGTAATGAAATATGATGCCCTCTTCTGGCCTGCAGGGATATATGCAGGCAGACCACTGTATACTTAATAAAATAAATAAAACTTTAAAAAAAAGATTTCATGTATTTATTTGGGAGCTGGGTAGCGGGCCCCACAAAGAGCCAAAAGAGTAAGAGTTTAAGAAAAAGAAAAAAAAACTACAGGATCTCTCAACTTGGCAAAAGTTGTGATGGTAAAAATGGAAGATGCTTGTTGAAGTGCAGGAGAGGTCCATGCAATTCAGATCCAGGGATCAGAGATGTCTCCCAACAGCAGATTGTATCTAAACTGAGCCCATGGGATGAGTTGAAGTTGCTTCAGTGAGTGGGTGGGTGGCAGTAGAGGTTGGGGAATTGTAGGTAGGCATAAATAGGTATGTATATGGGGACAGGGCATTGCATGTTCAGAGAATGGCCAGCTCCTCGGCCTTGACAGAGGAGGGAGGTGGGAAGGATAAGGAATGAAGCAGGGAGGTGATATGGGTTATGCTGCCGAGGAGGTCTTCTTAGAAAGCTGCAGTGCAGGAGTTGTTGGCCTTCTGCTTAGAACAGTGCTTAGGGAAGACCGCTGATGTCAGGATGAAGGGACTGTGGCAGCGACTGAGGCCCAAGTTGAACCGAGGTGTTGGTAGTAATAACAGATGTCCAGGGGGTGGGTATCTAGATGCTCCTACTGATTAGCTGTCTGTGTGTCTAGTGCTCTTCTGCCCCATCTTTCATTTCTCTGCCTCTCTGTCCCTTCCATCCACTTCCTTTACCTGACAGTCATTTCTTAGCTGGTTCTGCAGAGAAGAGAAAGTTCGATATGGGTCACTATAAACAGTGGTACTGAGAAAACAGGGTGATGTCCCCAGCCTTTTATGGGATGGAGTAGAGCATTGGCGTTGGAATTTCCCCTTTAGAGTCTATCCAACCCCGTCTCTTCTTCTGATGAAGACTTTGACATTTCTAGGAGTCATGTGGTTTGCCCAAGGTCACAATAAGCTGGCAGCCAAAATGGAACTAGAATAGAAGTCTCTATTTCGGTTCTTTCACGAGTTCTGGTAACAGTATGTGGGGTTTTGTTTTGTTTTTGTTTTTTATATATATATATATTTTTTTTGTCGTAAGTTTGACAATCTAGAGAATAAGACTCATGGGCTGTTTTAGCAACATTCTAGCTGATATTTCCTCTTTTCTCCAAGTCAGGAATAGCTTGTCCAAGGTCATGGGGTGAGAGGTAGGGTAGTACAGCCTGCAGACTTGTCCTTTCCTGCACTTTCAGAGTCTTACTCGGGGCTCTGGACTTGGAGAACGTAGGCTGCACAGGCTCCTTCAAGTGTCTTACAACCACAGTCAGCCTCACCAGCCCCCAAACTCATGGCTTCTTTCTTTCTCTATTTTTCGTCAGTGTTATCTTTTCTTGTGTGGCTGTGGAAATTGCGTCAGTTTAATTAGGGCTGCTCAGCGCAGTACTTTTCCACTGAGTTTACTAGGAACTGTGAATTTGTTGTAACAAGCTGCACCGCCGGCTGCAGTAGCTGATTGGCATGCCAGGAGCATCACCAGCGAACGCTAAATAGAGAAGGGGAGGAAAGTGGGTCAGGAACCAGGCCTCCGCTACCTGCAGAGGCTGCGGAAGGCAGCGCAGAGGCGGCAGGTGGCCACAGCATGGCACTGTCTCCTACTGCCTGAGCCTCAGAGCGCCCTGCCCCCACCCAGCTCAGTGCTGCAGCCTCCCCTCCCCCTTTGCAGGTGCTTGTTCCTGTGGCCATTTTGCCTTCTGTTTCTCTATGGATGGACAAAGCTTTTATGCCTGACAGCCTGGGGGCAGCGGCAGGAGCAGGGGGTGGTTTCTGGCTCAGTAACAAATGCCAGAGACTGGTTCAAATGAAATCATTAGCCGCTAGTTTTCTAAACCATCAAGGCTTTTGGTTTTCCAGAGCTGGTCTGTTGAGAAGCTGGCTGGCAGGGTATGAGAGCAAAGGGGCCAGCAGTGTTTCTGTTTGCATGTCTCCTGTTGCCCCCTCCGTATCTCACCCTCCTTCTCCCCAGGATGTTATATTCTTGTGCTGAGCTTCCAGAGAAAGGGGTGAGTAATTATGCCAGAAGGACAGGGGAAGCCTCTTGAAGGCACTGAAGTTGGTCAAGAGATGAAGGGATAGAGGAAAGATCATCAGAGCTTCTTGCCATGCAGATCTCGGGACTACTTTCTAGATACCAGCGACCTCCTTGGTAGTGTGGAGCTGGAGTCTGTCTCAGAATAGGAGACTGCCTGGGCCCCTAAGAATCTAGCTGTTCATCCACACGGCCAGCTAAGGCATAGACAGGAAAAACTAGAATGTGGACCAGCACAGCGTTGTTAGAACCATGCCATGCCCATTTGTATATGTAGTCTTGTTTCTAATGCCACTCTAAGAACATTCAAGTCTCCTTTAGGATTTAGTCCTGTGTGTAAAGTTGGAGTTACCTGACATGCTCCACCCATAAGTCACACACTAGGGAAGGAGCACTGGGCCCAGCTAACCTCAGATCTTAGGATCTCAGGATTACCCAGATCCCAGCTGTGCAACTCACCTCCAGGTCAACCCTGGCAGGCTGGTGTACACCTGCTTAGCCATGGGTCTTCTTGATAATACTTGGTAGGCATGTGTCTCAACTCAGTGAAAAGGCAGATTCTCAGAATTGAAAAAACCCAGTGACAAGAACCCAGACTGTTGTGCCTTTATGTAATTCTATGAGAAAATTTGGCTCATTTTGTTGAGAAATTGTTTTCAATAATTTCTACTTAAATGTACTGAGATTTACTTTAATGACAACCTTTGTTTGAACACTTTTACGCTATACAGTATATCTTTCCCTTTTGAGGAGAAATCAGAGGGTGGAATAAAAACAGTCTGTCTAACAATTTTCCCAATATCTTTTGGAGGACTTTAACTCAACATGGTATCTTTTAACCAAGTATTGAGGCACTAAAATGAAGGACTCTGTGCCCATTTGCTGATAGATGTACCAAATGAACTATTTCGATAGGATCTTTCAAGGCCAACATGTTGTGGGAGATAATTGGTCATTCAGATATCAAGTAGTCTCTCAATGGACCAAAGTGGAACACATGGACAAAAAGTCCACCAGAATTGTCCTTTGCCGTTCTGGTTATGAAAATGGGTTTCCTGTGACCTTGGGAATAAGGTGATGGAACAGACAGCGGCAGGCCTCACACTATTGTGTCTATGCTGTGTTGTCCTGTGGTGTGTTAGATGATGCCCTGGAACCATTTCTATGGACTTGGAAGGTTATATCCACTCGCACAGGAGGCCTTGCCTGGAGTGGGGCTTTTTAGAGGAGAGGCAAGGAGAGGATGGTGTCTTAGCATCTAGGAAGATGTTGAGGCCAGTGCAGTTGCAACATTTCTTCGTATTCTTATTTTGAGGTTACATCAGGACTCGTCACTGGAGTCCTGTGAGCAGACCTGGTTGGAAGGGGTAGAGAAGAGAGAGGTCACATAGAGGGCAGCAAGCTGAGGATCTGCAGGGAAGGTGCAGTGAGCACAAAGGCTTCAGATAGTCTTTCCTGAGCTAGGCATGCCTGCCTGTAGTCTCTCTGTCATGGACACTTGTTAGGGTGGCTGGAAAGCCTAAAGCCTTTCCCTTGAGAACTTTCACTCAGGGCTGCCTCAGGAAATGTTTTTCTGCTTTTCTGATAGCCCAGTCCTGTGAGAGGAAGAAAGTGTATGGTTCACTAACCCAACACCGGACCCAAGGCATCTCCTCCTCACACTGCTTTGCTGCAACCTCAACTCCTGAACACGTCCTGGAATAGAAATCCACCTGTCCCAGGTTCCCCTCTTCCACGCTAGGCTCAGAGCAGAAATGGTCATGCCATCAAGGTCTGTTTCGCAACATGAGGGCAGGATTATAGTGTTCACTGCTGTGACCCTTGTACACTTTCAGGACATAGACACATAGAGACTCCCCATTCCCTTCGCTCTGTGTCTTTCCTCATGCCTACTGTGCTGACCCCACGCTCCCCAGACCTGGTGTGGTTTACAAACCCGGGTATTTTATGTGTAACTTGTCCTTTTTTGTGTATCTGTTGCCTTAGTAAATCCCCATGATGTTAGCCCCGCAGTGCCCCATGGATCTATTCCCATCTTGTCATTTCTGCTGCCACCTGCTTGGTTACAAATGGGTCTGTCCTTTGTGTTGATTCTCCAGTGTCAGCTTCTCCTGCTGCCTGCTCATCACCTACTTGTTTACATCTCAGGCTCTTATATTAAATGTTCATTAAATGTTCTATGATCCATCCAGAACAACCTTGTCAGAACAGGGAGGGAAAAAGCACATATCTATCTTCTGTCTTGTCGTTTCTCTCAGATGAATGAATTGAATATTTTTATTGCATTCAAGATTAATTACCTCCCATCCCCAGGCCAGCTCTAATATTCTAGCTAGAGTTTCTTGTGACTGGGGCCTGACAGAGTGTCTGCCCTTCCCCTAAACTTTCTCCTGCACCTGGTTTCTTGTTTCTGTACAGCCTTGGCTTTGCAGGGAGAAGGCCAGCTTGACCTGTGGCTTTAGATACTGCAGAGCTGTGGATCTTACAGTTCACACACCTCCTGAAATTGCCTGGATTTTCCTAGCGTATGGAATATGGTTAATGTGGTTACCGAATAAAACACTGGAGGCCTAGAGAATTTAAGTGACAAACCCTAAGCTGTCCAGTCAGTACATTTCAGACCCTGATGCTGCATTGGGTTTTAGGCATTTCCTTTCCAAACAAGCCAACTCTTAATGTGGAAGAGGCACTGACACTCTGACCTAACCGATCTAGGACCCCTTCTGGGAGCACCTATTGGGACATAGACATGCCTTTTCAGGGTGAAGAAGGAGAGGCCACTTGGAAATCCCCTGCTCTGGGCAGGTGTTGTCTGGTGCATGGTAGACATCCCGATCCCCAGAAAGGGACATGGTCATCCTTGGAAGTCTTCCTGTTCACAAAGGTCTTTTCAGTTGTCTCTGTGATGGCTTCTGAGAGGCTGGTGTGCATGTGTGCATGTGTGTGTGTGTGCGTGTGTGTGTGCGTGTGTGCGTGCATGCGTGCGTGTGTGTGTGTGTGGGTGTGGGTGTGTTAGGGGGCCTGTCTCAGAAGCATGAGGACCTGAGTTCTACCCTTGCAATGCACGTAAAATGGCCAGGAAAGGTGGTATGTGCCCATAGTCCCAGAATTGGTTAAGTGGAGCCGAAGAAGCTCTGGTTCTCCCTGATCAGCTGGCTGGCCTGAGTGGTGAGCTCCAGCCCATTGAGACCCTGTCCCAAAGGTGGGTGACATTTCTGAAAATGATGCTCATGCTTGTCTCTGGCTCCTACATACAGGTATACACATGTACACCCCCACAAACATACATATACACACGTACCTACCTCCCCCCATACAAACATGCATGAATGTACTCACACATACTGATAAAGTGGCTTCCTGGTCACTCACAATGATCAGACTGCAGTTCCCTATTCCTGTCTGTGTATGTACCACCTCCAAATAATATGTTCTCATGTTTCCTTACATGCGCTGCTTCTCCTGTGCCCTCCCCACCCTCCAGGAGGGTGCCCTCTATTGTCCTGGTCAGCCTGTTCCAGCTTCCTAGGCCTGGAGTCCCTATGACTCAGCTTGGGAGAGTCCTCTTGTCATGGAGTCTTTTCAGCACTTCCCAACTCTGCCATCTTCCCCCTGGGCATTTCTGGAAGTTCAGGTGTTCCTGTCTGTCCCACAGTGGGTGGGCATGCTATTTGTCCTGGATCACTGGATCACCTTTTAGTCACTTCCTAGGCCTTTGTTCTTCATCCATTGTGGACACTAATAGGCTTCAAACACTGCCCTGCTTTTCAGCTTAAATTCCAGGAATTGGGCCAAGCTTGGAGGTTCATGCTTTAATCCCAGCACTCAGGAGACAAAGGCAGGTCTATCTCTGTAAGTCTGAGACCCTGTCCCCAAGCAGATAGACAAACAACTCTAACTCCAGAATCCATCGTGGTCCATGTTCTTGCCCTTTCACATTCTTACCCTTCATCTGCAGTATGAGTGGCCCCAGCATGAGCCTGCCTATGTGTCTCCTACAGACTTTAAGGCCTGCGAGGCTTTAGTTTTGGGAGACCTGTGCTGCAGTGGTGATTGACATCTCAGTTGTATTTAACCTCTGGATAGTCTTGTGAGCTAAATGTCTTCTAGCCAGGGGTCCAGGAAGACTTCATGAAGTTAGATTCCACTGAGTGGGAGGGTGGCAGTTTTTCCCCAGAAGGGGCTGAAGTGGGAGAAGCATAGAAAGGGTGAAGCCAGCAGAGACACTTGGTGTCACCAGTGCACCATCCACTTTGGTCGGAGCACAGAGCTGGGAGGAGATGCAGTGAGATATGGGGCACTGAAGGTGAGCTGTGCCTGCTCATTGATGAGCACGGAAGTCTCTGACTGGAGGATTCATGTAGGCACTGGCAGGCTTTGAGCAGGGGAGGTGCTAGCCTGAGCTGAGATTTACAAAGGTTACCTTGGACCCCAGAGGATTGCAGAGAATTGTTAGCGCGCAGAGAAAATGCTTAGACGCTCTTGCAATCATCCAGGACACGTGTTCTCAGGGCTGCAGTTCAGTGGCAGTGAGGAGCAGCAGGGCAGGAGCCAGGATGCAGAGTGGCAGGACTCAGTGGCTGCCCTTGAGGGGATGAAACAGAGGTGACAGCAGGAAAATGGAAGTGCAGGAACTGACTCTTTGGAGGGCAACCAGATGTGGGGCTGGGAAGGAGAGGTAGTAATTACTGTTTGGAGCATTGGAACTCAGAGTGCAGATGAACTGCCTGTTTCCCATGGTGCCCGGTGTTCTTCAGCATGGCTGCCACCAGTCACAGGCCCAGGTTCATAAAATGAATAGGTGATAGGGTCAGAGGTCAAACCTGCTGTCACCTGGACTCTTATGGTGGCTTTCTGACTGACTGAAAAGCCAGGTCCTAAGGCCACACAGTCTTCCGATTGTAATTCCTGATGCACCTGGCCAACAGTGGCAGTGTGGGCAGTGGTATGTAACTCCAGTTCCAGAGGATCTGAGCCCTCTTTTTGTATCCCTGGGCACCAGGCATGCATGAAGAGCATATACATGCATGTAGACAGGTACTCACACATACACATAAAATAAAAACGAAACGTTAAGATATATGTATTTGAGCTCTGGCAGTGGCTGTAGCCCAGTTGATAATGTACCACTCCCTAGCTTGCAGGAAGCCCTGGGTTTGATCCCCAGCACTGCATAAACCAGGTGTAGTGCCATGTCTGTAATCCCAGATCTTAGGAGGTGGAGTCAGGAGGACCAGAAGTGATTCAAAAATAGTGTTGGATTATTGTGGATGTGCAGCACTCCCTGGTCTATATTAAAAAGAACTTGAAGAGAGAAATGTGTGTGGCGTAGCTTTTGGGAGGCTCGGCTTACCCCATCACAACGTGTGTTTTAGGGTTTCCATGTGTGCTCTTGACAGATTGTTTACTTACATGAGAGCTCAGTAAGGCCGTGTTCTTCTCAAAGTGACAGAAAAAAAAAGTACATGTATAGTAGTTTGTCTAGTGAGTAGACATTCCTACAAACCCTCCAGTGTTGGGCTTGGGGTACAGGAGGAAGCAGAAGAGTCCAGAGGAAGTTAGTCGGCCTGTTGCCCTTCCACCAGCTCAACCCTTTTGTCACTGACCCCTCCTGTTGTTGTCCTTCATGCCGTGTGCTGCTGAAACCTGCCCGTTACTTTATCAGTAATCTTCCCCTCCTTTCCCTCCCCCCCCCCTTCATGGATATGTGTCTGTTTAGGGATATCAGAAGTCCTGGAGCTGGAGTTACAGATGGAGTTACAGACAGGTGTGAGCTGCCATGTGGGTGCTGGGAATGGAACCTGGGTCCTCTGGAAGAGCAGCCAGTGCTCCTAACCACTGAGCCATCTCTCCAGCCCCATCTTTCCCATCTTGTTTCAACAGTATATATTTATCAGTTAATAGTTATAGAAGTCAGGAGTCTGGGTAGAGCCAGCTGTGTTTTTGGATTATGATTTCGCAAAGCCTAAATCGAGGTGTTAGGTGGTCCAGAAGTTATATAGAGGCTCTGGAGAAAATGTGTTCCTGTGTTCTCTCAGCTCAGCAGCCAGCTTGAGCTCCTTGAGATCACAGGAGTGAAATCACGTTCTGTACTGTCAGCTGTGGTTATTCACAGCCCCTGCCAGGCATGTCTGTCCTTTCAGCATGACACATGATGTTGTCTACAGAACTGTGCAGTGGAGTTATCAAAAAAAAATCACAAAGATATAAGGTTAAGTAAGTTTATGGTTTTGTGTTGGTCCAGACTCAGGAAAACAAGTATCACGTGTTTTCTGTCACATTTAGAATCTAGATTTAAAAGAAAGTCATGAAGGTAGAAGGATTATTTGGGAAGAGTAAGGGGCCAGGGGGACCAACAGGAGGGGAGGGAGATAATATAAGTACATTTACATGCATGTGTGAAAATGTCAATGTTTTGTACGATTAATGTGTACCAATTAAATTACAAAATACTAGCTCATGATAATTTTATTTGCTCCTGACCTTGTGGCTGGAGGTTAAGGGCAGTCACACTGAAGGAGAAATGAACCTCACCCTAAGGGAAGAGCCTGTAGAATGGGAGGTGTTTGTGCAGGCATCGTGGAAAATGCAGTCTGCTGCACGTGTTATTCCAGAACCTCTGCACTGCAGTGGCTGACTAGCATGCCGATGAAAATGTGTCATCAGTGAGGAAGGAGTTATTTTGATGTCAGGGATATGCAGCCAAGCACAGAACCCAACAGTTTACATCTCTGGACCAAGAAGGTGTCTTGAGGATGACTAGGCCAGGGCTGCCCTGCAGGCAGTGGGACTCCCACAGGATGCCCCTGGGGACAACAGCAGCGTGCTCATCTGTTGACTTGGAGATTGTGCCTAGACTGAACTCGTCAGACCAGGTCACTTCGCTTTTAATTTTAGCAAGAATGTAACTTTAGGATCTGATCTCAGTGATTCTGTTTTATTTTAATTTAAAAAGTCAAGGTGCTGGCTGGAGATGCAACATAGCTGGTCTAGAGCTTGCCTGACATGCAGGAAACCCTGGGCTCTGTACCTGGCACTGCATGAACCAGGCCTGGTGATAGATGCCCAGAGCTCACAAGGTGGGGGCAGGGAATCAGAAGTTCAGGATTGTAGAGTCATCCTTGGTGACAAGGTAAGTTTAAGGGTAACTGGAGATACAGGAGACCGTGTTTGGTGTGGGGAGAGGGCAAAAGTAAAATTTCCTTCCCATCTGGGGCCTGAGAGGTCACAGACCCCTCTTGGTCAGGGCCACATTCAGTTGACTTGCACCTTGGTTGGCAGTGAGCTCTGCTGAGAAGCTGCAGCAGAAGCAAAGATTTCTGAGTCTTGTGCACAAATGGTTTATCCCTGCAGCAGTTGCCTGTTCTTGTGGAGAGAATTGAGACAGCAAGGCAATGTGTGCTGCTGCCTCCTGTTCGCTATAGCCGGTTTTCTACGTGCCTCTACCCTGTGAGGTCATCCAGGGGGCTTTTTCTCAACTTTGTGAGATCTTCCTGCTGGGTCTTAGGCGACCTTTCTGTTAGCCCCTGACTTAGACTCTGAACATATAAATGGTCATCTGAATTCACCCATTATTTACAGAACTGAAAGCATTTGCCAGAAACCATAAGGAGTGGGCAAGCTCAGAGATAAATGCTCCATGCACCCCGTTAGCATCTGCGGTGGAAAGTACACAAATGGTGAACTTCTACTCAGCAGACATCTGATAGGACCTACTGTGTGCCTGGCACTGTGCAAAGCTCTGAAGACAGATGATGAGGCCCAGTTATTATCTGCATAAAGTGTGATGGACATGTGAGAACCACTTAGTGCCAAGGGGAATAGTGCTGTCTTTATGGCAAGGCCCAAAGGATGGAGCAACTGCTTCTGGGGTGGCTTGACCTTGTAGCTCTTTGCTCTTTCTTAGTCAGAGTATTTACCCTAAACCAGGTGGTAGTGGCGCACGCCTTTAATCCCAGCACTCGGGAGGCAGAGGCAGGTGTTTCTCTGTGAATTCGAGGCCAGCCTGGTCTACAAGAGGGCATTCCAGGACAGGCTCCAAAGCTACAGAGAAACCCTGTCTCAAAAAAAAAAAAAAAAAAAGATTTACCCTATTTCTCAACTAATCTATAAAACAGAGCTATAACAAGTTAATCCACACAAAGTACATAGAACTGGGCTTAGTTAACTAAAGTAAGCAGCATCTTTCCTTGTACGTCCCCTCTCTTCCCTCCCCAGAATTACAATGAGTGGAGGACACAGCCTGAGTTGGTGTGCTGGAATAGGGTGCTGTCCATGGGGTAGGGATTTCCATGAGAAGAGCATGCAAGTTATTTGTGGATAATTCCACCAATTCAAAGAGGCTGGAGAGCTGTGCTCAGTACCCAGGCTCCTAAGGAGTTGGGGCCCAAGTAATGGAACACAGAATAACCTCACAGACTTTCAAAAGGACATTTTTGAGAGATGATGGAGGGATTGGGTGCAGCAGAGACTCCAGAAAGCTGTGACAGAATCCAGGGGGGCCTAAACCAGAACCACACTTACCACTCTCAACACATAGAGGCTAAGGGAGATTCAGGTAGGGCTTTTGTTGGTAGAATGTTGGTTTGAGCCCTAATTTGTCCCATGTAGTCATAAATCTTAATATTCTGACCTCATAGTCAGCCTTCTGACCTCAAAACTGATCCAGACAGACAGCTGCACACATGGCTTTGGATGGGATTGAGTGGCTGTTTGAACCTTCCTGCTATGGACACCAGTGGGCAGCTGTAGAGCCTTTTGAATAGGAAATAATTGCCTTGGTGTTGACCACATATAAAGATAAGCTGACTGTCTTGGGAGCTGAATGGAGTCTATTCAAGTTCTCCTGCCGGCTGGGATTCGTTGGCAAAAATGATCTCATGTAATCTTTCACTATCCCATTTTATCATGAAGAAGGCTCAAAAATTGCAGGTCCCATAACATGGTCAGATGGCTTACAAATGTCAGACCATGGACCATGCTTAGTGTTCATGAGCCTCAATTTATAAAATAAACATCATAATAAAACAACCCTGAAGGGATGATTTATGTGTCAGAGGAGATGCTGAATAGAGAAAAAAGAAAAGACTCATGTAGATGGGAAAAATGTGTAAGTTTTTGTCATACTGTGGCACTGCAGTAATGGTTTGCCACATGTCTACACATTCGTTTCCTTTAAACTTTGTTAGTTTTGCATATAGATATGTATATATGGAGTGCTTGCTCAAGTGTGTGTGTGTAAGGACAGCTGTCCATGTTGCCTGCCTCCCTCTGTTGCTCTCCACCTTACATTTTGAGACAGGGTAACCCCAGAGCTTGCTGTGGACAGACCCCAGGACACACATGTCTCTGACTCTTTAGCCCCTTCCCCGCCCTCCGTGCTGGGCTTCAGGTGTCTACCAGCTCACCTGACCTTTCCGTATGTGCTAGGGATCCACACTCAGGTTCTCATGCTGTGGCAGGCATGCCACTGAGCCATCTACTTGGCCACATCTGTGTCTCTTCTAGTCAGTGTCCCTCTGCCTCTCCCTCTGTGGACAGCCTTCACAGTTCCTTCCCAGCTGTCTCAATGGTTCTGTCCTAGCTGCTTTTCCTTTTGATCCTGGACACAATCCTGGATCATGCTTTGCATTTAGTCTCTTTGCCTCCATTAATCTAGGATAGCTTTACTTTGTCTTCCATGACAGTTATGTTTTTTAAGTGTACAGGACAGTTCTGTAGCCATGTATTATGTCCCTCAATCGGTTTTACCTGATTTTTCCTTGCGATTAGATTTCACCTCTGCTCTTTTGGCAGTGATACTAAATAACTGATGCCTGCCTTGAACACATCTTCGGAGCAGAGATCTGATTTAGGTTTATCCCACTGTTAGTGCTGTTCACTCAGGTCTTCCGTGAAGTTAGGTTTATCCCATTGTTAGTGCTGTTCACTCAGGTCCTCCGTGAAGTTAGGGTTATCCCATTGTTAGTGTTGTTCACTCATGTCTTCCGTGAAGTTAGGGTTATCCCATTGTTAGTGCTGTTCACTCATGTCTTCCGTGAAGTTAGGTTTATCCCATTGTTAGTGCTGTTCACTCAGGTCTTCCGTGACGTTAGGGTTATCCCATTGTTAGTGCTGTTCACTCAGGTCCTCCGTGAAGTTAGGTTTATCCCACTGTTAGTGCTGTTCACTCAGGTCCTCCTTGAAGTTAGGGTTATCCCATTGTTAGTGTTGTTCACTCAGATCTTCCGTGAAGTGGTGTCCACCCCTTCTTTTCTGTTAAGCTGCTCTCTTTCCCTGTTAACTAACAGTAATGGTGGTGAGATGGCTGAGACTAGGAATGGACCACTCCTCTTGGACTTTAGCTCAGCAGTTTTAAGGTGAATTAATGATTCATCCTCGCATTAACTATTATTGTAATGGTTGTAAAACTTTTCTAAATCAATTATTCCTTTTATGTTTATTATTTATGACATCCCAGTATAAGGAGGAGATTTCCCTACTTCCCTATTTATTACACAGTATATATTCATGGATTTTTATTTTATTCAGTGTATTATAATCGAGTGTGGTCATTATTCATTTTAACGCTCACATTATCTCTAAACCCAACTGGTGAGGACCCTGTCAAGTGGCTCCGATGTCCTTTTCCATTGTCCCCAGCACTCTGTCTTTGTAGGACCCCTGTGTCACCTTACTTCCTGGCCCAAATGGGTGCTTAGTTTCCAGTTGTTCTTTCCTTGTCCTGACCCTGTAATTTGCCACTTTTTCAGGAAGTCTGATTTCTTTTAGTTAAAAAGCGTTTAGGATCAGAGATCCGTACAGTAAGGGAACTCACTGATGCTGGGGTGGGGGTGGGGTCACTGCTTCCAGGCAGTTTTGCACTGGCTTAAGCAGCCTGCATGTGTGGGTATGGGACTGTAATTTCCCATCATGCCTTGGCCTCTGGTGTGATGTTTGCGGGGCTGTTCTTTGCTTCCCCAGTTCCCTGCTTATATTTCCTACACCACCAGTGGGATTCTAGCTTCCAACAATGTTAATGTATTTTTCCATCTGCATAGTCCAAAAGTGCACACAAAATACCTTCAGAACTGACACATATTCTGTGGAGGAAAAGGGCCTACTATGTAATGTAAGATGTTTTGTAGTTCTTTTTCTGTTTGGTTTTGTTTTTTCAAGAACAAAGACAATTACTATTATTTTGAATTACTTAAGATTATAATCCCAGAAAACAGATTCACACAATCTTTTTCTTCTTCTCTTTTCTTTTTTTCCTTGAAAATCTGTCCCTGCTTCGTTTTTAGCAAGATTGCTGAACCAGAGTACTGTGTCAAAGACCACTAGGACTAGCTTCTTCTTGCTCCTTTAAACAGATTTGTATCTGATGCTTTTTTATGTGTATATTTTATATTTAGCTTACACAAATAGAATCATACAAATGTATGATTGCCTGTGTTTGGCTTCTCTTATTTAGTATTATTCTTGAGGCTCCGTTCATGTTGTGAATGTCATTACTATTTCCCTGCTATGAAAGGTGTGCATCAGTCACTTCTCTGTTGCTGTGGTAACTCCGCAATCATGGAAACTTAGAGAAGAAAGGATTTATCTGTGCAAACAGTTCCAGAGGGACAAGAGTCAGTCGTGGCAGAAAGACATGGCAGGAAGTGTCAGGCATGGTGACAGAAACAGGAAGCTGAGGGCTTAAATTTTGAACTGCAAGCATGCAATGGAGAGAATGAACAGTCTTAACTCTCAAAGCTCACCTCTAGTGACTTATTTCTTACAGCAAGGCCACACCTCTAAAACCTTCCAAACAGCCTCATCGATTGCGGGTCAAGTGATCCAATGCCCTAAACTTATGGGGTGTCTCATTCAAACATAAACTCTCTCCTTTCCTGTGAGTTCTAGGTAATGAACCAGGGCTTCGTGCAAGCAGGGGAAGCATTGTACCTCTGTATTACATACCTAACCACTATAAACACTATAAAGTATTCTGCATGGACTACATTTTTTCCTGTTACACTAATGCCAAATCTTTCTTTAGAAATATTTACTTTGGCATGGAGGAGCCAGGGTCTTGTGTTCTATCACAGAGCTATACTTCCATTTTTTGGTAAGTGATGTACTGTGAACACTCTGTGCATGCCTTTTGATGCAGATAAGCAAGTATCAGTTTGGGGCACTTGTGTTTCCTGGCATATGTATATTAAATATATATATATATATATATATATATATATATATATATATAATAGCTCTAAAAGCTGTTGCCAGATCATTTTTTAAAGCAGCTATTGACTTCACTTCTGACCACAGTGCGAGACTTGAGCTCTTGCCCATCTTCCTTAGCTCTTGGTCTGGTTGGTCTTTTTCATTTTAGTGTATGTGGTGATTGGGGCAAGAGTTAAAGTTTTTTGAGAAGAGTGCTCTACAGCAGTAGTTCTCAGTCTGTGGAACACAGCTTCTTTGAGGTTGGACAGTTCTTTCACAGGGGTCACCTAAGACCATTGGAAAACAGTAGCAAAATTACATTTATGAAGTAGCAATGAAAATAATTTTATGGTTGGGGTCAGTGCAGCATGAGGTATTAAAGCGTCACAGCACTAGGAAGGTTGAGAACCACTGCTCTACAGTGTTTGCCTGTCCCGAAGGTATTGATTGCTTTGAATTTAACCACACTGGCTGTCTTCTGCACACAGCTTCTTCCATGTTTTTCCTAAGGGTGTGATGGCATACTTTTGCTGAACCCAGATGCATTGTTATATTAGGTTCTTCCAATCTGCAAGGATCAGAGATATTTCATATCATAAGGATTGTGGCGGACTTTGGCGCAGAGGGGAAAGCAGGTGAAGTGAGTATCTTATGAAAGATCAACAGGAAAGTCATTCAGGACAAGAGCAACTCAGAAACCCAGACAGACCCTGGGCCCAGCACAGGATCTGTCGCTTCTTCCTGTAGAGGTCTCATACTGCTCTTTCTTGTTAATCTTGTTAATCCAGCAGGGGACTCGTCCTAGAGCCTGTTTTCAAGGCTGCAGCTAGCCCCTGAACTCGATATCTTACGTCTTGGAATCATATCTTTAGAAAGGAATGGAGAGTAGAGTCTTTTTCTGTAGATGGCAAGGTGCTTGTGCACGTGCAGCAGGCTGGACAGGTTGTGGATGTGTGAGATGGGTCTGGTGGTTAGTATCCCATTTTCAGAGACAAAGGGGGTTTGCCAGCTGCCACTGGCTAGGGAGCAAGAGTGCCAGGTTTTCTAGACCTTTCTGCATTTTCTGCTACCCCATACTAAGTGGTGAGAGTATTGGAAATTCAGAGGAGATTTGATTAAAGCAAATTATAGCTAAGGTGAGAGGTAAAGGAGGCCAGGCCTCCCATGAGCTGAGGTGATCCTTGGGGCAGTATATTTTAGACTATGTCTGTGTGTCTCTTGGGTATGGGTATGGACTGGAAATAGAGACACAGGGAGGGGACTTGTCCTGCTGAGCTAAAGGTCATAGGAAAGGAGAGACTGAGTGTGCGGGACAAGCAGAAGATTTTAGTGCCATGACAATGTAGAACTTAGAAAAATCAAGTGCAGCGCAGTGAGAAAAAGCAGTGGAGTCTCGTAGGGGTTCTTAAAGGAGTGGGCTGGAGCAGGAAGGACTGAATAGACTCCCTGAGAAGCAGAGTTAATAGGCTCTGAGTCTAAGTAGGTGTGAGGCAGGAAAGAGACCTGCTGAGGCAGAGCCTCACAGTCTGAGGAAGGTGTCCTGAGAATGTCAGCTCTCACCTGGGCAACCCTGACTCTCCTGCCCGCCCCGCCATACAGACCTCCCAGTGCTTTGGTGAGTTAGTTCCTCCAGTAGTCAACCATGGATGGGCAGAGCTGCTCACAAACAGGACGGCTAATGCTTTTAGAAAGGGGATCTCTTTTTCTCAGATGAGGATACACGGGAGCCTTGCTATGGGGACACTGATGTTCTCCTGTACCTTATCCTGTTCGCTATTCCCTCTTTACTGAAGTCAATATGCCTAAATAAAGCCGTGGCGAATTCTGAACCACAGTCGCTCCACTACAAAAGGCATGCCCGGCTTCTTTAAGACTTGAGAGGTTCTCCCAGTCCCAGTGACTATTCCAATTCAGCTACACTTGGGTTCCCAGAGAGGACCCTGCAAATACTTTGAACCTACAGGAGGAGGAGCTATTGAGAGTCACATCTGAGATGTCTCAGTGTCTAAGAGGAGTCCTCAAAGGAGGAATGCCCTGCTGCTCTCTTCACCCAGGTAGAACTTGGAGAAGGGAATGGAATTGCTGTGCTGGCAGCTGGCCAGGGCCCTCAGCTAGAGGCAGATAAGCCACTTCCACTCTCCTGAAACTGGCTGTTTCCTCAGTGGTGGTGGGAGGTCCAATCCCAGGGTCTTGAACTTGGAGAAGCAAGTCCTCTACCAGTAAGCCATATCTCCAGCCCCTAGCTTACATCTCTTCAGGAATGCCACCTTAAAGACTGTGCCCATACATACTTAGGACTACTTTGTGCTGGCCTCCCCTCTGCTCCCTCACTTCATGCCCTGCACCTGAGCTGTGAGCAGACACTAGGCAGATAGACAGTGGGAGACAGGAAATCCCAGTCAAGGAAAGTAGAATGCACGTGAGCTTGAAATGACATGATGTCCTTAGAGAAAATGTGCATCGTGAATGGAAAGGGAATCCACTGTGTGGGGCCGAGAGTTTATGAGAGGTGGGTGTGGCTCACCTCACGCTGACCTCGTAAGTCGTGCTTTGTAGTTTCCACCTGCCCTCCCAATAGAGTGGCAAGCGGCACTGAGGAGGGTTTTCATCAGGGGTCTGATTTTTGTATAAGACTGGAGGGCCCTTTGTCCTCCAGCACTTCTGTAAGGCAGACAAGATACACTGTCACCTTTAATATCTGAGAACATTCAGGTCCCGGGGGTTAAAATCTTGCCAGAGGTCTCAGGAGCTAGAAAGTAAAGGGCCTAGAAGTGACTTGGCTTCCTTGCTTGGGATCGCCATTCTTAATAGTCTTCTAGAAAGCTGCCTGCTGCTGGGTGCAGGGTAGGCACTGGCAGGAGCAAGGTGAAACAAATGGCCATTTATACGCTCTCACTGAAGGAGTGTGGTGTTCAGGTCCCCACCACTATGCTGGAGCACAGAGAAGGAGAGACCTTGAGAAGCTCCATGCTCACAGTTGGGCTCTGGCCTGAGAAAGTCCGCCCATCACTGCGTCATTCCTAAATGTACTGCAGCAGCTATGGTGTGGTGCTAGCATTTATCTGTTGGTGGCTGGCTTCAGATCCCTGGTGCTGGTCAGCTCCAAGTCCCTATCCCAGTGTGACCCCCAGCCCACAGGAACAAGTCCTTTTCCTCTGTGTTTTGTGAAGGTTTTTTTTTTTTTTGCATTTTTGTTTTGTTTTTTCTTAAAGCAGCAGTGCCTGTCTTTTTCACCAAGGAGCAGCAGTAAAGGATGGTAGTTTGTAGATCAGCCAAACCCAGATTATAATTCTGTTGCTGCCTTCTTAACTAACTGTGGAAGTCTGTGGAAATCATTGAATATGTATGAGCCTCAGGCTCCTCGTCTCTAAAATGAGCAAAGCCAAACATACCTGGAAAGATGTCTGTGATGATTAAAATGTGCCAATGTTTCAAAAGTGCCTTGGAGCACAGCCTGGCACACACGAGTCCTTGGGTTATGGCAGACTTAATTATTGTTCTTATCACTGTCACCACACCACTGCTGCTGCCACTGCAGTGAAAGAATGTTCTGGAAATAAAGACTAGTGGGAACAAAATGCCTTCTAGTCCTACTACCAGGATGCAATTGCCCTGTTAATTTACTTCTGTTACCTTTGGAGCCCCTCCCCCAGTTCTAAACACACAAGATTTTATAGTCAGTTGGGGTTTTTTTTCCTGTATGGAAGGAATGCATCGTAATGTTTTTCTTATATTTAATAGATTTCTCCTGCCCCACAATTAAAAGACTATTGTATAAGACTCAACAGAAGCAAAAGAAAACCATATTCCCATCTTCCTCACCCCCAGACCAGAGACAGGCACTAATGTCTCTCCTCTCAGTCATTTTTATTCATGTTCTGTTATAGAGTGAATATTGGATTGTGGATACAATTTTTATGTGATTTTTCCCAGTTCACATGATATTTGAAATATTTTCTTAGTGCAAGCTCCACTCTGTAGGCTGCTTAATAGTTCACCAGATAGATAGCTCTACTATAGCTTCCATAAAGATTTGAATAGTTCACCAGATAGATAGCTCTACCATAGCTTCCATAAAGATTTGAATAGTTCACCAGATAGATAGCTCTACCATAGCTTCCATAAAGATTTGAATAGTTCACCAGATAGCTCTACCATAGCTTCCATAAAGATTGCTGTTAGACAACAAAGCTTTTCCTGGTGTCAGTCTGAGTTGCTCCCTGTAACAAACAGACTTGGGGAGCCAGTCTCAGTACAACCAGGAAGCTTACGGTGAACTCTCTCTCTTTTTTTTTTTTTTTTATTGAGAAAAGGAAAAAAAGTATCCGCCTCCTCCCAGCCTCCCATTTCCCTCCCCCTCCTCCCACCCTTCTCCCCCTACCCCAAACTCCCCTACCCCTCCCTCTCCAGTCCAAAGAGCAGTCAGGGTTCCCTGCCGTGTGGAAAGTCCTAGGTCCTCCCCACTCTGTCCATGTCTAGGAAGGTGAACATCCAAACTGGCTAGGCTCCCACAAAGCCAGAACATGAAGTAGGGTCAAAACCCCGTGCCATTGTCCTTGGCTTCTCATCAGCCCTCATTGTTCGCCATGTTCAGAGAGTCCGGTTTTATCCCATGCTTTTTCAGTCAGAGTCCAGCGGCCTTGGTGAGCTCCCAATAGATCAGCCCCATTGTCTCAGTGGGTGGGTGCACCCCTCGTGGTCCTGACTTCCTTGCTCATCTTCTCCCTCCTTCCGCTCCTCATTGGGACATTGGGAGCTCAGTCCAGTGCTCCAGTATGGGTCTCTGTCTCTATCTCCATCCATCACCAGATGAAGGTTCTATGGTGATATGCAAGATATTCGTCAGTATTGCTATATGATAGGGTCATTTCAGGTTCCCTATCCTCAGCTGCCCAAGGAGCTAACTGGGGACATCACCATGGGCTCCTGGGAGCCACTCTAGGGTCAAGTCTCTTGCCAACCCTAAGGTGGATCCCTTAACTAAGAATTGTGCTTCCGTGCTCCCCTCTCCAACCTTCCTTTATCCCAATCCTCCTGTTTCCCCAAGTTCCCCCCCTCCTTCCCTTCTCACTTTTCTCTCCCCATCTCCCCTTACCCCCATCCCACCCCACCCCCAAGATCCCAATTTTCTCCCTGGCAATTTTGTCTACTTCCCATAGCCAAGAGAATAACTATATGTTTTTGCTTGGGTTCACCTTCTTATTTAGCTTCTTTAGGTTCACCAATTGTAGTCTCCGTGACCCTTATTTATGGCTAGAAACCAATTATGAGTGAGTACATCCCATGTTCATCTTTTTGGGTCTGGGATACCTCACTCAGGATAGTGTTTTCTATTTCCATCCATTTGCATGCAAAATTTGAGAAGTCATTGTTTTTTACCGCAGCGTAGTACTCTAATGTGTATATATTCCATACTTTCTTCATCCATTCTTCCATTGAAGGACATCTAGGTTGTGCCACTAGTCCCCAGTAAGTTGTCATGGGAGATTCGGGTCAATGACAAGCCACCTCAAGCTGAGAGACAGTCTGGAGCCACTTCTCAAGGGGGCTTCTTTGTCACACTCTGTCAGAGTCCATGTAATGTGTGTAGTCCCCTGTATCCTGTTGAATCTGGGACATGGGATCCCAACTCTGTGCAGGGCAAGACCCAGGAGCCAGGCTGCCCTTGTCACCCACAGCACTCAAAGCCTTGAGCACTTCCCTGTGATCTGAACTTTTAAGTCCACCAGGGCATCGGGACAGGAACCTGTCAGAGTACCAGAGTCACACTGGCTCTACTATTTTTAATGTTTTAAATTGAAAAAGCACTTCATGTTTACGGGAATACTTTGCTTGTATGTATGTGTGCCTAGTGCCCATGAACACCAGAAGAGGGCATCAGGTCTCCTAGAACTGGAACCACAGACAGTTGTGAACTATCATGTGGCGCTAGAAATTCATTCCAGTTCCTCTGGAAGAGTAAGCCAATGTTCTTACTGCTGAGCCATTTCTCCAGCCTCCCCAGTCTTTTTTTTTTAATTAACATGTATCATGTACATTTATCATGTACAACATGAGGTTTTGAAGTAAGTACACATTCCAAGCTGATTTATGCATTATCTCACATACTGTCATTTTCTGTGGTGGGAAAGCTTAAGATACACTCAGCATTTTTCTTTTCCCCCTTCTCTCTCTCTGTCTCTGTCTCTCTCTCTCTCTGTGTGTGTGTATTCATGTTTGCATGTAAGTGAGCATATGTGTATGTGGGCATTTATGTACATGTATATATGTGTACATGTGAAGCCCTGAAGCTGGGAATCATTTTCCATTGCTCTTCCACCTTATTCACTGAGGCAGGGTCTCTCACACCAAATCAAAAGAAAACGTTTTGCAGTCCACCTTGCTCTAGGGATCTGCTCTGGAGATCCGCATTCCAGTCCTCATGCTTGCACAGCACAGGCTGTAACTCCTGCCACTCAGCATTTTCAAGAATATAATGTACTTTTATTAATTACAGTGATTTGTGGACTCATATGGATGAACCCAAAGAGCACTCTGCTAAATGAAAAAAGCCAGCTGCAGAAAGGCTGGATGCCCTCACTCTTGTGGAATCACCCCTGTGATCATGAAAGTTCTCATTCTCAGACTTGCCCTGGAACCCAGGACAAACCATGTCCTCTTGCCAAGCCAACTCTCTGTTCTAATACTGTAGCTGATGTACATGGCCCTGCCCACATCAGCTGAGAGTACCTGCCCTCCTCCTCAGGCCTGGGGTTAAAGTGAGCATCTTGATACAGGTCACACATGCTTCTTCAGGGTGCAGAACTCTTACTTAGCACTCAGGGAGCCATCTGTGCTTTTCCACCCTTGCCACCTCCTCCTGAGACCCAAGGGGCTGGAGAGACTGGATTCAGAACCCTGAATGACCAGCTGTTCTTACTCTGAGGCATTCTTTCTTTCTTTCACGCACATGGTGCTTGTATTCATTCTCTCATTTGTCAGATGTTAGCTGAGCCCCAGGCTTCATACATTTCACAAGCGCAGTGCAGAGGTGGGACACAGCTATGTTCTCAGAGTACGTGTGCTAGTGCAGAGACCAGAAGAAATACTAGAAGACAAGATGCCCGCTGCATTGTGATGCCTGGTAGATGGGCAGGTGACAGAGGTGCTTGAGTCAGCCGTTACACGCTAGAGCCAGAGTTCAGTAGGTGCTCCAAATGAAAAGTGAGCAGAGCCTTCTGTGTAGGCAGTGGGGTGAGGCCATGCTGGGTGGACGAACAGGCATAGACTCAAGCACAGGAGAACACCATGTGTTCAGAGGCCACAGGGAGTCTGGATTGGAAGGGGAGGGGACAGAACAGAAGCATCTGCTTCTACTGACTTCTTGGCTCATTTTATCACTAGATGACAGTGATGGTCTTTTTAATTCAGTATTTGAAAACTGTTATCTTTATTGCTATCTTTCCAGTTTTTTAAAGTAACATATGCGTTATAGAAATTTAGAAAAATGTACTAGGTGTGGCAGCCCGCTCCTGTAATCTCAGCACTTAGAAGATAGAAGCCAGAGCGTAAAGCTAGCTTTAGCTACATGAGACACTGTCTAAATTTCTGTATGTGTGAAGGGTACTAAGAGATGGCTCAATCTGTATGTGTGTGAGGGCTGCTAGAGAGATGACTTGGAGATTAAGAACATTGACAGAGGACCTAGGTGCAATTCCTGGCACCCACAAGGTAGCTTACAACTGTTTGAAAACCCATCGCAGGGGATCCACCGCCCTCTTCTGACCGCTGTGGTTACTACATGCACATGGTGCACAGCCATGCATGCAGACAAAAGCCTAGATGCGTAAAATAAAATGAAAAAAAATTAAATCAAACTAATTAAAAATTTTAAATAAAAAAGAAAATTTGAAAAGTAAAAAGCAGAAAGAAAAACATCACTGGTAGTCTAATTAGCTAAAGACAACTTTAACATCTTGATGCGTTTCTTTTTGATGTTTCTTCATATATATATATATATATATATATATATATTCATATAGCTGTGAATATGTTATAATTATAATTTTAACCTTTGTATGTGATGCTCCTTTCTACATCTTTCTAAGATTTGCCAAAATGAATGTGCATGCCATTATAAAATAACTATGATCATAAAATTTACCAGCTGAGATATATATCTGTTTTTTCTAATGACACATATTTTCTTTACAGATTTCTTGTGGCTCAGAACACAATTTGGCAATAATTGGTAAGTAACTTTTATAATGGTAACAGTTTATTGTGAAACCCATGTAAGAGAATTGGAGAAAGTCTTTGGGGAACCAGGCTTAGTGGTGTGCATCTGTAACTCCAGCATTCCAGAAGCTAAATTCAAGCTCTAAACCACCATATATACTGGGATATATAGTGAGACCATGTCCCCTGTGTGTGGTGGTGGTGGAGGGAGATACTGGGATATATAGTGAGACCATGTCCCCTGTGTGTGGTGGTGGTGGAGGGAGATACTGGGATATATAGTGAGACCATGTCCCCTGTGTATGGTGGTTGGGGGGGAGTTTGGGGGACTATTTTTGGTGACAAAGCATTTATTAGAAGCCCATTTTATGAACATTTCAGACTATATCATTGAGTATCTTTTTTAAAATATTTATTTATTTATTTATTATGGATACAATATTCTGTTTGTATATATGCCTGCTAGAAGAGGACACCAGACCTCCTTACAGATGGTTGTGAGCCACCATGTGGTTGCTGGGAATCGAACTCTGGTCCTTTGGAAGAGCACGCAATGCTCTTAACCGCTGAGCCATCTCTCCAGCCCTCATTATTGAGTATCTTTTGAAGGTGCCTGAATTGACTCAGAAAATAATATTTCTAATTCATATTCTTGGGCATCATGTATAGACAGCAAGACATAAAACCAAGGAGTGAGGTGAACACTTCTGGATCTCTGCATAAACCCATTCTAAAACCTTCTTTCCTCTTGATCTGGCTTTGCCTTTGGAAGCACAGGGCTTGACTCACAGCCCCTGCTGCCGGGTATACAGCTACACCAGCACACTCCCAGTCAGACACAAACCTTTTAGTTGGCTCTGGATAATGCAAGTTCACGGTTTTCATGATTACCCCCAAGAGTAATTAATTCAGGAAAGCCGTCCATTGATGTCCCTGGTCAGTTCAGGCTGAGCTGCACAGTGGGGCAGAATGGACTTCTTAGACTCTCACTGCTCATGACCCCTTTTCACCACACGATTCCAGGTACACATGTATATAAAGTACATATACAAATCAGACAAATACTGGCAATAGCACTTAAAGAAATTTGTTTTAAAAACAGTTCTTTGGTATACATGAACTTTTATTATTAAAGGGCAAAGCAGACTTGTGTATTGATGAGATGGGTGTGCATGTTTATTTTTACATACAGAGTTAAATCTTGGTTGAAAGTTTGCTATTCAGTGCCATCAGTGCTGAGTACACCACTTCCCCTAAATACCCAGTACAAGACAGCAGTGTTTAGGACCATTTCAAAAATTGCTGCAAATTCTGTCCTCAGCCAAAATTCATTTAATGTTTAAAACTTAAGTTAGGTGTGTGTATATGTGTAGGCACACACAGCACTTGTTTCCGGGATCAAAACTAAGATCTTTAGGCTTGGCGGCAAGAGCTTTTACTCACTGAGCCATCTGGCCAGTTCTGTTTAATGACTTTTAAAAAAAGAAAAAAAGAAAAGAAATTCAAATCAACAACTCATAGCAGTTCTTAAAATCAAACATTTTAATGTAGCACAGGCCAAAGATGTACTACTTTGGTATTGCTGAAGCATGACAGAGTTAGAAAAAAGTCTTTGTTTTCATACTTTGACCATCATGCTTCTAAGAGCAGAAACCAATTTATATCACAGGGAGTCTGACCTGGGTTTTCAGGCCAGAAAAAGTTGACCTCATCTTGTGTACAGAATCAAGGCTGCAGTGAAGTCACATACATGATACAGCATGGGCAACGCTACCGTAACACCTGACTTCGTTACAGAATTGATTTTGAAATAATTGGTTATTGCTGTGTGTTCAGAAACTTTGTACTCCTGCTCAGTTTCTCACAGCCCCCATATTCAGTCACTGTACCCAGATGAGGTTGTCATCATGGACTACAGTGTAGTGGCAAGGGTCCAGAGTTCAGTGCAGGCTTCTGTACTGGTGGGAACTCAGACAAGGCATTTAACCCCCCTTCCCTGCTGCCTCATTTTCCTTGTCGTTAAAACAGAGGCGGCAGCAGTGCCCAGCATGTAGTGTTAATGTGATAGAGTATGCGCTGTGCTGAGAACCCAGTTTGGTTTCCAACAGTCATGTCCAGCAGCTGACAGCCACCTGTAACTCTTGCTCCAGGTGATCCAAAGCCCTCTCTGACCTCCATAGACTCTGTGCTCACTTGTACAAACATATGCACATAATTAAAACTGAAAGTAAAACCTTTTTTAAAAAAAAGTTAAAATTTTTTAAAGAAATGTTAGGTGCTGTTTGATATGGTTAGTTCCCTGGGTTGTCTTTCTTAGACTTTAGTTCTCCTACCTGTAAATTGAGATGTTTCCCTCAAGTCTCCACCTGCCTCTTGCCAGTGTTTTGTTCTGTTTTTGTGTCCTAGCCTCAGACTTTAGGCTTCTGGAAGGGAAGCACTCTGTGCCCTCCTCCCCTTTCTTGCCTTTTTCACAGCACCGTGAGCAGCACCTGACTAAGCAGAGTCACGAGCATGCTTGACTTGAGCTAGACTCCGACAGCGGTCTGGATTGGAGTAGACCGAGTGTTTGCCCCAGTGTCATGTGCAAGAACCAAGGACAGCAGAGAAAGGAAGCTGCTGGTAGCGGTGGGGAGCTGGAGGAGCTGGAGGCAGGGAAAGCTAGGAAAGCTATCAGTAACCATGCCTGCTTTGCAGCAGGAGCAGGTACTTTGCACCGGAACTGCTGTGGTCTGGGTGTAATTAAGATGAGCTAATGAGAGAATCTAAGGCGGCGCCCAGTCGCTGCTGCTGCCGCTGCATGGAAGAAGGCAGTTTCCCCTGGGACCAGCATGGACAAGAATGTTGAAGGTAATCTATACATGAAGCAGCCCACACTAGCAGAGTTGGAAGTTGACTGACAGAGGCAGCCTGAGACCTGGAAAGAACAGAGCCAACCAGCAGACAGCCATGTTTCAAACCAGCTCCATCTCTGTGTGAACTCTATTTCCCTCCTCATCCCTGCAGTGGGGATCATAATTCCTAGTCGTGGGACTACTGTGCACATTGGACAGGATAAAGTACACAAGTTGCCTCTTGTGTCTGTTTCTTTGTTTCTGATTTTCTTTGGTATGGAAAGTGGTAGAGAAATGTTCTAGTGATGTATTTCTTCATTGGGAGAAGGAAATGAAGATATTTTAGGGAAGAGGAGCCCTGTGTTATCTCAGTGAGGCTGTCGGAGTCAGTGTGTGGGGACTGGACAAGTGTTTGAGTCCTTTGAAATCAGACATTGTTCTTGGTTTTAGCTTAGAGCTTGATAAGAATACTTGTCTCATATGCCTGAGGCTCCGGATTTGATCCCAATACTATATACAATAAAAATATAAATATAAGTAAATACATAAATTAGCTGGGCATACTGTAATCCCAGCATGTACTTGTAATCCCATTTTGTGGGAGGCTGAGTTAGTAGAATCATTGCAAGTGAGAAATCAACCTGGTTTACATAGTTACGCACGTAGTAACAATTACCATAGGGAGACCCTGTTCCACCCCACTAAAGTAAATGAGATAATAATAATATATATATATATATATACCTTCATGAGTTTATATGTACCATGTGCCCACAGAGGTCAGAGGACATCAGATCGCCTGAGTTTCCGATGTTGGTGCTAGGAGCTGTGCTCAGTTCCTCTCTAACTCCACAAACATAGTTTTTGTTTGGTCCTTAGTGCCTAGGGACTGGCTCAGTGTGTTAAAACAGAGAGCTCCAGGTCAGGAAAGATAGGCCCAGTCACAGTATTCTCAGATGTCATTCCGCTTGGGAGCTGAGACTTGGGTGCTTTGAGATAATATAGTCCCCAAAGGGTGCCTTGCAGAGTGCACTCTTTGCAGGTAGTAGTAACAAGAAGCTGGAGGCCAGCAAAAGAGAGGCAAGCTGGAAAAGAACCCTAGCAGCTTGAGTCCCTGCTCCCAGCTGCCTCCTCCCCCAGCCCCATTGCCATTGCTGTATTACACAGACTTCTGCCTCCAGTCCACTCTAAACCCAGCACCAGTACCTGGTACCATATCCCACACAAGATAGACTTGGAGTACTTCCAGAGTAGACTGGTATAGAATAAAAAGAACCAGACTGTGTTCACAAGCAGGAGCCTTAATGGCTAACAAATGTGTTCTGACCAAACAGGCTGGAAAGGGAGGTGAGACAGAGAAGGGGGCAGTCTGGCATGAGGATGTACTCTGTCCTAAGGAGTAAGCACAACTCCACAAAGTAATGTGTTCTAACCCACTTTATGGGTAGCTGAGACGCGGGGCTTAGGTGGGCTAAGCAAGTTTCTCAGAAGTGCACATGGTGAAACTTCTGGCCTACCTCCAAGACTATTCTTTCCACCCACCATGTCCTGTGCCTGAAGCAGTAGCAGGTTCTGGTTACATTATTGACCTCACACAGTTGTTAGTAGAAAACTGTCTGATACAAAATTAAGGGTACATTGTTAGCTGTTACATTTATCTGTTATTACCTTATAAAGGGAGTGGTTGTAATTGACTATAAAGGGACTGAGACCCAGAGGCCCCTTGAAAGCCGTAGAGACTAGAAAAAAAAGGTGTCTTTATCCTGTATGCCAGTGTCCTGGACAAAGTCTGCATGAAAGGATGAATCCTGCCCATATCTGAGATCTGGACATCTCAGGAGCTCTGGAGACAGTGCCAATGCCAATTTGTTCCCAGTCAGGATCCTGCTACCCATTTCCCAAGCAGGGACCCAACCTAGGGCAAGGTTCTTGGCGGCCACGTTTTGGCTTCTTCCAGAGAAAAGAATTCTGCATCATGACTTTATCTGCATCTAGGTTTCTTTCTCCCCTTCTTTGGCAGTTTAGATGAATTCTTCCCTTAGTTTCCCAATTAATTCTTTCTTGCTGTCTGGTGCTTGCCACCAGGCTCCTGTGGTGAGGCAGGATGGCAGGTGGTGCGAGTCCCTGCCTGGAAAGGACTATTAGATCTAGCTCTGCAGGTGCTTAGATGACAGCTGAGGAGAAAACCACTCAACCTCCTGCCTCCTGCAGTTACCCAGTCTGTAACCTCACCATCTTGATGCCCACCCCAGAAGTGGGACTTCCTGAGTGACATAGGCATGCAGAGTTTCTGCTCTGTGTCTGCACACCGTAGGTACCTGGGCTGGTGCTCACTCACCTGGCTCATTCGTCTTCTCTCTTCATTTCTTTTCACTCAGGATTTCCATCCATAGTTTCCATTGTAGACAGGCTGCTGTTGGCCTAAGTGTCCAAGATCACATGGCCACACTTCTCTGAAGACCCTTGTTGGGAAGGTGGTTCAGTACACAAAGGACCTGCCAACTGTTCTAGTTACTTCTTTCTACTTGACAAAAGCAACTGGGCAGGGTTTATTTTGGCTCACAGTTCTAGGGGTACAGCCATCTTGGCAGGAATTCATGGCAGCCAGAATAGAAGGCAGCTGTGCACATTGGGCACAGGAAGCAGAGACTGATGAATGCTGGTGCTCAGCTCACTTTTCCCTTTTCATTATGTCTGAGACCTCGGCCCATGGGATGGTACCACCTCAGTTAACCTGATCTAGGTAATCTAGTGACTGTCATCGTGTGCCTGTCAGCCAGCCAGTTGTCTACTCTGTGGGGCTCCTGGAGAATGACATTTGAGGTTGTCCTTGGGCCTTTACACACATGTCCATACACAGGAGCATATACATACATGTACATATACAGAAAGAAGAGGGGTAGGCAAGGAGAACCTTTCTCTGCACTCACGCAGACCCTTTGAAAAGGATGCTATTGCTGCTGGCTTTCTGAAGCACAAGGCTTGCCAGGCAGCCTTTGTTAAAGGGTTGTATATTGGCAGGACACATGGTCCTACTTTTTCAAGTAAAGCCAGTTTCTTTACTTGTTTGTTTATTTGTTTCTGCTTTTCGAGACAGGGCTTCCCTGTAGCTTTGGAACCTGTCTTAGAACTAGCTCTTGTATGCCAGACTGGCCTCGAACTCACAGAGGTCCACCTACCTCTGCCTTCCGAGTGCTGAGATTAAAGGCATGCGTCACCACTTGCGCCTCAAAGCCAGTTCTTATACCATATTGAAATGATAGTCTATGCATCATTTTACTGGTGATTTCCAGCTGCTGAACCCTTGAGCCTTTATTAGATGTATGAGAAGCATCTGACCTTGGCCTGACACCCATCAAACAGGGCCATGTCAGAATTTAATAGAGAAAAATGTAATAGAGGAAAATTACTTTTTTACTTTTATTTTATGGCACCAGCAATGATACCTTTGAACCCTGGGGCTTTGTAGAGTGCTTTGAGGTATGTTCAAACTTGCATGCTCCTCTGTGGAGAGTGATAGGTTGGCTATAAATGCCTTCTCTGATTAGGCCGTTTTGTCTTCATAGCTAAGTGATGAGTCGGTGCTGCTGTGAACATTGTTACATCACTGTGGGAAAGTGTACTTATAATATACATTTCCAAAAGTGAAATTATTATACAAAAGCGGAATTGTAGTTTTGATTTTTGCAAGACATTGCAAAATTCGCCTCCGTAAGGATGATAACGTTTTCTTTCCAGTCAACGATATGCAGCAGTGCCCGCTTTTTGCAGTGTGCCTGACAGAGGGTGGGAAGGACTTGGGTTTTTGCAGTGTGCCTGACAGAGGGTGGGAAAGACTCGGGTTTTTGCAGTGTGCCTGACAGAGGGTGGGAAGGACTCGGGTTTTTGCAGTGTGCCTGACAGAGGGTGGGAAGGACTCGGGTTTTTGCAGTGTGCCTGACAGAGGGTGGGAAGGACTCGGGTTTTTGCAGTGTGCCTGACAGAGGGTGGGAAGGACTTGGGTTTTTGCAGTGTGCCTGACAGAGGGTGGGAAGGACTCGGGTTTTTGCAGTGTGCCTGACAGAGGGTGGGAAGGACTCGGGTTTTTGCAGTGTGCCTGACAGAGGGTGGGAAGGACTTGGATTTTTGCAGTGTGCCTGACTGAGGGTGGGAAGGACTCGGGTTTTTGCAGTGTGCCTGACAGAGGGTTGGAAGGACTCGGATTTTGTTTAACCGGGCTTATGTGACTGGTGAACAACTATTCAAGGTGGTTTTTAAATTATTTTTGTTTTGAGACAGTTTCTCTACATAACCCTGGCTGTTCTAGAATTCACTGTGTAGATTGGGGTGGCCTTAAATTTATAGAGATCCACTTGCTTCTGCCTCCTGAGTGCTGGGATTAAAGGTGTGCACACCATTCCTGGCTTTTTTTTTTAACTTTATGCACTTGAGTATTTTGCCTAAATATATATTTGTGTGCCACTTGCTTGTCTGGCTCCCATGGGGCCCGGAAGAGGGAGTTACAGAAAGTCACTAACCACTCTGCAGATGCAGGGATCTAACCTGGGTCCTCTGCAAGAATATGCAAATGCTCTTAACCACTGAGCCACTCTCCAGCCCTAATTACTTACGAACTTGAATCACATTTATGAACTGGCAAGATGGCTTAGTAGGTATAGGCATGCCTCCAAGCCTAGAAACCTGAATTTCAGCCCCGTGGCTGACTCTGAGACCTGGAGAACTGACACCTGCAAGTTGTCCTCTGACCTCCACACCTGTACTGTAGTGTATGTTCACACGCACGCGCACCACAGATGAACATAGCGTTTGTGATGACTAATCTTGGTAGTCAGCCTGGCTAGGTTGGGAAGTAAACAAGTGATTACTAAGGCAACTGACATTGTTCCTATCTGAGAGGGCCTCAGTGTGAGTGTCTATGTAGTGGAAAATTAGACCACAAGGGTTTTGACCCCATGAATGGTTTAATCCAGTAATGAATCCAAATTTTGAATAGACTGTTGGGATGTGATAAATATGTGATTGGAGAGACCCACTTGGAGGAAATGGTAGCTTGAATGAATTCTTAGGGCTGGATCTTGCCCTAACCACTGTCCTCTTACTGCTCCAGTCTGCTTCCTGTCCACCATGATGTGAACTGCTTTATCGTGCCCTCCTTGACACAATGACCAAAGTCTCAGACATCATGAACAAAACAAATTCTTCTCTTAAATTATTTGTTGAGTCATAGCACTGATAAAATTTATAGAACATATATAATGGATTTAAATCCAAAGGATTTGGATTAATGACTTTCACACAAGTTTATGCCCAGGAAACTACCACCCAGAGCAAGATATAAGACATTTCCAACACTTCAAAAGGTGACCTCATGCCCCACCCCAGCTGTAGTTCTCCCTAGACGGGGAGCCTTTGTTCTGTCCATTTGAACATCATATAAAGAGCATGCTCCTGCTGTTTGGCTTGTGGCAAGCACATTGTATCTCAAAGAATTATTCATGCTGTATGCAGCAGCTCTTCGTTGTTGCTTGGTTAGTATTTCTCTCTGTTCTTGTACCACGTCTCATTTCTCCATTTAACGGTTGGTGGACATCTGGGTTTCTGTGCTGGGGGCTGCACGGAAAGCTACTGTAAGCACGGCATAGATATCTCTTGCATGTGTAGCTGAAAAGAGGAGCTATAGGTCATGTGTATAGTCATAGACACCTGTGGCGTTTGGATGAGAGTACCCCTGGGAGGCTCATATGTTTGAATGTTTGGTCTCCAGTCAGTGGAACTTTTTGGAAGGATTGGGAAGTGTGACCTTGTTGGAGGAGGTGCGTCACTAAGTGGGCTTTGAGCTTTCAAAATCATTCTAGTTAGTTTCCTGTCTGCCCCGTGACTGTTGTAAGCTGTCAGCAACTGCTCCAGTGTTGTGCTGTCTGCTATTGCCATGCTCCCTGCCATAATGGTCATAAACTGCAACTGTGGGCTACAGAATTAAATACTTTATAAATTACCTTGGATATGGTGTCTCTTAATTGCAATATGAAAGTAACTAACACAACACTTACTGTTTAAACATTTTCTAAGGTAGTTGCATTGGTTCATACCAGTAATCCGTGGGTGTTCCGTTGTGCTGTGCCCTTCCCACGTGCTGTCAGCCTCATGCCTTAGGCCATTCTGATGAGTGTATGGTGCAGCATCTCACACAATGCAAAGGATTTGCCTATGCTTCTTTTTCATGAAGTTCAAAACCCCCAGTCCAAAGGTGTTAAATCTTTGCCCACTGTTTTACAGTGGATTGTCTGGTTTTCCTTAATTATTTGTGGCTTACAGAGTCTACTATTTATTGGAAAATATCATTGCAAATGTGTTTTTATAATCCTTTGCCATCTTCATAATATCTTTTAGTGAATAAATTTCTCTGTCTTAGGGAAGTCCAGATTTATCAATCTCTTCTTCAATGCTTTGAGGTATTGGTACCCAATTTAAGACATTTAACCCACTCCAAGGTCATCAAAATGTTTTTATGTGAAATTTTGTTTTACCTTTTACATTTAGAACTAAAATTCCATCTCAGATTCATTTTTAAAACATTGCTTCAGAACCGTCTATTAGAAAGTTTAATCTTTAGTCACTGAACTGCAGAGACCTCTTAGTTCAAGGTCAAGAGATTGCATATACATATGAGTGTGCTTTGAGATGAGTCTTTCTTTCTATTATTATCAGTTTGTTTGGTAAGCCCTCCTGCTTTGTTATCCTCAAAGATCACTGTACTATCCCAGCTCTCAGATGGCTGAGGCAAAGAGGATAGATAACCTGGCCTACATAGCAAGACCCTGTCTCAACACACACACATGCAACATACACACTCTCACGCACATACGTGAGAGTTTCTGTCATCTTAGTTATTTTAAGTGAGATTCGGCATCCTTTCCTATGTTGAGGTCATTCACATTCCCCATGAGAAGAGTTATTTCATCCTTGTGCTGGTTTCTTCATTGCTATTGTAATAAGTTACTACGAAATTAATGGTTTCAAGTAACATTGTCTTAAGGCTGAAGTCAAGTCTGGATAGATTTCTGGGCTTAAGGGAGGATGGTGATTTGTTTCTTTCTTTTCTGGTGGCTTTAGAGTAGACCACCTGTTCAGAAGTGACTTCTAGCCCCCTGTCTTTAAAGCCAGCAGTGGCCGATGTGAGCTTTCTCCTCTGGTGTCCTCTGGCCTGACTGTTTCATCCTTCCCTATCCCCATTTGGCCTCATGGTTATACTGGACCCACTTGGATAACTTAGCACAATTTTGTGATGTTAGCTAATCAATTCCCTTCGTTTGTGCATTCAATTCTCCTTTGTCATCTAATCCTAGATTCACAGGCTGTAGGAGTTAGAATGCAGGCATTCTTGAATAGTTAGTGTTATCATGGTACGCTGTCTCCGTGTTACAGGTCTGAATGGCTGTGCTTTCCCTATTTCCCACAGTCATGTGTTAAAATTTAACCCCAGTGTGGGGACACTCAGATATGGGAGATGGGATTTTTGAGGGGTGACTAGGTCATGACAGCTGTCCCATAAGAAAGATTAGTGCCCTTATAAAAGAGGTCCAAGGGAACTTATTTGTTCGTTTCCCTCATGAGGTCATTTAGCAGGTGCCATCTATGAGAAATAGCTTCCACCAAACAAGAAGCCAGTTTTGACCTTGGAGTACCCAACATCCAGATTTTGAGTCGCCGAGTCGTGTTTAGAAGTGACAGCTAGGGCATATTTATTTATTTATTTATTTATCTATTTTTATTTATTTATTAAGGATTTCTGCCTCCTCCCCGCCACCGCTTCCCATTTCCCTCCCCCTCCCCCGATCAAGTCACCCTCCCTTATCAGCCCAAAGAGCAGTCAGGGTTCCCTGACCTGTGGGAAGCCCAAGGACCGCCCACCTCTATCCAGGTCTCCTAAGGTGAGCATCCAAACTGCCTAGGCTCCCCCACAGCCAGTACGTGCAGTAGGATCCAAAACCCACTGCGATTGTTCTTGAGTTCTCAGTATTCCTCATTGTCCACTATGTTCAGCTAGTCCGGATTTATCCCATGCTTTTTCAGACCTAGGCCAGCTGGCCTTGGTGAGTTCCCGATAGAACATCCCCATTGTCTCAGTGTGTGGGTGTACCCCTCGTGGTCCTGAGTTCCTTGCTCGTGCTCCGTCTCCTTCTGCTCCTGATTTGGACCTTGAGATTTCTGTCCGGTGCTCCCATGTGGGTCTCTGTCTCTGTCTCCTTTCATCGCCTGATGATGATGAAGGTTAATATTCATATGTTCATGGCAGCATTGTTTGTAATAGCCAGAACCTGGAAACAACCTAGATGCCCTTCAACGGAAGAATGTATGAAGAAAGTATGGAATATATACATATTAGAGTATTACTCAGCAGTAAAAAACAAGGACTTCTTGAATTTTGCATACAAATGGATGGAAATAGAAAACACTATCCTGAGTGAGGTAAGCCAGACCCAAAAAGAGGAGCATGGGATGTACTCACTCATATTTGGTTTCTAGCCACAAATAAAGGACATTGAGCTTATAATTCATGTTCCTAGAGAAGCTAAATAAGAAGGTGAATCCAAAGACAAACACATAGGCATCCATAGCTAGGGCATTTTATTAGAACAGCCCAGGCAAGCTGACAGCCCTCTCCCACCAGTGGACAGTTGGCTCCTAAGAGCATCCTACATAAGAGACAGCTGTCCTTTCTTGGTAGTGTTATTGCACAGATAATTTCCTGGGTTTTTCTGTTTCATTTTTACTTTTGGGGTTTTGGCTTATTTGCCTTTATTATTTTTGCCATGTAATCTTTTCTGTTAGTGGGGATTAAGTTTATCAATCCTTTCGATATGGCTTCTGGATTTTAAGCTGGCGCAGTCCTCCACAGGTGTGTGTGGAGGCACACGCATGAGGGTCCAGAACTTAACCTCAGTGTCAGAACTTAAGCACCCGATCCCCCCCCCCTTTTTTTAAAGACAGGGTCTCTCGTTAGCCTGGTAGGTTGCCAAGTAGGTTAGACTGGCTGGACATTGAGCATAGGGATCTGCCTGTTTCTACTTTCCAAGAGCTGGGATTACAAGTGTTGCTTTGCCTATGTGGGCTCTGAGGATTAAATTTACATTCTTTACTGACTGAGCTATCTCTGGCCCCGTGCTTTTTATTTCCTTCTTCTTTAATACGTTAGGTGTTGATCCATTTGGAATCTGTCCTAGTTTAGAATGTCAAGGTGTGGATTCAACTTCATTATTCTCCAGATGGCTACTCAATTATCTCAATACTGTTGATCGAAGTCTTTGGCTGACTTCCTGGCTCCTGTTGCTACCAGAGTAGCCCGCAGGCTCAAAGAGAGGAAGGAACTTCCCCAGCTTGCCAGTGATGGAGTTACGATACACTATAATGAGTGCTGCCCAGACAGGGGCTTCTCAGGCTGGGTACCAAGCAGAGGGGATGCTGCTGGCTCTGGGCCTCAGGGCTGTGCTCAGTGCCCTGCCCTGATCCTGTCTCACTCTGCTCTGGAACTGATTGATTTGTTTCCGTCTCACCTGCTGGCTTGGATACCATTTTCCTCTCCACCATGCCAGAAACATGATCAGAGCTTCTACATCTGGAAGATATGTTTATTTATTGCTGGTGGTGGATTGGAGAGGGGGGGTTGCTTTCTGCTATTTTTTCTGAAGAAAGAATGTTTATATTCCACCGTGGGAGTCATTCTAAATGACATGGCAAGGTGAGGCTGCCAGGCTTTGGAAAACGCTCCTGTACTTGCTAAATTACTCTGTCAGGCTGGCCCTTTTTAGCACAAAGGTGACCATGACGTTTTTGCGTATTTCTCTGGTTCTTTTAAAGTTGTTTAGGGTAGCAGAAACTGCACTTGTGACCTTCTGCACTTATAGATACAGAAGCCAATGGGAGCTTTGAAAAAGTGAATCTAATAATCAAGGTGAATTTGAGGCAAAATTTGTGAAGAATTGGAGTAAATTAGAATCCTTCTGCTGTGTAAGGGCTGAGCTCTGGTCCCAGCAGTGGCTGACACTGCAGCCTTAGGCAGTTAGTTATTTGGACAAGATAGTTTCTGAAATCATCTGCCCCTCTCAGCATCTATGTTTGTGTCTATGACCTGCATCACCATTTTAATAAAGCTAAGAATATGCACATGCCCCCAAATGCTTTTTTAAATATTGACTAAATAGAATATCTTCCCTATCTTCCCTTCCTTTGGTTTACTTGTGGCACATGGCATTCTGGATACTGTGGGGAAATGTGGCAGTTGCGTGTCTTGGAGAACTCATGTATAGTGAGAAAGAGCTTGGGATGAAATCTGGCACATGCTTTGCTTGTAAATACTGAATGGATGGCTGAGTGAATGGGTACAGCGTACCAGGATGAGAAATAGAAGAGCGAGTAAAGAGGCAGTGGGTTAGTTTTGGAGATCTCTGGGAGAGAGGTAGGGCCTAAGTACTGGAAGTAAGCTTTATGTATAAGGGTGAACATGAGCAAGGGTAGGAAGGCTTATAATGGGGATTCAGGGTCGAGGGACAAGTGGGTGACTGCCAAGACAGTTTAGGGTTACATTGGGCCAAGTCTTCATTCATGTTAACTTTACTGTTCAGAGTGGAGCCGTGAGGCAAAATACTTCAGAAGTCAACTAGCATAAGAAATAAAAATTACCCTGTAAAGGACAGTGCCTTTTTACAGAGCAGAAGTACAGTGAGAGTGGTTGAGTAACTGCTAAGGACTGGTCACTCAGAGTCTTTTGCACGGATCGTTGCAGTTAGTTATCATTTGGGGCTAGGCATGTAGCTCAGCGGTAGAGAACTTTGCCTAGCATGTACGAAGCCCTGGGTTTAATGGCCCCCCTTTGGGAGGGGAGGTAGAAGCTCTTTTTGTCATAAAAAGAAATTAGATAAGAATTGTCTCTTTCTGGTGGAAAAATCCAGACTTGAGAGGGAGCCCAGATTCCAGTTTCTGACTCTATGGGTGTGCTTTTCTCTTCTGATCCCTTTAACTATCAAACTTTGGTAGACCCTCCCAAGCAGGGTCACCTGAGCTTTTAGTGTACACGTGGCAGAAGGTAGCAACAGCAGAGCTGCCCTTACTGACAGCCCTTGTCTAGAGGCAGAAACCAGGCACAGTCCTCCTTTGTCACTAAAGCACAGCACTTCAAAGGCTGTGTGTAGCAACTGGGCAGCTTTGACAGTGGCCACACAGTTGCACCAGTGATCCAGTGAGCCTAGCCTTGGGCAAAGTCTAGGGGCACGTCTGTCTCCCTGGGAGCATCTGGACCCGTGTGTGGCTGCCCTGCATGCTGCCCTTTGCTTCTGGAATCCCTTGTGTCTTTCAGGAACATGTGCAGCTCTTTTCTGGGGGGACTGCTGAGACCATTTGGTCAGATGCAATGACCACATTTGCCCATTTGGCTCCTTCAGCATTTGCTCACTCATTGAGAGTAACAGACAAGTCATCGTAGTGGGCAGATGACCATCTTCCTTTGCTTTGTGAATAAATTAAGAGACTTGATAAGATATCTTCAAAATCCTGCCCAGAACTCACACTCCCAAGACTGCCCGCACTCACACTCCCGAGACTGCCCGCACTCACACTCCCCGAGACTGCCCACACCCACACTCCCGAGACTGCCCGCACTCACACTCCAGAGACTGCCCGCACTCACACTCCCCGAGACTGCCCGCACTCACACTCCCAAGACTGCCCACACCCACACTCCCGAGACTGCCCGCACTCACACTCCCGAGACTGCCCGCACTCACGCACTCACACTCCCCGAGACTGCCCGCACTCACACTCCCCGAGACTGCCTGCACTCACACTGCCGAGACTGCCCGCACTCACACTTGAAGACTTCCTTTTCTCACACCTTCACCCTACCAAGAGAAGCTTCCCAGGTGATCCTTGAAGTAGGAGAAGAGAAGAGGCTTCAGAGAGTGAGGCAGACATGAACAAAGGGAGCAAGGGTATGAGGAGGGTGGAGCTGTATTCTGCAAGACTTGTGAGTCGTCATTTTCCCCAGGCAGCACCTCTGACATGATTCCCACATGCTAAGGGAGTGACATGGGTGGGAAAGAGGCAGAAATCTTACCAAATGGCATTACAGAACAAGAAGAAAAGACCAGACAGGGCATTCTTCAACAAATGCCTTCTAAAATCTGAATTTTGAGTGTTGCCAGATGAAGCTGGCCAAGAACTTCAGCTACAGGAAAGGGCTGCCTCTCATGCCAACGGAGGGTTGCAGGCTCTTAGATGCGATGTGACAAGATGCCTGGCTCAGAGGACCACAGGCTTTCAACAGTTTTCCACATACATGAGCACTGGCTAGGTTCCTCTGAAGAGAAAATTAAGGCAGAAGTGAGGAGTGGATTTGCCCTTCAGACCATGGCACCAGGAGCTCTTTGCTGTGGCTTGTTTCTGGTACCTTCTGCTGTCCAAACAGAAGAGGAATCTTAGTCTTTATATCCCCCACCCTGGTCACTGTAGCCCAGTGCTGCAGGAGCATAGACCTAGTTTCTTTTATTTCCTTAATATTTTATCGCCCTGAGGTTGTTATAAGGATTCAGTTGTAGTTTAAAAGAAATTAAAGAGGGACTAGGTAGATGGCTCAGTTTGTATGGTGCTTGCCATGAGAACAGGAGGACCTGGGTTTGCGCTCTAGAACCCACATTTAAAACAAACACAACTAAAGGGGTGTGGTGGCATCTCTTGCTGTTCCTGAAACTGGGGAGATGGACTCAGGCAGATCCCCGGGGCTCTATGGCCAGCAGGCCTAGCCTACTTGGCCAGTTCAGGCCAGTGAGGAATTTCGTGTTAAAAACAAGATGAATGGCTCCTGAGGAACGACACCCAAAGTTGTCCTCCAACCTCCACACACACGCGCACACACGGAGAGGGAGAGCTGTTAATGACTTCAGTAATTTGGTTTTTGGGGTGAAGTAGAAGGAAATAAGGTTCCAGAAAAATAATGGCATAGCAGATTATCAAGCCTCAAATATTGACTGAGCCATACTGGTTGTAATAGAGCAACAGCTGACATTACTGGCCCACGTCTACCTTTACCCACTTTCTGTGTGTTATTAATTGATTACTTATAGTCCTGGTAACATGCGTCACAGACAAGCACAAGGAAGAGAAGGCAAGTGAATGACGGCATTGACCTAGGTGATCTAGTGTCAGGAGTCTGAAGCCCAAGATGGTGAATTTATTATAATTCCCGTTCATTGATCTACTGATAAGAACCGCACAGGGGTCTGTTGCTACTGCCATTTAAAAGTTCTAGCTCAACCCCACTTTGTGAAGTTACAGAAAGATAGCATTCTACCTCCTCTAATACCAGAATAGTAGGAAGATTTGTGTCTCATGAAATGACAAAATCGGGACCTACTCAAGGGTAGACATGTAAGCTGAGGTGAACAGAGTAGCGACAATGGGAGTAAACTTAAGAGAGGCCCTAATGGTAGAAATCTTAAGTGTTGGGAGCTGACTCACAAGGCAATCCCTAGTCCCATCTGTATGTGCTAAGGAGACCAGAGCATGTGCACCCAGCCCCAGGAGCCAAGAGGGTGAGCTTGTGGATCTTGTAGCCTTTGAGCTATCACTGGGGATAGGCAGTGGTCTGGTCTGAATACCATCAGCCAAAGGGCTCTAAAGAGGAAGTTTATGGGTAAGATAGGGATATGGTTTTGAGCGTCTTGGGCTCCAGCACCACATCCACGTGCTGACGTTGCCTTTGTGCATTCCAGAGAGAGCCTGCAAAGAGCAGGTGCCATGTTTTCTTTGCTAATACTGAGTGTATAGAACTAAAGAGGGGTAGGGCTGGAAAGGCTATCGGAGGCTATTTCCACCCCACCTGTACCAGAAATGCCCAGGTCTTAGAAAGGGCAGTGCTGTGAGCCAGCCAGAGCAGGAACCTAGGCACTCTAAGGGAGCAGATCGCCTCCCACTCTGCCTGAAACCTTTTGCTTCAAGCCATGTTTAACAGCAGCTTACCCTCTGGGGAAGACAGCTTTTTATCCTTTACAACATATTGATAACCTTCTGTCGGTCTTATCATCTGGCCATCTTTGCCTCTGCCGTGCTTTCCACAGGCTTTAAAACAATACTTTCTGTGTGTGAGGGTTTGCGTGCATGTATGTGTGTGCGCCATGTGTGTTTTGTGTTCACAGAGGCTAGAAGAGGATAGCAAGTCCCCAGGAACTGCAGTTAAAGGTGGCTGGAAGCTACCCTGTAGGTGCTGCTAGGAATTTAACCTGAGTAACTGGAAGGGCAGCCATCTCCCCAGCCCGATGTTGGTTTTTTGTATGGTTTGGTTTGTATGTGTGGTTTTTGGGGTTTGTTTAGTTTTTTTTTTTTTTTGGTTTGTTTTTTGTTGTTGTTGTTTGGTTGGTTGGTTTTGTTTGGTTTTGTTTTTTGGTGGTTTTTTTGTTTGGTCTTTTTTTTTTTTTGAAACAGGATTTCTCTGTAGCTTTGGAGCCTGTCCTAGAACTAGCTCTTGTAGACCAGGCTGGCCTCGAACTCGCAGAGATTCCCCCTGCCTCTGCCTCCCGAGTGCTGGGCCTAAAGGTGTATGCCTCCACTGCCCAGCTAAGTTAAATTTTGTTATAGGGATGCATGCGTAGAACTATATTAATGTAGTTGTAAGAGGGAGCATTAAGTCTGTGAAAGAAATATAGTTCTATTGGTCTTTAGTGAGTTTACACTATTTTTAAGAATATTTAAGTTACATGAGACCCTGTCTCGGAGAACACTCGCTCTGAGCGAGTAAAACCCATCTTGAGTTCTGCCTCCCTGTAGGTCAGGAGGTGGAGAGCAGCGAAGGTCATATGATGGCTGACTCTCAGGGTGCATGGGAAGGGCCGAGCTCAGTTCCCAACCCACGCTGCCCTGGTACGCAGAGCTTTGTGTTGCTTTACATGCTCACAGAGCTTGGCCTGGTCTGGCTGTTGAGTTTTACCAGCGAAGAGGTTCTGTCAATAGAAGAATTCTCTTTAGAGATGAGTGTGCCTTAGCCAAGGTTCCGTCAGAGAAACAGACTCAGTGTAAATGAAAGAATTTAGGATGAGGCTTGGTGTGCGCAGCTGTAGGGACTGCCCAGTCTGTTCTTAGCGCACACGTCAGGAGGGGTGTGCTGCTAAGGAACAGTGGGGCAGGAGCTGAGCCACACTGGACAGGCTGCACTTCTTGGGGAAACACCTCTCTTAGAGCTGTCAGTTTCCCTTTTGTGAAGCCACCTAATTGCATTACCCACGTCTACAGAATACCCAGCAGCACCTGGAATGAATACAGGCTGGCATGTGAAACTGATCGTCACATGGCCCAGTCTCCATTCTAAGAAAATCATTCCAGGGACATCATGGAAGCCAAACTGGTTAGAAGAGGGTTGGAAACACAGAGTCATGGAAGGGGAGGGGGCTGTTTCTTTATTGGAAGGGCAGAGCTCAGTGTGTCAGGAGCAGTGGCTCAGATTCAAGGGGTGGTGCCGATTTTCTGCTTGGTGGACTGGAGGGATGTATCACCATTGAGAAGGGAGGACCGGGAGAGGGGAATGAGCAGATTTTGAGTAAGGTTTTAAATGCAATTCAATGTGAAATATCGGTGACCACCCAAGGAGAATCTCTTCTTGGGATGGAGACCATTAGCCTTTCTACAGAGGGAGGTAGCCACACAGGCCCACTGAAGCCCAGTTTTTCCTTCATGGATACATGGGTAGTGTTCTTTTTTGTTGTTGTTGTTGTTTGTTTTTTGTTTTTCGAGACAGGGTTTCTCTGTGGTTTTGGAGCCTGTCCTGGAACTAGCTCTTGTAGACCAGGCTGGTCTCGAACTCCCAGAGATCTGCCTGCTTCTGCCTCCCGAGTGCTGGGATTAAAGGTGTGCGCCACCACCGCCCAGCTGGGTAGTGTTTCTGTTATGTGGTCTTCTATAGAGTGTGTATCAGGATACTATTAGTCATGCAAGAGCAGCATGTCTGGTGGGTGAGTCTTTTATTCTTGCCCACCATTTACAAGGAGCCAGCCCTTTTCCATTTTACCCGTTACATTTCCATCATTGTGATAAAATATCCTAACAATGGCCAGGCGGTGGTGGCGCACGCCTTTAATCCCAGCACTTGGGAGGCAGAGGCAGGTGGATCTCTGTGAGTTCAAGCCAGCCTATCCTGTTACACAGAAAAACCCTGTCTAAAAAAACAAAACAAAACAAAAATATCCTACAAAAGCAACAAGTGTGAGAGGCTTCATTCTGGCCTCTAATTGCATTCAAGCATACAGCTCTGGGGGCGGAGCAGGGATCACAGCAGCAGCAGCAGGGGCTGGTCACATAGCACCCATAGTCAAAAAGCAGAAAAGGGCCAATCATGCTGCGCCTCAGCTTCCTTTGTCCACTTATGCAGTCCAGGATTCTGGCCAGAGAATGGCAACACTTACAGTGGACAGGTCTCCCCACCTCATGTAGCACAATCAAGATCCTGACACGCTGACAACACTCACCATCACATAGCCCACCCTGGTAGATGTTCTTCTAGATACCAAGAGGCCCTTTCCTCACATCCCTCCGGACAGTGTGTCAACAGTGTTTCCAGATATGCAAACCTCTTCCTGAGGGAAGCCTGCAGGCATACAGTGCAGGCATGATTGATGGCTATGTGCAGTGACTCTCGTTGCTTCATACAATCAGGCTGCTTGGGATAAAGTGTTCTGCTTTCCTTCTTGGCCTCCTCTCACCCAGTTTGCAGATAATAGGGACTTAGTGCCCCACAAGATACTTGCTGAGCGCCAGGCAGTGTGCTGGCACCTTTGTACTACTGGTGACAAAAAGAGGACAGCTAACAAGTGTGTGTTTGCCTCCATGCAAGGCCCTGTGTAAGGAGGATTTTTTTTTTGCCATTTGAAATTTTAATTTAATAATTGCAGCAATCATATAAGGTAGGTACTGCTATCTACATTTGTCTACTTGTATATGAGGGATCGAGGCAGAAAGATTAAGCAGATTGCCCCAGCTGCAAAGTTAGTAGTTGTACAATTAGTGTATATCCAAAGTTTAGAGAAATGTTCTGATTCCCAAGTCCACGGTAAGACCCCTTGCTGTCTTCCTCTGACATATCTATAACCAGAGTTTTAGGGCAAAGGCTAAGGCACCAGCAGCTCCAGCTTGGGCTCAGCCACCTGTCCCAGTGTGCAATTAAATAAGGTAAGAAATGGTGAAAAGTGAGAGAATGGGCACACTGGAAGAGGAACAAGGCCCCAGTGACTCACAAGCTCTTCATAGTCTCTGCTTCAAAGTTGGGTCCGTGCCCTGCCTTTCCTCAGTGATGGACAGCGGTCTGAGAGTAGAAGCTGAATACATCTTTCTTTTGAGCAGAGTGGTTTATCACAGCAACAGAAAGTAAACCAGCAAAGTATGTAGGTGAATGTATGTATTTTCTCATGTATATGACCATGCTTGTGGAGGCCTTAGTTGTCCCTGGGAGTCTTCCTAGATTACCTTCTTTGATGCAGAATCTAAACCCAGGGCTCTCTCATAAGCCTACTCTGAGTGGCTGTGTCCACCGTCCAAGCATTGGCATTACTTACTGCTGCTATGACCACCTGGCATGTGATGGGCTCTGGGAATCCAAACGCTGATCCTCATGTTTGCAAGGCAAAACCTTTATCTACTGAACCAGCTCCCTGGTTCCCAGACCCCACAGTTCTCACCCTGTGGCTCTTGGCTGTGGGAATCAGCACCTTGGGTAAGTTGAGGTGATGAGGGGGTGCAACAACCTGGTTCTAGGGTAAAAAGTAGAGAACTCAGTACACGTTTGGAATCACAGCTCCATTTTGCATTCAGCCCTTCCTCATTTCCATGGAAGCATGGGTTGTGGGATTGTTCAGCCCTACTTTCTCATTAGTGTCCAGCAGTCACCTTGGCCACATCAGCTCTGAGGAGATCTGTGACCATGTACAAATGTGATGACTCTTCAGCAGCAGCTCTCTGGCAAAGTGCCATCAGCACTCAACTGTGAAGAGAGGAGGAATTTCATCCATAGCCCTGCCTCTGTTTGTAGGACAGCTGACTTCACATCTGAGGGTCACCTCAGTAAGTACCATCCCACGCCATCAGTCTCTTCTCAAGAAGCAAGTGCTCACACAGGACCCCTGTGGCCACACCATGACTGTGAGAACATGAACCCTGCAGAGCCTCTGTGCTCTTGTGTCTTAGATGGAGCTCCTTACACTCTTTCTCTTACGACCTCCTGTGCACCTGAGATAGTTTTATGTGACCCCTGGCATCTAAGTATATAAAGTAGGTATCGAATATTTATTGATAAACAAAAAAAGCTTAAAATAAGTTAAGATAGCTCTTCAGTACATAGATAATTTTATATTTTTTAACTATAAAAGCCAAATTACAAACTGATAGGTTGTACTTGGTTGCGTATTTCTTAGCATTTTTTTTTTTTTGAATTTTCGAGACAGGGTTTCTCCGTAGCTTTTGGTTCCTGTCCTGGAACTAGCTCTTGTAGACCAGCCTGGCCTCGAACTCAAAGAGATCCGCCTGCCTCTGCCTCCCGAGTGCTGGGATTAAAGACATGCGCCACCACCGCCCGGCTGGTTGTGTATTTCTATGAGAAGAATTAAATCTTGGCTGAGTCTTGATATTGCAGGACATGAAACATCCCCAGTGCTTTTCAGAGTTGGTTTATAACTGCCAGTGCTGAAAATGCCACTTCACGTGAGTGCATAAAACAGAACACCAGAAGTACGTCTAGGGCCATACATACATTATAAGAAATACTGTCCTAATCCGAAGCCCAAATTCACTTAACTTTAAAAAACAAAAAAATGAAAGTCAACATCTCAAATGACAGTTTTTTTAAAATACAGCATTCTAACACAGTAAAATCCAAAAATGTACTAATTTTATGCTTACATACTGAGAAATGACACTAGGAAAATATTAGAAAGAAGCCATGGTGGGTTTTCGTAAGAGCAGAGAACTAGGTGTGCTCCATAAACACACCACAGTTTATAATGTAAAGTCATCTCAAATCTAAGCTGAGGTGTTTGGGATATAGCCACTGGTTACTGGGTGTTATGATGGCATGCACAGTGCAGAGTATACCTGTTGTGTGCTCAGAATCAAGGAGACCATGAGGTCATGTGATATAACACAGGGGGCACTGCCAAACACATCTTATACCCATTATATGTTTGATTTTGAGTTAATTTTTGGTCATTGTATGCTCATAAACTTTTCATTGTTGCCAAGTGTCTGTGACCCTCCACTTTTAGTTACCTGGCCCACATTGTCAGGCACCCAGGGCATCTCATAGTAATGTCTCATAGTAATGTTATCTCATTTTTTTCTGTGTAACAGCTCTTTGGAATGTGGGTGGCAATTGAGAGCATAGGTTCCAGTCAAGACCAGATTTTGAATCCTAAAATGCTAACTGGTTTTATGTGACCTTGATACAAGCTTAAGTCATCTGAAAGAAGGGAATCTCAATTAAGAAAGTGCTTCCTTAAGATGGGGCTGTAACCAGGCCTAAAAGGCATTTTCTTAATTAGTGTTTGAGGAAGGGGCAGCCCATTGTAGTGTTACCATATCTTAAGGGCTCCTCGGAATCCTTAAGAAACCAGGCTAAGCAAACCATGAAGGGCAAGCCAGTAAGCAACACCCCTTCATGGCCTCTGCTCCTGCCTCCAGGGTCCTGTCTGTTTGACTGCTCTTGATGATGACAGTTATAGAAGTATAAGCCAAATAAACCCTTTCCTCCCCAATTTGCTTTTTGGCCCTGGTGCTTTGTTGCGGCAATAGTAACCCTAACTAGGACACCTAATATGAAAGTGTAACAATTGTATGGCCCAGATCACTTAGCTCTCTGGCTGTGGTTTCCAGTCTACTGATGGAAATGATAGTGCCCACCGCAGAGGGCTGTGAGGACAAGAGTGTGGGAAAACCCTCAGCATAGGCTGCCCACGGAGAGTATTCAGATAGTGATTGTGATGTTGGCTTCAGAGCAGAAGAAACGCTGTCTCAGGGAGGTTAACTGCACATCATCGCTGTTTGACATAAAAGGAAAGAAACTGAGGTTGGGCATCTTGTCAGCTGTCGCACAACCAGTGAGTAGAATTGTTGGACCACAGTCCAGGTCTCCTGATTCTTCACCAGACACCTCTGAAAACTGAAATAAATGATCTTAACTCATTTGAACTAACCCTTGATGATAGAATCCAAACCCAACACCCTTCCTGCTGAATCCTGTTTTTCTTGAAACAGCCTTCCAGTGAAAGGTGGGTGGGATTGTGAGTACAAGCCAAGCACCTGAGTGATAGAGCAGATAACATTGTGAGGAACCATAATTCCCCAGGGTGCTCCCAGAATGCCATATTTTGGTTAATGGATTTTCTCAGAGTATCTACCTCTTCTTTCTGTTCTTCTCTGAAAGTCACTAGGAACGCACTGTAGCTACTCAGTTCCTGTTGCTGGAAGGAACTGAGTGGTTCAGGACAGCAGCTAGTCTCCTTAGATGGCAAAGGACCTTGGTGAGGTGTTCAGCTGCCAGGTGTGAGGTGCAGGACTCTCCTGTCTGTTCATCTGTCTGGGTCTTTCACAGGTGTTACACTGTGCTGTGCACTGAGCCGAGGGGCAGAAAGGGAACAGTTATCTCATATCACATGTGGTGAGATGAGGTGCAGAGAACATGGGTGTTCACTAGGACCTTGAGTCAGAACCAGAACTGGAGTGGTGTCATAAGACAAGCATACCTGGCTTTGAATCCTGGTTTTGCCACTTAGTGATAGCATGGCCTTTGAGCATGTTACTCTTAGGTCCTAGGGTTTCTCATCTGTAGAATTCAGATGATTTTAGGGACTGGGATACATCTCCATGGTGCAGTATGCACTAGAACACACAAGGCTCTGGGATCAACCCCCACTACCACCAGAAATCCCAGAAATCTGGGAGGTCATTGAAATGATGTTACTTTATGGATTCTAACAGAGAAATTGGCATTGTGCCTGGTCTCAGAACGCAGACAGGCATTGAGCCTGGTCCTCAGCACACGGAAGCTCTTGCTATTGTCTCCCACTTACTTCAGTCTACCAGGATACCTGCCTCTGTGGTTATAGAAAGCAGGAATTGGACTGGTCTGCCCTGAGACCATCAAACTCTAGAAGTCTCTTTGAAATTGATCTACCCTTCAAGCTTTAGGGAATGGCATTCTTACTTTACCTCTTTCTAGTACATGAGTCAACGAGCTTTTATTCTGTAGGTAAAGCAGTTTTGTATCCAGAGGTGCCGCAAAGTCATAGGCTGATGACTATGTATAGATTTGATGACAGTGAACACCATGGTCTGGAAATGTTTGGGGGATCCTGGAAGGCAGTCTTCTTAAGATTTGCACAGGGTTTGAACATGAGACCAGGGGGCATGTGAGATGAGATTGGACACATTCAGGTGGTGTGGCTGTGGAGGAGAACAGAAAACATTTCAGATGTAAGATGTAATAATCTTGGCTACAACAGAAATTTTCATTGGTGTGGAAACATTTGTGTGTCTAAAGATGGGGAAATCTACTCAAGTATAGACCCTCATGTGTTTATGTAAGCAGGTGTGTATTATCTCATCTACCCAAGACAATTACTAACCTAAAACACTAGCAGTAGAAGCCATCAGAGGCACTCACCAAAACCGATCTTATTGCAGAAGCAAAAGGCCCCAGCTGGTAGTTCGGAGGCCAAGGGGTTGCTCTCTTCTCACCCGTGTTCAGCATTGTGACTTGGGTAGCATGTGGCTTCTTTGTGGCTTACCTCCTCACTTAGACAGACAGTGGGCCTCTTTTGGAAAACCTTTTGGCAGCATTGCCAAGAGCATTGAAGATATTTAGTTACTTTAATTTATTAACTCATATCCTCAAATTCACTTCTAAGGAAAGCTCTTGAATTTGGAAAACTCTGGGCTAGAGTCCAGCTTTTCAGAGCTTTTGTGTTCCACCTCCAATATCATTGGGGTTTTATTTTGTATTTTGGGTGGTGTTCGTTTTGTTTGTGTGTATGTGTGTATTGTTGTTTGACACAAATTCTTACTATGTAGACCTGACTAGCCTGGCCTCGTTATGTCAGCTAGGCTGGCCTTGAGCTTTGTAGCCATCCTCCTGCTTCTGTCTCCTGGTGCTGCCTGCGATTATAGGCATGTGCTGTCACATTTGGCCTCATCTCAATGTTTCTATGCCTTGGTGAAATTAAGAGCTACATCAATGTCTGGAATCCATGTTAGATGAATATTTTCTAAGGAGCATTACACTTCTGAGAGGTAAATGTGAAGTCAGAAGCTATGGATGGAGATATATATATATATATATATATATACACACACACACACACACACACACACACACCCTCATGACAGCTATCATGTGTGCAGTTCCCTCGGTGCAGTGACTTTAAGGACTCCTTCCTGATAACTACTTTCTGTCCATGCGTGCTTTCCTGTGTCCAGTTCATTCCTCCTGAACTGTCCTTCCCTGTTACCTAGCAGCTGCCCACCTCTCCTTTCTGCTCAGTTCCTTAGATTCCCCTTCTTGCTAAAATGACATCACTTCCTCCCCATTCTTGTTCCCACTGACACTGCTCTAACACGTGTGCTTTAGGTGTGTGTTTATGTCTTACCTTCATGTCTCTCATTTGCTTCTGTATACACAGACTGAATGTTCCACGAGTGTGTGATAACCAAGTTCCTATGGCTTGCTAAAAGGCCTAGCATACCCTAAGTACTCAATACTGATTGCATTTTCACTTTTTACCTTTCAATTTTCCATGTTTACTGCTCATTTCATAATGCCCATGCATTATACTTGTAATAGAATAAACATAGCAATAATTCATTTGTTTACTTATGTGCCCTTAAAAAGTAACTACCTCAAAGGTTCTCAAATCTAACAGTGCATCAGAGTCACCTGTCATTTTATTAAAATGCAGAGTACCTGGCCAAGAACCTTTAGCTGTTATCTGGTCACCCATAAGCCCCTCTCTGACCCTTTCAGCTTACCAGTCTGTGTGTGTGTGTGTGTGTGTGTGTGTGTGTGTGTGTGTGTGTGCAGGCGTGTGCATGTGTGTTGCTGATATGATCACAAAACTTTACAAATACAAGGCAAGTCATCTATGCTGAGCCCTTTCTCGGGCCCATTTCTTGTGTTAGGATGGATGGGTCCCTTGCTAGCCCACCTGTGAGAAGCTCCAGCAGGCAGGTCTAACTGAGCAGCAGGCCAGATGGTGAACAACTCTGCGAGTTTCATTACCAAGCACCTCTTCTGTGCAGAGACTGCTTTATAAAGCAATTTTTATCTGCATAGCAACACTTGAAGGTTACTTTTATTATCACACAGTTGTGTGTGTGTGTGTGTGTGTGTGTGTGTGTGTGTGTATAGCCAAGCAAAAGTTGTGACTCTAGCAAGGCACGCCCTACCTTAGCTGTGCAAGCGCACCCTGCCCTCTGTCTAGGCATGACAGACCAGCACACTTGGTGGGCAGCACTGCACCGTCGAGTGGATGCTCCAGCTCTCCAAATATGCTGTGGTGCCCACCCACCTGCTTCCAGGGTGCAGTGAAGCAGTGGAATTCAATTTGCTGCAGTGACCTAAGAAGGGCTATTTTTAGTAAGAAAGTAGGTCAGGGGCTGCAGTAGTGCTGCCTGAGAGAGGAGCAGCCTCCCCTCTCAGCAGGACTCTTCCTCGCTTCTCAGGCAAGCAGAGTGGAGGTGAGGAAGGCAAGGCTGACATCCTCACATGACGACCTCTGTCATTGGCAGAGTGGGACTCCTGGGGCACAGCACATATACACGTGAGACATAGGAGGTTTGCTAGGGTACCCTGGGTACCACCAAGATTCCCTTTCAAGAAGCACTGTGAATGTGGTATAGCATGTTGCACACCTGCCGCATGCCAGCTCCTGTTCTGGCTTGATATGATTATCTCACTCAATCCTTGCAGTTACTTTCAGGGTAGGTATCAGACTTTGTGGAAAACCTAAAAGATTGCTCAAGACTACACAGTTCTTGCAGAGCAGAACCAGAATGGGGTCCAGTATGAGACCATGACTACATGGCCAATCCATCATAATTACCACCTTGCCTCTGACTCCATTTCCTCAATACTTGAGAGAAAGAAGTACAAAGCTGGCTTTCTCCACATGAACTAGCCAAGTCAGGACTCCAGGGGTGCCCAGAACCCTTCCTCCAGTACTACCTGATCATGGAGGCCTATGAGAACCAAAACCAAGCCAAAGCATAAGATATCTTTAGACTCACAGTGTTTGAAGTCCTCAGTCTAACTCAAACCTAGCACATAGCACTGCAGAGCTGTGACAGATTGTGGGGTGCTTGGAGATGCATGGGCCGGTGCAGACTTATGAACAGACTGTAGTAATTTACTATCATGATTCAGTATGTTTAGCACAGAGTACTCTGATAGACGCCCACTCCCTGACCAGGGGCACTGGCACCATCACCCTTGAGAGTTTGTTCCTGGCTCTATTCTGGCCCCTCTGCTAGAGAGTCCTTCCCTTGTAGCAGCCAGTACAACCTGAGGCCTCTTCTACCATTTCTGGACCCAAGGCTAGGTGACTTTGGAGGACCATATTCATTCATTCATTCATTCATTCATTCAACAAACACATTTGAAACTATGCTAGGTATGCAATTAGGAAGATCATTTCTGCCCCCACAGAATTTATGACCTCTGGTCCTTGTTTTAAGAGGAAAGAGGTCAGTTTCTCCTATCTGAAGCTTCACAACCTCCTAGTTATAAACATCCATCTTTGAATTACACTGTCACTCTTACTCATTTGCATCTAATGCAAAAAAGAACAAAATGGAAGCTGCCAGTTTCAGACTTGGGAGGGGCAGTAAGGACATAGGCTAATTTAATTTCCTAATACACAGTGGGGAAGAGGAGGCTATAAAACGGGTGTGCCCTGTCTGCATTTTAGTGATGCCAGGATGGGGAGAGCAGCCATCCAAGGGTTCAGTCCTGTGGTAGCTGCTTCCCAACCTCCAATTGATGAACCACTCCCAGGAAGGCTTCTGGAGTTCTGCGACAGTGAGCTCTCCAAGTGTCACTGCCCAGGCCCCTTGCAGCCCAGGAGAAGGGGGATGGGAGGTAGACTCTGATCACTGAACCCCAGAAGTGAAATAAGGCTGAAATTGTGTAAATGGAGGCTGTTTTTTGGTTTTTTTAAAACAAGGTTTCTCTGTAGCTTTGGAGCCCATCCTGGAACTAGTTCTTGTAGACCAAGCTGGCCTCGAACTCACAGAGATCCCCCTGCCTCTGCCTCCCGAGTGCTGGGATTAACGGTGTATGCCACCTCCGCCTGGCTGGTGGCCTGAACAGAGTCCAAACCATGACTTTGTCTGTGTCAAGACTGCCACAAGACTGGACAAGAAGTTGAAGCAGGCCATGGAGAATTTGCTGACAGAGTTCCTAAAACAAATAGTCAGGCATGGACAGTAGAAGGCTGGGTAGAAATAACTAGCAGGAAACTACCATGAGCTCACCTGGGGGACCTACAGAAGGGCCAGCCTCCCCTGCTGTCCTCAGAACCTCCTATGCTTTTGGACCTTGCCTACTGCCCACTTGCAGCCAGTGCTTGGAATCTGAAGCTGGAAGGACAAAGGATGTTTTTAAATGGCCAGCAGCAGGAGGCCCATCTCTTATGCAGGAACTGGGACAACCCCACTTTGCACAAGAAAATGCTGTGTTACTGCAAAGCTTTAGCAAATACTGAAGCACCTGCTTTTCTCTCCTCTCCATCGCTTTCTGGTAACCAGCATGTTGAAACACTTCCCTTGGTGAATCAATAGCATTTTCTGGTTTCTAGTGATTCCTCCCTTGGAAGAAGGTATTCAGAAGCCAGAGACAGCGAGAGCATCATCCTTGGTTATGAAAACCTTTGTCCATTCTGTATTTTCATGTATAATTTTCATCTCCTAAATTGGCTCATGTTCCATGCTTTATTATATTAAAAAAAGCAATTTCCAGTAGACATATAGCATTGTCATTGAGAACAGCTCATCCATGTATATAAAATGCCATATGGGAGCTCACATAATGTACGGTCCCTAAAATAAAGACACCTTATATCTCAGACAGAGACTTCCAGGTGAGTGTCTGAGTCTGCAGCGTTGACTCCCTTCCTCTGCTAGCCATTGCTCTCAACCTCGCAGAGAGGGCTGGGTCACTGAGCAAGTCTGATGACTGGGAAATTCCAGCTGTGATAATCCACCTGGTGATGCTGGGGGATGCAGTTAGGTTTGGAGATGTCTTCCAAGGACTCCTCTGACTCTGTCATCTTATGTCCCTTTCCCTCATTTCTCTTGCTCAGTTTACTTTTTTTTTTCTTGTCCTTTCCCAAGAGAACCCCTCTGCCTAGTTCATGAGCAGCTCAGGTGCTGGGCTCACATCTTACTGTCTCTGTGTCACCTAGATCCAGCAGTGTCTGATGCCTGGGCAGTACTCAGCCAGCACAAGATGATGAAGGGGAGGAGACAAATGCATTTTCATGACTTCACTGCTGCTATCATTCATGAAGCCGGGTGACCCAAGGCCTTGTGGGTCCCCTGGCAGGTGGGAGACGGACAGATACACCATGCAGAGAGAGCTTGGATATAGAGTTTATTTAGTGGGTATTGGGAACGCCATATGAGTAAAGGATTGTGGAGGAGGGGGGACAGAAGAGAAGAAAGAGGAAGAAAAGGAAGGGAGAGAGGCAGAAGCTGCCTCTTCAGAAGAGGGACAGATCAAGATATCTGCCTTGGTTTGAAGTGGGAGATTGTGAGTGGGTGGGGCTTATCTCTTAAAGGGACAGGGTGCCTAGGTAACTAGCCAGACCAGTAGATTACAGCAACTCCTACTTAGATATATCCAAGTAATCTTCATAATTTGTCCTGAAGGCTTAGTCATTATAAATCTCTTCTGACACATAAATAGAACAAACACAGACTGGGAGACCTGACAAAACAGGGTTTAAGTCTCAGCTCCCCCTCTCACTGTATAGTGATTGAGTCTCTCTTTTTAAATCTCTGTGTGTGCCTGTGTGTACAGCTATGTGCGTGTACATTGTACACATGTGAAAGTCATAGAACCGCTTCAGATGACTCCTTATCTTCCACTTTGTTTGAAACAGGGTATCTTGTTTGCTAGTTGATACAGCAGGTTAGCTGGCTGTGTGCTTCTGGAAACTCTCCTGTTCTACTATGGAAACACTGGATTTCAGACGTGAGCTGTTGGGTGGTTTCTGGGGATTCCACCGGTCCTTACACTTGTGATCAGAACCTCTTGTTTAACCACGGTTTCTCTGATGAGGATTATGCACCAGCTGCTCATGCTTCTTGTTGAGATTGGCTTACTGAACTGTGGTGTAAGAATGCCCAACATAAAATAAGAACATAAATATTTCAGTTCCTTCTCTTTCTTCCCTTGTTCGGTGTTGAGTGATAGAAGGAGTAGGAAGAGGGACTGGGAAGGGAGGGTTCTCTTTAGGTTGCAGCATAGCAGATGACACCGTTGTGCAGTGTCAGTGACTGGGCACCTTGATGGATCCCCACTTCCTCAACCCTGAGCTCAGCGGGGTTAACGGAAGCACAAGAATCCAAGAGACTGTGCAGTGTTTGGGCTTGCCTCAAGAGACCCCAGGCCATTATGAACTGCTTGCTCGGGGACTAGAGATCTGGGCACTGGTTTTGTGACAGCTCCCCTCTCCATGCCCTGGCACACTGCTTTCATAAGAGTTGTTTTTTTTTCTTCAAACTGTAACAAGCTGTTTCAGATCCAGACAGGAAGCTAGGCTAGTTTGTTCAGAGCAGTTGGTAAGTGATGAAGCCTCTCAATACCTCCAACACCAGCACCACAGTGCTACCAGCTGCCACCCTACGTGCCGAGTTCCACATACTTAAGACAGCACCGTGAGTGGGCATCATCCATCCTGTTTGGTAGGGCAGTGGTTTGTGGTTGAGAGTTCTACCAAGGTTCAAATCCTGGCCCAACGTGTTAGTACATCCTCTCTTGGTACTTCTCCAACAACAGAGTCTGACTAGTAATATACTGTGAGGATTCACTGAATTCTGCCACTTGGCATAGTGCCTAATGCATGCTTAGTCAGTCCTCAGTAAATGTTACCATGGTAATGACAGCAATGGTGGCTTTGCCACTCAGCTCTCCATTGCTCTAGCAAAATACCTAAAGCAGTAAACTTAAAGAGGAAACGTTTATTTTGGCTGGTAGCTTGAGTGCTTTAGTCCATGCTCCATTGGTCACAGGCTTTGGAGTCTTTGATGACGTAGCCTAGTGATGTGGAGCCTACGCTGGAGAAAAGCTGTTCTCTTCGTAGCAGGCAAGAAGCAGAGAGACAAGGAACTTGGGTGCCCAAAATTCCTTCAAGGCCATGCACCCATGACTTAACTTCCTCCCATTAGGCTCTACCTCTTAAAGGTTCCACTATTTTCCAGTACCACCAAGTTGAGAGATAATCTTTTGAGGGATATATAGAGCTATAGCGTAGCCATGTAAACATCACAATCTCCTCGCCCCATAGAAGACAGGCCACTATGTGCATATGAGAAGTACTAAGAGAGGTGCGCATGGAGGGGAGAATGAATAGTTTCTGTTAACCAACACAGAGCCCCTTGGAATGGTATGAGAAAGGGCCCTTGTATGCTTGGATAATATAAATGCGGAGATAGACCGCATTTGACTCCTGCATTCAGTGGACTGTTGATTGACCACCTACTGTGCACCAGGCCTTGTCCTAAAAGCTGGCTATGCTCTGGTGCTAAGACCACTGTGAACCCTGAGCTGGAGTCTTACACTCATCGGGGGAAACAAAGCCTATGAAAATAGTTGCCGCAGCCATATACAGTACAAACTAGGGAAACATTGTGGAAGAAAGGGACAAGGTGACCTGAGAGAATATGTAACAGGGGTCCTGGTGTGTTTCAGGCAACCAAGGAAAGATAGCTTTGCTAAGGAAGGGAGCTGAGGGATGACAAGGAGGGAGTAGATATGGCCTCTGGGTGAGAGGCAACTCAGTGCTATGAGAATGGGGAGGGTCTCGAGTGTGGAGAAGAAGATGCCAGCCCTTGTTAGGCACTTCCCTCTATCCTCATGGGGACAGTTGGGAGATTGAAACAGAGGTGGACACATGTGTGACACATGTGAAGAGGACCATGTTCAATCTAGCGTTTGCCCATCTCCCAACATTGGTCCTGAGCATGGATGCAAGGCCAGGTGTGGGCAGCAAGATGAGAGGAAGGGGAAGACTTTGTGCACTATGCTGGGTAAGAACTGATGCTAAGCTGGACTAGAGGGACAACAGCAGAGGTGAGAAGAACGTGTGATTTGAAGACAAATAATTAGGCACTGTTTTATTTTGTTTTGTTTTGTTTTGTTTTGAGACAGGGTTTCTCTGTGTAGCCTTGGCTATGCTGGAGCTCACTCTGTAGACCAGGCTGGCCTCCAACTTAGAGATCTGCCTGCCTCTGCCTCCGGAGCACCAGGAATAAAGGTGTGCACCACCACCACCTGGCCTTGGAAAATAATCTTTTTAATGTAGGGGGTGATTAGGTTTGAGTAGAAAGATTTTGATTAGAAATTAATGACATTTCACTGGAGGTGACTTTTAAACATTCACATATAGATAATGGGACATGGTGCCTTTAGATGCCCTTGTATAGTCTAACCTCCATTCAACCTCTTTGAGGTCAGGCTCATTTACCTTGTTCATTGAGGACTCATGGTTTGCTTTCTACCCGTTGTGGTTCTCTTTCTTTCCCTGAACATTCGGAAAAGGGATGCCGTGAGAAAGGAGCCAAAAAGAGTCTGAATAGTCTGGAGAGATTCTCCCTCTTAGGAAGCAGCTCACATAGTTCTCTATGTTCTGATGCTGCTTTCAGACCTATAGGTAAGGTAGCTCTGTTTAATGCGTGTGCTTTATTCATTACTCAACTCACACATCATTAAATATGTACGCGCATGTCGAAGGCACAGTGTGAAGTCAGAGAAAGACCCCTGATTCTTGGGAGTAACACCCTACACCTATGTGACATGGACGATTTTTATTATTATTATTTTGTTTTTCAAGACAGGGTTTCTCTGTAGCTTTGGAGCCTGTCCTGGAACTAGCTTTAATAGACCAGGCTGGCCTTGAACCCACAGAGATCCGTCTCCTCTGCCTCCCGAGTGCTGGGATTAAAGGCGTCTGCCACTACCACCTGACCAACATGACTGACTTTAGAGAAACCAAGGAAGGTGCTACCCCTTTTCTGAATACTAAGTCTGCAGGGTGCCAGGCTGCTAACTTTGATTAAAGTAATACACCTTGAATCAGAAGACTAGTTGCTTGGGGCTTCCTCTACAGCTGCACTCCTCAGTATGTCCCTGGAGGCTTCTCTTCTCCAGAGTCCCCTAGACGGTAGCTACTTCTAGTCCCCTACTCAGTATTTTCTGGCCTCTCTGTATCCAGGGTAAGTAGATGAGGGAGAGAGAACTGTCAAGATGTCTCTGTGTCCTCCTACAGAGTGGCTGGGGCGGGGGCAGGGACTGATGGGCAGTGGAGTCACTCGTCCCAGCACCATGTGGATGTCTATGAGTAATAGATATGTACTCTAAGAGCATATGCCTTATGAAACCCAGGCTCATGAGTCATGAATTCTGACTAGTGATTGCCATCACACAGGACGGCTAGCTGTGGACAGTCCTGCTCAGGGGAGTGAAGGCAGAAGATACTGAACAAGATATTGGCACTCAGACTCTGTGGAGCCCAGACTTTCTTACAGCTGCAGCAGATAGTGACTCTTGCTGGGGACAGTTGTTCCTGCACAGACTGAGTGACCAATTGTTTGGTGGGACAGGGGGCTCCAGCTTAAATGTAATGGCATTTCACGTGTATTTTAAAAAGTAAAACTTGCCTGAGGATCAGAAAATTAAAACAGCCACACTGGCCAGTCTATAAACCAGGCAGTGGCAACACACAACTTTAATGCCATAGGAACTAGGCAGTGCATCCCTTTAATCCCAGTGGTGTATGCCTTTAATCCCAGCCATAGAGAGGATTATAAAATGGGAGGAGACACATCCTAGTCTCAGTCTCAGAGATTCCTTGAGGTGGGATTGCCATTTTCAGACTGAGGTTGAGATAAGAACCAATGGCTGACTGCTTTTCAGGTCTTCAGGTTGAACCCCAATAACAGTCTCTGAGTTTTTATTAATCATGCATCACTTAGGATCTTTGATTCTTAGCTTTGCTTTATTTATTTATTTATCTATTTGTGGTGTGTGTGTGTGGTGTACATATCTATGTGTGTGTGGTGTATATGTCTATATGGGGGTATGTGTGGTATGTATGTCTGTGTGTATCTGTGTGGTATGTCTGTCTGTCGTGTGTGTCTTGTATGTATGTGGTATGTGTATGTTTGTGGTATGTGTATGGTGTATATATGGTGTGTCTGTCTGTGTGGTGTATGTATGTGTGGTGTATGTGGTGTGTGTGTGGTGTGTGTGGTGTTTGTGTCTGTGTGTATGTGTATGTGTGGTCTCTGTGGGGGGGATGGTTAAAATGCAGGTTCAGCCCTGCAGCCATCAGCCAGAATGCAAGGAGGGAGAAGCCCATGGGCCTCTGAGCAGCTGGCAGTTCTGTAGCCTGTATATGTGGCTGGGGACACATGACCTGAGGAAGAACATTTGCGGCTCCCCAGAGCACAAATACAAGGCAACCTCAAAGACCAGGACAGTCTGTCCTGTTTCTCCCTGAGGGCTGACACCCTTTTAGCACAGAGCCCACCTGGCTTGGCGTCCAAAGAAGGAATCCTTTCAGGTGCCAATGGCAACCTGCAATCAGATCCCCAGAATAATTCAGTCCATGTCTCTCCCATGCCAGTTCTCTCCCAAAGTTGATCGTTCTGTGTCTTAGGAAATCTATGCTGTTGGATTCTAGGGCGAGTTGTCAGCAAGATAGAGACTAGTTTTTTGTTGGGGCTGGCACAGTCCTTGAAAACTGGAGGCTGCTTGCTGTTGCAGAATCCTTGACACCTCAAGCAAGGCTCTGAGTCCATGTCACCACCTAGCACACCTAGCCAGCCTGAAGACATTTGTCCCTATTCAGGAGTGTCCACAGCAGCTGTCCAGGGTGCATCTGTCCATGTGACTCATGTTTACTGGCGACTTTCTCCACCCAGCACCCCTACAAGCTCCATTGGGTGGAGTTTCCCAGCCCCTCTGTTCACATTAAGGACATGGCTGTGCAGGGTGCACAGCCCTGTGTGTCTGATTGTTGGCAGCACCTTTTCTTACATTCCAGCCTGACACCGTAAAACACCATTGAGGAGTTCTGGCCCTACACATGCTAGTTATTAATATTCTATGTGGCTGGTAAGAAATCAAGGTGAAGTGCGTGGTGACGCAGTATGTGGTCTACACTGGGACTCAGCTGTGTTCTCACAGCAGATCTGCAGGAGAGCCTTATTCCACACAAGCGTCCTGACAATCAGGCTGCTAAGTGACTCCCCGCCCGAGACCCAGCTTTCTGTCAGTGAGAGTGTGGCTCCTAGCACCATCTCCCTGGGAGGGCGCCGTAAGAGCAGAGTGCTGACTGGGGCCTTATGTGCACACTGCCCAGCACAGAGCCTGGCATGGGAGGGCTTTGGGCCAGGCCTGCTTTCTTTCTCTAATCCCCTCCACCTTTCTACAACACCGACACCCTACTGATTACATTTAGAAACTGAGGTCATGCTGAGTCCTCGCCATGTGCTTACCCCTCCCTCCCAGAGGCTACTCAGATCCCTCATCTGCACTCTGTCAAATGCCACCTGCTTGGTCCTGTGCCTGTCCTGGGAATACCATCCTTTACCGCCATAAGCATCACACCCCTGACATTTGCCCTAAGGCTGGGCTCTAGCTGGAGCCTTGCCCTCCCTCTCAGTCCTGGGGCTTCCCCTTTCCTCACTTGCTCTAGGGCAGGTGCAGAGACTCCACTTCCTGCCATGCTGGACTGAGAGCTTTTACGCTACTGTGTTTCATGAGCAGTTAGGAACTGGCATAAGCTGGAACCCTGGCCTAGGTTCTATGCCTGATCTCAAGCTTGCCGACTTATGTGTAGGGATTAAGGGGAATGTGTAACAGGAAGACAGTGGCCCCATCCTTGTCCTCCATTTGGAGAGGAGAGATGGCTAACTGGGAAAAGAGCTTGTGGTGCACGCCTGAGGACCTGCGTTCAGATTCCCCAGAACCCATGTCACGCGTGTGTGTGTGAAACCCCAGCTCTCCTGCAGCTGTATGGGAGGGAGGGACAGAAGGATCTCTGAAAGCTCCTGGGACATCTAGGCTGACAAGCACAAGCTAAACAAGGAAACTGCAGGCCACCTGAGGTTGTCCTCTCAGCTCCACCTATGCTCCATGGCACATGTGCCCACACTCTCGTGCTCACTCATGCAAACACTTGGATGTACATATGCATAAACACAAAGATTTCAAAGTTAATAATAAGTAAGTTTATCCATCTGGCTTCCAGGGAATGTTCATTTGCTTAGCACCTAGTCCCAGCTATCCCCTTGTTGGATAGGTTGTGGCTCAAGAGGAGGCAAGCAGCTCTGATTTTCATGGCCTTACATTCTAGTGTGGGAGATGGTGACAGGAACAGAAACAAGTAAAGCAGTAAGATCATTCATGCACAGGCATGAAATAAATATGCGGCCGCGGGTAGTGAGTATCTGAGAGTTGTTTGCTGTGCTCTGGGTGTGGTGGGCAGGAAAGGACCTCCCCAGAAGTGACATTTTTGAGTTGAGATGTTCTCTTAGTCTGTTCCGTGCTGCTGTAAGAGAAGGCTGAGACTGAGACATTTATACTGAGTAGAAATGGATTTGCTCACCGTTGTGAAGCTGAGGCACTGGTGTCTGAAGAGGGCCTTTTGACCATGTGATCCCATGGTGCAGAGGCATAAAGAAAGACCGAGTCAGGTGTGGTGGCGTACACCTGGGAGAGTAAGAGGATCAGAAATTCAAGGCCATCCTCTACTCCATAGTAAATCTGAGGCCAACCTCAGCTCCATAAGACCCTGTCTCAGAGTTCTGTATTGGGGGCAGGCAAGAGAATGAGTTGGCAGCATCAAACCTGCTTTTGCAGTCAGCATTAATTTGTTAATGAGGATACAGCGATCATGATCTCAGCACCTGCTCTGAGGATGAGTCTTCTAGCACATTTCTGGGAAGACATGACAGATTTCATGAAGAGCGGAGCACGGGCACCCAGACAGAGAGAGTGCTGAGATGGTGCCGCCACAGGAGCGGATGTGATCTTCAAAACTGAGATCACTAGCCAGGCGGTGTTAGAGCACACCTTTAATCTCAACTCTTGGGAGGCAGAAGCTGGTGGAGCTCTGTGAGTTCAAGGCCAGCCTAGTCTACAGAGTGAGTTCCAGGACAGCAAGGTCCACAGAGAAACCCTCTCTCGAGAAACAAAAACAAACAAACAACAACAAAAAAAAAAACCCTGAGATCCCAAGTGGGGAATTCATTGCCAGATATAAAAGGGGATGCTGGAGAGCCAGGATGGCTGCTACAACTATTCAAGAAAGTGGACAGTGGCTGGTACCAGGTCCAGTGTGCAGAGAAAAACAAACATATTGGTGATTATGGTGAAATTAGGACATCAGGGCTTGATGAAGAATTACGTCATCCACTTAGTACTAAATTAATGTAGATCAAAGTGGCACCTAGTTTTTGGTCTAAACTGGGCGTGAGAAGAATGAGAGGGCATGTCCTGGTGGTGGATGGGCTTGCAAGGTGACAGACCTGATTGCCAGGACAGAAGACTACAGATAGTGGCTAGTTCTTGTACCTCTAAGAGACAGTTCGGGGAAGTGAAAAGGGTAGGGTTGTGAAGAGTTCTTCATTCAGCATCCTTTGTCGAGTACCTCATCTGGGCCTGGTGTCCTGGAGCAGTGAGCAGAGGCAGCCTGGTCCTATTCTTTGGACCTCCTGGCTTAGGAGGGGGCAGATATATAGAGAGGTGAATCTGAGGGCAAAGGGGAGGGAGGGTAGGCGCTCAAAAGACAGGGTTAGCTTTTCCTAATGTAATGGAAATTCTTCACAGAGAACATCCTAGAATTTGCAAAGGCTCAGAATCCTGGGGAGAGAAATGTGTCCAAGAACTAGAGCCAGGTTCTGGTGGCGTATGTCTGGAATCTCAGAACCTCAGAGACTGAGACAGGAGGAAATGCGTTAGAACCCAGCCTGGGATATATAGCAAGTCCCAGGCCATGTAAGACATGCATAGTGAGAGCCTTTCTGAAAGAGAGGGGAAGGAGCATTTCTAAATGCCTCCATGTGGGAATGTCATCAGTCAGCTTTCTCCCACTGTGACAAATTCCTGATGCAATCATTTTCTAAAGCAAGAATTTGCTTTGGCTCACAGTTCAAAAGTCTCAGTGTCTTGTCAGCTGGCCCTGTTTTCTTCGGGCCCCATAGCAGTTAGTGCATTACAGCAGGGAAGCAGAAGGACAGAGTGGGCAGGGTCCCATTATTTCTCTTCCAGGACCTACCATCAGGGACCTAGCTTCCTCCTATTAGGTACCTCCCCAACTCCCAGCACCACATATTGGGGATCGAACTTTTAATATGATCACTTGGGAGACATTTCAATCTGGATTGTAGCAGAGCAGACTTAGGCCAGTGTGTGAGTGCTGAGTCCCCAGTGAGGGACTTGGTATGGCATGTTGAAGGTGTGGGACTTAATCCAGAAAGTAACCAGCATCCTAGAGTCAGTGTCTAGTTGATAGAAAGCCAGTAGCTGCCACAGAACACTAACCAGCCTCCCTTCCCCCAACCCCCACCCTGAATCTGGATGCAGCCACAGAAACATCCTCCACACAGCACTTCAGGTAGCCACTTCCAGTCAGAAGTGGAATTGGCAGGAGATGAGGCCCACTTGGCATTCCCAAAAGAACACGCATCTGTGAATCTGCTTAAAGAGCTCTAAGACCACATTCTTCCTTGAATTGCTTCATTAACTACAACTCCATGTTGCCTACTTCATGTGAGACACAGTGGGAAACAGGAGTGATTGGGGAGGCCCAGGACCCCTGCCAATGGGTGACCATGGTGACCATGGTGCAAAGGTGGAAGATCGTAGAAATGTGTTTCTCAAGGAAACCCAGCAGCCCTTGGTTGTTGGGAAGGGGAATGTCCCAGTAAATGAAGGAGGCTATGCTACTGTGAGGAGTCAGGAGGTCGCCTTTAGTCTTTCAGCACAACCGCAGCAGTGCTCATCTTTGTAGGACTCCCAGAACCTACAGGGGGCTGGAGTGCTCAGTGGATGGTTACATAAATGAGGGAAGAACTTAGCCATCTTACCAGCTGACCCTGCAGCCTGGTCCCAAGCCCGCTGCTGAGTTCTCGGCTCTGCTACATCTCAGCTGTCTCCACTCCTCTAAATATTCCAGAACAGAACAGTTCCCAGCAAACCACATTATCACTCATTTCTGAAATGTCTCAATTTCATCAGCATAAAATATCAAAAAAAAGCACAACTCCACATCTCAGATCCGCCTTCTAAAAGCAGAACCAGTCTCTGTCGCAGAGTTGTGAAGAAAATGTATTAGGTTGTATTAAACAGTAAGATTGTCCTTTTTGAAGAAAAATGAACTAAATCTTATTATTCTGGCTCAGGATTTTAATTGGAATTTGAGTCAGTTTGATCTAAATGTGAGCATCTATCTGGAGAACGTTTATTGACATCTGCTGTGAGTAGGACTCTGTGTGAGGCATGAGGAAAAGAGGACGATGAACAAGATACGTCCTCCCAGACAGAACTGATGGTCTAGCCTGGGATAAAGCATGCATGCCCTTGACTGTGACCCAGGTGGACAGAGCATTTATGCAGCAATGGTCCAGGTCCTAGCCAGGAAGGGAAGAGATCGCTACCAAGTTCACTGTAACAGGTAGGAAGACTACCTTGCTCCACAACTCTATGGGATGCAGAGTTCAGAACAAGTTCATGAAAGGGTGTGCTCTACAGCTGTCTGATGCTCCCACTCACCTCCAGCCACCAAGCTGATCACCTACCTTCTGCTGTGCTGTTATTGGCAGTAGAATCACATCAGGCCTTTATGAGCATGCTGTGCTGCACCTCTGTGATCTATGGCCTCTCCTAGGTAACCTTTCTTGGGGCTGAGTTCAAGAAAAGCTGTTCCCTGCCACAGGAGTTAGTATTTCTCCTTGTACAAGCCTTTGGACTGTCAGTTTAGCACGTGACCCCTTCTGCTATAACTGCCACTGAATCTTAGGACCCAAGTATAATTGGATCATCCTCTTTCTGACATTGTTCAAGCAGTACTGGTCAAACTTGTGTCTGTGTAGGACTCTGTGCTGAGCTGGTAGGAGACACATGCCCCAGTCCTGCTCTCTAGGGATGGTGTGGTTCAGTCTCAGAGGTGCTGTAGTTGCAGCTGGGAGGAACTTTTATGGATTCTGGGGAGAGAGATTGCTTCTAGGTTAGGCCAGGAAAGGAAACTCACAGATGGACTTGATTGGGTCTTTGAATAAATGCACTGATGCTGAACCTTTAGGTAGGTGGAGTCGTGAAAAGTGATGAAGCATAAAGCCTCCAGGCATGCTTGTGAACATGGGGCAGCTTCAGACTCACTAAAGCAACTAAGGCTATAGCAAAAGGGGTTTCATGCTTAGATCTAAGTTCAGGCTCTTGCCTTTTCTATAGGTCGTAAAATGTCAGTAATAGTTTTAGAACAGACTGTAATATAAAATTCTGGGCTTAGAAAGACTCCAGATGTAATGAGTCCCACTCTACACAATAATACTGAATCCTAGAGGAATGTTAACCCAGGATCAAACAGCTAGTGCTAGACCAGATCAGTGTCTACACATTCCATGATTGTCTTAGTTAATGTCCTGTAGTGGTGAAGAGACACCTGACAACAGCAATTCTTATAAAGGAAGGCATTGAATTGGACTTGCTTACAGTTCAGAGGTTTAGTCCATCATCCTCATGGAGGGGAGCATGGTGGTACTCAGGTAGCTGAGAGTTCTACATCGTGATCTGAAGATAGCAAGTAGAGAGCAAGACAGTAGGCCTGACTTGAGCTTTTGAAATCTCAAATTCCACCTCCAACAAGGCCACACCTACTCCAACAAAGTACACCACACTTCCTAATCCCTGTCAGTGACACTACTCCCTAATAAGCAAGCATTCAGATACAGGAACCTGTAGGGGCTGTGCCTGTCCCACACCACAATGATGACACCTGTACACTTGAAGGGTGACAGTCATCAGGCTGTGAGTGGAAGGAAGGCAGGGGCTGGTGGGTTCAGATAGCAGGGCTTGGATGGGGAAGCAGATCTACGTGAGATCCACTCACTGTCTGTGACTCTTCCTTATGGGGTTGATCTTTCTCTAAGTGGAGAAGAAGGACTAAGATCCGAGATGAGCGTAGCTCCCACACTGGGGTATTCTGTTGTTCCTTCTGTGTAGAGTGCCCAGTCACTCTCCCTAGAGTTCTAATGTGATATTTCAGATCTTAGGGCCTCTGATTGTGACTGTTGATAGCCACTCTTCTGCCATCAAAGTTTTATGTACAGGATCTGAGAATTGCCATCATCACCCAGGTGTCTCAGGTTTTGAGTTTCCCACCAGGCCTCCTATCCTGTGACCCTAAGACCAGGGACCTCGGATAACTACACACCATGCTGAGCCCCCAGCCTGAGGGAGTACTGGGCTGTACTTTAGTCAATGCAGACCTGTCCAGGACTGTTGCCCATCTGCCTTGGAATCACCAGGCAGCATCACAGGGAAGATTTCCGTGCTACCTGCTGAGTCACAACTTCTGGAGGCAAAGGCCAGAATTGATTTTTAATGTTTTTATTTTTATTTAGGTGTATGTGTATTACCTACATGAGTTTATGTATACCACATGTGTACAGGTACCTACAAAGACCAGAAAAGGACATCAAAGCCCCTGGAAGTAGAGTTGTAGACCATTGTGAGATGCCCAGTGTGGGTGCTGGGAACCAAACCCAGGTCTTCTGCAAGAATGGTAAACATTCTTAGCTGCTGAGCCATTTCTTTAGCCTAGGAATCTGTATTCCTGACAAATACTGCAAGTGACTCTTAATTACCTAAATTTTGATGCTCTACTTTAAACCACTTAATATTTTTTCTAGACCTGAGTTTCTTTGTCTGAAAATAATAAAATTATATATCTAGGAACAGAACTGATATATGTATGTATGTATGTATGTATGTATGTATGTATATGGGGGAATTTATTAAAGTGACTTACAGTCTGAGGTCCAGTTAATCTAACAATGGCAGTCTACCAAGGGAAAGTCCAAGTTGTTTAGCCCACAAGGCTGGTCTCAGTTGGTCTGAGGTGTGTGCTGGAATCCAGAATTTGGAGGCTCTAATACCTGTAAAGGAATTTATTTGACAGCAAGAGCAATCAGGCAAGGAGAGAGAGCATCCTTCTTCCATGTTCTTTATATAGGCTGCCTGCAGAAGGTGTGGCTCAAAATAAAGGTCTATCTTCTGCCATAAAAGATTCAGATTAGAAGTGGGTCTTCCTACTTCAAATGATTTAACTGAGGAGAAAAAAAAAAACTCCCTCACGGGTATACTTAGACACTTGGGTGTTAGTTAATTCCAGATGTAGTCAAGTTGAACACCAAGCATAGCCATCAAATCAGGTTACTGTGAAAATACAAAAGTGCATTGGAAAAATGCTAAAAGTTGATACATATTACTATGTGTCATTAAAGTTTGCCATCTTAACATAAGGAAAGATGATGTGGTTTTTAGCATAAAATACACTGAAATCTTGTAAAGGTCTAGGAGCTCCCACTTGGAAGATGTGTGTTTACTGAGTGAATGAATGAATCCCTCTAAGAGAGAGAAGCCCTGAAGAGAAGTTGGCACACCTTCTCTCTGATATCCTCCCCCTCCTGCATTCAATCACTGTCATTTCTAGGTGCCTACTGCCGTCCAGGGCCCCATGCCAACCTGGGAAGACAAGAGGTAATGAGATATGGCTGTAGCCTCAAGGGCTTAGAGATCAATGTGAGTGTTTGGCATGGTGTCAGAGCAGGCAGAGTGGTGGGCATCAGGGCTCTGGTGACAAGAGTAGGAAGTAGTTCTCTTAGGGCTGTCAGGAACGTTGTCACCCACGGATGAGGCCCTAAGCCTAGGATTGTCCCGAGAAGAAAAGTGCCTTTTCATTCTTTGGTAATGGCTTCCATCTTCCTCTCCATTGAAATTCTGCTTCCTCCTTTCCTTCACCATCAAACAAATCAGGAACTCTGCATTCTGGGATTTTCTTCAGCCTCCGAAAAATCTGCTTTTACACTCAAAGTCAGCACTTCAGTTTAGTCATGAGCACTTTGAAACAGTGCTCTTTCAAGGAAGGGTGCAGCTTGCAATGCAGTTTAGACTGCATTGGGTTGTTAATGTTGTTATTGTTGGTCTACATGTTTGCTTTTTTTTTAACATCAGGTGTTGTGCTTGAATGGTGTGCTGGCTAATCTTATGTCAAGTTGACAAAACCACAGTTACCTAAAAGGAACCTCAATTGAGAAAATGCCTCCATAAGATATAACTATAGGGCATTTCTTTTTTTTTAAGATTAATTTTTATTTTGTATGCCTTGGTCTTTTGCCTGCATGTATGTCTGTATGAGGGTGCCGATCCCTTGGAACTGAAGTTACAGACAGTTGTGAGCTGCCATGTGGATGCTGAGAATTGAATCCAGGTCCTCTGGAAGAGCAACCAGTGCTGTTACCCACCAAGCCATCTCTCCAGCCCCAATATAGGGCATTTTCTTAGTTAGTGATTGATGAGAGAGGCTTAGCCCATTGTGGGTGGTGCCATGCCTGGGCTGGTGGTTCTAGGTTCTATAAGAAAGCAGGCTGAACAAACCAGTAAGCACCGCTCCTCCATGACATCTGCATCAGCCTGCCTCCAGGTTCCTTCCTTGTTTGAGTTCCTGTCCCGACTTCCTTTGATGATGAACAGAGCTGTGGAAGTGTAAGCCAAGCAACCCTTTCCTCCCCTGCTTGCTTTTTGGTCATGGTGTTTCTTTGTAGCATTAGAAACCCTAAGTAAGACAAGTGGTAATAGGGAGAGACTTATTGGCAACTTGTTTTCTCCAACCTTTTTCTTTATTTTGCCAGATATAGTAAGTCAGGTTTTACTTAGTTACAAAGGATCCACATTAATACCAGTATGAGAGGAGTTGTGGGGAAAAAATGGCTCCTGTGTTTTAGGTAAAATAATAATGATGAACACTCAGACCTCAAGTGCGTATAGCCCTTCATAATTCAGAAGTACCCTGCCCATCACACCCTGATGCTCTATAGGTGGCCCACAGGCCATTGTCTAGGCAGGCACCAATTAGCAGAACCCCAGCTGACCTGAGAACCGATGGATCAGGATCTGGGTTCTGACTTGCTCCCTGGCAATCTCCCCACACATCATAGTTTGAGAGACATTGTGAAGACGGCGCTTTATCTCTGTTGATTTCTCAAGTAACCAAGATTCGAGACTGGCCTGTTTGATTCCAGGCTCAGCATTGAATCCTCTCTGTCTCTGGGTTTCCTGGCTGTGTTTGAGAGCACTTCTTCATAATCATGAAGAGGGGAGAGTGTGACATCTTATCAAGGTCCAAACTTATCGTCTTTGGGGATTGGCGTGAGATATGAAGAACCAGAAGTGTACGTAGTTAATCTTGACTGTACCCAAGTGGGAAAGCTCTGCCTGGCAGGACACTGCTGCATTTTGCAGATGCGGGGGGAGCCCTCAGCATTTTACAGAGCATGACAGGTGTGTAAGGAGTTAGATGTAGTGAACAAGGGCCATACAGAGGGCTGTTTCTAAGTCCTCTCCTTTCCTGAGGACAGCCTCTGATTTGACTGATTGGATTTGGTAGCCGGCCAAAGCCAAGAACTCAGGCTTTGGTCACTTTATCTCCTCTTGATTTATAAATGATTCTGTCTTGTAGAGGACAAGTGGTTTTCCCAAAGCTGGGGGCGGGGGAGGAGTGGCTGGAAAGAAGAGCTGAAAAATCAAGATAGCAAAATGTGTTATTTATAAGGGCCAAAAATAAGTACCAGATCCTCCACTCAAGGGAGCAGGCAATGGCCAAGCTCTGTGTGGAGTAGAGCAGTTGGCTCCCCTGGATTTACAAGCCTCCACCACCAGCTGCCATCCCTGCAGTCCTAAGGGCTCTTTGCAGGAAGTGGCTCCATATAGGATAGCCTTTTAGCTCAGACAAATGAGCCCCGGCTTGCAAACTGGAAGAGGAAATTCTTCAAAGAAAAATGGGAGAAAGTCAGTGAGTTTCTGTGGATTGGTGAACAAGGCCACCACACACACAAAATGTCCTTAGTCTCAGGCATGCTGGGCTTCCCTGCAGCCAGGAGTCCAGGTATGCCTGAACTCGGTAAGGACAGCTTAGCCCTCCTTTCCTGCCCCACCTCCCACCTGCCCCAGATCCCCCCCCCCCCATCTGTGTTAGAGAACCACTGCTGACCTGGTGTGGAGCACGTCCATCCAGGACTGGCCATGTCTTACTGCTTACTCCAGGCCTGCCGTGTCCACATTGAGGAACTTACTATTTTTTTTTCTTTTGCCTATTTGCAAACATCTCGTCTGTGTCTATAGGGAGGAAGGAAGAGAAAGAGACAGGGAAAGGGGGAAGAAGGGAGGGAGAGACAGAGAGACAGAGAAAGGAGCTGGGTTTTTTGTTTTTGTTTGTTTAAGTGAATTTGGGCTCTATGCATCTCCATGCTTGCCCAGAGAAGAGAGAGCAGCACTGGTATCTGGGGCTCTCTGGTAAATAGCCAGCATCTCCCAGATGCCCATCTCTGACTCCAGCCTGATACCTTTGTTATCTGGCTGTTTATTAGAGCCAAGGGTCCGTTCCCAAATCCATTTTCCATTGAAGGCAAAGTTCAGTAATGAGGGAGAGGTCACTGAAGAGGGAGCCTGCTGAGGGCTGGGCTGCTGTCACAGGCATGTGGGCAGTCTGTGCTCCCCAGCAGAACAGCAGGCCAGAATCAGAACAGAAGCTGCAAACTTCAGAGTCACCTCACCCATCTGGGATCCTCCCTCTGCTTCAGCCTCTTCCTTCCTTTTTGTTTTTAAAATTCCTCTCCTGGGAAGTGATAACTGCACCACGAGGTGAGGTGCTTTGCATAGCTCTCTTTGTGCTTGAAGCTTGCTGAGTGTTCTCTGCTGGCTGACTGCTGCCTCAGAAGCCATCTCAGCTTTTGTGGCCTGTGGGTCTAATGTAGTCATTCTCCTCTAAGCATCAACCTGCTGCTACCTCTGGTCTGACCTCAAGGGTCTCCAGTTTCCTCCTAACAGAATGGCTATCTCTGGGCACTTGATGCCTATTCAGTGGGCTTGGGTTTGCCTTTGTGCTCTGGCAGTAAAAGGAACGTCCAAGAAGATGGACTTCCTACCCTTTTTGTTCCAACTCCTTGTTATGGAACCTGAAACTTGAAAGAAACCCCCAGGAGTTTTTAATTTTTTAATATTGTTTTATCTATCTGGATGTTTTACCTTTATGTATGCCTGTGCACCGTGTGTGTGCAATGCCCACAGAGGCCTCAACAAAGCAATGGATTCCCTGGAAATGGAGTTACAGACAGTTGTGAGCTGCCATGTGGGTGTTGGGAATGGGACTCAGGTCATCTGGAAGAGCAGCCAGATGGTTCCTATTCAGTGAGCCATCTCTCCAGCCCCATACTGGCAAACATCTACTCCATGTGTGTGTACAAGACAGCAAGGCCCAGAAGGAAGAGACTAGCTCAGCTCGGATCTCATCAGCACTGCTCTGAAGCTGTGCAGCCCTGGGCTGGTGGCCTAAACTTCTAAGAAAGGAAGAATTGCAGGACTCTGCTGAAGAAAAAGGATGATGAAGAAAAAGATAAAGGGCCTGAACATGGTGTGCTTAATGATAAGTAGAAGGAAATGCCGTGACTGCGTTGTAACCCAGGGGCTTGCAAGCTTTTGCAGAACATTTGGATTCATTCAGTCTTTGCCATATATGATCTTTACTCCCTCAAGCCCCTCTGAGGCTTCCATTGCTGTTTTATTGTGGTAAAACCACACACTATATGCCGTACTTTTCTACTGCTATGATGAAATGCCATGACCAAAAAGGCTTACAGAAGAAAGTGCATTAGGGCTTGTGGTTCCAGAGGGATAGGGCTGATAGCAGTGTGAGAGTATGGCAGCAGAAACAGGAAGCTGAGGCTCCCGTCTGCAGCAGCACACATGGAGATGGAGCCAGTCTGTTAACACTGAACGCCCCTATCCCACCCTCCACCCTGATGACACACTTCCTTCAGCAAGTACCATATCCCCAAACAGCACCACCAACTGAAAGCCAAGCCTATGGGACATTTCTCACTCAAACAACTGTGCACACCATGAACTGTGCCATTGTAGCCTTCTGAAATGCATAGGTTGAAGGATGAAGTACGGTCATGGTCTTGTCCAGCTGTCACTCTCATGCAGCTACAGAACTGTTCACTTGCTTAGTTTTTGTTCTTTGTTTGTTTGTTTGTTTTTTATAATACTCATGCTGATTGGACATTCTTTTTGTTGGTGTTTTGTTGCTTTTGGTTTTTGTTTTCCAAGGCAGGGTTTCTCTGTAGCGTTGGATCCTGTCCTGAAACTAGCTCTTGTAGATCAGGCTGGCCTTGAACTCACAGAGATCTGCCTGCCTCTGCCTTCCAAGTGCTGGGATTAAAGGCGTGCAGCACCACTACCACCCAGCTGGACATTCTACTGGGGGTTTACCTTCCTATCTCCAGACCTTTTCCCTCTTCTAATACCAGAACTGTACCCATTCCACTCTGAACTAATTCTCCACGCCCCGTCTTCCCCGCCTGGTCACAGTCTTTGGGATGGGATGCCCCTGCTCTTAACTCTTTTCTCTCACCACAAAAGGGGTTTCTTTCAGTTTTCTGATTTCCATTGAGACCCCCAAGAGCTAAAGGCCTGAAGGAGAAAGAGTCACAGCCGACTTTTCAAGAATTTTAGACAGCTGCAGAATAGTATCAGTACAGCTACTTTGCCTTGGCTGGATCTGGCAGAGAACCTTCTTAAAGATTAGTACATTCCTTCCAAAAATACCAAGGGACACAGCTTGACATTGTGTTGGAGGGAAACTCACAGTTTGTGATTCCTTCCAAAGCATCTAATTTATGGTGAAAATGAAATAATAAACTCATGATAAAGGTGCAGTGCTGTGGCTGGCTCAGAGGACCTTATCTAGGTCATTGATATTATAATTGTACCGTAAGAGATCTTATGTAAATGTTGTCTTCATTTCATTGAGAAAACTGAGGCTGTAAACCCAAAATTGCAGTGCTAATAAGCAGCAGAATCAGTCTGGGCTGAAAGCAAACTTTTCTAAGATCCCACCTGCTGCCTCATGCAGACAGCATCTCTGGGGTGTATCCTAAAGACTGCTTCTCAGGGACCTGTTTTTCCCCTGTTTCTTCCACCTGATATGCAAGCTCGAGAGCTTTCCGGCTTTGCTCTTTTCTGTTCTCTATGCCAATGTGAAATAGTCACTCTATGTTCATTAGAATGTTCCAGGAACCATGGGCTGTCTACTTTATGGAAACTGATGGAGAAGGAAGGAAGGAAGGAAGGAAGGAAGGAAGGAAGGAAGGAAGGAAGGAAAATAAAAGCTTCCAGGCATGATTAGGATTCTCTTCAGAAATGAAGAAGGCCACTCTGGCTCTTCCTCATGGTGGTAGGAAGCTCAGCCCAGTCAGAATGCTCAGTCCCAGATAACTCCTCCACTTGTGTTTTCCACGCTGCTCAATTTCTAATTCTGCTTTGCTTACACTATGACAAGGTGCCCTTTGGAATAAGATATGTCTCAAGCAAGTAAATGAATAAAGACTGTAAGTACCTAGACATTGAAGAGCACATTCATTTATCGTCATGCCCCCAGCCTGTAGCCCCGTATCTAGAACATAAACAATCTGCAGTAAATGTTTATCAGGAGAATGGTTGGTGTTAATAGATCAGCATTAAAAATGACTTTTGAAAGATGATGTCTTTGTGTTTGAGCTTGGATTTTCAGCTCTGAAGGCCATTACAATAGAATTCTTAAATGATGTCCCTTGGATTTTGTAGGGTCTGTCATTAGGGAATCGTGTGTACATACTGATAATGAATGGCTTAAACAAGAAAGCAGCCTGTTTCCTCTTCCTGTTGAGGACTCAATTGTGCCCCTTATAATTATCAGGTAGGAAGTCCAGTGGCACATGTGAGGTCTAGAATGAGGTAATGAAGGTTAAATGATGTCAGAAATGCAGGGCTTAATCAGAGAGAACACATGGCCTTGTTAGAAGAGGAAGAGACACCAGAGAGCCACCTCCCCCACCCCCATGTGTGTGCACAGAGATACATGAGGGAGCACAGCAAGAAGCAGCCGTCTGCAAGCCAGGAAGGGAGGCCTCCCCAGATACCCACTCAGATGGTATCTTGGTCTTTAGCCTTCAGCTTCTAGAACTGTTAAAAAAAAAAATTATTTCTATGGCTTCAGCCACCCAGCTCATGACACTTTTTTGTGGCAGCCACAGACAAATCTTCCACACAGGAGAGGCCTGGTGCTACCTAGCCAGGGCTAGTGCAACGGCTCTCTCTCACTTTCCTCTTCCGTTTCTTCTGTTCTTACCTCCTCTCTTTTCTTCTCTATCCTCCCCTCCCTCATTCTTTCCCTCTGCTCCTGATTGGAGTCAGTGACTTGTACATGGACTCTGTCCCCAACCACCCTACTTGATTCTGTCTCTGTTTCATTATCCTTATTATCTTCAAGATGTTCTTACAGTCCAAGATGGCAGGAAGCAGATAAAGGAAGGAACAAAAGAAGCCCTTGCCTGAACGACCACCAACAGTGTCCATTTTTAACCCTATGATCACAACCTGTTCTAGAGGCACACATAACTGTAGTTGTCTTAGGGAGGGTTTCTATTACTGTGATAAAGCACTAGGACCTACAGCAACCTGGGGAGGACAGGGTTTATTTCACCTTACAGCTTCGGACCCTTAACTGAAAGGAGCCACAGCAGGAACCTGGAGGCAGTAACTGGAGCAGAAGCCTTAGGGGAGACTTGCTCCCCAGTGGTTCACTCAGTCTGTTTTCTTATACGTCCTGTGGTGACTTGAATAAAAGTGGACCTCATAGGGCCATAGGGAGTAGCACTATTAGGAGGTGGGGCCTTGTTGGAGTTGGAGTAGGTGTGATCTTGCTAGAGGACATGGTCACTGGGGGAAGGCTTTGAGGTCTCAGGTGCTCAAGCCAGTGTGTCAATCTTTTCCTGCTGCCTGTGAATCAAGATGTAGAACTCTCAGCTACTTCTCCAGCACCATGTCTGCCTGCGTGCCGCCATGTTTTCCACCGTGACAGTAATGGTAATGGACTAAACTTCTGAACTATAAGCCAGCCCTGATTAAATGTTTTCCTTTATAAGAGTTGCCATGGTCATGGTGTCTCTTCACAGCAATAGAAACATCCCAAGACCATATGCCCAGGAATGGCACCACCCCCTGTAGGATGGTCCTCCCATATCATTCATTAATCAAGACTTGCCTACAGCCAGTTGTAGGGAGGCATTTTCTCAATTGTAGGTCCATCTTCTCAGATAACTTGTGTCAAGTTGACGTAAAGCTAGTCAGCACAAAAAGGAAGGCTGGAAATCACGCTTTTAACTGCGAATGTAGCTGCCCTGAGTAAAATGTGGAGTCTTTTACTAGCAAAGGAAGGCAGAATGGATCTGAAGGCAGGATGCCAGCAACCCATGTTGTTAGAAGTCTGAGCACAGCTGAGGAATCACAAGGGAATGGTACCCCAAATGTCCAGAGGCAGACTATGAGAGGAGCTGGCTGTCTGCTTGCTTCTTCCTTCTCCCCTGTTCCTAGTACCTTGCCCATGTCTCATTAGAACCTGCTTGCTCTCACCTGCCCTCAGGACCCTTAACCTGCGATGGTTATTGATTCCCTAAGTCCTACCCATTCCTCCAGGCCCAGTCAGAATCTCCCAGAAGCATCTCCCTTCTTTCAAAGTGTTGAGCCTGAAAGGAGACTGGGCTGGGGTCGGGGAGAATTCACAGAGCAGTGTGGAAGACACCAGTGGAGGAGTTATCTATCTGGGACTGAGCATTCCGACTGAGCTGAGCTTCCCCCGACCATGAAGAAGAGCCAAAGTGGCCTTCTTCGTTTCTGAAGAGAATCCTAATCATGCCTGGAAGTCAAATAGAAGCTTTTATTTCATGATAAAATGTGTTCTTAGTATGTGCCTTTGTATCAGTGTTGAAGAGGGCTCTTTACCTCTGTAGACTTCCTTGCAAGCCATAACCCCAGCTTAACTGTAGAATACTTTCAAGTGGTCAAAATTGCCAAGATCATAAAAAATGAGTAAAGTTGGAAAAGCATTAATGGGCCAGAGGAGCTTAGGGTACACGACAGTTAGATGTGAGGTAGAATAGGAAGAGGTATTAGAGGAATCAAACATAGCATGTAGCAGGCCTGGGCTCATAGCACTGCGTCATAGTAACTTACGATGCTGACTGTGGGGAAACTGGGGGGCAGTATTGGTGTTTGGGGAACTCAGCACTATCTTTTCAGCCTTTCTGAAAATGTAAAATAAAAGCTAATTAAAATAAGTCCTCACTACCCTAGTTGGTGGTGGTATGGCCTGGGCTCTGTCCTCTGCTGTTAAGTTAGTGCCACCCCATACCTTCACCTCAGGGTAGAGAGCGGGCTTCAGGAGTCCACGCATGGCAGTGCTCTGACCCCTGACTGTCTCCTGACATACTGAGCCTTCTACCAGCTTGAATGTATATTCTCCTCCTGCCCCTCCAGGGCTACCCAGAGAGGCACTGTGGAGGCCCCATGGCTCAGCAGGGCTCTGGCTCTCCCCTTGTGGAGTTCCTTTGAGCTTTGAATCTGTGTGAGGAAATTTCCCTTGCCTCTCCTGACAGATTGTGATCATGGAGCGAGATTGCATTTTTATTTGCATATTTCACTCCGTTCTCCCTTACCCTGTTGAATTTAGCTTTGCTCTTTAGGAATCAGTATATGAGTCAAACTGCCAGTTCTAAATTTCGTGCTGCCTGTGGTATGGAGAATGGGTTTGCTGCAGCCTGCGATATGTATTTGGAAACAATGGTTTATTTATCCACATCCAGTAATTTTGACTGCCTGCTGGGTTCTCTCAGGAAAGAGTTTGTCATCTCTTTCCCTCCTAATGATGAAATGTTGCCTGTTTGGGTCCCAGAGGCCCAGCCTGAGCCAGACGCTGGTGACTTGAGTCTCTGTTTATTAAGCAATGCGGTCCGCAAGTTCCTGCCACCAGGAGCTCTCTGCAAAGCTTCTGTTCTGAGGAGTCGGAAACAGGTTTGGGACAGCCTCTTGGACTGACTGGAGCATAGGCTTGTCTTTGCGCCCCAGCCTGGTAAGATTTGTCCTTTAGGGGATGAGTGGATTGTCCCTTTGTGCCGGAATATGTAGTGTGCTCTGTGATTTGGGTGCAGAAGACACAGAAGTAAAACACATACCGCTCCGCCCTCTGAGGAGACATCTCATAAACATGGTTGGGGGACAAGGAGAGCAGGCTGACTGGGCCAGGGCATGTGGGGCCGAGGGTGGTAAATGGGAAGTGAGCGGTTATGTGTGCACCTCCACAGCACAGCTTTCCAGTCAGACTAGTCTTCTTGGGTGGACTAGAACACTGTGCAGGTGGCAGCTTTGCTCAGCTTGTGGTGACTTTCTTCACTGAGTGTGATGTTGCTTTGGTATGTATGGAAAGATCTTTTTTTATTTCTTTTGGTTTTTCGAGACAGGGTTTCTCTGTGGCTTTGGAGCCTGTCCTGGAACTAGCTCTTGTAGACCAGACTGGCCTTGAACTCACAGAGATCCGCCTGCCTCTGCCTCCCAAGTGCTGGGATTAAAGGCGTGCGCCACCACTGCCTGGCTTGGAAAGATCTTAAAATATTCAGACGTTAGAAAGGAGTCTTCACACCCAAATATGTTGACAGTGAAGCATGAGAACCGGGTGTAACTGGACAATCAGATCATAGGAGAAAAGCGCTGTTACAAAACTGGATTCTGCGGGAAGCTGGATGCACACTAGGAGAACTCTGGGGAGAGGTGATATCTGGGCTCCAGTCTCAGAGGTAGTAGTTGACTTCATTTGGAGAGAGGGCTGCAGCTACAGGGAAAGTCCAGGTGTCAAGGGACAGTTAGATGGCTTAGCAGGTAAAGACACCTACCCCCAAACTTGACCACCTGAGCTCCATCCCTGAGATGTTCATGGTTGTCCTCTGTCCTCCACCAATGCACACCCACAGAGCTCGGGCCTCTGGCTCACACTGCAATGCGTTGCACTCTGTCAGAGGGGACGTGTGAATAGAGGAGCTATGGGACTAGACTGTCCTTTCAGAAAGATCTCAGCTTTAGTGGCCTGGAGGTTGGAGGCTGAGGACTGTGAGGAGGAGGCAGGGATGAGGGAGGGCACAGGACTCACTGCAGAACCAAAGCTGTGAGCTGCCCAGCCTGGGCAAATCTCAAGTCTACTTCCTCTGTTTCCTTGTCTCCAAAATGGTCAGAATTCATTTATCTATCTCATGCAAGTTTTGTGAAATATAAACGAGATGCATGCAACACAGCACCTGGAGGGCATAGTAAATGTTTCCTTTCTTTGATGTACTTCAGCTTTGGTTGGTTGTTGTTGTTGCTGTTGTTTTCCCTTATTATCACCTCAGGAGGAATGATCTCTTTGTTTCATTTCTTGTTTAATAGATAAGCGAATTGAAACTCTTAGAAATTAAGAAATTTAACTCTCTACAGGAAGTAGATAAAGGTCAGAGGTTCTTTGTTTTTGCTTTTGTTTTTTCTTTAAGTCTTTACCCTACTGGGAGACACAGCTTCCTGTATTAAGATCTTAGTTACAAGTAAATTCCTGAGTGAGATCACATATACAATAGCCCGGGTACAAAAAGGACAGTAAACACTGTAACCAGTGTCCATGCAGCAATAAGGACAGATGTGCCTGATCACAAGAGGCTGTCTCTCCTGTGCCCGGGTCTTTGTCCTTCTTAGGAAAAAAAATGTAGAAACTTCATGCATCCAAAGACGGCTGAAGAGTCTCCTTTCCATTGGTGATTGACTGCTGGGTCACATAAAGTCAGCTGGCCTCCTGAGGTCAGCCCACAATTGCTGCCACAGAGTCCTCTCCATGGAGAGCTTGAGAAAGATGCAGCCTTTGGGTTGAAAGCCATTTGGGTGGCTGTGTGATCTTATTGGGTGTTCAAATCTCAAACAAGCAAGTTTGGTTGGTTGGTTTGTTTCGTCTCCATGTAACCCAAGTGGGCCTCAAACTCCTAATCCCCTTGCCCCAGCCACCCAAATGCTGAGATTAGTGGTGTGCACTACCACTCCAAACCTCACATCGTTTGTCTTTTTAGTTCTCAGGATCAAACACTGGCCTTCATTCATGATCAGGAACACTCTACCACCACAGCGTAGCCCCAGCCCAGCCTCATCCTGGAAAACAAGAGGATGATGCATACCTTGCAGCACTGCTGTTTGAATTGGGTACTGTAGTGGCATCCTGTCCAGGCCTTAATGCCAGCTGTACCCATTGACTGCCTGTCGAACAGTGAGCCAGTGATTTGGTTTCCATCCTGATTTTCCTTCCTGCAAAACGGGTTTAATGATAGGTCCTACTTCTAGGTTGTGGTGGAGATTAGTATGTTAGAGAGGTGACTGGAATACTGCTTGTTCTACAGTAGATGTTACTGATTATTCCCCCCTTAAGTTTCCTCTCATGGAGCTCTAGCTGCTGATCTCAGGTCTCAGAGGTTTGCAAACATGCAGTGGTCTCTTAGCCACAGAAACACCGGCTGTGATGAAGGAGGTCCCTGATCTGCCGCAGACACAGAGAACATGCCTCCCTGGCAGGCTGCTCTGGTCCTTGCAGAACTTCTTTTGTATAACATATAAGTTTACCTCTCTCGAGAGGATGGAGATTTCATGTGACAGTCAAGCCCCTTGAATATCACCATGTCCCAGAGCCTGAAGGGGGAGCATGACTCAAACTAGACTTCAGGACTGACAAGCCAGCGGGAAGCAGATTGACTCTGGATTTCTCATCTCTGGCCTGTAAGTGGAACAGGATTTTTCTACAAGACAATTTTCTCAAGCAGGTCACCATGACAGTGGTCCTTTTTGCATCAGGGGCTGGTTCTTTCAGGCCGCCTAGTGGCTCTCCATGACCCCAGGTGCCTTCATGTGTTGAGCAGCACTGTTCTGATAACTCATCCCCATAAAGCCAGTTTAAAAGTGAGTTCACACCGGAGAGGCTGCTCAAAGGCTGTCATCTCTGTGTGTCTGCCCTTAGGAAGAAGTGAGACTTCTTTGATAGCCTGCTTGCTGGTGGGTTTTTACATTATTGTGGCTATTCCTTTCCACTGCCCCCAGCATTTAGGAACTTCCTGAAAATGCCTCCATTCTCAGCTCCACTAAGCAGGGTGGGTTGTATGGTGGTGAGAGGGTTAAAGGACCCGGGCTGTAAGACCCTCTGTGGAGGATGTCCAGGAACCTGGACACAGACCTCTAGAGAGGCAACTGGAGCTGGAGAAAGCAGAACTAAGGCCTGTTCAGTCTCCCCAGCACTGCCCTTGGCTCGTTATTTCAGCCTGCACACTCTCCCTATGCCGAAATCTCGGCAGAGACCTCCAATTGCCGCACACCATGCCCCCGTGTCTGCGCTCGGTGCGCTTGAACCCAGTTACTGAGCTTCGGGCAAGGGGCTGGAGGTTAAAATACACAAACACAGAGACAGAGAGACAGAGACACGGGTCATCCTTGAATTCCCCAAGAATGCCCCCTTTATTGTGTTCAGGGGCAGATTATATAGAGACAGCCACGCCCCAGCCAAACCCACCAGAAACCACTCTCCTGCCATCAGGAACTCCTGAAGGTCTCGTGTTCAGAGCAGCTGTAGGCACTCAGATCGGGGGATTACAAGAAATTCAGGATCTGGGGTCTCACAGCTCCCAACATCCCTACTTCTCAGCAATGGCCAGATGGATTTCTGGAGCATCCGGAAGCCAGGCTACTACTCGTTTTCTGCCCAAGAACCCGCGTCCCTGGATACTAAATGGTCAGGTTTAGATATGATAAAACCATGAAGAATTTAGGAAGACCAGAACCCTCTATCTGGGACAGATCCCAGGGTGGTCCCATGGCCTGTTTGAGAACATGAGTTGTCCTGCTTGAATGAGAACTACCCAGGCCCAATGTTGTTTGAGCTGTTTCCTGCATCTCAAGGGAGGGGAACTCCAAAGGATCTGTAACAGAACTACTTTGGCCAGGAATTTCGTCCCAGCTTCATTCAGAGAAACTCTGCTTTGTCATGGCCCTGTGGTGAGACTGATAGACACATGGCTTTGGAGTCACACTCACCAAGCTCGGTGAGGCTGTGCATGGGGCCCATTAGAGCCTCTGGTCATATCTCTGTCTCCTCGATCTGTGCAGGGGGACAGGGGGCTGGAGAGAGACACAAATAAGCCTGGAGGAATTCAGGAGAGGATTGCAAATCCAAAAGCTGCAGCAGGCCGCAGAGTGGAGTCAGACGGCTGGAGACTTGGCAGCACTCCAGAGGCAGAATTCTGTCTTCTATAGAAGCCTCAATCTTTGATCTGCAAGCTTCAGCCAGCTGAGTATGGTCCACCACATGAGGAAGGGCAATTCACTTAAAGTCAAACATTTTAAATGTTAATTAACTACATCTAAAAGATGCCCTTACTACGCTTACACCCTAGCATCTGTCCAAATAGTGGTCTCTACTAGCCTGCCGTGTTGACACAGGAGTAAGCGTTACGACATGTAAAGGTGGGGGATCTTTTTCTTTTCTTTTTTTTTTTATTTTTATTTATTTATTTATTTTGGTTTTTCAAAAGAGGGTTTCTCTGTAGCTTTGGAGCCTGTCCAGGAACTCACTCTTATAGACCAGGCTGACCTAGTCTACTCACAGAGATCCTCCTGCCTCTGCCTCCCGAGTGCTGGGATTAAAGGCGTGCATCACCACCGCCCTGCTAAGGTGAAGACTTTTAATGAGACATTCTGCCACCTTCCACCCACTTTCTCTTCTTTGACGTCCTTGCTTGAGATCTAAAGAAGCACCACCATTCAATGCCACCTCTGGCACATGAGCTCAGAAGCTGAAGCATCTGAGTATGGGACCTGTGGGTCCCCGCCATCTTCTTTGGGACTGTTTCTGCTGGCTTTCCACTCTATGGCCAGCCCTAACTGACCACTGTGCTCTCCACTGAGGTCTGTGCTCCGAGTCATCCCACTCCCCTACCCCATGTTCCATCCAAGTTGTTGGCGCTTCTCAAGCATCTGCAGTGTTGCCATAATTATTGCCATTAGGCCAGATAACATGAGCAGTGAGTGTCATACTGAGATTATGTCAGCTGCTAGGGTCGCCTTCCTGGGATGTGCCTGAGGGACTGAAGAGTGCTTTGGGTAAGTGGTAGTTCACTTCCTGCCTCAGACATCCTGAGTGTCACCTGACTACAAGGACAGCTGGACCTCCTTCCATCTCAGATTTATATGCCACAAGCTACTCCAGAATCTTCTTGATTTTATTAGATTCTCTTTTGGGGAGAGGGTGTTCTGCATGCATACAAGTGTACCGTGTACATGCAGTGCCCACAGCAACCAGAAGAGGGCATTGTAACTGGAACTGAAGTTACAGGCATTTGTAAGCTGTCTTGTGGGTGCTGAGAACCAAACCCAGGGCCTTTGCAAGAGCAGACAGTTCTCTTAGCTGGTCAGTCTTAGCTCTGAGCTCTCTCATGCCCAAAATCTTTTTGTTTTAATGGGATGTGAGATTGCTTTTGCTGAAATTGAAGAACACCTTGCTGGGATCTGTAGGGCAGCATTAGATTGTAACCCTCCATCCCTACTTCCTGCGTGATCTGGGCAAATGCTACCTTGCAAGCTTAGAGCCTCAAGACTTTTGTAAGGTCCTGAAACAAGACCCCTCTTTGTGTGGGTGTCGTAGAGAGCTTCCAGGGCTCTCTTTGTCACCATTTCTGCTCCTCGTATCAACTTCCTGAGGAGGCAGAATGGAGGCATGGAAATGGGCTTTTCCCTTTTCTAGAAAGGATATTAAGGTTCAAAGAAATGATTTGTCTAAACTCACAGATGGTAAGTGGAAAGTGTGGGCTTGAACTTGGGGCCCCTAGCCCAGACTGCTTGGTGTACCCTTGTGACTGATACATACCAATCTATCAAGCCATAGCATAGAAATCATGCTGGTGTTAGCAGGGCCATGAAGGCATCCAGCAGAGGAGGTGCCCCCTCAGAGCCCTGGGACTCAGGTAGGCAGGTGGGCTGGGATAACTGCCTTGCATTGGAAGATGCTGGTCTCTAGCCATCGATGTAAATGTTTTCCAGTACTCTTGACCTAATTCTGAAAGCATTTACTGAGGCATTATTTTACCTCAGGTTCTCTATTAGGGGCAGAATAATAAAAACTAGACTGGTAAGTTTTCTATTTGAAATGTAAACAGAAGGCTTTGTGTTTACAGGAGAAGGTTCAGTTAAGTCATTAATTAAGATAGACAAAGACAAATACTGCTTAGCCCCAGTGCCTGAGGCATGACTTAGACATTAGGAAACAGGAGCTATGTGCTGTCTACTCTTTTCCCTTGACCCCTGTGCCGCAGACCCCAGTAATGCAGGCTACTACACTGTATATACACAGCTGGGGACGGCCTGGGTACTGTAGGACCCAGCTATGGCAGTCTGCTGCAGCTCTACCATCCCTTGTTGTACAACACAATGCCTGAAGCATTGACTACAAAGAAAGAGAATGTACCCTACAGCCCAAGAAGAGTATAAGCTAGTAAGGAACGGGCACTCGGGCCGCACGGGCGATGGGCAGGCCTGAAGGGACAGGTGTCAGGACTGGGAGGAGGGAGGTTGTTGTGTTGCAGGCGAGGTTTCCTAGCCACAGTGTTTTGTATCGTGATTTTAAAACCTGCTCTTCAGTATCCTGTGCACTATTCTGTCAGCTTGTTGCTATGGAGAAATGGATTGGGGCTAGGAACTTTGTCCTTCTCTGTCAGCATTTCTGGACCTACCAGCTGCCTTCTGCCCCTGTGCAGACGGAGGGGAATCAGGATGGCGCTGTTCTCAGGCTCTGTCTTTGCAGGCACTGGTGCTGTCATGTTCCCAGGGGTTCTAACCGCATTCATTCATGCAGTGACTGAGCTTCTTACACCAGGTGCCCTCTGTGTGCTTGGCATTGTGCTGTGCCTCACTGGGGGAATCTGCCCGCCTGTCCTGCTGCAGCGTCTCCTTGCCTGCCCTCCTCAGCATCTCTCTTTCAGCCTTTAGAATTGTTTGTTTAGGAGCTTCTTGGAGATTACCTTTTGTCTCTCCATTCCTAGATATCGCTCTTTTTGTAACCACATCATCTAACATAAGGCCAAGGCATAGGAGGTCCTTATCCAGGAAGTTCCTCAAGGAACCTCTCACTGTTCGTCTGTCTTGTCTTTCCTCCTCTGTTCTGAGCCTGTCGAGTATGGAGCAAAATAAATCAGTGCAAAGAGATGAAAGACCACCCCCCCCTTTTTTGGACAGGGTCTTATGTAGCCCAGGCTGCCCTTGAACTCACTTATAGTCAAGGATGACTTTGAAATTCTGATCCTGTTTCTTCCTCTATAGTTGTAGGGCTACAGGTGTGAAGCACCATGACTTGTTTACACAGTGCTGGGGAGCAGGCATGGTAGGCAGGCACTCCGTCCCCTGAGCTCTACTCCGGGCCTGCCTGACCTCTGCTTTTTCTAAGCTGCATCATTTCAAGAAAGAGGCTTAACGCAATACTTGTATCGCCAGGATATCAATAATTGAATTTTGATTTAAAAAAGTAAAAAATATTGGTAACCTTTTAGCATTTCCACATGCTTTCCAAGTAGAACTCTAATGAGAAAAGTGACCCCGTGATATGATCAAGAGACCCAAAGTGTGGCCGTGACTTTGGTCAAGTAAGTGTCTCTTTCTACCAAGATTTTGATTCAGTGTCCACATTGGAAACATTCAGGAGTTAGATTTTACCATCTTGAATGGTTATTTTACTCTCAAAGTCTGAGAATTCCATTGAGGGAAAAGAAGTTTCAGCTTGCCATCCCCATCAGCAATACATCCTAGGCTGGAGGCTGACCTCAGCTTGACTCCTGCTGCCAGCTCTGGAAACTGCTCTCCCAGGAGGCTCTGGACCAGAACACTAACACTGAGTGTAGAAATGTCTTTCAGATGGAGATGTTTCCTTCGGATGCTCCTTTTCTGCCCCTCCCCCAGTGCAGTGGCTGAGCTTGGCCTGCATCCCAGAACAGTGAAGGATTGTTGGAAGGAGGAGGCTCTTCCCCCTTCACCTGTTGTCTTCCTGAGCCTTTGATTGTTGAGGTTTCTATTTTCTCGGCCACCTGAAGTCCTGTGCAGAATACAGGACGACAATAACCATTATCCATACATGCTGACAGCCTGTGACATGGACAGGTAAAGTAAAGCAGAGCTGTAGAGTCTTGGGAGGCTTGATTGAAGAGTGGACTGTCTGGATCTTGTCCCAGGTTTTGACTCTTTCTCACAGCTTCTGGGTTGGACCAGAGGGTGAGCTCTAACTAAATCCCTTTACTGCCCTGAAGCTTATCTGTGGCAACCGTTGCAGACTTTATAGAGAAAACAGGACTTGAGCTGAGCCTTGGTGGCCTTCTGAGGATTTAGAGTGGCATGGGAGAGATGGATGAGTGTATTCGGACTGAAGGACAAGACATGATGCTATACAGCCCAAGGGTAGAACAAGATGAGAAGTCCTTATATTAGGACAGAGATGTGGGAGGCACAGCGGGGATTTGGTCTCAGAACAGGCAGCCCTTATATTCCTGATTTCCTATAGACTGAGAACCCGCCCAAAAGATACCTGGCAAGATAGAGGAGCAAAAAAGGCAGGTTAGAACTGGGGCTTATTTCTTACCTGGAAACCATACTCCAGTACATCTTATGACAGAAAGATCTTCACTAGCAAGGCACTGGGGTCCCTTCTCTGGATCCTCACCTCCACCCCAAACAGTAGGTTCTAGGTTGGTAGGACCCAGGTTGCCTGTTGGGGAGTAAATCTTCCTAAGGTGTCTGCCCTTGGGCCATGGGCTGTTCCTTAACATATGTTTCCCTGAGCTTGGAATAACAAGAGGATGTTTTGATTCTGTTGGGCGTCGTGAGTCCAGATTTATTGGCTTAGCCTAAGAGTCCAGGAATCTGATGTCCTACACCTAACTGTGACTTCCATCTTTGCAGTCTCCTGTCTAAGGCTTCTAACTTAGTTGCTTTTCTAATGCTACCACAAAACACCATGACCAAGACAACTCGTAAAAGAAAGCATTTAATTGGGCTTGCAGTCTCACAGGGTTAGAGTCCATGATGGCTGAGTGCTCACATCTTGATCCACAAGCAGAGGGCAGAGAGAGAGAGCGAGGGAGAGAGAAAGAGAGAGAGAGAGAGAGAGAGAGAGAGAGAGAGAGAGAGAGAGAGAGCGCACTGGAAATGCCATGAATCTTTTGAAACCTCAGAGCCTGGCACCCAGTGACACATGTCCTCCAGCAAGGCCACGCCTCCTAATCCTCCATAAATGGCTCCACTACCTGGGAACCAAGTATTCAAACCTATGAGCCCATGGGACTGTTAAGCTTCCGCAGCTGCCAAAGTCCCTTCATAGCACCATCAATGCAAATCCTCTTGGTCCTGCCTCTATAAGGGTCTGTCCCTCCATCCCTCTTCTGTATCCCACTGTCCTTGAGGTAGCTCAGCTTCATTCATCCTGAACTTTTACATTGGCCTCCAGACTGATTTAAGGTCATCATTCAACTATATTCAGCCCAAAGTGTCCAAGGCGTAAGATTGCATAGGTGCTTTATATGTTTCCATGGCAACAGTGATGAAATGCTAATGATTCTGCTTACCTGGTGCCTTAGTAGCTTCCAATTAACCATCTCACTCACTCCAAAATCTATAGTCAGGCCTTTGAAGACTAGACCTCCTAAGTCATTTGCAGTGATCTGCTCCCTGCCTCCCAGCCAAATTTCTGCTACTTTTTACACTTCCATTTCTCCCACCTTTGTTACCTTGGCAAGCTCTAGAGCCCTAGCCCCCCAGGTCTCTACTCACAGTGTTCCTCAGATTTTGGATGTCCTGGTTCCTACCACACCAGTTTTTCTTCATCCATTGGAGATATCTGTTGGTCTCCTGGACTATTTATTTGGGTGGTTGTCATGGATGGCTCAGATAAGGTGCAAATGATGTTTAATTCATTACTTGAAAGACCTGGCTCATCTCTGAAGCTAGAGTTTGAGTCAGGGAAGTTAAAAAGGGCTGTGTGTAGTAATAAGGGCGGCGGGGCTGTGTCCCCAGCACCCTGGCTGCCCACATGGCTAGCTTATGCCCCGAAATAACAACACACAAACTGTATTCATTTAAGCACTGCTTGGCCCTTTAGCTCTAGCCCTTACTGGCTAATTCTGATATCCCGATCAACCCATCTCTAATAATCTGTGAGCACCGGTCTTACCGGGAAAGGTTCAGCATGTCTAACCTGGCGGCTTGCTTCATCGTGTGTGTCTTCCCGGGAGAGCAGAGCATGGCATCTCTCTGACGCGTCTGCTCCCGAGAGGAGAGCTGTGGAGTCTGAGCTCACTTCCTCTTCCTCCCAGCGTTCTGTTCTGTTTACTCCTCCCACCTATCATCTAACCAATAAAATGGGCCAAGGCAGTTCCTTTATTAGCCAATGACCTTCCTCCATCAGCTGTGTGTCCACATCTCAGAATCTAGTCCTTGAAGGGATTGGAAAGTTTCTCCAGTGTCTGTGGGATAGCCCTAGCTCAGCCAGCTGCTCATGGATATGGCCTCAGCATGTTCCGTACAAATGGGCTTGTCCTCTGACCAGCTGGCCAAGGAGGGTGGGGTGTGTTACTAGATCAGGGTCAGGAAGACCACTCAGGTGTGGCCAAGGAAGGTGGGGATGTGTTACTAGATCAGGATCAGGAAGACCACTCAGGTGTGGCCCATTCCCAAGAGGCTCCAGCTATACAGCAACTTGGGCTACCAGTAATTCAGGCCCTTAGGTGGTAGAAGGCCAAGGGAGTGTAAACAGAGTGGAGTTCTGATCACCTAGTCTGAGCTAGTTCAGGGCATACTGGTCCTAGATCTGCTCCAAGCAAGGCTCAGCCTGGAGGGTATCATGGGGAAATGGGCTCTCTTTCTGCATCAGGATGATTTGGGAGTAAGTATGGCCTCGGTCTAGAAACACCTTCTGATCTTCCATTCTTAGTGACTTGGGCTAGAGGAGACAGTGACTGGCAGGATGTGAGGCCTGGCTCCTCAGGCCTGGGCTTTTATTTCAAACTCATCCCATGAACATGCTACTCTCTGGGCCACCATTTGGAAAAGCCAATCTCAGCCTGACACTCACTGCCTATAAATGGCGTAGAATTAGGCTAATCAGTGGCTCTTAATTTCCCAACAAATGCGGGTGCTGTGCTAATTGCCAGGGTCCACACCAGCAGATCCCCGGTTGGCGGCATCAAATAAGAGAAGTGGTAATTTGGGGGCTGGAGTGGGGGAGGGCCTGCTTTGTTGGCTGAGCCAGTTAAAACTGTATTAGACCACAGGAGCCAAAGCACAGCCAGCCAGGGCCTGGTCCTGTTAGTCAGCCAGGAGATTGGGTGAGTAGCCCCCAGAGTGTGTGCAGGAGCTGAACTTTGTCCGTGAGTAGATTTGTTTTGTTCTTATTCATGGAGGAAGATTTCACCAGCAGCATGGCATGGTACTGCCGGAGCAGCTCATCAGGGATAAAGCATCCCCAACCTTGGTCTGTTACTATGGTAACATGGCATTTCCAGACTCTCTAGGCAACCTTATGGCATCTGCTGCTGTGAGTGATTCACATGGGAAGGGTCACTGCTCCTTCTCTGTTCCAGAGAGAGCAGGTTGTGAACAGGCACTATTCGCCGAGGACCAGGTTCTTAAAGGAATATGGTGTAGCACTGTTGTGGGGCCTTGTGATGACAGCGTGTAAGTAGCTCTTCAAGTCTGCCTGTCTGCTCCAGTCTAGGGAAGGGGTGCAAAGCTGCCAGGTCAGAAGAGATCTCCTGGAGGAAAAGCGAAGGGAGTTGGACAAAGGACACAGCACAAAGGCTGGTGGGTGGGGAGGTCATGCAGTATGTGCATGAAGCTGATAGTTAGGCTAGGTGGTGGAGCAGACACCAATGGAGAAGGCAGGATCAGTTCTGCCCCCACCCCAAACCTTCCACTTCTGCCTGGCAAACCCCGACCGTATGTATTTCAGCTGCACTTCCTGAGCTGCTGACACATCACGCTGTCCTTTGAGTGGCTGTCCCTCCCTTCTGTCTTGGCTCACTGTCGTGTGCCATCACTCCTGTGCTTACTAGACTCATGGAGCCACTACTCTTCCTCTGTGGGGATAGCGAGAGGAATATGCTTGCTCAAGGTCAGGCTGGGATCTAGAAGCCATGAGACACAGGGAAGAACTCAGTATCCAAGTAGGCTGATCTGGATTATTTCCTGATTTTACTGCTGGTTTTGAGGTGAACCTAGGCCTCCGCTAAACTTCATTTTACCCCACCTTCTTCTTCGGGGGTAAAATGGGGATCCTGAACATCCTCACCCCAGGTTCTTGGGGTAGTGAAATGGCAGAACAGACGTGGGTCAGACAGAAGCCTAGATATTAGTGTGGGGTATTATTAAATGCTAGTTATTCTCCTTAAAAATGGAGGCTCATTCATCTTCACACCTTCCTCTGCCGTGCTTGCACATCCAAGGCACTTTATCTGGAGTTGACATCAGTGGGTGTCATTGCCAAGCTAGCTGCACTCGTGGTGAGCAGCCGTCCACATGGGTGGCTGCACACTCCTGTCTGCTGCATGATCTCTGCAGGGCTGGAGCCATACCAGGTGGAGTCTGTCCTGTAACTCAGCCTGTACTGTAAAGTGTGTGCCCATCTGGGTCCCATATCAGATGCCACACGTCCTAGAACTTCAACCATGGACTTCCCTGGAAGAACATAGCTTCTTTTTCCTTTGGGAGCAATAGGTATTCATAGTCCCTAACATCTAATTTTTTTTTTAATTTTGTTGGTTTTTATTGAGCTCTACATTTTTCTCTGCTCCCCTCCCCTTCAACCTTCTCCCAAGGTCCCCATGCTCCCAGTTTACTCAGGAGATATTGTTTTTTTCTGCTTCCCATGTCAATTAGAACTATATTTATGTCTACATTGTCTGGGATTGTGATTTGTAGGCTGGTTTTCTTTGCTTTATGTTTAAAAACCACTTATGAGTGTGTACATGTAGTAATTGTCTTTCTGTATCCTCACTCAGAATGATGTTTTCTAGCTCCATCCATTTGCCTGTAAAATTCAAGATGTTGTTATTTTTTTCTGCCATATAGTACTCCACTGTGTAAATGAACCACATTTTCCTTATCCATTCTTCGGTTGAGGGGCATTTAGGTTGTTTCTAGGTTCTGGATATGACAAGCAATGCTACTATGAAATAGTTGAGCACACCTAACATCTAACTTTGTGATCTACAAAAGATTTCCATTGGTTATCCTGAAGTGAATAGGGCACTGGAATTGTCAACAGTGAGAATGACCCATTCAATGGATCAAGCCGCTGCATCTCCATCACAGGGCTCTTCCCATCTGAGCCCACACCGTAGCGAGTCTGGAAAGGCCTTCTTCTTACCTTCTGATTGCAACCCTTTTGCTCTTCCCCGTGACTGAAGGCTTTGGCATGTGTAGTTCTTTACCTATGATCCCAGTGAGATGAAGACCATGAGCTTAGTCTCAGAACATTTCGTGTTTAATCATGATACCCTCACTTCTCAGCTGGCAGTCATTCTCTAAACATGCTTACTTGTTATCTTCCTGCTTCAGGTTTGCGCTGGACTGATGGTGCCTGGGCGGGTCTGATGCTCTGAGGGATAGGTGAGGAGGCATTTCCTTGTGAACCACTCCAGGTCAACAAGGCTGAGGCTGCACAGCCTGTCAGAGCGAGAGAGGTACTTGGGGACCACTGAGGCTGATTCTTCAGGTGCTGAAACAGACCCTAAGCGAGGCACTACTCACCTAGGCTCACATACAAAGTGAGTATAAAACAAGCCTCGAATCTGAGATCAGCCTCGGGTCTCACAGCAGTATGGTAGGTGTCTGCATTCACCCTGACTCTATGGTGTTTCATTGGAATAGATTTTAAATCATTAAGTAAAGAAAGAGAAGGAGTCTGGGGAGATGGTTCAGTGAATAAAGACACTGACCCTCAAGCCTAAGAGCCCGAGTTCAATTCCAGAACCCACAAAAAGTGGAGGAAATAACCAACTCCCAAAACTTGTTCTGTGACCTCCACAACCACACCGTGGTACATGCATGCAAACATGAGCACATATGTGTGTGCATGTGTTTGCACATGCATGTACACCCACACCCACACACAAAACCACACTCTTAAATAATTAATTTTTTGAGAGAAAGGAGTTTTTCAGAGATATATGCCTCAGATAGTATTTAAACATACTTTTAAAAATGTGTTTTTATGAAAGTAACATATGAACATTGAAGAAAATGGAAAATAATTTTATTTAGAAATCAATAAATTAAGCAATATTCTTAGTCCTCAGAAATAGTCTGACAGAGAATGTCATGTCCTGTAGATGAAGGAGTGGGCTGGTAGTTCCTCAAACCCTCCAGGTTTGACTCTGGGAAGTAGGATGATCCAGAGAGATACGTGGGGACTGAACTTAGTTCTGTGAACTGCAGAGCCACATTTTACTATAACTAATCCTAGTGGGAATAAAACCCATTTGCGTTGGCAGTCTCTGCTTGGTAACTATTTCTCCATAAGTGTTCTCATTTAACTGTTGGGTCATTAGGAAAAGTCTGTAAAGCAGTAAAACTATTCTCATTTTGAAAATGGGAAATTTGACCCTGAGAAAGATTAAACAACTTGTCCGGAATCCTAGCGCTAGGAAGCAGTGGAGCCCCTGACTTCAGAGAGTTGGCACCAGAAGGCAGGGCACTCAGTAAACGTCTGTGTATGAACAAATGACTGGATGCTTGCTCCCCCTCAAGAGAAGAATCTAGGAAACATCTGGTCCTGTGCTTAGAGTCCATGGAGCTGGGGCAGTGAAGGCTGAGTACACAAGGCTCATGCCCCTCACCACTGCTCCATACAAGGCAATAGCACAGTGCCACTTTTGTGCCCCGAGATACTGAAGACAGTTTTCTAGTGTTTCTCCTACCACAGTGGCTGCCTTTCTGGAATGCATCAGAAGCTCTCCCTGGAGAGCTGTTCTGGGGTGAGCACCTAGCCTCTGGTGAACAACTAAGAAGGTTGTCAGGACATTGTTGGGGTTCTAGCGGCCTGCTTCTTGGAGCTGGAGAAGCAGGAGTCACCCCAGGTCATGCCATCCTGTAGAAGACAGGTCCTCAGAGTCTAATATGCATGCCTCATCCGCAGCCCTTCCCCCTGCACCACAGCAGCAACTGGGCCAGCAAACAAATGACACAGCAGAGAATAACAAAATGGTTTCCATAGCGATGCTTAGTGCCTATCAGCATGCCTCAGACAAACCCTAATCTGAGCCCTGGCTAGAGCAGTGTGAAATGTTACCTACTCCGTCCATGGCAAGGAGAGGTTCCAGAGGGTGGCATGACTTTGTCCCGTGACTGTATACTGGGGGATTTCCCCCAAGTTCTCTAATCGCTGGCAGCGAGTTAGAGCAGACCAAAGAGGAATAGGAATTGGATCCTGGACATGAAACAGGGCCATCCAGCAGCAGATGAAGAGTACCAGCTGAGCAGGGATCATGTGATGAGCTTTGCTGGGTGCTGTATGTATCTGTTTAAAAACAACAAAGACAAGTGAGAGATGACTGTCCTTGTTTACAGGTGATGAAGCCAAGCCTAGGTGTACATGCCCATGACATCAATATCAAATCCAAGCCTGGCTTGCCCCATAGCTACTGAGCAGCAACAAATGATTCCAAAATCTCCGCTCCTTCCTCCTGAGTAAGGACTCAGGCTAGGTCCTGGCCAGTGGCTCCTCCTTATCTCAGGAGGGAGAGGGTTGGGCCATTCTCAGAGCTACAGTGAAGTAGTCCTGGCCAGGTCTGCCAGAACAGGGAGATCTAGAGGAGACATGGAGATGGTCTAGTCCTTGCTCTGATATCTCCATTCTCTTATAGGTACATCAGTCTATATGTATATACCTGCACACGTGCGTGCACACACACACACAGACACACACAGCAGTTTTTTTTTTTGGTGAGGATTGCTGTCATTGTCCTGCCCAGCTCTTCAGCCTGGCTTCCTCTCAGGAGACTGAGCCACTCTAGGGGCAATTGGCATTTAGGAACTATTCATGCCAGAAACAAATATTTACCAAGCACCTTTTCTGATATATAACTTTTTTAGTTCTAAGATAGAGCTGTTGAAAAGGAACTCTGGTTTTTGTTCTCTTGGAGCTTTGCATTCTAGCAGAGACACAAAGGTTCTGGTGGGCTATTACATGGTAGGAAGAAAAAGGCCTCAAGCTCCCCAGGAATTAGACAGTATCCCCCAAGAAAGCCTGGCCACAGGGTCCAGGCACTTCCCCATCAAATGTCACACCTTCTGGTGATGCCACTCTCCCATGACAGCCTTCCAGGAGAGAATTGTTGGACTATGTCCATGTCAGCAGCCTGGCCACTCACCGGGAGGAAGAACACTGCTTCCCTTGGACCAGGGCTTGCAGCTACAAATAATGGCAAGTTTCCTTTCAAATATACAGTTTTTATGATAATAAGGATAGTCACAAAGAAAATGTATATGTATTAATCCATATAGAATTATAAAGAGTATATTCACTTTGTTCATGAAAAGCAAAGCATGGTTCAGGACCCCTGAGGACTGTGCTAGCACCTGAGGCCCATCTGCGTCATACTGTTTCTCACTTGGTTCTCAGGTTATACTCCCGCAGGCCCACCACAGGGCTTTCTACAGAGTGTGTTCATTCATGTGTGCCTGGCAAAGACCTCTGTTATTTTTTGTTTTGAGACAGAGTCCCTCTATGTAGCCCTGACTCTCTTGGAACTCACTATTTATACCAGGCTGGTCTCCACTTGCTTCTGCCCTCCCAAGTGCTGGAATTAAAGATGTTCACCTCTATGCCCTTGGCAATTCCATCTTAGACTGCCCCAAACAGAGCTCCTCATCTTTTCCCAGGTTTCCTATACTTCACGGATACTGCTACTGTAAGGGATACGGGAACCAAAGTGTGGTGTAAGACTTCACACTTTGGGCTGTGGCGACGTGTCAGGGTTAGTCCTCAGAGGCAACAGAGGAAGGCATCACCCTGTATTGTATCTGCATCTGTGTCTTGAACTTGATTGAACTTAGCACCAAGTAAAACACGTGCTGGGAGATGTACAGAGGTACTCAGAACTTCTGACACGTGAAGACCTAGGGGCCATTATAACACCACTGGTGTGCTGGGGAGCCCAGGAGAGCCTAACATGATCCATATTAAATAGCATCCTGGGTATTAGGTGGGCAGCAGTTGGCAAGCTATAACTGGGTCTGACCCGTGGCCTACTTTTGTATGATAACATAGTCATTCTTTTTTTAAAAAAATAAAAATTTGTATGTATTTATTTTATTTGTATGTGTTTACATACATGTATGTATGTATATGATATGCATACCTGGTACCTACAAAGGTCAGCAGATAATGTCAGATCAGATTCCCTGGAACTGGAGTTACAGATGATTATGAACCTGGGAACTGGACCCAGGTCCTCTGCAAGAGCGACAAGTGCTCTTAACTATAGAGTCATCTCTCCAGCCCCACAAACCATTCTCAAATGACCTTCAAACGACATCCAAAAGAGAATGGGTGGAACTGCAGAGACGGCTCCATAGACATTGTCCTTGCTTTACAAACGGGGGTCTTATTCAGATCTCTAGTACCCATGGAAAAGCCAGGCATGGTAGCACATACTGTGGCCCCAACACTGAAAAGTGACAAAGATTCCTGGTCTTGCTATCCAACCCCTCTAGCCAATCAATAAGCTCCAGGTTCAATGAGGGACTCTGTCTCAAAAACTAAGGCAGAGTGAGATGAAGGAAGAAGACCCAGCGTTGATTTCTGGCCACCACACATGCATTCCCATATGCATGTGCACACAGCTTAAAGTACTTCTGTAACAGTAAGTTCAGTGAAGCCTAGTGTATAATGTGTGGGGTTCAGCAGTGTTGGGAGCCCTCTCCACATTCTAGATGCTCAGCCTTCTCTTCTGGAAGATGAACACCATCCATGAATGTGGCCCTCACTGTACTGTTACAGCCTGAGCAGATACAGCACACGACCTGAAACACTCTCCTCAGGAGCAGGGAAGAGAAGCCTGGGCTTTTGCCAGGCTTCTACACCAAACAGGCATGAAAGCCCTGGCTCCGGGCCTCATCTACCCAACCCTGAGTGTAGCTTCCTCAGAGTGAGTTCCCTTTGGCAGGAGAAGAGAATGCCAGCTGCCCATTGTGCTGTGCCCTGTGGTGAGGTCAGCACTGTCTTCCTCCCACCCCCACCCCTGCTTCCCACCTCACCCCTGCTGAGGTCAGCTGCGCTTCTCATCAGGGCCAGGCACTTGGCCCAAGCAACGTGCCAAACTGGGCCCTAAGATTCTGGGCTCTTCCATCCTCCCTCCTGGCCCTAAGGTTCTGGGCTCTTCCATCCTGCTGCTTCTTCCTTCTTCCCTGCACCTCTTTCATGCTCCTGCTCAGCCTTCAGAAGTTCCTGCTCAGCCGTAGGGAGGAAGGGGAACCACTCTTTCTGCATGTGTTTCCTCATCTTGCCAGCCAACCAGAAGACATATATTTCCCCAGATCTGAGCCCCTGGCCAGTAGTACCTCCCTCTCAAGAAAGTGAAGCCCTAAGGGCAGTACGCTTAGACCAAGCTGGCCTCCCTCTCTTGAAAACAAACTTTAGCTGTATAATAATCACATAATTGTAAAGATTTAAACATTTGGGTTGTGGGAAAATCAGGAGGATTTTCTGATAAAGGTGGGCTTTCAGTTTGCACACACTGCTGAAGAAACTGAACTTTCTAAAAGGCCACACTGAATGTGCAGGCTGTGATGGCACACCTGCACACCCAGCACTTGGTGGGTGGAGACAGGAGGATGCAGAGTCAAGATTATCCTTGGCTATGATAGTAAGTTAGAAGCCAGCCTAAACTTCATGAGACCCTGACCTCCCCCTCCCAATCAGTCATAAATATATCTCTGTCGAAAGATCTAAAACAAAATTTTAAGTCAAACTGAAAAAAAAAACACCCCAGGTCATCTAGCTTGTGTATTTGAACACTTAAATGTTTTCATATTACCTGAGGTGGGGAGGGGGTTATAGGAAACAGTGTACAGAAGAGGAAAGAAAATATCCAGGAAGCATAGGGTGATATGTAACAGTGAGATACCATTTTGTATTCAAATTGAAAAAGATTCTTAAAACCCATGATGTAATGAACACTAGTGATGATGTAGGAGGGGGCAGAGATGCCCATAGATCACCAAAGCCATGTTCAGGCAGCTTCTCTGAGACAGTCCTCGGGAGTCTCCAAGATGGCAGTACCCACTGGCTGGGAATCCCCGTCCTACAGATCGAATGTGAAAAGGCAATTAGAGGGAGGGACAGAGACTCACGCTTAGAGGTGGTCATGCTTTGCTGTAGGAAAATGGAAAATTAGAAACAACCTGAGCGTCTGATAGTGGCTGGCACGTTAAGTAAATTATTTAATCTTCATAATGTGCAATTAGGCAGCCACTATAAATAAATTGCTTAGCAAAGGACTTCATAAACAAAATAGGGTAACACACCCCATACTTCTGGGAGAAGACACTGGCAGTGTGTAGAATCAGGTGGAAATGTATGAAGTCAATAAGAAAGAGCCAAAGAACAAGAAGGCTAAGAACGTAAGCGTGTGATTTGTCTCAGAGTCATAAGGCAGAGCTCACTCCTGGTAGCAGGAATGCAAGCTAAATGGATACACTCCCCAACATGGCAGTAGTCTACAGGGAGAGGTACGAGGAGCACATCTGTATCCATAGTGGTAGGAGTTCACCTACTCCAATGAACTCTGTGGCCTATACTTAGTAAAATTAAATGTGACCCCCCCTCCCCCCAAGACTTGTATATGCTTCTGAGGATTACCCTGCACAAACATCATTTTCTACCAGGAAACATGTTCACAGCAGTATTGTTTACAATAGTCATATTGGTGATGTTGTAGAATATAATATGTCATGCATTGGTGTGTATAGCCCAGCGGCAACAATGATTACTAAAAACTGGCTGTCCCGAGGACATGGCTAAGTGGAATATGACTTTACATAATGAGAGGCTATTATTGTGCTAGTTTGAAGAACTACTGGCTCAGATAAGTGTCTAAAGCAATGTCAAATGTAAAGAAATAGGTCATATAAAAGGTATGTATCAGCAATATGCTTTCATAATTCTTTAAAACAAACAGATTAGTACATAGTATTTAAGGGCATGCATGTACATCTAAATATATGTGTATAAAAGTGTGGACACCAGCTTCAATACAGTGGTTACTGCTGCAGGGAGAAGGCCCAGAGGGAGGTCAGGCTTAAATGTTTTCTGAGTTGTTAGTTTGTTTGTTTTTAAGGAAAGGATTGAAGTACATATGGAAAATTGGTAACTAAAATTTTGAACTTAAATTAGGATGTCATACATTGGTTTCCATGCTTTTCTGCATACTAAGGTATTTCAGAATTTCAAGTAGTTGTCTTAGGCAGGGAGGTTGAAACAGTGTCTTTCTGTGCAGCCTAAGCTGGCATGGGACTCAGCGCCTCCTGTCTCCCTCCACGTCTCAAGAGTTGGGATTATGAGTGAATAACATGAGAGTCTATGGGAAGTAGCCGTGGCCCAAGTGAGAAGCTGAAGCCTGAGCCAGAGTAGTAGCAGCAGAGATGGAGGGACACAGGAGAGACTGGAGCTGTTCTTGGTGGGGGAATTAGCAGGGCTCAGTAACTGGTGACATGTTGGGGTGATGGTGGAAAGCCAGGCTTCAAGCATGAAGAGCTGTGGAACAGTGGGGGCAGGGAAGGTGGGCCTTGAGCATACCCTGTTAATGACCACAAGCTTTGGGTGTTATGGTGATATCTGTGCCCTCTCTCCCACAGGTGACAAGTGTTGTGCCTGGGGCTGGAACGAACATGGTATGTGTGGAGATGGCACCGAGTCCAATGTCTGGACACCATCTCCAGTGCAGGCTCTCCAGTCAGCAAGACTCCTCCTCGTGGGCTGTGGGGCTGGCCACTCCTTGGCCTTATGTCAGCTGCCAACACACCTTGTGCCATGCCAGGATCTCAAGGTCACCTACCCACTCCACACTGCCACAGAGAACACTGAATCTCAGGATGTCGTGGACAAAGAGAAACTGGAAGGATAGACGATCGGGAACTTTAACCCAGAGCAGTTCTGACCAGATGAGCCACGAGTGCCCATGAGAGAGCACCTTTAATAAAGCGACTGATCCCAACGAAGATCCCTGGAGAACCAGAGCAGCAAGGAGGTGCTTGCCCACTGCTCCAAGAGGACTGAGCTGTGGAGACAACATCTTTTCTCCTCAGCAGATGCAAATGAAGAAGGGATCCTCACTAAAGGACATGCAAAGTGAAAACATCAGCAAAGAAGGCTCCAGCCCCTGAGTGATCTCAGCCCAGCTCCATGGCTGTGCTCTGGTCCAGCGGCCTTTGGTCAGAAGACGGGGCTTCTAGGATATGTTTAGAGCAGCGTACTATCCCTTCTAACTTGGGGGCTTATTTTCTGTCCAGAGTCTATTGCTTCTGGTACCAGGTACTGTGCCTGGAGACTTTGAAAGGAAGGCACTCACATATTCACGACCAGGGCCCCAGCAAAGGCTTAGGGTCAGGTGGGGAGAATGAACTGAGGGAAGTGGAGAGTATGCAAGGCTTCTGGGAACACCCAGCAGAGAAAATCCCAAGTGCAGCCAGGGTGTCTGGAGCCCGGGAAACTCTCAGAGATGGATAAGTCTTCTTCCAACCAGGCAGGATTCTGGGGCTGCTGTAGCAGGTGAGCTGTTTAGTCTCTGAGTTGGGATGCCTGGACTCTACTGGACATTAAAGCTGAGGGACCTTCCATCAACATGTAGTTGAGAGGCCTCTAAACTACATCCTGCAGAGTCTGGCATGGTGGCACATGCCTTTAATGCCAGAGCTAGGTGCATCTCTATGAGTTTAAAGCCAGCCTGGTGTACATAGCGTGTTACAGAGTGAGACCTGTTCTGAGCCTTGGGCATCTCCTTGTAGACAGAGTTCCACCTCCAGGTTCCTCTAGGCAGTGTTAATTTTGTCTTTACATTATGTATTGTGAGCTGCATAAGATTGTATTTGATAAGTGGGTCCTTAAGAAATTGAAGAAACTGCTGATCTTATTCAACCATTCTTGTTTTTTATCAGGAGAAAATAGTGGCTATAAAAAGGGGAAAGGTCATCCCAAGGTCATGCACCTCCTTGATGGTTCAGGGTGACCCAACCATAGCCCTGAGCTAGGCAACAGTGGATAGGAAGTAGCTAAATGACTAGAAGTGGGTTCTTCTCAGAAAACATGGATGAAGTCAGTTCATACTCCACAGGCCTGAGCCTAGGCACTGCTTGCAGCTACAGTCTGACCTGCAACCCAGTGATTTGAGTCTTGCTCCCGACTTTTGGCCCAAGAACTATGCCCTGTTCCATACAACCCCACCTCCCAGGCCCAGAGGCCTGTTGCAGCATATGTACTCTGATATGCTCAAGCCCACAAAAATGGAGCCATCACCCAGGGGTAAGCCATACTGGAGCAAACTCAAGGTTACTGTCTTCTAAGCTGAATAGTTGGCAAAAACCAGGCCAGAAAGCATTCCCCTGTGACCCATACTGCCTCCAGTTTCCAGTCACAAGAAACAACACCGTCTTGCCCAGAAGCCCACAAGGCAGAGCTCCCTCCTGTCTCTTTCAGCACTGCTGGAAAAGCTCAGCACCTAGTACCTTATTTGCAGGAGGCAGAAGCATCTTTGCATCCTGAATAGGATCAGCATATGAGCCCTAAGTCCTTTGATCCCTAACCTCAGATGCTGACAAGTGCGTCAGAGCCTTCTGGCTGCAGGCCCATGCAGGAAGGAGTGGCTCCATGGCCCATCACCTCACCTCCACTCCCATCCTGCACTTCCTGGTGGCCATGTGGCCAGAGGCCCTTCTTACTTCACTGCCTGTCTCTAGTGAGGGAAAGCACCTATCAGAGATGAAGAAGGACGTGTCTAGATTTCCCCCCTGCATCCTTTGGTGGCTATTTGTCTTTCTAAGACTTTGTCCAAGTTCCCTTTCCGGGCAGTTCATGAGGGAGCCAGCTCCTAGTCAGTTTAGAACTTAGCAAACTATAAACGAATGATCTTCTCAGTGTCCCTGTGGGTCACCATGGAGTGAGGAGGCTAACTGAGCAAGCTCTGAGATCCCACCCTTATCCGCCCTCCACTTTATTACTCTGTTTACAGCTCTCTGAGAAAGTCTCCAGGTCCCATAGCCATTTGATAGTTCCACTTCACCTGCTGTGTTAGACCCATTAGGGGCATAGGAGCTTACTTGAATAAGAGCTCATTTAAAAAAAAAATAATTTTCCTGATTGACTAAATAAATTTGCCTTCATTTCCTACCTCTGCCCCTCATGAGAAGAAGAACGACGCCATTGTGCACTTCCAGGCCTTTGAGCAGGCCCTGGAGTAAGTGGTGAAGACCCAGTATGCAACAGCTTTGCCTTCCCTCCTTCCCACACCCACTCCTCCCTCTGGTCATGGATAGCCACCTTTCCTTGACACATGGGCCATCTTTGGCCAAGTCCATTAAAATAACTTCAGATGGTGGGTTGGCTAGTCTTATGTCAACTTGACACAGGCTAGAGTCACCTGAGAGGAGGGAACCTCAGCTGAGGAAAATGCCTCCATAAGATTGAGTTTCAGGAAAGCCCGTAGGATATTTTCTTAATTAGTGACTGATGAGGGAGGGCCCAGTGCATTGTGGGTGGGGCCACCTCTGGATTGGTGGGCCTGGGTTCTCTCAGGAAGGAGGCTATGCAAGCCATGAAGAACAAGCCAGTAAGCAGCACCCCTCCTCGGCCTCTGAATCAGCTCCTGCATCCAGGATCCTGCCCTGTTTGAGTTCGTGCTCTGATTTCCTCCAAAGATAGACTATGGTATGGAAGTGTGAGCTGAATTAAAAACCCTTTCCTCCCTGACTTGCTTTTGGTCATAGTGCTTTATCGTAGCAATAGAAACCCTAACTAAGATGGGTGGCACGTCCTTGGGGACACTCTGGATGAAGTGACGCTGTGGGAGGTAGTGTGGAGGAGCTGTAGGTCATGTCAGACTGCTGAGTGTGGCTGCTGCAAGTCCAGAGCTGCCTCACTGCAGCACAGGGTAGGCAGAGGCGAGGGCAGGCGGGGAGGGGGCTGCTGGCCTAGAAAACCAGCTGAGGGAGGCTATGTGAGCAGCATCCATTAGGGTAGCAGGGTGTTTCGGCAGGAGTGAGCTGGCCAGCTGTGGATCAGGAGAGATCTGGATCAGAACATGAAGTGTCCCTTCTGTCACACCTATGGCATTCCATGAAGGAGGGCAGGAGGCCAGATCCAAAGAGTCCTAGATTCAGAACCCATAACTTAAGTATTTCACCATCAAGGACCAGCCCCACAAAGTCCTTAGCTCAAAACAGCGCAACCTGAGCTCTGGAGTCAAACCACCCAGGTTATGATCCTGACTTCACCTTAGCTGGGATGTGTGGCTTTGGGGCAGTTGTTTTCCCTGTCTGCGCTTTGTTATCTCGGCTATAATCTGGGGTGATTGGGCTGCTCTGAGCTGGCATTAGGCAATGTTTGTGAGATGCCCACACAGTAGATCCCCTCTAGCTGTGGTGTTCCTAAGCCTATATTGCAGATGACTGTTATTCAGCAAAGCCCCATCTTCCTAGCAGATCTCTGACTCATGGCTGCTTCGCTGGGGTATCCTAAGACTTGGCTATGAGATGCCTGGGCCTCTAGAGGCTCCATCAACCCCACCCCCTGGGTTCTTGCACTGGGTACCAGGAAATTGAGACAAGCTCTTAGAGAGGTGAGAAGCTAGTAGGTAAAACCCATCCATGGGCTCACAGACTCTGGCTGTGCTGGGAGGTGACATCTTTATGCTGATGGCCATGGCCAGCTTGCTGCCTTCTCTGGCCTTGTCTTCTCATCTTCAGATGCTCAGGGGCTGACTGTATAACCTCTGGGGTCTCTTTCCATATGAGCATTCTGGAATTCTAGCGGATGAGGAAGAATCAGATCTTCCATTCCACCCCACACCCAAACCTGCAAGTGAGTTTCCCCAGAGCAGATCATACTTTTTCCAAGGTGTGTCCAGGCTGAGAGGAGTATTCGATGAGGTAGTCTCTAGACCAGGCTCTGCAAGTTGGCCAGGGCACCCAGACCTAACAGACCCAACGTAGTCCTAACAGGGAGTTGCTCAAGGCTGCACAGGGCAACTAGATGTTCCGACAAGGCTTAATGCAAGGATCCACAAGATGAGTCATAAAACCATCCAGGTGACCCCCACAAAGGGTGTGCTTTTATCCCTTAGCCCAGCAGTATCTGCAGCCCTACCCTGCAGGGAACAGAATCCTCAAAGCCCAGCAACACCTCAGCTTAGATGTCTACAGTAGTAGTCGGGCCCATGATTGGCTCAGTCGTACCAGAACAGAATGGAGATCTGTCTGAAGGCAATAAAAACTCAAGTCAGTGCTTCGTCTCAGAAGTCAGCTTTTTATTTCCAGGGCCGGGGCCAGGGAGGGGAGGTTGCTGTCTTTCCAGGAAATGTTGCAGTGGAAACTCGAGATGTTGCATTTTTTTTTTCAACTTGAGCATGTGTTTTTCAAAAATATCATCCTTTCCCCCACACACACTAATTTTAGAATCAGACCAAAGCCAAGCTACTGTCCTCTGTTTCTGTTGGGAAAATACTATATTTATTCGAGATGCAGAAGCGCGTCTCTGCAAACCTCCGATTGCTTCAGAGAAACAAATCTGCTTTAGACTAGACAGAAACCATGTTACAAAATTTATTTCATGCTCGAATCTCTTTGCATAACATTGGGCATGCAGTTTTTGTTTTTTATGCTGAAGTACTAAATTGCATACAATGCCAGGTTATGCCTTAGTAAAGGTGGAGGGGAGGCGCCCCTCAGGTGGTCCCGAACTGGAGGTACTCTACATCCTGGCTTTAAAATGACATTGGAAAATCCATATGGTGTAACTATGAACAATTCATTATGAAACTTGGTTACACTGGTTCTACACACTGAGATGAGAATCAGCCTAAACTAGCCGCTTGTCGGGGTCTTGGGAGACGTCCGCTGGGTCACAAGCATGCCAGAGATGGAAGAGAGCAGCAGTGTGAGTTCCCACGGTCCTATTCGGAGCAAAGTTCTCTGTTTTCCGTGTGAGAGATGAGCTACGAAGGTGAGGTCAATGTGACCAATGACTGACTACCTTTCTGAAACCTTTCCTCTGGGTCTTGTGTACAAAAAGCAATCCATTCCCCGGCCCCATCCTTCTTCCCTGGCCTCCTACTCCCAGAAATGTACAGATTTCTACCGAGCGCCATTACAGTTTGGCTCCGATGCCGTGTGTCAAAATAAAGAGCGCTGAAAGAAAGGCCCCTTGATTTCTCTCCATTCGTGGTGGTGGTGAGGGGAATCATACAGTCACAGCAGGGGCTGGTGGGTTTGGTTTAGCTGGGTTTTCTGCTTAACTTCATGCAAGTCATGCTAAGGCTTCCCTTCACCCCCCTCCCCAAAGAAAAGGTAACTTCTAAGAAAAATGAAAAGAAGGAAGGGTGATCCTCTACGGTCAGTTACCAATGGCCGTAGAAAAAGCTACGTCCGTCTTAGTACAATGCCTGGGCCACTCGGACTCGTCCGGCAAACCTGCATGGCGTGAATTTACTCTGTCCGAGGGTGAGGAGGGGCTGCAGGTCCACCCAGATGCTTAATAGCCACCAGTGTCCTCGGCCAAGCCGCCTGGTCAAGTCACTCTCACAGCCTCTGTCGGCATATACTTAGCAATGACAGGGCTTTCTTTGCAAAGATCTGTATGTAGAGAATACAATTAACACTTGAGCTCCTCTTCGTGCCTTCCCCTCCCGCTCGGTACTTAGTTGTTAAGGAAGGAGGAGGAAAGACTGAACAGCCGCATGCAGAGGCAGGCAGGTTCTTCTCCAGCTGGCTTGTTTCCCATGCAGCGAACCAGCCTAGCAGCCTCTTTCTCTTCCCTCCTTGGGGGGACAAGTGAAGTCCCTACTTCTGCTCTGGACCTGTAGACCTAAAGGGCTCTGAATCAGCCAGAGCAAAGCAAATTCTCGTCGCTCTCAGGAGCCATGAGAGCTGGGCTGGGTGAACGTGTGTGGGGCCTTCACCCTTGGGTGCCTCCCAAAGAGTCCAGCACCTGAACCCAGGCGGGTTCTGAGACTGGGGATTGCCTATGGATGGGGGTTGCACTCAACTCCCTAGCACTACTAGGAGATTAGGTGCTTCTGGAAGCACAGTAGAGACACTCTGTTCTCTTAGGCCACACCGACCGATCCAGTATCCAAGACAAAAGATCCAGGCAGCCCGTGGGACTTTACTGGGCAGGGCACAGCCGTGGAGATAATTTCCCCTTATTCTTCAGGGTGGCCCTGCTCCTTGGCATTCTAGAGGCTTTACCTGGAAAAAAGCCAGTTGCAAAGAGAGCAGCGGACCCATCCATGTCAAGGATGGAGCCCTTCTCAAGACTGGTAGCCCTCTGCCATGCAGCATCATGCAGGGAGGGAGTGGCACACCGCACTGAGGTCCAGGGGACCTCAGGCAGGGCAAACAAGCAGAGACCAGCCTGAAACAGGTGGGCATAACTAAGCAATCGTGCGCAACCCAAAGAACTTTCCCTCATCTTGGTGTATGCTGCCTCTCCTCTCCTAGGTCTGCCTTTGATCCTTGAAGTCTGTCTTCTCCTTGTGTCTGGCTTCACTGTTTCCACCACTAGTACAGTTGACAAAGGCCACAGACTACACACCAGGTGTTACTCTCAAGAATCTGACTCCTGTCTGCCCTACCCTGCTTGCTGTCAGCATGCGACTGTGTGAGCATTTGAGGCACAAAGATACGTGCATGCGCTTCCCAGCTAGTCTGCTGCACTGAGAAAGGCCCAGGCCAGTGCCTGCAGCCCTATGCAGACTGCCCTAAGCTCCTCCCCAGCACTCAGCCCAGCCCAGCCCATGCTAAACTTCTCCAAATCCTGACTGCAAGAACACCACTGTCTCAGCCTTCACCAGTCACAGAGGGGCACTGACCACCCATGGGTCCACGGAAATGTGCTCTGGCTATGGAAAGGGCTATACAAAGTCCCACTGATATACCTTGTCTTGGTAGGTTTTCTGTTTCTCATCTTCAGTATTCTGACTGTCACATAGCTTACTTCTACAAGGAGAGTGGCCTTATCCCCCAGCTCCAAAGCCACCTCTCTATGAGGCCTTCCTTTCCACTGGCCTGCAGATTCTCTTTAAGGGTTCTTCTTCCATAGCACAACCTGAAGACTAAACTCACAGGGTGGTGGCCAAGCCCTCTACAACTAAAGGCTAGGAAAGAACACTGCCGTTTGGATTTGCTCTACAGCACAAGAAAACTCTGGAGGAACTGAGACGCCCCCTGTCTTCTTAGGTACCTCCTTGGCTTGGGTTTACAGCCCATGGTCATCTACTCTGTGCCAAGCCCCTTTCTACCATTTATCTAATACTAACCTACAGCTAGCTACCTGGGCCTCAGCCTCACTCTACCAACCTGGCATCCCCCTCTGGAAAGGACTCTGACCTCTAGAGGCCAAGTTTGGGGGACTCCCTCCATCATTGCCCCCTTAGTGTGCCTGCCTACCCCTCAGCGCCCCTTGCCCACCTCCCTGCCCACCCTTCTGCAGGAGCGCAAGGCAGGCCCAGCCAATGCAGAGAGCTCCAGCTTCCTCTACATACCCTTTCTCATTCCTCCACCAGGTGGGCACGCGTACTCCCCAGTTGATAAGAGGAAGCAGGGTCCGTATCTCTCGCGGGTGCCCGAGCGGGTAAAGGGCAGGCCCTCATCGGGAGTGAGGGCCTGGTCTATGTGGGGGCAGTCTTCGTTCGCCAGCGCGGCCTTCGCCACCTCCCCATTCAGTTTGGAATCTTCAAACATATAAGCAGAAGCTATTGAGACACTGAAAACTGTTTAGTGAGAGGGGTGACAGGCCGAAGGGAGGGTATTTGACAAAGAACTCCCGTTCCTGAGGATGGAAAGGGGCGGTCGGTCGGGACAGTGCAGGGCTGGGGCGGACTGCTGACAGTGCAGGGAGGAAGACACTCCTGGGTTTGCTCAAAGTTTGCAAAAAGATGAATTGGTGATGAACCTGGCAGGTGGGCCCAAGGCAGGGTAATGAGACAGGATGATGTGATGTATTCATGGGGAGAGGGTCAGACACACAGCTCAGGGAGAAGACAGACACTCAGAAAGGCCCCAGTCCAGAAAGGTAGCCTTTCAGACCCCCCCCCCCCCCCCCGCCGCCGCCACTTCTAACCTGCCCCTGGCTGTCTCCCAGCAGCATTCACCCTCGGCCCAGCTAGACGCCATTTGACCTCCCCCATGACTCCTCTAGCCGATCCCATTGCAGCATTTGGTTCCTGCCGCATCCCCACGTCTGATCACTCAGCTTGCTCCCAGCACCCCATCTGGACCCAGCTCATCCATCAAGGTGCCCTAGCCTTCTTCTCTGTCCCCACGGGACCAAATCTGGTGCCTCTATAACTTTACCCATACAGACTAGGCCTGCTCACACCTTCTTTCCTGTAATCACAGGGACAGTCTGGTCCCTCAGATTCCCCATCCCCTCAACAGGCTTGCCTGGACACATATTTTACACTGTCCCTGTTTTACCATGTTGTGCCCCATAGGAACTAAACTGGCCAGACCTCTGTTTTGTCCTCACAGGAACCCGATCTGTTCTCTCTGAGACTGTCCTCTACCCAAGTTAAGCCTGATCACACCTTCTACGCTGTTCACACAGGTGCCTCTGAAACTACGTCCTATACACAGATAAGAGCTGGCCACACCTGTACTGTCTCTACAAAGACCCAATCAGGTCACTTCAGTTTCCCGTTCCTCATACTGACTCGGCCTGGGTACATGTTTCGCCGCCCCTCTAAGGACACAATCTGATCTCCATCTACCCCATTTCTCCATGCGGATTAATTTCCTGTGTACCCTCACAGACCCAATTAGACCCCTCCATCTGCTCTGTCCCCATGCAGACCTACACTATGCCCACACACATCAAGCAGTGTCTCCACAGACCCCTCCAGGGGACCTGGTCAGCTCGCACAACAAAGATATATGCATATGCATGAGGCAGTGAGAGCTGGACAGGGATGTGGGAGGGGCTCCCATTGCTGTCCCTTCTGCCAGCATTCCTGGCAAAGCAGAGCAAATGGGTGTGCAGGAGGCAACAGACGCTGATGGCCTTGGGTGGGGGAAAATTTGAGGCTTGGCCTCTGTAGTGGCCTAAGGAGGAACCTGGGAGGGAGTCGCAGGGGGACACGAATGCTGGAAGGCAAATGTGGCCACAGGCAGGCACCCTGGCCCTCTTAACTTCAAAGATCTGGCGGCCTTCAGCACATGGCAGAGGTGACTCTGACTGACCTTTGTCCCCCATCTCTGTCCCTCTTGGGGACTTTGCCAGAGTGAAGCCCACTCAAATGCTGCACATGGGGGAAGCCTCATATGGGAGCCTGTTGGGGAAGGAAGGAAACCAACCTGGGAATGTGTTAGGGGTGGCTCTCTGAAGGAAAGCTGGGGGGCGGGGATCCCCCAGGATTTGCCCCTCTCCCATGATCCTGTTCACATCACGTAACTACACGCAGGAGTGATCCTGCGTGCACACACGTGGCATGCACGTGGGTGGGATCACCACCGTGTACGTCATGTCACTACAAAGAGGCAGTCAGTCAAAAGAGAAATGGACCAATCAGGTTTATTCATAAAGCAAATCCAAAAAAAAGTTTCCCATCATAATTTTGGAACTTAAAAAAGTCTGTCGTACAAGATGGCAAGGCATTTCACGTACAGTGCATTCCTTGAAGATCCCAGGGCCTTCGCTCCTGATTGACTCTGAACCAGAAAGGCCAGTTCCTAGGGAAACTCTGGCACCATGTGACAAGCTGGGGGCTGCCTAGCAATGTAGCGTGTCTGTGGGCACACACATGTGCCTACGGACATGCATATCCTCCCTTACGTTCCATTTGGCTCTCGTCTCCCTCATGGAGGCTCTGTGGGCTGGAAGGACAATGTTGGGGCAATGGGGGATGTGGTATGGTAAGGAAGGGGGTTGGAAGCTGGGGTCCATGTGCCACGAATGACTTTTTCTTCGGGGGAACATTAGTGGCTTCCAAGTGCATCTTCTCCAGCTGGCGAAGATGCTCTTGAGTGGGCGTCCACAGCCTGCTCTTCTTGTCCAGGGTCAAATAGTGACTGTTCCTTTCTGCCTCTGCCTCCATAGAGACAACGCAGCCTGAGACCCCTCTTCTGACACTGAGTCTCTGCCTACATTGTTGCCCCCTACCCCTGGGCTCCCACCTTGAACTGTAAAAGGTTTGAAAGTAGGGCAGATCCTCGGGTGGAGGGGGGGGCAGAGGCAAGGAACAGCCAACCGGAATCTAGGGGGACAACATGATGGGCAGTTTCCAGGATGTCCCTGGAGCCTGCTTTTTCTCTCAGCCTCAACCTTTGGAAAGGGATCTATGGCTGAATGGCTGTTGTTTTACCTGCAGTTGAAGATGCTGTCAGCAAGCGGGCCATTCTCCAGTCCCAAACTTCAGTGCAGATGGCCAGAAGAGAAAATAACTAAAGAGGCCAATTGTCTAAACCTGAGGAACCATGAGAAACGCCACAGGGTGCAAGGTCGCTGAGTCCCCACCCACCTGCTCGTCTCTCCTGGAATGAAAGGGCAGCTAGCTGCCTAGGTTCCCACTTGCTCTCACAGACCTGGGTCTGCCTCCCCTGGCCCAGGACCCCAGAATGCCACTACCCCACAGGCCCGCGATGATGAAATGGCAGCATGGGCAGCGTCTCAGAGATGATTTCAAGGCTTTGAAATGGACGGAGATGAACATCTGTGACAGGGTCTTTTTTTAAAACTTTGGAGCAAGGAGAACCTACATGGCCAGGCCCTCTGTCAGCAGGCCTGCTTTTCTGCCATCTCCAGACACTTCTGACGTACTTACTGTTCACATCAGCAGCGGGCACCACCAGGCGCACGCAGGACTGGACAGGGGTTAGTTGGGCTGGGCATTGCCTTGGGTTTGCCCCAGAGGGGTCTGCTCAGCTGGGACTCAGGGGAAACATCTCAGGCTAAAGGGGGACAAGCTGTGAGAGACAGTTGTGGAGACCACCACACTCAGTCAACAAAACAAGAGAGAGAGAGAGACATGATTAGCGGAAAGGGGGAGGGGATATGAACAACACAGAAAAGAGCGCCCTTGCCGGCCATTCAAAGTCATCCTAGTCTGGATGCACACCTTCCTAGGCCTGAATGGAGGGGAGAGGGCCTTGAACTTCCCACAGGACAGGGTACCCTGCCCTCTCTTAAGACTTGAGAGGGAGGGAGGAGGGGGAGTGGGGGAGCGGGAGGGGAATGGGAGGAGGGAAGGAAGTGGAAATTTTGAATGGAAATAAATAAACAAACAAACAAACAAAAAAAAACCAAAGTCATCTCATTTCCTCTCGGATCTCCCTTTGCCCACTCGGGCAGTGTGGACTCCACTCAGGGTTCAGGCCGCCAGCCCTGAAGCTGGATTCTCTTTAACCACCTATCTGGCCCCATCAGTTCTGTCCCCAATACTGCCACCCTCCCTCCCTCGGGGTCTAGCCCCAGTCCCAGGCAAGTGCTGTAGCCCGAGACAGGACAGCTGGAGGGCCCAAAGAGAGGGGACTTTAGATTCTGAGGCTCTCCCCACAAAGAACACCCTGAGGCTGCAGTGGTAGCTCCTGGAGTGGGGGGGGGGTCTCTGAGACATCACTTTGGTTCCACATACTCCCAGGCAATGAGGGAACCAGACCTGGCCACCTGCATCCCTCTTTACCCCTTATGCTGGGACCCTAGAACCCTGGACTCCACACCACAAAGGACTGACCCACCCCACAGGAGCAGACATGATAAGACACACAAGAATGGACATGGCAGGACAGGGGACAACAGACATTCCAAGCTACCCAGAGCAAGTGGTTGACCCCACTGTAAATGGGGAAGGGAGCTCCTTCCAGGAGAAGGGCAGCTTCTCCAGGGAGCTCAGTCCCAGACACTCCCTCCCTGTGCCTCCCATGACCAGGTGAGATCTGAATCCTTGGAGCCCCTCGGGGAAGATCCCACAAATACTGAGGCCATTCAAATCATGGCCCAAAGAAAGAGATCACCATGTCCCTGGGACAGACAAACTGCGGCTTCAGCAGTGACTGAGATGTGGAGGGGAGGGGAGAGAGCTGGAAGCCCAGCATTCTGGTTCAGTCCCTGGCCCAAGAGTTCAAAATGGAAGTAGAGAAAACTCTGGGTAGGGGCCTGCTTGACTGTCTCTGCTGAAGGACCCCACAGGACCTCATCGCCCACATCCCCATAAGGTCTGTCTCTACTCACCATGTGCCTTCTCCAACTCTGGCTTCTCCCCTTTCTCACCTCCACCCCAAGCCCATCCAGGGGTTGAATGAGAAGGGAAGTGTGGCACAAGGATGGCTAAAGCCTAGGAACCTCATGTGCCCCTGACAATAGATAAGCCTGGTCTCACCCGTGTTCCGGTGAAAGATGAGGCTCTAGGTGGACTGGAATCTTAGAGCTGAGGGGCTGGGTTGGGCTGAGCGTCAGGACAGCACCAAACAGCAAGGGAAAGAGAGGGGAATAGTGTGTGAGGGGGAGGTGAGTAGGAAAGGAACTTGAGCTTGGAGAGCAAGTCATAAGACTGCCCAAACCAGAACTTTCTGCGTTCCTGAAACCTGGAGCCAGGGGCAAGGTGTTCTCAGGGGAAGGGCTGAGGAACCCAGAGGAAACCTCACAGGAATTCACAGGCTCTGTGGATCTGCTGCAGCAACATGAGGAAAGAGCTAATATCCCTAGGACTAGCTGAATGTGTGTGTGTGTGTGCGCGCGCGCATGTGTGCATGTGTGCATGTGCACCCTCAGTACATGGGAAATTATGTCACTGGGTGTGCAGAGCAATCTCTGCGTGGCTAGAATAAGCTGGGGTCACCAAAGGTTGACCTGGGGCTCCATGTCTAGAGCACCGACACTGACTGACAGTGTTGGGGAAGATGAATCCGAAGGGTTGAGTAGGGTCATGTAATGCCCCTCTGGCTGAGCACTTCCTACTGGGGTGCACAGTGGGGCTCACCCAGAGCTGAGGAAACTGTCCTTGCCCTGCTGGTGGCTCCTGGGGTAAAATGGCTAACTAACTCAAAACAAAAGGTTATGCCTGGAGCTTCCCATGAATGGAGACATGGCTAGACCAGGAGGTCTCTACCTCAGACCTCCTGCACTCCCTGCTCCAATCTAGAACACAAGTTACATTTTACTTATGTGCCTACAGCAATCTCAGAAAGGAGAGGGAATGGGATTGGGTGAAAGGGCTGGAATGACCCATGGCCGGAGAAGTCAGCCATGGGACATTGCTCAGGCTGCTCCAGCCAGTAGGAGAAAGGACTTTGATGGGAAGGTGAATAAGATAGCACACAGTAGTGAAGGACATCAATCACCCACTGAGGGAGGTCACCCGCATGAAAGAGAGAGACTCCCTCACCTGAGGCTGAGCTAGCTGGCAGCCCCCTGGGAGACCCAGGCATGGGGTACTCTCCATTGACTACATGAATCTAACAGCACACACCAACCTCACACTCACCAAACGCCTCTGAGATCAGTGTCACCATTCTTCTCTGGGTCATCTGTTCCTTGGAGATCCCTGTGTCCTCAGAGTAGCCAATGGGATTCCATGGGTAGAGGTAGACTATGGGTTTTCATCTTCAGACCAGAGCCCCATGGTCAACTTTATGTGCTATGTGCAGGTTCTCATAAAACTGAGATAGTCCCATAATGAACCACTAGCCATGGAATATGAGAATATATCCCTCGGTGACTAGTATTGTTTCCCCCCACCCCCACCCCATCTCCCAGTGAATTCGTGGGTAAGCGGTTGGGATGTCTTGTATTGCTGCTGCTGCTGCAGTCCCTACTGCTAGAATCGGGGACAACTCTCAGTGGTGGGAGGTTGTTGCTGGTCCCTAATGCTTTCATCCTCGCTGCCCGGGGTGTGGCCCCCCTCTAGGCCTTTGCTCACCAGCCTCTTCCATCAGAAGGTCACCGGAAACTCCCACTGGACCATCAACCCAAACAGACAATGTGAAAGCCAGAGTCACTCAACAGATTCCTAAAGGTAAATGCTAAGCTCTAGTGGTGGCAGAGGATGAGTTGGTTTGGCATGCTGTGGGGTAAGTAAGCTTGTCACAGGCTAGGGGCAACTCCTAGCAAAGATCTGGAGCCACATGGCAGGAGTCTACTCGGCTACAGAGACAGCTTCTGCTCGGGCTGAGAATCCTGACTGCTGCCTTTGCAGGGACCCAGCTGGCCAGATCTCATGTACCGCTCTACCAGTCCACAGCCTGAAGGCATCCATGTTAAAGACCAAATCAAAGCCTGTGTGGTGTCTCTGAATCACACCCACTCCCTCCCTGCCCACCACGGGTCAGTAGCCTGTCAGAGACTTAGGCCTGACTCCTCCTGACCAAGCAGCAGCCTCTGGGCTCCTGCTAAGAGTCCTCAGCAAATGTGGGGGTCTCTTCAGAACTTATGAGACCAACCACGTCAACCTCCTTACCCAGAGCCACCAGTAAGGTTCCTCTAGCAAGCTCTTGACTTCCGAATTTGGCTGCCAAGCGTCTCCCTGGGGTCCCAGGCTCCACACCTCAAGATTGGGCACAGGGTCCTGGGTCACCCACAGAACTAAGGAAGCAGTCTGACTGAATTTGGAATCATTGCTACAGGGGGCAGAGGTTAAAGGTCAGATCGACATGCCTCTAAGAGGTTTCCTACCTGCTCTGTTAATTTCTAAAATTTCTTCCTGGGCCAGCGGACATGTGTCACTCTGAGTACTGTGGTGAGGAGAGTTTACGACAGATTTACAGTAATTGGGAGATCCCAGCTGTGGTGCTCGTGGAATATGCTTCTTTTTTTTCTTTGGTAGTTTCTGCTTAGCCATGGCTAAAGAGTAGTACATCCCGAAATTGTTCACGATGACGGGCACCGGCATGGCAATGGTCAGCACTCCTGCCAGAGCACACAGCGCTCCCACCAACATACCAGACCACGTCTGAGGATACATGTCTCCATAGCCCAGTGTCGTCATGGTGACCACAGCCCACCAGAAGCCAATGGGAATATTTTTAAAGTGTGTGTGCTCGCTGGCGCTGGGATCATTGGGCTGCGCCCCTATCCTCTCAGCGTAGTAGATCATGGTGGCAAAGATGAGCACCCCCAGGGCCAGGAAAATGATAAGCAGCAGGAACTCGTTGGTGCTGGCACGGAGTGTGTGGCCCAGGACCCGAAGGCCCACGAAATGGCGGGTCAGCTTGAAGATGCGCAGGATGCGCACGAAGCGGACGACGCGCAGGAAGCCCAGCACGTCCTTGGCAGCTTTAGAGGACAGGCCACTGAGGCCCACTTCCAGGTAGAAGGGGAGGATGGCCACAAAGTCAATGATATTGAGTGAGTTCTTGATGAACTCCACCTTGTTGGGACAGAAGACAACACGCATGAGGAACTCGAAGGTGAACCAGACCACACAGACGCCCTCGATGTAGGTGAGGAAGGCCTCGGTTTCTGCTTCCCGGTAGTATCGCACTTGGGTGCCATTTTGAACATTCTCAATCTCCGTCTTGTTCACGATGGGGTTGAACCGCTCATGGGTCTCCAGACAAAAGGTTGTGATGGAGACCAGGATGAAGAAGAGGGAGGCCAAGGCCACATACTGTGGGCGAGAAACACAGGTGTCAGAGTAAAGGCTTCCCACTCAGGGTGGAGAAACCTGGCGTGTGTTGTGTTGGGCCCAGGCAGACTGCCACATGAGGAGCAGCCCATACACAGAGCTCCTTCAGCACAACCCAGGCCGACCTGCAACCCTAGCCTCCTCGGAGCCCTGAGGGGTAAGTGCTGCTGCCGAGCCAGGCCTGCACAGCCTGTATCCCTATTCACCTGTTCCTCCTTTCCCTGCTGCCAGCCAAATCATAAGAGGGAAGGAGCCTGGCTACATTAGGATGAGCTGCCAATAAAGACTCTGATGAGAAATAAAAACAAAAGAAAATAGCCAAAAGCTTGTTGAGCCGCTGAATTCTGAGGTGTCTGTCATGGCATTTAGCTACATTAACTGAGACTGGACTGAGGTGTGCAAAGAAAGACAAGGAAACCGTTCTACTGGACCCGGGCCTTTGAGAGGTGTGTCTGTTTCCTTTGACTCCACTTCATCTACTTAAAGACACCCACACACACACCCCACAATTAGCAGCAGGAAGTCAAGTGCCTTGGCCTTAGTTTGGGTTAACCCTGGCACTCCTCCCCATCCCATGTGCTCTGGGAGGCCCAAAATTGCTAGGTTGGGTTAACCAAAACCCTGAGTCCTGGAGCCCAACCTGCCAAAGGGTCTGGGCACCAAGAACTAAGAGGATCCTCCAGATCATGTTCTGGGTGTCAGGGAGGGGAGAGGAGAGTAGGAAAGACGGTGTTATAAATTGACAGCAGTCTCATGAGAAGATGCCGCATGCTCCCTGAGCTCACAGACAGGAAGAGACCGTGTAAGCTGCTGCTCACAGCTGCTGGCATCCTGTTAGCTTAATAGCAATGCAGTTTTCAGAACCTCTTCTCACAGGCTACTATCAAATGCAATCCATTTGCATCCTTCCATGAACCAATGTCTCCTTGCCACCCACCCATCTTCCTTCCGTCCTTGCTCCCTTCCTTCTTGCTTTCCCTCCCATTTATCCATCCTTTTCTCCAATGTCTCCTTGCCACCCACCCATCTTCCTTCCATCCTTGCTCCCTTCCTTCTGCTTTCCCTCCCATTTATCCATCCTTTTCTCCATCCATCTATCCATTCATCCTTCCTTCTATCCTCTGCTCCACTCCTTCCTTCTCCCTGCCCATATACTGTTCACATCCTTTGGTTCACCCATCCATCCTTTCTTCCCACCACGCTTCCCCGGACACCAGCTCTCAGGAAGCTCCCTCTTCAGCTAAGGAGGAGGACACACACAAAGACAGAACGAAGCAGCGGGTTGAGTATGAGTCCCTGCACCCTGTGAAGCCTTCGGGGCTGGAAAAAGCTGAGGAAAGCAGGATAGAAAAGAAGTCTTCTCAATCCAGGAAGCTCTTCTTTCGGGATCCAACTCCTCCAGACCTGGGATGCATGGAGGACAAAGCAGGAGAGAAAAGTGGAGGCAGGAAGAGCCATGGACCTTCAACCCCGGCTCAGCCGGAGCGGCAGCCCTTCCAAGGCACCATGCCTTTTCATCTGCTATACATTTGGACTTGGACTTCCTCTGGGTCTCTTCTTGGAACTTGGCCTTCACAGCTTAGATTCCCCAGGGGCAGGCCATGCTCCCCATGCAGTGACCCCTGCCATACCCTTTTCCTCTGTATCCTCTCTCAACAGGACCACTGCTATCTAAGCTGGTTCTAGGCTTCAGTCCCAGCCACATGGCTACTGGTCCCAGAGCTGCTCATGCTGGCTCCCACACTGCCCACAGGGAAAAACCCAGAGTCCTTAGCCTGGTACACCAAGATCACTGCCCTGGCTGCACTGGATCTCTCGGGGTCCTCACCCTACATGTACCCAACATTCTTGCCACATGTACCTCCTCTGGTGGCTTTGCACCTGAGGGTCCTTCTTCCCGAGAAATTTCCGGCCATGAACACTGTGTTCATGCCTGATCCCATGCATCCTCACTGCTCCGTTGATAGCCCTTCCCCTGGGGCGAGGCTCCCACTGGCAACTGTGGTACTCAGGAGGCAGCCTGCCAAGGCTCTCCTCAAGGAATCTCTACACCCTCCCAGGGAGGCCATGAGTCTGTCTCCAGCGATGGCTCGTTAGTGTTTGCAAAGGCTCATGAGAATAGCCCTGGCAGGGCATTGATCTCCCAGGAGATCTGCAAAGCCTGAGAGCCCTCCTCTCATGTGTCCCCCCCTCCCCGTGGCACTGATCTTCACAGGGACAAGGAGGTCCAGAATAAGGCCAGGTCTTATTAAGATTAGCATAAAAGGCTGAGGAGATGGTTGACACGGCGCTTGCCATGCGGATGTGGATCCTGGAATTCCATCACCAGAACCTATGCTTAAAACAGAGCTGGGCATGGAGAGATGGCTCGGCACTTAAGATCACCCACTGCGCTTTCGAGGGTCTAGGGTCAATTCCCAGAACCTCCATAGTGGTTCACCTCTGCGACTTCAGTCTTAGAGGATCCAGTGCCCCTCTTCTGGCCTCCACAGGCACCAGGTATGCACATGCACGTACATGCATGCAGACAAACACTCATACAAATAAAACAATCATTGAAAAGGAAAGCGTCAAGTGTGGTGACATGTGCTTGTAATTGCAGAGTTGAGGAGCAGAGCCAGGTGGATTTCAGAGCTTACTGACCAACCAGTGTAGCTGAATCTGTGAGCCCTAGGCCAAGTGAGAGATCTTGTCTCAAAAAAAAAAAATAAGGGAATGAATTAAGGATGATACCAGAAATTAACACACATACACACGTATACACACGCATGCACGCACACACACACAATTAGTACAGAAAAAACCATGGTCATCCAGGCTCAAGGTATAGCCTAGGCCTCACTGTACAAAGAATGGAGGCTAGAGGGTGGGAAGCAAGAACCAGACTGGAGCCAGACAGAAGACTCTATCCCCAGGTAGAGTGTGCTAGACTCCCTGCACACCTGCTTTCTCGGCCTCTACTGCCACAAGCAGGACCCTGAAGACTCGGCGTCTGTGGAAGAAGCTAATTCTGGCTTGCCAAGATACTCCAGTGTTCTACTGAGCTCAGGGGCTAATAGGAGGGAAGCCAAGGCCCTGTCAAAGCCAAAATAACCCCTTCCTTTGCCTGACCCAAAGTTGAGAGGAGAGAGAAAAAAACTACCAAAGTTTGGGGACCTACTGTGTGCACTGTCTTGGTCAAACAGGTCGCATATCTCTACTGTGCCCAAAGGAAAGCCAGGAACAAAGAGGTTTGGGGACAGAAGTGAGGCTTCAAAGAGAGCAAGGGAGGTTAGACAGAGGTGCGGCACTCTCTCAGACACTGAGCGCTCTCACCACTGCCCTGCCTGCACTTGGCTCACTGAGAAGCCAGCCCTGGATCAGAACTAAATGGTTCCATGCCAAGGATGGCCTCCACTTCCCAGACTCCCTAAGAGCAGACTGTGATCTTCCCTGAAACCAACGAAGGGCAGAGGCGACTAGAACCAGCCAGATGTGATCGTAGCCACACTCGAGTGGATCCTAGGCCTTGGAGCACGGACTCAGTAACTCAGGGGCAGAAGCAGCCTTTTGAGGATGAACGAGTGTCTTTGGGCGGTCCAGGCTGCATCCTACCTAGTCTGTAGCCGTGCTGAGCCCTGGTAGACAAGACCTCACAGTATTCAGAGCACAGTTAAGAGGGAGAGATGGGGTGTGGTGTCACTGGCCCCGACAGGGAGGCAACTCTGCCTGATAGGCCCAGGACAGCAAATTCCAGAACAATGCTGTGGTTGTCACCCAGGGAAAGCACTGGGGTCTGTGCTCTATGTGAACTGTGTGCCAACAGTCACCCACAGACCACAGACTCAATAACCCAGAATACACACCTAACCTTTGTTCTAAGCTCAGACACAAATGCATATGCATGGAGAATCCAGCTGGGTGCCTGGACCACACAGAGGATGTGAGCAACCCACAGAAACCTTAACAAGACATGTCACCTCACCCCAACCAGCCACGCTCTGGTCGTGTGCACACAAACAACTCACGTGCACACACCCAGAGCAGCACGTGGAGAGAGTGGTGACAGGACCACGTAGCATACAGCCTCCTCCCCTCCTCTCTCCAGGAACACACACAGACTGCAGGCATTTGGGCCCAGCCACTCTGCTTCTGGTGCCCCCCCCCTCCTTGCAGTTCCCGCTCCACCCTTTACCCCTCCTGGTCCCCCGCTAGGGGGCTACTGACTTTCCCACAGCTCCGGCACCTCCAGCCTGCCTTGCTTCTCTGCCCCCTCAGCCTTCCCTGCCGCCCTCACACTGCCATTCCTGATGCTTGCTCCTTTTTCCAGCCCATCCCCGGAGCAGCTGAGTCCCACCATATCCAGGACCAGGTCAGCTGATCCCTCCTGGGACTATGACCTGAGGACGAAGAGCTCTGTCAGGCAGCCCAGAGGTAGCTGCCCCAGCCTGGCTAGCGCAGCGGCTGCCTTGTCGAATTGAAGGCTCTCAGCTGTGATGACTCGATGCTGCCACACAAACACAAACTGGTAGTTTCTGCCTCTTTTTCTTTTATTTATTTTTTTTCCAGAACCAAATCACAAACCATGAGACCCACCAATTGTGTTCTAGAAAGTGGTAGCCATAGCAACAGAGCAAGGCATCCCATTTCTATGGTAACCAGGGTGGTAAGGCTGCTGGCTGTAAAGTCAGACAAACCTACTAGGGATCTGTTGACTTCAGACGTTTTATAAATCAGCAAGTCATTTTTATCACAGCCACACCCCTGGGAACACAAATCAGAAAGGCACGCTACTATCTATTAAATTGACCAATATGTGCTACGACTTTAATTTAGGAATTATTTACACCACAGTAGTCTTCAGAAAATTGTGCTTGTCTCTCGGAGCTGTTCAGGGGTTCACTGTGCAGATTCATCTTTTTCCCATCTGCATTTCCGGAACAAGTGTCCGGCTGTAACACAGTACAGGGACTGACATTATCTGGTCACTAACTTCCCGTATGACCTCGACCACTCCCTCCTCCCCAAGGTGAAAGTGAAGACTTAGACTTGGTCCCTTTTGAGGATTCTAAGGGGTATCAAGATTACAGGCAATGGGAGCCCACGATGACTAATCAGGGGAGCCCTGGCCTACATCTAGGCTTCAGGCCCCCGGAAACTGTAGGTCAGGCTTGCTGCCTACGGGAATCTGCCCCGTGGGGGTGCACAGCGTCCATTAGAAGGCACTGATGCAGAGCAGGCAGGACGGCCAATTGTCTTAAATAAATTGTCAGTTTGAGTTGGGTTTAGAAACTGAATTAGACTCATCCGGACTTCCTTAGGCTGGGCACACCCACAGTGTGCTAGGCTGGCCAAGGCTGCAGGATTGGAGAGCTCACGAGGTCTATCCTATTTGTTTGTTTTATCTGCATGAAGCCCAGGGAGGTCCCAGTGCTCTGCTTGGGTCCTGACCACCATTCCTGCCCCATACTCCTCCCCTGCTGACACCTGTTCAGGGAGTAGTAGGCAGAAGGCGCTTCCTGCAGAGCTCTGAGGTGGTACGAACTGGGGAGTGCATATGCATGGCAGAGTGTGCCATGTTTGGAAAGTCTGTGTGGTGGGACTGCCAAAAACAAAACAAAGCAAAACAAAAACATCGGAGCTGGTGTATGCATGGTAAAAATGTCACCAGTATATATGAACTCTCTCTAGGCTCAGCAAGAGCTTTAAGTGGTGGCTTTGTATAGTGTATGGGATTCCTGTGTGTTGGAGAAGTATACTTGAGGAGGCGTGTGAGGCGTATGCACGCATCTATGTTGTATCGAATGGTACGTGCATAGGGTTGTATATGATATAGAATATATGCATGAGTGTGCACATATATGAGCCATGTGTTGTCTATGGTGTGCTTGTGTGCAATGCAAGGGACAGACATGTACAAGAATAAGTATGTGCTAGTGTGGGTTGTAGCATGTGTGCACACGGGCAGGCCAACTCCTGTAGTGATCAGTCTTGGGCTACTGTGTCAGTGACCACCTGGAGATTCATTCCATGGATCAGACCCTTTTCCACACCAGAAATGGTCACTCACACACCAACCCAAGGAGAAAGAGCAGACACGTGGGAGTTAAAGGGAGCCCCTCAGCAAACCCAGCAGGGAGGAACGGCTGTCCACAGTGCAGAATCTTTGGTTGGGCCCTTCCTCCGTATCACCAGTATTCTCCAGCCAGAGGGGCCAGGATCAGGAAAGGCAGTACTCAGGCCTCACAGAACTCGGGGGCCAGAACAGATACCACCCCTCGTTAAATCACGCGCAAGGCCTCTCCTTGTTCATGCCCACACCAGGCCATGCTGATAAATGTGCAGCGAGGTCCTAAAGTGGCAATGTTTGCCAAGTGCTTTCACCTCAAATGAATCTCTTACTTTCACCTTTTGGGCGTTAGCAAACCCTAACATGCATAAATCCTTAAAAAGCTGTTTCTCCCATACCCTTACTTCATGCCACTGGACTTAGGATGGATCTTAAGCTGACTCGATCTTAAAACTGTAGAGATGTGGTTATTAGAGACTCCAGGACACTGAGACAGAGGTCACCTGCAAGGGCTTCTGTGAAAAGCCACTCTGGGCATGAGTGGAGACAGAGGCATAGCCAACGGCAGGAGCCGCCTAGGGCTGAGGGACCCTTGAGAAGAGCCCCCCAGATGTCACAGTAGGCTCTGGCATTGGGTTCTGATCGCCATGAGCACTGAGCCTTTACTTAGTCAAGTGACCTGCTATGCCACCTTCTTCCAAGTCTCTGGACTCCAAGTGCCCCGCCTTCTCTTCCCTGGGCCAAGAGCAAGCAGCTCGGGACTGTTGAAGGAGGCAGCAGCTGAGGAGAAATGACATGACCTTGAAGTCAACCAGCCGAAACTGGAGTCCCAGTTCAACGGGGCGGCCTTGAGTAGTTCCTTGGTCCTTGGCAGACCTTATTTCTCGCAGCTGACAATGATGGAATAAGACCACACACAAGGACTAGTGACATGTTTCGTCGGGTAAAGCGCTTCCCACCAAGGCTTACAACCCGGGTTTGATCCCTGGAGTGCACACACCTGCGGGAAGGAACTGACTCCCTCCGACTCCACATGCAGGCTATGGCTCACATGTGCACACACTCAATAGATAAATAAATGCAGAGAAGAGGAAGAGAGGGAAGGAGAGAGAGAGAGAGAGAGAGAGAGAGCGCGCTCTGGTGCAAGAGGAAGCATGAGCTGAGAGACATTCAAATGTGTTGTCAGCCTCAGACAACCTGCCCAACTCACCATCCACCTGGTCAATCCACTGCTCATCAGCTCAAGCTCATTTCACACACAGAAAAGCCTGGCAGCCGACAGCCATGGAATGGGGCCATTGAGTTGGGGGTCACCATGGAAACTAAAGCACAAAACACCCCCCACTATCCCTCAGAGAACCTGGTTAACACTCAGCCCATGGGAAATGAATGAGCTCAAGGCTATGTGAATGTTCAGCAGAGTGACCAAGTCATACAGGAACAGAAGCTGACAGGACCAGCCTTGGTCCCGGTGTATGGGGTCAGGCTGTCTACTTAGAGCATAGCATGGCAGACATCTGACAAATTAGGTTGGAAGGCCCCGGGACTTAGCAACAAGGACAAATGGTTGGCCCCAGACTCCCTGGGAGTGTGGACAGAAAGCTCCAAGGACATCTGGCCACCCTTGGATGTAACATCCAAAAATTCAATGGTTCAGTCATAAAACAGTATATCGACTGAGCACCCACTGTGCACCAGACATCACCTTACAGAACCCTCCAGGATAACAGCTCTAGATAATGCTCCCAACACAAGCCCAGGCACACAGTAGGACTCACTAGTGGAGATGAAAGCATCTACTGTCTACTGACGTTCTGAGCCACGCCCACCTCACATACCTTGTGTCTCATCTTTGGCCCTATGCTGACTCTAAGGGTCACACATAGTTGTGCTTCCCCCAGCCCCAGGCGTGTGCTGTGTGTGAGTGTACGTGTCCGTAAGTCCCATGGAGGTCACAGAAGGACATCAGGCGTCTTGTTTGCTTTTTTACACTCCCTGCTCCCTTGAGATGGGGTCTCTCACTGAAGCTGGACCTATATGCTGGCAGCGGAAGCACCAGCAATCCTTCGGTCTCTGCGCCCCCTTTCAAGGACGAATGTGGTGAGGGTCAAAAGAGGTGGGATGAGCAGAGACTCATATGACAGAGGTGGCAGTAGAGGCCTTGGGGAGACAGAGAAAGCAGATGTGCACACGCCAAGCCATATGAATGAGAGCAGAATGTTCTTTTCATTTATGACCCAGGTGACTCGAGTTTGGGGTTTATGGGACAAGATGAGACTCATACCTCACGTGGCTCTGCTATTCAAGGAGACACATGAAGAGAGCCTGGGAAGCAGGTCATCTGAGATAGCAGAGGCCTGGACGTGGCTTCCATCCAGCTCAGAGTTCGAATCCTAGCTCTGCCATGTCTAGTCTGACAGCAGGGTGGTCACCTCTGGGGAATTTAGTCATATGGTTCTTAAAATGGGACCGCAACAAGCACTCCAGGAACCAAAACACAATCGAGAGGCACAGAGGAAATGCCCTGAGGCCTGGGACTTCCCAGATTCAGGGAAGAATTATGCGGTGCTGCAGTGCAAAAACCACCAAGATTACCAGTTCCAAATTCTGTAAAACAAGAGTCAGGCCACAGTACCTTTTCAAACAGCATTGAGGGGTTTGTTTTCCCCAGATTACCTGAGAAGGGGAGAAGAGCTAGAGCAGGAGCTAAAGGGAGAACGTGGTACTTCTCATGTTGTCCTTTTCCCCGAATTTGTCCTGCTCCTGTCACCACTAACTACAGATCAGGAGCAGGAGACAGCCTCGTCCTCACAAGAGCTATAGGCACAGGCCTCACAGTCTGCACTGCGTGGGTCACGCTAGGTGGGCATGGCCATCAGAGGACGAATGTCCCCCAGAGGACGGGATGTCCCCCGGAGGATGGCAAATGACACCCCAGAGGATGGGATGTCCTCCAGAGGACAGGATGTCCCCCAGAGAATGGGATGTCCCCCAGAGGACGGGATGTCCCCCAGAGGATGGGATGTCCCCCAGAGGATGGAATGTCCCCCAAAGGACAGGACCCAACACTGCGGTAGATACCGACTTTCTGCATTGAATGCCTGACTTGGAACTGGAAGAACTTGGGGCTCAGGGTGAAGGACAAACAAGGTCACAGGATAAGTGGGGGCTGAGCCAGAGCTGCCAACTACAGTAACAAGATGAAGGACACCAATAGGCAATGGTTGTCTGGTAGGCCCTATTCTTCTGGTTTTTTGCACACATGGCCATATTAAACCTCTGCAACCCAGTGAAGCGTTTTCTTCAGAGGAGCAGGAGGTCTCTGGGGAAGAATCTTGACCCTAAAATTCAAGTTCTCAGCGGTATGTCAGTTTCCACTCTGCCTCGTAGCCCCGTGCTTCCCTGAATCTCATCAGCTCCTTTATCCCGCCAGATGGACTCGGCCACATGACACGAATCATCATGGCTGCGCCCCCATGAACCCATCTGGACTTTAGCACAACTCTAACCTCTGTCAACCACAGGCAGGCAGAGTGACAGCGGCCCATGTTCCAAGACACCTGAGACTCCAGGAAAGCACACTGAGGAGCAGACGGTAGCAATAACAGGTGGTCTTCTCTCGTCTTCCCGGTAAGATGTCAAACGCAGAAGTACACTAGTGTCCCACATGGACCCTTCCTCAGATGCCAGGACAAGCGTGTCCCCTACTCTGTGGACTCACCTGCCTGCTGTCTGAGAGCCCTGAGTCAATGGCTGTTCTTTCATGCTGGCTGCCTGGGAACTCAGCTAACCCTCTGCTGCTCTGATCTGGAGGTGTGTCCTACACGCCTTAAGCCTCTTCCAGAGGAAAAGCAGACTGGAATAAGGTAAGTATGAACAAGTCCCCAGATCAGGAAGTGGGACCTCCAGAGGGGGCACTCTGTGATCCCCTCTGCTAGTGAGCCTGGAACAGACTCTGTTGGTGACCACCTGCCATGAGTCACTGACAGGGCCACTCACTCAGCCTTTGGATGCCTCCAAGAGAAGGGCATCCCTTCCTCTCCAGCTCTACCCCCAGGAAGGGACAGATCACATCGCTTTGCCTCCTTACACCGCTGGCTACACCTGGAGGTGCTGGGACCCACCTGAGCAGGCTGCCTTCCCACCAGCCTCCTTCACACTCCAGCTTTGGGCCTCCTCATGCTGTCTCAGGCCTGCCGGTGTTACACACCCACAGTGGATGGCTAGGAATGGCACACGCCACCCTCTAGATCCACACAGCCACCCGAGTCCCAGCAGCACGCAGCTCCGTTGAATGTCATCGTCCTAACGGCATGCTCGTAGAGGGCGGGGCTATTCAAGTCTCTCTAGGAATCTCCCCCCCCCCCCCCCCCGTTTTGTAGAAAAAGAAAAGATTCAGTGTGCCTGAGACATGTGCAGCAGAGCCCTGTGCAGCTTGGCTGCGGCAGGCAGGGTTTGAAAACAAACCTGTGCCTCAGCACTCACTCTTTCTCCGCCATTTTCACATCTATCCCAAATGCCCTTGAGGGAAGGCATTCGTCTTTCCACCATGGCGGCAATGGACACAGCTTTCTGCCATTTACCATGCATCTTCCCAGTTTGATTCTCTAGAGTCACCTTTAATTCCCTTCCCAAACACACACACACACACACACACACACACACACACACCCCAAACAAACAAGCAAAACCCCAAAACACTGGGGAAGCCTGTAGTTTCAATAGCACCCACTCAGCAAATCAGAAAACCAAGGCTCTAAGCTCCATGGAAGAGGTAGAAAAGGAGTTTATCAGGAGTCCACTAGAGAAAGTCTCTCCAGTATCCACTTCATGTCATATGGGATCCTGACTTCGTGCGTGCGTGCGTGTGTGCGTGCGTGCGTGCGTGTGTGTGCGTTTGGGAAGGGAATTAAAGGTGACTCTAGAGGGCAGGCCTCTGAGGGACACTAGTGAGTGCGCCCATGCTGTAAATCGCTGTTGGATATTTACAGGGTAGAGGGGACACTGACAATAGGGGAAGCAAATGTGTCTCTGGCAGGTGAGCTGACGTTTGTTATGCAGTCATGAAGAGAAAAATGCACCTGCGTATGGTGACAAGGCCCCAGCGAGGAGTGGACAAGATATCCAAAGGGCTTTAAAAAGCTTCCAATTGGAAGCATCGGTTCACAACAGAGGCTGCAGGGATGGACAAGACCAACTGAGGCAGAGAATTGGGGGCAGTTGTCCCTGGGGTTCGTGCACTACCAGCTGTTTCTGACCACTCAGTCCCTTCTGTTTAACTCCTGGGACCCCACTTCTCCAACCAGTCCTTCTCCATGCCCTGCTCTCAGCCTCACAGTTGAAGGACACCTCTGAGAGCCATCCTGACTCCTCTTCTCCATCTCCCCTTCACTCCTTGGGCTGTTTCAGGTATGACTTCAAGTCTGGCTCCCACCAGGAAAGCATCGCACACTTCCAAGGCTTCCCCGTGAATACAGGTCTCCTGTGCCCACCTCCCTGGCATCCCCAAGTGGTGTTCTAGTTCCTCACTCAAGCTTAACCTGGCAGCTAAACTCCTGAGCACCCGCCACCCCCACAGCCTTCTCCATCCTTCCAGGACATTCTTCCCCAAAACCTGCAGCCATCCTCAACATCCCTCTTTCTGTCACAGCTCACATTTAATCTAAGTAATTCTGGTGGGTCTGCTCAGGCCCACCCCCACTCTGAACCGTTCCCACCCAACTCCTGCAGCCCACCACCCCATTATCTTTCCCGTGGTTTCTGGCCATGCTCTGTGGACTCATTTCCAGTTTCCAACATTTCTGGTGCAACAGCATCCAGATGAACTTTAAAGCATACATTCAATATTCAACTGTGTCATTTCCCTGTTGAGAAGGCAGCAAGAGCTCCCATTTCTCCTGTAGGAGATGCCTGCTCCATCTGAGCCTTCGTCCCCTTCCAGCCTTCCTTCCTTCCTTTCTCCCCTGGCACACCTGCATCTTCAGGCATGTTCCTCAGACGTGTTGGACACATGTCTGCCTTAGGCCCTCCACACCAGCTGTGCCCTCTGCCTAGAATGCCTTTTTCTCAGCATCTCCGTGGTCATTCCCTCACCTGCGGATGAGGTTAAAATCTGAACCAGACTCCCCAGTGAGCTAATCGTCCTTCTTCTCTTCCCAGGGTATGTGTGCCTCATCTTCTAGCACACCAACACAGCGCCACTGAGCTGTGGTTTACATACAATAACATCTGTCCACATTCCGAGTCCAGTTGGAGAGGGGTTCGTGATTTACACGCTCTGGATTGGTCTTCACGAGGATGCACAGAAGGAGGCACGGTCTCGGAGGTAGCTGGCCTCACACATCTTGCCTGGCTCTGCCTCAAGGCTCAACCCAACTCTCCAATTAGTAGGAGAAAGAAGGACCCTTTCCCAAACTAGAGATCCCTGATAATCACAAGCCATTTTCCCATCTGTGCCTCTGCAGGTGTGTGGTCATGGGCACACACGCATGCTGACTTGATTCGTGTGCCTCGGTCCCCTGTCTGCATCTCTCTGCAGGAGCTTCTCCCTGCAACCTTCTGAGGAGGTGAGCCAGTACTCTTGTCAACACACGCAGCACACACAGTCACAGGCTCACGGGCGCTGCCGTCTGTGTTCATACCCGCACACACAGTCACGGGCGCTGCCGTCTGTGTCCACACCCGCACACAGTCACAGGCTCATGGGCACTGCCGTCTGTGTCCACACCCGCACACAGTCACAGGCTCACGGTGATGCCATCTGTGTCCACACCTGCACACACAGTCACGGGCTCGCAGGTGATGCCGTCTGTGTCCACACCCGCACACAGTCACAGGCTCATGGGCGCTGCCGTCTGTGTTCACACCCGCACACAGTCACAGGCTCACGGGCGCTGCCGTCTGTGTTCATACCCGCACACACAGTCACGGGCGCTGCCGTCTGTGTCCACACCCGCACACACAGTCACGGGCGCTGCTGTCTGTGTCCACACCCGCACACAGTCACAGGCTCACGGTGATGCCGTCTGTGTCCACACCCGCACACACAGTCATGGGCTCATGGGCTACACACAGTCACGGGCTCATGGGCGCTGCCATCTGTGTCCACACCCGCACTTGCCATGATAGCACATCTGTCTGCAAACTGTCAAAAGGGTTGTTGCTCCTTACAAATCTGTGACTGAAGTGGCCACAAACACCGTCCCTAACGGTTCTCTATGCCCCCATCATCAGAAATAGGCACACTCAGCCCCCACAGAGTCAGCAGGCTCCAGACTGAGAGCAGACCCAGGTCTGTACTGGCGACTGGGGTGCCAGCTGAGGGTTCGTCCGTGCTCACTGGCAGTGAACACAACCCCTTTCATCTCTTTGACAGTAGGAGCAGTTGCTACACAGAGACCTGATGTCCATCAGACACAAACATGACATGTATCACGCGTGGAGGTAGACACCAGGTCACCGGGGTACCTTTCCAGGGAGAAGGGTGCCCAGTTAAGGTGTTTGTGCTGTCGCTCAATGGCATCTGGCCCATGCATGCGACAGAACAGCAATAGAACAAGGAAGCCAAAGCCTGGATATGGTTGCTAGAGTGGGGACTTCGAAACCTGGGCACCAACATTGGAATCTGGGACGCACGGGGAGTTGATGAGACCATGTCTATTCCCAGCATCCTGAGATCACTCAAGGTGAGGAGAGACATGGGCTGTGTGACTCCCAGTGCCACCTACTCCCTCCACACCCCACACCCAGGCCTGGCCCAGCCAGGCTGGGCTTTAAAAAGCACAAGGAAATGTCACTTTCCTTTTGAGGAGGTGTGATGGGAGGAGATGGCCTGGGCACTTTAACAGTCGGTTTATTCAAAGGTTGGGAACAGTGACAGGGGCTCCAAATCCTGTAGCTTGTTTTGTACCCAGGCTGGACCCGAGTCCCTCCTCAGCAAATGCAAGCCCACCAGGTGCTAAGCCAAGGGCCCCAGCCCACCTGACATCTGTACCAGTTTCTGCCAGAGCCTGTGGAACTCCTGTGTCTGCCCAAGCTAGGTCCAGAGCTGACTCTGGTTTGGGGGGTCCAGCATCCAGCTGCCTGAAGCTCAGGGGCTGCTTCTTGAACAAGCACCACCCACTCTAGCAGGCTGGCTTGTGGAGGCTGCCTGGGCTCCTGCCACAGACGGCTTACTGGCTTGAGATGGACAAATGTGGGTGGACCCTCCTGGGAGGAGAAAGCTCCAAGGACATCTGGCCACCCTTGGATGTAACATCCAAGCTTTCAATGGTTCAGTCATAAAACAGTATATCGACTGAGCACCCACTGCGCACCAGACATCACCTTACAGAACCCTCCAGGATAACAGCTCTAGATAATGCTCCCAACACAAGCCCAGGCACACAGTAGGACTCACTAGTGGAGATGAAAACATCTACTGTCTACTGACGTTCTGAGCCACGCCCACCTCACATACCTTGTGTCTCATCTTTGGCCCTATGCTGACTCTAAGGGTCACACATAGTTGTGCTTCCCCCAGCCCCAGGCGTGTGCTGTGTGTGAGTGTACGTGTCCGTAAGCCCCATGGAGGTCACAGAAGGACATCAGGCGTCTTGTTTGCTTTTTTACACTCCCTGCTCCCTTGAGATGGGGTCTCTCACTGAAGCTGGAGCTATGCTGGGTTAAAGCTACTTGTGTGAGCACACCAACTTTCCCGTGGGTGCCCAGGATTCAAAATCAGGTCCTCCTACTTGCACAACAACCGAGGCATCTCATTGGCCACCATGGTGCCTTCTCAATTTTACAAAGGAAACTGAGGTTCAGAGAATTTGAATAAGTCAGCCAGGTCATAAACTGGGCAGCAATGGTGCAGTCAGGGCTGGAAGCTCAGTTTTGTCTGGCTCAAGAACATTTGCTTTTGACCACACTCCTACTCCCTCAAACGACATTTACTGAATGAGTGAGCTGAACAGCAAACACTGTGTTGGTGCAAGTGTGTGTCCGTGTGTGCACGGCCACCGCTGTGCGTGAGTGTGGGAGCATGCGTGTGCAGCTGTCTGGTTGTCTGCATGTGGGTTTTTTTTTTTTATGGAAAGGCTTTCCCTGTTGTCTTGGTCTTGTGTGTGCAGGAGCTATACTTAGCCACAGCCGTGACTGTAATGAGCAGTTAGCTGCACACCAGGCACTCACTGGGACCTGGTTTCCCAGGGAGATTGCTGGGCCAATGTGTGTGTGTGTGTGTGCAGGGGGGTGCAGCTTGGTGCTGGGGAATGCTAGAACAGAGCTGGGGGGTGGCTGGAACTCACATTACTGTGCTTTGTGCAAACTAACAGCCCTAGCTCCAGCTGGAAAAGCATGCTCCATACTGCAGCACCAAAGCGTTATCCAGGTCCTGCCAAGCTCACTGATCGGCCATTCATGCCCACAGTCCCTTTATCGCCCTTGCTAGGCAACTGGAATGGAGTCTTGGGTCATTGCTAGAGTCTGGGGAAGGTAGCAAAAACGACAGGAAGATGGCAGAGCTAGTCTAAGCAAGGCCTTCCTGGGCCTCAGGAAAACCTCATTGCCAGTGCCATGTCCCCCGCCAGCAAAGCGGCCCTACATAGTGTGCTTGCGCTGCCTACGCTCATCCAGGCTGGAGACTAGGACCCTCGCCCCTTAACAGAATGAAATTATAGCATGCTCACGTGTCCTAGGGTCTAAACGCCAGACCCCACTCTCTATCTGCCTTCTAGTGGTTGTGGAGAAGGCAAGGCTGACAAGATTTGTCCTGGTACACAGCTCTGCAGCTTGGCCATGGCTTTCTGTTCTCCACCAAGCCTCTGACCCTAGCTCTTAACCCTCTCCTTCCACCTGTGAGCCCCCCTCTGCCTCAGGCAATCTCACTTTCTGCACCTTGTGCTCCACTGCTCTGCCCTCAAGGCCTCAGCTCTCAAACACCATTTTCTAGGATGTTTTCATGTGATGGGAGTCAGCACATCCTCCTTAGCCTTGAAGGTCAGAAACACAAGTCTACCCGTTCAGACAGCAGGAAACCAGATGTCTTCCTCCTGCCTCTGCGCATGTGCAGGAGGCTGAGTACCCATCCCCATCCCATGCACACACACTGCTCCTCCTGCACACAGACACACACTCACAGGGGAATAGCCACTCATCCTCCAACTCCACCATCCATCCATCCGTTTCTCCATCCCTTCATATCTCCATATATCTGTTCACGTGTGAGTCCATCCACCTACCCACACACATACATATATCGTCCCTCTAACCCACCTACAACCCACCCACCTCATTCCCACCCAGCTGTGGGTCTATTTGTATGCCCCTCCTTCTATCCATTCTTGTGCATACACTCACAATTCATCTTTTCATTCATTATTTCTTCCATCTGTCACTCATCTGTCTGTCCAACATGCCATTCTTGACCATAGGGCCACCCATCCCACGGCAAGAACAAACACCCACTGGCCCTCCTGCAGATTACCTTAACTTTCAAATAAGATCCCGAGTCTCATTCTACTAATTACCAACTAGGTGACCTCTGAGAAATAAGTTAGTATCTCTGGACCTTATATTATTTTCATTTTTCCTTCATCAGTAAGGTGGGCATAATGTCAAATCCTTCTGCCTCAAAGACTATTTGGAAACACACAGTGTGAACAAAGATCTACTGATCTCCTGGTCTATCCAGGCACTCCGTGGTCTTACGGGTACTTTGTACCTTTGTGGGTTTCTCCTGAGTACAAGAAACCTATACCCCAGCAGAGCATTTGGAAGACTGGAGCAAGGAAGAGTTCTCTGGAAGCAGTAAGGACAGAGCAGGCTGTTCTGGAAGGGAATCTTGGGAACTTCTCCACAAAGGAGGGGCAATCAAAACTTGCCGGCATGGAAGCATCCAAATTACAAAGGGAAGAAGGGCACACTTGCCACAGGAAACAGAACTCAAGGGTGGGCTGGCAGGCAGGCAGGCGCTAGAGGAGGCTGAGGAGCCTGCAGGTGGAGGGTGGGTGGGCTGCAAGAGCACAGTGCACAGGATTCCAAGGGTTGTAACCACCAGGCTCCAGAGAGGGCTGAGGACACAGGAAGCCACCACGGTGCACAGGATTCCAAGGGTTGTAACCGCCAGGCTCCAGAGAGGGCTGAGGATGCAGGAAGCCACCACGATTCCTAACTGCCACGCTTGCACAAATTCCCAGACTGCTAGAGAGAAAAGAATACATCTGCCTGGTGACAGCCAAGTCTCTAGAGACACAACTCCTGCTACCCAGAAGGGAAGCCAGTGCCTGGCATTTCTGACCTTCGTGCCACTAAATAGATCATTGGTGACGGTGGTTCATGCCCTGAGGCTGTGAGGCCCGCAGGCTTCCACATTCTGCATCTCTGCGCCTCAGCCAGGGCCTCGCTGTATACCAGGGAACCTAAGTCCAGGCCCAGCTGGTGCTGCCAGATCCTGCCCTCAGCAAGTGCCATTCCAGCTGCCAGGAACCAGGCCAGGGGCTCTGCTCCTTGGAGGCGCATCCTGCCAGGGATGCAAACTGCTATTCCCATTTTTCACTTGAAGAAATGGATTCTGTTAGATGTCATCTGTCCAGTTCCACACTGAGGCAGTGTAAATACCACAATGCAGTCCTGGCCGTGACCAAAGGCCCTGACTCTTCCCTGCATCGCTCTCTTACCCCTGGCATGGTGGTCTCTACCCATACATGGCCTAACTAGGAACCATACTCTCTCCCTGAGTTCTTTCTGACGCTGATTGTACTGGATTCTCTAACCCCACTATGTACACCTTCCAGCTAAGGAAATGAAGGCCCGGAAAGGCACCACACATGGAGGCAACGAAGTCAGGAGTAGCTGGCACCATGAGGAAGCACCCTGCAGAGAGCTCACCTTCAGTCCCTCAGGGCTCAGGCTGGCTCCCCATGGCCCCGCGGGCAGCCATGTTCCTCACAGCTGCCCAGAGAGCTCCTGAGGTTGAACATACAAATTCATCTTTAATGAGTGAGACACTGGCCCTGGTGTGCAGCTGAGCTCTGAAGTATGTTTCCAAGCCTGACCTGGCAACAAGGCTTGAGAGCAGGCTCCTCTACCCTCTGAGCGGTCAGAAAAAGGTTTTTAGGAAATCTGCCGGCAGGCCTGCGACTCCACAGACGTGACTTCAGCAATACCAACTTCACTGTAGATGTTAGATTTGTGTTCTAAGAACCACCAAGGCTAGTGACTTCAGAAAACCCCCCAAAAACACCTTCCTGCAGAAATGGTGAGAATGATCTAATTTGCACCTGGGTTGGCTGAAAAGCTCTCTGTGTGTTAACTCACTGGAGACCCACAGTGGCTTTCTGTTTTCTCCCACTGGTGAGCCAGGGTGCCTGAGGGCAGCAGAGGTCACACACCTTCTCATCTGAAGCTCTAGGATGGACCACAGCCTCTGCCGCAGTCACTTTCACGACATACTCTATAGTGGGAAACTCATGAGCAGCCATGGGGCCGGAAGCAACGCGACGGCAAGCTTTGTGTGGCAGAGCCCCTCACCCACTTCCCACTGGCCTCACACCCGGCTCTGGAGACAGGTCACCATCCCAATCTGGTGGCAGCTGGGCATGGCTGGTTTTCAGAGAGAGCCATCCTGTGTGGGCAGCTGTGGCCATGGAGTGGGGAGGTCAGAGGAGGTCACTGCAAGCACAGAGAGGGCTGAGCTCTCGAGCTGGAAGGCTTGAGGGGGGGACACCAAGGAGAACCCCAGTCTGTGAGAAGCACAGTCCTTTCTGGCCTACCATTGCCCCTGGCTCTGGCTACATCTTCGCTGTGCGTAGAGCCCCGTGCATGCCTGCCCGCTGACAGACTTTGTACGTCTAACGTGCTCTGCTGCCCAGATGTCACGTGGCTCTCTCCGGCATTTCCTCCACCTCCACCTCCGCTGAAATGAGCAGCCCCGTGGCACTGCTTCCCCTTGGACACACTCCGCTGTTCAGTTTCTCACACTGGCGTGGAAGGTTCCAAGGGCACCTGGAGGTTTCTGGCCATTTTGTTCTTGGGTTGATACTCCTAGCATGGCCAGCACTGCCTACCACTGCTGTTCCCACTGCCTCTCCGTATCTGCTGGGTAACTAAACGACCAAATGAATACAGGGCACTAACAGTAGAGCCGAAAGGTTCTCTCTGTGCAGGTGAGGGAAGAAGGGAAGGTGTGGGATGCCATGGGCTGTGGAGAAGGCAGGAATGGAGCTGCCAGCCACTGGGTGAGAGGTGGAAAGGGCATTTGAGGCCCTGCAGAGGCGAGGAAAGTTTCCCTCGTCTGCCATGATGCTGGCTGCAGTGGCCTCCGTCTGGGCACAGTGAAGCTGGCTCCCGAGGCCCCCTGAGTTCAGCTGTCCAGGGCTGCCCCTGCTAATATTAGCTTGTCCCCAGCCAGCCTGGCGTCAACTTGGCGGGGTAACCCAGTCTGAGAATGGGCACTGTCCCTGTCCACTGGCACAAACAGGGATGAGCAGCCCTCATCCCTGGTCCCAAGATCCGGCAGCTCTTAGGTCCAAGGGACCCCTGCCACTGCCCCTCCCTGGGGCCTGAGTATTTACTGATGCTTGGAGCTATGGGGTGTGGCCTCCTCCACTGCCAGGCCCACCACAGTGGCACCCTTGGCCGCATCTCAGGACACCGAATCTGGCTCTCAGCCAGAGTCTAATGTCAGCTGCCTGCCCTCCCTCCCTGTCACCCAGCAGGTGGAAGTGCTGTCACCTCCCTCTAGAGAAGGAGGAAAAGCAAGCAGGAGTGGTCCGTTGCAATAGACAGGGAGACTGAGGTTCAAGGGGAATGTGACCTGTCTGTAATAATGGGGGTCTCGGGAAAATCCAGATCTGTCTCCCTGCGTCACATCATGAAAGCCAGATCCTGGAAGACGGAGTCCAGAAACTGGGGTCCTATGGGTGAGGGTATGTAGGGCGATCCCTCGAAGAGGGGATTTTTAAGGATTTGGAAATTCAAAGAAGAAAGCAGGTGGAACACATACAGGTGAAGGTTCGAGTCTTCTAGGGCACTAGTTGGTGAGAAGATAATGAAACCCACAATAATTAAACACTGATTACATTCTGGGTTCTGGGCCGAGCGCTTAACACATTTAATCCTCCCAACTTCCCTATGAGTCAGGAGCTATTAATAGCCTTCTCTTGAGGCACAGACAGGTTAGGGAACTTGTCCAAGGTCACACAGCTGGTGAGTGGTGGGGCTGAGATTTGAACTCAGGTCTCCTCACTCAAGAGGCCTGCCCTAAGGAGAGAACTGAACTTTGAGTCCCATTGCCAGGGTCAAATAGGCAGGAAGTGATGAAAGAGACTTGTTCCACATTTATTCTCCTGAATATATGAGGCTCCAAGGAGAGGAATTCGAGGTTAAAAAGCACCCTGTCTAGGCTTTCAAGAGAAGGGAGTCTGATTTTGAAATCCAGGACTTCCCACAAATGACAGAATAAAGAGGACAGAGGGGGCAGGGAATGTGCGGAGAAAGAGTCGGGGCTGGAGAGATGGCCCAGTAGCTGAGAGCACTGGCTGTTCTTCCAGAGGACCCAGGTTTAATTTCCAGCCCCCACATGGCAGCTCACATCTGCCTGTAACCCCAGCTCCAGGACCCTACATCCTCACACAGGCACACATGCAGGCAAAACAGCGATACACATAAAAAACAATAAAAATCAAGAGAGCATCGCAGAGGTCGGCTTAGGCTGTACCGTGCAGCTTAGGAGCTTTTCTGTGTCGGCCTTGAATCTCTGGTTGGGAATGCCCAGGCTGATGCAGTGGGAGACGGGAGTTTGGAGAGAGGGCCTGGATGTGAACACCTTCATCTGTGGCCTAGAATGTCTGCAGTGGCACAGGCAACCACGCCATTCTGGACTCTATAGCAGTTCATCACCACACCTTGGCCTGTTCATCATGGCTCCATGGGAGGGGGAGGGATTCCCAGGAAAGGCAAGGAAGAAAGCGGTCCAGTGAAGGGTGGACTCAAAGGCATGGCCCCTGTCCGATCTTGAAGTCAGACCTTACCATTGCTTTCTTCATTCAATAATTTTGTTTTCAGATAAAGCTTTGCAGTGTAGCCTAGGCTAGCCCCACCATAGCCCCTCTTGCCTCTGCTTCCTGTGTGCGGGGTTACAGGCATACACTGCTGCCCCTCCAGACCCAGATTCCTTGGCCTTCAACAAATATATATTTAGCACTCATCCTGTTCTGGATACTGCTCTGGATTTAAGGGATGTGACAATTGGCAAAAGAGGCATCATGGAGCCTATGTGCTAGGAGAACAAACAAACAAGGCGAGTAAGGGGAACACAGGAAGTCAGATGCCCAAGAGAAGACCGTGGTACCAAAGAGGAGAGGACCTGGAGGGAAGCGAGAGGAAGACGAGTGAGGGGGACCTGGGCAGGAGGACATACGAAAGAAGGTTGGAGGGGTCACTCTTACAGATACTTACAGTCCCTGGGAAGAGTTAGGTTTCTCCTCTGGGAGCTCAGAATCCCGAGTGAGACAGAGCAAAGGACTGATGGTCTCCGGTAGCCTTGGTTAGAGCTTGGGGCAGAAGAGGGTGCCCAGGGCTGAGGTGAGGACAGCAGCTGCAGCAATAGTCTACAAAGGTAGCTTCAGCTGGAGAAGTCAGGGGTGATGGGATGTGGGTGGACTCTGGATGCATCTGAAGCTGGCATGTGAGAAAGAAAACCGGAGGACACTCCCCAGAACTTTGTGCCTAAGTAGGAGTCTCACCCCCAGACTTCATCATCTTGCCACCAACTGGGCTGCAAAGAGGCTCAGAGTCACAGAACAGCTCTGACAATCTACATATACTATCCAGCGGTCCATGAATCCTGACGCTGCCTTCTAGGCTCTGCCCCTCTGTCCCTCAGCGGCCCTCAGCCCCAGCACACACAAGTCATCAGGGATCCTATCAGAAGACAGCTTCTAACTAGGCTGTTGGGGCTGGGCTTCAGACTTCATTTCTACCAAGCTCATGTTGCCTTTGATCCAAGGGCCATGTGTAGAACAGCAGGCACCCACGTAGTCCCCATGACAGGGACTCTCCCCTGCTACCACTTAGTGCCACCCAAGAATGGACAGTTCTAGGAGTGGAAACTTTGTAGGACACAGCCCAGGAATCTGAACTTCTTGAAGCCCCCAAGGTGGTTCTCAAGGGTCAGCCTGGGCAGGAAGGTCCTCCAGCACCTATCCCTGAGCCTCCATGACAGCCAGCGGCAAGACCTTGTCCCACACAGCATTCCTCTACTATGGCCCTTTCCCCAGTATAGTGTGATACCTGAGGTCCCCTCTGAATGACTTCTTGCCACTCCCTGAGGTCTGAGAGCCAAGAAATAAGCCCACGGAAGAGAGCTGGTGCCCACAGAGCTGGAGAAGCACACCACGAAGCAGTGATCTGAGCCTGTCACGGAGCTGGTGACCTAACCCGCAGAGAAGCGACGAATGTGCTTTGAATGAATGAATGAATGAATGAATGAGCAGAGGGTGAATTGCCAAGGGCAGACCCTGAAGACCCTTCCCCTGGGCTCCTTCCCACTTGGAGCCAGGACCTGTATCCAGAGACCTCACCTTTGTCCTGGTGTGTGGAAGGAGAGGAAGGACTCACTTGACTCTCATCTCCTTTGGGAAGAGGAAGTCTAAGATTCTTAAACTTCCAGGATGCCATGGCTAGGAGATTCTTAGTGCTCACTGAGATCAGCCTTCCTGAGTGACAGATGGAGAAACAGCCCCAGAGCATTGATCTTGCCCAGAGCAGTTCAGTAGCTTTAGTATCAGACTATAAATCTTGTTCTGGCCTAGTTATCCAATGCCTGCAACCCGGAGTTTGTGATCTCATCAGTCCATATCTGATGGTCTGCACATCCCTAGCTCCAGGCCTTCAGAGGATCTCCACCCACTAGTCTAAACTGTGTGAGCTCAGGGCCTCGGTACCCAGGGCCCTCAGTCCAAAGGAGGAGGTTGGTACAGTCAGACATGCAGGCGAGAGCTGGGAACTGAGGAGGGTAGATGAGGCTCAGGAAAGAGCAGAAAGCACAGCAAGTAGGGTGGGGTGGGCGGAGTAGATGAGCAGAAGCCCATAGGTGAAAACGAAAGACCAGGAGGCTGGAGGGAATCTGACCAAAGTGGAGTAGGAGACACAGTCCAGACCAGAACAGGCCTCAAACTCAGATCCGAGGAGCAGCCAGCATTCTGTCCACACAATGCTTCACACAAGCTAAGTTTCCATCTTCCCTGGTTCCTCTGCCACTTCCTGAGGGACCTAGCTTCTACCAGTGGGGGTGGGAGATGGCTGGGCACTGTGGGAACACTTTCTTCTTTGAGAATACCAGAGAATTCCTTTAGCCTGCCGGGACATGCCCCCAAGCTACGATCCAGGACAGGGCTTGTCTAACAGGATCCATGGACAGGTCTGGAGCAGGCAGCAGACCCCAGCATCTCTGCAGCAGGGACAGGAGGCAGACCCGGAATGCTCACTGCTCTGCTCACGAGCTAAGGAGCCTTGAACATGTGACCTCACCTTGCTGTGGCAAGGGCACGGAAATAATACTGTAGTCCTGGCGAACGTTGTGAGAACTGGATGAGAATCTGCGAACCCAGCCCTTTAGACGGTGTGGCGTGCGTAAGCGCGATGAGAAATGGTGACACCAAGAAAGGGAGATGATCCGCAAAACTTGACTCGGGAGACGTCAGAATTGGGTCTGGGAGGGCAAATAACTGTCTACTCTACCTCCATCTGGAGAGGAGATGGGGGGTTAAGAGGACAGACAGTACAACTGGATGGGTCTGCTGTTCTTTAAAACGGGGAGCCGAGAGCAGCAGTGAGCTTCTGCAACACGCGTCACCGAGTCTGCATCATCTATCCCGGATGAGAAAGGCGGCAGCGATTATTCCCTAGGCCCTTCCTGCGAGGCCCACCTGTACGCTCCCTGTAAGATGCCACATCAGGGAAAGAACTTCATTGAACGGACGTGGTCTGACGCCCTCCACGGTGCCTGATCACTCCCATCCCTTCCTCTCATCAGGTTCTTCATCCTCCATCACTCCTAGTGATGTCTGGCAACACTGGCCTGGCTTCAGTGAGAATCCTGTTACAGCTGATCTAGCCTTGTTTCCTGATGGTGATTTTCCATTCACTGACTGCCCTACCCCCACTCCCACCCTGCCCCTCAGCTACAAACTCCCACTTGCCCTAGTGCTTTCTTCGAAGATGAGCCCAATGTCTAGCCCCCTACTGCAAGGTCCCATTGCAGGGGTCCCTGTACTTATTGTCCTGGTCCTATAGACCTGTGCTTTAATCTGTGACCTTGAAGAACTTTTTCTTTAACAGCGGTGGCTGGAGGTGTCCAGAGAGCAGCTATCCAGGTGCCCCACATCCTCTGCGCATGGAAAGTCCCTTCCAACCAACTCGTTTTCCTAAACAAAAACTGGCAGCCAGCTGCCCTGGAGTCTCTTGGGCTCTCCTTCGCCTAGGAGCCACCTTCACAGACAGGAGCTGAGACTGGGGTGGTGGCCAGGCTGACCCAGGAGTGACAGCAGGGTGCGGCTTAAGGCCCTGACCTTTTGGTCCAGAGTGGAATACACTGGTCATGAGACTTCTCAGAATAGCCAGAGGCACTAAATTCAGCTGTCGTGGGAGGCTTGAGGTCCCTGGCTTAGACAGGGGCCCTGGAATGAGCCCCTACCAAAGCCCTCCCCCACATCTGAGACAAGTCTTGTCTTCCCTGAGAGACTTAGGCCAACAGTCCCCAAAGTTTCTAGAGGTGAATGTCGAACCTCCAGAACCCTGAAGCTGCCCCAAGGGTGGTAGACTCCAAACCCTCTCCCGGGTGGGACTCCAAGCGCCTGCTGACCTTGAGTTAGAGGATGGGGTTCCCAGACAACCTGCTCGCCTGTGACCTTGAGATATCACACCCCTCTGGACCTCAACCTCTTCTGTCCCAGTTGCTCCTATAATATTAAGTGTAGAGGAAGCTTAGAACCTGGAGGATATAACCCTGGACTGAGTAAGGCTCCTCACGAACACCCAACTACCGATCAGATTGTTGCTCTGAAGGGAGGGACCCTGGGACTGAATCCTGATCCAGTCTATCAGGGCCAGGAAGGATACCGCTAAGGAGCTTCTTTTTAGGTGGGCGTGAAGAGCACAGATAGGGGAGTGAACTAGGAAGAAAGAGTCCTCCAGGGGGAATGGGCCACGCTCTAGCAACTGTAAGCAACGAAGCCAGGTCAGACAGTCATTCCGTGATGGGCGACTAAAGTCAGGCAAGAGCATATTGGAGAGTCGGGCTGGATCCAAGAGGCCCCAGAATGAACCTGGGATGCCTTGCAGGCTTTGGTAACCCGACCAGTGTTTTTAGTTGAAAAGGCCTTTGCGTGTGCCAAACGGAAAAAAATGGACTAGAAGGACCTGGGACTAGAATGGGAAAAGTTGTTCGAGCCTGCTGAAGAGGGAGGCCTGAGGGAGCCATGGTGGTTGGAAGCACAGTGGTAGCCATGATGATAGAGGAGACGATGAAGTTCAGAGACGGTTGTGAGGTAAGACACAACAGAAACACCAGCAGCATGTAAGCCTCAATAGCAGCCCAAATTTCCTGTTCCCTCCGGCCTGTGGTCACTCATGGTTACCTCAGAGACGCTCTATGCGAGCCTCTATGGTCAGTCGTCCCAGTAAGTCGGCTCATCAGTGATGGGGCTGAAGGACTCCAACTTACCAGATACCTAGTCTGTGGTTGTCTTTACTGAAAGGGCCTTGGGGGCTTGGAGGCACAATAAAAAAAAATACAAGGACTCCTGGCAAAGCACAGTGACTGGCTGGGCCATGCTGCCATGGGTTTTCATTACATGCCACCATATCTCCTGGTATGCCCTGTCCTGGGCAGGGACGAGCTTCCTAAGAAGTCCCTGTTAATAGCTCTGTCTGCCTCATGTCACAGCCTGGGCTCACAGAGTTGTCTCGGAAGTGGGACCCAGGGAAGGAAGAGAATTCTTTGTCTGGGCTCTTCACTGTAAGCGCTGGGTGACCTTCTCCCCAAAGAGCTAAGAAGAGTTAGGGCTACATGCCCCAAAGACTAAGGGGCAGGGCTGAGAGGCCAAGAAAGATGGAGTCAGAGGAGAGATGAACAGCAGAGCACACTGAGATGAGGCTTCCCCAGCAGTCATTGGCATCATCAGGCCAAGTGACCTGAGGGGACTGAAGCCACCACATAGACTCACATACACATATCAGGAACATTCCCTGGCCCAAAGCCTGGAGACCATCTAGGCCTTGATATGACATTGAACAATGCTCCTGCGGACATGTAAATCACAGACAAAGACCTAGGGACCCTGACCTCAGCTGACACTCAGGAGGTGAAGAGTGCAGTCCTAGACACCTGCTCCCACACCTCTGCAACTTTCCATACAAGAACTGCACGCGCTTACTCTGCCTGCCAACATCGGCTCGCCCCTCAGGGCCCGTCCAGTGTGACCTCAGGAGGCAGCTTATCCCAGGACGCTTCATTCCCGCATCCGCAAAGTTACATCACCGCTCATACCTCTGTGTGTCTGAGGCTGCAACACCCCCGCATCCAGATTACAAGTGGGGCTCAACTTGCCCAGCTCTCCTCACTCCCAGCCCCCACTCTGAAAGGACAGGGGACTAGCTGTCCTGGCCAGCACTGCTTACTTCCCCTTACAGCTCCGATAGGATGTCATATCCCAACCAAGGAGCTCCTGTCTTCCACAGCCAACATCCTGATAGCTCCTTGGGGGAAAGTGACCTCGCTGCTGGTCCACACATCCACACCAGGCCTAACTGGAGCACACATCTTCTGAGGCATGGAATGCAAGGATATTCCTTAGCCAGACAGCCCAGGAGTCCCAGGAACCTACGAATATCACCTTCTTCCAGGCACAGCCAGGCCACACAATCTCTCTCATACAAGCTCTAACAGCAACAATGACACGCATCAAAAATCCCCCTCGTACAAAACACACATTGTCACACATGGGGCCTCGCGGTCTCTTTACACATAGCCGCACACACTCTGTCACACAGAATATACACACATAGGCTCACACGTAGATACAGCTTCACATGTACTCTTGCACACCTGCCCACACATCCCTCAGAGATCCACAGGCCTGGACTCTCTCTTGCAACATCTCTTACACATGCATCTTCTTTTTGTCTTATTACACAGTTCTCTCTCACAGGTCTCTACACAAACACACACACACACACACACACCCTCTACCAACATGCATACAATCTCACATGCAGTTATCCAGTTTCTTTGACACAAGGATCTCTCTTCCACTCATAGTGTCAACACACACACACTTGAACACACAGCAACACACGTGTGTGTCCTCAGAGTCACACTCACCTAACATTTTTATTCTTGCACACGAGGAGTCTCTCACACACAAGCTTTTCTAGTTTTTATTTCACACACAGAGACTATATCATACATGAGATTTCAGGTCTAGAATCTAGAGAAAAAAATGAATGCTAAACCCAGACCCACCAATCTGAGAAGCCTTTTCCAGGCTAAGGGGGAGGAGTAAACAGAGGTAACAGCGGGGCAGCATCAGAGCGAAGATGGAAGGGGGAGGAGGCAGGCAGCAGGCTGGTCTCTGAGCGGGGCTGCAGAGAGGCAGCGCAATGCAGTTAGGCTGGCCAGGCGGGCAGGCGGGCAGCAGGAGCCTGGTTCTAATCCCTTTAGGTCTCCTTCCCTCTGTGGGTCTCAGTGTCCTCATGTGGTACCCATACAGGTGAAAAAGGACTACAGCCTCTCCGTGAGGCTACCAGAGAAAGTCTCACTGCTATTCAGGGGGCACCTATAACACTCACCTGTACCCCAATACCCCACCTACCCATGCTAACTCTCCAGATTGTCCCTACATCTGCTCTTCAGTGGACACTCATGTGAGAGTTTCTCAGCTTAGCCTTGTGGTCTTAAACTGACCTCAAGCTGTCCTTAGGTGTTCTGTTTGTCCCCAGTGGGCGAAGGCCACCCCACAGCCTAGGAATGACCAGTGGGTGGGAAGAGGAAGTGTGGCGGGTGGAATACACCCTACCAACCCTCACCTGCCCTGAAACATGGGTACACTGACCAGCAGAGTCCAAGGTGACAGGCTGGAGGGGCCCAGCCCTCTGCCAGTACCCTAGAGAAGTTGGGCCTGTTTGGCCTTACCTTCCAGGGGTCAAGGTCAAATGTAGTTGCTCTAACTCAGGCCTTGACCTAGCCTGGCAGGCAGGGCATCTCTCTCCCAGCCTATACTGGTTCATTCTCTCAGTCCCACGTTCCAGCCCTTCCTCACAGCTCAGCATGGCCTCTAGTTACATAATCCTCTAGCCGGAGTGGTCTCTGTCATCAAGGAGAGGAGGAAAGAAGACAGGCCTCCTCTACAGGGTCCCAGGCCACCCTGGTCGAAAACAGAGCCAGTGGCCAGCTCAGGGGAGAATAGAGTCCAGGAGACTTTGATTCAAGTTTTACTTGGCCCCCTACTTTCAGGTTGACCTTGGCCAAACTCCTCAGTGTTGACGTGGGAAGCCAAGTGCTCTCTCTCCATCCCTACCCCAGCACCTGGTCCAGGATTCAGGCAGAGTTTTTGAAGAGCTCTCCCCACCCCACATGTCTTTCTGTTTTCTCTCAGCATCAGATCTGTCAGGTGTCTGCTTAGACAGCCCTTCTTGCTCTTGGGCACCTGAGACTCCTCCCCCAACTCTTACTTGTCTACTGACCGAACCTCTGTGGATTCCAACCCCTCCTCATGCCCCTACCCCAGCTCTGGCTCAGCCTCCAGGCCAGCAAAAGAGAAGGGACCTGTAGCAGGAAAAGGCAGCTGGGCAGAAGCAGAGTTTTGCCTGGGAGGGGCGGAGGTGCCTTACAGATGGGGGAGGGGCTGCTTCAAATTCCCACCTCTACACATCCTTCTCATTGCTACTCGTCAGCCGGGAGAACAGAGTTCTGAAAGACCCAGAGTTTATCTTCCAGGGTAGGTGTCTCTGTGAGTCTCTTTTGGGGAGATGGTCCATCAAATGGTCCCTACAGTTCACCACTCTCCCCATTTTACACAGGAAACTAATCCGTGGAGGCCAAATCTGAAGGGCCAAGGTCAGCAACAGGGTGTCTTTTCTCTCTAATAACAATTTGCTGTTTCTAAAGGGGTGTGGCTGAGGAAGACACGCCCACTTCACACACTTCCTCTGCGTACAATTCCCCTTCAGGTTTCCTCTCTGCTAGCCTCTTCCCAGGGGCCAGAGGAAGCAGGAGGTTATGGCCTTCTTAAACTCTTTCCCCCAGGCTCTTCCCAGACCCAGGATGGCAGGTGTCAGCATGATTGCCATTCTGTGTTCCCCACCCCCAGCCCAGACCCACACCAATCATCAAGCTATTAATTAGCTACCTGCATTCCCAAGACCACCTCCTCAGATGGCTTAAGGAAGGTCCCTGGGGAGGGAGGGGCTGCCTGCCTCTATTTTCCCAACTGGCTAAGACGCCTTTCTACTCCAGAGGCTCCTTGACCTGGGAAGAAGGAAGGAGTTCCCCACTTCCCCCAAACCAAAGGGCAATTCACGCGTTCACAGTGTGCATCTGCTAAAGGCACGGAAGGGCAGTAACGGGAGTGTGACGTGTCATGTACGTTCAAACACACACATATGCTCTCTTGTTCCCACATACTTTACCCATCCAAATACACACCAGGATACTTACATAAATATGCATGCACAGTCTACTCAAGCAGACACACAAACATCCATTCATATGCTCTCATACAACCAGCAATACAGACTTATGTATACAAACCCAGTCACCATGGCAAAATCACCCCTTCTCTCTTACACACGTACACGTACACACACCAGCTTCAGTTCAGAACTCTCTGGGCACTCACTGTCCATTGCACACTGCCCGCGGGAAGCGGCAAAGGCTGCCTTTCCGGGTCAGGTCCTTCTGATGGATAAGCTGTCACTTACCCGCGCATAGCGGGATGAGTAGGGGTCCTCGAACAGCGCCCAGATGCGCGGCTGCCAGCGGCGCCAGAAGCCACCAGGCCGGCCATCTGGGGAGTCACTGAGCGCCAGTCTCTTGGTCATCTCCAGCTCGTCCTCGCCGTCGCCCGAGTCGCCGGGGCCGTCGGCATCCGCGTCGTCGGCACTGTTGTCCAGGGGCGCGCCGCCAAAACTGTCCAGTGCCTCCTCGGCGTCGCGGTGCTGGCGGTACGTCATCCAGCAGCAGGGCTCCACGTCCGTCTCGTCGATGCCCCAGAAGGCCAGTTCCTCCTCGTAGAGCGGCCCGCACACGTCGGCCGGGCAGTGTAGCTTGCCGGTGCGGTAATAGTTCAGGATGTGAGCGAAGACGCCCGGGTGGCGGTCGAAAAAGAATTCGTCGGCGCGCGGGTCATAGTCGAAGTGGCTGTGGGCGTCCGGCTCCGCCAGCCAGGCAAGCCGCGTGCCGGGCAGCGTGCGCAGCGTCGAGCGGTACGTCTGGTGGCGCGTGCCACCCACGTTGATCACGATGCGCTCGCTCTCGTCCCCTTGGCCCATCGCGGCGCCCCCTTAGGCATGGCGCGGCCCAGCGACACCCATGGGAGCTGCCGCCAGGGGGAGTTGGCGACGGGGAGGGGGGCGCAGGGCCTCTTCCCCCCTCCCCCCAGCCGTCGGGGGGCACAGAGGACCGCGACTCTGGCCTCCTACCCCAACAAGCGACTCAAGCTCTCTCGAGGGGAGCTGGCAGTCAGGTAACGGTCCAGGGGTGTGTGCGTGGGTTCCCAAGGGTCTCTAAGGCACCTAATGTGAGAGGGAGCTGGCCTGGCTGCGGAGGAGGCAGAGGAGGAGAGGAAAGAGGGAAAGAAGAGGGGGGAGGAAGGATATGGGGCGGCGCTCAGCGGCGAGCCCCGGGAGGAGGCGAGAAAGGGTGGGGGGGCCGGGCTCCCAGTACCATCTCAGCGGGAAAATGGTGAAACCGACACAAAGCTTTTTAGGGGAAGGTCAGCTGCTCCGTTCCGGGGGCCGGACCAACAGACCAGCCCCAGCACGGGAAATAAGAGGAGGGGGGGGCGGGAAATCCGCGCTCGGCTCTGCGGTGGTCGCCGCAGCGCGCTCTCGGTGCGGTGGGGACGGATGCAGGCTGCTCTCCTCCCTGTGTGGCCGGTCCCCTTCGGCTCTTCTTGCCTGGCTGCTTGCTTATTCCCCTCGGTGGCGGGTGAAGCTGCCCGCCCGCCCTCCTCGATCCTTCTCCCCGCCTCCCGGAGGAGATGGCGGGTCCCTAGGGCTGGGGCACCTGGGTGCTGCCCCGCGGGGCGGCTGCTGAGCGCTGCGCCTGGCGCGCTCGGGCTGGGTCAGGGGTTCCGCTGGGCTGCGCTGGGACTCGGGTTTCCGCGGCGGTGCTGAAGGGACAGCTCCCGGACGGCTGCGGAGCCGCGCAGGGCCGAGCGAAGGTTCTCTCGGCCGGGTTTGCTTGGTGGGGCCGGCGGACACTGGCTCCGGTGTCTCTGCGCCCCGCGCTCCGCTCCCTGATTCGGGAGGGCGGGTGGCGCTGGCAGCCGAGGCGAGGGGCGCTGCCGAGGTCGGGCCCGGGAGGCGGGGGTGGTAGGTCCGGGCGCGGCGCAGCGAAGCTGGCGAGGCCAGGGAGGCGAGGCGCAGAGCGGCCGCTACCGCCGCCGCTGCCGCCGCGCCGCTGCTGCCTCCGGGCTGCTGTTCCGCTGCCTGCTCGCTCGCTCGTTCGCGCGGTCCGCGTCCAGCCCTCGGCTCTCCGGACACGGGCACACGGCGCGCGCAGCCGCACTCGCCCCCGGAGGGAGGCGCCGCGCTGGGTCCTAAAAAGCCCTGGTTCTGCGCCCCCCTCCTAGGCCCGCACGGAACCCGGCCTCCCTCAACCCCGGCACTGGGGGCGCCCGCCCTTCCTTGCCTCTTGCTCAGTGGGGACCCGCCGACGCTCCGCCCTCGGGGAGCTCCACTAGTTGGGCGGAGGCTCACAGCGACGTCTGGGCCCGCGCCCCCGGGTCATACCGAGGTGAGAAGGGCGTCGGCCAGCTCCTCTACTTATAACCCAGGAGCCATCTGATCCTCTGAGCAGGCAAGCCATTCCTTGACCAGGACTAGTACTGACCTCTCAAGGAATCTCTTAATACCTATCCTTCCCAGGGAACCTGAAGGCCCCATGATCCTTCCAGAGATAGCCTCTTCCACGGACTGCAAGAAAGTATCTTTCTCATCATCCCCCTATCCCAACTCTCTATCAGTGATTAATCCTGAGCGCCTCTTAATCCCTTTGAACCTTTCAGACCCTGGACACTTTCAAACTCCACAGATCTCAGTTTACCCAGTAACCTGAATTACCTTATGAAAAGAGGTGCAAAGACCACATGACTCCATAAATGCTAACAGCACCACTCCCTCCCTCCCCCCAGCTTAAGCTGCCCTGGGCGATGAGCCAGTTTGGCTAGGGGCTGTGGGTACTCCAGATTCGAAGTTGATGCTGGTAACAGAGATTGTATTTGTGACTTTAAAGTCCTCCTGGCTCGTGCCTGCCACCCATCCCTCGGTGGTTTATTTAATCAGCAATTATCATCATTCATTCCTTACTCGCTCCAGTTTCTGTACAAGTCACAAAGTCGCAAGGAACAAATCAGACCTACTCTTGACGTCCACGGGCTCCCAGCTTTTGAGGAGAAGTGGGTAGGTGGAATTGAGAGAGACTGGAAGGCCAGGTCCAGCTCCAGAGGCTACTGTTGTGTGAAAGATGCTCATTGATTGGCGTCCGTTGCAATCAAGCACAAGCTGCCCTGGCAAGGGGATTTAACTAAGAAACGAGAGACTTATTTACTTGTTGGCACTTGCTAACTGTACAGACAACTGTCCCACAGGCACTGTTGTGAGCCTGGGGACAAAGCTGTGCCAGACATCTCTCCTCACCTGATCATGGGGATCCTGGCCCTAAGACAAGGTCTGCATGTCATGGGAAAAGGTGTGGACAGGGGGATAGGAGCAAGAGTCAGGACTAGGTATGAGTGGTAGACTCAGTCAGGACCAGGTGTGAGTGGTGGACTCAGAGTCAGGACCAGGTGTGAGTGGTGGAGTCAGAGTCAGGACCAGGTGTGAGCGGTGGACTCAGAGTCAGGACCAGGTGTGAGTGGTGGACTCAGAGTCAGGACCAGGTGTGAGCGGTGGACTCAGAGTCAGGACCAGGTGTGAGTGGTGGAGTCAGAGTCAGGACCAGGTGTGAGTGGTGGACTCAGAGTCAGGACCAGGTGTGAGTGGTGGAGTCAGAGTCAGGACCAGGTGTGAGTGGTGGAGTCAGAGTCAGGACCAGGTGTGTGAGTGGTGGACTCAGAGTCAGGACCAGGTGTGAGTGGTGGAGTCAGAGTCAGGACCAGGTGTGAGTGGTGGAGTCAGAGTCAGGACTCGGTGTGAGTGGTGGAGTCAGAGGCAGAGTTATCAGAAGAGAGCAGAAATGGACGGACAAAGGGGGAGGGGTCTAAGGAGACTCCTCCAGAAGAGTCTCAGGGTGAGGCAGGATGAAGAGCGGTTCTCAGTGTCCTTCTCACTCTGAAGAGTGTCAGTTCCATCCTCTGACCACAAGGAGGTCGAGTGTGGTGCACTCTGGCCTGGCCGCAATTCACATCTCCAGGATCCAGGCTCTCAGGATGCTTTGCCCACCCCTAGGACTGATAGATAGGCAAAGACACAGAGACCCCAGAAGTGAGATTTAAAAAAAAAGATGTGTGTGGAGACAGGGCACATACAGAGCCAGCTGTGAGCAGTCAAGATGAGCTGCAAGAAAGAAGCCTCATTGCTCTTTTTACCTCCCTCCCAGACAGAAATCCAGGGCCTCTTCCTCAGGAAACCTGAGGAACCAGGCACAGGGGCTCAGGCTGCCGCCCTCTTCCCTGTCTGTGAAGACACCTAGGATCAGAGCTTGGTTCTCCAAATGTCTCTCGGGCTCATCCCACTTCTGTCAAAGGACTGCCAGCGCCTCTGGGGCTTGCTTCTGCTCCTTTCCACTAACCCTAAACACAGAAGGCCCTCATTGAAGTCTAGGTGATTTAGGAGATGCTAGGAATGGATTTGGGACCCTAGACTCCGGCATCAGAGACTCTGGATTCCAGACCCCCCAACTGAGGCTGAGTCCTGGATGGGGACTTACCAAGGGTCTCCAGAGGGTAGGTACTGGGCTCCAATCTGACCCTATTTCATGGTGAGCACTAAGGGCAGCCACAGGATGACCTGGATAAGGGGAGAAGCAGGGAGAGAAGGGATCGGGTCTTGGAGAGACAGAGAGAAAACTCCTCCTAGGGGAAAATTAGGTAGTGGGGACTCTCAATCCTGGAGGATGTGCCAGAAGACTGGGCTGTGGCCGGAGTGGAGGAAGAGGCACAGGAAAGGGGTTCTAGCACACTCCCAAGAGGTAAGCAGACTGGGGATTCCCCCTAAGGGCCCCTCTTTAAAATTCTCACTTTGATCCCTGGTGACACCCTCTGGTCCTAGGCTTCAAGGAGCACTCCCTCTTCTGGACCCTAAGAAGGACATAAATGTCTCTTCTTTCATCTCCCCTTCACACCAAGAGAAGGCTGATATTCACAGAAAGCCCAGAGAAGCAAGATGAAAACACGAGAAAAAATTAAAACAAGCGACAGAGAAACCAAGGTTGCATGGAGGGGAGAAATTGCTGACCAAGCCCAGCCTCTTCCTCAGAAATACTAAACCTTATCCTTTCCCCGCTTTAAGCTGTCCACAGCATGGCTGCCTGCCCTCACGAGGGAGGCTTACAGTCCTGTATGAAAATGCCTTTGGTAGCTGTGTCTGGTTGGGGATGGTCTGTCCCATCCCGGGGTTCTGAGCACGAATTAGAGCAGACGGCCTAGCTTCCGATCTCTAGTGGCCCACCTTCGACTAACTGTGACAGCAGGCAAGCTTCTCAACGTCCCTGCGTTTCAGGGGCTTACAACTACATGGGAATAGGACCCCTCCCTGTGTCCTTAACTGCTCTGGGGTTTTTTTCTCATTCAGGCAGGAGAGGAAGGAGTGCTGGGATACAGGAAGACCCCTGTGGGATTAACTGGGCCAAAGGATGAACTGGCCTGGCTGGGAAGTAAAAAAATCTGAGGGGACACCTGAAGCCAAGTTGTACCTATGTTGTCACACCTGGCACCTGCAGACCTTAGGTCTAGTCCTGCTGGGCTCAGGAACTGGCCAAAGTCCAACCCCTCAGGCCTTTGTCCTGGTTGGCACAGGGTCTGTACCACTCTCCCAGGTCAGGAGCCTCTGTGTTCCTGGTGGGTTGGACTGCCATCTTGTGGCTGGAGCTGGAATCTACCCTAAACTGACTGTGTTGAATATCTTCTTGCCCTGTTAGAATGGGCTAAGGAGCTGGCAGGTGTTCTCTTTCCAAGTCAGACTTATTTCTCTAATGGGCAGGGGAGAGCAACCCTAGAGACACCATCATGGGCAATTGGTGATTTAGCTTGGGTGGTGACCCTGGTGCTGGGCTGGGCTGCATGCAGCTGAGGTGGAGGCTCCAGAGAAGTCCAGAAAAAGCTGAGGCGAAGAACACTCAGGGCGTGCGCACGCGTGAGTGTGTGTGTGTGTGTGTGTGTGTGTGTGTGCTTAGACTAGGGCCTCTCAACCTCTGCACTGAAGATACTTGAGCCCTGCGCCAGAGAGCCGGGGTGCTGTGCTCTGTATGGCAGGGAAATTGCAGGTTCTTTCTAGCCACTAGATGTCCTTAGAAGCTACTTTCCCTGCCATGGGCATCCAAAACATGGCTGTCCATCGGTCCCTTGTCTTCTCTGGACCATATTGGATGGATTATCTTGGACTATACATTAAATTGGAGGGTGTCTGTAGGTTACAGGAGCATATATGTTTTTATTTTGTGTGATATTCCTATGCCAGAACCATGCAACTGAGTTAGCAAAAACTCAAAAAAGGAATCCTACAATATTTTAAGTAAATGTGGGACTTTTGTGTTGGGCCTCATTCACAGCTATCCTGTAACCAATGAACCGCAGGTTGGACACCCCCTGGCCTACATCTCCACAAGCTGTCCCTAGGGGTCTAAAATTTCTGGGCGGGTTTGGTTGTAAACGTTGCTTCTGCCGCTCACTCGCTGTATTAACCAGGCATCTCTCTTCTCTGGCTTCTGCTTCCTTGTCTGTGTGACAGGTTTTAATGAGTTAGTGTTCCGTGCTCCTCCCTGTTTTCCTCTTCTCTCATAACCCCATCCCATCTCTCTTCCCTAGATCCCTGCCAGCCCATAGCCATAGAGCATCCGAGTGGCTTGGAGACAGGACATCAGCCCTCCTTGGGCTTGGCCTTTGGGAGGACAGGGACTTCACCACACCACCACCATCACCTTTCCTGCTGGCTCCCAGAATGAAACAGGGAGCTGGGATGATGAAGACAACTTGCTGGAACCCTGACTGGGGGCAGCAAGGAAATGAAGAAAGGACAGACATGCAGGCACATGTACAGGAAGTCTGGGGTCCATGTGCAGGATGCTCTTGAATGGAGGGTGCCTACTACCGCTGGCAGCCCGGAACGTTAGCCTATTTATGAGGTACAGCACAAGCTGGGGGTGGGGCTGGCTAGTCCTTTTAGAAGGTCTCCCTCGGTGAGCTGTCTCAGGCTGTAAACACTCAGGAGGAAGAGCTGCACTGCTAACTTTTGAGCACACTGGCCTTCTCTCTTACACTCTGACTTGGGGGAAAGCATCACTATCACTCTCAAGCCTGACTTTTTTTGTAAAATGACTTTGCAAGCTTCCCATGGGTTCGAGGTCTTGGTTTCTGTCATGGCTGCATGTATGTCAATAACACACATTCACTCCAGACTTCACACAGGACTACCACTCTCGACAAAGGCACACAGGGATGGTGGGAGAGCACTGGGCAGTGCGGGATGGCAACTGCAGCACTGTTAAAAGCATGCCCCCAGCAGCGCAGGGCAGGGCCCCTGGTTTTTCTGCACAGAAGTAGCTGGGGATTCTGCATTCCTCCAGAGCATCTCTCTCACTCTGTAGTGCCGCTGAGGGCCTCCTTGGAGTGCCTTGTGGCTCACTAGTGGGTGTCTATCAGCCTGAAGGTGTCTGTAGGCCATGGAGCCACAGAATGAGACATGTCTGTAGACCATGTAGCCACAGAATGAGACATGTCTGTAGGCCATGTAGCCACAGAATGAGACATGTCTGTAGGCCACGGAACCACAGAATGAGACATGTCTGTAGGCCACGGAGCCACAGAATGAGACATGTCTGTAGACCATGTAGCCACAGAATGAGACATGTCTGTAGACCATGTAGCCACAGAATGAGACATGTCTGTAGGCCACGGAGCCACAGAATGAGACATGTCTGTAGGCCATGGAGCCACAGAATGAGACATGTCTGTAGGCCACGGAGCCACAGAATGAGACATGTCTGTAGACCACGGAGCCACAGAATGAGACATGTCTGTAGGCCATGGAGCCACAGAATGAGACACGTCTGCAGGCCACGGAGCCACAGAATGAGACATGTCTGTAGACCATGTAGCCAATGAGATTCTGAAGAGACAACAGAATGAGACACATCTGTAGGTCACGGAGCCGATGAAGTTCTAGCATCTAGAAGCAATTCTTACAACTCAATACAAAGACAATCCAATTTAAAAGGGTAAGTTATTTGCAAAACCATACTAGAAAGAAGATATGGACAGCCAGTATCGTTGACACCATTAGTTAAACCAACATTTGGCTCACTTTGCACCCTTTAGGACAGTTACAACAAGACAGACAATAACATGCTGTTAGGGGTGTGGAGAAATCTAAGAATTTCAGTTTTAGGTGTTGTAATAATTATTTTTCATGTTTATCAAAAAGTAACTGAACTGTTTGTGCTCAAATTGTGTGACAGAAGGATGAGAAGGTGGTGGCATTGCCTCTGCATGCAGGGTAGGGAGGCAGACACAGACAGAAAGAGCCTCGTCCTGGGACCCCTGGCATTGAAATAATGTCACCCACATCCGTCTCCCTACTTCAGCTGAACCTCCCCGGAAACACTCTCACAGACAGGCCAGGTTTTTTTCTTACCTGGTTCAAAGTCCCTGAAGCTGATAAGATTGGCCCAGGCAGATCTATACATTTACATACAAACCCCTGTGATGCTCACAGTTGCTCATGACAGCCGGGAAAGGAAAGTGGCCTGATGTCCATCAGCTGATGAACAGATACAATGTGATACTCCCATATGACAGAATTCTACTCGTACATGGTAGTCATGCCCTAACATGTATGATCTGAATAAACCTGAGAAATCTGCTGAATGAGAGAAGCCACACAGTGTGATTCTACTCACATAAAATGTCCCCAAACAGGCAAATCCATAGGGATAGGTTAGTGTTGTCCTGGGCTGGGGAGGGAGGTTAATGGTGCCGGACAGCTTATGGGCACATGTTTCTTTGGAGAATAGAATGTTCTGGAATTAGATAGTGGTAATGGTTGTGACACAGACCACTGAAATATGAACTTTATTAGAGTTTTTATTTATTTATTCATTAGTTTTTTGAGACAGAGTCTCGTGTTGTAGCCCAGGCTGGCTTCAGTCTTGCGGCAATCCTCCTGCTTTACCCTCCTGAGCATGCGAATGCAATACCACTAGAAGGAATTAAAAAGGTGGATTTTATATCATGTGATATTAATCCTGAAACTTTACTTGATGTTTCCAACATAGCTGTAAGTCCGAAAGAAATATTCTAAAATTATCAATGGTGCCAAACAAGATCAACCAGGTTGAATGAACACTGGACTCTCCCGTATGGAAAACAATGGAATGAAACATTGTCAATAGAATCTCTAAAAGACTGAAAGATTGTACAGCAAGACGAGAGAGAGAGAGAGAGAGAGAGAGAGAGAGAAAAGGAGAGAGAGAGAGAAAAGGAGAGAGAGAGAGAAAAGGAGAGAGAGAGAGAAAAGGAGAGAGAGAGAGAAAAGGAGAGAGAGAGGGAGGGAAAGAGAGAGGGAGAGAGAGGGAGAGGAAGAGAGAGGGAGAGGGAGAGAGAGAGAGGGAGGGAGAGGGAGGGAGAGAGAGAGAGGGAGAGAGAGAGGGAGAGAGAAGGAGGGAGAGGGAGGAAAGAACAAAGGAAACACGAGGATGAGGATAATGGGATAGTGATTCTTGGTTATTTTGTTTTTATTTTCTTGTCTGATAAACATTTCAGCAGCCTGCATAAAAACCATTACTATCTTAAAAATTTACACTTGAAGGCTGGGAAGTTGGCTCAGTCAGTGAAGTGTGTGCCTCCTGTCCTGAGGCTCTGAGTTCCACCCCTAGCATTCACATAAAAGTCAAGCACAGAGATGTATATTATAACCCAGTCTCTGTGGGAGTGGACCTTAGGATGGTCCCTGAGGCTCGTGGGTCCGTTAATTCAGCCTGATCAGCAAATTCCAGGACCAAGGAGAAAGCAGGACACAAAAATAAGGTGTGGGTGTGTGCATGCGCATGAGTGTGGGGTGTGTGCATGCGCATGAGTGTGGGGTGTGTGCATGCGCATGAGTGTGGGGTATGTGCATGCGCATGAGTGTGGGGTGTGTGCATGCGTGTGGGGATTCAAGGAATTTTGAATTTTCTCATATGGTGATAATTTTAAATATTGCCTGACTGATAATTCTCATAAAAGTTTAATTGATATTGTTGAGGTCTTGTCATAGTGGTATCTTATGAATTTTATGTTGTCTTGTTGATGTTAATAATTTATGCCAGATCAACAAACAATATTTTCCTAATATTTCCATATTATTTGCTTTTCTTCCTCAACTGGATTAACAACCAGTTCAAGAGTCTTTAACACAGCTCCATTTAAAAGTTTTTTTTTCTCTTCTGAACCCCTCCCCTCATTTCTTTCTTTTTGTACTAGAGATCAAGTTCACAGCCTTGTACAAGTGAGGGTTTCACACTGAGGTACACCCCCAGTCCTACAAGTCGGGTTTCACACTGAGGTACACCCCCAGCCCTGTGATTTTCTTTGCATTCATTATTTCTCTCGCTGCCATGACCACATACCTCAAAGGAGGGAGGGTTTGTTCTGGCTTACAGGTCTAGGGGACATAGTCCATTCAGGAAGGGAAGGCATGGAATAGGGGCAGAAGGCACCTGGTCCTGTGCAGCAACAGTCAGGAAGCAGGAGGGGAACAAGAAGTGAGGTCAGCTAAAAACCCCACAGGTCCAAATCCCCCACCTCTTCCCTTGCCGCCAGTGACATAACTTCCTCCAGCCAGGCTCCACCTTCTAAAGGTCTCCCAACCTTTTCAAACTTGGCCACCAGTATTCAGACACAGTAGCCTGTCTGGTACATCTCACATTCAAAGTACAGTTCTCTAAACATATATTTTAGATACAATTATCTTCACAATGTCAGAATAATTTCAATTTATTTTACCATTCAATGTTATTGTTTCTGTTTTATGTTCCATTTTTAAAAATATATTCCACTCAACCCAAATGAGATTTATTTATTTAGGTAGGACTTTAACATGCCCATAAGTGTCACCAAACACAGGCGTAATCCAGAACAGAAAGATACCATGGTCACAACAGATTGCTTAATGTAATTTATTCTGAAAATTAAGAAACAGCTTAGACCATTTAGGCTCCTTCCCAAGGTCTTGGAAGTGGCTCATGCATGAGAGGGGGCCTGAAGCCCAAATCTCTCTTAATAAAGTATATGCATGCTGTTGACTCCCAGAGGCCCATTTGTTTGAATACTTGGTCCCCAGTTGGTACAACTATTAAGGAAGGACTAGGAGGTGTGGCCTTATTGAAGGAGAAGGGGTGAGCTTAAAGCTGGGGTGAGCTTTAAGATTTCTAATGCCTATACCATTTCCAGCTCGCCCGCCCTCCCTTCTCCCCCAGCCCCGACTCACACAGTTCTTGCCAGTGCTCCAGCACCAACCTGCCAGCCCACTGCCATGCTCCCCACCATGCTGGCCAAGTATCTAACCCTCTGGAACGGTGAGCCCTGTGTAAAACTCTTCCTGCTGTAAGCTGCCCGGGTGAGAGGTTCCTTCACAGCAATGGTAAAACAGCTAAGATGGCTGTCATGTGAGCATATACATGTAGTGGATGTATACACACTGGGCAAAATGACTGGGGACTCTCCACATGCAGTCACATGAAAATGGCCCCAGAAGCAAGGGGTTTCACCTGCACTGAAAACAGGGTGGGCAGTCGGCGCTTCTGAAGTGACTAAGACAAGGGACAGACAACAGGGACGCAATTTCCATCCTCCAAGGTGTGATCCAGCTTCCAGCCCCTCCCCTCTTCTCAGCTGTCTTCAGTGGCCATAGCACACGACAAGAGGAGCGCAATCGCTGGAGTCCCTTAGCCTGGGTTTAAATACTACCTCAGGATACACGCTGGTCCAGATCCCCTCTGTAATGGCACCTCAGCCCACTCAGACGCAAACCAAGGTCTGAGTGCTTCATGGAGATGCTTTTCACCAGATGAGATGAAGGCTTCCACACACCAGCCACTGGGAAGATTAGTGCAGACTGTGCACACGGCTGGCAATGAGCGGGGCCAGCGTCCGGCCTGTCCTCTACTGCTGGACCATAAATCTCAATGCAAGGACAGTCTGCGAGGGTGAGGGGCAGCTGGTTCCCAGTACAGAAACTACCCATCTTTCGCCTGACAGTCCCCTCTGAATACACCCCCTATTTTTCTTTTTTTTTTTTTTTTTTTTTTAAATATTTATTTATTATATATACAATGTTCTGTCTGTGTGTATGCCTGCAGGCCAGAAGAGGGCACTAGACCTCATTACAGGTGGTTGTGAGCCACCATGTGGTTGCTGGGATTTGAACTCAGGACCTCTGGAAGAGCAGGCAATGCTCTTAACCACTGAGCCATCTCTCCAGCCCTATTTTTCTTCATAATATTTTCACTACACATTCATCTGAGTTACTAATAGATATACACATACACACGTATGTGTTAGAGGTAACTCACTTAGTCCTTTGTTTAATGGGAACACTCCCTACGACTTTTAAGTTCTGTGACAGCAGAGCTGTTCTAAGTTCTGTAGAGCTCTTCTAAGGGCCTGCAATACTTCCATGTTTTTTGTCTCATCCAAAGCATCCTTGGTCCAGCGCATGCCATGTATCACCCTAGCAACCCCAGCAGCCTCTGGGCCGGTCCTCTGTAATGCAGCTGCCTCATCAGCCTTGAAAGGATCATTGCAACATGGAGCAGCACACACCTGGACCAGTAGCCATAACAACAGAATAAATGGGCATTTGCATAAGGAAGTCCAGTGTGGTGGTTCATGCCTGTAACCCCAGCTCTGAGGCAGGCTGAAGAAGGAAGACTGCCGAGAGTCCAGGGCAGCTCAGACATGGTGAGTTCCAGGCTAGCCAAGCTACAGAGTGAGACCCATGTCAAAAACAAAACAAAAATTAAAATAATAGCAAAAACCTGTATCGCTGGCAGCTAGGTCTCTGGAAATGGGGCTGCGAATACTTGCTTCGGAGAGAGGGAGGAAAGGTCACAATATCCATATTTGCCCCTCCCCCAGGTTCTAATCACATGACCCCCTGGCCCAGCTGCTTAGAAGCTGAAGCACACAAGAAGGGCTAAGTGATAGAGCACTTGCCTAGCAATCTCAAGGCCCTGGACTTGATGTTCAGCTGCAGGGAGGGTGGAGACAAAATAACAAACAACAACAACAAAAAGGAAGAGCCAGAGAGATGGTTCCACTGGAGGAATTTGCCATGTTAGGCAGCTTACAATCTAAGCCGAAACAACTTGTAATTTCAGCTCCAGGGTGGGTGGGAACTGATGCCTTTGGCCTCTGGGGACACCTGCACACACACGAGACATGTAAAAATAAAATAAACCTTTAAAAACGTTCTGAAGGATATAGGAGGTTTAGAATAAGTGCTGGGGGCTGCAGGTAGAGGCGCTTGCTGCTGGGACCAATGACCTGGGTCCAGTCCCTGGAACCAGCGTGTTGGGAGGAGAGAATGAATTCCTTCAGATTATCCTTTAATCTTCCATATACACCACAGTATACACACACTTGCACACCCACATGAAACACACACTCATGCACACACACACACATGCAAACACCCAATAAATAAATATCTAAAAGAAGATTTTAATTTTTTCTGGGGGTGGGGCTTCACTGTGTGTCTCCCCACAAGTTGCCCATGCTTCTGTAGCAGTCTCAATAGATGCGCTTATTTGCCACACTGGACTAGATGGAATTTTCCTTTGGGTTGTTGGCTACTTCTTTATACGAGGTGACATTTCTTTGCATCTCCTCGGAAAAGTCACAAAACATCTTCCTGTCTCTTTATGGTTCCCTCCTGTCTGTTTTTCCAGTCCAAACAGAGCTTTCTATAATATATATTATTTCTGTTCTTCCCCTGTGTTGATTCCTCTGGGGCTGCCTGTCGCCTCTGGATGCAGCTCAGGGGAGGCCCATGTGGTCCTGCCTCTTACTCTCCATCTCTTCAGCTGCTTCCCACGAGCATCTGTGGGCTCATGAGGCTGCCCCTTCCCTCCTACCTGGTTCTCGCTGTGTCCTCTTATTAGGGGTGATACCATGTGGGCTGCCCCGTCCTCACCCAGTCTGTATTCTAACGCTTAATTGATCACCATGTGACCAGCTGTGGAAAAGATCCAACCCCTAAATGTCGGGTGCGTCCCAAAGGTAGGGGTGTGTCCAGTGGTCTCTTTTCCTTCAGTATAGGACTTGGCATCTATTCAACAGACAAAGTCAGGACATCCCTGAGGGGACTTGAGGGAGCGAGTGTATCTGAGAGGCCCTAGGGAGCATCTGAGAGGACAGGCTGAAGCTTTGAGTGACTCCTCCAGTACGGTGTTGGGGCAGCAGAGCCCACTCTCGGGATGGAGTGGTCCTTCCTGTCTTTTCTGTGTCGAGAACCTGGCCTATGGGAGCTCAGGAACAGGATCTGTAGGACAGAATGCAGGAAGTACTGAGGCTCTGGGGACAAGTATGAGTGAGGACGAATTTGTGCCAGGTCATTCCAGGGGAGGATAGACGTCCCTGTAGGGGTGGAGGGCAGGCACCAAAAGCTTTGCTGTTGTCTGTTACCTACTCTTGTTCCTCCTGACACATCTGAAATAGCGCTTTGTCCAGGAAGCTCTCCTTGCAATCTGGCTGCACCAATAGCCTCCCCTCTGCCCAGACTTCACAGCCTGGCGAAAAGCACCGCAGCACTAGACGTGATGCTGCTCCGAGTGCCCTTCTCCTCACAGGCTGCGAGCCTCTGCCTTCTTAGGAAGCAGAGCGAGGCTCTGAGTGTATCCTCCCGATGGCGCTGTCTCCATGCAGGCTGCCTCCCGCAGTCACATCATCACAAGAGCCTGCATGCACCACACCGTGTGCGAAGCATCTCTTGAGCTCTTTAGCTCTCTCTTCCTGCCCTGGAGCACCCCGCCCTCCTCCACACTTGTGAGGGTGTTGAGTGGTTCTAGGACCACAACCACCCACAGAGCCTTCTGGACATGCTGTGCGTGTGAAGGAGAACTATTCTCAACCTTACACACACTTCGGAGTCCCCAAAAGGAGATTTTGGAAAACAGCCATAGCTGGCCCTGGGCAGACTTATTCTGCCAGGATTTCAAGTTTGTGGTGCTAGATTTTAATTCAATCAATCAATCAATCAATTTATTGGCAGGCTTTCATGTATCCTGGGCTGGCCTGGGACTTGCTGTGTAGCTGAGAGTGACTTTGAGCTTTTGATTTTTCTGTGCCACCTCCAGGGTGTTGCACCTCCCACGGCAGGTGTCTGTGGTCCTGGGGACTGAACCCAGGGTTTTATGCATGCTAGGCAAGTGCTCTACCAACTGGACTACCTCCCTCAACATGACTTTTAATTTTTCCTTTAAAAAGCTTGTTTTGGAGCAAGATCTCTACTTTATAACTAGGCCTGCATCCATCCTCCTGCCTCAGCCCTCCCAGTGCTGAGATTGCAGAGATGAGCACATCCGGCTTTTTATATTTAAACTAACATTAACCTGTGCATCGTTCCACTAGAACCTCTGTTTTCCTTGCGTGGGGTGTGACCTGCTGCTTACAGGCAGGCCTAGCCCTCCTTAGTAATCTAGCACCATCCAGTGTCTTTGCTATCCTTACGCCGCCTACAGGGGTCGCTGCGACACAGCTCGCCCAGATTGTATTGTTTCTTATTGATCCCCTTGGCTTGCCTAGAAAAAGCCAGAGTCACTGATGTATAAATTAGCGTCTTTATTTCCAACACATGAGCGAGTGAGTCCTGAGACTCTCCCACCAGAGGAATAAACATACAAAGTTCTGTTTCACTACACAGCATGCCTCAGAGATAAATACAGCCAGGGGGCTCTGACTCTGGCCAAGCAACTCTTATTTACACGAATAGATTACACAAGTCTTATATAAAAAAAAATAAGTGGTCCTGAACCGCGCTTGGGACAGGGAAGGGTGGGATATGGTTACACCTGTTACACACGGGACTGGAGCGGCCTCAGCAGGCTGTGGGAAAGACTGGGTGTCAGGAGACCTCCGGAAAGTAGGGATCCTGTCTCCACCAACAACCGGGATGTGGAGGGCAGGGCTTAGGTGTGAGGGGCTCACCCCTGCGTGAGGAGTAGTGAGGAAGAGGAAGAAGGCCTGGCTGTTCAAGGATCAGCTCTGGCCCCCTGAGGGACAGCGAGTCTCTGTGAGTCGCACGAAACAAAACAAAATAAAACAAAACAAACAACGTCAAATGGACAGCATCCTTTCCTTGGGGACCGATGTGGGACAGACTTCTGCTCCGCCCATCTCCAGCCTCTGAATGTGTGACTTTGAAAGGACAGTTGGGAAGAGTGTCATTTAAACTTCATCTTTTGAGCGTGAAGGACCCTAGGGACCCCGGAGTGTAGGCGGTGCGTCCTCTCTTGCCGCAGCCGGCCCTTCAAAGCACCTGGTAAATCGGATTGGGGTTCACGCCTACAGGACACTGCGAGGTGGCGTCAGGGGAAGGGGTCTGGACCCCGTGTTCTGTGTCGCTTGGTGATGCACCCTCCGGAGGACCTGGAGGAGATTCTGGTGGTGCATCTGCCAACAGCAGCGCAGGCGCGGCGGGGCTGTCTGTGGAGATGCGCTCGACGATGCTGGATAGGCAGTCGAGGCTTGATACTGCAACACTCTTCCCTGGCCTGGATTCTGTAGGGGAGGGGAAGATTAGTAATGCAAGCTGGAGTCCCTTCAAGCCTCTTACCCCAGCCCAGCACAGAGCTTTGAAGCAGAAGGGAAACTAAGGACTTGCTAGACTACAAGGAGAAAGAAGAGGAAGGTGCACGTTGTAGTTGTTTACTGCCCCAAACACCACCAACACGCCTGGCCCCGTCGTCCCAAGATACAAGTGTGTCTGGAGAAGAGGAAAGGAAGGAGTACTATTAAGCCTGGGGAGCGAGGACGTCTTCAAGGGGAACACGGAAGGCCAATGAATGCCTGCTAGCTGGGAGCAGCTGAGAATACGCACCGCTGGACGCCTCGTTGTAGTAGGCGGCATCATACCCGGTTGTCCGCCGGGACCCACCCGGGGGGCCGCTGTAATCCATCTGTGAATAGCAAGAATGCCCGAGTCAGACCCGTGGGGCGGCTGGAACACTACTCCTTGTCACCGCCCCTCCCTCACTCCCCTAGCTGTGGCTTACAGGACTGGGTCAGCCCTAGTTAGGAGACAGGAGCTGGGTCAAACTGATCCTGGATGGTCACCCAGGAACAAAAATCTGGACTCGGGTAATAAGGAATTGAGAAGGAAACGTATGTCCTGGTGTCTGCGCAGCAGTGTTCTGATGGCATGCATCCCCAACTGGGCAAATCGCAGATGCTCAGGGTCTCCAAACAGACCCCAGTGACAGATGCCAGGGACACCTGTGTCTAAAGGACTCCCCCGACCCCAAGGGCCTCTGAAACGCATTGCAGATACCCCAGGTGTCGCCTGTACTTGTCCTTCTGTGTCCCTGGCCTTACCATGCCGTCCGAGCAGTTGGAACGCGGGCTGGAAGCATCCGAGTCGCCACTGTAGTGCTCACTGCCTCGGCCTGGGGGCAGCGGACCGGGCGAGTAGAAAGCAGCGGCCCCAGGTGGTGCTGCGTCCTGGTCGCGCAGCAGAGCCTGCAAGCCTTCAATGTAGCGGATGGCATTGCGCAAAATCTCCACCTTGGGCAGCCGCTGGTTCGGGTTGCTGGACGTGCAGCGCTTGAGCGTCTCGAAGGCTTCGTTCACTTTGCTCAGGCGGCGCCGCTCGCGCATGGTGGCGGCCTTACGGCGATCAGCATTGGTGGTCTTGCGCTTGCACGCCTTGCATGCCCACAGTAAGCAGCGCCCAGCCTGGTGGTGCCCGCTGGGCGCGCGCACATGCTCATCCTCGCGAGCGCCAGGGCCTGGGTGCACAGCGGTGGGGAAGTGTGTATGCTCCTCCGGTTTCAGGAGGGTCCCCACGTGCACCAGACGCGGGTCCAGGTCCTCGAAAAAGCGCAGGTCCGGTGAGTCGAAACACGGGTCATCATAGAAGTCGTCGGCTGTGGCAAAGGAGCAGAGAGAGCCGTCGGGGCCTGTCAAGTCTACGTCCCGGAGTGGCGGCGACAGTAGCTCCATATCCTAGCTCCTAGACTTCTCGGTCCTGCCTCTCGTTCAACCCAATCCTCAAGAGTCACCTTAACTTTCTGTCACTCCTGAACCCTGACAATGACAAAATACTGAGGGTTGGAATGCACACCGGCTGTCCTCTACCTCCCCTGCCTGTCCTGTCCCGTAGGAGTTGCGACGAAGAAAGCGATCGTCCTGGGACTTTTTCCGTCCCTAGCTTCTCGCCAGGCGCCCTGGACTATTTATTCAGGGTAGCCTAAAAGCCCGGGAGCTGGAAAGGGAGACTGGGGGCGGGGGCGCCCCAAACCAATAGGAGTGCAGCAGGGCGGAGCTTGGGGTCCCCAGGGGAGCCTCTGGGGCCAGAGAGTGCCCCCCTCCCGCGGCTCTGCGCTGGGACAGGGAGGAGGGCAGAGACTGGCAGGCAGACACCAGCCGTTCCTTGCACTTGGCTATCTGGTGCAGCCTGCCCACGTCTCTCCAGTGCCTACTACAACCTCAGTGAAGCTGGCCACAGCGATCACATCGGAGCTGACCTTGGACCTCACTGTCTCCTGATTTCTTGGGAAACCAGGCACAGAATAGACGTTAGAAACCAGAGTGCAGGAGATCTGGAGAGAGACACAAGGCAAAAGGGCAAAGCAACCTCTAGAGAAGAAGCAGCGAAATGGTGACACACGGAAGAAGTGGATCCAAGGACGCAGCGGGCTAGAGACAGTGAGGCTCCCAAGATCTAAGTGGGCAAGCCTGAGACAAATGACTTGGTGGCAGTGATATTTGGCTCATTCCCAATCTGGGAATGTCTCAGAGAGCATCTGGTCTTGCTCATCTTCCACAAGAAGCTAAGAAATCCAGCGCAGTCTATGCGGTAGTTGGGGGGATCGTCACTAAAACTTCAAGCCACACTAGTCAAACTCAGGGTGGACAGAGGGAGGAAAAGAGGGAGGGAGGGAGGGAGGAAGGAAGGAAGGAAGGAAGGGTCTCCACTCAACTTACCCCGCAGGATTCCTTCTGTGGGTGTCTAGAGAGCCGGACGGGGTCTGGGTTGATCTATTTCTCAGCTAAGATGAAAGCTGGCTTCCGCAGGTTTGTGTCATCTGTTTTGAGTGGAGCCACAGGAAGTGTCTTTCGTAAGGGTCATGATGACCAGGACCTGGCCTGATGACCTCACCTGCAGTGGGGTCTGCTAAACTTTGTGGAGGTGATCTCTTCCCAAGTCTGTGTCCACTTCACTTCTAAGGATAATGACAATGTCCGGGAGTGACTGGGAGGTGCAGAATCCAAAGGGAGGAGGGTGTGGAAATGTCCGGGGAGGTGTACAGCTGTGCCAGCAAGAGGGCACGCTTCTGACTCCAGCACCTGCTTGCACAGTATTAGCCTGGATTGTGGGGGCCGTGGAGTCTCCAGGCTCTGTTCCTCTGGAGACTTAGTTGTGTCTCTTCACAGCAGACTCACTGTGGAGGATAGGAGCAGAAGGATGCAACCCCTCCCCGGAGCTCTGGCTCCCCTACCAACTCCAACACACCCCACCCCTGGGATGCTGATGTCTCTTGGGGCTCTGGCTAGGACCGGGTATTCCTACCATGTCTTCTCTCCTGGATATCAGAAATCTAAGCAAGGGTGATACCAATGTCTTTCCCACTAAAGTCGGGAAATCATCTTAGCTGGCCCTCTACAAACTGGGAAGCCCTGTGTATCCCTCAGACTCAGAAATCTCCTTTGAAGTCCCACTCTTTCCCCTTCACTGACACGGGCAGTACTGATGGTCCCTTTTATAAAGTGTTCACCCTCTTTGCTCTTTTATTTAGTCATTTAGTGTTCATGGTGGCTTATCTACCAAACACCAGCTACTGGTCCAGGTATTGGGGACACAGCAGTGAACAAAACCAAAGACCCATTCACATAGTGTTTACATTATAGGAGAGGATGGCGGACAAGCACTCAAGGAACTGTGCGGTATCAGGGGTTTATAAATTCTACATAAAAATAAGAAGAATAAAGCAAAACAAGAACTAGTTTTCATTCCAGCAAGCAGGGACGACCTCTCTGGGATGGTTGTACTTGTGAAACAGCCTGGATGAATGGAGACAGAGCCACCACAATCAGGTACTTGCTAGAGAGAGGGACAAACATGTGCAAAGGTCCCGGGACAGGGGCAGTCTTATTCTTGCTGCCCTCCCCTTCGGTCCTCTTCCCTGGGCCTGGCCCAGGATTGGCTGTTGGGTCTCAGCTCAGACTTCCGTTACCAGGATCTTCCCTGGTTGGTGGAAGGCAAGGACAGAAGAAAGGTGACCAGTTCCGAGGGCACCACAGTGCTCCAAAGGAGTGATCGTGGCCACGCAAACGGTTGCTGAGCTTTGGGAGGTGAATCTGGTGAAAAGCGATTGGATTCCAGATAGACTCTCAGGATGCAGCTTGGCAGGCTTGCAAAGATGAGGTGCCTCACCAGTTAAGAGCACCCGCTGCTCTTCCAGAAGACCCGGGCTTGAGTCCCAGCACCCACATGGCTGCTCACAATTGCCTGTGACCCCAGTTCTAGGGGACTTGATGACCTCTTCTGATCTTGGAGCTTCACGGACACGAATGCAAGAAAAGCACTCACGTACATACAAACTTTAAATATATAAAAATAAAGATGGGGAGAAGCAAGATTTATATATGGTTGGATGTGGGCACAGGGACAAGAGAGACATTAGAGATGGCTTTAGGGAGGAAGGAACTGGGAAAAGTGGGTCTGTGAGTGCCAGATGCAGTTTGGCCAGGGGTTGAAACTCAACAGTAAACATCCAGGTGGGGATGTGGTGTTGGGGTGGAGGTCCCGAGGGCATGATGAAGCCTTGTCCACTCTTCCTGTAGGACACCCCTAGGTCTCTCATTCCTAAGGTCACTGTATAGGCTATGCTAACTCCTACCCTTTGCTGGCTTAGATGGCCACACTAAGGTGCCTGCTGTCCTCGCTTGCACTCATCCTGGCCCCTGCACAGCAGCAGAGGAAATGGCAGAGGTCCCGGAGCTCTTTGCATTCATCATCGTGCTCAGATGAAAATCTCAGCTCTTTCCCCAACTACACGGCCGTTCGGGGACCCTACTCCGTCCCCTGGAGTCACTGTCTCCTCAGTTGGTCCTATCTGGTTAGCCAGCCGCCTTCCTTTCTTTCAGCCTTCCACCGCCTCCTTCAGAGACATAGAGTCCTGTGCCTGCTGTTCCAAGCCTACTGCTCTCACTCCTGTCCCTACCCGTGACCGGCAGCTGTTGGGGTCCCAGGTCTCAGGCTTCAGCTCCACTGTTGTCTTCTTGGGCGTCTCTGGCCGTTTCCTCCCAGACTGCTACATCTCAGGCTTTGGGAAATGTCACGAAGCCATGTCACTCTGTAACAATCTTGTCTGTTAGTTTGTCACTGAGGGACATGAAGACAGTCTTGACAGAAGGATGTTTTGTTCACCATGGCATCCTCAGAAGCCACTGCAAGGGTGGTCCCACAGAGTCACTTGGTGTCAAGTGAGGGAATAAGCAGCGTTGGGGTCTGCTAACTTCTACACTTGAATTTGAATTTCGCGAGATGTCTCATAAATCATCCACTTTTGTCACAATTGGGCACCATCTGCCCGGGACATGTTTCTTTGCACTATGCTTGCGCCTGTTGAAACATTGTAGCGGTATGCTACAGAGAGGTGGCGGCATTCTAAATGTCTTTACACTGGACTTAAACTTAGAAGGAAGAATGCACATCCTGGGTGTCAGTAACGATTGGGATGGGAGTGTTTCCCCCTTTTCTGAGCCTGGCTGGGATGTGCTCAGCACATAGTAGGCACTCCGTAAATACTTCTTGGATGACGAATGAGCAGTTCCGCTCAGCTACATAGTGTTTCAGCATCTCCAAGGAAGCGCTTCAAACTACTTCCCTGTGCAAATCTCAATTCTTTCCCCTCAGACCTGAGCCAACAAAGAAAACACAGCGGTACATTTTGTGTGGAGACCAAATGATTGCAACTTTGCCTTTTGGTTTATGGTCATCTAGACTTCCCCCAGCCATCCATTTTAGGGGATGCCATTGGCTGAGGCATTGTCCCTTCGATGCAGGGCCTCTTGAACTACAGGCCCAGTGACCTGGAGTTGCATATAGCTCAACCTTTGGCCTTGGTTTTCCTGTCTCTCTAGGAGGTTCCTGTGATTCTCCCTCTGACATTCCCAGGCCTTGCCGCTCAGCCCCCTTTGCTGATCTGCCCATGGGCTCTAAATGGAGAACTGGCTTCTGGGCAGGAATGCTGGTCTGGCTAGGCTTCTAGGGTGTTGCTCCAGGGGGAGCGGTGGCAGCAGCCCTAATATATCTATATCTATATCTATATCTATATCTATATCTATATCTATATGTCCTCTAGAAACCGGATCTAGCTAGCACCTACCCCAAGCCTCAGGCACCTCTGCCCTACCCAGGCAGGACCTGTGGCCTCTACACTTTGCTGGTGTAGGCGGCATTGCTGGCTTGGGTATAGGGGTCTGAAGGGCCAGGGGATAAAACATGGTGAGTCAGGTAGAGCAGGGCCAGCCCTAGGTCCGGTCTCTGTCCCTAGGCTTTTCTTTCCCAATCTGAGCATTCTGCTCTCTTCTCTGCCAATTTTCTTCCCAGAAAACCTGGAACTGCCTGCCACCAAGTAAAGATCTGGTCAGTTTAGCCTGATCTGGAGGGATTGTGATATTGTCAGTGGGCTCAGACATGGTCCTCGTCACGACCAGGGTCCCAGAGACTCTTCATATGTCCCACTCTGGCGGCCCTTAGACTCCAGTGTGTGCAGGATCTTGGGAGTCCAGCAAATGGACTAGCTGATGGGTGTCACACGGTCTCACAGAGCAGTAGAGGACAAGAAAGCCGAGAAGGTACGGGATTGTGGGTTTGAGAAGTGTGTGTGCCCCGTGGGAGTGCATGACCAGCGAGCTCTATGGTTCATCGGTTCATTCGGGTGCTGAGCATACGGCACGGAAAAGACTATCCCTGGCCTCGTGGAGCTCAGATGCTGGCAGAACAAACTGGACAGCAAAAATAAACACACCAGCTAGTAAACTTTACAACACACTGCAAAGGGGGGCTGTGTGGTCAAAGATACTAAAAGCAGAGCAAGATGAAGGGATGGGTGTGGGGCTGTGTGCTGACCAGAGTGACATGGTGACATTTGAGCTGAAAGGTAAAAGAAGGTGTGAGACCAGCCCAAGTGACTCTAGAGAAGACTGTTCCAGGCAGGGGAAGACTATGGAGCACCTTCTGTGGGAAAGATGCCTCTTCTGGGAGTGACAGGAGGCCTGGCATGGTGTCCAGTGCGGTGTGCGTGCAGTGAGGACATGCAGAGGCAAGAGAGAGCGCAGCACAGGGTTGGGTGGCTGGTTTGTCAATCGAACAAGTTTTCATTGCCAACCAGGAAATTCTCTTCAACTTAGTTTAGTGAGCCAGAGTTCTCGCTACGCACTTCACTACGGACTGCCCGCCATGCTGACACAGCTCTAAAACTGGACATTCTTCCCCCAAAGGGATTTTTCTAGCTAAGAAGTTTTGCTTTTGTTTTAATGTCACCAAGAAGTAAACTTCAGTTCAGCTCCACATGGAAGGAGGTGGGAAGCCACACAAGAAGAGGGCAGAGGGCACAGGGTGGCATGAAGTCAGCATTGGAGGGTGCCACAATAGTCCTCACTACCAGGCCACACACCAGCTAGACCTCACGTGCCACAGACACACGCTCACAGACCATGTACACACTGTGGACCCTGCACCTATCACATGCCACATGCATCTCACATGCCAGACACATGTCAGGTGCCATGCATGCCTCGTCCTATACACACCTGACGGATGATGCACACAACACTTGCGTAGAATACTCCACATGTCTGTCACACGCCTCGTGAGCGAAGCATACCCACATGCCATTCAGACTCCACGAGCCATGAAGACCTCATATCCCTTCATACTTCAGCTACCTTTTACACCTTATAGACTGTAACCACCTGTACATGCAATTTACCCTCCACATGCCATTCACACTCCCTGTGAAAATCACTTTGTTAATGCCAGGCACACGTCACATGCCATACATCCCAGGAATGTTAATCATACCCCGCATGCCATAAGCATCCTCATGCCGTGCACATCCCACATGCTATTCACACCGCACATGCCATTTACCCCTCATATGTGCACACTCCACATCCTATCTCCACATCCTATGCACACTGTACGCACAGTTCACACTCTCCTGCCTTTGACACCTTACACGCCACTCCCACATCCACACCTCACATGCCATTCACATCCCACATGCTGTTCACACTCCAGATGTCGCTTACACTCCACATGCTATTCTTGCTAGTCATACTCCATGTATCATTCACAGCACGCATGCTCTGTCCATTCCGTAATGCCTCTCACTTCCTAGTTCTTTCCCAAGATGAGGAAGCTCAGGCAATAAAAATGGACAGGACCTGGGGCAGAGTCCGAGGCCTGAAAGAACCGACTGTGGCTTGGCTTCTGGAACACCCTAGGGGTTTATTTCTTCAGTCTCTCCTGTAGGCTTATTCTTCATGTAGCTGAAGGCTTTTCTCTGCCTGAGAGGCGAGATCAGTTGTACTGGAACATAGATTTGTGGGATCTCAAATATAAACCCACTGAGTTAACAGAAACAAACAAAATACAGAAGTGGTGTGCCTTAAAAACTAGAGATGCTAGCGGGGCTCATGAGAGTGAAGAAAGGATACTGGACTCTTGGGGTAAGGAGAGCTACATAAAGGAAGACTATAAAGTACCAGGGAAAATGTACGCGAGGGATTAAGTCAAACAAAAGAAATAGCATTGCCAGAGTGAGTAAAGTGTGATCAGCGTGTGGGGTGTGAATGGCATGTGCCATGCGGATGGCATGTAAGGTGTAACAGGCAGGTGCACAGTCTATGGAGTACAAATAGCATTTTCAATGCGGATCAGTATTGTCCTTTAGCTGAGCTGGCATGGCTGGGTAGGAAGGTCCCAACGTTGCCTTCTACTCATGTATGTGGGGGTTCATGGTCACCAGAGGGTGTCTCTCTGTGTCCTCTGCCTGTGCTGCTCCACCACGGGGGTGGCCATAAGAGGCAAGCCGTGGGCCTGACAGAGATTCTAGGTACACTTGCTTGCAGGGACTGTTTGTTCTTGCACACACACACACCCCACACTTTCACGTCCCTAGCTGAGTATCACACGTATCACGGCCATCTCACACACTATATTCCCCTCACGCTCTTCTCCCCTTTCTCCCACAGTGCACAGCCCTCTGTGAACACCCCACATGGAAGGAACGTATCACTTTGTGGACACTTCTCACACCAGTGTTTCTCACTCCCCACATGACACAGCCTCGCATTTGTGCATCTCCGGTACAGAGTGCGCACTTTCACGTTCATGTGCACACCTTCAGCATGGGAACCACTGTGTGCACTTCACCTTGTGCACGGTGTTCATCTGCCCCAGTCTGTGCACACCCTGTGCCCCGTGGACATCCCATTTCACTTTAGGATGGCTCTCACACACCGTGTGCCCTATTGCTAAGATTTCTATTGCCGTGATAAACACCATGACCAAAAGCAACTTGGGGAGGAGAGGGTTTATTTCAGCGTGTAGCTTGTTGTCAATCTTCCAGGGAAACCACGGCAGGAGCTCAGGGCAGGAACTGATGTAGAAGCTATGGAGGAGCATTCATTGGCTTGCTTTCCATGACGTGCTCAATCTACCTTTTACACAACCCAGGACGACTTGCCTATTGGTAGCCCCACCCACTCTGGGCTAAGTGCATCACAGACCTGCCCATCAGCTAATCTGGTGGGGGTGTTTTCTCTGCTGAGGTCTTTTCTTCCCAAATGACTCAGGCTTGTGTCAAGTTGATATAAAACTAACGAGTACACCATGCACATACATGTCACACTCTGTGAACTTCTTTCATTGCACACATCCCAACTCTCACACGTTACACGTACCCCACACTGTGCGTACCCCCAATAATACGGTGGACAACTCACACACCGTACATCTTTTACATGCGGTACCCATCACACCTGCGCACAGCCCAAAACACACACACCACACACTTCTCATCCTGTGCACAGATCTCACATTGTATGCCCTGGTGCCACGCTGCTCCTCCGTGTGCAGCTCCATTCTCTGCTTTACCACAGGTATAAACATCGTACAGCAAGGGTAAGGAAACCGCTCCGGCTCTTGCCGTCTCCCAAGATACATGGAGAGAATATACACTCTGTACAGAGAGAACAGTCGCTCTGAAGCCAGGGAGCTTCACCTCGGGTTTTCAGTTTCGCAGCGAGGAACATATTTACACATTTACCCATCACAGGAAAGAAAAATTTGTGACAGATGAAAATAGAAAAACAATTAGCTTTGTATCCTCTTTCACAGCTGACGCATGCCTTTCGTCTACATCACCGAATATCACTCTCTTGGTCTTTCTAAATGCTATATTATACCCATGTACATATTATACATATGTATGTTTGTATGTACGGATGCATATGATGGGATTCACATAGGAGGGAGAACATGGCTTCTTTTTCTTGCTTATTTTGGGTGACCTCACTCTCATAGTCTGTCCCCCCACACACACACATACTACGTACATTTCACATATAAGTGTGGCTCACACACAGAACACATTACATATCTTCCATACTGTGTTCCTAAATATAATCCCTCATACGCTGTGTGCCCTTTCTCACGCATATCTGCCAGGATGTTTACTCTGTACCCACACGATACACCTCACATGCCAAGTACGGACCACACAGTTGCTCTCGGTCTAGCTCAGGCTCTTCCATGCCTTGGTTCTGCTGTGGATTTTTGTCTGCACTGTTGTCTGCCATCTTCTGCCCAGCCTGGAGGAAGGCACTAAGGGGTATAAGTCCATGCTCTGTCTCTTCCTTCCTGTCTCCAGCTGGAGTCCTGTACACAAGCTTTTTTTGCCCAGAGGAAGTTAGGTGTCCAGTTAGTGCTGATAAAGGGGTAGCTCGGGGCCGAGGGGAGGCATGGTGATTGGGAAGGCAGGATCGGGGGCAGCTGCAGTAGTGCCTCTTTCCTGCCTGATCAGCCCACCTGCCCTCCTGGGGTGTCTCAAGGGGCTGGAATTAAGGCACACACAGCCCCTGGACTCGAGGGACAGGCACCAGCTGCTGCCACAGCAGCTGCCCTAGCGACCACATGCCTTTGAGGGAAGACTGATTGATTTTCTCTACCAAACCCGCCCACCACTGACCAACAGCAGTAGGAACAGAGGTTTATGGCCTGGAGGACAGAGAGCCAAGGAACTCAGAAGCCTCTGACTGTCTGGGTGCCTGTCACCTGCCTATGCACACATCCTGCCTGCCTCCTCCAGGAAGCTCTCCTGGCTTGCTGCTGCCCACTGGCTGGGTAAACTGGCCTATGTGTTACCGCCCTTCAGATGTCTCCTGAACGTACTGTTCCATGCCCCAAGCCAGACACTGAAGCAAGAGCTGAGGGTAATTGAGACAGGATCTGGTCTCAGAGAGCTCACCTAGTGCTTGGGGGGGGGCACAAAGGAACCATCTCAGCATCCCAGAGAGCACCCAGAGGGCTGTGGGTGTGGCTGTGGGTGTACAAGACTTCCCAGCAGAAGTGCTGGTGTTTTTCTTGGCACTGGAGGGCTAAAGGAAAAGGGGTCCCAGGCTTCCAGGACAGCATGTTTGACAGCCAGGAGACTCGCCACATGTTCAGGGATGCTTGTTGAGCCCATGTCCAGGGTCCCTTTGATCATTTAGGCCTGTCACCTGGGCTCTGTAAAGGGATGCGGAGCTCTGTCTGAGGGGAAGCCTACAGACAAGGTTATGAGGGAATATAAGATGTGTGTAGAGGAACTACAGGGACCCAACGGTCACCTTAGCATTGGTGAGGACCCACAGACCTGGGCTTTCCTCTTCCTGTGTGCTGCTCTGTGGCATGGCCCTCTCCGGGCCCTCGGATGCCCATTTCCAGGGTCCAGATTCTCCATATGAAGGATGCAGGCTTTGAATAGGGGTTTTGCTCATACTCGGGCTTAGGGTCTGGCAGGGGACCCTGCTTCTCCCTGGCTAGGGTCTCTCTCTTGGGAGTCCCTCTCTGAGCAGGACAGAAGTTTGTGGCCCTGTCCCCTTGGCCTAGCAGAAGACTGGTACATAGAGAACCTCAGGTCTGAGGCTGGGCTCACTGTGAGATTAGAAGTTTGCTCCTGAAGAATTTGAGGGTCTCTACCTGAAGGACTCCCAGAAATGGATGGCCACAGCCTGTCTCTTCCTTCCTCTTCAGAGGCAGCCCCCAATCCTACACACCAGTAAACTTGGCCTCGTGAATTTCAACTTGGAATTGACTAGGTCTGACCGGGCAGCTGGACCCCCAGGGTTGGAGCTGCACTGCCCCGAAGTCTCCTCTGGAATAGGGGATCTGACAAGCTGCATTTGAATGGAGCAATGCCTCTTTGTGCACCAGAGAAGTAAATTCCCCTTTTAGAGTTTCGGTTTCTTGGCAGCTATACAATGTACCCAGTTAAAACATTTATCATGTAAAGTCTCAATGGTCAAGGCACATAGCATGCTGGGGTCACGCCTGTCTCATGGTGCACGGTAGGAACTCGGGAATGGTTTTGCCTTAGATAGAAGCTCTTGGCAAGCAGTGGGTGGGGTGGGGTGGGGATGAAGCTGTCAGGAGCCTGGCTGGTTATTCTGGGCTCAGGACCTCTTGGAATTGGGGGCCATCGTCTGGTGGGAGGCGTCTGTCAGTGTGGGTGATGAGGCAACCTGTGAAGGGTTGTCTGCAGCAGCAGGCGTCAGGGCCTTCACTGTGCACAGCCAGGCAGCCAGGCAGCCACCCCCTAACAAAGCCTGGCCCCTGGGGAGGGAGCGAACACTGATGACAGATGGAGAGGGGCTGGTGCAGGCAGGGCCCGGGAGGGGGCAGGGAGGCCTGAGGAGGCAGGGTTCCATGACTGCATACCTACAGAAGGCTGAGGCCCGGTGAAGTCCACATCTCAGTGTTCAGTGCCTCCATCCTGCCATACGCCAGACACCACATGTATTCTAATTCCAGAGTGGGGGTGGGGCAACTGAGGCTTAGAGAATGTGTGTGTGTGTGTGTGTGTGTGTGTGTGTGTGGTGTGTGTGCGCGCGCATGCCCACGTGTGAGCATACACGCCCGCAGGCAAGAGATCAGCTTCATGCCTTAGGTGTTATCCACCTTACTTTTTGAGGCAGCCTCTTACTGAGACCTGGAGCACATCAATTCATTTAGGCTGATTGACCAGCGAATCCTGGGGACCCATCTGTTTACGCCTCCCCAGCACTATTATGCTGCTTTGGGGGGCTTTATTTTAAGTTGTATTTTGTTTTAAATTTTGTGTATTGTGTGAGTGTATACATGCAGTGTCCAAGGAAAGCGAAGGTTTCAGATTCGCCTGGAGTTGGAGTTACAGGAGGTTGTCAGCTGCCCTATGTGGGTGCTGGGAACAGAATGCGGGACCTCTCCAAGAGTGGTGTGTGAGTCTAACAGCAGAACCATCTCTCCAGCCCCATGCCTGGGTTTTTATGTGGGTTGGGTGCTGTCTATTGAGCTGAGATCCGTATGTGTGTGAAGAATCCTTGTGTTTATGGCATTGACCATTGGAGCCCCGTCCGCATGTCTCAGAAAGACTTGTTCTTGGTTCACGTCTCTAGCCAATTGGCACAGTCTAGACCTGGAGCACAGGGGAATGGGCTTGACTTTCACGATAGATAAAAAGATGAATACTTCACTTACTTGATGTAGGGACACTCCAGCCAGGTGGGCAGAGGCAGGCATGGTCACCAGTTGGCGCTGACTTGGTTTCTCTGTGGTCAAAAAGTGGCCTCTTTTTTTTGCCATCACCTGAACTAAGTTATTGGATCAGGCATCTGGGCTCTCAGTGTCTCTGATTTCGGAGTGGGAGCTCAGAGTGGGGTTGTCCCCAGGAACAGAGAATTGAAAAGGGAAAGGAAACACAGGGAGAGTAGTATTTCTGCTTTGGGGGCTTTGCCCAGCCCACCAGACCTGCTTTGCACCCTTTCGGGACCTCCTTGCCTTTTACCACCTCCCTCCAGCCAAGCCCGCTTCATCACGGCCGTAACAGCTTCAAACATGGGTGAAAATAGACAGGATAATAAAGAACCCATCACTAGCTCCCGACCTGACTCACGAAAGCTCCACATACTCCCTTTTCTTTTATTTTGAGGCAGATTTAAACATCTTCTCACTTCATTTGCATATGTTTGATGACATGTTTCTAAAACATAAGGGTTTCATTTTTAGCAGAGGCATATCATTATCAACATTCTAAAAATTAAGTCATTCCACATACCATCAAATATTCAGTCAGTAACCACATTTCCAATCGTCTCATATACATAAATTTTGCTTGCCTGCATTGGGATCCAAATGGAGACCACATACAGTGATTAATTGATTTGCATTCTAAGCTTTTAAAAATACTTTCATTTATTGATTATTTATCATTTGAGAATGCATATGTGCACTTACACACTTGTCATGGCATGGCTGTGCTGGTCAAAGGAAGTCAGTTCTCTCCTTCAATCTGGGGCTCCTGGGGGTCCAGTTCAGGCCGTAAGATTTAACAGCAAGCACCTTTGTCAACTGATCCATTCTGCTGTACCGTGTGTGTGTGTGTGTGTGTGTGTGTGTGTGTGTAGGTCCAGAGGTCACTATCAGGCATCTTTCTGGGTCATTCTCCCCCTTATTCTTTGAGACAGGTCTCTCACCAAATCCAGAGTTCATCAATTAGGTAAGGCTGAATGTATCATGATTAATAGAAACTCAGAGACACAGATATCGGGGTTCAATCTGAAGACCAGAAAAGCAAAGCAGTGAGCCACTGGCTCTTAGCTCTACCTGAACCCCAATATATGTCTCTGGGTTTTTACCACTTGTGTTACAGCTCTGTGGCCAGCGAGCCCGAGCATCACACTGTCTCCACCCACAGCTCGGAGCGCTGGCATCACACAGGCACGTTCCCAGGCCTGGCTTGTGCATGGGTGTGGCAGGCATTTCCCTGAGCTATGGTCCCAGCCCCTATCCCGTCTCCATGCGTATTTGCTTTTCCTTTACAGGTCGTTTATTGACAGAGATGGTGGCTGCATGTCCTGAAGGCTGTGTGTGAGCTCGTGTTCTCTCGATTTTCTAAAAGCTGGATATAATCTTAGCCAGATTCAGATCTGATTTGTTTGGGCAAGATGGCTCTGTAGATGGCATTGAAGTTGACCTTTGGGGACCTGTAATAGTTAGATATCTTCAGTCGAGTGTCTATGGAATGCCCATTTCTTGGTTCCTCCTCCTTGCGTCTTCCTTCTTGCTAGCTTCTCAAAGACAGGCCTCAGCTGACACTTCTCCATCAAAATGGCCACCAATGACATTATTGCTGGGGGGACATTTATTCCTCTACCTGTAGGACACTCATGAAAGTTACTGTTGACTCCATATTCTTTCTCAAAATGACATATTGCCTTAGTTCTCAGTCTTCTCATGGATCCCTGCCCCTTAAAATCCCTAAACTCCCCACTGAGTTCTACCCTATGCCTATTCTCTAATTTTCAAGACAGCCACCATGTCTACATGAATGGATCTATCTGTATCTGTGCCCAGTCACACCTCCTGTGCCACCACCTGCGTACTTACCATTCAATGACCAGCACCCATCGGCGCTCAGATGTCTCACAGCCCCTCAAATTCACAGTCCCCCAAATGTGCCTGTTATCTGCTCCAGGAATCTAGCCAGTCCTTGAGAAGTAATTCGCCTTCAATGCCATCTCTGATAGCTAACACAGGCACCTGGGTGTCTTTTCTGACCGCTTTCCTGGCTGTATGATCAATCTACTGACCACCAAGTCTTACTGATCTCATTTTCCAAACATTCCTCGATGCGTCCCTTCTCTACTCATGTGGACTCTGTTGCAGGGCAGTCTGTGGCATCTCTTCTTTGGTTTACAACCTCATCGCTGTCTTCTCAGCCTTGAATCTCAAAGCTTTTTAAATCCACCCCTCCACTGAACCCAGGCATATGACTCTAAAGCAGAAATGTAACAGGGTCCAGCTGTGTAACACTTTTACATGGCTCCTCATAATCTCTCGGATAGTGTCCTGGCATGGCATTCAAAGCCTTCCCAATGCGCCCCTGCTTGCTCTCTGATCCCTTGGTTGAATGCACCTGCCCCTAAGAAGCACCATGCGTCCCTCTGACAGGATAGCTCACACAGTCGCAACTTTCCTTCCTTCCCTTCCTCCAGGGAGGCTCGTCTCCTTGTCACTTGTCCTTGATGACTCAGTCCAGATGGCACGTGACAGAAGCTTCTTGAACACCCCGATCCCTGATTTCTAGCACCCAGGATCCGTTCTTCAGTTTCCTCATGTGTAAGGAATTACGATGTGAGTGAAATGCAAGTCAGCAAGCAGCGAGAGGCGCAGTTTTCCGGGACTCCAGAGTGGCTTTCCCTGTCACACCGAGGCTGTTTGTTCAGTCTTCTACCCCAGTCACAGAGGCTCACCCTCACCAGCACCTTCCTCAGGCGGGAATCCCCACAGCCTGGCTCAGTCCCGCCCATCCAGCTTGTATTACCCACTCATGTTTCTGTTGTTGTTAGAGACATGGCAGAGACCAAGGGCTGTTCCTCGACATTCACATTTTGTTTCATTTTTATATGACAATATAAATTTTGTTTGAGAGCAGTGTGTATTAGTCAGGTTGGGACTCATAACATGATGCCGAAGATCGTGCAGCTTAAACAACCTTTCTGGAGGCTGGGAGCCAGTGAGATGTTGGCAGGGTGTTTTTTCTCCTGAGGTTTCTTTCCTGGCTTGCAGACAGCTGCCTTCTATGTGTCCCCACATGGCCTTTCTCTGTGTATGCAGATCCCCTTGTCTCTGTCCTTATGAGGACACTTTTATAATCCCAGTTAACCTTAATTACTTCCTCAGTGTCCCTGCTTCAATATAAGAATGGATGTTAGGGCTTCAGTATAAGAATGCATGTGGTTCTTTGTAGCGAGGAGTGTTAGGAGTTAGCTACATTTCCCAGATTCCCTTGCAGCTAGATGTGGTCGTATGGCTAAGTCCTGGCTGGAAGAGGACAAGTGGAAGCATTTTGTATCTTCTCGGTTATGACTTTAAGAGACAGCAGCTGTTTTCTCTTCTGTCTTCTTAGTGATTGGGATACAGGTGGAGTAGCTATCTATGTGTGTTAGACAAATTAGTGACTTTTCCCCCAAAATGCTCATATCTGAATCCTCAGAACCAATGAAGAGATTATCTTATGTTGCAAAAGGAAGTTTGAGGATGTAATTAAGAATGAAGCGGGAAAATTAACATAAATTATAGGGCCCAGTGTAGTCAAGAGAGTCCGTCCTTATAAAGGGGGAGGAGGGAAGGACCATTGATCAGAGCTGAAGACACAGTTGTAAAAGCAAATGTTGGGATGCTTTGCTTTAAGCCATAAGCCAAATAGTGCAGGCAGTTTCTAGAAGCTAGAAAAAGTCAGGGACAAGCTCTCCTGTGGAGCCTTTGTAGCGACTGATGATCTGTCAGCACCTGGATCTTGTCCCACAAGACCCACTTGAAGGGCATAGCTTAGTTGGTACAGTGCTTGCCTGGCATTTGGGAAGCTCTAGGTTTGTTTCCTAGCACTGCGTAGAGCTGGCATGGTGGTGTACACCTAAAATTCTAGCACTTAGGAGGTAGAGGCAGGGGGATCAGGAGTTTAAGGCTATCCTTGCTAGCTACATAGTGAGTTCAAGTCTAAACTGGACTACAAGAGATTCTCTCTAAAAACAAATAAACAAAGAACAAAAACAACAATTGAGGCTTCTGAATTCCAGTATCATAAGACAATAAATGCATCTTATTTGAAGCCACTACATTTATGGTAATTTCTTTTACCCAGCAGCAAGAAACTAACCCTTAGCTTAGGTAATGTGACAGAAGCCGTATCTTAGCAGTGTCTTCAAGGTCTGGAGTGTGGTGGGGGAGAGATTCTGAGTCCAGCATTGTCAGTCTGTCACACAAACACCAGAGCACATAACATAAGAAAGGAATGGATTTCTTTTAGCTGATTTTATTCTCATCACAGCAGGGCAAGCTACATTAACACGCTCACCTACTGTGTGTCTGGAAGTGATGCAGGCCCCAGAGGATTATATCACACATCTGCTAAGTGCAGTACCAGGGATGTGCTCAGAAAATTGCGTGAGCAGGTCACAAAGAACCCAGAGGCTATTTGCTGAATTAGGCAGGCTATAGCTAGGCGTGTTGGTTCTTTTCCTTATGTTGCAGACAAGGCCGGGAGACCTGGTGACGCCTTCCCAGGCAGATGGCTTGTCTCAGAGGGTGAAGGGGAGACTCTGGGATAATCCTTGGGGAAGGTGGCAATGAAAAGGCACTCGAATGGAGCAGTGACCCGGTTGAACCTGTTGGCTCTGTGTAGCCTAGGCTGTGCTCGGGACTCTGACATCAGCTATGACTCTGACCCCTCAGCGTTTTTGAGCATCCACATCGGAGAAGTGGAGCTTTGGGTCAATGCTTCTCCAAGAGCTCTTGTGGGTGTGAAGTAAGCGAACACACGGAAGGGTAAGGACAGCAGGTGGGGACACGTGCCGTTTCGTAGGTGTTGCCTGTCTGCTCTCTGCTCAGCAGTCTGTCCCCGTCCCCCACTCCATGCAATGCTGCAGAGGCTGAGGAGCCTTTAGTCTGTGGTTTCTGAGTATTTAATTCACACAGAGACTTGTAGAATACTTACAGCTACCAACTAATAGTCTCTGCCAGGTAAGAGAGGAGGGGAAGGGTTCGACACTGCCCGCCACCTCCCGTGTCCCAGACCTTTGACAATGAGGAATCTGCATTTAACTAAACTAAGTTCAACTGTTAGCAACTATGTAGGATCCAGGAAGATGTCTGTTAAACATGGCTCCCACCGACCTATCTCTGATCACGCTCTCCTCCCATGGCTCTCAGGAGGAAAAGCATAATGGAGCTAGCAGCCTTGCTTGTTGTCCCAGATGCTACACTTGCTCATTGTTCTCTCAGGAAGCTGCATCCTTTTCCTCAAATGGAATGAGACTTCCCTTTTCTGTTAAGCCACCCACATCCTAGGGAGAAAGGAAGATGGGAGAACACTTCCTGACCCCCACAGCAGGTGAACATGCTCATGGGAAAGAGCCATGACAGTCATTGCAGCCAGCAAGAATGACGACTGGACGGTCACTCTGAAAAGACATTGGATCTTGAGTTGAACTCAAATTCCATGGAGCAAATAAAAAAGAAGGAAAGAAAGGAGGGGCAGATGGAGGAAGAGGAGAGACAGAGAAAGTAGAGAGAGGCCTTTGCAGTTGGGCATGATCCCAGTCAAGACTTCCTTTGTCATAAAGCCACGAAGACACGGTTCTGGCGGTAACCTCAGAGTCTGGAAGTAGATTTTCTCTGGAGCTTCCAGGAGAGAACTCGGCCCACCCAGCCCATCTAGCTGAAGAACTGACTTCATTCTTTTGCCAGCCTTACCAGAGGACCCAGACATGCCACAGCCACAGCCACGCCACAGCCACGCCACAGCCACGCCACAGCCACGCCACAGCCACGCCACAGCCACGCCACAGCCACGCCACAGGCCATGCTCTCAACACACCAAACCATGAACTGAGATGCCATTCCAGGTTGTTGTGCGTTTTAAAGCAGTCACGTCATCCAGCAAGGGAAAATGAATACAGATATTCAGAAATTACAATGCCCAGTCTCCTGTGAGATCAAAATGTGGAAATGACTTCCATGGAGGCTGCCTTCCCTTCCCCTGGTTCTCAGGTTTGGGTGTGCTGAGTCCGCAGTCTCCATGGAGAAGGGAAAGACGAGGAAGGCAGGCACCGCTCTAGTTTCTGAAGTCAGGGATCACATGGAGGGAGCCATTTGAAAGGTTGCTCCTTCCACTCTGGTTTCTTCCACAGGATCTTGGATATTCCGTGGCATCTCTCGCCTACACTTCTGTTCCTTGACCCCTTGCAATGATCTGCTTTTGAAGGTTAACTGTCAGTTTTCTTTTGTTCTCTGTACAGCCTTGAGCATAAGAGCTGAGACTCCCCATGCTGGCCTTTCTTACCTGTGGCCACAGAAAGTATTCATAAATACTTGTTAGACATTTCTGGAAATGCCACCTTTGAGTCTATCTTCTTACTCAGTCATTTGGTCTATTTTTACTCATTTGTATGCGTTTCCCATCTAAAATATCTGCTACTATATCCATCAAATCTCAGGTGAGACATGGTAAGATCTCCAGGCATCATAGACGGGGGCCCTTTGACTCTGTATAGATGGAAACCATGAAAAGGCAAGGGACAAACTTACTCGTTGTTGACAGCCCTGACCTCACCTAGGGCCCAGAGGCTACCAGGATCAACTTTTAAACCTCAGAAGTTTATGATTCTAGACTCTGAGCACTAAGAGTCCAAGCTCTCAAAGGCAGAGGCTATTGCTGTTGGTGCCTAGGTTGGAGCAAGCTCTGGGCCTGTTCAGTGAGTGGCTTAGCCTGGACAGCTAATGTTGTAGCTCCTGACCTTTGGATGTTGGGACCCTTGACTCCCAACTCTCAGAAGCTCTAGGGCATTCTAGTTGTTGGTGTTCTTTGTGGCACTTGCTTTAGTCTCACTAAACGCTCCTCACGCTCTTTGTATTTGCATGGTTGCATCAATCCTTCCTGGGGACTCGCCAGCCACTTTCCGGTTTCTGAGGGAGCTGAAGGTGTACAACTTGGGACTCCAGGATCCTTCAAGTCTCAGGAGTTACTCTCCAGCTACCTCCCGCCTGCTTCTGCCAGATGACCCAGGCTGGAAGCCCAACAATTTGCCTGTTTTCTGTTACTTTCTTATCCCCCTATGGCCTTGAGAAAGAACACAAATAAGCAAAGAATCATTCAGAAGAGCTCTTATTGGCCTAGTGATGTCCCAGCGAGGGAGCGTATGCAGGGGGGACCCCCAAAGACTGAGAAATGGCCTTAATAAGAGTTAGGACAGCAAATGATATGCTGTCACAGCCACATGACCTACAGATCCACCAATCATAGGCCTCCCTCATTGCACCACCGTAGACTCCTTCCTGAGGCATCAGGGAGACACTTCCTGTTTCCTCAGTCAGCGAGAATAGTTACTTCAGTGAGTCAAGTCATTTAAAGTCTCCAAGGCTTTTCTTGTCTGGAATGGATCCTTCCAAAGTGAATGTAAGTTTTCTGGAGTAGTTATGGCCACTGCAAGGTCTCCCAAGGTGTCAGTTGTGGCTTCAGCAGAAGTCACGGTTGTAGTGGTCTTTGTAACTGGATTAGAGTTTCCTCAGCTTGATTATAGAATGCTCAAAACTGACTCAGGGCCCGGGAGTGTAGCTCAGTGGTAGAGTGATCACCTAGCATGTTTGAAGCCCTGGATCTGACTGCTGAGACTGCAAGGGAAAGGGTAACTGCCTTCAGGGCAATCTAACCATTGCTGAAGAAGGGACTGCTTGGCTGGCAGGTCCTGGCTTAAAGCAGACGTGTGTAAGAGAAGGGTCTGTTCATTCAAAAGGCCAAATAACTTATTCCCAATGGTTTTACTTGTTCACTCACACACCAAACAAAGCAAGCAAAAACAAACCCAGTATTATTTCTTTTATTTTTGAGATATATTCCCAAATATAACCTTCTTGGTCTGTATGTTGCCCATATGAATGCTTTCTGGACTGACCATTTGGTAGGGGACAGCCAATTGCTGTGCTCTTTCCTGGAGAAGGCTATTCCTCCCAATCTCAGCATGCCTCAGTTGCTGTAATCCTTTATGCATGGTCGAGGGCTTGTGGTTTCTCCTCTGTCCACTTTGGCATGGCTTTTGCTGTTGTCCTTGTTCAGTTTGCATTTAGACCATTAAATGGATGAGACTCGATGGAGGCAGCTTCTGACATTACTAGGATACACCATCTCATAGCAAATTACCTGATCCTGGCTCTTACAATTTTTCCATCCCTTCTGCAGTGTTCCCTGAGCCCTTTGTCTGAGAGTTGGTTGTTTTGTAGATGTATCCATTAGAACCGGGCTTCACACCTCTGCATTTTGATTGGTTGTTGTTTTCTGTAATGGTCTCTGTTTATTGCAAAGAATAGTTTCCTTGATGATGGATCGGGATTATACTTATCTGTGTGTATAAGGAAGTATATTTAGAATATATAGATAGGGATTATGCTGGTTTAGTAAAGTGGTAATTTTTATTCTCTTCCCAGACCCATGACTTCCTTAGCCCTGGAGAACTGGCTAGGCTTTCAGTACCAGGCATGATTTGCTTAGAATGTAGACTTAATACGCAATTAATAGTCTCAACAGTACTTAAAAGCGCTTAGTCTCTAGCCAAATATAGGAGTACTGAGCCCTCTGGTCTATCTCACAATTAGTCTCCTTAAGCCCCATGCTCACACTGGATGTGATGGCTCAGTTGCTGAAGTACTTGTCACCAAGCACGAAGACCTGAGTTTTATCCTCAGAACCCATCTTAAAAGGCCGACCATAAGAATAAAAGACCTGTTTTTAAAGCGGAAAATGATTAAAGAAAAACCCAATGCGACCTCTGGTCTCTGCATTAACACATGTATGTGCAAATGTGTGCACATGCTCACACGCATACACGCACACACACACACACACACACCTTACCCTTTAGGTGAAAGGAAAAACGTACCATTTTTGTAGGAGAGTGATTGTCACTGAAGAAAGGCCTCCCGTAAGACTTCAGTATAGTCAGGCTCGGTGGCATATGTCTTTAATCCTGGTATTCAGGAGGCAGAGACAAGCGAATTCCCTGTGAGTTCAAGACCAACCCAGTCTACACATTGAGTTCCAGGTGGTCAGGGCGCTTCAGAGGGATTCTGTCTCAAAAAAACCAATCAAGTAATCAAACAAAGCGATCTCAATACCCCTAAGCAAACTAGTTAGAAATGCTTGCCGTTACTTTGCCATCTCACATAAGAATGGCCACAGCACCTGCCGCGGGAGCCATTCAGAACAGACCCGCAGAACTTGCATCATGAGTCTCCTGGCTGCTTGGGAAGGAGAGGAGTGGGGAAGGCTCCACAGAGATGCATTTGAGTTGGCTCCTCCTCATTAGGCCTTGCTGACCCCATTCTGTTTCCTGACTGTGGATGCAGTGTGGCTTGCTGCCTCTTCATCTCTGTAGCCATGACTTCCACACCATGATTGTACCCTTGAAATGTGAGCCCCAGTGAACCCTTCCTTAATTTGGTTTTACTCAGCAATAAGACAAGTCAAAAAACATACCCCACGGGCCATGGCAGGATGCCTGGACAAATTGAGAGTAGAGACTTGGAGAAATGGCAAGGTGGAGCAAAGAATGGGGCTGGTTAGAGTAAGTATGTGACCCCACGGAGGTAGCAGTTCATGTACCCTGGGCTCGCTGCAATGGCTAGAGATGGCCGGACATAATGCCTCACCCACATTTATAATGTTATTGAGCTATTTGGGTGTTTGGGGGACTTTTCAAGGGAAGGGAAAGATGCTAAGAACCCTTCGGCTGCAGCAGCACCTTTAACTCATGACTGGTGATCAGAACAGCTACCAGAGGGTTCTCTACAAGTCTGCCAAAGCCGTTTCTTGGTTATTTTCCCTACCATGCGAGCAGTCACCTGCCAGTCTGTCAGCTTCTCCCATCTTCTGAGCAACAGTGAGTGTTGCTGACACCACTAACAATATCTGTAGCCCCCACTTACTAAGCCAGCAAAGCAGAAATCTTGTCGGTTCAATAAAACACTAACAATTACTACTCCGATTATACAGGGAAACTGAGGTTCCAAGAAGCTATTTATCCAGCAAGTGACAGGATTGGGACTTGAACCCACATCTCCTTGACTGCATAACAACACCCGACCTGAACTTTTCTCTCCTCCCGTTCATTCTGCTGATGTCAAGCTGGAGGCCACTCAGCATGTGTGATGTTCTGAGCTCGCTCACTCCAGCCGTTCTCTATGTGTCCTGTTACATGACAAGAAATGGTGGGTCTTCAGTGAGAGCGTCGTGAACAGAAGGAATTTCTCTGAGTCTGTACAGGTGAGGCAGGGACCCTGGTGTCAGGGTCAACTCACTCTCTCCCAGAGCTGCACTTAGAATCATGTCTGTGAGCTTGGACAAAGTCAAGGCCCTGAAACTGGCCTTCCTCCCGGAGTGCTGACCTCTCATGGCTGGTATCTAGGGACCAGTGAAGCTCTGGACTCCAGGAAGGAAGATGAGGCCCCAGCCCCAGGCCTGAGCTAGAGAAACCAGAGAAGGCCCCAGAACAGCTGACTCTGGGCGCCACGTTTGGAGGCGGCTGTCCCCTTCCCCCAACTGGCTGTGCTGTGAGTCATGGGTTTTAAGCTGAGCACTCTGGGAGATTAACCAGCTTTGTGACCAGCTGCTGGAGGAGGATACTTGGCCGAAAGAAGCAGGATAAAGTTACCCTCTCAGAAGTTTATAGGATGGCCCATAAATGCCCCCCAAATGCTGTGGGGCCTGTGTTGTGGGGTACTCCAAGGGCCCCCCCGCCTAGGCTTTAAGTGACCACACTTATGCCCCCTGTTCTTCACCCATCTGGCTGGTTTTGCTAATCTGTCACTACTGGGGTATTCCCAGCCCTTTGGGGTATTGTGGTTCCAAGAGAGGTCTTGGGCAATGGGTGACAACTGTTAGGAACTGAGCCCATCCTGGAACCAGTAGGAAGGGCCTGGCTCCTGCCTGCCTCAGGCTTAGAGCAGAGGCTGCTGGGAGATGCCTGGAGCAGGATGGTGGGCCATAGGCACAGGACAAAGACAGATCTCACCCCAAGATTGGAATGCAGCCCTGGAATGGAGACCCAGGCTCTGCTACTGATTCTATGAACACAAAAAAAGAGACTGAGTAGACCAGCCGTTTCAAACTGTAGATGTAGCAGGCTGCCAGTTTGGAGGCTCAGAGTTTCAGGTTCACGGGGATCTCCAGTTTTCACACACATTCCCACTTTCCACAACGTGTTTATCAAAATGGTCTCATTCCACTCCCAAACCCCTACTGGTTGGCCAACTCCTCCTTCAACTGTTATGTACTGAGCGACTCCTCAGTACTAGGCACGACTGTAGGGATGGAGGACAGACAGTACTGTACTTTATCTGAAATGAAGAGTTAGCCACAGGACTGCATGAGTGCCCGCCAGCCTGTTCTGTGTGTCAGTGTCACCAGAGGCTGTTCCTGCAGAACCTCAGCCTGCAAGGAGCCTAGGAAGAGGTGAGAGGGTGAGAGAGGTCGTCAGAGACCAGGACACCTGCTAGTGTGGCCTTTCTCTCTCTGCTCTAACCACACTACCGAGTCGCCCCTGATGCCAGCAAGGGTGCTACCCTTGGGCCTATGCCAAGCACCAGTCCCCATAATCCTGGCCTTTGGGTGTTATGAGCCACATTTTCTGGAGGGGAAAAAAAACAGAAGGCCCTGCTGTGGTCCAGGCATGTGCTGAGGCCCAGGAAGCGGCAGAGTGGGAGAGGGCCCATTTATAGTTCCTGAGGGGAATAGCCGACCATTAACTCACAGCGAACTCAGGAGCACTTCCCAAGTTAACTCGCTGAACACAGCTGGTTTATTATTACTATGCCCACTTTATAGATAGGGCAATTGAGGCAGAAAGAGAAGTATTTGGCAGCAATAAAGAAGGTGGATAGATGCGAGACCCGACCTCCCACACTTGGCCAATCTGTCTGGCCACTGTGCTGTTTCCCTGAGAGCCAAGATGACATCATTCCTATGCTTTCACTGGGACAACTGACAGGGAAGGGCAGTGGTTGCTCATTCCTGGCTCTGTCTTTGATGTGAGCTATTACTGGATGACAGAGGTATCACCTAAGGCGAGGAGAATAGCACCTGGAGTCCACACAGCCTTGAAAGATGGGACGTGAATCCTGGCTCTGCCGCTGACCATTGGCGTGGTTTTGGACAGTGAGGCAAAGCTCTCTATGCCTCCAGCCTCATCGCCCTTCAGCATCCACTCGCTAAGCAACGGCAATCCTGTGAAATGCCCACATTCGTACTGCAGAGGTGCAGAACCCATCCAGGGGTCTCCATCAACAGAAGACTAGTGCAGAGTGCCACATATACACCTACCGGAATCTTCCAGTCATCTTCTAGTTAAAAGAAGTTATATCCTTGGAAGGAAAATGAAGAGATCTGGGGATAAACATATTAATGAATTATGTCAGTCTCAGAAAAACACACCTTGTATGGCCTCCTCATTTGTGGTTCCTTTTATTAGCTGTAGGAAATCATGCGTGCATACAGGACATGAAAGTAAAAAGAAACTGTCTGGGGTGGGGGAACAGAGGAAACAAGGAAGGTGGGGGTGAGAAAGGGGAGAGCGGAGAGACGGAGCCATGTGGTCAACACGCATTACCTATATGTGTTACAACGTGACACGGCACCTTGGTAATGAAAACACAGTGAGAACGAAATGGACAAATACGCAAAACCAAAACAAAGATAGGCGATAAGCACCCAGCGCATGGCTGTGGGCTTGCTGGCAAATCTGAGGAACAGGCTGGGGTTAGTGACGGTGAGCTCTGTTCTTTGCCAGAGGCTGACCCGCTTTGCCTAGACTCTCTCTAACCCAAGCGTGTCCAGGCACCTGTTGTGGGCGCTGGCATCCCCAGGCATGGTCAGGGACTGGCCAGGATGAGGCCGGAGGGCGGGTAAGGACAACCCATCCTAGTTCCTCACTGCTTGGGGAGTACGGTTGTGGGGGTAGGGATGCTCCTGACAGCTGGGGGCCTCGCTGGAAGAGAGGGGGCCTGTTCTCAGTAGTAGAGTTAGAACCTGCTGACGCTTCCTTTCTGTACCTTTAGGAGATGGTGGAAGGGACCAGATGCATGGCTCTGCCAACATGTACTTGCTGTTCTCAGGGGTCAGCATCTAGCTCCCGAGGGTAGAGACAACATCGAAATAGGCCAGGCCAGGTACAGTCTAAGGTTTTACTAAGAGAAGGAAGTCTGGGATGAAGTGGGTTACTTTGAAAAAGCTTCCCAGTGTGGGTGACTCCTAAGCTGTGGGAACTGGAGGAAGCTCCTCCCAGGAAGAGGGAAATACAAGCACAAGGGCCTCAGGGTATGTCCATGGCACCAGATACAAGCTTCCAGCTCTCAGAGAGGCAGTGTTAGGTCCAATTACTTCTGTAATCAACAGGAACAGCATATCTGGGGTTTTTGAGCTGGGGAGTCCTGGAGAAGTTGGCAGGACAGACCCTAGTTTGGTCAGAGATAGGGGAGGCAGGACTGCACTCCTGTACCCTCTCTGTCTTAACACCATGGATTTCGGGCCTGCAGGGTTTATGACCCAGACCTCTGTGTAAAGTAGTTTTTCCAGACACCTGCACCCGCAAAAGCTCTATCTACAGGGAGAACTTGGGCAGCAGGGCCCAAAGAGGGTGCCAATTCTTTCCAATACCAGTAAACATACACTTAGAATATGGAGGTGTCTTCAAGAGTCTTGTGCAGACAAAATGAGCTAAGTAAGGTTCTAGAAATGGCACAAGATGGATCCACACACAGTGATATACAGCCCTGTCCTCTCCTACCAAATCACCACCCTCCCAAGTCTCAGACCCAAAATGACTTTTACACAATACGGGGACACATCAAGTGACCTGCAGTTAACCCTTAATGTCCCACACGGTGAGACCCTTCAGATGGCTACTCCAGCAGCAGAACTGCAAGGATCCTCAGGCTCGCGCAGCCGGTGGCCATCAGCGACAGCCGCAGGGCCTCCGTGGCACACGTGCGCCCGCCGCCCGCCACACACACCCGCGCACACGCCGGTGAGGGCTAACGAGCCCACAGCCCTGCTCGGCGGGAGGGAACCAGTTGTCGGGCGGGGCAGCCGCGGTCACACAGAATTAGCCCTGCTGCCGCCCCGCCAGGTGCGGCCACTGCCCCTAATCCCTGGCCCGCCCCGCTAAGCCCGGCCTGAGCAACGCCACAGCTGGGGGCGGCCGGCCACGCGCCGCCCATCACCGCAGCCCCAGCTCCTCCCCCTCAGCGTGTGCCCTGCGCCCCAATCCCTAGCCCAGAACAGCAATCCGACTCAGCCGGCCACTGACCCTGCCCCCAAGCCTGTCTCAAGCATCCCCACTGCTCCACCACAATGCTCCCTCCTCCTATCTCCATCCTTTGTCCCAGTCCTGAAGTTGGTTCTCCAAGTTAGGATAGCAGTCCTACCCGAGTCTGGCCAAGCCTCCCCTGATCTCCATTCCTCACTTTGCTGTTGCTCAGCTGTCAAGAGCTGGGGTCCTTTCTCTGTCTGATAAAGTCTGGGGCCCCCAGACCCATGTTTATCTTCTCGTTTATGCTATATGTAGGCAAGACACACGTCGCCTTTTGTTCAAATTCTGTAGCCAGACGAGATGGATTCCAGGATCTTTGTGTTAGGGGTTGGGGAAAACCAGGATAAACACCACATTTGCTCATCTGAAAAATGAGATTTCTTTTACATGACTTTTGAGAATCTGTTTTCCCGTTTTGAGGCAGTCTCTCATGTATACCAGGCTAGACACTGAGCTGAGGATGATCTTGAACTTCGATCCTTCAAACTCCTTCTGAGAAGCTGAAATTACAGGTGTGTCACCACACAGAGACTTATGCAGTGTTGAGCACTCAACGTAGGAAACCATTTCACCAAATGAGCTACATCTCCAGTCTGAGGCAGTTCTGCTGTTCCTTGTAGGCAGGCTGATGTCGACAGTAAAGATGGGAGAGTGGTGAGGACCCCATCTTATTACTCAGTTCCCCCCTAAGTCAAGGCAGCTTTATTTCTGGTGTGGGGAACTGTAAGAAGGGGTGGTGTGGAGTTCCACTCTGGGCCAGGACTTGGGGTTGGCCTGGGAGGGGTCTCTACCGCTTTGCATGTCCTCTGGAAGGGTGCTTCTCTAGGCCTGGCCTGCTGGTGGTCCGCTTCACGGCTAGTAGTGGTGCTGATGGACAGCTCCGGCAGGTGGGAGCCGGCTGGTCACCCCTGACAGCTCTGCCCACCTGTCACTCTCCTGCTCGGGTGACCAGCTGCCTGACCCACTGACCAACTTCCTGCTGCGTCTCAGCACCCTGGACACTGTGCGCAGCGTCCTGCCTGCTTCCCTTCAGCTTTTCTCCATGACTTGCTCCTGTACATGGCTGCGTGTGTGCATGCCCCTTGTGACACAGGGCCACGTGATTAAATGGGGCAGACATACCTCAGCTGTGTAGAGAACTCTGGGCTGAGTCCCAGCTCACAATTGCCCCTTGCTACCCATTCTCTTTCTCGAACATTAAGAGCCTAGGGCGTGCCTGTTGGGATCTGTGTTGGTTATGATTCTCACTACTGTGACAAAACACCACCAAGAACAACTGAAGAAAGGAAGGTTGGTTTGTTTTTGTTTGGTTGCTCAGGCTGGGTGTATAGTCCATCATGGAGAAGCAGGCATGGTGTCAGGAGTGTGGGGCAGCTGGTCACATTGCACCTGCAGTACAAATCAGAGAAACAGAGAGAGAAGGGGTGGAGGGAGGGCTGGTGCTCAGTTCATTATCTCCTTTTTACTCATCTCTGGCCACTCACATTTAGGGTGGCTCTTCCCTCCTCAGTCAAACCTTTCTGACACAGACACGCCCAGAGGTGTTCCCATGTGGTTCTAAATCCCATCAAGTTGGTAATCAGGACCAACCATCATGCCCTCCAGAAGAGAAGACAACAGTCACTCCAGCTCAGGAAATGACCTCTCCCACTCCCTGAGCCACCACTTCAGCTTCTACCTCATCTCAAGTGCTTCTGGGGGACAGAGCTGTGTGCTTGGGCCTAAGGAGAAGCAGGTCTTCCTCAGAAGAGTTCTGAGCTCTTGGATAGTCCTGACCCATCCTGCCACTTCTTCAGTCGCTCCCCCAGACTCCACCCCATCCTTGGCAGCATCTGAGAAGAGAAGCAATGAGAGACCCACAGAGGCCTTTAGGGACAGTGCGTGCAGGATGAACTTGTTAGCCCGACTCGCCTCAGAAGCTCTCGATTTGCAAGGAGGACTCAAAGGTAAGGTGCCTCTGCCATGCTTGGCCACCTGAGTTCTGGCTCCAGGACATGGTGGAAGAGCAAATCACAGACTGTCTTCTCCACATACACGCCATGGCACACGCACACCTGCATCCTGCACACATGAACACAAAATAAATAAAAATGTGGAGCCCTCTTTCCTCAGCTTCAGACACGCGTCCTGCCTCTGACTTTCCGCATGTTTTATGATAGTAGCCTTTGCACTGCCTTTACTATGTCGGCCATCTATGCTGCATGTGGAACTATCCCATATTTACTGGTTTAAAGCAGCAAATCTTTCATGTTTTCTACGGTGAAGTTCCAGGAGCAGCAGCACGGCTGTGGCAGGACACACGGCCTCTTCCAGGCCACAGGTGGAGGTGTTGGCTGGGGTGGGGGTCATCTCCAGGCCTGGCTGTGGGCGGAGCCATGTCCATCTGACTCCTGTGACTCCTAGTTGGGAGCATCGGTTTCTTGTCATGGGGGGCGGCTCACAACATGGCTGCTGGCTTCTCTTTAGAGTAAGTGAACTAAGATAGCATGCCAGAGGCAGAGAGCCCCTGAAATCTTTGGGTGTGGTGCCCCATTGCTGCAGACTGTCAGGAGGGAAGAGATTACATTACACCAGGATGCAGACAGCACGAAGGGCCATTTTACAGAGCACCTTCAGTAGACATGTATCTAATGAATGTGGCCATCAGAGACCACTGTTCCTGCTGGCTACTGTCCTCATACAATCCCCCATTCCCCCTACCACACCTCATTTTTCTTCTTCATCGATACTGTTTACAGTTTAAAAATATATTTTAACCTCAAATACCCCATCCACTCTTATGAATGTTTATCTCCATTCCCCATGTTGTGGAGTTGTGTCTTCCAAAATTGCTTGCACACTTGAGTACATCTCATGCAGTCAGCTCCCGTGACTACCACGAGCTGGAGTGTCGTTTTGTTTCCTTCTGAGTCCCCATGGCCTCTCCATCTAGTAGGTCAGGCCCACTTCAGGAAAGGCCTTGCCTACACTGCATCCTACCATGCATTCTTCCCACCGCACCTTCCTTAGTAATGAGTCTCTGGAGCTTCTGGGCTGTATGGGCAGTTCTGCTTTCTCACAGGATGGACACTACAGCAAGTGTTCAATGAGTATTCAGTGTGAACACCCAGCTCAAGGACTGCCCAGAGACGACTCTCTCTCTCTCTCTCTCTGACTCTCTCTCTGTCTCTCTGTCTCTGTCCCTCTCTCTCTTTCTCTCTCTCTCTCTGACTCTCTCTCTGTCTCTCTCTGTCTCTGTCTCTGTCTCTGTCTCTCTCTCTCTCTCTGTCTCTCTCTCTCTCTCTCTCTCTCTCTCTCTGTGTGTGTGTGTGTGTGTGTGTGTGTGTGTGTGTGTGTGTTTATTAACGGAACTCATAGATGTGGCTGGAACAGGTTCTCATGGCCATCCTTCCTGAAAGACCACGTTATCCCCAGGTCTGCCAGGATAATGGTCTGGCCTTAAAGAAGCAAGATCATGTCATGGAGTCTGTGTTAGGTTTCTGTCACTGTGACAACACACTTGAGACCAGTTAAATAAATCTTTAGTTATAAGAAAGCTTTATTCCAGCCATGGTTTCAGAGGGCTCAGCTTTGTGGTGAGGCTCACTTACATCCTAGGAAAGGTGGTTCTCATTGCAGCCAGGAAGCATAAAGTTCAGAGTTCCAGTATCTCTTTCATGGCATGATTCTGATAGCCCAACTTTCTTCTACTAACTCCCATCTCCTGAAAATCCCAGAACTTCCCAGCCATCCTGCAGAGCAAGCCTTCGACATATAGGCCTTTTGTGGGTGCATTGCAGATCCGAACTCTAGTGGTGTGTGACTGCTTGGGTTGCAGACGGGGAAGTCTGGGAAATCCGAAGCATAAGAAGGATACAGTGAGCCTTTGCAGGTCTGAAGATGGGTACAGAGAACTTTAAAGTGGAGAAGAGGCAACACGCGAGGAATGGGGACTCTCGGCCTCGTCATCAAAGGACTGGGTTCTGCCAACAGATTGAGTTGGAAGAATCTTCTTAGAGAGCGCCTCCTAACAGTCCTCTCGCTGGCTCTTTGATTTCAGTCTTAGGAGAATGAGAGCCCAGACAAGCCCACCCAAACTTCTGCTGCACAGAATTTGGAGTCAATTAGTAGGCAATTAGGAGCCAATCTGTTGACTTTTTAAAGTCAACAATCTGTAGGGTTTTTTAATTAATTTTAATTAATCACAGAATTATACAAGCATCAGAACTTCCTCTCCCCTGAATTGACTCAATTTACCTACTCAGGAGATTTTATAAAAGTTGCACCATATAATATATAATATTTTGTATCTTTCTTTTTTGCTTAGCATAATGTTTTTCCATACAAACAGTAGTATGCATGGGTAGGCTTTTCATGACTGATGCTCATATGGTAAGGATGTAGCTCATAACCATCCATTCCCCAACTACAGGCATTCTCTTAGACTGTGATGAACATAACTGCCATGGCTTTTGTGAGCAGATTGTTGTGTGAGCATGAATTTTCAAGTCTCTTGAGGAGAAACTTAAGTGAGAACTTTCTGGGTCCTATGAGAACTCTGTTTATTTTCTGAGACACTGCAAGACTGTTTTCCCAAAATGTCCGTCCACATTTACATTCCCTCTGGAAGCGATGGTGGGAAATATTTATGCCAACTTAAAGCAATTCAAGCTACTCTAGAGATATGGAATAGAACCCCATGGCGGTTTTATTTTGTATTTCCTTATTGCCATTTGATCTTGAGTGGGTATTGTTTTTATCGTTTTGGGGATAGACTATCATTTTCCTGCTTCTACCTGTGAATGCCGGAATTCTGGGTAGAAGTCATCATCTCTGTCTTGAAAAGGTGAGAATTGAGGGAAGACTCAAAGGTGTTGAGGAATTGGGAAGGTAGCTATCTGGCAGAAGAACATTCCAGGCTGAGGAAATCATGTCAACAAAGGCTGTAAGGCAGGATGGTGTTTGCAATGTTGTACACACAGCGAGATGGCATACCTGGAGCCCTCCATTGAGAAGAGGAGGCCAAGTGTTAGTGAAACAAGCCTGCATACAGTTTTGGAGGCTTTGCCAAGGGCTTGGCTTTTTCTTTGAATGATGGGGAGTCCTGAAGAATTTGAGCAGAAGATATGTGAGACTTAGTGTACATTTGGAGACATGCACTCCCTTACTGAAAATAGCTGGGGCGGGACTGTGGGGTCAAGGGTGGAAAACTAAGAGCTTGGAGAGAGAGTTTTCACTGCGAGCATTCCAAACAAAAGATGGCTGTGACTTGGTTCAGAGTGGCAACGGTGGTGGAATAAGCAGCTAGCAGCCCAGTGCAGGATTTGGAAGCACAACTGCCAGGCTCTCGTGACAAACTGGGTAGGGTGGAAGTGGGCAGAGGAGACAAAGAGCAGGTTAATACAGCCAAGAGGGTTCGTATGGACAGTGTGAATGATGGTGTTTCCCCACACATAGAGATAAGAACAGGGTGTGGAGAAAGTCTCTGCGGGTTTTGGTGGGTTAGGTTGACAGCCATGATTAAGTAGACTGACAAGCATCAGTTTGGAGCTTCGCTGAGTGATGCGGACAGAAGTTGGAAATGAGGCAGTTCCCAGCCTGTGTGTGGTATTTAAAGAAATCTACACATTGCTATTTTTTACATATAGGATTACTCATCCTTCCCTCCAAGCAGATCCATTTTGTGACCATGAACCATTTCCACTCTATTTCTGAGGAACAAGTCTCATCCTCCTGTCTCAGTCAAGTCTAAAAGGTGATGCTGACATTGCAGACTTAGTAGTTGAAGTTTGGGACGAGTGTGGACAAAAGAGGCAAGAAGCCTAATGCTCGGTTTGGAAAGGGTTTATTGGTTTATCATAATGCTGTACCCGGAAACCCAGGTGACATCTCCCAGAATTAGGCAGCACCTCCGCATTGTTCTTGGATTTAGGTCACACCTATGGATGCTATACCAACTGCTTGTAGTCCTCTCTCCATCATGGCTTGTTGGTAGACTAGATTCAGATCAGGAAGTTCTCAGAATGAGTATCAATGTCTGTGTCTTGAGCCTTAGATGGTGTTTTTAAGGCACAGGGCTAGAAATTTACATAGTTTACATAAATCATGTAGTTTATGCTCTTGGGGCCTTGTGACACCATTTCAACACAGGGGTTAGAATTCCTATACTTGATAGTTGACCTGATTTGAATGCAGAATCGGTATTACAGAATCAGGAAATACATGGGTGTATAGACCCCAAGCACGACAATCTCATGTCTGGGCATACCACCCTATGTCACTCTAGTGAAAAGATTTGGGGTCTCACAGACTTATAAGGAAGGAGAATGAGCTAGAACACCATTAAGAGTCTAGTATGGCTCCTCTGTAAGCCTTTGCCCTGTCCTGTTTCTGGTTTCTTGCTTCCTTCTTCTCTCCAGCCTGGTTGTCCCTGCCTCCTCCTCCCCCAGCTTAAGTGCAGAGGGGCCGATTCAGGGCCTTATGACTCAGGCGGGGTGGGGGAGGATGTTTTGGATGCCGCTCTGCTGACGTTGGTGCCCTCTGTTCTTACATCCTCCTTAATTTACTGCCTGAGGAGGGGGCCAGGGCTCTGGAGAGGGGATTAGATGGTCCACACTGATCTGAGGCAACAGCTGCTGGGCTGGCAGCCGAGGAGTGAGCAGGAGGCGGGGGAAGGCTCCTGTCTCCACCAGGGCCGGAAGGGAACTAGGCGGGCATCTGGGTGGGGCTCTTAGACTAGTGAAGTTCTAGAAGTGGCTGCCTGTGGTTTGAGGGGTAGGACTATAAGGGTCATTTTACCATTAAGGTCAAGTCCATGTGTCACAGAAAGGCCTAGAGGGCCATCTGGTCAACCACCTTATCGACTCCCTGGAGAACATTAGAGTATGTTTTGTTTCCTTCAATCCAGAGATAGGGGCGCTGTAGCTCAGAGAAATGGGATATTTTTATCAAGTCTTAGGTGACCATTGGTTGTGCAAAGGGTCTTTTATATCCAAATATTCTCTCTATCAGTTGGTGCAACCTCTAGACCACAACAATGTCTTTGCCTCATTCTCTCTCCACTCACAGGGCAGAAGCAGACTAGAAAACAACACTTCCATTTGACAGATGAAGGATCTAATACCTGCACAAGTTCAACACCTTGTCATGGGTCCCACTTGGAGTCAGTGGAATGACTAGAGTCAGAAATCAGGTCACCTTCTGAAGAGCAGAGTACAATAATAATAATCAGCATCGGAGGCCATTTTCCATTCCCTCGGGTGATAGCTTTATCTGATTACAAATGAACTGGGCATGAGAACCACAGCCTGGACTCTTTGAACTAGTTAGCGTCCCTTTTGTGGGACTTGGTTTTTCTGTCTGTATAATGGATAAGATCTTGAACTGCATTGTTCCCCTAAAACATAACTAAATCTCATCTTAATCACCTAAATTACAGGAGAGGTTTTGAGGATCATTTAAAAGGTCGAGAAATTGGAGTCAGAAATTAAAAACTAATCTCGGTCACCATCTACTCTTGCTAGCCCTCAGACGTTTCTTCCTGTCTTGTATTATCTGTCAGAGATAAGGGATCCTGACACCCGCTGGAGCAATGACTAAAAGAGACAAGGCTCCCTGGGAACCTAGCACGGTGCCTGTTGTATAGCCATTGCCAAATGGTTTTAGAAAGCCCAGAAGCGGTAGTACCTGATGCTTGCTAGCAGATGTAGCCTTTAAGCTCATGCTAAGAAATGGCCTAGTGAAAGTTTAGGGCAGTGGCTGTCATCCTTGGCTGACCAATCAGGATCAATGTTCTGGAGGCTGATGGATAGCACAGTCACTGAATGACCCTCAAGATCATCGAGTTTGACAATCACTATCACTGGGGACCTGCTTTGAAGGCTAGATCATTGACATATCAGTTGTTTATAGATAAGCAGGTGTTCAGCCACTTAACAGTTTAAACACTTTCCCCATTGGCAGTTTCGCTCCTAATTAACTCCTAACAAGCCCTTCCTTCTCTGGGTCATGAGCAGGAATTCCCCACTGGGGGTTCCCAATTAATGAGGTTTACCAGGCATGGGGACCTCTAGGAAGCAGGCAAGACTAATTATTCCCTCCCCTTCCTTACCGCTCCCCCTGACCCCCCTCACACACACCTTGGCCAAACCTCTCCCTGTCCCTCATCAATCTTGTCCTAGCCTCCAGCTGGCTTGCATTAGCTCTGGTTTTCCAGCCCCCATGGCTGCTGCTGTAGCAGAAGGGTTGAGCCAGTCCAGGCTGGAAGGATCTGTCACCCGATCCCAGGTCTGTGCTGCAGCCAGTCTTGGAATCTGGGGCAATGTGATCCTGCCCTGTAGGAGCCCCTAGCCAAGCCAGGGACTCTGTGGCAGGCTCAGAAAATCCCTGTTGTCTAAAGACCTCTGCTCAAGCCCCCAGGGATCACTTCCACAGATGCCCAAAGCACATCCCATCTAAGCTTCTCACCTTAAAAGAAAGGAAACAAGAGCCCCTATCCCGAGGCACCTGCCTGAGGTCATGATGGCAGGAACCGCTCCACTCCAGAGCCCTGGCCTCTGTGGTCTTTACTGGCCAGGCCACACTCTCCCTGAAGAAGAGTCTTCTTGCAGACACTGGTTCTTGTACACTTCTGTGTGCATGCTGGACAGCTCTGTGCAGAAGCTCCCATCCATCCTTAGACCCTCAGGACAGAGAGCGTTGGGAAAAGTGATTTTCAGACTAAATATGTAATTCCCTTGGCCCAGATTGAAGAAGTCATATTTCAGGTAATTTTGAAGAAGAAATTTGAAGAGTTCTGGGGTCCAGGATAATTAAAATAGGAGCAGTAAGTAATCTTCCCAGTGCCTTGCGTCGATAGCACCGCTAGGGACACCCTTCCATGGAGATTGGCTTTCTTTATTCCAGCACTCTGCGTATTTCCCCCAATAATATGGAAACTCAGACCATGACACAGAGTACACCAGAAAATCTGTTGAGAGACTGGGACAGTTCTCCAAAGACTGATATTTTCTGCATGATTCTACTATTTTGTCACCTGAATCTCAATGTCACTAAACTGCCATTTTTTACCTCCTAAATTATTTTATTTAAATTTATGTATGTGAGTGTTTTCCTGCATGTATGTCTGTGTGCCTTGTGTGTGTGTGTGTCCTCGGAGGCCAGAAGGGGGCTTCAGATCCCTTGGAACTGGAGTAACAAGGCTGTGAGCTGCTATGAGCAGCTGGGAATCAGATCCCGGTCCTCTGGAAGAGCAGCCAGTGCTCTTATCCCCTCAGCTATCCCTCCAGTCCTGAGCCTCCTAAATATCCAGCTCTCTAGCCAAGAAATGACTTTGCCAGGGTTCTAAGTGACGACAGCAAACCCCTATATGGCAGTTTTGTGTTGGCCTTGAGGTGCCAGGTGGTCTGGTCTGCTGAAGACGAAATGGCTGCTCTACCACACAGAGCCTGAAGCTCAGAGGTGGATTCTGGCCTGTGCAGAACGCGCCAGCTTGTTAGTGCTCTTCCAAGCTTTTACCAAGGTCTTCCCAGGTTATCAGGGCTCTGCATAGGATTGCTTTACAAAATAAGCATTTTTGTCCCTTTTGTCCACTTCTGGAAGCTGAGGCTCTTTGAGAGGCAGGCTCAGATCCCTGCAGTTACTAACTTACTTAGTGATAGAGCCAGGACTTGAACACACATCAGATTGGGACCTCAATTGTTCTTTCCTGGTCTTTCCTCCAATGCCTTCCATGCGGAAGTGTGAGATATGTCATACCTCGGGTTGAGGAAGTAAACTGATTCAAATTTCTTGCTCTCTTTGAGTCCATTTCCCTGATGTGTACCTTTGGAGATCAGAAAGCTATTCAGGGAGGTCCCAGTAAGTGTGTAGAGCCCAGAGCTGCACCACCAGCCCCTGCCCCACCTCTGATTTCAACTGTTGCCCAAATGGACAGTTCTATGAGAACATAAACTCTGATGTGGTTCTACAAAGGCCTGCATGCTGAATGCTTATTCCCCAGAGTGGCACTATTGGGAGGTGGTAAACATGGAAGGGTGGGGCCTAATGACAAGTCTTTCGGTCACTGGGGGCATGACTCTGAAGGAGTTTGTAAGACCCCAGTCTCCATCTCTTTGGTTTTATGGTCACAAGACAGGCAGCTTTGCTGCCTCGCAGGCTCCCTCTTCTACTGTGCTGACCACAAGAAATGGGGTCAACTGATCACCTACCGAAACTTCCAAAAGTGTGAGCTGCAGGAAACCTTTCTCCTTTCTAAGCTCATCATCCCTTGTTACAGTGACGTGAAGCTGACTGACACAGATTCATTCACTTAGCTTCCCCAGGAGCAGGAGTGAGGGAGAGGAGGCACTGGGTTAAGGTTCTAGGCATCTGCCAGATGGACACCTCTAGAAAACAGTCTATTTCTCACCCCCTCATTCATTGACAGGACCCCAAGAACACACACAGCCTGTCCTGTCCTCCTGTCTCATTCTTTCTATTCCATATTTCTTTTTTTATTTTATTGTGTTGCGGGAGCTCCTTCTGCTCCTTCAGTCAATAGCCGCTGAGATACCAGCCCACTGGGGCCTGGTCTCTCTCCCTTTAAAAAAGCGGCCACTTCCCTCTGCTCTCTCTCTGGCATCCGGCTCTGCTTCTGTTGATGTTGACTAGGCTCCTTTCCTGATTGTGCAGAGAGCTGTTGTCTGGGATGGTGATCTGTAAGTTTTCCCCCCTTTAAATAAATAACCATTCTATTAATCATAATTCCAAACTGGTGCGGGATTGTTTGTGACTTAACGCCTTCACTATTGTGATCTACATTTTCTCTGCTCCCCTCCCCGACTCTCCCCTCCCCTTCAACCCTCTCCCAAGGTCCCCATGCTCCCAATTTACTCAGGAGATCTTGTCTTTTTCTACTTTCCATACGGATTAGATCCATGTATGTCTCTCTTAGGGTCCTCATTGTTGTCTAGGTTCTCTGGGATTGTGATTTGTAGGCTGGTTTTCTTTGCTTTATGTTTATAAACCACCTATGAGTGAGTACATGTGATAATTGTCTTTCTGTGTCTGTGTTACCTCACTCAAAATGTTGTTTTCTAGCTCCATCCATTTGCCTGCAAAATTCAAGATGCTGTTATTTTTTTCTGCTGTGTAGTACTCCATTGTGTACATGTACCACATTTTCCTTATTAATTCTTCAGTCAAGGGGCATTTAGGTTGTTTCCAGTTTCTGGCTATGACAAATGATGCTACTATGAACATAGTTGAGCACATGTCTTTGTGGCACGATTGAGCATCCTTTGGATATATACCCAAAACTGGTATTACTGGGTATTGAGGAAGATTGTTTCCTAATTTTCTGAGAAATTGCCACACTGACATCCAAAGGGGTTGTACCAGCTTGCATTCCCACCAGCAATGCAGAAGTGTTCCCTTTTCCCCACAACCTCTCCAGCATAAGTTGTCATCAGTGTTTTTGATCTTGGCCATTCTTTCAGGTGTAGGATGGAATCTCAGCATTGTTTTGATTTGCATTTCTTTGATGACTAAGGACGTTGAGCTTTTCCTTAAGTGTCTTTCAGCCATTTTAGATTACTCTTTGAGAGTTCTCTGTTTAGGTCTGTACTCCATTTTTTATTGAATTAATTGTTCTTTTGATGACCAATTTCTTGAGCTCTTTGTATATTTTGGAGATCAGCCCTCTGTCTGATGTGTGGTTAGTGAAGATCTTTTCCCATTCTGTAGGCTGTCGTTTTGTCTTGTTGACCGTGTCCTTTGCTTTACAGAAGCTTTTCATTTTCAGGGGGTCCCATTTATTAATTGTTTCTCTCAGTGTCTGTGCTACTGGGGTTATATTTAAGAAGTGGTCTCCTGTGCCAATGTGTTCAAGTGTACTTCCCACTTTCTCTTCTATGAGGTTCGGTGTGACTGGCTTTATGTTGAGGTCTTTGATCATTTGGACTTGAGTTTTGTGCATGGCAATAGATATGGATCTATATTCATTCTTCTACATGTTGACATCCAGTTATTCCAGCACCATTTGTTAAATATGCTTTCTTTTTTCCATTTTATTTTATTTTTTTGCTTCTTTGTCAAAAATCAGGTGTTTGAAGGTGTGTGGAGTAATATCCGAGTCTTCTGTTCGGTTCCACTGGTCCTCCTGTCTGTTTTTATGCCGATACCAGGCTGTTTTCAGTACTGCAGCTCTGTAGTAGAGTCTGAAGTCAGGGATTGTGATCTATTCCATGTTTCTGCTTCCTTGGCCTTTCATCTGAGCAGACAGTCAGCAAGTGATCCTTGTCTGGGTTCAGGATTCAATGAAATAGTAAACAAAACAGTGTATCTACACACTGACAGCTGTGTGAACGGGCAGGAGTGGGGGCTCACAGTTGGAGCAGTAGGAATTAATTGAGGCTGGAATAGAGGGGAAGTGCTAAGGGACACAGTCTATAGGAGGCTTCTTTGCCCTGGAGACTCCACATACACTATCCCTCGGGCTCTGAAGTTTCTTTCCGTAAGAGAAATGTCACGTGGCTTGAGGGCTCTGGAGACGTGATTTCTTGACATTTTTGACATTTTCTTGACATTGTCTCTTGTTAGGGATGTTCCCAGACTGTCAGTAAACAGGGCTGTTTCAGCCAGTGACTCTCAGCAAAGCTAGTCTTAAAAATGACCCCCAGCCTTGGTTTCAACGCACTCACTAGTCGGGGGAGGGCTGTTTTTACCTGATACTGTTTTTGGACCTGCTATCCCAAGTAGCCTAAGCCTCTATCTAAAAACAAAGGGGGGCATTTAACCAGCTGGAAAATTGATTTAAATATTTTAGAGAAGCAGTAAGGCCTGACATTGTCGCCTCATTTTCACGAAGTGAGTCACACAAACCGTTGCTTCATGGCTGATCTAAGAGCAAAGGCTCCCCAGCACATACTGCTGGCGCAGGAAGGGTCTCAGAGCTGACTCCTGGAACCCTGGCGCCACTCGGGCCACAGAGTGGGCCTTTTGCCACTAGGAAGTCAGATTACATCTCCAAGAAGTCACCGGCTTGGCTGTGAGAGTCCACGGTTGGCCAGGTCTGTTGACTGAGCCTCCTTTCTCAGTTACTGATTGGCTGGTCTCATCAGCCACCCAAGACGCAGCTCTCCTTAGCCGATTCCAGAGCTGACATAGCTCTGATTAGTCAGCTCTGCCTCATAATCTGAATTTGTGTTTCTCTCCCCCAATCTGGAATGCTGCTATTTCCACCTCCTTCACGTCCTGCCCAGCTAGGGACACATGTTTGAGGTTGACTAGGACACCAGTTTGAGTCCTCCCCCAGGGCATTTACTAGATTCACATCTATGGGCCAACTCTACCATTTTTCTGTGCCTCTATTTTAATCTGGGATCTAATGGATGTAAACCATGTCTTTACTGTGTACCGTTAGGTGAATTTTTTTTCTCAAATAGATTTCTTAGTTTCTCCAGCTTCTCTCCCTTTGGTAATAAAAGGACTATTGTTCAGGCTCTTCCAGCACAGAAGAGGCAATGGCCAGCCTTTATGGGGCCTCCCAGTCCCAGATGACAATGAACCGAGCTCATGACTATGAACTATTTGACACCTAATTCAGTACATGTTCCCTATTTTTCTCATATTTAGAGGAAGGGGTTTGGGGACTAATAAGGTCCTAACCTAGGCTTTAGGAGACTAAGTGTTCGGTTTTGAAGGTCAGTCGGTGTGTAGACCCCGATGGTGTCAGTGATCTCAGAGCTATGTCTTCTCCCTTTCTAGAACAAGCCAGCTGCCAGGTCCTACCTGAGTTCAGTGAGCCCGAGGCTCAGAAGAAAGAGGACTTCAAAGACAGTCTCACTGGTACCAGTGACTCTGGGATCCACTTGTGACAGAACTGACAAGGCCATTGCCTGTAGCTGGTACACAAGCAAGACGTCGAAAACTCAGCATGGGAAAAATGTATGCTCATTAGGATTTCAAATGTAGGACGTGGGATCTGGGTTTATGCATACAATGACACTATCAGTGTGCACAGCATTAATGGCGTCAGGGCGGAAGTAAGAGGTAATGTGCCAAAGTGCAGCTTTCTGAGGTCCCTAGGGGTCACTTTCCACCTTATCCAATAACAATTACACAGTTTTTAAGTGCTTACCTAGTTGCAGGACTAAAATACAACATACGGATAAAAATTAAAGTAGTATTGATTTTTGAAACACACAAGAAATTGCCCTGGTAGTCAGAGCCAGCTTTTAGAATTTACAAAATGCAAAATTGTTCTCAAAGACATCAGGTTAAGCTATACTGTAAGTGGAGTGCACAAGTGTGTGTGCACACGCGTGTTTGTGTTTGTGAGGGAGGGGAGAACTCAGATGTATATGTGTTTGTGTGTGCATGTGTGTTTGTGAGGGAGAGGAGAACTCAGATGTATATGTGTTTGTGTGTGCATGTGTGTTTGTGAGGGAGAGGAGAACTCAGATGTATATGTGTTTGTGTGTGCATGTTTGTGTTTGTGAGGGAGAGGAGAACTCAGATGTATATGTGTTTGTGTGTGCATGTGTGTTTGTGAGGGAGAGGAGAACTCAGATGTATATGTGTTTGTGTGTGCATGTTTGTGTTTGTGAGGGAGAGGAGAACTCAGATGTATATGTGTTTGTGTGTGCATGTGTGTATGTGAGGGAGGGGAGAACTCAGATGTATATGTGTTTGTGTGTGCATGTGTGTATGTGAGGGAGGGGAGAACTCAGATGTATATGTGTTTGTGTGTGCATGTGTGTATGTGAGGGAGGGGAGAACTCAGATGTATATGTGTTTGTGTGTGCATGTGTGTATGTGCATGGAAGTGTGTGTTTGGTTTGATTTTGTGTATGTGGGGGGCAGAAGAGAACTCAGATGTGTTTGTGTGTGCATGTATGTACGTGTGTTTGGTTTGTGTGTGTGTGTAGGTGAGTGTTTATGTGTGTGTTTGGGGTGTGTGTGTGTGTGTGTGTGTGTGTGTGTGTGTGCAGGTGCTTCTATTACTCTTCACTAATCTCTTGAGGTAAAGTCTCTCACTGGACCCGAAGCTGGTCTTTTTAACTAGACTTGCTGGCCAGCAAGATGCTGAGATCTGCCTGTCTCTGCCCACCAACACTGGGCTTGCAAGTACACATAGCCATACTGGACTTTTACAGGGGACTGGGTATTTGAACCCAAGTCCTCTGGATTGCATAGTAAGCACACTATACACGGAACCATTTCTCCAGCCCCTGCATTGTTTTTCTATATGAAATAACATAGATATATTAGGTCAGTGGACTGGGAGGCCCTATGAAGGCTGGACATTGCCTGTTCTGTGCTGGGAGAGTGATGATACTCGGTTACTTCTTAGCAGAGTCTATAAAAGTGTCAAAGTCATAGCTCAGGCATTGCTTGCTGTTTAAAGCCTCTCCTGGTGAGGTTTTTATTCTAAGAAGTTTGAATCTGTGCCCTGCAGCATTTCCACCATCTTCTTCAGGCTGTAGGCTGTCCTGTAAAGGAGGTAACGTAAGGCCCACCCCTTCAGACAGGCATAGGAAGCAGAGAGCTCTACTGTCATTAGGACTTGGGAGACCAGGGAGCAGAAAGACAGCAGACACTACAGCAGCTTCAGGGGCAGCAAGGGTCAATTTGGCCATGTTTTTTCCTCGACCCCCACTCTCTGCTGCTGAACGTGATGAGACTGGCATCTGGACGTGGTCTTCATGTTCTCTGGAAGACTTCTAAATCCCTTGTTGTCTGTGCGCAGGGAAACTGTCTGAGAGTTAAGAACCAGCAGGTCTACCTGAAGGTTCCCACGGCATGGAAGCAACAAGACCCAGGGCTTAGAATTTTAAGAGTCCCATGACCAGGGCTGTGAGTAGGTGACCGTGAGCTACAGCTGACTCACACAGGGGCAGCAGCTCAAGCATGGGTCTAATAGCAAGGCAAGAGGGCCATCTTTTAGAATAGCAACTCCAAGAGAGTTTCCTGTCCCAAGAGAACAGAGCAAAATCGGCCACCGGCAGATGATGGAAAATGGAAGCTCAGGAAAATGGGACCAGGTGGGCTGAGCCATCTCTTTTCCCATTGGACCAAGGTGACAGACAGGTCCTCTTCCATGCACACTCCCCCAGAGTGTCTTCTTGGCTTTTAGGGAGAAGGGAGGGAAGGGAGCAGTGTTCAGGGGCTGTTTTCATCAGAAGACCTAAGCAAAAAATTTCAGAAATTGTTTCTTTGCAGACTTTAAAACAAGATAAAAAGTATGTAAGGTAGCTGTTCTCATGCTGGGGCCAAACAAGCCTTTAACAGGGGCTGCATAGCTTGCATTATCGGCTGTTTACATTAGGATTCACAACAATAGCCTGATTGCAGTTATGAAGTAGCAACAAAAGTAATCTTATGGTTGAGGTCATCACAACACTGAGGAGCTGTATGAAAGGATCACATTGGGAAGACTGAGAGCCACCGATCTAGAGACTAATAAGGAAAATTATCCTTTCTTCTGTAGCAATCCAGTTAGAAAGCGTACAGTAGATAGTGCCGTTGCCATAAAGGCTTTCTAAAAAACAACAGCTTCACACCACAGCTCCTCCATAAAACTAAAAAAAATTTATGTCCTGTGCTCCAGAGCATACATGACGGTCCTCTGATCTGCAGATTCTTTGGGGGGAAGGATTACTGTGTGTCATTTTTCATCCTGTAATTGATACGGCAACTGCCCATTGAGACAGAGTTTTTCAGAGACAAACCGAAGCTGTGGTTCTGTTTGCATTTCTTAGTCCGTTCCATTAAGAATGGGCGAAGAGTTCAGAGCCTGAAAACAATTCTCAAGTAACATTCAGAGGTGTCCGTAATGCAGCACCGTAAACCTTCTAAAGCCCGACTGGCAAAAACTGCCAACTGTGTCTGCCGAGGGGTCTACCGTGAACTAGTGTAAGCTGAGTGCCTCCATGTCTGGAGTGTGGTCTGTAGTCTCAGCAATTGCTTGCCTTTTTGTCTTTGGAAGATTTTTTTTTTGTCCGAATTAAACATAAACACTCTTCCAGGAGCTACGGGAGGCATCTGCAGTGTGAAATATCTTACCAAAAGTCTCAAGTTGGAAGCCTCCCTCTCCCACCCAGGACCGGCTTAATCAGACTCTTACCTTGGCAATTTGTACAGTTCTTCATACCAAGGGGTTAGTGTTTGGGTGTTTATATTGCCAAAACTTGTTTCACATATCCGTATTTATTTAAATGGGGCGTATTTTGTTTGGAGTCATGAATCAGTAGGATCACGGTGATCAGAAAATGCATTTGCCTAGTTGGGATAACAAGCCCTGTAGCACTGGGCAGGAGGCACATTAGACCACACATTGAGGCAAGAGAGCTAGAAGGCCTTGCTGCTCTTAGAGATGCCATGGAGCTTCTGTCCTTGCAGCCCTGTGGGTTAAAGCACGTGCACTGTGAACTGTCCTTTCCTGGGCGGGACAGACACTGGAGGATAGAACCCAACAGAAGGAGACAGCCAGGGGACTGCGTACCATCCTCAGTGAGCATGACAGGCACTGGACACACTCATGTGAAATTTCACTGCTTAAAAAGAAAACAGCCCACCTTTTTAGCTAAGTGTTGTATTTATGAAGGGCACATATATACACTCATAATTTGATACTTGTGTAGTAAGCCCCACCCCCAGGCCAGTAGAGCAGAACGTAGTGGTGTCCCAGAAGCCTTCTGTTGTCCATCTCCACGCAAGCGCTTTGAACTCTTAAAGCATAAACCCTGTCTGGACAGCTTGCACTGTAAGCTAGTTTGCCCTGCTCTAACTAAATTTTCATGTTGGAACATTCATAAGCTCATAAGAAATAGTGCACACCCTGTAGAGATCTTCTGTGTGCCCTTGACATGGCTCCCGCCATCCCACGGTACATAGGACTGTGACAGAACCATAGGACCCAGGAATTTGATGCTGGTATAAAATACGTTACTTAGCTCCAATGACCCGTTACCAGTTGTTACATACACTCATTTTTTTTTGGTCTTTTTGATGTATAGTTCTATGACATTTCACCAAGTGCACAGATTCATGTAATTATGATCATAACTTGATACACAAAAACAACCCACCGTAGAATTTTGGACCTGGGCTTTGAATTTTATCTAAATGCTCCTGTAAATGTTTGTGTCTGGCTGTCTTCAGTGAGTACTGTGTTTATAAGCAGTGTACTGTTGCCACATGTAATCGGGAACTGTCTACTTACTGTGGTCTGGATGGTGTCTCCTACACGAATTATTTATCTGTTCTACTGTCATTGGCTATTTGGTAGTTTTCAGCGTTTGCCTGTGACCAGAGTACTGCTGTGAACATTCTAGCATCTTTATGTGAACATGAGCATTTCTGTGGGGCGTAAACCAAGAAGGGGATCTGTGGGGCCATAAAGCCCCTACTTTCACTACTGGTCAGCAGAACGTCTTTGCCTTTTACTTGTTGTAGGAGCAGCCAGCATTCAAAACAGGTTGTGGGTCCACCCACTCCCAGACATCTTACCAGCAATGGCTCTATTGCCAGGGTCATAACTGTCTCGGGATACAAGACAATTTTGCCCAGTCTTCTTGGTCAGGGTGTTAGGGAAAGTGATGATAGCAGGGTTCCTGGAGGCTCAGGCCTGCTACCCTTGCCCATAGGCCTTCTCCCAGCTGTGTCTAGGGCCCACAGGGAGAGCAAAGTCCCCATGTATCCAGGCCTGCTGGCTGCCGTATGTGAATGTTGTAGATGTTCTCTGTCAATAAACAGCTCCATTGGTTTCTTGAAAATATGGAGGTCTTGGACTGCAGCCATGGTGAGGGGCTAGCCACACTGGGTCATGAGTCATGTCTGTCACAATGCTCTTGATGCAGCCAGACTCAAGAAGGAAAGCCCGGTTCACCCAGAACAGCAGATCTCTGCCCTCGCTCTGCCCACTGATCACCACCCACAATGGCTTGTGTGCTACCAAGCACAGCCTCAAGAACTACTTCCAGCTTTCAAAAATTATGAATGAAACTGCAGTAAATGTCTGCACACAGTTTCTGGTGGACATGCTTTCAGCCTCTCTGAGTAAACATCATGAGGGATAACTGCTGGGTCACATGGTGAGGGCATCTTTAGTCTTATAATAAGTCACCAGGCTGTCCCCCTAGTGTCCTTACTGTTTGTGATCTGCAGACAGTGAAGGAGTTCCTGCTGTGGTGAGGGACAATTCTATATTCTGTCAATTATGTTTTAAATAAACGCTGATTGGCTGGTAGCCAGGTGGGACAACCAGATGGGAAGTAGAGGTGGGGCAATGAGAACAGGAGGATTCTGGGAAGAAGGAAGCTCTTTCTGCAGTTCTGTCCATATACTGAAAAAGCAGGATGTGACTTGTCTGTCTCGCTGAAAAAGGTACCGAGCCATGTGGTTAACATAACTAAAATAATGGGCTAATATACATTATAAGAGCTAATATGAAGCCTGAGCTAATGGGCCAATCAGTTTATATCTAATGTAGACTCTCTGTGTGATTTTCTTTGGGACATACTGGCCATGGGAACTGGGAAGGACAGAAATCCCAACCAGCAAGCCCTCATGTTACACAGCTGCTCCACATCCTCAGCAGCATCTGATGATGCCAACATTAGAGATTTGATCCTATAGGGTATGTCATGCCCTCTCACTGTCTAAACCTGCATGCATGAAGAACGTATGTTGCTGATCCTCTTTCAGATGCTGGTTTGCCATTTCTATCTTCTCTGGTGCAGTGTCTGTCCTATCATTTATCTAGTTTTAACTCACTTGTTTATAGTTCTACTGTTAATACATATTTTTTATTTTAATTTTTATCCATTTGTATATGAATGTGTATGTGTGTGTACGCATGTTGTAATAAGAGTGGCAGGGCTGCGTCCCCAGCACCCCAGCCGCCTGGCTAGCTTATGCCCCGAAATCACAACACACAAATTGTATTCTTTTAATCACTGCTTGGCCCATTTCTATCTAGCCTCTTCTAGGCTAACTCTCGCACCTGGACTAGCCCATTTCTAATAATCTGCTGTAGCCCACGAGGTGGCTTACCAGGGAGATTCTAGCCTACATCCATCCTGGGTCAGAGCTTCATTGCGTGTGTCTGCCCAGGAGCCGGGAGCATGGTGTCTCTCTGAGGCCTTTGCTCCCGAGAGGAGAGCTGTCGAGTCTCTGAGCTCATTTCCTCTTCCTCCCAGAATTCTGTTCTGTTTACTCCTCCTACCTATGTTTTAACCTATGAGGGCCAGCCAAGCAGTTTCTTTATTTAACCAATGACCTTCCTCCTTCATACGCATGTGTGTGCAGGTGCCCAAAAAGGCCAGAAGAGGGCATCAGATCCCCTAGAACTGGAGTTACAGGTGATTGTGAGCTTCCCTACCTGAGTGCTGGAAATGAAACTTGGGTCTTCCTCAAAAGCAACCAGCTTTCGTAACAACTGAACCACCTCCCCATCTCTAACTGCTAAGAATGTTTTGTCTATTTTGGATAATAACATTCTATCTGATACATTTACAAAAATATCTTCCCCAACTCTGCCACTGATCTAAGGGTTCTGTCCTGCGTTGCATCTTTATTCCCTTTATGGTCTCTTCTGTTAACAAATGTTCTTAAAACTAAACTGATTTCACTTGTATCCCCCCTGGCTAGGGCTTTCATATGTCCTCTTTGAGAAGCTCTCCGCTTTACAAAGTCTTACAATTGTTTTCTGGGTCACCCTAAAGTGTTATTGCTTTACTCTCTTCAGTTAGCTTTGTTGTCCTGCTGCGCTTGGTGTGTGGGGCAGGAGGAGCAGGGAGATCAGCAATCTTTTCTTTCTGTGGCTATCTAGTTGGTGAACACTATTTATTGAAGGCATCCCTATTTCCTATTGCACAGTGGTATTGGCCATAAGCTAGGTGGTCTTCTGTGAGTAGTTCATGTATGTTCTTTATTCTCCATAGCAGCTGCTTAGATGAGATGGGAGTCCAGGAGTTGTCTTCTCCTCCTGGCTGGCTCAGCAAAGACTGTCTGGGAACTTTGTCATTGTCTCCTGAGCTTTGGGATCTGACAAATGGGCTTTTGAGTGCTGTATGGCCTTGAATAAGCTTGATTTCTTCAAGTCTGTTTCTACAGGTAAAATAAGAATAACAACGATTTCGACTTGGCACCTGAGAAGCTGAGATCACTGAATGGTTAGTATTTTTGTTGGTATTTGCTATGTTAAAGATGCTGATGATAGCCGGGCGATGGTGGCGCACACCTTTAATCCCAGCACTCGGGAGGCAGAGGCAGGTGGATCTCTGTGAGTTCGAGACCAGCCTGGTCTACAAGAGCTAGTTCCAGGACAGGCTCCAAAACCACAGAGAAACCCTGTCTCGAAAAACCAAAAAAAAAAAAAAAGATGCTGATGCTAAGGCTGCATGATACCACTAAATCGCCTTAAGTGCTTTAGTTTCTGCACCTCACCCCAGCCCCATTCCTATCTGATTTAGGAAGTACTTAAGCTAACCTTCTTGTGAGAGCAGTAAAATGGAAAAGGCTTTGAAGGCTTTGGAGAAGTCAGGGGAGCCCATTGCTTCATCTCCTCAACTTTGCTCCTCCCTGAGATCATTTCTAGCCCTGTTTCTTGGGGACTTTGTGAGTGTTAGACATTCCAAAGTAGGCACAATATTCGTGGAAAGGACAGTCAGAAACCCCACTTCTTTAGAATGGCTCAGTAGACAGCCTGCCCAAGACTGTGGAAGACAGTCCTCACTGAGCCTTCGATTCTCAGGCGTGGTGAGTGCAGTGGTTCTGTCTGTCTCTGGTCCTCTTCATTGCTCATATTCTGTGACTTCTTAATGAGCTGTGACCATTGATCTGTGCTAAACTCCAGGATGAATTCCTAGAGGGCATCTGAGGAAGCTTATCCCACCCAAAGGGCCCATCACTACCCAGAAGAGGGCATACAGTCTGATTGCTGGTTTTTTTTCTCACTTATCCCAGGTAAGAATTTTAAATTAAGAGATAGCTTTGATATCAACAACACCACTGCTTGTTACAGCTGGGAAACAATTGTTTTGCATTGCACTCTACTTGAGGCCAGTTAGCCTAGTCCTCAGGAACCCAGAGTCTGCAAAGAAGAATAAAGTAAATGGTGACTTGGTCCAGAAGGCAGCCACTGCTCTTAACATAGGATCATGTAGACGTCAATCAAATGTAATGAGGTGAGGAGTGGATGGCTCTTAGATGTTGATTGCCTGGGGGTGGGCTACTCAGTGTTGTAACCCACCCGGCAGTCAGTTATTCCAGGGTCACGGAGAGGCACTACCTGGAAGACATGGGCTAGGAAAGAGGAATGAGGCTAAGCGAGAATTCTTGTCAAAGCCTCGTTTATTAGAGATGGGGTACAGCTTTATATAGGGTAAGGAGTTGGGGGGTGGGCACAGGGGCCTGGGCTCTTGCCGCGTGGTTCACGTTGGTCACATGGTCCGAGTTGGTCACGTAGGCAGGAGGTTGTCTTCGGTCAGGTCACTGTAGGCCAGGAAGTCGCGAGTTGACACACCTAGATCCCTAGATAGTTTGGAATGTGGGGTGGGTTCCGCTAACAGATAGCTCTCATTAAGAGCCAATTTGGGTGTGGGGTAGGCTCTGTCAATAGAACTATTCCTAACACAATTAAGGGTGTGGGGTTCTCTGCAGACTCCCCAGGGTGATGGTTCCTGCAATGATTTTAGGAGGAAATTGGCTCCTAACACTTAGAGGATGAACTGGGTACCATTCTTCCTGCCCTTAAGGAGTTCCAAGAAAGTGGAACCAGAGCAGTGAAGTAGAGGCCAATGCAAGCACTGCACTGGGAGCAGAAGAAAAGATTAGTGGAAACACACAGAAAAGAGAAATTCATTTTTTCCGAGGGACTAGATGGAGACTTTCTAGAGGAAGTAGCATCTCCAGAACTTCCAGATGAGAAACTAGAAAGTAATTTCAGGCATCAGGAACAAAGGCATGGAGCCAGCTATACCATGTGACTGTATTTTAGGGTGCGTAGGGTGGGCTGGAGGGTGTGTGGAGTATGTTGTGGAGTAAATGAAGTGGAGTGTAGCATCTGTGGCAGTGGAATAAAGACCAAAATGATGAAGAATCAGGACAACAATCAGGACAAATGGGTCAAAATCAAGCAGCCTCAAATGCTAGGTTAGGTGGCGCTGGCTGCATTTCATGATGGTGGGGTGGGTTGGAGACAGCAACAAACTGATGATAAGGTAGTGCTTTTGAAAATGAATGGGTGAACACAAGGATGAAGGCGGATCAGGCAAGAGTTGCTTAAGTTTTCCAGGAGAGAAAGCAAGAGGTTCAGGGCCTGAGGCAATTCAGGATAGAAAGAAGCAGGGCTCAAGAGCAATTTACGAATTTAGAAACCATAGTGAAAAGCTTTTGATAACTGAGAAGCTGTGGGTACTCGAAAAAGTCTCAGATTGCTGGGTGGCAGGTACATAAATAGGGAGGGATATCATTTACTGAGCTGAGAAAGCCAGCGAGTCAGTTACTTCTCTATTTACTGTGAAGAGACACCATGACCAAGGCAACTCTTGCAAGTGTTTAATTGGGGGCTTGCTTGCAGTTTCAGAGGGTGAGCCCATGACCATCATGGTGGAAGGCAGACAGGTGTGGTACTGGAGCCGTGACTCCAAACCTTAAATCCTGACCTGCAGGCAATGGGGGTGGGGGGAAGAGAGAGAGAAAAGGGAAGAGAGAAGAGGAGAGGAGAAAGATACTGGGCCTGAAATGGAATTTTAAGACCTCAAACCCACCTCCAGCAACACCCCTCCACTAACAAGGACACATCTCCTAATCCTTCCCAAACTGGGAGCTAGGCATGAAAATATATGAGCCTATGAGGGCCGGTCTCATTCCCACCACCGCTTCCAGGGAGATTGTTGACCGTAGAGAGGGTTGTGTTAACATGTAAGAGCTAAGGAGGAGATAACAGGGGGCAGATGGGTGGATAAACCAGAGGCTCAGAACGAGATGGAGGCTGGTGACATTGCTGGAAGCCTCGTTAGCCTCTAAATGGTATTTTAGGAGCTTTGGGGGCATGAGAGATGGCAGCAGTTAGGAGAACTTGCTGCTCCTTCAGAGTGCTGCAGCTCTGTTCTCAACATCCACATGGTGGCTCACAAACAGCTTCAGGGGGTAGAAGACCCTCTTCTGGCCTCCATGGGCATCTGCACACACGTGTACACACATACATAAAAATGAGAATACATCTTTAAAAGCCTTTGGAAAAATATTTCTTGAGAGAAGGAAATAAGGAGAACAATAAGAGGGGTCCCCACAGTTACAGAAGGGGAAGAAAAGGCAGACAAAGAAGAGATACCAATAAAGGAGGCAGAGAAGAACTGGTCAGGGGAGCCTGGAAAAAGTGCTGCTTCTGGTGAGAAGAGGCGTGGGAGCAGTTGCTGTCTCTCCCTGCTGAAATCCAGGAGGTGACATGTCTTACATATGACAACAAAGTGGTCAGAAGAGGGCATCTCTCATGGTGAAGAGAACAGAATCCAGAAGGCAGGAGTGCAGAAGAGGAGAGAGCACTGAACAAAGACTGATGCTTCAGGAGCCTAGCTGGGAAGAGAATGCATGCACATGCGCAGTGTTGGAGCATGGAGGGAGGCTGGGGAAGGGAATGAGCTAGAGTGAAGGTCAGGAGTCTCTTTCCCTAATCCTCAACTAGGACCCTTCTCCTCTACAGATTTGCCTCGGACTAATGTGTCTGCTCTCTTCCCTTCCTGTGTGGGACTGTTTGTGGGTGTGTTCACACTCATGTGTGCAGGCAGCCAAATGAGCCTCTCTGGAGATCTCTGGCTCCTGCCTGATCTGGAAGCAGCCTGGGCCAGCCCAGAGTTTTCTGAGGTGAGAGTGTGCATGGAGGTAAGAGCTGCATCTTTTCCAAGATGAGGAGGCCTAAGAGGCAGGGTGTGGACCATCAAGATCTGCCAGGAGCCCCTGCAAGTTGCCCATCACCTAGGACCTATCAGACCAGCAGAGCTTTGCTAACATAACCTTGGATGAGCTTGGCTCAGCTTCCACTCTTTTCTCTCTTCCACCAGCCCTTCCTTTATAGCTCCTTCCCCCAAAGAACTCGAAAGTATTGTAATTTTTCCAATACATCTGGGGATAGACAAAGCTTTGAAATTGGAGAAAAGCTCAAGGAAGGAAAGGAGAGGATGCCAACGTAGCTGGTAGGGAGAATAAGGAGAAGGGAATGACCAGAAGGGCTTCCAAGGAACAGGGAAAAAGCAGAGATCTCTTCTGTGAGCAGATTTCCCTCCCCATCCCAGCCAGGACCTCTCATCTTTTCCTTTTCACCTCCTACACATACCTGTCCCTAACCTCACGTCCTAGGAAGCCATTACCCAATACTTCATCCATTCTCCTGGTGTCTCTACAGACTAGAACCAGGTCTCTTGGCCCATCAGGAGTTAGCTTAGGCAAACCCCACTGATATATCTCAATCCAGTGATTTCTGAGCCCATGATCCAGGGGCTTTGGGAACATCTATCTTTGCTTTCCCACATTCATCACACAGACTAACAGCAACAAACATTAAATGGCTATCTTAAGTACAAATGAAGTGTGGGGTTGACCTCCATAGGTGGAGTTTGATATTTTCTAGTGCCGAGGAACCCTGGATGTCAGAGAGGGCAGACACCTTGAGATATCTCGTCCAATACAGTTATTGCATCCAGAGGAGCATTAGTTCCTAGAGAGGAGAGTGATGCCACCGAGAGTGATGAGGTCAGGATGAGAACATGGCAGCTAGGATCTCATGGGAAGTACTCACTTAAGGCTTTACAACAGGCAAAGATCCTAACCCAAGGGCTTAAGTTGGCTCCATAGTCAATGGAGGTCAGGGATATCATGAAGATATCTCATGACAGATCTAGGCTCCATGGATCGAAGATGAAGGATGGGTTAGAGCCAAAGTTAAGGACCTATTTGTGAGAGGATTAAGGGATGAGGAGCTATTACATGGCCCAGGACAAAGACAAATGTGGTCTTAACTGGGTTCCTGACTACATTAGCCTGCCTATTTGCATGAAAAAAGAGATGTGTTCAGTAATGGAAGACATTGCATGAGTACATAAGTATTAGCTACACAAAACACCTAGCTCAAAACAGATCAAGCCATATGGCACCTTTATTAATTCATAACAAATGCAGAGATAAAGCAGGCTTTGAACTGCTTGACTCAGCCCCTCAACCTTGCTTGGTATCAAGGATCTTAGCTTTCCCTTCCTCTATTTCGTTAGCTCATTGACTTCAATATAAGATGGCCTCCTGTAGAAAAATGTGATATATTTTTTTTCCTTCTCCAATTTAATAAGAGGGGATAATAGTGAGAGAAGTGGGACAGCTTCTGGTCACATGCCTGCCTCCTGAACAAATAGTACTCATTGGGAAACCTGTGTGTGTGTTGAGGATCGGCAAGCCACAGTCCACTGATAAGATCCAGGCAGTCACTTGACTATTTAAGGCCACAAGCTAAGACTAGTTTTACATTTTAAATAGCTACATTTTAATGGTTATAAATATCCACCCAAAGCCTAAAAGAATTACTACTTAGCTCTCTAAGAAAAAGTTAGCATGCTCCCAGCTTAGACGAATTATATTTATCCCTGAAGCTGGAGATGAGTTCAGCTTTCTCTGAAGCCCATGACCTGCATGAAATTATGGAGGGAAGGTTGCTTGGCCTGGGGAAAAGCAAACACTAGAATCTATTGTCAAGGAAGAGCCACAAAAGACTGTGAAAATCGAGAAGTAATAGTTTGGAAAGATTCGTAGATCTTGAAAGCCATTCAGAAATTAAAAAGTCATTCTCAATCCAGTATAATCTCAAATCGTCTCGTTCAGTACAAAATACTGTGGCTTGTTCTGTGCCAGGTAGTTACCGCACACTCTCGGGTCTGTTTCTCTTTCCATATGTAACAATTCCTGCCTTCTGTTTACTAGGGTTCCTGCTGATTCTCGGCTTCTGCTGACTCATGTTGCTGCTCATTCGTGGCCCGCTGACTCATGCTCCCATTCATTCATGACCCGCTGACTCATGCTCCCATTCATTCATGACCTGCTGACTCATGCTCCCATTCATTCATGACCCGCTGACTCATGCTCCCATTCATTCATGACCTGCTGACTCAGGCTCCCATTCATTCATGACCTGCTGACTCAGGCTCCCATTCATTCATGACCTGCTGACATGGATTTACTCATTCATGGCCCGGTAAGTCATGATTCTACTTACTACACCCCCTCCTCTTCTGCTTCCCAGTCTTCCACATTCTGCTTCCACCACCAAAATAACAAATTACTTTTACTCTATACCACATGCAAAGATACTTTTATTATTAATTTGGTTAAAATGTCCTATTGCCAGCATCGTAAAATGGCACAAGTGACGATCCTGGCGGGTGACAGAATACACCATGCAGAGACAACTTGAGTGTGGAGTTTATTGAGAAGAGAGTATTGGAGGGGAGGGGGAGGGAGGAAAGGGAGAGATACAGAGACAGAGAGACAGAGACACAGAGAAGGAAGGCGGAGAGGGAGAGACACAGAGAGAGACAAAGACAGGGAGAGGAGGGAGGATCGGGAGAGAGGCTGAGACTGCTTGCCTCAGCTGGAAGGAGATAGGGAATGGGCGGAGCTTGTCTCCTACAAGGACCTTTGACCTGTGTACAAACTGGACCTGCTTTCCTTATACAGAGGGATGGCTGTGCCAGGTTTCCAAGGGGTGCCAGGACAGTGACAGCCAGACCTTGTAGTCTCTGTCTTGGCTCAGTCTGTCACAGTTCAGAGAGTTCTTATCTAAACAACAAGGCTCCAAGTAAGTTTTATAAATAGTCTCACAAAGCTTTCTTCACATCACTGGGTATGCAAGCCACACTTAAGGGCAGGCCCATGCCCAGTGCCACCAGAAAATGAATGCAGTGACATATTTTTGGAGATTTTCTTGTTTCATATTATTTTGTTTGGACATTTTCTTTTTAACTTTCTTGTCTTTCCCTTCTATATTACGGTTAATGGTTTTGTGATTTGTGTGTGTGTGTGTGTGTGCCTGCCTTTGTGTGTTTCCCCTGCTCTTCTTTCTCTTTTCCTATTTTGTTTGTTCGTTTTCCCTTTGTTTTGTCCTTGTTTGTCCCTTTTATTTGCCTGCCTGTTTTCTGAAGAGAGAGAGATGCCCAGAGTTGGAAGAGTGGGGTAGATCTGGGAGGAGATGAAAGATGGGAAACAGTGATAAGATACATTGTATGAAAATGACTTTATTTTCAATAAGAAATAAAATTTAAAACACCTATTTGCTAAGTCATTGTGATTTGGAAGTGGTCTGTACCCAGGAGAATTCATAAATAATCCAAAACAGTACATTTATTTTAAAAGGTTTTGAATATAGAAGTTAAAGACCTTTATGGAAAAGATGGACAGTGTGTATGAACAAGTAAGAGCTGTCAGCAAACAGCTGGAAGCTGTAAGAAAACAAGCGACAGAAATGTGGGAATGAGAGACAGTGGCAATGGTTACAGGCAGAGAGCACTGTAGGGACCCAGAGAGTAGACAGGACACATGTAAAGACAGAACCAACGAGATGATGGTGAATCAGGGGTAAGTTTACCAGGCTGAAGCTCAAGGAGAGGAAGGAATGGGAACATGGAGCGAAAGGAAGCTTTCCACAAGTTAAAACAGTGTGCAGTTGGACTCCCAGGAAGAGGAGAGAGAGAGCAGGCAGGAGATGCATGAAAACACAACGACAGAGTATTTTCCAAAGATAATAAAAGATGCCAGATCTCAGATCCAGGAAACTCAGAGACCTACAAGCAAGAGAAGTGCCAAATAACCAACCCAAACAATTCTAAAAAGACTTCATAACTAAACCTACTTCATTCAAACTGCTGAACATCAAAAAATAATCTTTGAAGGGAATTGGAGCAAAGGGGCACATTAAGAACAAATTGAGACAAACAACAGAGTTCTCAACAAAAGTTATGCACGTTAGAGGATAGTGGAGAAATAACACTAATGTGCGGAGAGAAAGAGAACACAGACCTTTACAATGAAGAACTCTTAGACGAACAAAAGCTGACATATTCCATTGCCAGCAAAATGAACAAGAAGCATTAAAAAACAGTCTGAAGGCAGAATAAGTTTGATAGCAGAATGAATCTTTGATTCTACAAGGACAAAAATCAAAAGTGGAGACAAAATGAAACCGTGAGCAAGTCTATGGCAACACAGAATCTAGTTTTAAAAAATGGACAAAAGAATTCCAATTCTATACAAGTCTTACAGGTATTTGATGAAAAGGGTATATACTTTCTTAGACATTAACTTATTGATTTATTTATGTATCCTAATTTTGCTTTTAAAAGTAATACAGAATGCATTCTGGTTATTAACCTTACCACTACTTTCCCTAGAATCATGATATTTGGTTTCATTACACGACCCATTTATTTTAACCAGGACCACCTGTGTGACCACTGGAACGCAACTACCCACTGGAGCTTGTGGAATCACCAGTGGTACCCACTGAGGCAATAACCCCCTCTCCCCGAAACTATCATCAGCAAATACTCAACAGCGAGGAGCAGAGTCACATGAGCTTCTCCTCCATCCACACCTGACCGCTGATGGGCCCATTCCTGTGCAGACCCAGCGTAGACTGCTGTAAGTGGGTCTAATGGCTAGATGGTGCCCAGATGATGGCATTTTGCTACCATTGTCCCTATTTCAGAGCTCTTAACATTCTTTCTGTCTCCTCTTCTGCAATTTTCCCAAGTCTTTGAGAGAATGGTACAAATGTCTATTTTTAGAAAGTCTTTCCTTTCTTTCTTTCTTTCTTTCTTTCTTTCTTTCTATGTGTGCATGTACCCATGCATACAGGTGCCATGGAGGCCAGAGGAGGGCATCAGATCCCCTGCGGAGCTGAAGTTACAGATATTTGTGAGCTACTGAGCATGAGTGCTAGGAACTGAACTCCAGTTCTCTGAAAGAGCAGTGTCTTAGTTTCTATTGCTGTGAAGATACACCATGAGCACAGCAGCTCTTGTAACAAACATTTAATTGTGGCTGGCTTACAGTTTCGGAGGTGTAGTCCATTATCATCATGGTGGGACATGGTGGCATGCTGGCAGACATGGTGCTGGAGAAGTAGCTGAGGGTTCTAGATCTTGATCTGTTAGCAATAGCAGAAGACTGTGTGGCATCCTTGGAGCAGCTTAAGAATATGAGACCTCCAAGACCACTATGGGTTCACCCACTGAAGCAGTCTGCCTGAGCTAATGGGAGCTCACCTACTCCAGTTGGACAGGGAAGAAACAAGCATGGTCCAAACTAGAGCCTTTGGATGTGGTTGACAGTTGCATGGCTGGGGCAGACTGAGGAACCACGGGAAGAGGCACCAGGATTTACCCCTACTGCTTGTACTGACTTTTTTGGGAACCTGTTCTCTTTGGATGGATATCTTTGCTCAGCCTAGATATAATAGGGAGTGCCTTGAACATTACCCAGAGCAATGAGCCTTACCCTCTCTAAGGAGAGGATGGGAGTGAGGTGGGGGTGGTCACTGGAGGGAATAGGGGGAGGAAGAGAATGGGAATTTGGATTGGTATGTATAATGAAAAAAGATGGCTTGTTTTCTTTTTTAAGAAAAAAAAAAAAGAATACAAGACCTCAAAGTCCACCTCTACAGTGACACACTTCCTCCAACAAGGCCACACCTCCTAATACTGCCACTCCCTATGGGCCAAGCATTTTAACACATGAATCTATGGGGCCATTCCTATTCAGACCACCACAAGAGCTTAAACAGGGCAAAGATGTCACAGGGTGTGGTGATTTGAAAGAAAATGGCCCCACAGGACACTATTAGGGGGTATGGTTTTGTTGGAGAAGGTATGGCCTTGTTGGAGGAAATGTGTCACTGTGGAGTCAGACTTTGAGGTCTCATATATGCTCAAGCCACACCCAATGTCTCAGACTACTTCCTGTTGCCTGCTAGTCAAGATGCAAGGACTCTCAGCTACTGTTCTAGCACCATGTGTGCCTACATGCTGCCTTACTTCCTGCTTTGACAATAATGGACTAAACCTCTAAACTGCAAGCCACCACCACAATTAAATGTTTTCCTTTGTAATAATTGCCATGGTCATGGTATCTCTTCACAGAAAGGGAAATCCTAGCTAAGACAGAGGGGAAATAGTTATCCATATTCCTTATAAAAATAGTTTTAGACATTCTTAACAAATGTTGGCTATGTGAATTCAGCATTGTACAATAATGATGCATAATGAATAGTGGGGTTTAGGCTGGAAGGAAAGGATGGTTTGTAATCAGATAGCATCGGTGTAGCTCATCACATTAATAGAATAAAGCCATATGCACACGAAGTTTTGATAAACTCATATTCTTGTTTATTTAATGTGTGGGTGTTTTACTTGCACTTACATGTATTTACAACATGTATACCTTGTGCCCAAGGAGGCCAGAAGAGGACATTAGATGCTCCTAAGACTAGAGTTACAGAGAGTTAATGCTGGTATGTGGGGGCTGGGAAGTAAACCTGGGAGCCTGGGTTCTCTGGAAGAGCAGGAAGCGCTCGTAACAGCTGAATCAGCTCTCCAACAACTCATCTTTATTTAAACAAACAAACAAAAATCTTCTAGCAAACTAAAAATCAAAGACAGCTTCTTCATCTGGACAAAAGGCATTAAAGAAAAGCCCACAGATAAAGTCACACCGAGTGATAAAAAAACAAATTCTTTCTCCTTATGCTTGAGAACAAATCTAAGTTGTTCTCTGTAACGACTCCTGACTGACATTGTACAGGAGTCTAGACAACATCAAGGGGCAGGGCGGGGCGGGGACGGACGGACAAGGCACAGATGTGAAAGACCACAGACAGCACTTTTAGAAATGTAGTTTCTCCACTTGGTACAACGTCTTCTGCTCTGCCTAGCGATCATGGGATACACAAAAGAGAACATGACCTTTGGGACTAGTGTGTAAATCCCACAAGGTGACTTGATAAAATGTCAATATGTAAAAATCATTATTGTCAGGGATGGTGGTACATGTTTTTAATCCTAGCACTTGGGAGGCAGAGGCAGGAGGAGCTCTGTGAATTTGAAGTCAGCCTGGTCTACAGAGAGAGCTCCATCCAGGGCTACAATGTGAGACCCTGTCTCAAAAAAAGTGATTTATACATCATACTTCATAAATAAGCAAACAAAAGTTAAAACATATTATATATGTATGTCCTTACTTTGAATTATTGGGGGTTGAATGTAGGACCTCATGGATGCTTGGTAAATACTCTTATCACTAAGTTATGTTCCCAGCCACAACTTAGAATGCAGAAAGCATCAGAATGGGATAAATACTTGAGATAAATTTAGCAAACAGCATGCAAGACTTGTACACTAACAACTGCAAAACATGGCTAAGAAAGGAATGCAACCTGTGCTAATCAAGCATTGTCCTGTGTTCATGGCTCAGAAGATGGCAATATTGTTGAGATGCAGGTTACCACCTCACTGTGAGTAGGAAGTCCTGGGCCACTGCTCAGCACTTCCCTCCTGGAGCCTCCAGTCTACCTCCTTCTGCATAGAGGATGTTTGATGGCAACGTGATGTAGGCAAGTTTTCTTCTGGTCTTACGGCCTGACATTCTAGATAACTCTCGTACCCGATGGCCATCTCTCTCTCTAGATTTGAGGAATTTTATGTTGTATTTTATCAAATATATTATATTCAATATATATTAAATTCTTGTGTGTTCATATGTAATTTTTATTTACCTTTGTTATTATATGAATGTTCTAACCCATCTGCCTGGTCTTCAATACCTGATATTGTATCTACCTCTGATCTATTCTCTTGTGAGGCTTTCCACCAAGCATTGAAAATGTTGGTTTTATGGGTGTGTGTATGGTGTGCGTGTCTAGGTCCCTTTGTGCCTGTACATAGGCACACATGCAAATGCATGGTGAGGTTAGAAGCTGATATTGGATATCTTGCTCATTTTCTCACTGCTTTAATTGTTTTTCAGAGTTTCTCACAGGTTCTGGAGCTCACCAGTTCAGCAAGACTAGCTGGCCAGAAACCCGGGCTTCTCCTTTCTCTGCCTCCTCAGCATGGGGATTACAAGCACATGGCTTTTTCATGGCTGCTGATAGCTGTCCAGCCTGGTCCGTGGAGTTTTTCATTTGACTTACTATGTTTTCATTTCTAAAATTTCAGTTTGATCTTCCCTGTGGTTCCCTTTTCATTGAATTCCTCTTCCATACCTTGTACTGATTTGTTTGTTTCATTTGGTTGCTGTCATAGGTAGTCTTCTATTGCTGTGAAGAGACACCATGACCACAGCCATTCTAAAAGGAAAGCATTTAACTGGGGCTTTCTTACGGCTTCCGAGGTCTAGTTCATCATCCTCACGGTGGGACATGGCAGTGTGCAGACGGACCTGGTAGTTGAGCGTTCTTCAATCTGATCCACAGGGAACAGGAGGGGAAGTACTCTGGGCCACACCTTCTAATCCTTTCAAATAGTGCCACTCCCTGGTGACCACGTATTGACATCGTGAGCCTATGGAAGTCATTTTGACTTAAGCCACCATGGTTGTTTATTTGTGATCATCTTAACTCAATCAGGAGTTTATATCATGTTTGATTTCATTTAACATTTTTATGATTTTGAAAAATTATTTGTCTGTGATTTTCATCTAATTCACCCTCATTGGAATCTGTTGCAGTGAAAGTGTTGGTTTTCAACGGCGTCACACGGCCCTGCCCTGTCCTGTTTCTGTATTTCTGTGCTGGACCTTGCCCGTCTGGAGTTAGGCTACTAGCTGGACTTTATTTATTTATTTGTTTTGTGGGTTTTTTTTGGAGACAGGGTTTTTTTTGTTTGTTTGTTTTGTTTTGTTTGTTTGTGGTTGTTTTTTTTTAATAACCATGCTGTCTGTCCTAGAATTCGCTCTGTAAATCAGGCTGACCTTGAACTCACAGAGATCCACCTGTCTCTGCCTCCCAAGTGCTGGGATTAAAGGTGTGCACCACCATCGCGTGGCTGGACTTTATTTTTTTATCACCTGTATTGTCTCCGCTGAAGTATTTTTAGTGTTGAAGTGGGACTAGATTGTAGTGGGACTGAGGTATCATTCCTTCCAGGATTAACGGGTAGAATTCACTAGCTACACCTTCAGCCTACGTGCTCAGGTCTGGCGACAATTGCGGCAGTCACAGGAAGTGAGCTACTAATTGCAGAAACCACCCAGCAGGTGCATCTGGATACCCCGGTCTGCTCTTTTGATTGGTTCGCATGGTTCTGTGTCTCTCTTGGTTTCATACTCTTAAGTGTTTTGAGGGGATGCCTTGGGGTTCAGAGTTGTAGTTCTGTGGAGGTTTTTTTTTTGTTTGTTTGTTTGTTTTTTGTTTTTTGTTTTTTGTTTTTTTTTACAATTCCCAGCAGGGAAGTTTGGCTGTAGTTTCTCTTGGATCTGGTCCCTCCATGGCCCAATGTAACAGGTATTATTTGGAGGATGGCAGGCACTGGGGGATTTCCTAGTTCCTGCTTCATGTGGATTATGAGTCTGTTCCCCATTTTTTTCCTATTTTTGCTTCTAGGGATTTCTCTCATCTTTTGTTTCTGTACTCAGAGTTGGCAGGTCAGGGGCTCCTCACCCTCCTTCTGATGCTCTGGTTTTTTGCTCTAGGTTAAAGGTTGTTGTTTTCCTCATGAATCTAGAATGCTATACACCTGTATTCCATCTAGTTTCTCATAGCTGCTGTTTATTGCAGTTTCCCCTGCCTTTCCATGCTTCTCACCTCTTTTTGCAGCCAAGGATCCGACGTTTCCTTTTAAATTTGTAGAGGTACAGGTCTGGAGAGATGTCGCTTCCAGAGGACCTGGGTTCAATTCCCAGAACCCACATGGCAGCTGGCAGCCATCTATAACTCCACTTCAAAGAGATGCCATCCTCTTCTGACCTCTACAGGCAGTCCGCAGGTAATGCACAGACATCCACACAGGCATACACTCTCCACACACATTTTAAAAGACCGTAAGAAAAGCATTAAAGAAGAAATAAGTGGGGAAATACAGCCTGTTTCTATTTCATCATCTTCAAGGCATCTTCTCCAGGCCTGTTTCTATTGACTGATTTTTCTCTTTGCTCTATGAATCACATTCTGATTTATATGTGTAATAATTTCTTACTGTAGTCTATACATGATTATTGTCATGTAGTTGAATATCTAAAATTTTTCCTTAAAAGAATTTTTAGATTCCAGTGTGGCTTGTGCTTAAGTTACTTACCTATCAGAAATGAATTTGGGCCTGGTTTCAGTGCTGAATTGGGTTAGTTTAAGCCCTTTACTCTAGGGATAATTTCACTTTACTTTGTGGTCTGCTCCAGATTAGGTGTGAAATCAATCCTCATAGCCCCATGTATGAGGAACTGCTCAGTTCACCACTTAGTGTTGCTTAGCCCAGCTGTGTAGGGCTCTGCGCTACAGGAGTACAAGACATTATTCAGCAACTGCTTTAATCTGTGCAAATTTGGGAACTCTTTCTCTGCCTGGCTCCCTGTCTCTGGTACTCTGCCATACAGGTTCCAGGTACTAAAGTCTGCTTGAACTTGGTCTCATCTCTGCTTGAATGTCCCTTGATGTTCCTCATTCCAGAATGTGGTATGGGAAGAAATTGGAGCTGTCTAGTAAGAATTATTTGATTTGTTTCCCTTCTTTTGGGAGCCCCAGCTTTTCATTGTCTTTTTCCCAAAGTCTGAAACCATATTTCACATATTTTGGCCAATTTTCTAGTTATTTATCAGTTCTGGTACCAGGTGTTCTTTGTGGTGGAAACAGAGATCATAGATGGCTTTAATTTTAAAAGCTTTTGTCTGTATGCTGTTTATATACTGTTATATATCAGCTTCCATACATACATCGATATGTACATCGATAACATCTTCATGATCTCAGGAACTGTCAGTTGGGATAGATTCCTATTGACTGATGGGCATCCATCCACCCTTCCCACTCAAAGACACCATTTTAGAGGTGTCCGTATTTTCAAATAAACGATGGCCATATGTCTAACTTCCGGAATTGCTTAATCAGAATCAGTGTGCTAAGAACATTCTTTGCAACAATGTTGGCAGGTGGGAGAGGAGACACAATATAACAGGTCACTCAGAAGTGACACTGGTTTTCCTGGTCCTGCGCTTATCAGTAGGACCCCAGGGATGCTTGCCACAAATGTTTTCTTCTAATCCCCTTGCCACCCCTGACTATCACTACTATTATTCCAATTTTCCAGTTGAGCCACCTGAAGCTCCGAGTGGGTCAGAAATCAATAACTAGAGTCAGAACTGCCACGCTGCAATACCTCCTGCTTACTTTACCCTGGAATTTTCTGGAAAATTCTAGAACATTTTCATTTCTGGGCTTTAGTGGAATTGTTTCCCATTTTCCAAAACAGGTACAGATATTTTCAAGTTCTATAATTTTTTTGGTCATTTTTTTCCTGGCTTTGCATTTTGAAAATATTTTTAACTTTAGGTTTTTAACTTAGTAGTGATAGCCACCTTTCCCATGCTGTATGCTATTTCTTTAAAACAGATTCTTTGATTTAATGTCCTCAGTAGAACTACCGAGACAAAGAGATGCCTATATACTTCGTAAAATAGAATAAAATTCTCATGTAGTTTATCAACAATGCCTCAGAATTCTAGCAGCTCTATGGGACATTATTTTTTAGTTGCTATCTTTGGGTGAGGCAAAGTTTCAAGACGTCTAGTGGTGGAATTTGAGGTACAATGACATATGGGCAGAGGAGATATTTTTGGGAGCAATCCCTTTCCTGTACCTCTCAAATCCCTCACAGACCCCCCTCTCTCCTCAGGCCAGCCCCTCCTGCACATGTTGAGGGGGGAATGGGCTTGGGGCACCACTGCCAGGATCCGGCTGATCTATGTTCTTGCCTGACACTCGGCAGCTGTCGTGGAGGCGTGGGCTGCAGGCGCTGTTCCCCATGGGCCGTGTGCAGGCCTCAGGCCGGGGAGCCTTTCCCGCCTAATCCAAGGGGCACTGGCAGCAGGGAGGGAGACAGCTGGGTGTAACTGATCTGCAAAGGGATGGAATGGTGCAGGCCTCCCATTGCTGAGCTGGGCTGTCTGCAGGCTGCCCACCCCAGCCCTGAGCTTTTAACCCTTCCTTCGCTTTCTTTTCTCTCCACTCCATCCTGGGAGTTGATGCCATCCTCTTCAGAAATGTTCTAGGGAGGCCCTCAAGGAGCTGACTTCCATGGCTAGGTCTGCAAAATACTCATCCATTTACATAGTAATCCATTTACATTTACCTGTGCAGAAAACAGTGGAGCGGGACCTACTGGAGAGCTCTCTGTCTTAGGAAAAAAGGTTCCCGGAAGCCCCATAGCTGACCAGCAATAGAGGCTGTGGCCAGAGCAGAGAGGATGTGCTGGGTGGGTGGAAGACTCCACAGTAGAGGTGTGCTAACACCAGGGCTGGGGGCTCTTTCTCCACTGTGGAGGTGTGCTAACACCAGGGCTGGGGGCTCTTTCTCCACTGTGGAGGTGTGTGCTAACACCAGGTCTGGGGGTTCTTTCTCCACTGTGGAGGTGTGTGCTAACACCAGGGCTGGGGCTCATTCTCCACAGTGGAGGTGTGTGCTAACACCAGGTCTGGGGGCTCTTTGTCCACTGTGGAGGTGTGTGCTAACACCAGGTCTGGGGGCTCTTTCTCCACAGTGGAGGTGTGTGCTAACACCAGGTCTGGGGGCTCTTTCTCCACTGTGGAGGTGTGTGCTAACACCAGGTCTGGGGGCTCTTTCTCCACAGTGGAGGTGTGTGCTAACACCAGGTCTGGGGGCTCTTTCTCCACTGTGGAGGTGTGCTAACACCAGGTCTGGGGGCTCTTTCTCCACAGTGTAGGCATGTGCTAACACCAGGTCTGGGGGCTCTTTCTCCACTGTGGCTCAGTGTGGGGAGACCTTGGGTGTGCCATGCTCTCTCCCAGAGGGTCATTTCTGAAAATGTGGAGCTTAAAGAAGACGATATTCATGAAAACGTGGAGCTTAAAGAAGAAGACAGTCTGGAAGATGACTCAGCAGGTAAAGTTGCTGAGGACCTGAGTTCAATGCTTGGAATCTACATGGTGATAAGAGAGAATAGAGTTCCCAAGGTGTCCACTGACCTCCACATGCACACAGAGACCAGAGACCACACACATATAATATATATACATATATACATTACATATATATAATATATTGTATGATATAAATATATATATATATATAAGTGCATGTGTGTATGAGACAAGCTTTTCACTTCTCACATAGTCATAGCAATTCATTAAACCCATTAAATGTTTTCTACAAGCCAGAAGTATGAGGAAACTAAGTCTTGGTCAGGATAAATCAGACAAACAAAGCCACATTCTGATCCCACAGTCCAGTCTCTTCTAGTGCTTCCTGCTCCCTCGTCATCTCTAACCATCTGTAACCAGTGCCTCTGTCCAGGAGAAACAGAGGCAGGATGACATGGTTGCCTGGGGCACATAGCTAACACTGAGTCCTAAACCTGCAGGATGGGGTGAGTCACGGCTGGTCAGGTCCTGTGCTCCTGCTTCTCTCTTGTCCTGGACCCAGCTGGGATGGAATCCCTGGCTCCGAAGCCTCTGCAGTTGTCTGGCCTTTTCCCATCCATGATCTCACTTGACCCTCATGCCAACCCAGGACACAGAACCTGTTGCTCCCCCTCACCATGAAGGATGGTGGCTGTCAGTGTCCTGTAACTTCTAACTGACCAGAGAGGACCCAGAGCTCTCTTTCCACTGCTCCCTCCAGATTCCCAGAGGCAGGGACCTCCAGCACTGCCGTACCCACCAGCTACTGGGACCCCAGCATTCCCTTGCTCTTTCCTGAGAAGGAAGGCCTGAAGATGGGGCCTGTTTTAACAAGTGTGGGCTCAGCCCTGGTTCCCCTACTCTCTGGTTGTGTGCACTTCTTACTCTTACATTCCCGTTAGCATGGTGAAGATGTGGGTGGATGAAGGAATGACTGCAGGAGTCAGCCTGCATGCCCCTCTCCTGCACAGCGCATGGAGACAAGCATGCATGAACCCCAGACAGACAGAATCTAGGCCTGTGTGATGGTAGGTAGGGTGATAGATGCCGAAGGGAGCGAGTCTGTGCACTGGGGCTGTGCAGGGAAAGAAGGAACCAGCCATTCAGGTGAGACAAGGCACAGAAGCAGGAATAGATACCGTTCAGGAAGGAACAACGTTAGAACACAGGTTTGGCTGGCTCAGGGTAGCCTCTGGCCAGAGGGGTGCGTGTGTGTGTGTGTGTGTGTGTGTGTGTGTGTGTGTGATGACAAATGGGGGATGAGCAGCAAGCCTTGAGGGCTTTAGAAAATGGACTTTCCAAGGGCACTAGAGATGGGCTGGTTCCCCCACCATGCTGACTGTCCAGTGTTGCCCACTTTCATCCAATCCCTTGGTAGCCCAGATCCCTGGGCAAGGGGCCTGGGGCAGCTGGGGGAAGGTGCAGTTCCAGCTTGGAAGAGACAGCTGTGCAGGCCTCCTGCCTGTTGCAGGGGATTAACTGACACAGCCACAGTGTGTTGGGGGGCACCTGGCTCTCCAGTTCTGCTAACCCCATCCTCTATTAACTCCTTACTGTCCAGACTTTTCACCATCCAGCTTACCGGCAGACTCGTTTCTCTGTGATCTTTGTGTTGGAGACACAAATCAGTAAAGAGCCACGGCCATGTCTACCCAGCCAGAGGAACTTGGCTCCATCATAATCCCTCCTTGCTCCAGCACATATCCTCTGGGACTCTGGACTTCTCTCTATCTTAACTTTCATTTCAATCCACTGCTTTCCACGAAGAATAAATCCTTCTATGACCACAAGACCTGTCTTTTCTTTGTCCTCAAACTTCTCAGTAGCATCTTCTTCACCGTCTCTGTTTCCTACCAAGACTCCATCCACCACCAGACATGTTTTCTTCTTCCTGGGCACGCAGGTGGACTACATCTCCCAGCTTCCCTTGCAGTTAGTTGTGACCATATGCCTTTGTTCAGGACTGTGTAGTGAGAACAGCAGGAAGTAATCCTCTTACCATTTACTGCAGCATCCTCTCACTCCTATGAAGCATGGTCCCTGAGCTCTCAGGCCCAGCTCTGGCAGAAGTGGGCAGAGCTACTGTGAGAGAGTTGGCTGGGCCATATGGTTCCGGAAAGAGGAACCAGGGTCTCTAGATGATCCCGGACACAAAGTTGTAGCTTTTCAGGCCCACCTATTTTGAAAGGATTTTTGGTTGTTTGTTTGTTTTTGGTATTTTTTTTTATTTTGTATACAGGAGGGGAAAATAAATTTCCATTATGTTTAAATCAGAGAAAAGACATTGCACATGCACGTGCATGCACACACACACACACACACACACACACACACACACAGAGGAATTTAGTTTCCCATCTCCTCCATCTTTTCATGTGGACAACCACGGAAAGACTGGAACTTGGAGCAGAGCATATCACCAGTTGACAAAATGGGCTGATAAAGTTAAACATTTTATTTCAACTTGAAACCATTCCTGAGTTTGTCATCTGTCTTCCACAAATGACCAAAACCTCAAGACCTTGGGGAAATGCAAAAGATGGGCCACATAGGGAGTGCAAAATCCTTGGGGACCTAGACTTGGAGCTGACAGGAGTGACAGGCATGGCGAGGAGAGGGTTAAGTAATCTGTGCACGGGATTGGCTCCCCTCCGTGAGGGCACTAAAATCAGCATGTCGCCTCCAATTTGCTGCGGCCTGACCTTGAACGTGAATCATTCCATCACAATGTCCTCATTGATTTCCACAGGAAGAGGATTAAGCCCTGAAAATCATGGCTGGGAACCTGAGCCTGCACCAAGGAGAATGGGATGGCTCCGCAGCTCAAAGCCCCCTCGCGTTTGAAAAGACGTCATGGGGTTTGCAGGCTGGGCAGCCACCCTGCTTGACCACCAACCCTCTGAGTGAGTGGGTTGGTTGTGGCCTTGTTTCTCCACCAGTGGCACATGTGGCTTCTGGATTTGTCTGGTTTTATGTCCCGTGCTGAGTGAGAAAGAATTGGGGGGGTGTTGTTGCATATGTCCCTGGAGTCCTGGCTCTAGTCTGATCCATTCATCTTGTGCACAACCATGCCCACTGAAGTCCTGGGAACCAAAGCTGCCATTGAGGTACTTGGCTAGAATAGCCAGGTAGGGTCATTCTCGGCTGTGAAAACCCTTCAAAGGCATGAGACTGTGTGTCCCACATACTGGCAATGAAGGAGGTAGTTTCTGGGGGAACCTACCCATAATTTGCCTTTTTCATGTAACATATGCTGGAAAGCCCAAAATGTCAGTACATGAGAGTAGTGCACAGCAGTCTCTAGTGTGGCTCTTGTTCCAGCTTATTTCATTGTTCCCCGCTGATAGCTCGCTGTGACCACATGCCTCTGTTCAGGACAGTGTGTAAGGAGAACGGCAGGACGTAGGAACCTACCATTGGTATCTGCTCTCAAACTTGGGACTGTGTTACTGCCTGCACCCTGGCTTGGGTTTCTTTGTTGGGTTCCTGTTTTAGATGCTTTTTCCTACTAGAGCTGCTACAGAAAAAAAAAAAAATCAAATCACAGGCTTAGGGCCTTAAAGCAATGCAAATATATGCTCTCACAGTTCTGGGGTCCTGGCCTCTTTGCCCTTGGTTTGAGCCTGGTAAGGCCAGAAGGCTTGTGTTCTTCCTGGAGGCTCTAAGGAAAAACCACTTTGTGTGAATGTGTGTGCATGTGTACATGTGTGTATGTGATTGTGTGTGTGTTTATGTGTACACGTGGGAATGTGCGCATATGTATACGTGTATGTATGTATTGTATATGCTGCCTTAGCCATGGTGTTTATCACAGCCATAGAGAAGTGACCAAGAAGCCTAGAAGCCACCTTTGAATTCACTTTCTAGAAGCCGCCTGGGTGTCCCCACTTCCTCCTCCTTTGAAGAAGCTCACTCCATCCTCCATGTCTTTATCTCCTCTCTGACTCTGGCCTTCCTGCCCCCTTTCTAAGGACCCATTTGAGTAATCCATACTAATGGCCTCATCTCAGCCACACCTGGAAAGACTTTTTGTCATGTAAGATGGCAACCTCGTCACAGGTTCCAGGGACATGCCGTATCTCTTTGGAGGGCCACAACCAAGCTACACTAGTTGCTTAAAAGCATTGTGACATCTCAAAAGATTTGCTTCTCAACCAGCTTTCTGAATTCTGTGCACGCTCACGTCTGCACTGTGGTCTTGTTTCTTGGTGCTAACTGGATACCACTACCTGTGGTCTCTGTCCTCATTCCTTGCTGTCTACTCCACAGTGTGGGGCACAGTTATGGAGTCCTCACCCTCATGCCCCACAGTACAGATCAGGATTCATGATCTGTTTGTCCTTTTCTGACATGTTTCAGCCTGGAGTAGTTGGTCCTCCCAGGAGTCATCCGACAGTGGAGCTGGGAGTGTGAGCCGGAAGGCTGGGGACAAGGGCAGGCAGTAGTGGGTTCCTGGGTGGGAGCTGAGGTACAGTCAGGCAAGCTGTAGAAGTCCACCCGACCCCTGGGGCCCTCAGAGATGGTCTTCTTCATAGCTGATGCTCTCCTGTATCCGAGGCAGGCCTGGCATCCCCAGAGATGCTTGCAAGACTTCTCAGAGTTTATTGATACATGAACAAAATACAGAAGCGTTACAGAGGCAAAGCAGATGTAGGGACCATCCTGACACAGCGTCTTTACCCCATAGGGGCATCAGGGCAATACTGGGACCGGAACAGCATCAGGTCATGACCTTTGAGACCCCAGTAGCACAAAGCAGTGCAAAGAGGAGGGTATCTTCAGAGTGGCATGTGGACAGGAGCTCTGGCCCTGGCTTTGGGGGGAGCACTTTGGTTTGGAGACAAGACTCTGACAGACACTCAGGGCCACTTGGGCTACACACTCATAGGCCGCATTTTCACAGACAGACACTCTCCATCAAAGTGCCAGACAGCACTGAGACCGGAATTGGCTGAGCCGCAAACACATATGTAGGCCCTAGCACAGACACACTTGACATGCCCTTGGAGAAAAGGCACAGAACTTCAGGCTGGAAGCCACCTACAACCTAGAGCTACTTAGAAGGGTGTCATGGATACCTGGGCCCTGTTGAGGAGACAATCTATCATACATCTACAAAGCTGGCTTGAGGGTGAGCATGTGACACACAGAGGCACAGGCCTGGACCTGCTCCTCTAAATTCCAGAACATCAGGGAACCCTCTGAGGCTACAGAAGTCTAGACTACTCCACAGCCTCTGAGAAACCCTCATAGCTCTCCAAGGCTCATCCTCTTTGATTTGGGAAGCCTGAATGTTACCTGAATCCCTTTTCCTTCCACTGTGCTCCTCCCATTGTTAGGACAGCCAGGAAAAAAAAAATGAAGCCACCACATGTGAGTCTTAAGACAGCACTGGTTCCATTTTGATTTCACTGTGTCAGGAAAGTCTCAGTCCCTCCACCAAAACCCAGGCCAGAGTCACAGTTACACTAGGCCTTCAACTACTGGGTGTGCAGCTCCATCCTGACCTCAAGTCATGTAGGCTTGGGTTCTAGAAGCCCTGAGAAATGGCAGTTTCCCACAAGCAGGTCTCCTCCCAAAGAGGGAGCCAGGATTGACAAGTGGGGCCTACTCTGGTCCCTTGTGGATGCTGTTCACCATCTCACACACAGAGCACAGACAAGCTCTCTCCCCTTAGTCACCTAGGCCAGCAGGAAGGAGAACATGAGAGTGGTAGGGGTGGCCCAGACAGCCCTGACACCCAGGCCTCAGGACCACTGGCAGGCACAGTCCGTAGGCTCCTGTACTGTGTAGGGCACCCAGGTGGCATTGGTGGCACAGAAGAGCTGCACAGAGCGACGCTGCAGTCCCACCTCACGGCAGCACTTGCAGAAGCGGGCATAAGTGTTGATATTGTGGTTGTAAATGCTGGCAGAAGGGCACCTCCCATCACAAGACACCAGGTTCACCTGGAAAATAAGCATGGCAGCAAGGCAGTCTGGGAAAGATCTGCCTCCCCATTCCTGCCACCTCCCCCGAGATGCCCATCCCCCATTCCTTCCACCCCCTGAGATATCTATCCCCTATTCCCTCCGCCCCCTGAGATACCCATCCCCCATTCCCTCCACCCCCTGAGATACCCATCCGCCATTCCCTCCACCCCCGAGATACCCATCCCCCATTCCCTCCACCCCCGAGATACCCATCCCCTCACGCACAGGCGTGTTACTCCTGCAATCGTTCTTGCGGATGGTCATGCGGATGGTCACCTTTTTGCAGGAGCGCCCATCTTCCTTACCTGGTAAGGGCAGGGTAGGTACAACAGTTATGCCCCAGACTGGCATCAGGATGGGACAGCCTGGTACCCACAAATTAATGTCCCTTTCCATCAAGGGGAAACTCTTTCAACCCAATGCCCTAGAACAAAGGAGGCACCAAGAAGGGCAGCGGCATGAGCAAGTGAGACAGAGGAAGACACATGAACGGCCAGACAGAGCCTCGGGGCTCTGCACCATAAGATCCGAGATGAGGGCAGCCACACTTATTTGTCACCCTGCTAGAGCCCCTGGATACAGTGCCACACTCTGCCTGAGTTCCAGTGTTTCTGCTCTGAGAGGGCATCTCACAGTAAGATTCTGTCGTGAGTGGAAACCTCAGGCCCAACTAGGATGCTCCACACAGCAAGACCCATGGGGGTTCCACAGCTCTCAAGTGGGGGTCAGGGATGGAAACTAGCAGTATAGAGTTTCTTCTGTCTGGATCACAGCTCTCCCAGATGGCCACTCAGGAGACCTTATCTCACCTCACCTCCGTGAGCAGTTTTCTCCAATACCCCCTACAAAAACCCCAGTGAGACCCCTCCTAGATCTTCTCTTCTGCACTGGTGGGGGAGGCTGCTCATTCATTTCAAGAAGAAGCCATGTAGCCTCCACCAGAGACAGACGTGCCAGAACCTTGATGGTAAGCCACAGCTACATGGCGATACATAGATGAATAGAAATGGGTTAATTTAAGATATAAGAGCTAGCCAGAAATATGCTTAAGCCATTGGCTGCAAGCAGCTTCTTTATTAACCAATAAAAGCAGCACACATACAGAAGGACCTCCCACACCACTGCACTTCCCTTCCTCAGCTCTCTCTGGTGCCTCCTTGGCCTATTCTGTCTCAGGCACAATCTGTTTGTTTACAGAGGCACATCTGTAATTGTACTATGGAAGCCTAAACTTGTAAGCTTTGGAGCCCACATCTCCAGGGCCTCCTTCACTGCAGGGTGAGTTCTGTTCTCAATGCCAATATTCTCTTTCAGACCTCAATACAGATGGGCAGTTGTGGATTCTGGTTTGATGACCCCCTCCAGATTCTTTATGACTTGGACCCTGCAGAACTCAAAGCTGCCACCCTGTAATCTACTATACCCATTCTTCCACCACCCTCGAAAGTGGCATCCATAAAGGTCTTTACACTATGGCCACAGCTCCTGAGTCAGTGGCTGGCACACAGTAGCACTCACTAGATACCTGCTAGAGGCAGATGGACTTGCCCTTAAGCCCACTGAGTCTACAAGAAATCAACTGAATAGAATCCCTTCTCTTAACTTCTGAGACTCAACAGAGAAGAAGGAGAATTGAGGGTTACCCTAGCCATGGCCCTGTGGGTACTGGAGTGAGCAAGGCTGAGTGTCCAGTAGGAGAAAGCAATGGTGGCCTTAGACATGGATGAATATCAGATGAGCTGTGGAAACTCAGGAGATATGGCTCAGTGCCCAGCAAGCATGTGGGCTAACTGGCCTTCACCAGATGCAGGGAATCTCCCCTTCCATTACCCCCAGAGCTTAGAGCCACCTAGAAGGGACACTTGAAGATAGCCATGTGTCTACCTGCCTCCCATCCTACGTGCTTCTGAGACAAGTAACTGAGTAGCAGTGGACACTAACCCATGGAAGAGGAGTAGGTTTAATAGGGACCATGGGAAAATAAGCTGAGGAAACTGAGCAGAGGGGTGTAGGCCTCAGGCTACATGTGGGGACACAGAACATTCAGGAAGCATGAAGGTATGGGTCATAGATCAGCCAGTTGAGGTCTGGAGTAGATCTTCCCTGTAGTAAGTGATGTGTACATAAAGGGGCTGAAAGTCTATGGTCCTTGGGACACAGGGTCTGAGCATTCTAGAAAGTCAAGTATGTAAGCAAAGATCACAAGACTGGTTGGTCCATTCAAGTGTATGTGGTTAAGACGCTGGTTCCAAGCATCCAGGGTTCCAGAATCAAAGTGTGAGACAGAGGTTTCCCTCTGCCAGTCAGGGGTCTGGAAGCCTAAGCCTCCACAAGGAGGCACCTTCAAGACTAGGGCGATGAAAGGAGACAGAGACAGAGACCCACATTGGAGCACCGGACAGAAATCTCAAGGTCCAAATCAGGAGCAGAAGGAGAGAGAACACGAGCAAGGAACTCAGGACTGCGAGGGGTGCACCCACACACTGAGATAATGGGGATGTTCTATGGGGAACTCACCAAGGCCAGCTGGCCTGGATCTGAAAAAGCCTGGGATAAAACCGGACTCGCTGAACATAGCGGACAATGAGGACTACTGAGAACTCAAGAACAAAGGCAAGGGGTTTTTGATCCTACTGCACGTACTGGCTTAGTGGGAGCCTAGGCAGTTTGGATGCTCACCTTACTAGACCTGGATGGAGGTGGGTGGTCCTTGGACTTCCCACAGGGCAGGGAACCCTGATTGCTCTTTGGGCTGACGAGGGAGGGGGACTTGATTGGAGGAGGGGAAGGGAAATGGGAGGCGGTGGCGGGGAGGAGGCAGAAATCTTTAATAAATAAATAAATTTTAAAAAAAGACTAGGGTTCATGGCGACATAAGAGAACCATGAGGGGGACAGAGTCTTCATTAGGGACAGAAGGAAGCAGATGGCTTCCTGACTGGACTGGCTATTGTCTTTTATCTCCAGCAAGAAGCAGAGGCCTGGTATTGGGACAAATCTCATGAGCATGTGACTTCTGGCCACCTAACTGTTTGTGTCAGTGCCATGACCTTCAACTGGTGGGTCATTCCTTCTTCTACTCGCCCTGAGAGCTACCATAGATACCAGGCTGGTAACACAGCCTCTTGGCCACCTATGTGCCCCCCACCCTCACACACTGCACCCCAGTCTCCACCCCATGCTCACTTACATGTCCTACAGCATCCTTCCAAGGATGGTACCACAGAGCCACCAACCTAGAGGAAGAAGAGGAGGAGGAGGAGGAGGAGGAGGTGGGAAATTCATGTTCCAGGCCAGGAGCCAAGATTCCAGTGAGAGGCAAAACCAGTGTTAGAGAGCTGGTCTATAATCCCAGGAGGAGATCTACAAGTTCTAGGCCAGCCTGGACTATATAGTGAGTTCCAGGCTAGCAGGAATACAAAATGAAATCTTGTCTCAAAACCCAGCTAAATAAATACTATATAAAGAGTCTAAGTTAGTCTTCCTCCCGCGGCACCCCATGGCTCTGTAGGAAAGACTGAGCCAGAGATTCTGACTTGTTAAGCAAGCACTGTACCTACTGACCCACAGTCCTGTGTGTCTGTGACCTAAAGAGTCAACAATCTTCAAATGTCTGTTGTCAATCTTCGGAAGCTTATTAGTTCAACTGGAACCCCCAATCCTCCAGGGACCCTCTTCTTTGAGGTATGTCTACACCCATAGCCCTCCACAGCAGGCTGGAAACATGTCGTCCTACCACAGGACTAAACTTCGCATGCAGGTATAAGCTTGGTACACGTATTGTAAGAGTGTGCCTATCTGCAGGCGTGTCAGTGTGTGGTGTGGGCACTGGCATGCTCAATGCACTGATGTCCCTATGGAGTATGACTGATAACAGCCTGGGGTGAGTCCTGGAACACTTGATAATGTGATTGCATGCCTTGGTGTGTGGTCACATGATGTTTGGAGATAGGGGGTGTGATTGAAAAAGATGAACATGGAGAGATGTAGGTTTGGCATGTAGTGCTGACGCAGGCTCCAGAACACAGGATTCTGACCCAGGCTCCAGCCCCCAGTAAAACATGGTACCTTGGTGTGAAGGGGAAGACACTGACCTTGGCACACTCAGTTTCATTGAGTGGGGGGCAGCTGATGGGTGAGCGGACAAGTACGGCACCCAGGGGCGTGCTGCCACAGTGATGGCGGGCACAGTCTGCAATCCAGGAAGCACCAGGCTAGAAAGCATATGGATGGGCACTGAGAACTTCTGGCCAATGGACAGCACAGCCTGAGGACATGCCCAGCTCAGGGCCCGGCTCTGCTGTTCCTCGTGAGTACCAAGCTCCAGGGTGGGGCCCAGAGAGGACCCTGCTCTTAGTGTCACTTTCCAGGACCCATTCATTCCCAGGTGGGCTTAGGGGCTGTTTACCAAGAAGAGGGAAGTGGTGCCATTGGGGAAGGTGAAGAGGCAGGACACATTCCTGCAGGAGCCACAGCAGGCTGCCAGGTCCTGTGGGTGGTCATACTCCTGGTTCTGAAGGCCAGGGCAGAGAAAACAATTTCAGCCTCATGCCCACATCCGTCCTCCTGGCATCTGATATCTTCTTGTCTCTGACAGAGTCCAGGGCTCTAGCTCAAAAAGGAGACCCACGGCCTCCCTCCCCGTGATCAGGCAGGTCTTCCATGTTTACCCAAAACCCCATTCCCACCAGCCCCAGGGAACAAGGAGGTGCCCTGCAGAGGCAACACTGTAGTCACCAACGGTGGCAGCTTGGTTCCAGACAGACCTCAGTTTGAATCTCAGTCCCTGCTGTGCTTTGGATTAAGAACTCAACTTCCCTAGGGCTCACTTTTCCCAGTTGAAAGGCGGGAATAATTCTAATCCTTTTCATTCAGTCAGTATTTATTTAGGCTTTGGTAGAAGCCAGGCTTTAACTTAGTCCCTTTGCTGTTGTTGCTACCCCACCCCAAGTTGGGCTCCTCTCCATCGGGGTCTCTTGAGGCTACTCTGATGCCTACTCTCTAGATTCCATTTTTGGAGCTGATGAGGACCCACCAGCCCAGCCCTTCTGGCTACGCGTACCCCACGTGCACCCCACATTTTCCCTACCGCCTCGCAGTGCATGTCACAAAGGACAGAGGTGATGTTGATCTGGTAGAAGCTGGTGAGGGGGTCCAGCACATCTGTGCATCTGGATGTATGGCACACACCATCTGCTGAGAGCTCTACCACCGTCTGGCCTGGCTGCATCACCCCCAACTCACGGCTCAGACACACGGGGGCTTTCACTGGTCAAGGGAGAGGAACTGTCCTGAAGAGCCCAGTCACCCACTTGGCCCTCCCAGCTGACCCACCCGAGGTTCACCACCCTAGCCCTCCCGTATCTACCCATCCCCACTTACCACACTCATACTTGGCACAGCCACACACGTTCTCCTCACTGTGCATGAACCCCTCATCCAGCTGGGACTTTTCCCACTGTGGGTGACAGAGGAAGTCAGCATTCAGAGTGGGCAGCTCAACCCCACCCTTGGGAATGGCCTGCTACTGGGCCTGCACTGGGCAGATGAAGATGGCACCCAGAAGCTCAGTCTCTCTCCCCACGGTCCAGCTTCCCGTCCTCAGAGTCCCACTTGGCTTACACCTTACCCATGCCCTAGTTTCTTTATCAGTTTCAGGGAAGAAGAATGGATGGGGAGAGGGACACAAAAAAAAATATGTCCTGGGACAACACACTCAGGGGGACCATAATCCAGAAGCCGCCCACCATCACTTTACACACACACTGTGACGGCCATGCAGCCTAAAGCCTAAAGGGCCACATGATTCTAGTCCTGGCTGTGATTTGCCAATGTCATGACCTTAATTTCAGCTTCCTTGTTCATGTAACTGAGATCATCGCAGGCTCAGTCTCCTGAACTTGTCATAACAATAAGATAATTCATTTTAAAGACCTGGGAAGGTTCAGGCCTACAGTAAGGCCTCAGCAGCTGGCACTGTGATTATCACTAGAACCACCATCATTACCACTATAACCATCTATCTACATTAGCATCATCACCACCTCCATCATCTTCACCATCCCGACCATCCTCCTACCAACTCCACATCATCACCACCTCCATCATCTTCACCACCTCCACATCATCACCGCCTCCATCATCTTCACCATCCCAACCATCCTCCTACCAACTCCACATCATCACCACCTCCATCATCTTCACCATCCCGACCGTCCTCCACCAACTCCACATCATCACCGCCTCCATCATCTTCACCATCCCGACCGTCCTCCACCAACTCCACATCATCACCGCCTCCATCATCTTCACCATCCCCACCATCCTCCTACCAACTCTGTATTAGGTTTGGTAGAGTCTCCAGGAGAAGGGAAAGAGAAGAGAGGAAAGGAAAAGAGAAGCCGACCAATAAGGGTGGGGAGAGACAGGGTCTCCATACCAGATGGCATCTGGGCACAGGGATTGTATCACAGTCACACTCTGAAAAACACAAGAGGCCATAACCTACCTCACCAGGGACGTTCAGACACTGCACTGCAGACCAGTCCCTCCTGAGGCACAACTCTAAGCCTGGTCCACCCAGGGAGGTGGGCAGAGAAATACCAGCCACTTCTTCTCACCCCCACATGCCGGGGACAGAGCACTCCCGCTTAGGTGGGCGGGAGGTCCTGACTGTCCCACTCCTGACTGGGTGTGGAGGGAAGTGAAGCTGGCAGACAGAACACGTGTACATTTCCCTTTCTCTCCCCTACGTGTGGGACCTCTCCAGGTGCAAACACCACAAGATGCAACTTCCTTGCACTTGTGTTTCCCACAAGTGGGTTCCAGCAGCTGAGTCCTGTCAGCACAGCCTTGGCCGGGTCGCTCTCCCTGTGCACAGTGGCCGGGGGCACCTGGAACTACCGGAAGGGGCACACCAGCTTTAGATTTGAGGAGCAAGGGTCTCAGGCCAGAGCAGCTGAGAAAGTCCTTTCTGGGTCTCTCGCTCACACAACAAGGGGATTCCCTAGACAGCTGGCTTGCTCCGTGCCCTGAGGCATGAGGAATAAAGCTGAGTATGATCCCGCCCTCACGAAGCACATATTCTCATGAGGTCCGAAAGCCAGCAGCAGAACGCTCTCCCGGTTTGCTAACGTACCTTTCAAGCATTGTGTAAAGTTCACCACTGATCACTACTAATCACTGATGACGTTCCTATTGTTCTTCCCAGCAGACCCGAGTCTCTACGGACTATCGGGCAATGCAAGGATGACACTCTGAATGAGAAACCATTTGTGATCCCGGGGAAGAAACTGTCGGGCTCTGCATGCTCAGAGTGGGGCAGGAGGAGAGGAGCCCTGCTCACAGCTTAGGGAGGCTGATCTCAGCAAAGCTGATGGTGGTGGGGGCTCTTTCCCCGCCCATATCTGACTGAAACTTACCACAGGACTTGTAGGGGCAGCAGCGGTCCGGGCTCCAGACCTCCACCAGGGAAGTGCCCATGCCACACTGCACCTGTGGGCAGCGGAAGCTCTCACACACTGGGGAGCATGCAGCAGGAGTGGGAGAGACAGGTGACAGATTAGTCTCAGACACCTCAGACTTTATGACCGCTCAGGATGCAGTGCTGGTCAGATGGGGTACCTCCCAGCCCCTGTTTGTACCCACACCCCCACAGGGCAGGCATCTCTCACAGGCCCACCGTCTCTCCACACGTGGGACTCACCACACTGGTACAGAGGGCAGCAGAGCTCCGTGGTGTTCCTGTGTACAGTGAGCGCCTCTCCTTCCTGACACTCGGGGATGGGATCTGGACACTCACCACAGCCTGTGGAGATGGAAAGGCCACCGCTGTCATAGAAGTTCCTCTTACAGTGAGGGAGCAGGGCATCTAGCCAGCCAAAAGCAGCATTTTGGGGTCTCATGTATCCTGGCATCAGAACCTATGTGTTCTTCTATGTCAACCCAAAGTCCATCCCTGAAAACACACTGATTTCTCGCACTCGGTAACCTACCCATTTTTCTCTTTGTCCTGCGTGGCTTACTGGGTAGTGGCTTCATCCTTTTCCCTCTACCCCCTCATACAAATGCCCCAGCTTTTCCTCTCGGTCACCACAGAAGTAGGAATGAGGAAGAGCTGATGTGGGGCCCACTGCCACTCACTGCAGAAGTAGGAGGTACAGCAGGAGTCCCCTAGGCGGCCCGTGATCAAGATCTGGTCCTCACGACAGGCAGGGACCTGCTCAGCCTCGCACAGACCAGGGTCACATTCTGAGGAGAGAAGAGGATGTGAGCTCCGAAAGCAGCCCTGCCTAGCCCTCTGTCATCTCCATCGTGGACTCAGAACTCAGAGCACAGCCCAGGCTCCTCAGGTCCACCCACTCTTCTGTCCCCACCACTTACCACAGCTGTAGCTGGGACAGCAGGAGTCCTCCTGGAAGTGGGTGATGAGTCTGTGGCCTGGGCGGCAGGTGGGAGCGAGGCCCTCGCATAGAGTCTGGTTACACACTAGGCAGCAGGACACAGAACCTGTTACCTGGAGGCCAGTGTCCTCACTGCTCACCAGGGCCACTGGGTGCCTGCACACGTGGACCCCTTCCAGCCCCTCCCCACCCCCACTCTCAAATGGCTGCAGAGACTGAAGAGCAATACACACTCATCTAGGTGTTCTGTGTGCCAGTGTTAGCACCCGCACGCCAAGGTGGGTGCCAAGAGCAGCCGAGCAGCCTCACATTACGGGAGAACCAGGGCAGCCTGTGACCGTGATTACGGAGTTAGTCTACAGGGGGATGCTAAATAGGATGCTGATCCCAGACCTCTGCCCAACGTCCAGCCTGGTTCTTACTTCCCCCATCAACACCCCAAAAGATGCTTTAATTTTCCAGCCTGCCCTGACAGTTTTCCAGTTGTCACGGTCATACAGCAGGCACAACTAGAATATGTTGCTAGCTTAAAGCTGACAGCCAGGGAAGTCGAGAGCCAGGCTCACCGCACACACTCCCCAAGCAGCAGGGGTCCTCTGTGGGCTGTAACAGGATCACTTCTCCAAAGCGCGGACAGCTCTCAGGTCGGGGACCAGGGCAGTCCACGTCCATGGCTATGATGGTGTCTGGGGCCTGGCACTGCTGCTGGCAGCAGCCACTCAGGGAACTGTTCCAGGTTTCCCCCAAGGCTCGTGGCACCCCTGTGCTGTCAGTGCAGGCTGCAGTGGGAGCATGTCAGGGCACAGGGGACTAAGGACCAGACTGTTTCAGGATATGATCCCTCTCATCCAAACATGAACCACCCCAAAGCAGAAATGGAAGGATGCTAAGTGTTTTTTTAGCATGGTCTTCAGGAAGCAAAGGAGGCCCTAGTGTAAAGACTGGGCTGGGGGGGGGGGGACATCTGGGGAGGGCAGGGACCTACCACACTTGTCCTCGGGGATGCAGAGTGCAGAATGTCGCCGGTGCAGAATGGTACCCTCCAGGCACACGCAGCCCTCACCCAGAACTTGGCACTGCTCTGGGTCCAGTGGGCCTAGTATCCCATCCTGGCATGTTTCGGGGGGTTCACACGCTGCTACGCATGCCTGGTAGGTAGAGTCACTGGAGCACAGGAAGGCTGTAGGGGTAACATGGGCATCGGGCCTAGTCGAGTTCCCGGTCAGGGATCCCTGACGAGGGCAGCAAGAGTTGGAAGGGGTGAGGAGGAGCACAGAGTACCTAAGTCTATGCCTTAACACTGCACCTCCTTCCTCTAATCAGGAACCATCAAAGGACCGCTTCCTAGCCTAAATGCTGCTAAGTGTCTGCTTTTCAAATAAAGTTTTATTAGAGCACAGATGTGCCCACTCATTTGTGTAAATGTCGGTGTTGCTTTGGGTTTGCTTTTGTTTTGTTATTGTTGAGTCAGGTTTTCATTACTTAAGGCAAAATTCATTCTCCTGGCTCAGCTTTTCAGGCACCAGGACTACAGGTGTCAGCCATCATGGATAGGTGTTAGTCCATCCGTTTATGTGTGGCCTTTGTCTGTCTCTGCTCTGCAAGGGTAGAGCAGGGTCCTTCAAAAAGAGGCCATACGGCTCACAAGACACGGTATTCGCTATCTGGCCCCTTGAAAACGTTTGTCAACCCCTGGCTTTAGATCAGTGTTTTCCAGCAGTCTTGACTAGAGATAGTGGATCTGTGGTTATGATCCAGTACATACCAGTCTGCTGGGCAGAGTCCCATTCCACACCAAGTGAACCTCCAAAGGAGCCCAGTGCTTTCCCAAGTTCCCCCCGTGACCAGCTGGATTGAAAATTACTGTTGAACTGAAAAAAACTTTTTTACTATGCATGATATATCCTGTATGTCATATTTCATTGCATTTTTTTAAAAAAAATGCTAGTGTTGCTCTCCTCAAATTGGCTGCACACCCTCTGTGTCGAGATCCACAGTTTGAAAAATATTACTCTATATATGAAGTATCTTTTCCTTTTCACCTGTCATGTGTAGATATGCCCTCCCAGGAGCTGTCCCAGCCTTTCTGGAAATCAAAATGCTCTACCTTCTACTGACTCCAATAGGATGGAGGGGAGGAAGAAGCAGGGAGGAAGAGATCCAAAGATGAGGAGGTGATCGGAAGCTAAGCAAACGGAGCTACCATACAGCAATCACGTGACAGGTGGGTGTGGAGAAATGGACACCTGACCCATTATCTCCTATTGACCCAAGGAGCAAATATTGCTGTCCCCATTGTACAGAGAAATGACTCAAATTAAAAACAATAAATTAAAATAAAATATTCCTTGTTCATTTATACAAATATAGCAAAAGTTCATTAACTAATATCAAATGTGTTGTGTAGAACATAAAATTCAAATACACATGTAAAATATTTATAAGCTCATTAATACAATTAATGAATGAAGTAGTGACTAAGCTTAGGGAAGCATCGGTGTCAAGAGGCTCTGGGAAGAGAACTGGAGAAGAAGGTGCCCCGACCCCTACTCACGGCAGTAGTCGGAGCCCCGCCACTCGATGCACACGTGGAACTTGTGACACATAGCCACGTACACAGTGAGTGCCACACAGGGCTGCTGCACATACTTGGTGTCCCGGATCCACAGCTCACAGAACGACTCTGGGGAGACCTGGACCAATGTATTAGACAGTGCTGCCCATCCTGGTGCCCCACTTCCCAAGGCCCAGCTCTGCCTCGCTCTGCCCAGAAGACTACGGGTGTCTCTGCAGGTGGCTGCTGGCCTCCCCAGCCCAGCAAGTCTCCCCATGCTGCACTCCACGGGCACCTACAAAGCGGTGGCAGGCGCTGAAAGTACGGTTGGACACCATGCGAAGGCAGGGCGAGCAGTCAGCTGTGGCACAACTGTCTGGGCGGAAGCGGGTCTGACCCTCTGAGGTCAAGGAGCTGGGCACCTGCCAGCTGTCCAGAAAAGGAGCAGGGTCCTCTGCCTCACCCAGCACAGAGCCATCCTTCAGGGTGAGGTCATTGCCTGCATCTCCGTCACAGATACCTGAAAGGGGCACAATGGTCCCAATAGGCACAGAGAACACTGTCTCCCCAGTTGGCTCTACTCAGCAACCTTCAGATGGTTCTGAAAGGTGTCCCTGCTACCTGCCATGTGACAGGTGAGGAAAGTGAGGCACAGGGAGCCAGGGCACCTGCTGTGTAGGAAGGTGCTCACCAAAATGTTTAGGGATGAAGGACATCGTGTTTTGAACTTACTTTAAAATGGTTCAGGGATATATGCATACATGCCTATATATGTGTGTATATACTACATGTACATATTACTGTGTGTGTGTGAGGGGGGAGGGAGGGAGGGAGAGAGAGAGAGAGAGAGAGAGAGAGAAGAGGAGAGGAGAGGAGAGAGAGAGAGAGAGAGAGAGAGAGAGAGAGAGAGGCAAAATGTGAGCAATTGTTCCATCTATGTAAAAGGCAGTGGGAATCCTTTGCTCTACTTCCCAATTTCTGTGTCTGCCACATCCGAATGAAAAGCCATCCCCTAAGAGCCTGCTCCAGTAGAGGCTGCCAGCTGACCCCTACAGCTGTTTCCTTCTCTCTCTGGAATCAGGAATCCACTTTCCCAGACTCTCTTGCAGTAGGATGTGACTGTGACACGCCCCGCTAATGGAGTGTGAGTTAAGGTGGAGGGCACTTACAACCTGGTCCACAGACCCTACCGTCTTCCTTCTGTGAGGCTCTGTGAACTCACTCTGAACATTAAATAAGGAAGAAATCCGGAGCATGACTTGTCACTAGTCATGTGGGAAGTCCTGTTCTCAGGAAACATGCTTCCCGTGTGTGGGGCCCTGAGATGAGGGCAAGAATGTGGCTTACCCGCTACAACTCCTCCACTTTCCATGAAATCCCTCTCCTCCACAGGTGCTTTCGGCTTCAGAGGCGCCTTTTCTTGCCTGTGGCTTTGTTTGTGCTACTCTTCCTGCCTGCAAGGCTTTCTCAGATGCCCTTCCTCCCGGGTGCCTCCCATCCTCCCATCTGCGACCTTCCTAGGTCAGGGCAACAGCTACCGTTGCAGGAATGTGCCACAGGGCTTCTTTTCCAGTTCTCACTGATCTCAGCACTCCCTGTTGCCTAGCAGGGGCTCCAGTGTATGTATCAAGGGATAGTTCAGACAGAATAGACATGAGAATGATCTGATTTCTGTTCTGACATCTCCAACTACTGCTTCTGCAAACATAAGTAAAACATTACTTGAGGCTAAATTCTTTGATTTTATTAATTTTCTTTTTTTTATTTTTATGTGCATTGACATTTTGCCATGGGTGTCAGGTCCCCTGGAGCTGGAGTTACAGACAGTTCTGAACTTCCGTGGGGGGCTGGAAATTGAACCTGGGTCCTCTGGAAGAGCAGTCAGTGCTCTTAACCCCCGAGCCATCTCTCTAGACTGACTTTATTAATTTTCTTAATAGTGACACTTTGGTCTGGGTTTGGAATCACCAAGAGATATTCCAAAGGTATCCCAGGGAAAACACGGCCTGCTTGGATCCTGCCATCTTTGCCAGAGAAGAACGGAGTATGGAAGAAAAGAAGAGAAAAAAAGTGGTGGTGATGGTGGTGGCCATGGTTGTGGTGTTAGTGGTGATGGTGGTGGATATGGTTGTGGTGTTAGTGGTGATGGTGGTGGCTATGGTTGTGGTGTTAGTGGTGATGGTGGTGGCTATGGTTGTGGTGTTAGTGGTGATGGTGGTGGATATGGTTGTGGTGTTAGTGGTGATGGTGGTGATGGTGGTGGCTATGGTTGTGGTGTTAGTGGTGATGGTGGTGATGGTGGTGGCTATGGTTGTGGTGTTAGTGGTGATGGTGGTGGCTATGGTTGTGGTGTTAGTGGTGATGGTGGTGGCTATGGTTGTGGTGTTAGTGGTGATGGTGGTGGCTATGGTTGTGGTGTTAGTGGTGATGGTGGTGACTATGGTTGTGGTGTTAGTGGTGATGGTGGTGGCTATGGTTGTGGTGTTAGTGGTGATGGTGGTGGCTATGGTTGTGGTGTTAGTGGTGATGGTGGTGGCTATGGTTGTGGTGTTAGTGGTGATGGTGGTGGCTATGGTTGTGGTGTTAGTGGTGATGGTGGTGGCTATGGTTGTGGTGTTAGTGGTGATGGTGGTGGCTATGGTTGTGGTGTTAGTGGTGATGGTGGTGATGGTGGTGGCTATGGTTGTGGTGTTAGTGGTGATGGTGGTGATGGTGGTGGCTATGGTTGTGGTGTTAGTGGTGATGGTTTTGGCTATGGTTGTGGTGTTAGTGGTGATGGTGGTGGCTATGGTTGTGGTGTTAGTGGTGATGGTGGTGGAAGAGGTAATGGTGATGAAAGGAAAGATGTCTTATCAGTAAAAATGTCAGCTCCATAGAACAGAACTTTATCTGTTTTGCTTCCCAGGGGCTGTCACTTAAAGGAAGGAAAGAGACAGTGCTTGTGTCACCCACTGTCACAATCACAGCAGCCTGCCATGAAGAGTCTGTGCAGGGAGCAGCCACCTGCGCCCAGGGTCCTCCTGCACTGTGTTCCTAGTTAGCACTTGCTCTTAGAGAGGGCTGTCTGCAGCCCTGCTGTGGATCGGGAACCCTAGCTGTGCATGTCACAGCAACTCTGCCATGTGCCATCAGACAGCCACTTGACTTCTGAGCCTCCGCTTGTCTCTGCTTCAGCGAGAACACTGAGGGCCACTTCCCAGGCCTGTTGTGTGGGTGACCTGGAGTGAATAATCTTCAAGAGTGAAACTGTCTGGCAAAGGGCCCCAGCACATGCAGACAGGAAGGATTATCTGGCATTAGGAAGCCGTCAGAGATGCTGACAGACAAACCTGGCTGAAGTGACAATTGGCAAACCCTGAACTATGCCCTATTAACAGCCTCGGCCCCACACATGGACATCAGGCCTTTCTGCACTAGCAATTCTGTTGGCCCCATCTCTGGCCTGACACCCTGTCCCAACATAACCTGATCCAAGGGAACTTTCCTGGTGCCAGAGAGGGACCAGGGACCACTCTCCCCCAGATGGGTCCCACCTCACCACACAGGCCACGGCCCTGGGCCTTGCCAGTTTTGCTGGCTTCCAGGATCATGAGTCCTGAGCTGTGGAGCCACTGGATCTGGATGTGTGAGGGTGTCCGGATGATGTACATGTGGCCTGTATCCTCAATCTGGAACCCGTATCTGCTCACTGGTGGCCACACAGCCTGAGAGTCCACAGTCACCTTACAGGGTAAGGAGTTAGAGAACAGCTCACATATCTGTCTGTATTCCCACATACCTACCCACTGATACATCCACTTATCCATCCATCCACCTGTTTATGTATTTATACCTCCATCCGTTCATTTGTCTGCCCACCTACCCATCCATCTATCTCTTCATTATCATCTGTCCATCAGTCCTTCTGACAAACACTTACTAGCCACCTCTATGTGCCAGGCTGTTTGGAGCACATGCACCTAAGGTTAGTCCAACAAAACATGGGAGAATTCTGAAACTATTTTACGGGCAAAATCCAATAAAACCAGAACTGTAACAGTGGAAAGCAGGCTGCACCTCACTTCCTGCACAAACACAAATTCCCATCCCTTCGAAACACTTCCTTATCCACTGGGTCTGCTCAGATGGTTTCTCCTGAGAGATTTTCTCTACACCTTGGGGCTTAGCCATCCTCCCTGGCATCAGCTCACTTCTGCGCTGACCTTCAAGAAGGAATGAAGCTCTTCCCTAGCTAAGGGCACCATTAGATCGTGGTTTTCTTCAGGGCAGGAACCATGTCTGCCTCTTTGAATTCCCAGCACTTGCCTTTGGGCATCATTTGGGGGCCCCATCATTATCTGTTAAACAGCACACCCCAGTTCTCACAAACACTCAGGCTATAACTTTTATTACAAACTGACAAGGTTAAAGGTGTATGTAACGTAGAGTAAGAACTAAGTGTTATGCTATAAAACTAAAAGACAGAAAAGATTAAGATTATAAACTATTTATCATGATTTACTATCCTCCCTTCAGAAATAGACTGTTTTACTAATCACTCCACAGATTACCCAACATGTGAACTACTGAGCTACAGGAAGGAGAAGCTCCATTCAGGAGCCAGAAAACTGACTTTGGGAAGGTCCCCACTCTCTGATACCTCGAGCCTTCCTATTGTATTGCCAAAGGTTTAAACTCCAGGTTATTAGTGTGACCGTACATATCAGAAGCCCAGACCCTGGGGGTTCCACAGGCCTAAACAAGGAATAATGAGATTGAAGCAATCATTTAAGTCTCCCAAGAAAGACGAGCCCAGAACTGTACAGATCCATGTCTAAATTCTGGCAGAACCTTAAAGAATGAATGCCAATTCTCCTCTATTCCCAAAAACAGAGAGGGAAAGAATACTACCAAACTCATCTTACTAAGCCAATATTGCTCTAATACCAAGTTAGTTAAGAATATGACCAAAACCAAAACAAAACTATAGACCAATTCCCCTCACAACGAAACAAAAACAAAGACAAACAAACAAAAAACCTGAAAAAGATACTTACAATACAAACTAATTCAAATTAATAAACATATCATCATATACCAGGGTCAAATTGGTTTCATTTCAGGATAGCAAGGATGATTCAATATACACAAGTTAATAAATGTGATACAGTGTGTAAAGAGACTCATGGGTAGAAATCACAAGATCATCTCAATGATGCAGAAAAGGCCTTTGATGAAGCCCAGCATCTTCTAGCGACAAGGCCCAGAAGAAATTAGGGACAGGAAGAATATACCTCAACATAACAACGACTAGACTCTAGGCCCAGAGGTAATGCTGTATTAAATGTTGAAAAACCAAAAACATTCCTTCTAAAGTCAGGGACAGACAAGGGTGACCGCTCCCTCGGCTCCTATTCAGTTCAGAGTTTGGTTCTCTCCAGAGCAACAAGGCTAAAGAATGAAACAGAAGCAATCAAAATAAGAAGGGAAGCACAAATCACATTATCCCTTATCTAAAGACTACATCAGAACGTTCTAGTATTTCAGCCACATAGCAGGAAAGCAATCTCATCCTCAACAGCCTCAAAGAAAAACAGAAATACACTTAACCAAGAACATGACTATATCTACAATGAAAAACTTTAGCATCAAAGAAAGAAATTAAAAATAGAATCCATGCTCACAGATTTGCAGGATTAATATTGTGAAAATGGCTATATTACTAAAAATAATCTATAGATTCAACACAATTCTTATCAAAATTCTGTCATTACAGAAATAGAAAAACAATCCTCAAATTCATATGGAAGCACTAACGTCTCTGTATGGCCCAAACAATCCTGAGAATAACAGCAACCCTGGAGCTACCACAGTATCCAAGCACAAAAGTCTCTGTATGGCCCAAACAATCCCGAGAATAACAGCAATGCTGGAGGTACCACAGTATCCAACTACGAATTATACTCAGAGCCATAGGAGAAAGAAGGGAAGGAAGGGAGGGAGGGAAGGAGGGAGGGAGAGAGGGAGGGAGGGAAAGGACGGACGAAAACAAGAAGCAAACAAACCTACCCCAGCACAAACACAGAAATAGATGGGATCAACAAAATAGAATAGAGGACCCAGAAATGAAAACACAGCTACAGTCACCTTATTTTTGACAGGCGATTAAATCATGCATTGAAGGAGAGACAGCCCCTTCAGCAGACGGTGTGGGGGAAACCGGAGATGCACGTGCGGAAGACAATAACTAGAGCTACTGCTCCCTGCACAAAGCTCAACAGGGATCAAAAGCTTTGAGGCAAGATGTGAGGAGTTGAAACTGCTGGAGGAGAGTCTAGGAAAACTGCTTCCTGACACAGGCAAAGCCTTTCTGAAAGGGCTCCAGCAGCAGGGAAGTAAGAGCAAATCTGATAAACGATGTTTCATCAGATTAAAGTGAAGAAAACAGTTGCCAGATGAAGATGCAGCCTGCAGAACAGGGGTGAACCTTGCCAGTCATCCAAGAGGGACATTAATACAGAGACTATCTATAGAACTCAAAAAATAAACACAAAACACCAAATCATCCGGTCAATAAAAGGAAAATGAACTGGACAGAGAATTCTTTTGACAAGCGACTATTTAAGGTCTTGTCAGTCTGATGTAGCCAGTTACCTTCTTCCCCTGGCATTAAAACTGATGAAGCATCCTATATTTAATAACTTTCAAATGCACCTTATTTTGTTTTATTTTATTTCATTTATTTTTTGAGCAGAGTCTTACTATGTAGCTCAGACTGGCTACACAGAGGCAGCAAGCGTCCCTGTTGCCTCCTGGTGCTGGGATTACAGGCATGCGCCATCATTTCTTAAAAGAGGGTGTCTCCCAGTCCCTGGCCCTCATTACAGACAAGTCCCAAGGCTCTTACTCCTGCAGGCCACCCCTCTGATGTACTCACCTTCCTGTTGAAGCGGTCGATGGTGACATGATGGGCCGAATGAGTCACATTCAGTATCACCAGACAGAATGGGGGCCAGTTCAGGTGTCCCTGCAGAAAGCCCAGGCTCATCAGCCCAGAGCCCTGCCCAGAGTTCCTCTCCAACTGTGTGGGTTGAGGAAATGTGGGCAGACTTGCAGGCCTGGGTAGATGGTACTCAGAATCCTACCTGACCTCATGCAAGCCCAGTTGAGGGAAATGGGGGAAGAAGAGAAGAGGAAGGGAATGAGGAAGGAAGGGATGGAAGAAGAGAAGAAAGAAGGGAGGGAAGAAGGAAGGGAGGGAGGGAGAGAGAAAGGGAGAGAAAAAGGAAGGGAGGGAGAGAGAAAGGAAGGAAAGGAGGATGGAAGGGAGGGAGGGAGGAAGAAAAAATGGAAGGGACAGAAGAAGGGAAAGAGGGAGGAAGGGAAGGAAAAAGAGAGGAAGGTACGGTGTTTCCTCTATCCACGTGGCTCAGGGGGGTTATTTTAGCACCAAGGCCATGCAGCTGGCACCTAGGACCCCAGGTCACCACCATCATTAGGATGGGTTCCTCGCCGCTCCCAACTTAGTGTCAACCCTAAGGCAGCTAGAGAACTAGGAAAGGAGCAGACTCCAGGAAGGGCCGAGAGGTGGCACACTCTACTCCGCTAGTCTCAGTCCCCTGGCCTGCTAAGAGATCTGCTTCCACTCCAGGAACCTCCTGGGAGGCAGAAAGAAAAGGAAGGATGTTGCCATGGCCTCCCCTAGACCTACCCTGCCTTGGGGTGTTCACTGAACTCCAGCTTACTACCAGTCTCCCCTCTGCCTAGTTCAGTTCTCAGGTCCTGGCAGGGAGAAAAGCAAGGGGCATTTACCAGGTTGGCACTCTTACAATCCAGGACATGTACGGAGATTATTTCCTCTGGGCTCTGACTGAGGACATAGATGGCCTCCTTGAACAGGGCCACATGGCTGCCATCGAAGGTTACAAAGCTCAGGTCTGGGAAGATGGAGCATCGGCCTGGAAGCAGGGGCAGGGAAGGACAAGCTGATGGCTTCAAGGCCACCTAGGAAGATGGGCAGGTGAGTCAGAGATTCTGGGGATTGTTGAGTCCCTAGGATCAGGTGTCTCACAGAGTTCAGAGGTGACAAGGGTAGGAGTTGCAATGAGATGGGATTTCCTACAGAACAAAGATTATGGAGGAGGCATGCTGGAGTTGGGAAAGAGGCAGACAGAGGCTCGGGCAGGCCTCATAACTCACAGGCACATTCCCAGAGTGGGCAGCAGCGGTCTCCACCCACCCGCACAGCGAGGCCTAGCACGCCACAGTGAGGGCGTGCAGCACCCTGAGGACAGTGCTGGGACTGGTTCACACGTATTAGCTGGCCTTCTAGGCAAATGTGCCGGACGCAGTCTTGTTCGGCGATGGGCTGTGGCACAGAGCACAGTGTCAGCATGAGTGCCCCTCAGAGCTCTGGTATTTCCTACCTCAGCCCCTTTGGCACAAGTCAGATTCCAGCAGGGCAGGTGACCTCGAGGTAAGGACTAGGGAATCAATGCCCTGGTATGGCAGGTTCCAACAATCACCTTGAAACAAGAGAGCCACTTGGGAAGAGAGTCTCAGGGAGGGGATGGATCAGGGTGGCTGTAGGTGTGTCTGTCAGTGAGGGGTTGTCTGGATGCTGGTCTGTGGGCGTGTCCGGATAGGGTTGGACGGTGGGCATGTCTGTGGTAGGTTGTTTGGATCGGGTTGGACTGTAGTCCTATCTGTAGTGGGTTGTCTGGTTCGGGTTGGACTGTAATCCTGTCTGTGGTGGGTTGTCTGGATTGGGTTGGACTGTAGTCCTATCTGTAGTGGGTTGCCTGGATCCGGTTGGACCGTGGGCATGTCTGTAGTGGGCTGTCTGGATCGGGTTGGACTGTAGGCATGTCTGTGGTGGGCTGTCTGGATCGGGTTGGACCCCAGGGTGTCTGATAGGTTGTCTGGATTGGGTTGGACCGTGGGCGTGTCTGTCAGTGAGGGGCTGTCTGGATCAGGGTAGACTGTGGACATGCCTGTGGTAGATTGTCTTAATTGATGTGGGAAGGCCCAGTTTGACCGTGGGCAGCACTATTCCTTAGTTTTGAGACCTGGACTGAGCAAGTGTAAAGAAAGCTAGCTGAGTAGCAAGCGTGCATGCATCTATTCTTTCTCACGGTCCAGATCACATTCTTACCACACGCTGCAAAAACACACCAACTCGTCCAATCTGGCCCTGGACCCAAACAGGCAGGGTGGGGCCCTGCTGTGGTTTCAGGGGACCAAGGAGACCTGAATTTTTGAAGTACCAGGAGCTTAAGATAGGGATTAAGTAGGGTCAGGGACACCACCATCTTGCAGCAGAGGGTGAATGGACAACAAGCAGAGCCTATGACCATATGGTGGTGTCCATCTTAGTGGCAGGGAGAAGGCCAGGTCTTGGGGAAGGAGTCACAAACACTGCCAAGGCACTCACCACACAGGTGGCAGAAATGTTCACTTCGACCTCCACCGATCCCTCTGCTATGCTCTGGGCTGGAGCTGAGCGTCCTGACTGCTCTGTGGTAGCCTGGCGCCCTAGATCCTCTTGGGGCTGGAGCCCTGCTGGGGTCCCGTGGGCTTCTGCCAGCTGAGGCAGCAGAATCAGTGAGCCCTCCCGGGAGACCGTCCTGGCTGATACCCGGCTTAGGGAGTAGGATGTGGGCATCAGAGGCACTGTACCAGCCTGGGGGCCCTCCGTCTCCATCACCAAGGAAGTAACAGTATGGCCCATTATGGCTGTGAGTTCTGTGAACCCACCCTGGGCAGAGGCAGAGATGAAGGTGGGTGGAGACACTCTCTTAGACAGCATGACTGCTTTAGGGGTGGTGCTCTTCCGTGGGGCAACAGACACTGTGGAGGGCACCCCAGGAGTCACAGCTGAGGCTCCAGAGCTTGCCAATGTGGCTCCCAGAATTAAGTCTGAAGCCACACCTGTTGTCTGGGGTACCATGGGGCTAGGTACATGTGCCTGGTCCTCCACAGCGGACATGAGAGGCACTGTCAGACTGAGTGTGTGAGCAGGTGCTGTCGCCGTCGTGGTCACGGCCAGAGTGGTGCCCTGATGCTGAGGTGGAGGGGTGGTGATAGAACCTTTGGGGCCTGGTGTGGCCTCTGGGACAGATGTGCCCACTTTAGCCAAGGGCAGGCTGGTGTCGAGCGGCAGGCCAGAGAGAAGCTGATGTCCCTGAGTTGACGCTAGAGAAAGTACGGCTGTGGTCCCCAGCCTATGAGCATCTGGGAATGGGCTGCCAGTAGCCAGGGTCCCCAGTGACAGAGCTGGGGGCCTGGAAGCTGTGGTGGTGTGTTGGGCTGGATGAGGCAGGTCAACGGGGCCTGAGCTTGGGTGCGGAGACACTGGCAGCCCTATGGGCTGGCTGTGCCCAGGTTCTTTCTGCTCTGTAGCTGGCACCACCTCCAAGCCCTTAGTGACAAGAGGACTGACAGGAGCCATTTGTGTTGTGCTCACCACAGTCAGGGGGTGGCTGGGTGAAGTGCTCCGGGCCTGGACAGATGGGGACATCCCTGTCTTATCTGTGACCTTAGTTACTGTAGTTGTCAGGCGGGATTCCAGGGATGTGGGAGGCCTGGAAGTTGCTCCAGGGGAAGTCATAGGTCTGGAAGAGGGGCTTGGGAGTCGGGAGGGCTGCAGGGGTGTAGTCCTAACAGGAAAGGAGTCATGACTCGCGGCTGTCACAGCTTTGGTCATGAGTGGGAAGCGAGGGACAGGGGGTGACTGGGAGGAGACCGTGGTGTTGGGAGTCCCTGCAAAGGTCACAGTCACTTTGGTTGTCTCTGTTACAGCTGATACAATGCCAGATGTGAATGTCTGCAGAGAACTGAGCGGGGAGGACGAGGACCCTGGGAGGTGAGAAGAGGCTAGGAGGCTGGCAGCTAGGGCCTCTGTGTGGTGGGCAGGAACGTTAGATGTTGTAAGCCCCAGTGGGGGCTGCGACATGTGGTGGACAGAACCTAGAGGCTGCACTGGCCCTTCAGTAGCACCCATTGGTGGGTTTGGGGCTGACGTCAGTGGAGCTACTGGGACAAGGGCAGGCCCGTGGGTGGGGACTCTGGAAGGCTTCTGGGGGAGCTGCTGCTTGTCACTGGGGGTGGGTAGCGCTTGTCCAGGTGCCAGGGTCTCATTGCCAAGCCCCTCCGAAGGACCCTGCAGGGCTGGCTCCACACCTGGAGCAGACAAAAGAAGAGGCTCATCATGAGGGTGATGGCCCCAGCCACTCTCATGGGCGGGGCTGGGATACGGGGCTAGAACCCCAGCCATCCTCATGGGCAGGGCTGGGGTACGGGGCTAGAGGACTGGAACCCTAAGCCATCGGGCAAGCATGGCTTCTGATACCAGACAGCCACGGCCTCTGTCCACAGAAGCCAGCAAGGCTGGACTCTGTCTGCTTAAGCCTGGCTATCCTGTACATTCAGCATAAGACCCCCAAGCAAGACCTCCACCCCTCGCTTTTCCTTCCTCTGAAACAGGGACCAGACAAAACCTTGCCAGCTCTGAACCCTTTCCTCTCAGAGCCTTGCCCTGACTCTGCTGCCAAAGGATCTGGGACCCTGAGCAGAATTCCCCAGAGACACCCTGGAGACTTGGAGTCAAGAGGAGAAAGGAGAACACCAGGCTGCTTACAGTCTTCCAAATAGACACATCTCTGTGTGACTTCATCCAGGACCTTAGGAGTGGGGCACACAGGGACACAGCCTTCCACCCTAAGGAAAGAGCAGGGAGCTGGCTAGTGATGGAACACAGCGCTGCTGGCCTCCCTCTTATCCCTTTATGGCGTGTGTGTGTACGCGTGTGTGTGTGTGCGTGTGTGCGTGCATGTGTGTGTGTGTGTGCCTATCATGCACACTCTCCTGTGTGCTCTACAGAGACCTAGTCACACATGCGTACAATAGCACCATGTCCATACTCTCACTTCCTGACCGTGTGTGTGTGTGTGTGTGTGACCTAGTCACACATGCGTACAATCGCACCATGTCCTGAGCAGCAGCGAATCACACCTGCACAGTGTGTGGCTATGTGCCCACCTGTCATATTCTCAGGCTCCCCACATACGCCCATTCTCACACCGCTCACGGGCTCTTTCCAAGGCTATAGAAAGCTAAGCTATATACATATTGTATACACACACATGCTTCTGTGTAGATAGCCACAAATATCAGCCTTACACACCCCATGACATTGTCACTCACACTTGACTGCATATAGTCAGCTCACACAGGTGTGTGAGTATAGCTGTGTACAGCCCATACATACTTAATACATAAAAACACAAGGTTCGGCTATACCCACATCATGCACCCGTATACAATGTGAGTATATGACATTTATATATGGCACACACATACTGTTGTGATTTGAATGTGAACCCCCGCCCCCATAGATTCATGGTTGCGCCTCCCCACAACAATGGCTGATCCCTTCTTAAACTGTGGTCCCAAATCAACCCTTCATCACTAAGCTATTCTTGCCAGGTATTTGGTCATGGCAGTGAGAAAAATAATTACGACATACATAAAAGTACATTTCCCCAACACACACATTCCTATGCTCAACTTAGTACACACTCCTATACACACCCTCACACGCATGTCTACACATAGGCTCAGTGTGCTGAGATTGTTTCCTAGGCACTGACTCCTGCCCACTGCCCCTGGCCTCACCTGGGCACATCCTGGCAGCTGGCTGCCCGTGGGTCCCGGCATGTTTGGAAGCAGGGACTGGCACAGGCGTCATAGTGCCACTCGCAGATGGGGTAGGCAGCCCCTAAGGGCTTGGCATCTAGAAAGACAGTGAGAGACCGAACACCAGAGCCCGGCGTTTCCCCAGCTCAGCCCATGCCTTCCCTGCCTGAAGTGAGGACAGGTGACCACAGGCAGAGAAAGACTCAGAAGCCAGGCAGAGGAGGTGGCATTCATGATGCTGAGGGCCTGCTGACATCTCAGCTGGTGTCCCCATGGGTGTACTTTAAACTTCTGGGGCCAGCGCGTGTTCTAATACAGGAAACTGGAACCAGGCGTCACGTGAGCCCCCACTAGGCTCCCTTCCTCACATCCACACAGGCCATGCAATTTTACACAATTGGCCTGTAGCAGGAGGTGAGACCCAGGAAGTTGGCTGGGTCTCAGTCCACTCCGCCACCGTTTGATCATCTGCCAATATGGACATTAGACCACCTCCCATTCCAGGGGTAGCCCTAGGGGGCATCCCCCCTTTCCAAAAGGATGAGGATTCTGTTCCTTGGGGACATGTGGAAAAGAAAAGGGGATCACGCAGGAAAAGCAGCTGAGTGAGGCAGAAACCCCAGACTTAAGAACAACGGTGGGGCAGACACTTACCCAGAAGGCGGAACAGTGCACCACCACGAAATGCCTCTGTATGCTCGTATGGCCTCAGAGCCAGCTCAAGGCCTGATGAGTGGAGGAAGGAGCCAGGCTTTGCCAGGGACTCCAGAGCCACCAGGCCAGCCTGCCATGTCCCCCGGTGCAGGGAGAAGGAGGCCTGCTGGTGAAAGGCTTCATCTCCACGCCACTTCACCATCCTTACAGACCCATTGGCTAGGGTGTGCAGGAAGAAGTTGGGTCTGTCGGCTGCTTCCAGGGACACAGCGTCAGGGTCTGCAGAGCCACGGGAGTTAGGTCAGTGTACAGACAGAGCCAGATGTGGGGATGCAGCACACGAGCACGTGGCCAGTGGTTGGGGACCACAGCTTTCTGGGGATGAGTTGGACCCTATTCTCCTGTCACTGCTTCTTTGACCTTCCTCCCTGTCCACTGACCACCCTCTGGTCACTCATCTCTCGGGATAAAGGTGGGAGGTTACAGAAGCCCACAACTGCTCCCTCCTGTCCTGCCTCTCCTCTCTGTGTTGACTGAAGTTTCTGTGCTGCCTGGTTCCTGCACTCATTAAGTCCCAAAGAAATCACACAGGGGTCTACATTAATTATAAACTGATTTGCCTCGTATCTCAGGCTTCTTCTTAACTCATAACTTATATTAGCCCATAATTCTTGTCTGTGTTAGCCACATGGCTTGGTACCTTTTTCAGCAAGGCAGCCACATCTGGCTTGCTCTGTGTCTGCTTCCTCTGTGTCTGTGTGATGACTGCAGACTGAAACTTCCCTTTTCCCAGAATTCTCATTGCCTCACCTCTACTTCCTGCCTGGTTGTCACCTCGCCTATACTTCCTGTCTGGCTACTGGCCAATCAGCGTTTATTTAAATACAAGTGACAGGGTACAGACCATTGTCCCGCAGCACCTTTCCGCGGGAAAACCAGGCCTGTCTCATTGCCTGCAATGCCGGGTACCACACAGATAGGAGCAGTCCTCTGCAGGCGACAGTCCACTGAGGTGGAGACCACTGGGTCTGTGATTCAGCAGGCTTAGTTTCCTCACAATGTCCAACACTCTTCATTTCTTCCTGCCACCATGAATTTCCCATCCCTCAAGACCCTAAGCTAGCTCCCCCATTGCTGACCCCACAGCGAACTCTGAAGCACTAAGCTAGCTCCGCCATTGCAGACTCCAACCCTAAGCTAGTTCCCCCATTGCAGACCCCACAGTGAACTCTAAAGCACTAAGCTAGCTCCGCCATTGCAGACTCCAACCCTAAGCTAGTTCCCCCATTGCAGACCCCACAGTGAACTCTAAAGCACTAAGCTAGCTCCGCCATTGCAGACTCCAACCCTAAGCTAGTTCCCCCATTGCAGACCCCACAGTGAACTCTAAAGCACTAAGCTAGCTCCGCCATTGCAGACTCCAACCCTAAGGTAGTTCCCCCATTGCAGACCCCACAGCGAACTCTGAAGCACTAAGCTAGCTCCGCCATTGCAGACCCCACAGCGAACTCTGAAGCACTAGGCTAGCTCCGCCATTGCAGACTCCCACCCTAAGCTAGCTCCGCCATTGCAGACCCCACAGCGAACTCTGAAGCACTAAGCTAGCTCCGCCATTGCAGACCCCACAGTGAACTCTGAAGCACTAAGCTAGCTCCACCATTGCAGACCCTACAGTGAACTCTGAAGCACTAAGCTAGCTCCGCCATTGCAGACTCCCACCCTAAGCTAGCTCCGCCATTGCAGACCCCACAGCGAACTCTGAAGCACTAAGCTAGTTCCCCCATTGCAGACCCCACAGTGAACTCTGAAGCACTAAGCTAGCTCCGCCATTGCAGACCCCACAGCGAACTCTGAAGCACTAGGCTAGCTCCGCCATTGCAGACTCCCACCCTAAGCTAGCTCCGCCATTGCAGACCCCACAGCGAACTCCGAAGCACTAAGCTAGCTCCGCCATTGCAGACCCCACAGTGAACTCTGAAGCACTAAGCTAGCTCCGCCATTGCAGACTCCCACCCTAAGCTAGCTCCGCCATTGCAGACCCACAATGAACTCTGAAGCACTATCCTAGCTATAACGTGCCATGGGGCTGGAGCGCCTGCTGGGCAGGCACTGAGTCTCTCAATGTTTCTGGTTCCTGTGCTTGCCCTGTGCTCAAGGCTCAGTGAGAGGGAGACAAGAAGAATGGAGGAGAGAGGGAGGGAGGGGAGGGAAGGGGAGAAAGGAAAGAGTGGGAGGCCGGAGAAATGATGAGAGAAGAACACAAATGAAAAAGAGTTGTTGCCTCTGGGATTCTCTGAAGCAAGAGCAGGGGACAAAGTTCTGTGTGGGTCCTGTCCTAGGCGGTGTGGGCTCACAGAAGTCAAGAAACTAGTCTGAACTAAAAGCAGACCATGGGGCTGGAGCCCTGTGGGTGGCTTCAGGCTTCAGCATCCCCTCCTCCCCCATTTTCCAGGATAACCTTTCCTGAAAGGGCTGGACTGGAGCCAGAGGGTGGGCCTTACCATGGGCCTTGGCCTTGTATAGAGCAGCTGTCAGCAGGAAGCTTGAAATGTCTCCTGGCGCCAGATCCTCTGCCCTCACAAGGGCTATGTCACTGTCTACTGCCTTCATGGCCACAAGAGCGCCGCCAGTCGCCACACTGGACAGCTGGTAGGGACCCTTTCCTAGCGCTGGAGAGAAGAGCCCCTGTCACAAGCCCCAGCACCCAACCCACCTGTCCCACCCATCAGAAGTTCAGAAGAGGCAAGGGGTTAGAAAGGGACTCTTGGTGACCACAGGAACTTTAGTAGGTATGATGGGTCAGGAACCCCAGGCTAGCAGCCCCTGAAAAAGAGGGACCCTCCCTCTGTGATTAGGCCATTGCATAGGGAACCCATGGCAGTTACCCCGTAAGCATGAGCCATTATCATGAGAGACGTTGCTCCATCAGGGACCCCCACCGAGTCCTGAGGGATGACAGCCAGGACCCTAGAGCTCAGTTTGTGTCTGTTCTTTTCATGCACATGTCCCATTTGGGCTTGGGAGGGCACTCAGTGGAGGGGACACGGATGCCACAGACAATTGCGACAACTTTAAAAATGATCTTCTTGCCTCTGGTATGTCCCATAGCGTCTGGGTCACTTTCCTGGCCACTCTCCCAGTGGCTCACCTCATCCCTAGGATAGACTCTCAAGCACACAGCTTTAATTCAGGGCTCTTCCAAACTGGGCCTGTGCTTTGTCCCCCACCCCTCAAGGGCTCCCATCACACTGAGCCTCCTTCCTGCTTTATTGAAAGAGCCACATGGCTGTCCTAGTTCACCGCCACCATGCTGTCCCTTCTCTCAGAGAAATTCTCTTCCTTTTGTGCCTTGAAGACACCTACTCAGTCCCTGGAGACCAGCTCAAATGTCACCTCCTTAGGAAAGTTCTCCCCGCAGCCTCTCCTGCCACACTCTCCTACGTGCTCTACCAGCTCTGTGGTGTGGCTCTGCATCGGGGTTCCCATCTGTGTCCTTCAGTAGAAAGCGGACAGCCTAGTGTGCTGGGAAGTGGTCAGCAACCAGTGCTCAAGAAGCAGACAAAAGAAGTGTGCCGCATGGACTGGTTTCTACGGTGTGAACACGCAGAGCAGGGGCCAGTTTCAACAAATGTGGGTGCAGAGCACACACGTGGTGCTGGGATGTTCCCTTGCACCTCTGTAAAGGTCCTCTTTCCCAGCACCCCATGAGGCCTGGACCACAGAAAATGCTGGGAGATAAAGCTAAGCAAGGAATTGGGTGAGTGGGTGAGTGGGTGGGTGGGTGGAGACGCTAGAAGCAGCTTGTCCTTTGCCAGTTATTGACACCCAAAATGCTGCAGAGGGGGAGAACTGCTCAGAACTGCTGCTTAAATGTCTTGCCTGATGTCACAGGGACCTTTCTGCCCCAGGGAATGCAGTTCTCCGGAGTCATTCCTTCGGGCCATCAGCTGCCCTTGGACCAACCACTAGGCAGGAGCATCTCTCTGAGCTGCCATGTTAGGCAGGGCCATCTCTCTCAGCTGCCATGTTGCAGCCTGACCCATCTAACCCTTGTCACGGATCCCGAGTCTTATCTATCATTTTCTTTCCCTAGGCCATGGCTGTGAGGTCTTAAACCTGGGACAAATGGCTAACTGGGATGCCTATTGCTACATCAAAGCTGATGCTGGCTGCCAAGTTCTCCCAGCATCCTTCAGTTCCTACCTGTTATAGCAGCAGTTCTCAACTTGTTTGTTGTGACCCCCTGGGGGTCACCCTTCACAGGGGTCACGTAAGTCTATCTACATATCAGATGTTTACATTACAATTCATAATAGCAAAATTACAGTTATGAAGTGGCAACAAAAATGATTTTATGGTTGAGGTCACTACAACATGAGGAACTGTATTTTTCTTTTTCTTTGTTTTTTTGAGTCAGGGTTTCTCTGTAGCTTTGTAGCCTATCCTAGAACTAGCTCTTATAGACCAGGCTGGCCTTGAACTCACAGAGATCTGCCTGTCTCTGCCTCCCGAGTGCTGGGATTAAAGGCGTGCGCCACCACCACCCAGCTGAGAAACTGTATTACAGGGTCGCACTGATAGGAACGTTGAGAACCGCTGTTACAGGGTCCTGCTGGCTGGCATACCCTATCCCCTACCCTAAACTTCTCCAGCCCAGAGGCTGGGCTCCCCCGGCCCCGTGCTGCTCTTTCCTATGTATCTCCAGCCATTTGGGGTATGCTGGTGCTTTTTTTATCCTTTCACTTTCTGGCCTCTGCCTCCTGAGCTCTTGGCTCCTGGTTCTCCTCTTCTCCCTCCTCCCTCTCCTCACATGGCCTGGCTCAGGGTCTTGTTCACTCTGGACTCTCCCAGATGTCTCTGCCTCTAACTCGCTTTTCCCTATGTCTACAATAAATAAGCCTTCTCCACAGTACTTTTTTATTCCATTTAATAGCCTGGCTGGGAAGATGCTTCTCAAACCCAAATCAGCATCGAAATGTGCCCGAAGTCTGTGCCCATACCTACATGGGCCAACTCCTACAAGGTATGGCTGGGAGGAGACCAGGGGCTCGGGTGTCAAATGGGCACTGAAGGCCCAAGCGGATGAAGCTGGATGCTGAGAACTATTCTGACAGCCATCTCGCCACAGCCCATTCAGCCTCTGATCAAACAGATCAAATGGTTCTAATAGTGGACACTAATCTCCCCTGGTCCCTAGCAATGACTTGTATTTTCATCTTCATTAATAATCTAGATGCGGGTACATATTTGGATTTGAAGATCCCATCTAGGTTTCCAGCAAGCTTCCTCAGGGAAAGCAGTCTGCACTTGGTTTTGACAAGTCAGGTCTTTAGAGAACCCTGGTGACACTCGATGGGCTTACTGGGATCAATTAGAAACACTATGGGGTGGGCACACTGATACCAGTGGCCTTCTGCTACCTGGTGAAACTGCCCTGAATGATGAAAGGCCTGATGAGGCTCTGTCCTGGGCCTCACACGGAGCTGCAGGGACAGCTGTGGACAAAGTCCTGACCTCCCTGAGCCCTGCACCATCAGACTCCCAACCACAGTCCCAAATCTGCACCACAGCTCAGCTATTCCAGTCCCAAATCAGCACCACAGCTCAGCTATTCCAGGGACAGCAGCACCTCAGGAAGTCAGCACTAAGTTAGAGGTGCCCCAGTCAGTCTCCCCTTGGAGGAAATTTGGCTTACCTTTGTTGAAGAAGTCACAGTCATACGCTAAGGAAGAAAGAAGAGAGATTTCCCATGAGCAGGGCACCCGGACCCAGGCTCCCCCCTCATCAAAGACTAGATCTGGCCCTATTTCCAAAACTCCAAGATTGAGGAATAAACTTGGATCCAACTGTCTTTTTATTTATTTGTCTTGTTTTGGTTTTTGAGACAGGGTTTCTCTGCATAGCCCTGGCTGTACTGGAACTTGCTCTGTAGACCAGGCTGGCCTTGAACTCAGAGATCCACCTGCCTTTACCTCCTGAGCACTGGAATTAAAGGCATGTGCTATCACCACCTGCAGATCTATAGGTCTTAAGAGGTAGAAATATAGTGGTCCTCCCTCACACATCACACAAGGCTCAAAGCCTGGCTTGGAGTAGCACTCAGCAATGCGATGAATGAATGAATGAAAAAATGAACAAACAAATGAATGAATGAATGAATGTTAGATAGAAGAGTATGTTTTGTGTGACCACAAAGGTCAAGAACAGAATATGAAGGTGTAGGATTGAAGACGTAGCCCAGTCAGTAGAGAGCTTGCCTAGCATGTACAAGGTCCTGGATCCAGTGGTTCTCTAGCATTGCATTATATGGTGTGGTGGTGTGCACCTCTAATCCCAGCACTCGGGAGGGAAGGGCAGAAGTATCAGATCATCCTTGGCTATACAGGGAGTTTGAAATAAGCCTGAACTAGAGATCCTGTCTCAAATACAATAAACAGAACCAAAGTGTGGACGATCTGATTGGATATTTTGCAGAAGAGCCCCAAAGAAGGACTATAACCATGAAACAGAAGTTTCTCAGCCTTGGACAGAATGGGATGAAGGGCCTCCGGGATCCCAGGCTCTCCACAACCTTCTGTGTAGTGTCTGGCTCCACTGAAGTTCTTTTGGGCAGTAAGGAGCCCCTAAAGCACGGGCCCATTGCACCCTCTAGTGGATGATCTGCATCTGTTCCCTGGTGTCTCTCTTACCGAGAGACACAAGGGATGAGCTGTGCAGACCTTGCCAGATCAATCAACCAAGAACAAAACTGTAACTATCTGGGTGCCCCTGGGATAAAGGCTGAGGAAGTGTCTGCCTCACACACAGGGAGGGTATGAAGAGTGTCATCAGCTCCTAGCACACCCTAGACCCACAATAAACACATTTGATTTTGCCCTCTTGCAAGGACATTAAGCATCAGGAGATGAAGTCAGGTGTGGTGGCACACACCTTTAATCCCAGCACTTGGGGGACAGAGACAGACAGGTCTCTGTGAATTCGAGGGAATTCTATATAACAGCCAGGACTACATAGAGATACTCTGTCACAAAAAAACAAAAACAGAGTGAGGAGCGGGCTTGTCATGAGCCTATGGGCATGCACTTGTTTTCCTCATTTGAGGACATGGAGTGTGAAATTATGAGGGGGTTTGGGGAGGTGACTCAGTTGGTAAAGCGCCTGCCTTACTAGCATGAGGATCAAGTTCAGCCCAGTGCTGGAGATGCAGAGGCAAATGGATCTCTGGGGCTTGTTAGCCACCCAGCCCAACAGCTACGCACGGATGTACAAAACACTTTTGTAGGGACTTTACCCCAGCCTTTATTCCAGGTGCACCCACCTGTCCAACCTCGGACTGGCAGGACTTGCCGTTGGTCTTAACACCATTCATTTTAATGTGTTAGCCAAAGGCTTTTCCTTTAAGCTACTTGTTTATTGGGGGGATGCAGGTGACGTGGCGTGCCCGCGGAGGTCAGAGAACACCTTGAGGGTGCCAAGTTGCGCCACGTGGGTCCTGGGGATGAACTTGGGTTGTCAGGCTTGGCAGCAAGCACCTTTACCTGTGGAGCCATCTCACTGGCCCAGGATTATTGATTATAAAATATCTTGTGTAATATTTCTCATTTGCCTTTAAAATCCCTCCTTGCCTCATCATCCCATAAACAGCCCAGTCGGGCCCATGCAGTCCCTCTGTGCATTCTGATACTCACTGAAAGCCTAATCAATCTCTGGAGAAACGGTTGCTGCTTTATTTAGGCCATTAGCTAATTCTATTTTAATATGACATATCCAAATCAAGACAAAAAAGTTCATAACAAACACAATATCAAAACATTAAAATAAGCAGTAACAGGGTCCCACAGAGCCACCGTGGACCCTGGACCTAGGGGGAACTGATAATACCGACCTTTGATACTTGTTCATCAGCAACATTTTTGCAGTGAGTTTTAGTTTTCAAAGATCCTACACTAAAATGTTATTATGCTGGATCCCTGAGTTTTCTGGGGTCCCTGTAAGTGTCACAACCTTGGAAAAGTGCTTCATTTGCTTTACCTTAGTCCTGATTATTACATGAGACGACACGCATGTAGCAAGTTATGATCGGTCCTCTATAAATATGTGCGTCCCGTTCTTCCTGAAGGGCAGTTACAGAAGCAAGGAGAGGGACCCAGCACCTATGCTGACGGATCTGTGGGTGGCGGAACAGGCAGGGGAAAAGGAAGAAGTCCAGAGAGGGGACGGTGTGCCTCCGTCTTCTCCCTGAGTTCCCCAGCCTGGAGCTCTAGGGGCTGGGGATATGCCAGCACCCCTGTGTCTGTTAACAGTGTTGCACAGCACCAAGCCAGCATTGTAAGCTTGTGTCACTTGTTCCCAGCATCTGTGAGGTGAGGACTTGGTTTTGCTCCTGTGCAGTGGAGAGGGGATGCATCCAGGCCCCAGTTGGTGGAACTGGGGTCTGAAACAGATTATCCTCCCTTGTTGAATCTGGGTACTCATCACTGTCCCCAACACGAGGTCAGGAAAACCTGACCGGGGAATATTGAATTCTAAAGGAAATGACCTTAGATTTTAAGAAATTAATTTAATCTTCTACGCATTTTATTTTACCTTTTACTTATTTTGTATGTTTTATGCTATACATTTATACTCACAATAGTATGTATGGATAGGATAATGTTCTTGTACACTGTAAAGATTTGCCATTCATATTAGTTTAATAAAACACTGATTGGCCAATAGCCAGGCAGGAAGTATAGTGGGGCAAGCAGACTATAAAAATTCTGGTAAGAGAAAAGGCAGACACAGAGGAAGCAAGATGAGAATGCCTCACTGAGAAAAGGTATCAAGCCACATGGCTAAACATAGATAAGGATTATGGGTTAGTTTAAGTTGTAAGAGCTAGTTAGTAATAATCCTGAGCTAATAGGCCAAACAACTGATAATTAATATAAGCCTCTGTGTGTTTCTTTGGGACTAAACAGATGCAGGACCAGGCAGGGCAGAAACTTCTGTCAACAAATGGCACCCAAACATTTGACAAGAAGGCTTTTAAAAAAGGGTGGGCATTTTAGACAGACAAGAACAGAGTCAAGTGCAGCTTCTTGGTAACCATCTTTTTTCTCCAATAGGCTCTGTTTACTGGTGGTGAGAAGAGTCACGGCTCCTTTAAGAGAGGCTTCCTGACTCAGCTTTAGCCACAATAATCTCACAGCTCTTTTAAGAGGCTCTGCTACCAAACACTTAAATGGTGTTCATGAGCAGCCAGTGGTATGCTTCTTGGTGGTGGCATGGACCTAGAAACTCCACAGTTGTGACAATAAGTATGGCTCCCACCAGCACTTCTGTCATTATGCTAGACTCTCAAAAAGCTAAGGAATGGGGTGGAGCCAACCACCAAAGTTGCAGCTTTAATTCTAGACATACTGTTTAGCAGATTAAAGACTCATATGGTCAGGGAACCCTGATTGCTCTTCGAGCAGATGAGGGGGGGGACTTGATCGGGGGAGGGGGAGGGAAATGGGAAGCGGTTGTGGGGACAAGGCAGAAATCCTTAATAAATAAGTAAATTTAAAAAAAAAAGACTCATATGGTGAGAAGATGATACATTCAAACGGGGGGCGGGGAACCTCTAAATGGTTTACAGTGTGTTTAAAAGACACCTAGGCTTGGGAGAGAAAAGAAAAATTGTAGAGAAAGTCCTTCAAAAAAAAAAGAAATAGAGTAGCTGGGCATGGTGACACACATCTTTAATTGCAGCACTTGGGAGGCAGAGGCAAGCGGATCTCTGTGAGTTTAAGGACAACCTGGTCTACAGAGTGAGATACAGGACAGTCAAAGATACACAGAAAAACCCTGTCTCAAAAAACCAAAAGTTAAAAATAAAAATAAAAGAAATAGAGTAAAAAAAAAAGCAACATAAAGATGGAAAATACACAGAAAGTCTGGATAATGTATATTCTTGTATTATCTTTGAATTGTTTGACTGCAGAGGAAGGAACACGAGCTGCTAAAAGACATTTGATTATAAGTGCCTATATATTTTGAAAAATGCCTTGAGTTCAAAATTGAAGTCAAAAGATACATTACTTTAGAGAAGAGGTTTTGCTTTTGTTTTCACAGGTAATGAGAGGCTGTGGATTCATTCTGGGTTAAGAAAAATAAGGTTTGATCAAGGAAGACCCCCCTGAGAAATCTCCAATGGAAGTGGATGTCTCAGATGATCCAACATCTCAGGGCACCTCTGTTGCAGTTTCCTCTGGGTTCTGCATCCAGAGCAGCCTCAAGACTGCTGGCTGAGATGATCAAGCCTCACAGAATACTCCAGTCAGTATTTGATCATAATCCTAAATTTTCTTTGGCAAGAAAAGATTACCAGCACTACCAAACAGCAAGAAGTAGCTTAAAAAACTACGCCACATTCCCCAAAGAATGGATTATTGATGCTTATCTTTGTTTAGTGTGTTTATTCCAAATAGTTATGGACAATAGTCAGGGAAAAAAGCTAAACAAAGGAGATTAGATTCAGAGATTTTACTTTGAAATGAAAAAGGGGGAGATGCTGTAAGATAATGTCCTAGTATACTACAAATATTTGTCACTCATATTGGTTTAATAGAACACTGATTGGCCAGTAACCAGGCAAGAAGTATGGTCAGAGCAACCAGAGTAGGAGACTTTTGGGAAGAAGAAAAGCAGACATACAGCCACCAGCCAGATAATGGGGAAGCAAGATGAGAATGTCTCACTGAGAAAAGGTACCAAGCCATATGGCTAAACAGATATAAGAATTATGGGTTAATTTAAGTTATAAGAGCTAGTTAGTAATAAGCCTGAGCGCATAGACCAAACTATTTATAATTAATATACGCCTCTGTGTGTTTCTTTGGGACTAAACAGCTGCAGGACCGGGTGGGACAGAAACTTCTATTTACAGTATGTATATAAGTGTGTGTGCGTGTGGGGGGTGCACATGTGCATGTGTGGGCTCGGAATAGTTCTGTCTCAGAGGTCTCAATCAGCAGCATCCATAGGCCCACACTGTTTTGAGTAAACAGGACCTCTCTCCACAGCTCAGCTGGTCAAAGGTTTTTATGTTCATTATCTTGTTTGAGCTTACAGAAAGCCAGTAAGGGCCTGTCTATTCCCATTTTTCAGGGGATAAAAGCTGAGGCTCAGAGGAGTTGGGCAGTTTGTTTGGAGTCACACAGCATGCAAAAGCCAGCCTGGCCTTGGATCCCAGGGCTTGGGACTCTTTTAGCAATGAGGTTAAGGACCAAATCTTCAAAGATGAGCTCCAGCTACCCTATTCTCCCGAGAGACCTTGAGCATGGCTCGCACATCTCTCTCCTCTCTTTGCCACAAGCTCACCAACTGCAACACAGGGATATAGAGTCATGGGGTGTAGTCTGGAACACTCACGGCAGAGGCGGGGGGTCCGCCAATCAATGACCACCCCGTGCTGGCAGCACTGATGGGCGTAGGCAGACACGCTGGCACAGAAGCACTCACAGTCACCACCCCGGCTGCAGCCACATGTGTCTGTCAGGCAGTTTGAGTAAAACCAAGTGACGTCAACCTAGGGAAGGTCAGAGGATTCTGAATGTCAGCACAGCATGAAGATGCTCACAGGTAGGATGAGCTGTCTGCATGGGATGAGGGCTCTGCGGCAGGGCAGGCAGCTCAGAAAGCACAGGCAGTCTGAGAAGCTTGTCCTGAGCCCAGAAAGTTGGACTCAGGGTACTGGGGAACTGCTAAAGCCCAGACAGGATGTGCGACCTGCCCAGCCAGGCTGGAGACACAGAGGCTAGGCCGCAATGGTCTCCGAAGACCTAGAGGAGCCCTGTAGAGCAGAGCCCCGACCTGTCATCTCCATGGAGAGCAGGGGAAAGTCAGGGGTGCAGCAGCTCAGTGTGCACTCTGCAACAGAATGTCCTCTTGAGCAGGGAGAGCCAGGCCCCGCTGGGCTTGCAGAGAGCACAGAGGCTTGGCTGGCTATCTCTAGGTGTCAGGGACCTGGGGAAGGACCATCTGAGCAGAGCAGAGGCAGGAGAATGGTGGAAGAGAGATGGGTCTCCCTCTTTAAAGGAGTCTTTGAGAAGGAGGGGTCCTTGGAAGGTAGGAGGGACGTAGAAGGGGCCAAAGAGCACCCACTTAACACAGGGAGGCACTTACCACGGGGTGGCACGTCTCAAACACCTCACTGAGAAGAATGCCACACTCCTTCCTGGCAAACGGTTCTCGGAGAGGATTCAAGGCACACGTGTCCCTGGGGTCAGGAGTATCTGGGCACTGAAAGATAAAGGGAGAGCTACACCTATGGCACCAAGCAGAGAGATGTCCTATCCCTCCAGTTCCTGTGCACACAGGGAGTGCACTCTCTGAGTGCCCTGAGACTGCCCTGTAGGCATCCACATCCTTGTTCAATCACCTCCCCTGGAGAGTAGGAGCAGGCTCCAACCTGCTTCCAACAAGCAGAATACCAAAGGTTCTGGGGACACACCAGGTTGAGAGTCATCAGATGAGGTCCCAGAGCCCACTTCACTGGAGTCTGTCCTTCACTGGCTGTGAGGAAGCAGACAGCTATGATGGGAACTCAACATGACAGGAAGTGAGGGGTCTCTAAGAGCTGAGGGTGTTCTCTGACCAATAGCTACTGAGAGCTAAAGTTGTCAGGCCTACAGGTCCAGGAGTGGACATGACCCACAGCCACCCACATGCCCTGGACATCACCTTGTCTGCAGCCTGTGGGACACAGAGAAGAACACCTAGCCTCATGTTCTGATTCCCAACCACCAGGAACTGAGGTAAGACGTGCTTTGTGTAGTGGTGTGGACTGAACACTACCATTGCACAGCAAAGGGTGGTTAACACAGATTTCCCCAGAGCTGGCCCTACTTCTCCAGGCTTTATGCACTGCCTCCCCAGCATGCCTAGTTATAAGCAATACAGAAATATTGACTGGTGGGGAGGTGGTCCACAAATACAAAACCAGTCACCCATTTCACCCATCCAGCTTTTCTAAAATGTGGGTGCCATGCCCGTCTGCTCTGCCTGCCCTCTCCGTCTATCCTTCTGCAAAGAACAAAGTCCACTCAGGGCAAACAAGTGACATATGAAACAGTCATGTCACCATTGCTGCACCCAAGGAAGACATAACCAATCAACCACAGTCCTTAGGTATTTCTCAGTGACACTTTGCAGGCAGCCTTTTGGGACTGCTATGGGCCCTCCCCTGGCACAGCCCCCTCTCTCCAACAGAAGATTCAGTTCATCCAGAAAAGCCAAGACAAGAAGCCGAGTCTGCTGCTCTCAGTCCACTGCTGTCCCCGACAGCTCACAGCTTGGCAGCAACCCTCAAGGATGTCCCTATGCTTCTGCTCACGGTCTCCCTCCAAACACAGCCTGTCTGCCAAATTCCACCCTCTGTCTCACCTTCTCCACGAAGCATTTGCTGAGGGTTGTCTCAGTCTACGGGAGTCTCTTCTCTGTGCCCTAACTAGTGCCAGAGGTGGTGGTGGTGGGGAGGGTAGACAAGCCTGGCACGGTTCAACAGCCCACTTTCCTCACTAGGTGACCACCTTGTCTAGGATAGCAACTCCAATTCTCCAAACATTACTAAGTCATGTTTGACCAAGGTCAGGGTGGGCTGCCTGCCTTGTGGGGCAGGGACAGAATCTTAGGCAGTCAGAGGCAAAGGGCTTTCCCAGGAGGAGCCTCACACCAATGTTTTCTCCCCTGGCTTGGATCCAGCATGCACATGGCCCATCTAAGAGAGTCAGGGGTACCGGGCAACTGGAAGGCCTTACCTCCACCGCAGCCCAACTGCTGCCAAACTCCTGGGGGTTCGTTAACTCTAGGTTCTCTGGGGTCCTCATCTCATTGACGGTTTTCAGGTCAAAGTTCCCACAAAGGCCCACCAACTGACCCTGAGAGGAGGGAGGGCACCATGTTAGTTGCCAGGATAACAAGGCTGAACTGCAGAACCAAGACTGTTGATCCAGAAGCAACTGTGGAGAGGATGGCTTAAAGAGAGACGGGACAAGGTCAGAGAAAGATGACAGATGAGGACATCAGTGGACAGGACAGTGCTGTGATCCTCTCAGCCCTCAGAGAGGGATGTCTCCCCAGCCCTGGACAATGGCAGAGGTGTGATGCTCAGGTCTCATGACTACCTGCCACTGAGGACCAGCCTGGACATGAACGGTGGTTCTCTGATCCCAGAGGAGGGTCACGTGCTCCCGTGGGAAATGCACCAGTGTGAAGAAGCCTGCTCTCCAGATGTGGACAGCCTGCTTCTCATCCAGGAAGCTCTCGGGACTCTAGAGAGACAGAACAAGTCAGTCCTGAACCTGAGTGTCCCTCAACACCAACTCAACCAGATGGAGTCACGAATCATTGCCAACCCCAGCACCTCACCGACACGCCTCCCTCCTTTCACGGCGATCCTGCCCTCTGCTTCCCTTTATAAAGAATCCAGCCAGAGCTTCTGCCTCAGTGGCACAATGGATCCCAACCCTCTCCTGACTCCTCACCACCAATCTGTGCACCGTCTGTACCACCTTCCCCACGACAGGTCCTTACAGGATCCCCAGAGTCATCGTCAAAGATGACGAGTGAGCTGCCCACACTGATGGAAATGGACTTCCTGCAGATGACGCCAGAGCTGTAGCAGTTCACATCTTCCACCACCACAGAGAAGCCGAGCTCTGAGGTACTCTGAGGGGAGGAAAAGCCGGGGGAGGGACACATCTGGTGAAGAGCACAGAGGAGAAGGGGTGTGGACTCTGAGGGGCTTTCCCTACATTTCTTTAGTGGGTGTTGGAGTGAAGGTAGCAAGTGCTTGTGTGTGAGGTGGTGGCAACACAGGCAGCTATGCACAGACAATCTGGGGACTGGGTGACAACCCTGGGTGTCATTGTTGGATTCTGTCCACCTTTACAGTAAAACAAGAACTCTCACTGGCCTGGAATTCACCAAGGAGGCTAGGCTGGGCCAGGGACCCCGGGAGTATGCCTGTCTCTGCCTCCTCAGCACTTGAACTACAAGTGCAGCCCAGATCTTCTGTGCGGCCTTTACTTGGAAAACGAGAACTCTACTGGCTGATGATTCTCCCCATCCCGAATCTACTTCTCGTCCCCAGTTTGGCTTTGGGCAGCTTCCTTCAGTTCTCCGGCGCTCAGAATCATTTACAGCGTCCTAGAGCCGTGATTAGCAGATGTGACCATGCCCAAAGGGTCTGATGGATGAATGAGTGAGTGAATGGATGTGACCGGGATGGAGAGGGACGCCGGCTTACAGACAGCGTGAGCATTACGTGCAGAAAGCTTGCCCATATTGAACAGCGCTTTAAACACACGTCACTTTGTAGGCAGCAATTCCACTCCTAGGACCTAAGAGATACAGTCACACACGTGCTTGCTGTGGCATTGAAGCACTGCAACCAGTTAAAGCTCACCTATCCCTGTGTGGCACAATACTCTCTGTGTAGAATGTTCCAGCCAGCTAGCATACACTGACAGTGTGTGATAATACCCGACACATGCTATAAAATGAAAAAAAAAACAAACCTGCGGAGTCTTATTTATTCTCATTCACGTAAACAAAACAGAGTGTGCGTGTGTGTGCGCGCGCGCGCGTGTGTGTGTGTGTGTGTGTGTGCTCGTGTGCGTGTGTTTGCGGTGCAACTCTATTGGTTTTGAGATATGGTCACTCCCTACGGCTCCCGTCTGTATTCCCTCTGCTCAAGAGGTCGAGGTGGAGACACTCAAACCTGAGGGTCTGAATTCATCTTGGACAACATGGCAAGACCTTCATCTCAAAACAAATAGACCACAAATAAGAGCCTGAAACGAAATGACACAAGTGCCGGAGTTCCTGAAATGACACGAAAGACTCCAGCGCAGTGCTTGTCCAGAGACAGGACCCCGTGAAAGGTCCCGTGTCCCCCAGCACATGCAAGCCCTGACCACAGCAATCAATACTAAGTACACAGTGCTTGTCTGGCCTGTCATTGTGGTCATTGCCGATACTCAGACGATGAGGTGATGGGCTAAGAAAATCAATGTTCCCAGGATACTGGCCCTGCCCCACATCCCGCTGGTACCCGTCTTCCTCTAGGGAACGCTTGCCTTCACTGAGCCGCCCATATCCCCGTTACTCTTCCTCTGTATGGACGCATGACTCCTGCCGGCTACCACTTCTCTAGTCCTATTTGCTGGTTCTGGGCCGCCTAGCTGTGATACCTCGAGCAAGTTCCCTAGCTTCCCCAGGCCCATGGTGTCACACCTGTCACCATGGTGACAACTAACACAATCCGTCCACTGCTGTAAAAATTAAGCGAGAGAATCCATAAAGATGATCTGTAGACCACCAGGCACCATTGCTACTGAAACTTGAAAGGCATGAGCTCTTTCTACCACAGGAACAAAAACAAACAAACAAAAAAAAACCCACTGGGACTAGTGGGCAAGGCTGCGATACAGAGTGGAGTGGTTTCCTGCACCCTGACCTGTGTGTGGAAGTAGTTTCTGGAAGCTGCACTTCAGGGTTTCGCTCGCCCCACCCACCCAATTATGCAGCATCCTGGTGTTCAGATCATGCACACATCTGACAGGTCTTGCTCCCTGGCTATTCTGGGTGCCTGTGGAGGCAGCTGGGTAAGCGCGCCCAGGAACTCACCTTGATCAGGTGTACTTTGCATGCTCCTACGAAGTCAAACGGAAGACCGTCAAATGTACGGTAGTGTCGGTCCCCATACACCGTGCAGGTGGAGGCACAGGGGTGCAGGGTGCACTGGAACGAACCCCGCTGGCACACACTGAAACAAACACAGAGACGGCTCATAGAGCACACTTTATCCCATGCTGGAATGCCCCTGAAGCGCTCCTGAAGAAGGAACTCAGCAAACATAGCAGCCCCCATTTATCAGGGTGATGATGGACACGTCTCAGGCATTCTCCCAAGAGTCTGAGAAACATGGGTGAACAGAGAAGAAGGGAAACTGGCTTAGTGAAACTTTTTTCCCAGAGAGGAAGGATGGACCCTGTCTGTTTTAGCAGGTGGGCAGTGCAGGAGGTGGGGCAGGGAGGGAGGGAAACAGGGTGTGTTTAGAAATGTGTCACATTTTAATCAAGGTTATCAGAGACGTGGGAGCAGAGACTTCGGGGAGCCCAGAACATTTGGAAGAAGAGCATTGTGGGAAGAGGGTGCGGTCTATGATGATCTTGAAGAACATTCAGGTGGTAACAGTGGAGGCGGACAGCCCAAGGATAAGAGGGTAGAGATGTTCACAGGGCAGTGGAGAGTTGAGTGGTGCAGGTCCAAGAACGCCAGTGAGGGTGTGACTTTTTCCTAGGAATGACAGGAAGACCGAGATGGGGATGGTTCCACCGGGGAGACGATGGCAGTGGGTTAGAGACAAGAGGGACAGGTGCTCAGTGCAGAGCCACAGTGGTCGGGAGATGAGGAGGCGATCAGATTTGAAGTGTATTTTAAATGCAGAATCAAAAGATCTGAAGACTTCACTCCCTGACAAGTTCAAGCCAGTGAGATTCAATATCAGCTCTGGGCCCTGACAGTCTACTCTGTCAGACAGCCCGGGTCCTGGTGGTCACACACACACACACACACACACACACACACACACACACCCTGGTGCATATGAAAACAATCTGGCTTCTCAGCCTTGACTGTAGCCATGCTACTGACACCAGAGGGCATGGAATACTCTTCCTTGGGGCTGAAAATGCAGCATTTCCACCACACATAAGACAGAAGCTAGGAGCCGGCTGCCGCTGGCTGGATGACTCTCTGGGAGTCTCTGCTAGGCTCCTGCCCAGTCTGTCTCCACTAAAACCAATCCAATCCCAGTGCACACTTCTGTAAATGTGTGCTAACATTACCTGAATGAACAGTGTGAAAATACACCCACATACACATTCATTCTGAATATGAGCATTTCTGCATTCATAGACAAACACAAATCACATGTTCACAAACTTATCCATTCAAGTAAATGCAAATATATATATATTTAATGCAAGTCACTTACTTGGTACATAAATGTGCTAAACAGATGCATATGCATGTAAATATATATAAACGCAATATACATTTGTAAATTCCTAACTTCTATATTAACGAATTTATTTAGATCTATGGCACTTGCCTTTTTATGTATGTCCATATATGTTCACTCACACGCCTTTGTTCATACCCATTCATACATATGTTCATCTAAATATGCAAACATGTTCTCATGTTTGCAAACATACAAGTATGTATATTCACAGACCTGTCTGATCATTCATCAAATAGTCACAAATATTCTCAGTATTATTTTACATACATATACTTGTGTGTACAATAGTCACCATGAATATGAACAAGATGAAGGGAAAATCATATCTTTTCCAGCAAAAGAAAAAAAAATGAAGCCAGTTCTGGAGACTTACCAAGTGTGGCAGGCAGATAATACCTGGTCCCCAGGGAAATACTCCTTCCCCTTCCAGGTACACGGACACTCCTCTGGGGGGAAGCATGCATCCCCGTGTCTGAGCAGGCTGGAGGGACACAGCAAGCAAGTGATCAGAAGAGCACTCCTAGATCTGCAATGATCTAGGAAGGCCCAGCCCACTGTGGGCAGTGCCATCCCTAGGCAGGTAGGCCTGGGCATATAAGAATGCTAGCTCTGCATGAGCCAGAGAGCAAGCCAGTAAGCCGCACTCCTCCATAACTTCTGCTCCAGTCCCCGCTGAGTTCTTGTCCTGACTTCTCTCAGTGATGAACTATGACCTGGGTCTCTCAGTGATGACTGTGACCTGGGTCTCTCAGTGATGACTGTGACCTGTGTCTCTCAGTGATGACTGTGACCTGGGTCTCTCAGTGAGGACTGTGACCTGGGTCTCTCAGTGATGACTGTGACCTGGGTCTCTCAGTGATGACTGTGACCTGTGTCTCTCAGTGATGACAATGACCTGGGTCTCTCACTGATGGACTATGACCTGGGTCTCAGTGATGACTGTGACCTGGGTCTCTCAGTGATGACAGTGACCTGGGTCTCTCAGTGATGACTGTGACCTGGGTCTCTCACTGATGGACTGTGACCTGGGTCTCAGTGATGACTGTGACCTGGGTCTCTCAGTGATGACAGTGACCTAGGTCTCAGTGATGACTGTGACCTGGGTCTCTCAGTGATGACAGTGACCTGGGTCTCTCAGTGATGACTGTGACCTGGGTCTCTCAGTGACTATGACCTGGGTCTCTCACTGATGGACTATGACCTGTGTCTCTCAGTGACTGTGACCTGGGTCTCTCAGTGACTGTGACCTGTGTCTCTCAGTGACTGTGACCTGTGTCTCTCAGTGACTGTGACCCGGGTCTCTCAGTGACTGTGACCCGGGTCTCAGTGATGACTGTGACCCGGGTCTCTCAGTGATGACTGTGACCTGGGTCTCTCACTGATGGACTGTGACCTGGGTCTCAGTGATGACTGTGACCTGGGTCTCTCAGTGATGACTGTGACCTGGGTCTCTCAGTGATGACTGTGACCTGGGTCTCTTAGTGATGACTGTGACCTGGGTCTCTCAGTGATGACTATGACCTGGAAGTACAGTCAAATAAAGGCTTTCCTCTCCCAAGTTGCTTTTGATCAGAGTGTTTTTTCACAGCAACAGGAAGCAAACTAGGACAGATACTGACATCGCCACCCACTATGCTGTCCCCAGGGTCCTTTGAGGCAATGCCCAACTGTAGATTCTTAGATGGACTTGGACAGACAAGGAGACTGGGGAGCGTAGTGAGTTCTGGAGATGGCTGGTTATGGTGGAAACAGAGCATCTTTGGGAGCCCTTGCCCATCAAGAGAACTTTTCAGGAAGGTAGAGCTGTCTCCCTTGTCATAATTTCCCTTTGGTGAGCACTGTGGGAATATAGATGACTTCCCCACATAGTCTTCTATATACCCTCAAATAATCCTGAACCAGGATCCAGTCCAGGCCTCTTTCCCAGCATCTCTGTGTGGTCACACTCTGGACATGGAAGAATCTGCTCCTGAGTGCAGAGACCTAGCCATTCCTGACCTCAGACAGAGCCAGGCTTGGGCACAAAGGACGGTATTCCGAGAGACCTTCTGACACACTTCCAGGTGAGGTCTAGATGGCTGTAGGTGAAGCAAGGGTCCTGTGCAGGCAAGTGAATCCTAGGGAAGGAGCAGGCCACACTCCACACTGTGAGCCCTGCCACTCTGGACGAGGAGCAGAGCTTCCAATGAAGGAGACTTGGTCTGAGTCCGACTCCTTCAGCAGCCTATTCACCGCCCTGGCCTGGTCTGTTTTCTTCTGAGGAGTAAGGGTACGAGCCTCCCTGCTTTGAGACTGAAGCTTTACAGTCTTACACACTGTAAAGCTCCAATGGGATGGCTCGCCCACCCAGAAGCTCTGACCTTCATTTCATTCCCTTTGGTTGTCAGACCAGAGCCTGGTCCCCCAGGGGATCACTAATCTCAGTGCTAGGCTCCCCAACTGGTCACTAATCTCAACATAGACTGAAGCAACAAGCCTGTGCTGCCAAGTCATGGGATGGAGTGGTTCACAGGGCTCAATTTGACCCACACCAGAGAATGACATTGGCTATTCCAGGGGCACCTTTCTTTACCCAAAGGCTCTGATCGGGGATGGAGGCTGAGAGCTGACATGGGTTTACTTGTACATCCTCCATCCTGGGCTCCTCAGACACCACAGCCACACTTCCTCCTCCATCCGGGACTCCTCAGACACCACAGCCATACTTCCTCCTCCATCCTGGGCTCCTCAGACACCACAGCCACACTGCCTCCTCCATCCTGGGCTCCTCAGACACCACAGCCACACTGCCTCCATCCTGGGCTCCTCAGACACCACAGCCACACTTCCTCCTCCATCCTGGGCTCCTCACAGACACCACAGCCACACTGCCTCTCCTTCCCAGGCTATGTGAGGTCTTCCTTGATCTGTCACTGTACAGAGTTTGCAGTGATTTAGATCCATACCCCTGGGGACAGGCACAGCCCGACAGGCAGGGCCCATGTGCTGCCATGCTCAGGTTCAACAGCTGCTGTTCACAGGTCCTCTCCCTACTGAGCTCAGGGTCTGGGTGCAGGTTGCTGCAGTTCACGAAGACCTGGCCTGCTGGACAGACAGCCGCTAGAAGGAAAGCGGTAGACGCTGCAGACCCTTGGCTTGGGCTGGGGGTGGTGCCGTGTGGGTGACTATAGGAGTTGGCAGCTTCTGGGCACAATGTGGGTTCCCACATCACAGGGACCAGGTATTTAGGTGCTGCTCCAGTGCGCAACAGCCACCCTCTGCAGAACCCATTATTAAACAGGACCTCTGTCCTGGTGGCTGCCACGCGCTCCCTGCACACTCGTCCATTACAAGTGCTGTGCAGGTGTCCCCACCTGCCTTCTCACGCAATATTATGAAAGCCATAATATCTTAAGGCAGTGGGAACTGAAAGGAAGGACCCCAGAAGGACCAGGAGAAGGACCCAAAGATGGAAGCCAAGCAGTCTACAAGGGTGGCTAGAGGACTTTGAAGAGAGCCAACTCCCTCCTTCTTGCTTCTCCAACATAATCCCCTCATCCTCGTTGTCAGCGGAGTCTGCCATGCACAGTCACACTTTGTGCGAGTGGTTGTTTTAGGAAACCCAATAAAAGGCAGTTAAGTTTCAAGGGCAGGATGGAGCAGAGCAGAGAAAGCAAGAGCCAGATCTCTAAGAGGCAGAAGTCCCAAGCCAGAAGGGACCAAAGTAAAGACACTCCCAGGAACCTCCAGGAAGTGAGAGTAGGATGGAGAATTCCGGATTATCTGTGAAAGAGGAGATGAGGTTCAGAGAGGTGAGGCATGTCACCCAGGGCTGCACAGCTGCAAAGGGCCTGCTCTTAACCACCAGCCAAATGTTCACTGTTGCTCCCCTCGGTGCCAACTCCTGTCCTGTCCTCAATGCCTCCTCTGCTGAGAACGCTCCAACCTTCATGCTTTGCCCACCTCCAGGCACCCCAGCTGCCCACCACTGCTCCACCCCTGTCCTGTCTCTGTGCTGTGGAGAGGTTCAAAGTCCAGGCAGTCCTGGACCCCGTGCCCAGTGGTTTGGGCAGAACCAGTCTCAGAAGATACTCAGCAGCTCAGACCAGAACCAGCAAAGACAAGCAGCGACTCAGAGACCCACATGCTCTCCAGAGGTTTGAGGCCAGGATGGAGCTTCAGGGTGATACTCTCTAAGCTGGGTGGGACCTTTGCCAAGAGTGCAGAAACACCAACACCCAAGCTAGAGTAGCCTGCCCCTTCCCGACCAGCGACCAGTACCCCAGTTCTCCACTCTTTTCTCCACAGCCCCCTCCCACCAACTGGAGTCCCCACCCACCCAAAGCTCCCCCTTTCGTCCCTGCTTACCTGGGACTTGGCTGTCACAGCTCATGACTCCATCTCTGCAGTGGCTGCAGAAAGTTGGGGGGATTATATCAGGCCTGCCAGTCATTCAGGGCCCACCTAGCACATGTTATTGCCCTTGGCCCTGTGGGCTACTTACTTACTATCCCTGGTCCCCACCACCACCCCACACAGAGTGAAAGGGTGGGTGCCACTTCTCATGCAACCGATACCCAGGAAGCTCACCAGTGCCCTAAGGAAGGGATATCGCTGTCCCCAGGGGGATAGTCCACTCCTTGAAAGTGGCAGGAACATTGGTTCCTACAGAAATCAGGAGAGAATAGAGCAGGCTCAGGAGCAGGGATGGAGCCAGCCAGGGCAGGAGCCCACCATCAGGAAGCGTCAGGCGTGAGGATGTGGAGAGAGGTGACTGCAGTTCCTGGCATGAGACACACTTCCAGAGGACCAGAAGTCCCCCTGGTGCTGAGGTCAAAGGCAGGACTCAGTGCCAGGTTGGGGGCCATATGAGCGTATGTAATCACTGTCCCTTCCGGAGATAATCTAACTCAGAGCCAAGATCAGAGAGGTGATCTGCTCAGAGCTCCACCTCCCAGCCCCAGTCATTGTTCTGGGTGGTGTCATAGCCCTGCTGGTCTTAGAGCAGAACATGCCAGGGTTTGGGGGTACCCATGGAAGGGACCCCAGAATATTCTTTCTCAGTACTCTCCAATTGCTCCTTGTCTTTCTCATGTAGTTTACAGAGGCTTTTTATTAAGGGTTAGTGGGCACTCAGCTGAGACCTAAGGAGCATTCTGCAGTGTGATAAGTCTGAGTGAGCCCTCTGTGCCACCGAAAGGGGGTGACTCCTTCCCCTCATTACTAGAAAACCTCCAAGCAATTAATAGACCACTCCACAGACAGAGAAACTGAGGCCGAGACTCCAGGAGCCTTGTCAGTCATCCTGGGAGCCTGTGGAATCACCATCAACCACTCTTCCCCCTCTGCCTCCAGCCCCACTGCATTAGCTTCCTCCAGCAAGGATACAGGCTGTTTCTCACCTCAGGCTTCCTCCTGCCTTCCTGTACCGGGTTGGGGGAGGGCGCTTACGATGCTGTTTCCACCAAGAACCTCCCCACTTCTACCTCACCTGTGTGTGACAACCCAGGACTCCTGGCCCTCCCTCCGTGTGGCTTTACTGCTCTTTTAACCACCCCAACCCCTAAGTGCCTGTTTTTGGGGGGGTCTGTCTTTCCAGCTGGCATTGTGGACTTGGGGAGCTAGATCCTGTTCACTATTGGATTCTCAGAGCCTAGAAATTTCCAGAACATGATAAGAGTACACAGATGTTCATGGAAGAGGGGAGCTGAGTAGAGCGAGGTGCTGTGCTCTGGTTTAATCTGGTTTACAGGAAGGAGAGAGAAGCCTGAGAACAGCGATTCACCTCTGCCAACAGGGCCCAGGAGAGGGTGATGGGAAGTAGGGGCAGGAGAAGCTCGGCCCAGCTGTCCAGAGCAGACCCTAGTCTCACTCCCCAGTGCACCCAGGCACCAGGCTAGCCACTCACCTGGGGACACAGAGGTCAGCTTGTATGTCCAGATACGTGTCTGGTGGGCAAGTGCAACCCTCCACACACTCATTCCTGCTGAAGTTCCCACCACTGTTAGCCCCACAGACATCAGGGCTGGCCAGGTCCTGGCAAGTTTGTGCACACGGAGCCACACACGGGCTGTACTCCTTAGTGGCCTCACAGGACAGTGCTGGTGGGAGAGAGGCTACGTTTGGTCTTTCTTCTTCCCACAACTGTATGGGGTAGACTTAGCATCTTGACAAGAAAAACTGAGAATCAGAGGGTAAGATATTTGCCCCCACCCTGGTCACACAGCAGTTCAGGGTCAAAGATGCCTCTCATTGTACCAAAATGTCAAACACCATCTATTACGCTCAGCCTGGAAAAGCCGACAACACACACACACACACACACACTCCTCACAGGTATGTGAACACGCACAGGCTTACACCCTTCACTGCCATCTCCTCATGGGGTCACCATCCCACTCCCCGGGAACCTCCCACAGCACCAAGGCCAACAATCCACTGGAACTGAACTGCCAAGATCAGCTATTCCCACCCTAGGCTGCTCATCAAAGCCATTCAACATGAGTTTCTCAACGCTGCAGATGTCTGGAACCCTCACCAGAGTGATGTTCTCACTGACACAGATATGGACAAGGTGTGAGCATTTTTTTAAAAGATCCTTGTGCCTCTATGCACAACCGGCGTTGGGAACCTCTGGCCCTGTCCAAGCACCTCTGGGGACACTGATTCCGAGTGGAGGAGCTTTGTGCAGGGCTGCACAACATGCTGCCCGCGGGGCTGGAGTAGAACTCAGAGCCCTTGGCTAACGGCATGATTCATTTTTCTCTCTATCTTTGCAAAAGCTCACAGGGAGCCAGGCTCTATGGGGCTCAGGGCAGTAAGGACTAAGAGCCAGAGAACAGTGGAGGGTCACACACTAATGGGACCTCAAGCCAGCCTTAGAGCCAATTCAGAGAACCCATTCTTCTGCAGTGAGAAGGTGGCTCTGCCTACGGGGATGGCAGAAGAGGAGGTGAGAAGTGGGTTAAATTGGACTCAGCCAGACTGACAGGGCTTGGACACGGACTGGGCATGGACTGGAGAAGAAACACTGAGCAAGGTGTTCTGAGGTCAAGTCTAGAGACCGTGGTGGCAGCAAGAGAAGTGGACTATGGAAGGAAGTCAGGCTGGAGGAGACAGGATATTGTGTTAGTGCTGATAGGGGGGTAAGGGACACCTGTGTCTGGAACCTAGACTTCTGTGGATGTATGGGGGTGGGGTACTCACCACAGGCTGGCAGATGGGCACGGAAGTCAATCAGGAGCCCATGGCGCTGACACAGGTGGGCATAGTGGGCCAGCGTGGCACACAGGCAGGGCTGCCCACAGCGGCAGGCATCCCTGCGGCACTGCTCGAAGTAGGGTATCGGGCTCAGATACGCAGAGCAGGGTGCAAAGAGCTCCCCTGTGAGCACGCTGCAGGACTGTAGTGCGTAGGAGGCTGGGATGCGAAGATACGGTCACTGAGCAGGTCCTGGCTGCCTACTGCCCCAAGACTCGGCCTCCCTCCCCCAGGGTATATGGACGTGTGTGTGTGTGTGTGTGTGTGTGCGCGCGCACATGTGCATACACATGTTCATTTATGTGTGTGCACACATGTATGCATGTATATGTGTGCTTCTATGCCTACTCCACGAACAGATATTCATTCAACCTCATGCCAGGCAGGGATCTATCTGGTAAAGGAAACACAGAAGTGAACATCGCTGACCAAATTCCAGACCCTCAGGTAGCCAGACTGGTTGGAAGAGACAGTCAGTAAACAACTTCACTAGTCAGTAGAGCATAAACCCGAGGCAGGAGAAAACTAGGGAAGGCTAGGCAGCGTCAGGAGGGCGGACAGGACGACTGCTATTTTAGTTCAAGTGGCCAGGAAGACCTCGATAAGAAGGTAACAAGGGCTGAAGTGAATCTCATCCTGAGGTAAGAGTGTGGCGGGGCAGGCGAAGCCACATGAGTACAGAGGCCTGGGAGGAGGGCAGACCTGGGTGTCAGAACAGCATGGAAGCCAGCTGGAGCAGACAGCAGACAGCTGGAGCAGACTACAGGGCAGTGCGGGCACAAGAGAAAGCAGGAGGCTGGGTATGGACAGGCGCCTGGGGGACACTTCTGAAGATGTGGCCTTTGTCTTGAGGTGTGTGTCAGTACTGAGGTGCCGGTGATAGAGGAGGAAGATTCCCATCTGCCTGGCTGTCCCCTCCCTCCTGTCCCCTCCTGTGGCTCCCCTCTGCCACCCCTATGAATCTGCCCATCAAGTTGCCACCTCACCTCTTGCAAACCATTCTGCTTCTGCTCCCCTCCCCAAGCCTCCCACCGCCCATTCCTCACCAGCCTGCAGATGCACATCACAGGGGTCCAGCAGGGAGCCAGGGACCAGTGGGGAGCAGGCAGACAGGGTTTTCCAGGAATTGCCGAACAATTGTGGGGTGCTCTCAGGCACACCCACTGGAGACCTGTGGCAATGGCAAAGCTACAGTTGTGCACTGGTCAACTGGGGTGTAGGGATACACTAAGTATCTACCCACACAAGCAGCCACTTACACCTAAACACAGGGGCACGGGGTAGGGGTGAGCATGTACTCTGAGCCGCTCTCAGGTGAGCACTCATCAACACACAGAAACATGCATGTGTCTGCACACGCCCACAGCATGCAAGTGCATGGCTGATGCACCAATGGTCAAGGTCCTCCAAAGCCATAATCAGACGTGCACATAGGTAATCACACTTAACAAGACCCAAAAGGCTCACAATGGCCTTAGACTTTCAGCACCTCCCCCCAGCTCTTCACGTAAGAAAGAGCAATGAGAATACCAGACCTCAACCATCTCTGACTTTCTCCATGTCCCCCCTGGGAGGTAAGTAGCAAATGAGTCGGGTCATGTATGGGACAGGGGGAGGGAAAGCTGAGATAAAGCATCCTTCCACAATACAGCCAGGGGTGACAATCACTAAAACCCAGTGAGTGTTACAGCGAAAGAACCTGTAGTCTGTGTGAGGGCACGGTTCTGCCTGACAGCCACCTTGCCTGCATTACTGCTCCAGCTTGTGAGTTATCTTACGACACAAGGCAGGACTCACACACACCGGGAGGGCGTGGAGCAGCCCATACACTAAGCCAGTGTCTGCCTCCATCGCTCTGGCCAGCTGCCCAGTCACCAGCCCTACTGACCAGGGAGGCTTCACTTGCACGTGCGGACACACTGGGATGACGAACCCTTCTTCCGGCTACAGAATGCCTCCCGTGTTTCTTTCTGGATCGGCCATTGCATGTATCTTGGAGAACTGGTCAGATTCTCCAGCCTCCAAAGCCTTTCCTCCTTTGAAAGGCCCGACTGCTGTCTCCTCCCAAACTCTTAAACTGTGGCCACGCCCAGGAAAGTCTCTCAGTCATCAGCTCAAGGGAAATGGCCTTCTTCTCAATCCTGGGAGGCTTTCATTGTACAAACTCAAAAGCACTCGGACACCATATAGGAAGAGGGTACACTGGCCTGCTGGGACCAAAGGCAGGGATACCTGGCTTGTGGGGCTTATCTTCACCTAAAGGTGTTCACAACTGGTGAAACCAGCCAAGTGTGAGACTAAGCAAAGCCAGCACTCCTCAGGGCACAGCCCACCTACTTCAGAGGCTACAGCTGTGGGACCTACTTGTGGAAAAGGAGGGTCTCGTGCCCTAAGTATCTTATATGAGATTCTTAAAGAGTGGGACCCACGAGTCAGTATTTAAGCAAACTCCCCAAGTGATTTTTCTACATAGAGAAGACTATGACCACCATTTTAAAGAATTATACTTCAATTTAAATGTGGAGGAATAAATAAGTGTGTGTGCCAGGCAGTGCCTCAGGGTACCTGACCCTAAGGGGCCACGGGTTTCCCTGTCCTTCCTGTTCTGGGGCAGGGACACATACAGGAAGTCGTCCTGTTCTGGGGCAGGGACACATACAGGAAGTCATCCTGCGTGTTGCCATTGAAGGTGCCACAGAGGCCCACAGTGTCCTCCACCCATCGCCGGTCCACTTGCAGGTAGAGCCGCAACCCTTCCCGGTCATAGAGGACCTGCACGCCCACGTTGGTCCTCACCCTCAGGAACACGGAGGACAGCCTCCGAATCTCAAAAGCATCTGCCAGCAAAATGGGAAACAGGATGTCAGTAGTCTTTTTAGTACAGCCCAGCCCTCTCTGTCACCTGTCGGCCGACTCCCACGTCCACACCCAACCCTGGCTTCATCCTGCAGAAACCCCGTGCTTCGGGACTGGCTTGCCAAACCCTGGGAGGAACTACTGAGAAATGTCACAGAGTGGGTCCCAATAACAACCTGGTCTCCCTGGGGCCCGCAATTTCTTGCTCTAACACAAGAAGAATTCTGTAATGACTCATTTTTGCAAGGCAGTCTTTTTTTTTTTTTTTTTTTTTTTTTTTTTTTGGTTTTTTGAGACAGGGTTTCTCTGTGGTTTTGGAGCCTGTCCTGGAACTAGCTCTTGTAGACTAGGCTGGTCTCGAACTCACAGAGATCCGCCTGCCTCTGCCTCCCAAGTGCTGGGATTAAAGGTGTGCGCCACCACCGCCCGGCTTAAGGCAGTCTTCAGGAAGCCCATACTACAATCATGATGGATTAGAGTCAACAGCAACACATCTTTTGCTTTTTGACTCGGTGTCTCACGTAACCTAGGCTACTTTGAACTTACCACAGACACGAGGGTGACCTTGAATTCCTGAGCTCCCTGCTTCCAGTTTCCACTCCATATGCACCTAGACTTCACAGCTTTGATGGCCTGCATTCCTGTGTTGTTGTTTTGTTTTTTTTTTTTTTTATCCCTGACTCAGCCCTGCTTTTCCCAATGCCCAAGAGTGGCTCTTCTCTCTTCACCTCTCTGTTTCTTCTCTCCATTCCCAATTCCTTCTGGTTCTGGATCTTACTTCTTGGTAGTTTTGTCTTTTCTGTTAAACATGTTTCCTATGGGCTTCCTGCAACTCATTGTTGGATTAAAGAATCAGGGGGGAGACTAAGTACAGGATGTAGATATGGGAATCAGCCCCACGCATGAGCTGATGTCAGGAGGAACCATGACACTGCTAGAGCACTGGCATGTTGGAGTGGGGGGCAAAGGCACATTTTAGGAGTCTGCTTTCCTGAATCTAATGTCCCCTAACCTGATCCCTGGGAGGGGTTGTTCTCGTAACAATTCCCTTGGGTAGAAGAGCTGGGGAAGGGGCCTGATCTACCACCTCCCAGCTCCCAAGCTCCCTCAGGACCATCTTGAGCCATACCATCTGAGTAGGGCGGGGTGATCTTGTACTGGTCAAACAGAAGGACATCTCCTGACTGGGTCAGGGTCACCTGTCTCCGGGGGTCCTGGTGCAGGATCACTGACACTGACTGGACACAGGCTCCATCCTGGTTCTAAAGGAAAAGAAAGACCAACGGGCAATGTCAGTTGGTTCTGTCTGTCCTGGTGGCCCAAACAGAACCCTCCATGACAGAGACCCAGCTCAACTTGAGCAGCAGGCTCCTCAGAGTGAGAAGTAGAGCCCCAAAGGGCGTGAAAATTGCCAAACAAAGTAATCTCATCTGGGAGAGCATCAGGCCCAGAACGGACAAGGTCGGCCGCAGAAGTGGAGAAGGAGCATAATGAAGAAGGTGGTTGACTCTCAGCTGTCCACACAGAGCAGGGGCAGTTTCCGGACAGTTCAGCCTTGGAAACCATGGCTCCCTTACACGACTGCAACCGAGAGCTCTAATTTCATCCTTTTGCAGGTCTTACGTGGAATTTTGCTATGTGTCATATCCTGTACCCCACTGGAAGGCAAAGTGGGAAGACAAGTCTACTCAGGAAGCTAACACAGGAGGGTAACAAGTTCAAGTCTTGCCAGCGATACAGTCCGAGGCCAGCCTAAGTCAACGTGCAAGCCCTGTCTCAAAATGAAAAAATTTAAAGGCCAGTGTCATATGCCTCTGATGGGGAAGCTTTTTCAGCCAATGGCATTTGGGAGGCTGGACCAGCCTGGGGAGTGACTTTTGGGTACCCAGAGAAAGTCATCAGGCTGCCCAGCTCTCCCTCCTTCCAGCGCTCCATGCCTTGAGGTTGGACCCCTTTCCTGTTCCCCCTTAATAAAAAAAAGACCTTAGAACACACCACTTCAGAGTCAGCTTGAGATTATTTGGCTCGCGTTCCCCCTCCCACTCCCTTTTTGTGTTCAACTTCCTCTGGCGCCCCCGTCGTGGGACCAGTCCACGCTTTTCCGGACTTCCTGGGCGCTCCCAGTTCACCAGTCACGTGGTCCTTCGTTGGGCACTGACTGTCCCCGTCCACAGCTCCAGCCGGGCACTCAGAGGCTGCACGCAGCAGCACGCTGCTGCTCAGCGTTCTCTGGAGGGCAACCTACACTCTGCTGCTTGGCACGTTCCACACGTGACCCACGCGGCGTGACTCACACGCTGCTGCCGGCTGTCATGCTCCCCCCACCATTATGGACTCTCCCTCTGGAACTATAAGCCGAAATAATTCTTTCATAAGCTACTATTGGCCATGGTGTTCCATCACAGAAAAAAAAAAGAAAGTACCAAATATGCATTAGGTAACAAGATGTTAACAAGGGAAAAGAGTGTGTGGGATGAGTCGTATCTTTACAAGAACACTGTAATATTCCAAAGCCATTCTAAAATACAAAGCTGACTTTTAAAACCCCTCGAAGACTGTAAACACCCCAGTGCATAATGAGGTGGGTGTAATGACTGTGATAATATCCAAACTTGAAGGCAGGTAAAGAGTTAGTCATGAAATCCCCCAAGCCTCTAAGATAGCCCATCAAAAGACAAGATCTCCTGAGTTAATTGGGGGCATGGGGACCTAGTGGGAGGGTTGAAGGGTAGGGGAGAGGCAGGGAAGGGAGCAGAGAAAAATGTAGAGCTCAATAAAAAAAAAGGATTAGTCAAAGTTCAGAGCACTGGATAAATGTGCCATGGGTACCACCATCACCTCCGTGACTGTGCGGAGCACACTCCATTGTGGCCATTCCAGGGCCGCCGCCTTTCTGGTATGATCAGCTCTCGGTGTCTTCCTCCTCGTCTGTATTTAGTTCTGCTAACGTTCAGGACTATTTCTCCTGCTATGCCTTTACACCTCTGATCATCTTGTATCGCACCAAAGTGGCCTGCCTTAAAAGCTGTGATCACCCGGAAGCGGGCTGGGTGTGTTTCCTCTATGTAGCCCTCGCTGTGCTCAGAGTAGGGAGCCCATGGGTTCATCGGGCGAATAGAACCACGAGGAGGGACCCTGTCTGGAGGCAAGAAAAAAAAAACCTCGCAATCGAGAAGCACTGTCTAGCAATGAGGCCAGCTGGACGGGCCCAGGCTGGCCAGCTGCCTGTCAGGGACATGGCAGAGAGAGGGCTGGGCAAGGCACCCTGGGTCCTCAAAGTCCTCAGTGCTCTAAGACTCCTGAGCAGCATGGCTGGGAGAAGTGGGAACTGCTCTGTGTCTTTCTGTCCTCCCTTACTTCCCACCTTCACGATGCCACAGAAGTGACCCACCTTGGAAGACAAGCAGTCTCCTGCATGCAGAACAGTCAAAAGTGGAGAAGAAAGAGGTCACTAAGGACAAAAGAAGAAAGCCAGCCTCCACCTCATCCACAGTGCCCAGACTGTGTCCCTAGACTACTCCGAGCTGGGATCTGCTCACATTCAAGGTCTGGGGGCTGGAGCAAGAACAGCAAGCACGCCAGGTGGGAGTGGGCACCCTGGCTGGGCATGAAGCCCTGGTTCTATTGTGCAGACAGGAGCTTAAGCATAGCCCAGAGCAGGACCTGGGGGTTGGCTCAGCAGTGTCAGCCCAGGAACAATGCAGTAAGTACCAAGACAGACAAATGCACACCTGCCCCGACCTGCTGTGGCCATGGTCACAGGTTCCTGTCCCCTTTGCCTTTTTACTCAATGCCCAAGTAAAAGACGAAGACACCCTAGACCTCACCCTGCCACCCCACACTCTCGCAGTTCCTGTGGCAGCAGGACTTGAGTTCGTGCATCTGCCTGATAAGCTATTGGACTCAGAAGACAGAGCAATTTCAGACCGCAGCACAGCTTCGGACCCCAACAGGTTTTCAGTGTTTGATGAGTTAATTCATCAAACAAATATGTAAAAGTCGACGACACACAGAAGATTAAGTAGAGTTAGACCCACTCTAGAGAGGGCTTTAAAATGGAGCCCCGAGAAGGGGAATGGTCTCTCAGCCAGCAGAGGGCCTGAGCTCAAACTGTCTCTGGATCCAGTTCTGTGTCCCAGAGAACAGGGGCAGCAAACAGCTGGGTCATGGAAAGACCCAGAGCCCTCCCCCAAGCTCCCAGACCTGCGGGAGTCTTATGTGAACACAGACCCAGCCTTACCAGGCCACACGGGGCATTCTGCAATGTCACTGCGAAGGTGCCCGAGGAGCGGCTCTTGGCTAGGATGTACTGACATGTGGCAGGGAATGTATATCGGCGTCCATCGAAGGTCGTGAAGTGGATGTCACCAGTCACCGAGCATTCAGCTGAGGGAGAAGGACAGCTTACTCATGGAAGCTGTCAGCCTACAACTGTTCCTCTTCCTGACTGGTGTCTGTCTCGGCCTTGCGGATCCAAGCCTGGGCAGGATCTGCCCTCTGCCCTCTGGAATTGAACAGGCTAGGCTAACTTCTTTCTGAGAATCTGCTCAGGAGCAGGCTCGAGACAGCCCTGCTGAGGAGAGACCAGGTCCTAGGCAAGGGACCCAGGCTCAATGCAATCCTCTAAGTTCAGGCAAGAGGTGTGCAGGACCTAGTAACACTTTGGGCATGGGCCAGAAGAAACCCTTAAGGCAGGCAAAGCAACAGAGGAAATGAAGGGAATCAGCTTTAGCTGGTTGAACCAAACGCCCCCAACTAGGCACGACCCCAGAGTGTCCCTGTCCCAAACCTATGAGACGAGTAGAAGAGGGCAGGGTCCAAAGGAAGGGTCAGATGTACCTGGGCAGACGGAAGAGCTGCACACCCACTTCCCTGTGGTGCATGTACTGAAACAGAGATCATGAAAGTGACCTGTCTCTCCTCAGTGCCAAGACGCCGTCCCAGGCCTCAGTAAACAGCGTCCCATTTCTGAAGTGCGTGGTACAGAGTACCCCGCTCCCTGTGGATCTAATAACATCCTCTTGGGTCTCAAAGAGGCTGAGTGAGGATCCCTTGCTTTTTTAGGGCTCCTCAAGCCCAGGGAAGTCTAACAGAAAGCCCTGGTCCCCCCAGACCCCTCCCTCCAGGCGGTGAACACAGACCAGGCATTGCAGTCTTCTGTCACCACAGAGCCAGGTGGGTGCAGGGTCCCATGGAACTCGCAGGGACACTCAGCTGGTGACATGCAGCCCGTGTCCTCAAAGATCAGCCCTAGAGAGTGATAGCAAAGACCCACTCACCCCTTCCCTGTTCACAGCCACTGGGTGGCTTCCCAGGGCCTCAGTAAGGAACCCATAGGCACAGCTCTTTCTCCTCTGTGCCCACTTTCAGGCCCACTCCAAATCCTGGCTCAGGCAGGACACGGACCCCCTTCTGGGCAGACGTCTTTCCAGGCATCACCTCAACTACACACAGCCGCATTTCTCACCACCTCTTGAGTCCTGCCAAGCAGTCTCTTACTACCAACCCCCGCCCCCCCGACATTCCACCAATCCCCAGATCTCTTCTGACCCTGTGAGGCAGCCTTCACCATGTGCTACCTTAGGCTGGAGTGAGGAGTTTCTCATACCTGGAAGCAGTCTCTGTTCTTTAAAATCAAAGCCTATTGAGATGGCCTTGAACTCCACTGAGGTTGACCTAGACTGCCTGACCCTCCTGTTTGCCCCTCCTAAGTGCTAGCTTACGAGCACTGCCACACCCAACTTAAGCAATGCTGGGCTGGAACCGGGGCTTTGTCATACTAGACAAGCACTCTGCCACTGAGCTGCATTTCCAGCCCCAGCTGCACAGTTTTTAATCTCACCCTTCCACTGAGCCAAGATACTCATTCGTCATAAACACGACATCAAACACAGGAAAAAGTAACTATGGATGGATGCTTAAACAAAAAATGCACATATGAATGAATTGCTTGTCTTCATCTGAAAAAACTCAGTCCAAATGAACTCAAAATCCTTGCCATCAAACGGTCAAGAAACGAAGCTCTGCCCCTGCCCTCCAGTCATTCACTTGTTGGTCTAGTTGTTTGCTCATTCATTCCACAACAGGCTCTCTCCAAGACCCCGATTCCCACTGATCCATGCCAGGAAGACACTGCCAAGCCCCCACTGCCCTGCCCCCAGCGAACCATTGGGGCAGTAGCAGCCATCCACACAGGCGATCTCACTGTCCACACACGAAGCGCGAGACTGGCAGGAAGCTGGGCAGCAAGCGATGCACTCGTTGTAGACGAAGGCCTTCTCTTTGCAGTGTACAGCTTGGGACAGAAGAAAACTCTGGTCTGAGTATTTGCCAGCACCCACCCTCACCAGGTCCTGGCATGGGAATGGGAGGAAGCTCCTGCCCCTGCTCCTCCAATTCCAGGTAGACTATTTTTGGTGCCCCAGAGACTGGTGAGACTCCAGGTGTTCTGAGAACCACCTTCATCTTACTTTGCAGACCCAGACCCAGCCTTCAGATCTCCCGCGTGTCACGAGGACAGAACCTCAGAGCTTAAGGCTCTGACAGCTGTGGCTGCGGGCCAACAGGACAGGGCATTGAGCTGAGGCCCGTGGCTGCCCATCACAGCCCTCATGGGGACTCATCCGAACCCTTCCCTTCCCACCTCCAGCCTGCACCTACTGCATTGTGGGAGTTGGGTCCTCCAGCCCTGCAGAGGGCGCCCAGCCTGTGCACATGCCCGGGCATATTCCATCAGTGCTCGGCACCAAGTGGCATCATCGCCTCCTGATCTGTACAATGAGAGTGAATTTGAGACAGCCCAGCCTCATACCATCCCATAGTCCAACGTGCCTCGTGGTGTGGTGACACTCAACCATAAAATTATTTTGTTGCTACTTTGTAATTTTGCTACTGTTATGAATCATAACGTTAAGTATCTGTGTTTTCTGATGGTCTTAGGTGATCCCTGTGTACAGGTTGTTCAATCCCCCAAGGGGGTCATGATCCACAGGTTGCAATCCGCTACCATAGGTACATTCAGAACTTCAGGGCACCCGCACCTAGGAAAGCATCCAGCTACACAAAACCCCAGACTCAAAGCAGGCATCCTAGATTCAAGTCCCAGCGTTGCTGCCAACTTGCAGTGTGTCCCTGAGCCAGCTGAGCCCCATCTCTGGGTTTTAGTTAAATGGATCCCATCTTGGTAAATGTGAATTTCAGAGCTTTGGTAAGCTGCTTTGTTATGGCCAAGAATTATTAGGCTCAGGGGCCCACACCCTGAGGCCTCATCCTAATACTGGGAGGTGTTCCCCAAGACCCAATACCACCTACCCTCTGCCCACTCACTGGCAGAGGTCACTGGTACAGCTGGCTGTGAAGGGCAGAGGGCTGACGTAGAGATGGCAGGCGTCGAATGGAGGTCTCAACAGTGCCTCACACTGCTCATACACACCCTGGGTGGGGTAGAGGCAGGAGCTGGGCTGGGCTGACAACATGGCTCTCTTTCACCATCCCCACAGGGAATCAATCCCAACTTAAGCAACAGGAAGACAGAGAGAAATGGGTACTTGGGCCCTTGCAAACAAGAGCTTGCTAATGAGGGTGGCGGCAGGGGGGGGGTCTTCCCCAGGACACAGACCTGCATGGATGCTGGGCTCTGCTGCAGGCATGGTGGTCGAGGAAAGGAAGAAGTCACAGGTCCTGAAGGGCTGCTGGGGGCTTGCTCATGCCAGCTGTGCACAAACTCCCCCACATCGTCAGTCAGCTTCCCTGCAGGGAAATGGGTGCTCTGATGAATGGGCAAGTGGCTGGACTGCAGGATGTGAGCAGGAGAGACCAGCTTCCAGTGCTCCATCCTGTCTGGATTCCCAGCAGGAGAGACAGAGACCAGCCTCCAGTGCTCCATCCTGTCTGGATTTCCAGCAAGAGAGACAGAGACCAGCTTCCAGCGCTCCATCCTGTCTGGATTCCCAGCTGAGACAGAGACCAGCCTCCAGTGCTCCATCCTGTCTGGATTCCCAGCTGAGACAGAGACCAGCCTCCAGTGCTCCCATCCTGTCTGGATTCCCAGCAGGAGAGACAGAGACCAGCCTCCAGTGCTCCCATCCTGTCTGGATTCCCAGCTGAGACAGAGACCAGCCTCCAGTGCTCCCATCCTGTCTGGATTCCCAGCTGAGACAGAGACCAGCCTCCAGTGCTCCATCCTGTCTGGATTCCCAGCTGAGACAGAGACCAGCTTCCAGTGCTCCATCCTGTCTGGATTCCCAGCTGAGACAGAGACCAGCCTCCAGTGCTCCCATCCTGTCTGGATTCCCAGCTGAGACAGTCTCTCGGGAAAGCTGTTTCATCGGACAAGATGAGGATATCCTAAAACCTGCACTGTCTCATAGTTACTCCACACTCAACAGAGGTAATGTGGTCTAGTCAAAAGGGCCAGTATGCAAGCTTGAACAAGCACCCACGCCCATCTTAGCCTCAGTTTCCCCACGTGCAGAGCATAGCCCTAATCCCCAGGGAGACTGTTGCCAGGAACTACAACTACAAAGTCCTTAGCACATGGCGGGTACTCAAAAGGGCACACCATGCTGTGCCCTGAGCCTCACCTGCTCCTCTCACAACCTGTCCATCCGAGACTTCAGCTTCAGTCTGGCCCTCAGATTCCACTTCCTCTGGAAACCTTGTGAGGTCAAACTCGCCTAGCAAAGTGTGCAGTGGATCTACACACAACCCCAGACGGGATTCTTTTTTTTTTTTTTTTGGTTTTTTTCGAGACAGGGTTTCTCTGTGGCTTTGGAGTCTGTCCTGGAACTAGCTCTGTAGACCAGGCTGGTCTCGAACTCACAGAGATCCGCCTGCCTCTGCCTCCCGAGTGCTGGGATTAAAGGCGTGCGCCACCATCGTCTGGCTCCCAGACAGGATTCTTATCACGAACCCTTTACAGTTGAGGAGACTGAGGCCCAGAACATGGCGGAGAACATGACTAACACGACAGCTTTAAAAGCAAGCCCTATCCCCCACTGGGTTTTCCCTACCATGAATGGCCATGAATCGGAGGTCTGACCAGAGCAGCTGCTTCCACCTTGACCCAGTCTCCACCCCCAGAAAATATCCCACAAGGTACCTTCCCTTGGACTCACCATAGCTGGTCACTAGGTCATCCTGAGGGTCAGCGTTGTTGTTCCCACACAGCCCATGTGTCCAGCCCAGAAACTCTGGGCTCATCTTGATGTACACGGCTGAGGTACCATCCCAGGCCAGCGTGAAGGCCAGTGGATGCCGCGCGATGACATAACCAGCCAGCTGCTGCAGCTGCACACCCCCCACCGTCTGCGGCAGCTGGAGCCTGAGAGCAAAGCCCAGGGCTGCAGGGTGTCCACACAACTCCCACGGGCCCTGTTCTTCACCCCAAGACCAGCCACCCCTACTGAGTGATATGAGCTCTTTAGGTCCCCACCCTCCACGTTCCCAGAATTCCTGAGTGCATCAAAGTGCATCAGGGTTCTTTCATTCTCATAGGTCTTTCAAAATCACAGTGTGGTTGGCGGGGATAAATCTTGAGAGAATCAACCCACCAGCTCCTTGTTCATAGACGGGAGGGAGAGAGATGATAACATAGAAGAAGGCTTTCATTTTACTGTGTTGGTCCAGAACAGGAAGAGTGGCAAGAGAAGGGGAGAGAGGAAGAACAGAGAGGAGCCCTACTGTGTCTGCCCCACCCCCCAGTTTCACAGCCAGGATGTCTGAAATCTGGAAGCTACCGCCCAGCTGACATCCAGCCAGGGGTAGGTCTGAACACCACTTTATTTGCAGGAGAAACCCCTCTGGCCACAGGCTCACTCTCTGCTCCAGGAAGCTTGGCACTAGGCTTCTAGGTCCAGAGGGTCGGGGCAGGTGCTGGGCCCCGGGTGGGGGAGTTTGGGGAAGCAACCGAGGACATCAGACAGCAAAGAAGGAAAGAACATTGAGGAAGAGAACAAGGACAATTCAGACAGGGGCTCACTTTGGGGTCACGTGGTCCCTAGGAATCCCCAATGGTCCAGCATGATACCTTTCATTCAAAATGGCCCTCTGTCCTCAGAAAAGGCTAAGTATGTATAAGTGTCTGTTTGGAGGAACTGTATGTGAACTCAACAAAGATTTCCAGTAGGAAACTCTCAGTTCTCTAGAAACTTTCCTGTTTTCCTAAAGATCTGTCAGCAAACCCACTGCATCTGATAGTTGCTGAGAACCAGGAGGTGTTTATCCATTTGCCAGTGCCCCAGGCTAGACACACACTGACCACGTGTGCACCCCTGCCCTAGAGTGGGAAATGATGTCTGTCCCTAGTTCCCAACTTCCCTTCAGCTCAACAGGGACAGATATCCTCTGCCCGTCAGGGAGGTGGAAAGACATAGTTACCTTACACCTCCATGGGTGACCTCCTTGGCCAGGCGGATCTCATGTTCACCCGAAAGGAAGAGGCTGACAGACCTCAGGCAGGTGTAGTGGGCAGAACCACATTGTGGGTCATTGTGTACCTGATGGGGGGGCAGGTATTCAGGGAGCAGTCTGCAGCAACTGCCACAGGCCAGCCTGAGCTTCACTCCACCAATATGGGGTGATTTGGGACCCCTGTGTGCTGAACACTTTTCCTCCATGGCCCTTCCCACTGCTCCCCTCCAACACTACAACAGGGGCAAAGCTCTAGCCGCCTGCATTTCAAGATTGTCTGAGATTTGGGATGAAGGCCACATGCACACAAGACTAGGAAAAAGAGAAGATGGAATTCTAACCTAGATCTGAATGGGTTGGATCATTGGAGCATCTCCAAAGTCCATTGAATCAAAAGGCAAGATAAGCATTCACATTGCCTCCCATAGATGCACACACCCAGACACACATGCTCACTGGCACTGTTGGTGCACACGCTCTATACTCCATACACTCCTGGCATGCAGAGACTAGCTCTGTCCTGCACACGTAGAGACCTTACTGTGCTGCTCAGTGCATGTGCATCTTCTCGGGCCCCATTCAAGAACCCATGCTTTAAGGGCCATATATCCAGAGGTCAGCACAGGATTCTAGGGCTTGGGGAAAAGATTTTTCAAAGGTGACCTGGTGTGTGTGGAGACACTCCCCAGGAGCCAACGTTCCACTCCATTACCCTTAGACATGGTGGACCAGCCTGAAGACTCTTCTACTGACAAGGAGAATTATGAAAGCCACCCCTGTTCTAAGTTAATGTTTCTCAAGCATTGCTGGTTTTGTTCGAATAGCGTCTTACAATGTAGCCCTGGCCAGCCAGGGACCAAACCAGCTTCAGACTCTAGAGATCCACCTGCCTCTGTCCCTCCATTCCTCTGTTCTGAGAGCTAAGGTGTGTGCCACTATAGCTAGACCAAGCATTTCTGACCATGACTCGCAGAAAGAAGTATTGATATAAACACAAAACAAAGTTCTTCAACATCTTCATATTAATGTGTGTGTGTGTCTTTTCATTCTCTCCTTTTCAGACGCAGGGTGTAACTCACTACTTTGGTTATATAACTCACTCATGTGACATCTATGTAATTGCAGCATATATGTTATGAAAAGGCTCCAATTACAAACTACTCTGAGGTATGATAGATGGAGAAGTAGGAAGTGATAATTGTCATGGCACCTAGACATGCGGGACATTCTGCCTTCAGTCTATGTCCAAGGCAGAAGGCTCACAGCCAGCCAGGAAGGGATGACCTTGAACAAGCAATAAGCACTCCCTAATCTTATCCCTCGTCAGAAGTGCCGATCAGGTCTGCCAGAAGCCAACTCTCATACAGCATTCAGATGCTCATCTAGGTTCAGGAAATAAGCCCAAAAGACATGGTCTGGCCCAGGGACGTTCCGTGTGGGAAAAGTGATCCACCAGACAAAAGTCTTTGTAAGAAACCTGTGGGGGTGAGGGGTGGAGTGGGTGCTTTTACCCAGTGTGTCTCCTCTGCTGCTTGGGATGTCAGGAGACACAGGAAGGCTCTTAGAGGTAGGAAGTGTACATAAGATCTCCCAAGATTCCCATCAAGCTCTCTGAGCCACCATTTCTTTCTTAACATGAAGATCCCTGTCTAGAATGCCCTCTGCTACTCCGATCCCCACTTCTCTTGGCCACCTCCAATGAGTCTCCTTTTCTATCTCAATAAATGTCACTTCCTATAAGCAACCTGTCATCACCATTCTTCACAGTGTCCAGATCAGGTGTCCGGGACACTTCAGCGCCAAGTGCACTTGAAATAACAAACTCATTTATCATTTGTGGCGGTTTCCCTATTAAAGCGGAGTTCCTTAAGAACAAAGGCCACATCTGTGCTGTTGTCCTGAAAACATCCCACTGTGAAACTTCATACTCAGAAAAAGGTACAGTATGCACCATGGATGCCTGACTGACAAACAAGCAGCCAGAGGCAGCCAGGGGTGAGTAGGTGAGCAGAGGCTTAGCACAGTCCCAGGAGCCGGGGAAAGTGGAGAAGAAAGGTCCCAGCCTTCCCCAGCTCCCAGGGCCTGGTGGAGCCTGCATGGATAAGCAGACAGCGAGAAGAGGCCTCACCTGGATGGAAAAGCTCTGACTCTCAGGTTCATGGTGTCCCACCAGCAAGTAGCTGCCCTTTCCAGAGAGGTAGTAGTACAGCCCGTCAAACGTCTCCACATGGTACTGCCCCCAGGACCGGCAGATGCTGTCCCGCTCAGAGCCGGCGTTATACACTGAGACAAGGCAAATGGCAAATGGAGCCTAGATCTGTACGAGCACCGTGCTGGAGGCTGGTGGCCACAGTACTGCTCTTGGGTCTTGGACCTACAGCTTCTCCTGGGGCTGGAGAGATCAGACCTACCCAACTGGCAACGAGGCCCGGTGGCATTGAAGCGTCTGCAGTCACAGAAAGCTGGGTGAACACACTCGCCGCCATTGAAGCAGGAGAACAAGTCTGTAAGAGAGACACAGGGGCGTTACCCACTGTACCAGACCAGCAGAACCAAGACACACACTCCCTCCCAGCAGGCACCAGAGAAGAGAAGCCCCTGCCCCAGGCAGCCAGCCTGATAGGAGTCACACGGGCTGTGTAGGCCAGAGCTCAGTGCACTTTCTGACGGATATTCAAGGTGCAGTCTTAGAGCCTCAGCCTTCAGTATGCACAAAGTGACCCTGACGCCACTTGACCTGGGACTTCAGTTCCCTAAGTTAAGCTCCTGGCTAACAGGCAAGACAGCAAGACCAAGATGATAAAGGCTTCGCAGGAGGAGGGGAGTCAGGGAGAGACCGCTTTGAGATCCTTGTGCATTTACTGTTTGAGGAGAAGATGCCAAAGTATGCATTGGGATGAGCATGTAAAAATGGGAGAGAAAAGGACCACAGATTAGGAGGAGAGAGACTGTGGGGAGGAAGGAGTTATAGACAGGACACAAGCATGGGACTCTGATGGGAGCAGTACAGACACAGGACATGCGACTAGACATAAGGGGGTGGGTGAGAAGGCCTTAGATACAGGAGAGCTGAGGAGAGAGACCACAGGAAGTAGCACACTGAAGGACCATCCCACAGAAAGTAGGGAGTAAGACCAGAGTGTGAGGTGACCATCAAAGAGAGAGCAATCTCACAGACACTGTGAGCGGAGCCAGGCCTCAGGGATGTGAGCAGGACACAGAGAGGCCCTGCAGACCAAGCTGGGCAAGACAAGAAGAGACTCCAAGCATGGAAAGGGGCTCCCACGTGGTACCTGCATGCATGGGCCTCAGGAAGACTTAACTTACATGATGGCGCACACTTGGCCCGGTGGAGTCGCCTTTCCCATGAAGACATGGCCACTGTGTCTAGAGCTTCAGCCTCCTTTGAGGAACAGAGAACAATTAGTTCTGAGCACAGGAGTACTGGGGTCCCATTCTTCTTTCTCAGCATCTAAACATGCCCAAGATGAAACCCAGCTTCCAGCAGAGGACTCAGAGCAAAAGGAATGTTCAGAAGCCTAGAACCCAGCCAAGCTTGCCTCTGCAGCCCCCTCTCCACCCCTGCCCCACACCTTGGCAGGTTAAATCTTACTTCCTAGACAGCAGGTGTTGAAACCACCTGCTTCTCACCGCCTGAGAAGTTCTCAACCAATTCTCTGTCAGTTTTCCATGTTCTCAACCTACTTTGACCCATGATTCCCATGTAGCACCAGGAACCAGGTGTCCCACCTTTCTAGCAATCCTCAGGGCCTTCAGAGACCACGGGGAATGGGGGAACAGTTGCTGCCTACCTCCCATGGTCTCTGGACGGCTTCTAATTAATCATAACCTTTGTAAACGCAGCCATCACACCCCCTCGGATGCAGCTTCTAAGCCCGTGCTTTGAACAGCAGACAGCCAAAGCTACAAAGCACCAAAATTATTTCCTGGATCGATATTTAGCCAGAGATAACTTGGAATCCTGGCCCTCCAGCCTCCACTCCCAGGTGTTGGAACTATGGGTGCACACCACCACCCTGGCTTGGGGAATTCTTTAAATCCTGTCCAAATAATTCATCTTCAGGACCGAGCAGGGCTTTGTGCTCATTCTTATGTCATGAGCCCCTTTAACAATCTAGTGAGGCCTGTGGTCGCAGTTTTGCATAAAATCATGTAACTATAGAAAATGCAAGATTACAGAAGAAAACATTACACTTTAATGTAAATATGAAAATGTTTTATGGTAAAACTGCACATCTTTAAGAACAGATAACAAAATGCCATCTCCTGACGCCAGGGAACACCTGTGGTCCCCACTGGTAACTGGCACTGCTAACTCTTGTGGTCACAGGGGCAATAATGGATAGTAAACTAAACCTCACTTGGTGTCTGAAAGAACAATATCTTTTTCCTCAGCCTGTTCATGGCCCCCTGGTTACACCTCTAGTCCTTTGGAGAACACCTGAGTTCTGCAGAGGAGGTGGATGTTTATGAGTTCAAGGCCAGCTTGGTCTACACAGCAAGTTCTAGGCCAGATATAGCTACAAAGTAAAGCTTTGTCTCAAAAAGGATAAAAGAAAGGAAGAAAGGAAGGAAGGGATGAAAGAAGAAAAAAAAGAGAAAGAGGAAGGAAGGAGGGAAGGAAGGAAGGAAGGAAGGAAGAAAGAAAGAAAGAAAGAAAAGCTTGCTTGGCTACTAGCCTGAGACCCATCCCTACTTTCTTAGACCAGGCATTCTGAATAGAAATCCCAAAGCATCCACAATGGTACCCTCAGATCCTGTCACTGTATAGGGAAACCACCGTCAATCCTTTCAGCTCTGTGGAGTAACTGGAACTATCTGCCTGCGACACCTCGGCTAGATGCTCAGGACCTGTTTTGGTTAGTTTTATGTCAGCTTGACCCTAGCTGGAGTCATCTGGGAAGAAAGACTCGATTGAGAAAATGTCTCCATCAGATTTCCCTGTGAGCAGTTCTGTGGGGGATTTCTGGACTGATAATTGATTCAGGAGTTCTCCGCTCCTGCAGCAGTGCCACCCCTGCGGAAGGGGTCTTGATGGCATAAGAAAGCAGGCTGAGAAAGCCATGGGGAACAAACTAGTAAAAGCACTCCTCCACGGCCTCTGCTTCTGGTCCTGCCTTGAGTTCCTGCTTGACATCTCTCAGTGATGGGCTGAGAGCTGTAGATGAAAATGAACCTTTTGGTCGTACTATTTTATCCTCGCGAGAGAAACTCTAGGGCAGGACCCCTCTTAGTGGAAAAGGGTGAAGCTGCCTAACCAGGAAGCCAGGCAGAGAAGCACACAACCCACTGCAAATGAGGTGTTTGGATGTAGGAGTCCTTTATCTCTGCGAAGATGCACAAATTTCTAGAGTCCCATGGGCAGAGGTGCAGGCCGGGGCCCAATAACACTTGGTTCTACCTGCTCATTGTGGGGTCCCAGAAAGTCAGCTTTCCTATCTATGAAAAGAAAGCCCTTCCGACTTCTATTTTTCAAGTCAAATTTGTAAAGGACTCAGATCCCGAAACCAGAATCCTGGAAGAGCAGGCCAATGAGAAGAGAAACAGGCACTGGACAGGGGCATGCTGCCTGTGCCCATGCTAGGCCTCTGCACCTGGTCCTGAGGGCAGAGAGCAGGGGCAATTTTTATAGTATGAATTATTCCCCCTAACTCACCGACCCAAGGGATACCCTGAGCTGGACAGAGATGCGGGAGAAGCCTTCTGAGGGAACTTTACCATAAGTGGGCTATGTGTAAATTGTCTGTGGTGATAGAAGAAAGAAGTGAAATGTAAGTCAGGACTAGAAAGAGAGCCCGAGTCATCCAACCCATAGATCACCAAAGTTTGGCAAATGGAGAAAACAGACCTTCAAAAGCAGAGGCTCCCTGGAGGGTGAGTCCCAGGGGATGGTCAGGAGCCAGCAGATTGTGTGGTATGTGTGTGCATGTGTGTCTATGAGGGTGTGTCTGTGCATGCGTGTGCATGTACGTGTACATGTGTGTGTACACGTGACAACGTGCAGGTCAGAGGACAACTTTCTGGCTTTTGCTCCTTAACCAGTCTTTCCTTGTAGCCCCCAGCAGGTGGCTCAGTTTTTGCCTTGCTTCTCAGAGTTTTGCCTTCCTGGGGCACTGCACAGGGAATGGAGTAGGGCTGGGATAGGATTTTGAGCCAGACAGGGAAAAGAATGCCACTCTCCTAAACCCTCAGCTGCTTGCTATCCCCTGCGATGGAAGGGAAGTCAGCTGCCTCCTGAAAACGGGCCTTGTGCCCACATCTAAAAAACAAAACAAAACAACAACAAAAAACCACTAGGGACCTAAGAGACTAGGGAAACAGAAACAGACAGATTTCATGATTTTGCACTTTAAGACACCAGGAGTGTTTTCTGTTCTCCAGAAAACACCCAAGAAAGATCTTTGATTACCTCGGGCTCAGAAAGAAGCCCCTTGCCCAGTGACAAGGTTTTCCCCCCAGGCACCCCTTACCTGGCCTTCCATCAATGTTGTGACATCTTCTGCAAGGGGCATCTCCTGGTCGCTGTGGCTAGATGAGAAGTGAGCTTGCCATAGGTGGGGAGTTAGGAGCAGACTTGCTTCCACCTGCCCACAGCACAGCCCTCCCCCTATGCTAAGCCCCTGTGACAGCAGGTGAGGCAGGGGACAGCCAGACTCACCTGGGCTCAGGAGCAGGCTCCTGTGGCAACTCTACACCGGCTTTCCATGTAAATGCTGTGAAGAGACGCGTTCTCCACTGCAGGTAGGCCCCTTCGCTGGGGCCTCCCACTGTGTTCCGTGTTTTCCTACCGCCTGAGAAGTCTAACCCCTTCAACCCAGCACTGCCTGTGCCCCACACCCAGCCTCCTCAAGTTCTTTCTCTGGCTCCCAGGATTCTTCAGAGAAGGTCTTCCTCTTTCCTTCTACTCCTTGGACCTCAGTTCTCTCTAGTTCTCCTCCCTGGGTCTCTTTTCAACTAACTTAAAGCCATCTGGGTTCCTGGCATGGCTGTCTCAATACCTGCCTCCCCTCTCACAGGTCTGCCTTTCCTCACACCACCTCTCTCTCTCTCTCTCTCTCTCTCTCTCTCTCTCTCTCTCTCAAAGCTGCCCAGACCTGGTCCCCTACACATCCCCCCCAGCCCCGGATGGACTCCCCAGTTCACACCCTCTTCTCACCCTGACGCTGCTCCCGCATGACCTCCACAGCAGGCGCAACCCTGACCAGACAGAAGCAAGAGAGAAGCAACCACAGTCTGGTAGCAGGGATTCCCATCAGGGTGCCAGGGGCCGAGAGCCTGGTGCAGGGCTCTGCTCCTAGGTGGGTCACACCTCCGCTAGCAGCGGCTGCCCCTCAGCTCTCTGCCCCGCAGCTCCCTGAGGCCCTCCTTCCAGGCACCAGACTCCTCCCCAGGCAGGAGAGGCAGGACTGCCCAGCTCATTACCATAAGTTAAGAGCCAGGCTACAGCCCAGCCCCTGTCCTTCACTGCCTTTGTAACTACCTCTCCCCAGGGAAGACTCCCGGGGAGCAAGGAGGTAACCCTTGCAACTCCAATTCCCTCACCTAAAGCCTAGAAGCCCCTTCCACTGGAGAACAGATACTCCGGTACAGTCCGGAACTACCTAACCTCTCTCCTTTTACAGAAGGTTACACTGAGACCTGGGATGTGCAACTCAGCAGTCAGTGGTAGAGACAGGGCTCGGGCTTGCAGAGTCCAAGTCTGGGCTTCCATAGCTCCCCACGATGGCTTCCATCTGGGGCTCCAAGTCAAGACCAGAGTGATGACAGCAACTTTGGTTTTATGAACAAGAGGTATTTTGTGTCTAGGAAGAACTGGCCCCTCACAAACCCCTGGGTAGGGATATAATTTGGGATGAAGACATTCATTTAGCAGATTTGTTGAGAGTCTATTCTGTGACACTTGCCGCTCTAAACATATGGTGCGTACGCTGGCCCCTTGAAGACACTGGCTGAGAGTCAAGGAGAGTCCTGCAGAATGCAGGGTGGTCTCGGAACAGAGGCAACTGTACAAAGGGAACCAGGACTCAATGCCACACTAAAAATCAAGGAGAGAGTAGTTTTTAAAATGAAGACTCTCAAAATCAGAAGAAGCTTTCAGAGCTGTTGTGATACTATACATCTGCTTCTGGAGATGAGATGGTTTCTCTCAAAGATTATTGCACCAGAATGAAGGAAAATCAGAAGCACATCTACTTTATTACAGGTGAGACCAAGGACCAAGTTGCTAATTCGCCCTTTGTGGAATGCCCCCAAAAGCAAGGCTTAGAAGTAATCTATATGATTGAGCCCATTGGTGAATATTGTGTGCAACAGCTGAAGGAATTTGAAGGCAAGACCTTGGTGTCAGTTACCAAAGAAGGACTGGAGCTTCCAGAAGATGAAGAGGAGAAAAAGAAGCAGGAAAAAAAAAAGACAAAATTTGAAAACCTCTGCAAAATTAGGAAAGATATTTCGGAGAAAAGGGTTAAAAAGGTGGTTGTATCAAACCGATTGGTGACATCCCCATGCTGTGTTGTCACAAGCACATATGGGTGGACCTTATTAGACCAAATAATTTCACTTGGAACTGTTCTGAGATAGCTTCATGTTTAAAAGAAAAAAAATTAAGATGGCTTAAGTTTCATCTTAAAATGTTTCATCCCCTATAGTTCTGCATGTACTAGTCTTAGAAGTAAGTACCCAAGCTAAAACAACAGGAATTCCCCATGTGGCTTGTTTTCCAATGTACCAAGAACAAAATCCTAAGCTTCCCTAGGTTTTGTAACTCAGCAAGGCCTGTGAGTGGAAATACAGTGCCCAATCACATTCTGATTTAAGAGGCAAATACAGATAAGAAAAAGAAAAAAAAAAAAGATGTCCATGGTTACCAGAAAGAAGGGACAGGCAGCTGTGGCTGTGTTCTTCTGGGTAAGGACATTCTTTGTTCTGGGTTCTAAATATAAAATCAACATCCACATGACATACTTAAGAAACGCAGAAGAGGCTGGAGAAATGGCTCAGTGGTTAAGAGTACTTGTTCCTCCTGCACAGGACTGGGGTTCAGTTCCCAGCACCCACATGGCATACAAATGTCCATAACTCTAGTTCCAGGAACCCTCTTTATTATTCGAAGACACCAGGCACACATATACACACACAGTATACATACTTATATGCAAGCAGAACACTCATACACACAGACACATACACATAAACTTTCATAAGAAAAATAAAGAAAAGAAAAAGAAAGGCAGAGAATCAAAGACATAAACCAAAAGAAGACTATATCTTGTGTAGTCTTCTCTGGACCACTAAATGCCTCCCAGATCTCTCTGACTTACCCAGTAAACAGCAAAGAATCTTAGTTTCCATTAACAGTCAACTTGATACAACCTAGAGTCCTCTGAGAGGAAAGCCTTGACTGAGGACTCGCCCGGGTCAGGTTAGCCCGTGGGCTGGTCTATGGGGGTTGTCTTGGTTATTAACTGATGCAGGACCGCTCAGCCCACCTTGGGCAGCACAATCCCTAGACAACTGGTTTATAAGCAAGCTGGCTAAGTATGCTCCTGGGAGCAAGTGAGCCAGAGCAGCGTTTGTACAGAGTTTCTGTGTGAAGCGCCTACTCAGGTTCCTGCCTTTGCTTCTCTCAACAATGCAATATGACCTGGAAACAGAACATGGAACAACCTTTCCCTTTCCCATGTTGCTTCTGGGCAGAGTGTTTTTCACAACACCCGAATAAAATTAGATCAGAAGGTGAGAATACAGATCATATTTCCTAGTTATTTTCCCAGGCATAATTTATACCTTATTCTAGGCCGTAATTTAGCCCCCATGAAAACAGTCTGCTTGCTAAACCCTGACAAATGGCAGAGGGATCTAAAGAGCCTTCTCATGTCTCTGAAGTTACAGCTGTAAGTACCTACCTGCTCTGGGCCATGCGGGGCACCTCCTCTGTTAAAGTCGGGCACAAGGATCACAGGCCCCAGGACACACCAGTGAATGTTACTTCCTGTTTTGTAGGGGACAGAGTAGCTACTAAGGAAGCTGGGAGGGAAGGGGAGTCAGTGGCGGGGGGCATTCCTCCACAGTGGCAGGCCCCCACGGAACACAGTAAGACCCAGTCTGCAGCGCCCCCCCCCCCCCAGGAGTTTTGTACTGGGAAGAGGCCTGGGTGAAACGTAGCCAGCTGTGAGATGCGTAAGGAGTCGGGGAGGAGGGGCTGGGGTGAGAGTGGGGGTAGAGGGGCAATGGCTTCTACCTGTGAGCCCACCTATACGAAGAGTCTCCGAACCTCTGTGACAGCACCGCCACAGAAAGCTCCAAACCTCAGCTGGACACGTTGGTTTGTCATCCCAGCACTTGGGAGGTAGAGGCAAGGAGAATCAGGATTTCAGGGCCAACATCCGTGGCTACATTGAGTTCAAGGCCTGCCTGCGTTACATGAGACACTCTCAAAAAAGAAAAAGAAATTCCAAACTACCTCCTACCCCCTCTGCCGGACGTCTCCTCTCCTCAGTCTTCTGCCTTAACCACGTGTGGGGGAACCACTCCAAAGAAACACCACCCTCACTAACCAAGCCACTGTTAGCACATCCGCAAAGCCGAGTCCTCTTCCTTTCAGAGCTTGGGTGCAGAACTCCAGGACAGGTGACCCCGCCTCCAGGCTACCCGTTCTCCTCTCAGTCCCACCCCTGCTTCTCCCAGGACCCGCCCCAGCCCCGAAGAAGGCTGGCCCTCGGTCCGGCTGATCCACCCAAGCGCCGCAGACAGGCACCCTAAAGAGCGAGTTGAGCTGCGGGGCGACTGGATCGGGATCAGCCATGGACCGGAAGGTGGCCCGGGAATTCCGACACAAGGTCAGAGCAGAGAGGTGCCCCGAGCGAGCGCTGGGAACTGTGAAGTGGGGTCGGGTGGGTGCGAGATGGACAAGAACCCTCTTCCTTGTCTGAGGGCCCTGGGCAAGCTTCTGAAAGTGGATGTGGGGTGTCTCCAGCAAAATGAGGAGGAAACACTAGGAGTCCTTCTATAAGGGTTTATAAACTGACCCTCTCCAGAAAATGCTGGTTCTCCTTTGACCCTCTAGGGGCTGGGAACTGGACAGAGAACCCAACTAGTGGGCAAGTCCCTTCCTTATTGGTTTCCTCAGCCGGGGAGTCTGTTGGACCCCAGTAAGTGTCTGGGCCAGAAGGGAAACTGAGCCCGTTCTTGCCATTTGACCTCCAGAATAACTGGGAGCCCCCTGCCAGCATCCGGAAAGTTCTACAGGTGGAGGGACAGTTTTAAACCAGCCAGGCTTCCGGGGAAGGATCAAGGAGGGGCTGAGGGTGGGAAGAGCCTGGCTTTGTTCTGAGAGATCCTTGCTAGCAGAATCCTGCTCCCCTGGGTATGTCCCAGTGAGGGGCCACACTGCTTCTTTAAAATCCTCCAAGAACTTCCTAAAGTGTTTCCCAGACTGCAGGATCTGTGGAGGCTACAGAAGGCCACCGAGAGGCAGGGACCCATTGGTGGACCTCCTCCCAGGCCCCAGATGCTGCGAAAGCCAGTGTCAACAGCTACTCACAGGCCCTGCCCAAGAAGTAGGGAGCTGCTGCGTACACTGGGGCTTGACACTGAGCTGAACAAACCCCTTCCCAGTCTGAGGGGTAGAGTGTCTGAAGCAAGGACTAGGTGCCCCCTCCTTCCTTACCCCAGAAGCCCAGAAGCCGGCCACTGTGGGACTACAGAGGTTACAGGCCAAGAGCTTAGATCCAACGGCAGAGGTCAACCATTCCCTTGAAGAATGCTCTGGGCCCCCAATTTGTGTCAGACTTAGTCTGTTCCCTCACGTGGCTTGGTGTATGGGTGGGAGACAGGCCTTGGGCACAGAGCATTGGGATCAAGGTTTGGTAGGGGCAGCAAGGGTGGACACCTTGGGCATTCCTGCTCCCCTGCCCCGTGACTGAAAGTTGAGCAGAAACGGGGAGCTGGTGGACGTCAAGGGATCCGTTTGTGTTCAGTAGTGCGTTGTGAGCCCAGGGACGTGTGGGGAGCCATCTCAACTGCAGCTGATGTTGGCTCAGTGTCGGGTTCAGCAACCCACTTTAAAGGCTCCTGCCCCGTGTCTGAGCTTGAATTTCCCTTCCCTGGCCTTGGGCTAGGAGTAACTTCAGCTTTTCTTTTCCTTCAGTGCAGTTTCCTTCCCTTTACCTCTTTTGAGACAATCGCTCCCAGGGTCTCTGATGCCTGGCTTGGCTCCACAGACACCCCTAGTCTTCCTTTCCTGGTCCTACAGGGCCTCAGCCTCTTCATTTTCCATCCAGGCTCCGCCTCTGAGTTATTACCTATTAATGCTCCCATGTCCCAGGCAGGGCAGGCGTCTTAGTGAGCAAGGGGCTGGACTTTGTGCCCTGCTGTCTCAGACACAGCCACAGCTTTCTCCTGCTAGGATGGGGTCATCTGGAAACCGAGAGGGGAGATTTGGTAGAGACGCAGGCAACCCGAGTGGAATTCACAGTTCCTGTTGCTTGTTTTAGACACTCCCTTCCTGAGTGTCTAGGGCAAATTCACTCCTAAACAGAAGTTTGCAATCGAAATCTTTAGTTGGTAGACACAGTGTTTAAGGTAATGCATCGTCATGGATGACGCTAGGGTGACCTAAGTTACTTGTCCTCTGTGACTCAGGTCTCAAACCTGTGAACTGGGCATACTGTTTAACTAATAACATTACAATGATGGCTGAGTGAGACCTATGTATGTGTAGGAGACTTATGTAAATTGGGCTTTTGGAAAATCCCAAGACTAGGGTCAAGTCTCACCCCTGCCACTCACTAACATAGAGACCTAGAGCAAGCCATTCAATCTCTGAGCTTCTGTTTCCTTCGCTGTGAGGGTATATGGTGCCTATATAAGACAGGGTTAGGGAGGAATTTGAGTGTCGGATGCTGGGGTCCTTGGCCAAAGTCTGCATGCATCACTGTAAAGGTTCACTCCAGTGTTGCTTCTCTAGCTTTCCACGGTTCTGGTCCAAAAGGAACCAACAGCACTTACAGCCACAGGAGGGGACAGCCTTGGGTTGGGAAGAGCTAGGCCAGGGTCACCGGGGACTAAGGTCTCTCCAGAGTGGAGCCAGTGGAGCACCAGCTTTTCACAGCCGCCTCTTTGTTCCCAGCAGTGCCCGAGTGGCAGAGACCTGGTTACTCATTTGCTCAGACAACGTTTATTGCCTCTCTGTCAACCACATTTATGAGCAGCTTGGGTGTACCCTGCCCCAGGCTGGGCAACCAGAGGCCAGTCAAGCCAGGGAGGAGTGGGATGAATGAGACCAGAAGAGCCCCTGCCTTCTAGGGTGTGCTATGCATTCATTCATTCATTCATTCATGCATGCATGCATGCATGTGCACAATAAACACTCTCTCGTCTCCTAATATATGCCAGGCTGAGGTCTAAGCACTGAAGAGCAGAAAAAAGCCCTGCCCTCATCAGGAGCATGCCCAGGTGGGGAAGACAGTTAGTTACCAAGGAAACTGACAGTATCTTATGATGGGGTGCTGTGCTGGCTGTTGGGGGGAAAGTAACCCTGGTGGGGGGTGGGACAGACAGAAAGAAGTAGGTAGTGTGCTGTGTACAACCCAACGTCTCTCTAAAGAGGTAACATTTGAACCTGGAAGAAGAGGGAGGCACCATGTGGTGTATGTTGCTCAGGGAGTGGTGGCCGAGGGAATGGTGGCTGAGGGAATGGTGGCGGTATGAAGAGGGAAGCTGGCTGCTGCGTGCTGCCATAGCGGGCAGGACTGTGAGAGAATCTGCAGAGTGGAGAGTGCTGGGGTCAGGCAGAGGAGGTCATAGACAGAGTTCAATGGGTCAGGCTAATTGAGAGTGGTTTACATTTAAATATGATTGGCCCTGTGGCTCTCCTGGTGGAAAGAGGACTTCACTCAGTAGGATTCTGACCCCTGCCTGTTGATTGAGGTAGGAAGTGTGAAGTGAGGGAGGCATGGCCACACACTGTGAGGAGCAGGGTGGAGGGGACAGAGCAAACCTGAGTTCCTTTGGGATGTCACAAATTTGAGGCACCCTGTAACCATGTCTGTTGGAAAGGACTGTGCGAGGCTGGAGGTGAGGGTTCTAAAGTTCTTGTGGGTAGGAGTAAGATTTAAAGTTGGCTGGTGTGGTCACCCAGAAGAGTAAAGATGGGGAGAAGACCCAGAATACCACCAGCTAGAGGTGCAGTTGGAGGTTACACGCGCCACACTCCCAGCCCCCTACTACTTTTGGTTTGTTTTGAGAAAAGCTCTTATGTAGTAGCCTAGATAGCTTGGCCTAAAACTCCCTGTATATTGGAGGACAGACCTTGAACTTCTTTTGTTTGTTTGTTTGTTTGTTTGTTTTGTTGTTGTTGTTGTTGTTGTTGTTGTTGTTGTTGTTGAGACAGGGTTTCTCTGTGTGACAGTCCTGGCTGTCCTGGAGCTCGCTTTGTAGACTGGCTGGCCTTGAAGTCACAAAGTTCTAGCTACCTCTGCTTCTCAAGTGCTGGGATTAAAGGCCTGCACCACCACCTCCCGCCAGGCCTCCTTGAACTTCTAATCCTCCTTTTCCCACCTCCCGGGTACAAAGGCTATAGACATACACCTGGAGGCCAGGCTCTCTTTGTACTTTTTCTTTTGAGACAGGACCCCAATGACTTGCCTAGGTTGACTTTGAACTCACTCTAGCCCAGGTAGGACTTGAATTTGCAGCACTCCGGCCTCAATCCCTTGTGTATCTGGGACTATAGTACTGCCCCACCAGGCCCGACTGAGACTCTGGAAAAGATGAAGGTCTCTTAGGAGTATTTTCACCCCAACCTACCTAGTTGTATTCATTAAACAGCTTTTCACAGGCCAAACACACTTCAATAAAGTGCTGTTTTTGTTTTTTTTTTAAGATGGGAGATGTTCTCTTTGATTTTAAATGTCAACCTGCCACAACTTGAAATCATCTGAAAAGAGACTCACTTGAGGAACTGAGTGGATTGGATTGGCCTCTGGGCTTGTCTGTGAGGACGCCCGTTGTGGGTGGCACCATTCCCTAGGCAGGAACTTCTGAACAGTGTAAAAGCAAAGCCACCAGCTGAATGTAAGAAAGCTAGCAGCAGGGATACATTTCTCTGCCTTTGACTGTGGATGTGATTTGAATGTGGTTTGGATTCCAGCCTTGACCCCCAGCTATGATGGACGATAGCCTGGAATCGTGGGCCAGATTAACCCTTTCCCCACCTAAGTTGCTTTTGGTTATTAGGATGTTTTCATCACATCAACATAAATGAAATTAGAACAAAAGATAATAAAACAGGGTCAGATAAAGCTGGAGTATTATTGTGTGTAAGGAAGGCTGGGCCTTCACCCCACCTCCCTTGATGGAGGACAAACCACTGGCAGTTGCTGAGGATGCGGAACGGTCATCTTCTCTTTACTTACTAAACACACGTGACTGCCTGTTTTTCTGGGAACTGCCCTCGACTCTTCCTGTATTAACTCACTATATTAATGATGAAAGCAATTGCCCTCAAAAATGAAACTGAGGCAGGGAGAGGTGCAGACGCTGTCCAGAGGTGGGGACAAAGAGAGCATAGGATCTGAGGAGAAGCACAGCCATGAAGAGGTGATGCTGGATGCTGGAGTCAAGTGTTCAGGGCCCATGGACCATCCCTGGAAATGCTGAGCTCACAGCAGCCAGAGCTGCAGCAGGAAACGGGCAGCTTATCCCAGGCCTTGAGGAAGGGGAGGTATACCTGAGCAGCTTGGACAGGCAACAAGAAGCCATCAGGGAACAAGGACATGCTTCTTCTCTCCTCGAGTTGCTGATCTCCTGCTGTGTCTTCCTCCAGTGGAACACAACCAGAGGGCGGCACAGGGGGCCCTGCAAAGCCCCTAGGATCAGTACCGGGAGGAGGCTGGGCGGGGCACAGGAAGGGAAAGGCAGGGCGTTGCAGTTGGAAGCCACACCAAGTGCTTTAACTCGCGGCCTGTTTAATCCCCACAGCTCAAGGAGCAAGCAGAGTGTAGCATGAATTATTTAGTTGATTCTCACTCCCTTTCTCCCATCCTGAGCACTTCACCCATGGAGGCAAAGGGCCTGAGCACAGAGAGGGAGAGGTGCTCAGAACACAGTACCGGCTGCACATCAGCTGGAGAACATTGGTACTGGGTAGACATGGGGATGACGGTGTAGTAGAGACCCCTCACAGTTCCTGTACTCTGAGTGCCACTGAGGATTCTGCTCCCCATTGCAAGTAGGAGCCTAGGAAAGGAAAAGCTTACTAAAGTTAGTGAAGGAAGATTGGCACCTTGTACACAGTAGGTGCTCGATGAATGCATATTGGGCAAGAACACTCAAAGAGATACACAGGAAGTGGAAACCATCTGGTAGATGGGATTTTAGAGCCAGAAGGCTTAGTCTAGAGTCTCAGTTCTGTCTCTCAGCCTCTATTTCCTCATCTGTGGAATGGGGCTAATAAAATCTATCTCCTGGGGTTGCTGGCAGGGTAAGCTTGCAGTCAGTGAGCAGAGTGTGGCCAGGATGAAGGGACTGGGGAGGGGTTTTAGGCTGAATCTCCAGGAAACTCTCCATGGGAGGAGACTCAGCCTTCACCTTCAGGAAAGCAGGGTTCCCAAGCGCGTGAGGAGGCAGAGCTGCCTTGCTGAGTCTGGGACCAGCTCTTCTGTGAGGAGAAAACAGATCCAGGGAGGTTGCAGACCTGTGTGCCAAGGAGATACAAAATGATGACCCAAGGCTCAGCAGGAGGGAAGGAAGGTTCCAGAACTGAGAAAGCAGAGTTCATTCCTCATTCAGCATAGGCATGGCGTGTCCACTGGGGACCACAGGGAAACAGGTCACAGACAGAGCAGGGAAGAAACGAAGTGTTAAGACCTGCTGTGTGCTGGGCACTTTTTATGTGCATAAATTTATACACAGTGCCCCAGAGCAGGGCCTCCTAAAGCTCACTTATGGACTGGTGGTGTTTAGGAGTGTTCCTCAGGCAGTACTATCTAATTAAAAAACAAGAAATACAGCTCTTGTTATTTAATACACACACACACACACACACACACACACACACACACACATTGGTTTTTCGAGACAGGATTTCTCTGTGTAACCGCCATGGCTGTCCTGGAACTTGCTTTGTAGACTAGGCTTGCCTCGAACTCAGCAGAGATCATCCTGCCTCTGCCTCCCAGGAGCTGGGATTAAGGGCTTGCACCACCACTGCCTGCCTGAAAACCATACTATTTATTTTATTTATTTATTTTTGCGTGCGTATGGCTGTTCTGACTGAATGTATATCTGTTGGTCACATGTGTGCTTGGTGCTTGTGGAGGCCAGAAGAGGACATCAGATCCCCTAGAACTGCAGTCACAGGTGGTTGTGAGCCACGATGCAAGTGCTGGGAATTGAACCCTGGTTCTCTGCAACCATCTCTCCAGCACAAAAGCCGTATTTTTAAAGGGCAGTTTGAGTGATGGTGGTATTTACCACACAGCCAAGATTCCAGAGACTTCCATATTTCTTTTCTCTTTCTTTTGTGTCCTTGAAAGTCTGTAGAACAAGGAGGTGTGAGAGTGTTTTCAGAGAGCAAAGCCGGACTGTTCCCTCAAGTCCTTGGAGGTATTTCTGGACTGGGAACGGTCCCTCTATTTGTGGAGCCCCCTGCCATTCACCTTCCCACCCCCACCTCTGGAGCAGTCTGCACTAAACAGAGCGGCCTTCCTAGCTCCTTGGTATAAGGGGTGATTCCGAAAGGTTGAGTTATAAATTATAAGAGAGGCTGGGGTAGCTGGGTGATGGTGCACGCCTTTGATCCCAGCACTCAGAAGGCAGAGCCAGGAAGATCTCTGTGAGTTTCAGGCCAGCCTGGCTACGTAATGAATTCCAGGACAGCCAGGACTGTTAAACAGAGAAACCCTGACTCAAAAAAATAAAAACGAAGAATAAAGCCGAGGGGGGTGGTGAACCTTGGGAGATTCCATTGCTTGTTGGGTTCCCCGAAATGCTTGTTTGGCTGCGGCCTTGAGTCCTACGCAGAACATGGAGATGACTCTGCAGAACTGGATAAATCTGGATAGGGTTGTTGTGAGCTCACTGGTGAGGCAGTATTGGGCCTGCAGGCTGCCTCAGAACTGGACCAGTAGGGTATGGCTTGTGAGTAGGAGCTCTGAATGCAGCAGCCAGTGTCTAATCTCTGTCTGATGGAGGAGTAACACTTGTTGGTCCCGAAATAACCACAAAGAAACTGTATTGATTAAATCACTGCTTGGCCCATTAGCTCTAACTTCTTATTGGCTAACTCTTACATCTTAGATTAACCCATCTCTATTAATCTGTGTATCACCATGTGGCAATGGCTTACCGGTAAAGTTTCAGCATGTCTATCTCTAGCAGCGGATCCATGGCATCTCTCTGACTCTGCCCTTCTTTCTCCCAGCATCCAGTCCAGTCCTCCCTCCCTACCTAAGTTCTGTCCTATCAACAGGCCAAGGCAGTTTTTTTTGTTCATTGATGGTAATCACAGCACACAGAGGGGACTCCCACATCAGCTGCACAGGGCCTGGGACCCCAGGAACAGGTTGTTTTCTAGAAAGACCATTTTTAAAATAGAATCCTGCACTCTAAATTGCCAAGTCCTCTTTAGTTTCCTCCCCCGACTATTGCATACTTTGTGTCCTCCATGAGGACAATCCTCTGCTGCTTAAACCAAACACACAGCAGATGCAGTTCTCCAAAGACTCTCCAGAGAAGGGAAATTCAGTCCCAAGACGTCTGCCCCTCCTGTCCCGACCAAAGGCTAGAATCTCCAACTCAACAGACAGGGCTGTTATGCTCCCCCTAAAGAGCAGAATCACTGGGGTTCAAAGTGTCACTTAATATTCCATTTTCTTCCTCCTATGGACAGGTGAAGAGGTAGGGGTGTGAAAGAGGTGCATGTAGGTGTTAAACCTAGAGTCTCATGTCTGCCAGGCAAGCACTTTACCACTGAGCTTCACCCTACCCTGCTTGAAAGCTTCCGTAACAGTGAAGAGAGTCAAGTGTGGTGGTGCATGCCTTTAACCCCAGCACTTGGAAAACACAGGCAGGCAGATTTCTGAGCTTGAGGTTATTCCGATCTACATATGAAAATAATAATTAATAATAATAAAAGAATCATCTAAAAATTTCAGGCCAACTAGGCTATATAGTGAGATCTTGTCTTAACAACAATCAAGATAAACAACAGTAGAAAGGAGAGAGATGAGAATTAGACATCTTCCCAAGGCAAAGGTCTGGATGTTGGGGCTAGAAGGGAACTTGGGTACTCTTCGCCCTAAAAGACCTGAGCCCTACTAGACATGGCAGAACAGTACGAGTGTGGGCTTGGCATCAGACCTGGGTTCAAATCCCAGCTCTGCTTGTTAGCTGTGGCTTGGGTCACCGCTGTGATCTCCTCTGTATAATAGTGTGAGATTAAGGCTCTCTCACTATTGAACAAATGTCACCATGGAAGCTCCTGGGAGCCCTGCAAGAGTGCTTTCCCTTTCTCTTTTGTCCTCATGGCTCTTCTTCCTGCAGAGAATGGGCAGACCAAGGTCCAGGGACTAATGAATCCATTCAAAGCTCATTTATTGAGTACTTCATCTGCATTAATCATGAGGAATGCAGACCGAAGCTGACCTCATTTTTTTCTAGTAGACAAATTCCAAAAATTACAAATATAAGTAATTTATTATATTATGACTAGTAATGTCTCAGCAGAATTGAAATAGTTCCTGGAGGTGGGGATAGGTCGGTTAGTAGGTGGGAGAGACAACCTCTGTGGGAAAGAAGCCAGTCATGAGGGTGAAGAGCAGAGGGCAGAATATGCCTAGGCCTGTGGCTGGAGGGAGTGGGGTCTGGCTTATACATGAAGCTAAAAGGAGACCCACATAGTCAGGAAGAGTGACAGGTTAGGACAAGGACTTGGCTAAATCAAGAGAAGGGGTTTGATGTGTTTTGTTTGGTTGATTGGTTTGGTTTGGTTTGGTTTCATTTTTATTTTCCTGTGATGGCAATCAACTCTAGAGCCTTGTGTGTGACTGTCAAGCCCTCCAATACTGGGGTACATCTTTACCCCCTGGCTTTGATTTTACACGCATCAAGAAAGTACGATCAAGCGACATGGTCTTACATATGAAGACTTTTATGGTCCTAGGGAATTCAGTACTGTCTATGATGCCGCTTCCCCATCTCCTATATGGTGGGGATCCCTGCAGTAAGGAGGTGGGATTCAGCTGGGGGAGCTTTGAGTCAGTGCCACACACTCTTTGAGCCCTTGGAGCTCAGCCCGGAGCACAGCCTTCTGGATTCCTCCTGCCTCAGTCAAATGCTCATGTAGATAGAGAGGAAAGGTGGAAACTGGGACTCTCCATTTCCTGCTCAGATCCAAAATCCTGGGCCTCGGGTCCTCTCTGCACTGGGGCAGACAGACTCTCTCGGATCTTCCGAAGTCCTTGAAGTACCTGTAGAGAAGTCATAGTTATCAGGGTCCTGCTCCAAGCTCCAGGCAGGCAGGAGAGCACAGCTTTTGCAGCAGCTTCTATGATGGGCAAAGACAGGACCACAATGTTAACTAGTCCTGGAGACAAAAGGAGAGGAGGTCCTAATGTCCCCCATCCCAAGCACCTGCCTCACCCTGTTGCTTAATCTTGGGCTAAAGAGAAAACCAGGACGCAATCCTTGGAGATTTACACTGAACTTTGCTGAAGTACAGAATTTGGGGCTCCTGGGCCCCCAGGTTCCCAAGGATGGAGGTGCTGATAAAACAGCTCCTGAACATGACCTTGGAGGCCCAGCTATTGACGTCAGCAGAAGCTGTGATGGTGTAACCCAATCCTCCCCCTGGAGGGACACCTGAATGGAGAAGGAGAGGCCAGGAGGCTGACTGGTGAACAGAAGTCAAGGCCAGGCTAGGGTAAAGTGCCCCCACATAGGCAGCACCGAGGAATCTGGTGGTAGGCTGCTTCTGGCGGGTAGGATGTGTTATCCAAGTGAGTGGCCTAAATCCTTCCTCAAAGCATTTATCCGCCACTATAGCTACCATCAGGTGAGACCGGGCTTCTTCCTGACACAGGTGACGTTGCCGTGAGTGTGGCAGCTGTGACGTGGGAGTGTGTCCTTGTTGAATGGGGGTCTTGTGTGCTCATGTGTGTGTGCCTGTCGTGTTGCCTTGGGATAAGATGCTTCTGGGTTAGTCCAGGCTGCTCTATACAGATCGGACATGTCAAGCAATTTCGTCCCTGGTTTTCTTCTCCTCTTCCATCCTTAGCCTCAGGAACTGCCGTGGGCACTCTGGACAGTGGCCTCTCCTCCACAGGTCTACTGTGAGTATGCTGGGTGCTCATGGGACCTGCAGCTATAATTCTGCTTTTTGGACTTTCAGGTGGATTTCCTCATTGAAAATGATGCAGAGAAGGACTATCTCTATGATGTGCTGCGGATGTACCACCAGTAAGTGTGTATGGCCGAGCCCAGGAGACCTGAGACAGCACCTGTTCCGTGCTCCTGGGAGCCCGTGTGTGTGTGTTACGTGCTCGCAGCTTCAGTGTCTGTGCACATGGACACTTCTGACGTGGCTCTGGTCTAGGGCTCAGAGGTGTCCTGTGAGCAAGAAAGACTGCCCTCTGTCCTCAGGATGCTTCCCATCTGGTGGGGTAGCTGTACCCAAGTAGGTTCAGTAGAATATGAATTTTAGGACAGAACAAGAAAGCCAGCTGTCCCCCAGCACCTCGTCTGTTGTCTCTGGTCCCCCACCCACTTTGATTCTCAGTGTGTGTTTGTAAGCTCTGTTAGGGCCCAGATGTGCAGTGGGTGGGACAAAGGCCATAGCCATGCTGATGGACGCCTCAGACGCTTGCCCACCCTCTGCCATGTCCAAAGGACCATGGATGTGACCGTGCTTGTGGGAGACCTGAAGCTGGTCATCAATGAACCCAACCGTCTGCCCCTGTTTGATGCCATCCGGCCCCTGATCCCACTGAAGCACCAGGTGGAGTATGACCAGCTGACACCCCGACGCTCCAGGTGTGTCCCCAGGCCAGAGGCAGGAACTGGGAGGGTCGTCCCCCCCCCCCGTGCAGTCCTGACTACAAGACCTGAGCTGGGTCATCACCAATGCCCATCACTGTAACAGGAAGCTGAAGGAGGTACGTCTGGACCGTCTGCACCCAGAAGGCCTCGGCCTCAGCGTGCGTGGAGGCCTGGAGTTTGGCTGTGGACTCTTCATCTCTCACCTCATCAAAGGTGGGCAGGCAGACAGTGTTGGGCTGCAGGTGAGTCAACAGAGTCAGCAGAACTGGGTCAGGGTCTCGGGTGCCTTATTTCCTCCTGATCTACTCTGTGGCACAATGTGGACTCCCATTTTTCTAAGCCTTTGGGGAAGGAACCGTCCAAGTGGTATTTTTTTTTAATATTTATTTATTAATTATGTATACAATGTTCTGTCTGTGTGTATGTCTGTAGGCCAGAAGAGGGCACCAGACCTCATTACAGATGGTTGTGAGCCACCATGTGGTTGCTGGGAATTGAACTCAGGACCTTTGGAAGAGCAGGCAATGCTCTTAACCTCTGAGCCATCTCTCCAGCCCCTCCAAGTGGTATTTTAGTGAGTGAAAGTCATAGGACACAGGAAAACTGTGTCTGTGTGTGTGCACGTGTGTGCCTGTGTGTGTTTGTATATGTGTCCCTATGTGTATGTGTGTTTCTTTGTGTGTGTGTCCTCACACATGCTGGGCAAACACTCCACATGAAACTCTATGCCCACCATGCCCATTTTCTCAGGTAAAGCTGGGACCCTGATCACTGCCTCTTGCCACTGGCATGGAGCCCCTCCCCAACTCCCCTGATTCCTGAAGGAGGAGCAGGGTTAGAGCAGGCACCTACACCTTGGTACAGGCCACCTTTTAGTCTAATGCTGTGTGATGTTTAAGAACACAGATACTGCTTTTGGACCGTCCCATTCAGATCCTGGCCTTGTCTCCCCTTAAAGTCATGTGACTTTAGTGGAGTGACGCCACCCTGAGCCTGGCTTTCTTCATCTGTAAAGTCATCTGTCTCTTCAGGCTATTCATGAAACAGAGGAGTGAAATGAGACCATGATCACAGCTGCCTGAGACGCCAGGGCTCTGAGCTGCTAAGGCAGTGTAAAGGGGCCACAGGTGAACCCCTCCAGCGAGTCAGCACATATCAGATGAATCATTTTATAGGGTTCGCAGAGGCTCAGTGGTCAGTAAGCAGCAGAGCCAGGCTTTGAACTTGGGTCTCCTGGAGCCATGTCAGCACCCCAAGTTTCTCTGCTGTGGTCCCCAAACTTTTGTGTCTGAGCAGGGACAGGCAGACCTCCAGGTATCAGAGTTGTTTTTGACTATCCAGGTAAAGAAAGTTCCAGAGATTTTGTTATCAACATCCCCATCAGGGGACAAAGATGGGCACCAGGGGGCTCCAGGGCTAATAGTGCGAAACGCGAAGGAGGAGGGGGTGGGGACAGTAAACTGACAGACGGGCTTTGTTCTCAATCCCTGTCTCAGGGCTCTCTGTGGCGTCTGAAATTTCAGCCCCTTCATTGTTCTTTCCTCTGTGGCACATTTTCCAGCCCAGAAACACAGCCAGGGGAGAGCACATAATGAGCTCCCCTCTCGGCATCAGCTGGGCCCCCTTTTTTCCAGAGTGAGCTCTCTGAGGACAAGCGCTTCCCTGCAGAGCCCCAGGAAGGAGGGCAGCAGGGCACTCTCCTGAAACCCAGACACGCAGCTTCCCACCTGCTTCTCGGGCTTATGAAATGCCAACCCCCTTTCTGGGGCTGCTGGGCCCATCTCTTCTTTGTCCCACTGTCCCTCAGGTTGTCACATACAAAGACTCTTTTGCAGGGTTCCATGTAGAGGAAGGGGGAGAGGGAAGTTGATCCTGCAACCCTATCCAAGGGCCATGTGGGAATCTTTCTGCCTAGGGTCCTGGGCAAGTTCCTGGAGTAATAGCACAGGGGACTCAACTCAAGAGGACCTAGGACAAAACTGCTTTTATCCACTGACTGAATCAGGGGTCAAGTTTCTCATGCTAGAAGACAACACAGAGAAGATTCTAGAGGGCAAAAGGGTGCCATGCAGGGGATTGCTTGAACCTTCTAAAGGACCTCGTCCTGCGACTTCAGCCATGCTGCTCCTGTCCCCTCCTCTATACTTAAGATTTTTTACAAACCTATTTTATATTTAACCACTTCCTTTACTCACAAAAGTATGCAAGTGGCTGCTTGCTCATACAGAAAATGATCTTCCATGCCTTTCCTGTCCCTGCTATAAAATAGACAGGGAATCCCTGCCTTCCCAAAGGACTCCAGGGCTCTGACCAGGTGACAGGAACCCAGAGCAGGCAAGACACAGAGAGCTGGTCACAGGCCCTTCTTTTCCAACATGTGTTGTCTGTCAGGTAGACTTGACTCTTAGCTCACTGGATAACTTTGAGTAAATCACGTCGCCTCCCTGAACTTCTGTTTCTTCATAGTGCCACTGTGGTCTGACATAAAGGCCTTTTCGCAGGTTCCACGCAGAGCAGAAACACAAGTGCCTCCCTTTAGGGTTGTGAAAGTAGGTGCAGGGAGGTCTGCCAATGTCTTCTCTGAGCTCAGTGCCCCCAGAAATGTAGGAAGTTCTTTAGTGAGCCCTCCTGTCAGGATACCTAGAAGATGGGTGTTGGCCCAAGACAGGGGGCAGACTCTTTCCAGGTGGTAAGAAGAGGTGACTACAGGAGTGTCGCAGTCTGCGAACCCATCCGGAGACCGCGTTCCCTCAGAGTCCAGCCTGAGTTATCCACATGTGCCAGCTTGTCTCCAGGGGACCCTGCGTGGGGTTTCAGTGAAGCCCACAGCCTCAGCCTGCAGAAGGACACCCGGGTTCTGTTCCTGTGTGGCAGCTGCTGCCTTCATGGTCTTGGGCAATACATCATCACCACCCCTGACCCCTACCACCCTGATGCCTACCCCTACCCCACTGGCTTCTCTTTCATGAGATGTTGATATCCAGGGATCTTTCAGTTCTTACTGAAGAGCTCAGGCCCAAGTGCTAGGAGAAGGGAGCAGTGATGGCCAGCAGGGGGCAGTCTCATCATGGTGTGCCTCTTAAAGCTGGCTCCACAGGCAGGCCTCCTCAAAAACAACCGTTTATTAAGAAGCTGCGGTGGCAAATACTGGATAGCCTTACACACCTTACACATATGTTTGCTTAATTCTGAACAGCTCTGTCATGTTGCCTGTTTTAAATATGAGAGAAACTATGTTTCAGGGAATTCAAGAGATTTGGCTCAAGTCATATACCTAATAGGAATTAAGAAGGAAGGATTTGAACCCACAGAGCACAGAGCCCTAAGTTCATTCTGTTCTTTTGCTTGCTCCCAGAATCAAGATTTAGCAGTCTGTTTAACTGCACTGGAGGGAACAAAAGAGATTGCACGTTGGCATTAGAGTTGGGGAAAGAGTCCTAGGTCCCTGTTCTGGCTCACAGTGTGTGTGTTAGTAATTGACAGAGACAAGAGCCCACTTCTGAGGGCAGGAAGGGACAAAGGCCATGTGGGATGCTGGATCTCAGAACCTGATGGTACCTCAGTGACAGAAGCACCAAGATGAGGGAGGGGACAGAGTCTGACTCCTGCCTCAGCTCCACTACCCGCCCACTGCCTGCTTTTCCCAGCCCAGATCTTGGTTTCCCCATCCGGGAACTGAAAATGTTTCCTGCCTTGGATCCCTCAGCTGTCAGAGGGGTGCTTGGTTGTGACCTGGTACTGCAGCACAGATAGAAGCTTTTGCTGGTTGTCAGCCCCTTCTGGGTCTGTGGGCAACTGGTAGTGGGCCTTCTGCTCTGTTTGACACTCTCCCCCATATTTGTCCCATTTCTTGTGCCAAGGTAGGGGACGAGATCGTCCGGATCAATGGCTACTCCATCTCCTCCTGTACCCACGAAGAAGTCATCAACCTGATCCGCACCAAGAAGACCGTGTCCATCAAAGTGAGACGTGAGTGAGGCCAGAAGGGAGCTTTGTTACAGGTGGGATGTGGGGATTGCGGCCCCAACTCCACGGACCCTAACATGCTGTGTTTCCCACAGACATTGGCCTGATCCCTGTGAAGAGGTAAGCAGGCTCGTCTGAGTGAGTCCCGCATGCCCTGACTCGCACTGCTCCTGGACTGGGTGGGGAGGGGTGCTGGTGGCAGCTTCACATGTCCCAGGCCCCTCAAATGTGCTTTCTAGCTCAAATTCTGTGTCCCCTTCTCCTTAGCTCTCCTGAGGAACCCCTCAAATGGCAGTATGTGGATCAGTTTGTGTCGGAGTCTGGGGTAAGAGGCTAGGACTACCTTTGATGAAGGTTGGGCAGCTGGCCCTGAAGGAGGGATGGTTCTGGGGAATGTATCGTCTGGGCTTCACATAGGCCCTTAGGGCACCTTGTACACCCTTATGGTGTAGCGGGCTTCCAGACCCATATCCCAAGGATGTGATGGCTATTTGGTCTCTGTGAATTTGGAGATTTAATCACAAAGTCTCAAGTTTAGGAGGCTATTTTTATGCGTGTAGACCCGGTAACCTGCCTCTGTCCCTTCTTCAGGGTGTGCGAGGTGGCTCAGGCTCTCCCAGCAACCGGACAACCAAGGAGAAGAAGGTGTTCATCAGTCTAGTAGGCTCCCGGGGCCTGGGCTGCAGGTGGGTAGCGGGCATGCCTGAGTTGTCAGCAGTTTTTAGGTGGGTAGCAGGCATGCCCAGGACACAGTGACAGCTAGTAGACCTCAGAAGCCCCAACACTTTCTCTCGCTTTTCTCACTCCTGCTCCTGAGGATTCTTATTCACCAGCAATGGGGTTTGCGCACTGGGTATGATAAGGAACTTGAAACACAGAGATAGAGCCGCAGTCTCCATCTTTCCAGCCCCAGAAATTGTTTTGTTTTTGAGACAGGGTCTCATTGTGTAGGCCTGGCTGGCCTTGAACTCACGTAGATCTGCCTGCATTTGCGTCCTAAGTGTTGAAATTAAAGGAGCGCACCATTATGCCCAGCTCCACAGATGATTTTTAATGTCTGTCCTGGAGCGTGAGGATGTAGCTTAGCTGGTAGGATGCTTGTCAAACAGGTAGAAAGGCCTGTTACAAACCTCAGCACTGTAAACACTGAGCATGGCAGTGCACACCTCTAAATCTAGCTCTGGAAAAATGGAGGCAGGAAAACTCTAAACCAAGGGTATCCTCAGCTACACAGTGAGTTTGACATTAGTCTAGGTGAGGCAAGACCTGTCTTAAAAAATAAAAATAAAATTAAAAGTCCCTCCTTTCCAAGAGCTAGTTCCAGGACAGGCTCCAAAACCACAGAGAAACCCTGTCTCAAAAAAACCAAAAAAAAAAAAAAAGTCCCTCCTTTCTGGGAGACGGTAGTCTAATTAATATAGAAACTAGATAACCACACAGATGGTTACAATATTGCACAGTAAAGATGCTGGTGAAGCTGCCCCTTAGTCAGGAATGGCAAGTAAGTTTTCCACCTGTGTCATCCCATTGATTGACAGTGGTGTCTTTCTGTGGAAGGTTCCGAGTCTGTGTGTGACTGGTTGGGAAAGAGTGTTGTGATTGATTAGTGATGTCTGCCACAGACCTGGGAGAGGAATTAATAGTACAAGTGCCATCCTGTTTATAAGTTAGAAGCACTAATAACTCTGGAGCAATTTGCTTAATCAGGATCTGGTGAAAATCTTATCGCCATAAGGAATGAACAGGAAAGTTCTAGAAAGACAAACGAAGGTAGCATGTGTGGTATATTGTGTAAAGGGCTGAGGAGATGAAATCTCAGTGAGTTTTCTGTGACTCCTGCCTTGGCTGAAAGGGAGATAGCACCAGAGGAACTCAGGCCTTGCATTCATGGACGGCCTACATCCTGCATGCTGGCCACGTAGACAGAGGGCCACAGGCTCGTCATTAAGAATGATCTGAGCTACAGGGGACGAGCCTCACCCACATCTCTGTTTCCCACAGCATCTCCAGTGGCCCCATCCAGAAGCCTGGCATCTTCATCAGCCATGTGAAGCCTGGCTCCCTGTCTGCAGAGGTGGGGTTGGAGGTACGTGCCGGGATGAGAGGGACAGGGCCACACACCAACAGATGTTGTACCTTCCCACGTAGCTTTTTCCTGGCCAGCACCAGCTGATGACTCCCTAGTGGTCTCCAGCGGGGAAGGCATTGCAGAGAAGGAGTATTGGACCCCGCTGTCGTCTTTTTCAGCTCTGGCAGCTGCTGGTCCTAAGTCTGTAGATGTGGATAGTGGGAGTTGACTTTCTGCATTCTAAGCCCTACAACAACTCTGAGGGTCAGGTACTAATGTTACCCCCACACCGAGGAGGCCAAGACACTGGCTCTTCAAAGGCTGCGTGCCTACAACATAGGGCTGGAAGTCAAACCTTCACTCTTAACCACAAGATAAGGATGCTAGAACCTTCCCTCTAGAGTTGTTGTGCAGATTAAATTAACATTTAGACTAGATCTGTGTCAGGGAATCAAAGTTGATCAATAAATGCCAACCATGACTGTTATTATAATGAGGGACCAGCAGAGCCTCTGCTGTTTGGAAAGTCCAGAGCCTTCTGTCCATTAACTAAACGTTGTAAAGGAAATGTCATTATTTAGCAAAAGATACTAATTTATAGTAGTGTGGTGTTTGATAGTCAAGAAGACCATCATGGCCGGGGTGGGGGTGCCAGGGTGAGCTCGAGGCCCTCCCGGATTCCTATCAGAGCAGGCTACCGGGTCTGTTCCCTGGAAAGAGCTAGAATTTGGCTGCTTGACCAGCAGCCTTTATGTGTGTCATGCCAGGAGACATTTCTGCAGATGAATGTAGAAATCGCATGCATGCACACACACCGACCCTTTTCTGTTTCTTGCCCAGACAGGGGACCAGATTGTGGAAGTCAATGGCATTGACTTCTCCAACATGGACCACAAGGAGGTGAGATGTGGGGTCCCCACCTGCTGTATCTCCTCTTCATACACTTCGTCCAGCCAGTGCTGTGATTGATGGCTGAGAGACCCTAATGCTCCCAGCCTGCATTGCTCCAGTCTGACGGTCAGGCCCCAGCTGAATGACTGTCCCTGACTGTCCCTGTGTCCACAGGCCGTGAATGTCCTGAAGAGTAGCCGCAGCCTGACCATCTCCGTTGTAGCTGGAGCTGTAAGTTAGGAAGGAGGCAATGGCCCCCCATGACTCCTGACCAACTCCGTGTCAGGGGCAGCCCCTTCTGCCCAGGGGCTGAGCTTTCACAGTCACTCCCCAACAGGGCCGGGAGCTGTTCATGACAGACCGGGAACGGCTGGAGGAGGCACGGCAACGTGAGCTCCAAAGGCAGGAGCTCCTCATGCAGAAGCGGCTGGCAATGGAGTCCAACAAGATCCTCCAGGAGCAGCAGGAGATGGAGCGCCAGTGAGTGGCCTACTGGGGACCTGCTCACACCCAGACCAAACACTTGACTTCTGCCTGCTTGTCCTGGGCCAGCTGCATTCTTTTGGTTGTGCCCTCAGTGGCAGATTAGTGTCCGTTCCGGTCCTAGACACCCTGACTTGTTGCTATGAGCCCTGATTTTCAGGCACCGGTGCTATACAGAGGCTCCTGCTGGCCACAGTCAGCTTGCACCATGTGTGTTGTGTTGTTCATTTCTGGACTTGGTTTATGTTCCTAGTTTAGCTCCCATGGCAACCCTGGCAGGTAGATAGAGTCAACACATTGGATAGGCAAGAAGGCTGAGGCTTAGTGAGGTAAAGCCACCTATGTCCAGAATCATAGGTGGCCAGGCTGGGATGCTAATCCATACAGTCTAGGTCAGGAGTCTGGCAGTGCCCACAGCGACACCCACCTGTGGTGATAAGCCCACTTCTGCATGTTTGAAATAGCGGGCTGAGAAAATCGATAGCACAAGCAACTCAAATCAAAACCGTTGCCAAAATGCCAACTCTGATACATTTCGGGTACTAAGTGTTTGGGAAAGGGAAGAGGGTGCCACTCCATCTCCTCTATCATGGAATCAGCCTGGTGCATGGTGCCTGCTTCATCTTTGGATGGGAGCCGACACGCCTGTGGACCTGCTACCTGCTCCCACGGCACAGACTCTCTGCCCAGCAGCACAGATGAAATTCCCTCAGAGTAGACTTTGCAGAACCACTCTGGGTGTACACTCACACAGGCCAACCTCTCTTTGTTTTAGGAGGAGAAAGGAAATCGCCCAGAAGGCCGCTGAGGAGAACGAGAGATACCGGAAGGAGATGGAGGAGTGAGTGGATTGGGGTCCATCGCGAGCGCCCGTGGCTGCATGTCCTGAGCTCAGCTAGTCAGAAACACAGACTCCCCTGTGACATTCCACAACAGTAGAATTTATTGACTCACAAGAAAGTCGCAAGCTGCATTGACGTCGTCAACTCAAATGCACCAAACAGTTCCAATTTACCTCTCTTTTTCCAGTCTTAATTACTGTCATAACACCCACATAACATACTACACGGTGTTCCAGGAGCACAAGCATCAGGGACAGGTGGGAATTGCCTGTTGTCAGTCCCCGGATGTGTGTGTCAGTCATTTAACATACCCTGGATAGTCAGCTGACCAGCCAATGGGATTGTCACCATTACAATGTCAGGTGTCCTTCTCTTTATGGGGTCCAGGTTGGGGGCCTTCACTAGTCTAGTGTGTTGGGTAAGATTCAGGGTTTGCTTTTCCGATACAGTTGTCGTACACCCATGTACCCGTATGTTCCCAGCTTACTTGGGAGTGAGCTATCATGGGTGGACCTGGACACATGGTAGTGTGTACATGTACAAACACGTTGTAGAGTCACCCACCTCGGCATTTTCACTCAAACCAGAGGCAGATGCTGCTTTATGATGGAGTCACTCGGGGCAAGGCACAGCCTGAAGCTATCGTTCCATAGAAGGCAGAATAACAGAACAGGGCTCGGCCTGCTCCCAGCACTGGTCCCCCATATGTTCACAGGAGTGAGACCAGCCAGAGTGCATTGCTGAGCTTAGACCTCCCTCTGCAGCGCTGATCCTAGCTTGGGCTAGAGCTGTGCAGCCTCCCTTCCCAAGACAGTCAGGGTCCTCTGGTAGCCACAAGTGAGCCTCTGAAGGTTCTGCCTCTGATCACAGGGGTGGCGGTCTCATTTCAGGATCGTGGAGGAGGAAGAGAAGTTTAAGAAGCAGTGGGAAGAAGACTGGGGATCAAAGGAACAGCTCATCCTGCCTAAAACCATCACTGCAGAGGTGCACCCGGCGCCCCTTCGCAAGCCCAAGTGTATGTACAACCGGTCTGGGATGGGGTAGTGCCAAGGGGGCTAGACAGAACTATGGCCTTCCACCCTCATCAGCACCTCCCCAGGTGACTACTCCAGGGATATCTGCATTGTATTTCACTCAGGGAGAGGCAGTGTTCGGGACCATCAGCTGTAGCCTCCATAGGAGGAATCTGCTCACCCTCCTTGTCGGGGTGTGGTTCATGCACCAGCTCCCACATCATACCCCATGGTACAGATGCAGCAGATGTTTGGTATGCTGTAGAGGGTACAGAGAGCTTGGCAGGTATGGACTGGCTTATAGGGTGACTCCCTGAGCTTGCTGAATGGCATGCTGTCTTCTGGCCTGGGTCTGACTAGGACTGTGTTGAAACCAGCACGGAGAAAGAAAGGGTAGATCTCTGGTGGTCTAAGGTTGCCCCATCACCCCACACTCCTGCCATTAGCACGCTGAGGATGGAGGCAGAGAGAGGAGCATGAGACCCCCCTCCATGTACTCTCTGGAGTCTGGGGGTGCCACATTGGGCCTAAGCTCTCCCTGCCCTTCCCATCTCCTCTTTAGCAGTTGTGTGTTCTTCCACTGGTTTCTGCCCAGGCCTCCATCAGAAGCTCCGCAGTTCCCTGCTCTCAGTCCCATCTTCCAGGATGTCTCAGGAGCTAGTGGAGGAGAGGGCCTCCAAGCAGTGTGGGGCCATGCCCATCACAAGTCCCTCGTTCCTGGATGGATGTTCAGTCCCATCCACTGTCCCTTTCTAGTTGTGATTGACACAGACAGGTTCTCCTCACCTTACTGCGCTCACAAGAGCACAAGGCCCAGATTGTGGGAACCTCCAGGTGGGTGTATCCCTGGACCCGAGAACCAAGGTTCCTCATTGCCATGGGGTGTTGTTAACTCAGCCAATTTGAGATCCCACCTGAGCTCTACACCCTTGCCAACACCAGAACAGTGGAGTAGGGTGTCTGTCGAGATTCTTCCATTTTACTCTTCCCTGGGGCGTCCCTTCTTGGCAGCGGGGCACTGGTGTCATCTTCAAAGATGACAAAGCACACTCACCACCCTCCTCCAAGGTAGTTCGTATTTGTTGAGGATCTGGCCTGAGATAAATTTTCAGTGAATGATCCGTATGTTAGACAGGAGCTAATTTGCCCTTGTGAGTGAAATAGGAGCTTCAGAAGGGGAGAAATCGATTTTAATTGCTTCTGTGAAAGTAATCCAAGCCAGTGTGGTACCTTCTAGAAACTGGGTCTCCGCTTCGCAGAGAGCACACCCTCTCAGGGATTATGAAAAATAAAAGGCCTTTCACAGGCTAGGTATTTATTTAATGCTTCCTAACCAAATTGAGTTTCCTGAGTAAAACGGACAAGAGTTTTCCCTTGCTCAGGCTACAGTATCCTGAGGCAGTACACGTGCTCAGATGGATGACTGAGTCCTGGCTCCCCCTGGGGAAGCGGTTGCAGCCATCCGGCTTCACCTTACAGCCATTAGCCCCGTGTTTGATCCTTCTCTTGCTGCTGAGACCAAAACAATTTAAGGAAGGAGCGGTTTGCTTAGGCTCACAATTTGAAGATACAGTCCATCATGGCAGGGAAGTCAGAGCAACCGGCATATGAGGTAGCTGATCACTTCATGTCCATAGTCTAAGAAACGCCCACACACCACACACACAGAGATCACACACACACAGAGATCACACAAACTGCACACACATACACACACCTCACACACATACACATACCTCACACACACACCACACACACAGAGATCACACAAACCACACACACCACACACACATACACACACCTCACATATACTGCACACACATACCACACCTTGCACACACCACACATCACACATACACACGATGCACACACACACGTCACACACACAACCACCCATAACACACACCGATACACCAATACACGAGTAGGTGTAGGAGCTGGTACTCAGCTAACTTGTTTCTTTTTATTCAGCCTGGTACCCCAGCCCATGAGCTGGTGTTCCCACCTCAGTTAACCCAATCTAGAAACTCCCTCACCCAGGGCTTTGCCTGGCGGGGGGTCTAGATCTTGTCAATTGCCAGCATTTATGGCTGTAACTTGCATTCAGGGCTGGTCTACAGATGCAACCAGGCCTCTGAGAGACTCCAGACTGCTTCTCCCCTTCCTCCTCCATAGAGGCCGCAGAGGTAAGGGAAGGCTGCAGAAACTCATCTAAGTAGCTCCTCTTTGACCACCTTCAGCTCTGGATCCAGTTAGTCAACACTTAGACCTGACTCAGGTTTCTGTGCCCGTGAGGGGTGGGCTCTGCTTAGCAACCAGAGAAGAGCCTGGGACGCCTGCATTGGCAGTTCTTGCAACCCTGGCTCCTGTGGGAGCCGGACAGCTGCCTCTGCCACTTACCCATGGCCTATCAGCCATGCCCAACACTGCCAAGCTCTCAGAGCTAGGACACACTGTCACAGAGACTCCAAAAGACCCTTTCTTAGCTTAGGAGCAGATTGTGAGAGAGAAGAGTTCTTTACCAAGGACCCCTTCCCTTAGCTGGAAGATGATGGGCTTAAATGAGACATCACTAAGGGAGACCCCTCTCCCTCCAGGATACCCTTTAATTGTTGTCCACACTATAGACCCGTGTTTTGAAAGTTGGTGGAGGTTTTCTGTTAAACTAAGTAGTTTTTTGTGTCTTCCCTGAGCACCAGTGTTCCTCTGTCTGGTACTCGGAGGTGGAGCTGAAAGCAGAGCAACTGAGCACAGCCCCTGAGAGCAGAGACTTAGGAAATGATGAAACACAGTACCTCCTGCTGGGGTTCCAGGGAGGTCAGGATCCAGGCTAATGGATAGTTGTTTCCACACCATGTTGAGACTCCTATTGTACTAACGACATACGGCCTGTGTATGCAGCTTCCTTGGGAGGCCCAGCCTTCATCTACTGCCCACATAGCTCAGATCACCCCCAGGAGAGGCAGAGCCCTAAGACAAGGGCAGAGAAGTAAGATCCAGTATCCCATGGAAAGCTCCTCTCCTTGGTCCTACATAATATTCCAATACTGCCAGCTTCTTCCAGCTTTCAGCTCAGTGTGCTGCAAAATGATCCTCATGCTGATGTCAGGTCAGAGGTCCCTCCTGTGAACCCATTTAACAGACAGAGGAGTCCATACTACTGAGGTTCAAAGCACTGTGTGCACCTGCCACAGCCACAGAGCCTAGCGGGAGGCTCTCGAGCCCTGCTGCTGCCCTTGGCTCCACAGCCTCCTGGGCTCCTTCACACCCCTCTTGGGAATCCTCTTGGATCATCAGCTTGTCCCTCTCATCCCTTGGGTAGATGATCAGGGAGCGGAGGCCAAACTGGAGCCTGCAGACCACCTGGATGGAATCACGGAGCAGGGACAGCAGGTTGGCACCCATGCTCCACTCCCTGGCTTGGCTGCCCTGCTTGCTCTGCCCACCTCCTTCAGACATAGTGGAGACACCAGCTCGAAAGAGCAGGCATGATGGGAACCACTGGGGTCTGTGAGGATGCGCCTGGCCTCTGCTTGGCCTGTGCACAGAGTGCCAAACTGTAGGGACAAGATTCATGGCTAGGCTAAAAACTTACCTGCCACTTGGCAGGACAGCCAAGCCACTGGCTCAAATACTTAAATACTGCCTCCCCAAGTATCCCCACTTCTCTGGCCTTTCCCACAAGACTCCATAGACCCCTCCCACATTAGACACTGGGCTGGTGTGCCCGATCTAATCCTGAGCTCAATACCCAGGCCAGCACTGAGAGCCAAGCATGGGCTATCAGCACTAGCCTTGAGGGCTCAGGTCTGAGGTACTGTCCCACTGTGGTGTTGCCTAGGCAAGGAGACCAAGCCTTGTTTATCTGATCTGGGCAGGGAATCTCCTTTCTGGAAACTTATCTCCTGCTTGCTGTTAACACACTGCCCTTCCAGAACCTTCTAAAATGATTGCCTTTCTCTGGTGTTTAAAGAGGGGCTGCAAGCTGTGCTGTGAGACAGTTGGGCTCTGTCTGGAGCAGTTCCAGGAAGAAGCTCAGCTGCCTCTTGTTTGAAGCCATTTCTTAGCTGTGGAAACCTAGCATCTGCTTGGGGAGTACTTTTCTCTCTTTCCGCGTGGTTTGTGTTTGCAGCCGTTCTGTGATTTGGAAAAGCGTGTCTTTCGACAGGCATGGTGACCTGGAGTCTGGGCATCAGGGCAGTGCTCAGGCGGTCTTCAGCCTGCTTTGCCTAGATCCCTCGTCGGGTCAGGGAAAGTGGGCCAGAGAGCAGATTTTGCTGTTGGATTTCAGAAAGCCACATGTTCCTTGGGAGCCCAGCTCCCAAATGTTGCTCATGGATGCTGTGTCTCACCATTTTTCTCTGTCCTTGTAGCCTTTGGGTGGTTTTACCGTTACGATGGCAAATTCCCAACCATCCGGAAGGTAGGAGAGGCCTGAGCAAGGTGCCGTGCTCTCCTGAGTTTTATGTGAGCTGTGGTCTTTCCCAAACATTTCTTCTCCTCGTTCACTTGCAAGGAGACTCTTTGACCCTGTCTGTCTGAGATCTGGCAGGGGCGCTGTGGTAGAGATATCATGGAAGGGAGAGCAAGCATTCCTAGCATGAGACTTGTCTAAGCCCTGGGTGGCTCTGATGGGATTAGCTGGGGGCAAGCAACTTCAGACTTGGTATGCCAAGCAAGACCAGAGCCTTGACCAGAAGCCTGGGCTATGCAAAGTAAAAATGCCAGGGTGGGTGGCATAAAGCAGTTCATGACGACCCTGCCAGATGCAGCTTGTGTGAAATTTGGCACCCGAGTTTGGGAAAACAGCCACATTAATTTTCCAACTATTCCCTAGACCTATCTCTGCCTGGGTCTAGGATTATGTATCTTTCCATTCTCTGAGACCTTTAATTTTCTATCTAAATCTTATTATACTATCTCCAGGCCCCATAAAACTCTCATCTTTTGTCTTACTAAATTTCATCAACATTTGATTATGAAAATGCCACAGTTAATATCTGTACTGTATATTAGACATTCAAGATGGCTTGGTATTTAGATATCAGGCTGCTGGCATCAATCTGAGTGAACTCAGCTATATGACATCACTCAACCAGCTCAGCTTACTCTAGCAAGGTCCCTTAGAAACAAAGCAATGGCAGCACATGAGCTTGGGGCACTGGGCAGCACATGCCTGTTACACAGCAGCAGTATTCCTGACACGTGTGAGTTCTTACCTGTGATACCAGCTTTGCACGGCAGTGAACAGGCTTAGGCTACAGCTGCTGCAGGACTCCTTCCCACCCTGTTATAGTCTCAGAAAGTGTGTGATCTCCTAGGATTGTGCTCTCCATGTCACAGGCTAAATCCATGGCTTGAAGTCCTACTGTCCTCTCTGACATTGTGACATGGTACTGTCATCTATAAAATTCACCTACAGGCCTTGGAAGAATAGTCTCATATTTTAAGTAAGTATGTTTTTGTATTGGGCTACGTTTGTCGCTATCCTCGCTGCAGGCTTGAGGCTGGGCATGTCTGGGGGAGTCTCATTGAGTTAGCCTGCTGATTCTTCCCTTTATAGTCTCTATTAGAACGTGGCTAAAGAGAGAACGGCAGATACAGTACACATATGTGTGCACATACTCATGTATAATATACATATACACGTATGTATATAGATTACACATGTGTGTGCGCACACAGATACAGACACTACACATATACACACATACCCCTACATTTTACAGGAAAAATAATCAAAACAAACTGATAGGGCATGGGTTCTCCAAACACTAATAGCTGTGGAAATGTCAGTGAGCTGGAATGTTCTGCACATGTGAATTATGTTCCTTGGAAGTTGCTCGTAGTAAAGGGGTCGGTCTAGATTCCCCATGATTGTCGTTCTAGAACAGCTGGTATTTTGGCTTCTGTTTCATTGGTTTCTGTTTCCCAAAGAGAACAGTTGTTGGTAGATAAATGGAAATGGATGTTTGCCATGAATGTAACTGACAATTAAGGGCACAACACAAGAATGGCCCTCACACCAGCTCTGGAAACCCATCTTCCCTTGGTCCAGAATCACCAGACATTGTTTGTTTCTCAGCAGCTGGAGCTAAGGAATGCATCCACAGCCATGAGTATCAGTAGTCAAACCTGAAAGAAGAGATTCAGGTCTCTTACGCTGGCCACGAGTCCTCTCAGTCCAAGGCCACTAGTTCATTGGTCCCAGTCTGTGCAGGGCCTGGAGGAGTTACGGTTTTGTCCAGGACCCTTCACAAGAGCTGCTGGAGTGACTTGAGGCTGGGGAGATGGCTCAGTAGGTAAAGTGCTTGCTTCCCAAGTGTAAGGACCTGAGTTCAGATCCCAGAACCCATAGGAAAACCTGGCTGTGGTAGCATGCCTGTAATCTCAGAGATGACCAGATGGGGGCAGAGTCAGTCAGATTGGAGATCCCCAGACCTTTGTTGGGAAATTCCATTCCAACAATAGAGCCTTTCTTAGACAAAAGGTGGAAGGCTCCCAAGGACCTCTACCTAAGGCTATGCCCTCTACCTAAGGCTATGCCCTCTACCTAAGGCTATCCTCTGCTCTCTGCACAAGAACCTACAGCAACATGTGCACTTCCTGCACACACACACACACACAAACACACACACTACACAAGGAACTGTTTCAGGAAATCATGCATGGTCTAATTTGCAGGAGCTCCCAGCCTGGCAGGGAAGGCAGAATTGTGGGCACCTAAGTTACCTGTATAGGGACAGAGGAGTTTATCCATCTACATCTGATAGTGGATGCTTTTACTGAAATTGGGACAGGAGCTGTCTCCTGTCACTTCCCTTCTCAGGAGCCCACTTTAGCTGTGAAATCGCGGTAGGTTTTGTTTCTTAACTGATAGAATGGCCATTCCTATCATGGTGGCCCCAGAGGAGACCATGACCTTACTCTAGCTAGCTGCCACTTAGGAGACCATTTCTGGCTCCTGCTGAGGATTGCTGTCTGGACCTACAATGTGATGTGGGAATTCATCTCCGAGCTGAGCTGGGGCCCTGATGAGCAGGGTAGCCATGAAGCAAGCAGAATTGAAGCCAAGAGAAACATCTTCTTTGGATGCTGTGGACTGCTCTGGAGGCAGATCCCAGAGGCAAGCATTTTCAAAGCATATCAGCTGTTCGTGGTGATAGGGTTGTCTTTAGTGGGGGCAAGATGAGCCCTTCAGATGTCTAGAGACACCCCTAAATCAGTTAACATGAAAGGTTCGCTTCCACTGTTGCAATCCCTCGTTCTGGGTCTTGAACTCTGAGCACATCCAGAGCAGAAACACAGGAAGCCCTGATAGACAGAGGCACAGTTGTTCTGGAAATTGCCCTGATTTTGTCTGGTTTTCTCTGCATCCTCTTCTGAGCGCTGGCTCTGTGCTCTCTGCTGGGTTATGGGAGCAATCTCCCCCCCCCCCCCCCCCCCAGATTATCTGAGCACAGTGGAAGACTGGGACCTGGAGGACTCAGGCCCGAGCCTGGCTCCATCTCTTTTTAGATGCCTGACTTTGGGCAAGCAACTTGACCTGTCTGAGCTTGTGGCTTCCTCCTGACCCTGCACCCCCAAATCCTGCAGTTTTCAGTTGAAGACACAGTTTAGAGAGAACCCCAGCTTTGGACGCTCTTAGTGATACAGTGTAGAGCTTACAGATCAAGACTCAATCCAGTGTCCCTGGCTTAAGGCCCCACATCCAGACCAGGACAGATGACATTTGCACAGCAGATTGACTAGCTCGCTCAGATTTTCTAGAATCTCCCAGAATGCATCTCTAGCATCTGAACAGGAGTCACCTTTCTCCTCTGATGCTGGGAAGGCAAGCGCTCAGGTCCTGGGAAGTAAATACGATGCCTTCATTGAGTAGTCCTTTGAGATTTACAAAGCCCTTTCATAGATGGTATTTCATGGGCACTGGCTAGAAGCCTGTGTGGCAGCTGTTTTCCCTCTTTTAGAGATGTGATGAGTTCAGGCCCACAGAGATTACAGAACTTAGCCAAAAGGTCACACAGCTAGTTAGTGAACACAAGCCAGCTCTGGCTGATGGAGGAGTATGTCTCCCACTCTACAATGGGTAGCAATGCCCTCCCTGACCTCAACCTGAGGTCCAATGCCCAGTGTGACAGGACAGACCTGGGAGTGGGGCTCACTGAGGCAGTCTGCCTTGTCTTGTCTACAAGCTGGATGCCCTGCTTGCTGTCCTACGCTAGTGCCCACAGCACCTTGTCACCCTTATCACACACACAACGCTCCATCTGCCCAGAAAGAAAAAGAGAAGAAGAAAGCCAAGTATGACAGCCTGCAGGACTTGCGAAAGAATAAGAAGGAGCTGGAATTTGAGCAAAAGCTCTACAAAGAGAAGGAAGAGATGCTGGAGAAGGAGAAGCAGCTGAAGATCAACCGGCTGGCCCAGGAGGTGTGTGCACAGTCGCAGGGGGGTGTGTATTGTCTCACTACTTCCAAGGGCCAGTTAGGATCTTTCTCCACAGAGAGTGTAAAGACAGGCTCATCTTTCCCAGTCCAGAGATTACAACAGCTCCACCTACCCAGGGCCATCTGAGGCCAGCTCTAGATGCATGTTAGGTGTATGTTTGAGACTAAAGCTAGTCTCCTGGCTTAGGGTCTGGATCTGAGGCTAACCTCCCTGCCCAGACTGAGTCTCAGGCTTGTCACTGACACATAAGTCTGCCCCTTTTACTTTATCCCTCCAAGGTTAACTCTATGAAAAGGCCTCTTCTCCTTATAGTTGATCTTCAGGCTCAGAGTCTGGCTGAGATTAACCCCTCTGCCTCTTTTGAAAGTCTGGTTCACCTTCCACTCACCTGTGTTATTCAGTCCACTCTCACTACCAAGTCTCACCAAGCTCGGTATATGGGTTCAACATTTAATGTAGATTTCAAGTCTGAAACTATCTCCAGAAAATCAGGCTTAGAATCTGAGGCTGCTAACTCTGTCTCTGTGTCTAGAACCTGAGAATATTCCTAAGGCAAACCGCACCAATAGTACTCTTACAGCACGAGAGGTTTCTGTCTTGAGTGAGGTGGTTGGCCTGAGCTTCCTGGCTGCAGGCAATATTCTTTCTGCTTCTCTTTAATGCTCCCATGAATCACAATGCCAGGCTGATTAGATTATAAAACCAGAGAAGTCCTGGGAAATGTGAAGTGTATTAGGTCTGGCACTAAGAATAGATTAGCTTCAAAATGAAGAATAAGATTGAACTTGCATTTCTGAGGACAGGGCAGCCCTGCAGGGAAGCAAGAGTAAACTTAAATCCATATTGGGGGCGAAGAGGTCACAATGGAACTCCAAGAGCCTCAGAGTTTTGTGGCTCTTGGGAGCCAGCACCGTCAGGCAATGCATGAGCCCCTGCAGGGTTTGCTGTCACCCTGACATCACAGCCTCTACTCTGTTCTCAGGCCCAAGTGGATTTTTTTGTCTAGATGCTGGCATGCCAGCCTGTACTGAAGGGTTAGAGCCGCCCCTCTGTGTGTTGCTGCCTACCTGACTCAGCTTGCCCTTTGTCCTCTTCTTTGGACACGGGTCCTGGGTCCCAGGTGTCTGAGACTGAGCGGGAAGACCTTGAGGAATCGGAAAAGACTCAGTATTGGGTGGAGAGGCTCTGTCAGACCCGCCTCCAGCAGATTTCCTCTTCCGAGAATGAGATTGCTGAGGTAACAGAATCTTCTTTGCACCTGGACCACCCTGACCACTTTAGAACAAAGCACCCTGAGCGCAGCAAGATGGCTGTTGCTCATCATCACTGCCAGCCACGCCAGTATCCATCTCATTGTCTACAGCCCCGCCCTGACAGTTCTCATCATGTCCCGTCTTGGGGAGGGGAGACATGTCTGTATTTATGAATTTATCTTCTGGGTGCCCACAAATCCCTTCTACCCTGAGACAGTCCCCACTGAGTCCGTTGTCCCTGTTCTAGTACCTGCTTGAGCACTTAGGCTCCCCCTAAGTGTTCGAGTGTGTCTTGCTCTAGAGGGTAACTGTCTGATGGTGCCCAGGTGGCACTCCTGGGGCCTCTCCTCGGCTGGGGAGCTGGGTGGCAGCATCCACGGTTCTGATCTGAGTGCTGGGGCTCCAGCAGTAAAAGAAACAGATAAGAACATTGTTGACATGTTGTGGAATAGATAATGACAGGACTTCTCCACCCCCAGATGACCACAGGGCCCCCACCTCCCCCACCTTCTGTGTCTCCTCTGGCCCCACCCTTGAGACGCTTCGCCGGTGGGCTCCACCTCCACACCACTGACCTGGATGACATCCCCCTGGACATGTTCTACTATCCCCCCAAGACTCCCTCGGCATTGCCTGTGATGCCCCACCCTCCAACCGTCAGCCCACCCTCCAAGGTCCCCGCCCCTCCCGTATTGCCTTCATCAGGCCACATGAGTGCCTCGTCCTCACCTTGGGTGCAGCGCACCCCGCCCCCGATTCCCATTCCTCCCCCTCCATCCATTCCCACGCAAGACCTCACTCCTACCCGCCCACTGCCCTCAGCCCTTGAAGAGGCCCTGGGCAACCACCCCTTCCGCACTGGGGACCCAGGCCATCCAGCCGATGACTGGGAGGCAAATACCCACAGTGGGAAACCCACCAGCTCCCCTACCCCTGAACGGACCTTCCCACATACCCCAAAGGTACCACCTTATTTATTCTGCATGTTGTGCTTGCAAACAAAGTGGGGTGCGGGTGCTGTTTCCTCTGCCCTCCACCGCTCCAGTGAGTGGAGACAGGAGGAAACATCATCTCTGCCTCTTCCCAGGTGTGATGTCCTGTCCTGCATGGGTGTGCTTTTTGCTGGTTTTGAAGTCTGTGTTTACATGGTGAATTGCTGTGAAATGATCAACAATGGGTTGGGTCAGTGTCATTGTCCTCTTAGCTCCTGAGCTAGTGAAGGCTGGTGACCTGCAGTGTGGGCCTTTCTGGTTGTGGAAATGAATAGCCAACTGTGTCTTTGAAGTAACTGAGAAAGTCTCCTAAGTGGGAAGTGAACCCCTGATTTAACTGCAGAAAGGGGACATGGGGGAAACTTAGGGGGAGTGCCTAGTTCTGAAAATCAAAGGATGGCGATCCAGGGTAATCACGGGACATTATAGCACTCTTTTCCATAGCACTAGCCAGCCACACTGACTTGGTATGTAATACGCAGACACTTCTGGCCACCACCCAAGAAATATTGAAGATGAGAGGTTCTTAGACATTCTCAAGTTTACTATTAAAAGATGAGAAATGTTTTTCTTGGATGTTGAGAGACTAAGCGGTAGTATTTTCAGAAAGACATATTTCCCATCGATTGATCTTTAGCCAAAGACTTCTTTGGAAGAGTCAGTCCCTGAGGGCCATGTGAGACTTTGATCCTAGTAGCTCATGGCCAGGCTTGTGACTCAGCTGAAGAGGTTCCCGTCCACTGGGGGTGAGGTGGTAGAGGTGGTCGGCAGCACCCCACCAACAGCTGTCATCAGCCTCCTACTCGTTTCTGACGGGAGAGTGGATTCAGTAACTCCAATCATGCAGGGAGGTTGGCCATGCCATGCCAGGTTCCTGACGTGGCTGACAGTTCCCGGCTGGAGGATCAAAGAGGGACTGGAATCCGGTGGACCTCTGGTGGGGACTTGATTCCTGCAGCTCAGAGAGAGAGAGACGTTTCCTCGCTTCAGGAACATCTCTGCAGAGCCAAACCAGCCATCAGGTTTAAGAGACTGTGTTAGCCTGGCGAGAAGGTCCCATCTTTCTCTGAAGTGACCACAGAGTGGGGCAGTAGCCTTTCCTCAACAAGTCTGACTCTGAGATGAGGCACTGGGCTCATGCCTTGCACCTCTTGATATAAGAAGCAGATAAGGACAGAGCTGAAGAAGGTCCCATGAGGCTGGCATACCTGCTTTCCAGGAATTTGCCACCTGAAGGGAGAACAATACAGATACAGAGCTCATCTATAAGCTAGCACAGCTAAGTCTCCATCTGTGGATACCTCTGCCTTGTTGGGGCTTGGAGCTGAGCCTTGAGGGATACAGCACAGTAGGGGGCAGAGGAAGGTCATCAGAGCAGCAAGAAACATAATGATAGCAGGAGGGACATAATGAGACAGACCTAGTAGTCTGGAATCGTGTTCTGTCATTCCCTGGCTAAATGACTTTGGGCACCTGTTACTCCGTATATGTGAGCCTGGACATTCTGGTCTGTAAAACAGAAATGCAAGTGGCCCCAGTTACTGTGAGAACCAGACAAGTTAATGCGTGAAAGGGGGGCTCAGAATGATGGGCTAGAGCTATAATCTCAACACTTCAGAGACTGAGACAGGAGGACCACTGAATTTGAGCTCAACCTGAAGTACACATGAATTTCAGAACAGCCTGGGCTACAGAGTGAGACACCAAAACAAAACAAAAACTCCCACAAATAACCATAAAAATAAACAGGGTCTCATGTTGCCCAGGCTGGCCTTGAACCCATTAAGTAGCCAAAGATGACTTTAAACAGCTATTATGTCTGCTTCTGCCTCTCGAGTGCTGGATTTCCAGGCATGTGGCACTTGCCTGCTGGGGAATCGATCCTAGGGCTTTGTGCGTGCCAAGAAAGCATTCTACCAGCTGAGCAACATCGCTACCCTGTACAACACATTCTGAGTTAATACTTAAAAGAGTGGCAGGTACTCAAGAGACAATAAGTATTGCTGTTAGGCGTTCCTAGTCCAAGTATTAAGAATGGAGTGATTTAGAACAAAACCGTACATGGGACATCCTCTCAGCAAACACCATATGAGATTCAAGACAGACTCCACTGTCTAGCTCTCCACTGCTCAGAGCAAAGGGTAGGTTAAGGTCCCCAAGCCATGAACCTTAAAGGACTGGACTGTAAATATCTCAAGTGACAGAAAATGCAGAGCTGTCCTCTACTCAAAGCTGTGCCATCACGCTGGCCTTCATCTCATCTACCCAGTCCTCCACCTGTGTGCCCCTTAGAAGTTTGCAGTGTGTGGGTAGCAGCATGTTTGCATGGTCATCCTGCAGTTAGCAGGCCTCACTGTGTGTGCCTGGCATTGCAGCTTCTGCCTGAGGAAGGTTTCAGAACCCTGTGTGTACGATCAGGCACCGCATGGTATGCCCACCATACTTTCGAGTTATTCATATACTCAGCCAGCACATACTTGTGAAGTACCTACCATAGGCTAGACTCTCTCCTAGGCACTGTGACCCACCCTTAGACTGGCGGCCATAGTCCCTGCCCAAGACAGTCAGTCTAGTAGGAAACAGGGTAAAGGGAGGCTACCCACAGGTGTCTGGGGGGAAGTGTGGGAAAGGGGAAGAGCAACAATTTCCAAGTTACAACCTGGCCTGGCAAAGCGGAACAAAGGCTTAGAGGTGGCAGAGCCTGATGTCTTCGAGGCTGAAGTTGGACAGTGTGAGAAGCCTGGGAAAGGAAGGCTTTGGGAGTCAGGCCGTGAGGTGTTGGCACTCTCTGGGGACCCGTCAAAGTGTTTGGGGCAGGGCTGTGCCATGATAAGAGATATTTTTACCGAGTGATCATGTGGTTAGAACAAGTATTGTCAGCTCCAGAATGGTCTGGTCTTGGATCTGTCCTCACCCCAAGGCTTCTAGACACTTTGCCTACACACCGGGAACCCCAGACGCCTCATGTCACCCCACAGGGACATGAATACTGCCAGAGGAGAGAGCCTTTTAAGGAAGGGGACATTGGGTGACTAACATGAGGGAACTTGAAAATGTGAGCTCTGAAAGACAGTGGCTGGCACTCAGAGCGGCTCAGCCACACTGAGGCAGTGGAGTTCTGTTTGTGAAAAGAGCCTACCCAGACCTCTGTCAGGGCAGCCGAATAGGGCTGGCTCTTTGCATGGAGTGATTTGCATGTCTGTAGAAGTACCATGGCTATCCCTGGCCGCATTTACCAAGACATCACATGGGTTTCTCTTAAACTAACCCCTGTAGACATTTTGCCCAAGCCCACAGCCTCCAAGAGGCCCTGGCGTGTCCACCATCTCCAAACCTGTCATGGTCCACCAGGAACCCAACTTCATCTACAGGCCAGCTGTGAAATCCGAGGTCCTGGTAAGCCCTTGTTCCCCTCTGGGGTGTTTCTAGAACAGCAAGCCAGGATTCTGTGCCTTGGGTTCTCACACCTTCAGAGGGGAAGTGGGACACGACACAAAGTCAGATCAGCTGTCATCTTATCATCTTACATTGTCAGAAGATGAATCCACATAGACCTACCCAGTAGAATTCCTGTTATCTGACTGACTGCATAGGCTGAAGCTCGACCTACAGATGACGGTGCTGAGTCTGGGGGATGGCTGAGTGGCTGGAGTGTTTGCTGTGTGAGCACAAGGACCTGAGTTCAAACCCCAGGACCCACATTTTTTACAAAGTTGGGCATAGTGACATAATCCCAGTACAGAGGAGACAGAGGCAGGCAGCTTGTTGGGGCTTGCTTCCTGGTGGGCCAGCCTAACCCACTTTGTGGGTTCCAGGTCACTGAGAGACCTGTCTCAAAAGATAAGGTTGGCAGCACCTGCAGAATGACACCTGAGGTTGTCCTTTGGCCCCCACGTACGTGTACATGCATGTGCACACATGTGTACGTGTACATATGTGTACATACACACAAACCATAGTGAGTACAAATCACGGTGTTAATACCAAAGAGGGGCTGCCATGTGTCCAGCTCAGTGTGACCTCGGAAGATGGCTGCCATCATCCTTGTTCACAGCCGAGGAAGCTGTGCGGTGAGGTAATGTTCGTCCATGGCACATCTCTGGAACTCCAGAGCCGTGATCTTACCCTTACTACCAGAGCAAGAGATTGTGTTGGGTCTGGCCAGGTGTGGGGCACCCTCCGTGTGGAAAATGACCAAAGCAGATTCCGTGCTGTCCCCATTTTGCTTCTCAGTCTTCACTAGGATCAGGTCCATTCCCCACAGCTAAGGGAGCTGGGGTTCACAGACACCCCACAGGGATCCAACCTCTGGCTGGCCTCCCACAGTGGGGCACAGCCATGGCAGAACCTTATTCCCTTCTAGGAAACCCTACCCAAATGCCAGCGTGGTGCACTCCAGATCTAATTTTGAGCTTTAGCTGTCTTGTCGGCTCCCCCAGAGGGCAAAGGTCATGCTCAGGGCCAGCCTGCTGAGTCCACTTGTCTTCTCTGGTTCATAATGGGTGGTGTCTGCTCCACTTCCTGGCAGCTGCTGCACGGGAGGCCTGGCGTGCTCCCCTAACTTAAGTCTGTGGGGGGGGGGGGCGGCGGCAGGGTAGCCTCAGGCTGGCAGCCCCGGGGCCTGGCACCAGGGGGCAGACGATACCTATTTTTAACACGCTGTGGGGAATTGTTTTTTTATTCCTGGCAGCCGCAGGAGATGCTGAAGAGGATGGTGGTGTATCAGACAGCATTCAGACAAGTAAAATGACACCCATGGTAGTCCTGTGTGTCTGGTCCTCCCCCACTGTCTCACTGAGCCTGACTCCTCCTTCTCCACGCCAGTGCCTGGCAGTTTCAAGGTTCCCCCAAGTACCACCTGCTGGGAAGCCTCAGGCCAGCACTGTCTTTACCCCTCACCCCCAGCAAAGGGGACCCGTGGCTTTTCAAAGTTAAGCACTGACAAAAGAAGGCTACCAGCAGGAACACCATCCTTACTCCCTAGTGCTCCAAAGAGGAAGTGGGACAAAGGGGACCCTGGAGGCCAAGATTAGGAGAAAGGAAGGGGTGGAAGAGGGCCAGCTGGATCCTCCTTGCTCCTTTAGCTTGCACTTGTTCCTAGCAGATCGCAGTTTTACCGAGCCACAGGAGATGGTGGCAGCTTGGCTCCTCAGTTTGTCTGCGGTCCCCAAGGACTTGGAAGTCTTTACTGGCATCTGAGTTGGGTCAGGCAGGATAGCCATTTAGCTACCCTGCATCCTGGGACTTCCATCTAGAACCACCGACTGGACTGATAGTCTCAAATCAGAAGTGACCTGGCTAGCAGTCTCTCTACTCCCCCACCCAGAAGCTTATTTGATAGGCAGAGCATAGACGTGGTGGGGGAGGAGCCACAGGCAGCGTGTCCGTAGGCGACTGCTGACAGCCCGGGGACCCGTGATGGACAGCAGACAGCTAAACCTTAGAAGGCGAGCCGTGCCGTGCCAAGCCCTAGTTCTAAATTCACCAAGCGTTTTAACTCGATCTTCACAGCATCCGGGGATGGAGGAGCGTTATTGTCTTCCCTGTGCCACAGACGTGAAGCAGAACAGGGAGTGTCCCTACTGGTGTCAGACCCTGGATTTAGACCAGGACATTGTGATCTACTCCCTTGCCCGGTAGGCACTGCAGGGCCCACAGCTAGAGACAAAACAACCCTCAAAAGGACAAAGACAGCAACTCAGGGGCAAGAGGCTTCAAGCAGTTAAACCCTTGACCTTCTCCTCTGTCTTGTGACCTTAGGCATCAGTGTCACCTCTCTGGCCTCGGTTTCTCCATCTGCGGAACCAAGGGTGTAGCTCTCTTACGGCAAACCAGCAGTAATATTTGTAAATCTCAGAATTCACACAAGACCTAAGCACAGTGCTCAAAGTCCCACAATGGGGGCTGTGGCCAGAATGGCCCAACGTTCCGGAAGGAACAGCCAGGGATAGATGGTGTCTCTCTTGGTGGCAAGGGTGCGGGTCCCAGTTCTGCCTAGTAACCTTCCTACAGCTTAGATGTGTTGTATTCCTCGTTCTGTGTGTTGTTTGACGTACAGAGACTGGCCAGACAGATCCAATGACTCATTGGGGTTCAGCCTGGAAAATAAAAGGCCAGGGGAAAAGGGTGCAGACAGACATACAGGGACCCATCTGCTGAAGTTGGGCCCTCATCTTGTACCCAGAGTTCCATAGCTGCAATCTGGGAGGGGCAGGATCTCTGGCCTGCTCACGGGACTTGGCGAAGCCTAGGAAACTGTGTGCCCACCTTTCCAGTAGGGACTGGCTGTGGCTTTTTGTGGTCCTAACTCAGGAATCGCACCCGGGCTTCTGAGGCCGTGATTGCCCTCCCTTGGCTTACTGTTTGTGACTCCTGGCCCACTTGCTCTGACTTCTCAGCATGTTGTTTCTGATTCCTGGCCATTTCACCACAGCAGCCCCACTGAGCCAGGGCCCCTGAGCTGTGTATCCCTTTCATCTCCCTTGGGGAGGGAGGCCTCTTTCCTCCAGACACCCACCCCCAATCTCACCACGGCCTCTCTTCTCCCCTTATAGAGTGCCACTTGTCTTCCCAGGCACTTGTGGCCGTGTTCTCCAGGCCAAGCAGCCTCCTCCTCGACCTCTCTGAGGTCAGAGCGCTGGGTAGAGAAGCATGGCTTCACACGTATGGCCTGGTCACATCCTCCAGTGGACGGAGAAGGCCAGCCTGGGCCCCAAAGGCCAGAGTGGGACTTTCTGTGAGGCAAGGTCCAACTGCTCAGATGTCCAGATCCCAGTGGTGTCCCTGAAGCCACAATTGGCCACCCATTGACCAGAGCAGAGACAGGGCCATGCTCTTCCAAATGCTTCCTGCAGCTTCCTGCAGCTTCCTGCTGGCCCCTAAGCGGGGTGCTTTCTCTGTTGTCACTGCCAGCCTCCTCCCTCTACCCCACCTGATCACAGCCACTCCCCATCCCCTACTCACTTCTGCCTGGAATCTGGCCCGCTTGCCCCTTGCCCTCTTCCTTGCCTGAGTTTGCCAGTAGTGTGCCTCCGTGGCCCCTCCTTTCCATCCTAAAGCCCTTCTTTTGCTTCCAGGATTTCAGAAAATATGAAGAAGGCTTTGACCCCTACTCCATGGTAAGAGGGAGCTCTCCAGCTCAGGGGAAACAGTCTCCCAAATGAGAGGAACTGGAGCTTTATTCTGGACTGTGGGGCATACAAAGAGTCCCAATAGTGCCCCAGAGGCCCTTTCCTGCAAAGGCTTCATTTAGACAGCCTTTTAGTGAGAACCGTGGTGTGTGTGCTGTGCATATATGTATACATATGCACATACATGTGTGTAATATATGTACAAGAATGTGTTGCATGAATGCAAGTGTACGCGTGGTGTGGAGTTATCATGGCAGCTACACTTGCTGAGTGAGCATTAGCTTTGTGCCAGGCACCAGCCGTGTGTTCACAAGGCTCTTTCTTCCGTCACCCTAGTAAGCCTAGAACAGTGGGGCACGAGTGTATGTGCGCGCGCATGTGTGTGTTTGCTGTCAATCAAGGCCAGGGGTTCTCATACCCTTCAGCAAGCTCACAGCTGTCCCCACCCTGGTTTTCTGCTTCTAGTTCTCACCAGAGCAGATTGCAGGGAAGGACGTCCGACTTCTGCGCATCAAAAAGGTACCTGGTCACGGGATGGAGGCTGGTCATCAACCTTCTTTACCCTTGCCATCTTGGTCCCTACTTATTCTGCTTCTAGGTGACTCAGCAGACTTCTGGTCCTCTCCCTATTCCTCGTGGGGATACACACTCAAGACAGTCCTGCTTTCTGCCATGGTTCTGCCATGGCCTCTGAACTGCATTTTCCATGTCTCCTACACACTGTAACCCTGCGGGAGACTTCCTGGTGCTCCATAGGCTGCTGTCTCTGTGGCCACCTAAGACCTGCTTTCTTCCACCCAGGAGGGGTCTTTAGACTTGGCTCTGGAAGGTGGCGTGGACTCCCCCGTGGGGAAGGTGGTCGTCTCTGCTGTTTATGAAGGGGGAGCTGCTGAACGACATGGTGAGTATGGACCAACTTTGCCTATTTGAGGGATGGTGTGGGGCCAGACCAGATGCCCCAGAAGAGTAAACATCTCACCCTTATTCAAGAATGTCAGGCCCATCCAGCAAACCATCTAGCTAGTCTCAGACACTGCCTGAGTGCCATGGTGCCAGGACCTGAGGAGGGAATGCCCAGGTCCTCTAGGGACTCCAAGGCTAGTGGCAGAAATGGGCTCAGAATCACAGCTTTTTATAGTAGCAGGATCATCAGCCAAGGACTGCTGGGGAGTGACGGTGGGGCGGAAGCTGTGAGAACTCGGGTATGGGGTGCAGTGGAGCCTACAGCGCTGTGTGCTGCAGCCTGTGAACAGAAAAACGCATGCAGAGAGCAGGAGAAGCATCCTGGCCGAGGAGGGGTCTGTGGAATGAGACACACATCAGGCATTAGTTTCAGGACTTGGTCCACAGACCTGGGCCTAAGAATCCCACGACATTTACGCACTGAATCCATTCACAGCCCGTAGGTATGCACCATAGTGATTTTAATTTTACAACTTAGAAACTGTGGCGTGCTGAGATCAAGCCACCTCTTCAAGGATTCCCAGCCAGAAAAAGACGTAGACAGCTGAACATTGGTTTAGTGCCCAGTATAAGTGGTGCCTCTAGGGAGGTCTTCCCCAGCTTAGCGCCCCCCCCCCCCAGCCACAGTCTTCCCTTTCAACAAAAACATGCTCGGCTGGGGATGTAGCACAGCAGGTAGCGTTTGCCTAGCGTGTGTGGAGCCCTGAGTTCCATCACCAGCACTGTATAAATCAGGATTGGTGGCAGATGCCTGTAATCCCAGCACTTGGGAGCTGGGAGCATGTGGATCAAAAGTTCAAGGCAACATAGTGAGTTTGAGGCCAACCTGGGCTACATAAGACTCTGTTTCAGAAAATAAACAAAACCCCAGAACCCACCATTGGCTTATGACCCAGGCTTCAAACTATCAACTCACTCACCTATTCGCCTTTGAAACCCTGTGTCTCAGACTCATTGTTACTGATGCTTCTGTCACAGCAGGAGGGGCTTCTGTACCCCAGAAACACTTCTAGAGTCCAGATGCCCCTTCAGTCCTAGGCTAGCACAGGAAATCCTAGGACCAGATCCCTTCATGCTACAACAAGACCCTCCCATGGCTAGAGGGGTTAGGGTGGAGGGGTAGAAGACCAGAGCCTGAGACAGACAGGAGTCTGGAATCAAAGGCCCTTGCTGGCTGGCAGCTGAGCTTCTGCAGTTACTGAAGCCAGGAAAGCACCCTGGCAGCCTGGGTGCTGTCCAGCCCTGCTAAGGATGGCCTTAGAGAGCCTTCCCACTAGGAGCCTTCATCTCACTTCTGCTCAGCAAGACAATTGTTCAGAGCTTCCTGTTGCCACCCTTTCCTCTCCTCCCCTGTGTCTGTCATGGAAGGACGGAAGAAGACCTGTGCTACTGCCTGGTTCCCTCATGCCCTTACGGAGAGTCATTATCCTCACAGTCCCTCTGCACAGGGAAATCTGCTGTCTGAGGTTTGGTGGCACGCAGGTTTAGACATCCCAGGACATTCCCAGGAACACAAGGTCCAAACTATGGCTGCCACCTCGCTGACTGACACACACCACATTCCTGTGGTCTCCACACTTCATCACTCCCAAGTGACTGATTTCCACGTAGCCCAGAGTTTTGTGCACGTCAACCAGAATTCTGTCCAAAAGGGAGGTGTGGTAAATCTGCTTCTTTACAGAGCCATGGTGCGGATTTTCCTATCTGAAACTCTGACAGGTCTTGCAGTGGGGAGCTTGTTCAGTCTATACTTCTTGCCTTCCTAAAAGTCACGCGATCCCAGTAGCAGCGTCAATGGTCAATGGCGGTCTTTGTTTTAGCGCCCCTGTTGAGTCCCTGTTTGTGTTAAGTGCTGCGAGATGTGCTCACAGGGGAGCAGTGAGCCAGGAAGAGATGGGAGGGGTTGTCAGCAAGTGAGTGGTTGTGGTCACACTGTGAAAAACACTGAGCTGCAGGGACTCTAAGGGACTTGTTTCTGATGGAGGGCATTTGAGGGGCTTATCTGTCCTTGATTACTCCGGCTCTCTGAACTGCCCCAGAAATGCAGACCCATCCTGCTGCAGAGTACGATGCCAAGGGCTCCACTGTCGTCTAGGGGCTCTGCAGAGACTAGAGAGCCCCCATGAGAGGGGCCTTGAGAAACTGAGTCTGCGTTGTCTTTCAAGAGCTTTCGGGGCCCAGGGTGGGGAATCTCCCACTGTCTCACAGTAATGAACCACACAAAGTCCTGAATTAAGCACCTGTCACAAGTAGCCCAGGTGCCAATCTGCCTCTTCCTGAAGGTGGTGTTGTGAAAGGGGACGAAATCATGGCCATCAATGGCAAGATTGTGACGGACTACACCCTGGCTGAGGCTGAGGCTGCCCTGCAGAAGGCCTGGAATCAGGGCGGGGTAAGAAAGAGCCCCTCCCCTTCCCTCCTCCCTCCCTAGCCCAGCCCCTGTTGTCTGAAACCTAGCCTTACAATGGCAATGGCCCAGTCCAGGGCCAGTACCCGAGGTCTAGACAGTGGATTGGACCTGAAAGGCTACATCTCTGAGAATTGCCACTTCTTACTCAGTCTTGAGTCCCAACAGACAGTGGCACAGAGTCCAGAAGACTGGACATGACCATCTAAACCTCCCTACCCCCCAAAGAAAATCCTCCAAGGTCATCTCTAAGTGTGTGCTAAGTAGGAACCAAGGGAATGGGGCGGGGCGGGGAGCTGCAGAGAGTGACCAGACCGGAGAGCAGATGGAAGAGGGCTGGTGGTCTGTTCCGTGCTCAGCAGATATGCTACACGGATCAGGACTACCACATAAAGTTTCCCAGGAGGTGTGCTGCACAGTCTGAGGGGTGCCCGCCGACAGACCAGTGTAAATGGTGCCCACTCACCCTGTGCAGTGCACGACGTGTGCCACTGTGTGCAGGCAGCTGAGCCTGAGGTATTAAGTTCAGTGCCGAGGAAGCTGACCAGATGGGCCTGGGACCCACATGAAAGGATGTGGAGAAGAGAAGACCAGCGGGTAACATGATGACCGTCTGTGGTGATCTGAAGGGATGTGCTAGGACAGAGGAGCAGTGCCCTGCTCGTGCTCCGGAGGGAGGCCGCGGGGTTCAATCTTAGGAACTTTGGCGTGGGGGGGAGGGGCAGTGCTGTTTCAGGACTTGCCAGTGGGCGTGCCCAAGGCCAGGGAGGACAGTGATGAACAAGCTAACGATGGTGATGATGCTATTGAGGGGACCGAGTGTCAGGATCGGAGACCGAGACCCAAAGAGCCTGTGTTTGCTATGACTCAGGGTTATAGTGGTACACTTTCCTAGGATGTACCCCAGACTTTGAGGGGTCACCTCTATGAGTCCATATATGATTCTGAAGTGACTGCCTAGCCCTGGTCCAGAGATTAACATGGGAATTTGGTGACAAGTGAGGGTCTTGTAGCCCTGATTCTGGGGAAGAGCTTTCCTAGGGTATGGGCCTCCAGAAAGGAACCCCAGCATTTACTGTGCCCTAAATGACCCTGGTCTATGAAGCCCAGGAGTGGAACGGAACACCAGACAGATGCATCACCCACCCCTTCATCCCTCCACCCCTCTTTGTGCACTGTGGTCACATGGTTTCTCTCCACAGGACTGGATAGACCTTGTGGTTGCCGTTTGTCCCCCCAAGGAGTACGATGATGAGCTGTAAGTGTGTGCTGGCCTTCTGCCCTTGCACTCCCTGCCCTTTCAGAATTCTGCCCACCTTCCTCCAGACTCACCCAGTGAAAGGGATTGCCCTGTGCACCCATCTGCTGGCAGTCATGGGGCCTAGAACACCCTGGGCTAGAGATGCCCTGGAACAGAGTCCCGGTCCTTAGTAGCTAGTGTTGGCTTGCATTCATTGACCCACCGTCCTGCCCAGCATAGCCTCCATTCCACATGCCTTGAAGAATCTATAGTTCCTGTTGGAGCCCAGGGCCATGGCATGACTGGAGAGGCAGAAAGCAGTACAAGGAGAGGCCCTGCAGAGCCTTGCCCTGCAGTAACTGAGCCTCTTGTCTCCCGCTCCACCCTGCATGTGTAGCTCTTCTCTTCCCTCTTCTGCAGCCGAAAGCCCCCAGCTGGTCCCAGAGCAGCTTGAAGCCCATGAGGCCGTGTGTAGACACGGGTTCTTCCTGCGGCTGGAGCCCACGGTGACTAGGCAGGCAGCTGCAGGGCTCTGTCTGCCCATGCTGCATGCCATGTGTTGCCCATGATCCTGGCAGGTTCTTTGGACTGGTATCTGAAGGGAGATGGAGACAGCCTGCAGAAATGTCTCCCTTGGGGCTGCTGCCAATGGCTGGGACACGAGAGCTTAAGGGGGTGCACAAGGCCCAGCTGGGGGCACTGGCTTGGAACTTGGGAGCGCTGGTGCCCACAGCCCTTGGGACCTGCTTTGGGTTACACTCAGAGTCTAGTGGAGCAGAGTGGCAGGCAGCACTAAGCATAGTGGTACCTCCCACCTATTAGACTAGGCTGGAGAAGATTGGCGGCCACTGAATCTCTCCGCAGGGTCCTCTCTCTCCCATGAGAACCCCTGCAGGAGCCCTGTACCCTGCTCAGACAGAGTCAGGCCATTCGGGTTCTTTAAGCTGGTCCAAAGAACCAGGGTTGGTGGGTTCCTTTGATGTGCCCTGTCATGTCCCAAGCCCTACTTTGGGACATTCTCATTGATCTCCTTCCCACCATTATCTGGAGCCTCTCTGGCCCACCATGGAGACAAACTCTGGAGTATGCTTCTCTATCTGTGTCCTGTGTTTTTTGGCTGTGACGCTGGAATTGATTGTGATCTGAGGCCCACGGCAGAGCAGCTGCAAGCATGGACATGTTAGCTGCTTCTGTTGCAGTTTTCTCAAAATATTGCTCATGCTCACACTCGTGTTTCATGTGCCAAGACAGTGGCCCCGGCCTACCATGTTCTTGATGGCCATTTGTCTCTTGCTCTTGCCAAGTGACTCCTGTCCTTCCTGATGCTCCCATCCCACCTCATCCTGATAGCCCTTCTGCCTTCTCACTGGCTTCCTGGGTGCTGTGTCTGGTGTGAGCCCAACTGAGAGGGGCCCCTGAAGACTGGCAGGGCTGTGTGCCGTCACGGTGGGGACAGAGGGTCATTTATAACGTTTGTCTACTCTGCCTGTTTCCTCTCCCCCACAGGACCTTCTTTTAAAGTCTGGAGAGAGAAGCCAGCCAGACTCCTCTCTGGAGCCTGGCAAGCTCTGCACCCGGTCCCTGAACTCAGCTTGAGAAACACAGTCACCGGGTGTAGAAGCCTCCCTGAAGCTGTGCCCCACCCCAGGAATGCAAATGGCCTGGCCCCTCCTCAGAAGGCCCCCAAAAGGTGGCACAAAGAGGAGCTGCCATTCTGGAGGTGGCCTGCAGGGGTCCATCTGCCTTTTCGTCCAGCTTTACTAGGCTGGTCCCTCTCAGCTCTGGAGTATTCCTCCTGCAGCTCCCTCCTGCCCTCTTCTCTCTCCTTTGCCATCACCGCTGAAAGCCTGACTGTGAGCTCACTAATAAACAAGATTGACACCTTTTCCAGCTTCTGGGATGGATGTGTGTGGGCGGCAAGTTCAAGGCTGTTCAGTGAAAGACTGGAAGGTGTGGCCCCATGGCTGTGATCTGAGCGTGACATGAAGAGGACTGATGCTGGCTCATGGCTAAGGGAGGGGTAGTCGGAACCCCAGGCTGGGCTTCGGGGTGTCCCTGGCAGAGAGGTGGGGAATGAGGGTGTATGGCAGGGCTTTGCCCTGTTCCACTCAAAGGGGTACCTCAAGGTGTAGAGTGACCCAGCTGCTGCCAGAGCCTACACTGCGTCTTCCAAGGTCGCCCAAGTGCGACAAGGTGGGACAAAGATGTGAGTTCACCTCCTGCTCAGAATGTGTCCCAGCTGAAGCTTAGGGAAAGAGAAAGAAGGTGCCAGGAGGGACAAGACAGGGCCTCTTCGAGAGAGTCGCCATCCATAATGAACCCAAAATATACAGAGTTAATTACATAAGGATTGGAAAGTTCCAGACAGCTTGTATGAAATAGGGCTTAGGGCAGGTTCTAGGGGACAGCTGAAGCCAGAATTCACAGGGGGACTGCGTCGGGTATGGGGGTCCTCTGCAATGACACAGACTGCTCCTCACAACTGACAGAACCCCTCTTCTCTACCGCAAACTCAAGGGCTGACAAGAGGTGCTGACTTTATTGATGCTGGTCTGTAGGCATCAGAGAATCTACTCCCATCCCCAGATACTCCTCAGTAAAGCTGCTGCCAAGAAGGGTGACTTGTCAGAGTCCCAGGGTGTAATACTGTCCTCTCCTCTGCATCACCCCATAGAAGCACGAACCTGGACAGCTGGTGGCCCACAGATGCTCTTGACTCTCGGCTCTCAGCATCCCGCCCCTCTCATTGAAGTTGCATCCCATGGCTGGTCAGGTTGCCAAGCCAGCTCTGAGCTTCACACCTCTGTCTCTGGGAAGCTGAGGCCACAGCTGTGCCTGGTGGTGTTCCCTTTGGGCCTGGGCAGCTGGAAAGCATCTTCCCAGGCAGGTCCAGCCTGCTCCTTGCTCTCACAGTCATCTGAGGATCTGCTTCCAGAGTTCCGTGATTGTTCCCTCCTCTCCATGGTCGACATTTCTTTGATCCCAGAGCCCTGGGCTGGCCTGGACTCTGTGAAACCAAAAGGAGCAGAGCCAGGTGCAGAGAGAAGGCAGGTGGCTTAGTTGGTACCAGAAGCCGGCAGTGAGGGGGTCAGTCCTGCTGGGGCTTTACAGCTGGCTTTAGCAGGGTTGAGATCTGCTAGCTACACATATCCCCCTCTTCAGGAGGCCAGTTATATGGTTCAGCTTTACCACAGGGCAACTGGTTCTTCAACAGAACCAGTCTTCAGTCTCAGCCCTTTCCCTGGCTAGCGGGGTCTATGATGTGACACGCTCTGGTAGTGTTGGGAAGGGAAGGAAGTCACAGCTCCAAAGCGGCCACGCATCAGGGTCTGCTGTGTGCTGTGGTGGCTATTAAGGGTTGCAAGTGCATTTCGCTCACAGTATGTCCTCTTACCATGGTACTATCTCTCGACCTGTGTGTTAATGCTCCTCTGTTCGGTGCTACCGGCAAGGGGAAAAACTGAATATGGGGGAGTTTTGGGTCTTTGAGGGCTGTATGCGGTAGATTGTGATGTGTCTCCTGCAGGCTCAGGCGGGGTTAAATGTTTGGTTTCCAGCTGGTGGCACTGTTTTGGAAGGTTGTGGCTTCTTTAGAAAATGTAGGGGAGCTAGGGGAGATGGAGGAAGTGGATTGCTGAGGCTGGTCCTTGAGGCTTTATAGCTTCCCGTCTGCTCACTAATTCCTGGCTGTCGGAGCTGCCGCAGCCTCCCACCACCATGCCCTCCCCATCATGAGGGACTACCTTTTCCCAGCTGGAAGCCCAGATCAACTCTGCCCACTTTTTTTGGACCCAGCAGTGGGAGGGTTAGAACACAGGAGTGGCTCCCTAAACGTGGATTATCGGACTCCCATCTCTCTGGCGCCTCTGCACGGTGCTCCCGCCATTATATCCTGCCTCACCACAGGCTGGACAGCAACCTACCTGCTTGATCATAGGTCCTCCAAAGCCATGAGCCCAATCTTTCCTCCTTTTAATTTGATTGCTCCAGGTATTTCCCTACAGTAACAGAAAGCTAACTTAGGTGGAGATCACGGGACATTAGCTACAGTATGACTTGTAACCAGGTGAGATACTTACACTGGAGATTACATGGAGCACTGTACTGGGATCCAAACCTGGAATCTGTCACAACGTCCATGCAAAGGACAGTAGGAGGGAGATAATGCTGTTATCTTCCATAGGAAACCGAGGCAGCAAGCATCCTGTTTCAAGTCTGAGCTTTCGCAGGGAGCAAGTGGCAAGCTAGAATGCAGGTCCAAACACCACGGCTTGGTTCCCCCGACTGAGCATTGCTTCAAAGAAATGAGAAACACATGGCTGCCACATGGAATTTGTCCTCAGGAACAACAGGGGAACCACTCCCTCGCTTCTCTTTCCCCTGTCTGTTTCATCTGATCTCCCTACTGCAGAGCAAGCTAAAACTGCAACAGGATCGCAGCTGAACTGTTTGTACAGCATCCTAAGGACAATCCAAACTCTTACCTGGCTATTACAGCCCTGTATCACCTGGCCCCTGCCCACTTCTCTAGGCCTGTCTCCCATCAGTCGCTTTCTTGGCTCTGGCCACACAGACTCTGGTTTCTCTGGATCCTTGTGCTTGCCAGCTTTATTCATTACAATTGTCTTCAAACCCTCAGGAGCTTTCTGTGCACCCTTCAAATCCTAGACCATCTGTGAAAGGAAGCCTAGTGTTTCTTTAGGTATGGCTGAGAACTCAGTGAGTTGTGAACTTTAGGGATGAAACTGACAGAATAATCCAGCTCCAGAGGACAGTTTAAGTACTGGGAAAGAATAAAGGAGTATTTGAGGAGGTCTGGAGAGCCAGATGCTGAAATAAAGGCACTGGGACCCTGTTGTGGATTCCTGCATCAGGGGAAGTTCCCCCAAAGAATAAGGAACATACATGTACACAGTGGTTCGTGCACACACAAGTGTGCACACACTTGCACACAGTGAAATACACACATTAAATATAAATATATGGAGAACTTTTAAGTTGTTTATTATGTTACTTTTTAAATTTTTAATGTTTTATGTGTGTTTTGTCAGCCTGTCTGTGCACCACATGCATGCAGTGCTCTCCGCAGCCAGAAGAGGGCAGTAGCAGATACCCTGGAAGTGGAGTTAGTAGATGATTGTAAGCCTCTATGTGGGTGCTGGGGATCAAACCTGGGTCTTCTGTGAGAGCAGCCCATGCTCTAAACTGCTAAGCCCTCTCTGCAGTCCTTGCTGTGTTCATTTTAAATAATGAGCATATACAAGTATGGGCTCAAGCATTTCTAAGGTCTCTGAGGAAGGCCCGCATGGTGGGGCCATATTCAATGCAAATATAGAGTGGTCATCAGCAGAATGTGCTCTTCCTTGGGAATATCAGCTTGTTTTAGGTGCACCTGGGCAGGGGGGTGGTGTATGTACACAGGTACGCGGAGGCACACACTTGGCTATTTACACGGGTAACATGGGTCCTACAGCTTGGACAAGCCCTCTTGCTCACTGAGCCATTTCTCCAGCTGCTGTAAGCTTGTTTCCTGTTGAGACTGTGAACCGACTAAAGAAGGTCCACTACATTATGGAGGGCAATTACCCAGAGTCCACTTTAAATGTTAATCCCATCTCAAAAACGCCTTGATGTGTTTGCCCAAACGTCTGAGTGCTGCGGCCTGCCAAGCTGATATGCGAAATTAACCACCAAACCATCTCATGGCTCTGCCGCACTCTGACCAGCTTCATTCTCGGATGCCAAGGTGGCTGCTGGTAATGACACCTCTGTCCTTGAAGCTCAAAGTAGAGTATGGCCGCCCTGATGGCTCAGTGAGGTCAGCACTGCTCCACGTGGACTCCATAAAGAGGCAGGGTCTGCTCAGAAGGAAGACAGGAAGGAAGCGGCCCCAAGATGCTGCTAAGGGCATCTGCAAAGGACCCCACTCAGAAGGGTCTTCCTTTGCCTTTCCTTCCCTTGTCCCTCAGCCTGGGAGGAGCCTTCTTCCCCCATGTTTGTGTCCCCAGCTTCTGGTGGCACAGGGGTTGTGACTTGGGACTCCAGGACTGGGACACTGGGGTTTCCATCAGCCAGTCAACTGCCCTGAGAAGTGAGACTTGATATCCTACCTTGGCCACATTTATTACTCACTTTCCTAGTTCTTTTACTCCTAAGATGTCACATAGTGGGATTGTGACGGTCAAAAGAACAAGGACAAGAACTTTAGAAAAGCCCGTGACTCATTGATCACTATTAACTTCTCAAGAATCTGGGGTTCAGGCCACAGAGAGTAGGCTGGGACCATCTCACCTGGGGGTGGAGTTTCCTAAAGGCACTCTTTGGGCAAAAGATAGTCCCTTACCCTGACTCTGGCCCCACCTGCACCTGTGTCAATTGAGGGCCCACTTTCCCTCTCCGCGTGTAGCTCAGTGCAGAGCCTTGCACACACACACACACACACACACACACACACACACACACACGCACACTCTTATCCTTTCTCTAGGGGTGTAGATTACCATTGGCTTAGTATATATGCTTACACACATGCTCATATGTGTATGCTGGGTTTTAAATATTCATCTTCATTAATTTTATCCTGAATCCATAGAGCCCCTGGCAACCATTATCCCCTCTCTCTCTCCCTGTGTACCTAGTAGAGGTACCTCCTCCAAATGGACTTCTACAGCATTTTGCCTGTATGTGGTAGGTTTATTTTGCTTACTAAAATTCCTCAAGTAGAAGGGAGGTGAAAAAGAGGACATGATGATGAGGAGAATAGAGGAAGCCCACCCCTGTGTCAGCACACATCTGTAATCCCAGCCCTCGGGAGGGAGAGACAGAAGAACTGGCTCAAGATCATCCTCAGCCACATATCAAGTTCAGTGCATTGGGGCCGGCCTGAGCTACATCTGAGTTTAACCAAAACAAATACGAGAGATAAAGGGACTGGATATTATCGAAGTGCATTAGATCCACAAATGCAAGCCCCTAATTTTGTATGGTTAACACATATTCATAAATATGTTTAAAGGTTTTTACTATGATTTAATTTCTTCTGTGTGCATATTTGTATATGTGGTATACATGTACCATAGTACATGTATGGAGGTCAGAGGAGGCTTTCAAGAGTCAATTCTCTTCTACCGTGTGCCATGAGATCCAACTCGGGTCATAAGGCTTGGTGGCAAGCGCCTTTACCCACTGAGCTGTATCAACCACACACATGCATGCAAGCACATGCACGCACCTGCTCTCGTCGTTCACACATTCGTGCTATGTGCTGGGGTGGCACTCACACTGTCACCACTGAGGTGGCTTGTCTGCTCCCAGTTCCCTCCTTTTTAAAGCCTGGATACTGCATACCCCAGTCTGCCCTCAGCTGTGAGGAACAATGTGAGCAGTCCCCCCACCCCAGCCCGAGTTCACCCCAGTCTGCCCTCAGCTGTGAGGAACAGTGTGAACAGCCCCCCACCCGAGTTCACCCCGCCCTTTGTGCTGCTCTCCACTGAAGGCATATTCAGCAGCAGGCACAAACGCGGAAGTGTGACTTCTGAGCCCTTTGGGACAGAACTGTCACCTAGACAGACAGCTACAGTCTGATCCTCAAAGGGCAAAACATCTCCAGGGAAAGTAGAAGCCAAGTCTGCCAACTTCACACCATGTCTACAGAGGTCCCAGGGCTTCCTACACACATGGGCATGAAGTGTGCTGGTGGGGGGTGACAGAGATCAGCAGGTCCTCAGGGGCATGCTGGGAAAGCAGTGACTGCAGAGACGCTCCCTCTGCCTGCATTGGCACAGCTGATCATTCTGACTATAGGCTCTTTATCAGGTAAGGGGACTCTAGGGCCAGGGAGCCAGAGTCTACTGTGCAGGTCCTACCCTTCAGCTTACAGGTACCACAGGGCCAAAGGCCACCTAACTCAGAGCAAAACCGCTGACTCAGCCCAGCACCTGGGAGCCACCTCGGGCTGGGCCGTTGTTTCCAAGTCAGAGTCAGAGGTTTAGAGAAGGTTTACCAGTCTCAGGAGGAATCCAAAGCTTTCATGAGAGTCTCAGAAGTGCCTCTGCCTCACAGAGCTTATATCCACCTTGACAGTTAAACAGCAGAAACAAAGCCTCAAGTGTGGGGCTGGGAGACAGCTCAGTGGGTAGAGCACATGCCGTGCATGCATGAGGGCTTGAGTTCGGATCTCCAGGGCCCACACAGTCGAGTGAACAAGTCTGCAATCTCAGTCATAGTGAGCTGAGAGGTGGAGAAAATCCAGACGCTTCCGGCACAGCCTGGTCTCCACAGCAGAGAACAACAGAGGTATTTCTTACCAAAGAGGATGAGAGGTGAGGATAAATGCTGGAGGTTGTTCTCAGATCCTGCATGTTTGCAGTGCCATATGCGTGCCCAGACTCACACATACATAGGTATGCACATGGACATAACACACACACACACACTAAACAAAAGCCTAAATAGTGAGTTACTGGAAACACCCCAAAAGGAGAAAAAGCTCCTTCGATGCACCCCACTTTTCTCCAGGAATTTGTACGCTGTCCAGCACACAGTAGGTGCTTAGTGTAAATGCATCACTAAAGAGTAAAGAGTAGCCTGATGACATGATGTGTGTCAGGGAGGAAGCCGGAACGAGTTCATAAACATCCATTTTCCACTCCACTGAGCGAGCAAACAGCTGTCACCGCCGAAGGGTAAACACCGCCCCTGATTGACTCAGTCACTCATCTGTCCGCTCATTCATTCATCCAAAAGCAAATATTGATTAGGATTATAAAGCTCTACACCAGAGCCAACACCTCAGATCTCAACCCAGCCCTACAGATCTCCCAGCGCGGCAGGGGAGACTGACCCAAATGGGGACCATTGCATGCTGGGTAATGGCAGTGTTGGAAGCCCAACACAGGGCTGGGGCTAGAGGTGGAACTTTCAGGGGACCCACCTTTGTGTGTGGGGGGTGGGGCAAGGAAACCTTCAGTAGAAAGGGACACTTGAAGCCAGTACTGAGAGTTTAGAAGCTGGGTGTTGGAGGGCAGGGAGAGCGGAGATGCTATCCTCACAGCGAGGACATACATCTTGGCGTCACAGGCGACTTGTGTGCAGGAGTGGAGTCTCTAAGGGGAAGCCTCAGTTGGACACTCGAGAGCATCAGCAGTCTGTCCCCTCCCACATCCTGCTCCATGACCTTTCTCAGAGTACCTCTTCATGCTGAGACTCACAAGCTCACTAGTGTGTCTGGAAAACGCGTCCCAGCTCTGCATGTGTGCACACTTCAGCAGAGCCTTTGTAATTTCCTCTCTTCACCTGGGCAGACTGGGCGTCCGCCACCACCGCACTACCCTCAAGTTCCCAGCAAGCTGCGTCTCCAAGCACTGGTCTCCTCCCCCACTTTCTTTTCTCTTTTCCTCTTCTCTTCAACACCCTTCACCATTTATCTCCTTTTCCCAGGCAGCCCATAAGCTGGGAGCAGAGACTACCTGTTGTCCCTAGCCGGAGGCTGTGGCTCTCACACTTCAGCATGCCCGTTACCCGCGGGCAAGTTTGGGTGCTTCCCTTCCAGACGCCATGGGTTGGGGTTGTCCTGAAAACGGACACCTCCAACAAAGCACCAATTAATGCTGATGGTCGGGGGCACTTCAAGAGCCGCTAGGACCAAACTGGGTTCCAGCAGATGTTCTGCACCTTACTGGGCTGTGTGAGCTGTGACAAGTCACTTAGCATCTCTGGGCCTGTTCCCCGAGGACACAGTACCACTAGCATTGCTGTTACAGAGGAACCCAATCTACACACAGCAACTCCAGAATGAATGTTCTTTGCTGACTTTCTCACTACAGCTCACAGCACCCAGCTGAACCAGTTTATTTCTCCATTTAGACAAGCAATACCTCCACCCATCCTGTCCACCCCAGCACCCTAACTCCCATCCCCCCAGAAGCTAGTCTCTTACAACTGGAAAAGAATTGGATGAATTTCCAGCTTCCAAGGATAGGACAGCACTTCTCTCTAAACCACCGTGGTTGCTCTTCACCTTAATATTAATATTAAATATATTCACCTATTTAAATTTTTAATGTACACATTACAGATAAAAATAGATTTGGCTCCACATAGGCCATGTGGGAGCACTTCAACAATACAATTGTGGAGCAGATAAATGTCAGCTCATGGCTGTGAGTCAGGCTCAAGGTCGCCGTCCACCTGAGCGGAGGAGTCTTCCCTCTACACAGAATCAGTCACGGTGCTGCCCAGGCTCAAGACGCTCACATGTCCACTGTCACCAGTGCACAAGTGTCTAAGTCCACAGGCTGCTGTGATAAAGGCACCATGAACTGGATGGCCTAGAACACAGCCTTATTTCTCATGTGGTTCTGGTGGCTGCAAAGTCCAAGGCCAGGAAGCCAAGAGATTTGATGCCTGTGGAAGCCTGCTTTCTCCCAAAAGGCAGTCTTCTCCCTGTAACCCACATTAGGGAGAATGTCAATGAATGTTTGGGGGCACCTTACAAAGCATGAGTCTCATCATGGAGGTGAGTCCCTTGAGACTCAAAGACCCTGCCTCCTAATGCCATCGTCCTGTGCGTTGGGATTGGGACACAGAAACATTTAGTCCTTTGCAGCAGGAAGTTACAAACTACATAAGAAATGGGCTTGTTCTGCAAACACTGCTTCCAGAGCTGTCTTTACAGCCACACTCCGAGTCAAAACCCTGCCCATACAGCTGACTCCTACCCTTCTTTTCGCCTTGATATTTTACCTACCCATGCCAGATACCCATTTCTCAGAAGGATGCTCCGAGAAGGAAACTGGACACAGTCACCTATTCTGAAAGGGACCTTGGACCACTGAGTTTTCCTCTCTGCCTGTTTCTCTCCCTGGTCATTATCAGGAGCTACTGAGTACCAGCCTCAGTGCTCACTCAGGGTTCAGAACAGGACTTTTGCGACAAATGAAAACTGGCTTGGACAGGATCTGAGGGGTAAAATAAACTGACCCATGCATGTTTTTCCTGCATGTTTCTTTATTCCTTGGGGGAAGATGGAAAAAGGAGAGGGAGCAGCCTAAGGGCAAAGGGGTGATGTTCATGAAGCTTTCAGTTTATATGGGCATACAGACAAGTTAGCAGTCCCATAGGTGGTATAGCATACAGACAAGTTAGCAGTCCCATAGGCGGCAACAATAGTATCAAGCATACACGTTCACAGAGCCACAAGAGACCTATGGATCTGGCAAGGAGACACCTTATGTCTCAGAGGGGGCGTGGCTGTGAGGTTCCCCTGCAGCTGAGAACACAGCCTTGGTAGCTATACTAACCTGCGGGCTTGATTTACATTAGCATCTAGCTGGTTGGATAAAGGAATCTCTTCTGGGGACTCTGCTTTTGACTCCAGCAGGGTGAGAATTTATCTCTCTGAAGCTAATTTTAGCGACTCAGACCTTTTCCCGGCATAAACAGTTAATTTCCTGGGCTATGATCCTATATTAGTGGAAACCAAGGTAAAGGCTAATACAGAATAGTAGTAGCTGTTAAGTCAGAGCAGAAGACCAGCAGATTTCACCTTCCTGAGTCTGCTGTTAGAGCAGACATCGTACCTCCTGTATGAGGCTCCTTTCTTATTTTCAAATTTTATTTTTCCATTCAATTATTTACACTTCCTTCCCTCCTCCCAATCCCCTCCCACTCCCCCACACCCCCTCCTCACTCTCCCACCCTGCTTGGGGGAGTGGGAGGGTGGAGATGGAGGAAGGGCAGATATAGGAGCAGGGAAGAAGATACCTACATTAAGGGATTCATTTTAGGGTTGGCAAGAGACTTGGCTCTAGAGGGGATCCCAGGTGTCCACGGGGATGTCCCCAGCTAGGTCCTTGGACAGCAGAGGAGAGGGTGCCTAAACTGTCCGTGTCCCACTATCACACTGATGATTATCTCGAATATCACCATAGAATCTTCATCCAGCGATGGATGGAGATAGAGACAGAGAACTCATCAGAGGCTCCTTTCTTATTAGCGACTACTGGCAATAAAGAAAGTGTGTGTGGGGGGACTATTTTATGTAGATTTGACGGTGAGAACAAAGGTTTGACTGAATGAATTCTTTTCCACCACAGCTTCATGGTGTGGGGGAGGTATCCAGTTACCCTACACTGCTGAGAGACTATAGAAGGGAGAAATGTCATGATTTCACAAGATTTTTTACAGAATTGACAGTGACTTATCCAAAGGACAGATGACCCCGTAGCTCTGCACAAACAGGTCCTCCAGGCAGAGTGTACCTAAATACTTCCAGTCCAGTAGCTCTGTCAGCTGTGCATTTACTATACAATACTTGTGGGCTCGCCACAGGTCATGATGCTCCCACATGGGCCACACAAGAGGTGGTGACCAAGCCAGTAAGGCCGTGACACTGGGTAGGAGATAAATTTTTAAAACTCATTGTCTTAGGTATTCAAGCAGGAGTGTCCCACCTTTCTTCTGTGGTGGTTTCTGACCTGTGAGCCGCATGAGAGATGATTCCCCCTGCCTATAGCTGAAGCCTGGAGAAGTTTGTGTGCCCGTGGTCTCATAGCTGGCCAGACACCCACACTCCCACAGTACAGACTTCAAGTCCAGGCGGGCTTTATTCAGGACCTGGAGTTAGGTCTCCTTGACTGAGATGTCCAATCTTGGGACACTGAACTATGAATTGTCATCTATAGGTGCACTGGGCCTCATTCACAGACATCTTTGGGTGTGCGTGGCCATCCAGCCACTATTAGACACTCTCTAGGGGGGATGACAGTTATGGGAGGAGGCAGAGCACTGGTCTCAGCCCATCTTTGGGTCAGTCCTCCAGGCTGGCACCAGAGGCCAGAGAAGGGTGTCCTCATCAGCTTCGCCTGGGGATTCTGCTGCTTTGGGAGGTGGAGAGGGAGCAGGCAGCCCACCCAGGATCTCACATCACTGGCTAGCCTCGAATCTTTAGGGTATCTTGACAATGGTATCTTTAGGGGTTCTGAAAAGAAAAGAAAATTGGTTAATTGTCAAGTCCCAAGAGAGGTAGCTGTATCATCTGTTGTCCAGTCTCTGTGTAATGGCAAAGAGCAGGGCTTGTCTCAGGTCCTGGGCTATAGCAGTCTGTTAGGCTGGATCACCTCAGCTAGCCTCCTCAAAACTGTCCTGAGCAGTCTGATGTCCAAAGCCGACCTGTAAGTGATGCTATCAGCTGAGTGGCAGCCTATGAGTCAGGTGGAATTGTTGCTGTGGAGCCCCATCTTCTTCCTGGGACTTCAGAGATTACTGTAGAAAATTTATTGCTCACTGTGGAAAACTTAAACATTATTCATACTAAAATGGAAAGTTTGAATTTCAATAGACATGTATTCAAAGAAAGGTACCATAGAGACAGAAATAGGTATAGGGTGAACTAAGATTTTTGAAAGCAGAGTTTTGATTACGTTAGTCCCTAGATATTTATCTTCCTACCGACCCACACCAGGTACTCTCCTGATATGAGACAGGAACTCTGAATTTTTCTTTTAACAACATGCTTGGCTTTAGAAAAGGATAGTCACTGTCCAACTCCAAAGCCAGCTCTGATTTTTAAGTGAATCGGGACTATCATTAGATTGAGAAGTAAGGAGATATGTAAGTTCAGTTAGTGAGATTTTTACCCTTCAGAGAATACTGGTATTATAAATTGGATTTTTCTTTGCTTGGCGATTCTTTCTGGATAGCTATGTTTTCCTCTTTAGGCGTCTAGATGTCCAAGGTCTTTTGACCTCTTGAAAATGGGTATTTTCTACTTGCCTGCAAAGACAAGAACAGAACCCTGAAAGAGTTCTCCTCTAAAAGAAACAAGAATCTGATTTAAAAACAACAATAATAACAACAACAACAAAAATAAAATAACAACAACAACCAAAAAACCCAAACAAAGCACTTGGGAGGCAGAGGCAGGCGGATCTCTGTGAGTTCGAGACTAGCCTGGTCTACAGAGCTAGTTCCAGGACAGGTTCCAAAGCCACAGAGAAACCCTGTCTCGGAAAAAAAAAAAAAAACAAATAAACAAGAATCTGAACTTGTCCTTAACCAGGCTGAAAGGTTATTTTGGATCATGGTTTGAGGGGTTACAGTGTATCATTGTAAAGGAAGCATGGTGGTAGAGCGCCAGGTGGCTGGTCATGTTGTAGCAGCAGTGTGGAAACAGAGGGAGGGGCCAGGAAGCAAGGCTACACTCTGCTCTCCAGCTAGCCCCCCCCCCCCCCCCCGCCTTCTTGAAGGTTCCACAACTTCACAAAATAGGTGGGAACTGAAAGTTAAACCATATGAGCCTGTGAGAGCATTTTGACACTCAAACCACAAGGTAGATTGTGCACGGGAGTTGTCATTCTTGGTTGGGTGGCCCTAGAGAGATTGCCTCTTAGACCAAACACTAGCAATGCTGTTTGTGGTGATTTACGCCTATAAACCCAGCCCTAGGGAAGCTGAGGCAGGAATTTAGGAATTTCAGGATTTCAATGCCAGCCTTGACTACAAACCAAGTGTGTTGGTTTGAATGAGACCAGCCCCTATGGGCTCATAGCTGTGAGTGCTTGGTCACCAGGGAGAGACACTATTTGAAAGGATTAGAAGGTGTAGCCTTGGTGGAGTAAGTACGTCACTGCTGGTGGGCTTTGAGCTTTCAAAAGCCCATATCAAGCCCAGAGTGTCTCTCTTCCTGCTGCCTATAGATGTGGGTGTGGAACTCTCAACTAATTCTCCAGCACCAGGTCTGTCTGCCAGCCGCCATGCTTCCTGCCGTGGAAGTTTAATGAACTAAACTTCTGAAACTGTAAGTAAGCCCCAGTTAAATGTTTTCCTTTATAAGATTTGCTCTGGTTATGATTCTCTTCACAGCAATAGAACACTGACTAAGACAGCGAGTTTGAGGCTATCCTGCCCTACATAAGACCCTGTCTCAAACAACTTTAACTAGCAAAAGCAAAATTTTAATTTGTATTAACATCGCTCATCTCGATAGGCCAAGAGAAAGCAAATGTTAGTCTTGATTGTTGTTAGGAGCTTCTTCGCCATGCCTCTGGTTTTATGGTGTCGAGACCCGGGCAGGCTGCCTCTTGCTCCTGCATCAACCCTCCATTCATGTACTATTGAGGGTCCCCGGCCTCCACCAGTCTGTGCCTCTTCCTTGGGGTGAGAGAAGCTTGCCCGATCTATATGGATTACCTCATACAGTCTGCACACACCGTCACTAGCAGTTAGGTCCCCAGCCATCTCTCCATGAAGCAAGTAGCGAGGCACCATCTATCTAGAACTTTCTTTTCTCTCCTGATGCAGGGCAGAGTATGATGGGGAGAGCAGACACTGCTGCTCCCAGAGTTCCAGGCAGAATGTTTGTCTCTACCTCAGTTGTCTCATCTCAGTTCCTCTGCGGAACCACAGAAGCACTGCCTGGGTGCTTCCCCCCCTGCTAGCGGCTTCACAGTCATCAGGAAAGGGGCAGGAGGAGGTGTCTTTCTTTGTACCAATAGCCCTACAATGTTCTCTGTACTTCTGCCACGTTCTACAGCCTAGGGGTGACGGTTAAACGCAATCAGTGTGACAGGATGGGCAATCCCCAAAGAGGAGCTAGGCCTCTGGGCATACCTGTGCAGGGGTTTTCAGAATAGACTAATAGAAACGTGTAGGTGCATCTTAAGGGTGGGTCACACTATCTCATGGCTAGGATCCCGGACCAAATAGGAAAGAGAAAGAGCGCTAAGCATCTGCATTCACTTCTTTCTGCTTCCTGATTGCAGAAACAACATGACAACCACCTCATGCTCTTGCTACCACACCTCCCTGCCACAGTGCACTGGGCCCTCAGACTCTCTTCCTTAGATTCTTTCTGTCACAGCAAAATATAACTAAATACAATACCATGGATACACACTGAATTTGCTTTTGTTTTTCACCAGGCCATTGTTGTTTGGGATGAGTGAAAAGATTCATTTCCTGAATTGCCACCTATCCCACCATTGGCATTATCATCATGAGGAAGTGCTGTGCCATGGTCACTAGTCACCCAGTTAGCCACATCAGCACCAGAAGAGACGCCTACCCTGCCTGCCAGCGGGTAAGGATCGAACCCCTAAATTCAGGTCAGTTTTCTGCCAGAGGATGGTTATGAATACTCAAAGTGGGGTACTCTTGCTTATAGAGCACACTTTCAGTCTTCCTGCAAGAGAACTGGCAGGGCCCCCAGAGTGAACAAGTTCAGAGGCCACCCCTCACTATACAGACACAAGCAAGCCTTTCTCATCCTTAAAGAATGCCACATACTGAGTGCTCCTCCATGTCTGTGTCTGGGAGATGTTTCCTTCTCAGTGTGTAACCCCCTTCATTCTCCATGCTTGCCCACTGCAGCCCCGGGAAGGACAAGGCTCTGCTCTTTGCTTGTATTTTCACTGGCCCTGTACTGATGAGCATGTGAGGTGATTCCACACTGCTGAGTTGATTCAGAGCAATCTCATCACACAAAGCAATCTCATCACGCCTCCATGGGCAGCTGACACCATGCTTTTCAAAGGAACTCCTAAAACAGGTGTCAGGCAGTGGGCTGTGTGGTCTCACTTTAGGGCTAGACGGTGGTAGTAGGTGTCCAGGGCAGCTGCACGGTGTATGGCCCTGGGGTAAACAGTCTCTAAGACCTCAGACTAAACGCTCTTCAGCCTATCTGCAGCTCTCTTCACTAGAACTTTATGGACCACACCCTTGGTTTATTTTCACAGCCCAGGAGAGGCAAGTGTAGGGCTGTGGTAGACACTGAATGACCACAGAGAACCTGTCTCCCCCACATGCAAAGCTCCATTGTAGCGGTGATTAATCCCAACCCATGCAGGTTTTTTTTCATTAAGAAATGAGGAATTTAAGGCTCAGAAAGGTGACTGGTCCCAAACGGCCTAAGAAGTTGTGAAGGAGTCAGAACGAGGAATCCTGTATGGTCGTATGCTGCATCATGGTGGGGACATGCCCTGAGAATGCCCTGATGCCACCACTGAGTCCACAGCAGAGCCTACGGCAGATGATATGAACTGAGATGTCAACGGGAGCAGCAGGCAATCTAGTCTAGTAAGGTGCCCAGTTATGGATGCAGTCCCCAGCTGCCTAAAATGTTATGCTTCAATGACTAACCTACCAAAAGAGACAATATAGCTGAGCATGTAACTGCATAAACAAAGGATACTACAGAAAATGTGGAGAAAACTGAAAGAAAAATCCAGCCTAGGGCAGGAAGGTTATTGTGAACTTGAGGCTAATCTGGATCACACAGGGTTACTCAGCAAGATCCCATCAATGATATAGAAGAAGAGAAACAGGAAGAAGAAGGAGGAGAAGGAGGAGGAGGAGAAGAGGAAGAGGAAGAGGAAGAAGAAGAAGAAGAAGAAGAAGAAGAAGAAGAAGAGGAAGAAGAAAGGAATTACAGAGCCCACAGCAATGGCGTGGATACATACAGACACTTAAAGAATCACATCCATAGGTGAGAGCAATAAGGATAAACACATGGACCTCACTTTCTCTCTTAGTGATGCACTAACTTTCTTCACTCTTATACAGACCAGGGCCCTGCCCATAAATTAGTGTTGCCCACAGTAGGTTGGGTCTTCCTACATTAATTAATAAGACAGTTCCCCACAGACATGCCCACAGGCCAGACTTATCTAGGCAATTCCTCCACTGAGGATCTTAATTGATTCTAGCTTGTAGCAAACTGACAATGAAAAACTATCAGGCACTGGAGAGATGCATCTGTGGTTAAGAAGACTCCCACGGGGTTTGCGGAGCCCCTGAGTTCTGTTCCCAACAGCACCCATGCCAGACAGCTCACAACCACCAGTGATTCCAGCTTTATGGCCTCCAAGCTCTATTCTGACTTCTGCTGGCACAAGCATATGGACCTGTTTTTCTTTGTCTGTCTCTATATCTCTGTCTCCCTATTTTGCTCATAAGTAAAAACAACTAAAGGAGATCATAAAGAACAAATTGGAAAGGATGAAGTCAAAGTACTGCTATTTGCAGATGATATGATAGTATACATAAGTGATCCCCAAAATTCTACCAGGGCACTCCTACAGCTGAATAACACCTTCAATTAAGTGGCTGGATATAATATTAACTCAAAAAGATCAGTAGTCCTCCTATATACAATCTATAAATGGGCTGAGAATGAAATCATGGAAACAACACCCTTTACAATAACCACAAATAATATAAAATACCTTGGGGGTAACTCTAACCAAGCAAGTGAAAGACCTGTATGACAAGAACATCAAGGTTTTGAAGAAGAAATTGGAGAAGATATCAGAAGATAGAACGATCTCCTATGCTCATGGATCAACATAGAAAAAATGGCAATCTTACCAAAAGCAATCTACAGATTCAAGATAATTCCTATCAAAATCCCAACACAATTCTTTACAGACTTTGAAAGAACTTCATGTGGAAAAAAAAAAACCTAGGATAGTTAAAACAATCCTATACAATAAAAGAACTCCTGGAAGTATCACCATCCCCGATTTCAAGCTGTTCTACAGAGCAATAGTAATATAAATCAATGCTATTGGCATAAAACCAGACAGATTGGTTAATGGAATCAAATCAAAGACCCAGAGGTAAATCTACACACCTATGAACATTTGCTTTTTGACAAAGAAGTCAAATTTATACAATAGAAAAAAGAAGGCGTTTTCAACAAGTGGTGCTGATCTATCTAACTGGATGTGAGCATGTAGAAGAATACAAATAGATGCACATCTATCACCCTGCACAAAACTCAAGCTTAAATTGATCAAAGACCTCAATGTAAATCCATATGCACTGAACCTGATAGAAAGTGGGGAATAATTGCCTTGATTACATTGACACAGGAGAACACTTCCTCAATATAACACCAGTAACAGAGACAGTGAGAACAACAATTAATAAACCGGACCTCATGAAACTGAAAAGCTTCTGTAAGGCAAAGGACACCATCATTAGGACCAAATGTCAGCCCACAGAGTAGGAAGAGATCTTCACCAATCCCACACCAGACAAAGGGCAGATATCCAAAATATCTAATGAACTTAATAAACCAGACATCAACAAACCAAATAATTCAATTAAAAAATGGGTTACACATATAAACAGAGAATTCTCAACAGAATAATATCAAATGGCCTAGAAGCACTTAAAGAAATGTTCATTATCTTTAGCCATCAGAGAAATGCAAATCAAAACGACTCCGAGATTCCATTTTACATCTACTAGAATGGCCAAGATCTAAAACACACTGACAACTGGAGAGCATGCGGAACAAGGGGAACACTCCTGCATTGCTGGTGGGAGTGCAAACTTATACAGCCACTTTGGAAATCAATATGGTTGCTTCTCAGAAAATTGGGAATTGATTTATCTCAAGACCCAGCTATACCACTCCTAGGGATATACCCAAAGGATACTCAGTCATACCACAAGGACACTTGCTCAACTTTGTTCATAGCAGTTTTTTTCATAATAACCAGAACTTGGATACAAATGAGATCTCTCAGCTGAAGAATGGATAAAGAAAATGTGGTACATTTACACAGTGGAGTATTACTTAGATATTAAAAACAATGGCATCATGAAATTTGCAGGTAAACGGATGGAACTAGCATAGATCATTCTAAGTGAGGTAACCCAGACCCAGAAAGACAAATATGGTACATATAATAAGTGGATATTAACCGTAAAGTAAATGGTGACCATGCTACAATTACAGACCCAGAGAAGTTAAGTACCAAGGAGGGCCCAAGGAGTGGATACACTAATCTCATTGTGAAGGGGAAATAGAATAGACATTGCTACTGGATGGAGAATTCTGAGTGCGGATGAGAACCGGAGGGATCATGTGGGGGGAAGTGAGGGAGAGAGTACTAGGAGAGACAACTGGAATGGGGGGACATCTCCGGGACAAGCTAGAAACCCAGTGTAATGGAAACTTCCAGGAATCTATGAGGGTGACCCTAGCTAAGACTCCTCGCAGAGGAGATACAGAGCCTGAACTGGCCATCTCCAGTAACCAGGCAAAACTCCAGGAGATATAGAGCCTGAACTGGCCATCTCCAGTAACCAGGAAAAACTCCAGCGGACAGCAACCCAGCCTCAAACTCCTTGACCTACAATTTGTCCTGCTTACAAGATGTGCTGGAGTAAAGGTGGTGCAGAAATTGTGACCAACCAATGACTTGTCCGGCTGGAGACAAACACCATTAGAGGGAGTCCATCCCTGACACTGCGTGGAGGGCCAGGACCCAGAGGCTGGACAGCTCAGAGAGGGAGCCCATCCCTGACATTGCGTGGAGGGCCAGGACCCAGAGGCTGGACAGCTCAGAGACCCAGAATAGAACCAAACGTGACTGGCAAAGAAAAGAAAAGTCAATGAGATGATTCTTAATGATATTCTGCTATACTCATAGTTCGTTGCCTAGCCAGTAGTGATCAGAGAGGATTCATCCAGGTACTGATAGGAGCAAATGCAGGTATCTACAGCCAAACATTAGGTGGAGCTCAGGGAATCCTATAGAAGACGGGGAGGAAGAATTGTAGGAGTCAGAGGAGTCAAAGACACAAGAAAAACCAGAGAATCAACTAAATTGGGCTCGTTGGGGCTCACAAAGACTGAACAGACAATTGGGGAACCAGGGAGTCTGCATGACTGATCTAGGCCATATGTTACAGTTGTGTAGCTTGCTCTTCTGTATCTGACTCTGTTGCCTGCTTTGGGACCCTTTCCTCCCGTTGTCCAGCCTTAGTAGGAGAGGAGGTGTCTAGTCTTGCTGCAACTTGATATACTATAGCTGGTTGATAACTGCCGTGGTCTGCCCTTTTCTGAAGAGAAACTGAGGAGGAGTACATGGGGGTGGAGAGAAGGAACTTGGGAGAGACTGGGAGGAGGGGCGGGGACTGTGGTGGGGTGTAAAAAAAGCACAACATTTAAAATAGATATATTTCATAGGATTATAAAGATAAAAGAGATGAAAGTAGTTCTGTTTAATGTAGGTGTTTAGTAATTTGGGTGTGTATTATACATGTGAAATTGCCACTGTGTTTCGATGATTTATTTTTTTTCCAGGGTATCTGTTAGATACTCAAATTCATGGATGCTTAAATCTCATCAATAAAATAGCATTGTATTTGAATGAAAGTTGTGTGTGTGTGTGTATATATATATATATAGTGAATATATATTGTGAATATGTGTTTGTATGTATTTATGCATGCATGTATGTATGTATATTATCACAGGGGCAGAGGAACTGGATTTAGGCTAGCTTTTCACTGGCTATCAAGGAGACCTTGGGTCAGTCATGTAACCAACCACCACCTTGCTTTCTTTATGGGAGAGATCAGTACTGGCCCTGAGGTTCCTCTGCAACCTCATGCCAGAGTCACTTGGAAAATTCCCAAGCACTCTCCTAAGTTTAAGTTTTTCACAGTTTCTCTGGACCCAATCTGGTGCGGGCTTGTACTACTCTGTTCCCATGGGGATCCCTCTGATCTCTGTACATCCATCTGGGCCGTGCTGGTCGAATTTACTTTCGGGAATCCCAAATCCACGCACTCCGGGCTCATCCGGATCATCTTGGTTATGACTCCCACTGAGACACCACGGTGTCTGCGCACCCACGCACGTGCGCATTGGGTGAGACCCCACCCTCACCCCACCAGAGCAGCTGGCGGGGCGGGATGGGGCGGGGCCCAGCGGCAGGTGGGGGCGGGGCGGGACGGGGCGGAGCGGGCCATGCAGGAGGCCTGGGAGATGCGAAAAACAGAGGCGCGGGAGGCGCGTGGAGCCCGGACCGAGACCGTGCGCGCGCCGCCATGCCCTTGGCCTTCTGCGGCACCGAGAACCACTCGGCCGCCTATCGGGTGGACCAGGGAGTCCTCAACAACGGCTGCTTCGTGGACGCGCTCAATGTGGTCCCGCACGTCTTCCTGCTCTTCATCACCTTTCCCATCCTCTTCATCGGTGAGCGCGCCGCAGCGGAAGAGGGCGGGAGGGCGCGCGGCCAGGGGTTTGAGCGCGGCCTGGCGGTCCGGCACCCGCTCGCCAGTTTCCCTAGGTTCTCTGCTCTGCGTCTCCGCTCTTGTACCCTTCCCCCATCCCTGAACCCGCGCCGAAAACAACGGGCACTCACGACTCAAGGGGTCCCCAAGTTTTTGTCACTGCAGCGCCTGACCAGGGATGAGGCTCGTGCGGGGTCGGCCACACCCTGAATGGTGCAGCGGCGGGAGCCGGGTCACCCCTTTCCCAGGCTCGCACTGTCACTGCCGAAGCGGGACTCTGAGGGGAGCGCAGGCTGCAGCAGGGGAGGTTGGTGGTGAAGGCCCGCGAGCCCCGCTCTCTCCCGGCGTGAATGGACCGTGTGCAGAAGCTTCTCCTGGGCCCGGGATCTAGTGTACGCTGGGCGATGAGATAAGATAGACTTGAGGTGCCGGTACCCCAGTACCCCACAGAGCGCGAATCTTTGGAGTGCAACTTCCCCAGGACCATAGATCAGCTTGGATGGGATTTAGCAACCCAGAGCACTTGCCAGAAAGTGGTCTACAAACTTGGGCGCCCCAGTCAGGACAGTCCTCTTCACTCTAGTCCCCTCCTCTCCCAAGACCTTGATTCCTCCCAGGCCAATCAGCTCTCTTCACAGAGGGTGTTGACGTGATTCCTCAAATGTTCATTTACTTTAATTAAGAGAAACAACAACTCTTAAAAATCCTTTGGGGAAGAAGGGCGAGGTGGTCATCAGACTGATTAGTAAGAAATTGCTGAACTGGGCTACCCTGACAATCCCAGTTCTTGGGAGGTGGAGGCAGGAGGATTGAGAATTTAAAGTCATCCTCAGCTACAGAGGAAGTTCAAGGTTAGTGTGGGCAACATTAGACCTGTCTCAAAAATAAAAAGCTGCTGCAGAAGGAATTTGCTAGTTACTGATGAAGATAAATGCTTAGCTAGAAATAGAATACATGCCTACATGTGTATCAGAAATGAAGCAGAATGGATGACCTGTCTCACAAGGGTTCCGTGGGCTACTGTTTAGGACCATGCTGCGGTCCAGGCTTAGACATTGAGTTCATCTGCTCGGCCTTGCGGAAGTAGGATTTGAATATACTCTCCCTATCCTCACTGTGGCCCTCCTACCTTCTGCATCTCTCCCCGCAGGATGGGGCAGCCAGAGCTCCAAGGTGCACATCCACCACAGCACCTGGCTCCACTTCCCAGGGCACAACCTACGTTGGATCCTGACCTTCATTCTGCTCTTTGTCCTTGTGTGTGAGATCGCTGAGGGTATCCTGTCCGACGGGTAAGTGAGTGACTGAGGAGGGAGTGGATCTGCTCCAGGGAACTTCTGGGAAAGCCCAGGGAGACCCTCTCTGTGTCTGATCACATGCCTTACACAAATCAGAGCCCGTAACCCTTCGTCTGACGTGACCTGTGCCAAGCCCTAGACAGACACGAAACGCAGTCAGGAGGATAAAGGGAAGGCAGATTTCTGTACTGGCCCCTTTAAAACCATTCTAGAGCTTGTCAGAGTGCCCCCAGCTGCTGTGGATAACGTCTGGTCTCTTCAAGTGGCTGAAGTGGGTGATAGGACAGTTCAGCATGTCACTTCTTCTCACTGAAGCCGTTTCCTTGGTCCTCATTTGTTTGTGAGATTCAGTCCCTGGATCTCCGGGCACTCATGTTTGTCACCATACAGTCCCACCGACCTCTGGCCCCATTCTTCTCACTCCTGCAGATCAGAACGTGTGTTCAGGTCTCAGTTTGCAAAGCTGTCAGGAAGACTCCATGGGTGTCTGGTGACATCTTCAGTGTTGGTCCTCATTGTATTCACAGTGCAGGGCACCCCAAAGCTCTGCTCACATTTATTGTATCCCAGAGAGCGCCATAAAATGATACCACAAGGACAAGGTCTGGGAGGAGAGGAGAAGGCAGTGTTAGACGGGTTCCATGGTGGAGGGAGCTCTGGAACTGAGCCCAGAGCGGTGACAAGTGTTCTGATGGGCAGAGGAAGGCGTTAAGGAGCGGAGAGACTATGACCCAGGAGGAAGAGGGACAAAGCGCAGGTGCACGGGGCCTGTGCACAATCTTGATTTGAGACCCAGAGGAGAGCTTGATGTGTGGAGATGGCCTTGGGCTCCAGGCTAGCTGTTGGGGGCAGGAGGGGTGGAGAAGGCTGAAGCAGTTGCCATGTTGAAGGGAGCCATGGGACTGAGGCTGAAAATCAGATCTAGGGCTCAAGAGAAAGCATTTGGATGGCAGACTGCCTGTCTGAGTTGGACTTGACTCGTAGTTTTGAGCCCAATAGAGATGCCCTCAGCACAGCACTCCTGAGAAGCCAAAGACCTTGTTGGTGAAGCCAGAGGCAGGCCAGGTCAGATAGGTGATGGTTGACTGCAGCGGGAGATACAGTGTGTGCTCAGAAAGCCACATGGGGCGCGAGGGGGGGGGGGATGTGGAGCAGCCATCTTTAAGACAGAATGGAGGAGTCAGGTAGCTTCAGAGACTGTTTTAGGTGATGTCACAGATGTGGGTGGACATTGGGCTGGAGCATTGAGGTCCAGCTCATCTGAGCTGTAATTAGTCCTGTCACCTCCTGCTCCCTAGTATCTAGGCATCCAGGTGTTGGCACTAATGTCTTGCCTCGCCTCCTCAAGGCATTGGGTCCTACTGCTGACCAAAGCCTTCCAGACCAACAAGAATACCATAAAGTGTGCTTATGCTTAGTAGCCAGGGACCAGTCAGTACCCCCCGCCTCAGGACCCGTTCAAACTGTCACTGAGTACCTAGGAAAGGTACTTGTGAGCCCTTGGGCCAGGAATACCCCTAGGTTATAATTGACTGACAGGAAAATACCCAACTGAAGAGGAGGGGCCCAGACCTTCTGCTGACCCTGCTCAGTGCCAGCTGTGGGAATTGACATCACTCAGCCTTCCTGGACCTTGCGGTTTCTACCTGTGAAACGAGAACTGGAGCCCTCACTTGCCTCTCTGAGGAACAGGGTCCAGAGTCCAGCCTTGGAGCCTGGAGCAGAGGATGCATTCCCAGGACACGGGCACTGGAAGGAAGTAGCCCAGACACCTGCATGCCAGGCCCACCGAGTGTGTCTCCTCCAAGGCACAGTGCGTCTCCAGCAGGACTCTGGGCTTTGGGGAGGTCATTCCCGAGTCTGCAAGTGTGAGGAAGGAACACGAGGGGCCGGATGGATGAGGTGATAGACCTGCCCTGTGGCTCCCCATTTCCACACTGCTCTGGGGCCCATGGAGCTGGAGCTGGAGCTGGATAAGACAATGGTCTTCAGCTGGGATCTGACTTAGGCTCAGCCGTATTCAGCGACTGACTGAGGTGTCTTGAATCTGTAGTGATGCCGCCTCCTCAGGAGCTTGAGCCTGTGAGTTCATTCAGAGCAGCCAGAGCTTGCAGGGTGATGAGGGGGCGGGGATGAGGCGAGTGCTTTCCCAAATCGCCCTACACCCGACAGACATAAAGAAAGCTTGTACCTAATTTCTTGCTATTTCTTTCTGAATCACTCAGAAAAGCATTTAAGACTGATTATAACCGATACGGTGGCATAATTGTTCCAATTACAGTTAATATTAAATTCATTCCAACATTATTTCTAGCACAGAGGCAAGAGTTCTGAAGCCCCCTCTCCCAGGCAGTGATTGTCCTGTGCATTTTCTCCTTTGCGTCTCCTCTCTTAGCAAGACGTTTGACTGAGAACGTCAAGGTGAAAGGACATCAGGTAGCAGACCCATTTAACAAGAAATGAGAAAAGTACCTTTGCAGGGCCTCAGCCTTTCCCCACTGCAGCCGACCCATTTAACAAGAAATGAGAAAACTACCTTTGCAGGCCTCAGCCTTTCTCCACTGCTCTACAGGTCAGCCACCCCTTCCTCACTGTTCCAAGTATCCCGTAAGAAGGAAGGAGCAAGCTTGGAAAGCCGTGTTCCGGCCGTGCCTCTTCCTTACAGGGAGGTCATGCTCTACAGACTTGACTTTAGCTCTTCAGTGGCCAGAACCGCACGGCCACCCTCAGACTAACCCCTGGAAAGGGTATAGTATTGGTAGCCTGCTTCAGCTGATCATCTTACAGCTCTTTTGACAATTTGTGAATCTTTGTCGAACAACAAGGGGAGGATGTTGTTTGCAAATAGCCTGTGGTGGTTCCATGCCTGCACTTGAACCTCCCCAGAGGCCCCAGATGTCTGGCATGGTGCTCTATTCCTTATGGCACGAGTCGTCTGCTGAGCAAATATTTGTCCCTTCAGAGCGCAGCCTGATTCCACACCCTCTGGGGTGCTTCCCCTAGTTGCCCACCCCTTCTTTGCCCTCCCTCGGCCTTCAGGCCTTACATCTGGAGTAGCCCTTCTGTGGATTGTTGAGCTCTGGTCTTTGCTTACTTTCTCCAGGGTAAGGGCGCTTGTCCTGCTGGATCCAGCAAAAGATAAAAAAAAAGGACATTTCTGAGGCAGGAGGCTGAAATGGACCCTCTGGGAATGCAGAGGGTTTCCAGCACTGCTGATGTAGGAAGAACGGGTTGGGTGGTGCTAGAGAGGTTGCTGGAGGCCCTGTCGCCTGGGCCTTAAGCGCTGGACTGGACTGGATCTGTGGTTTGTTGTCTGTAGGAAGACCATGGTCAGGAGAGCTAAGGCAACCCTCTGCACTTCTTGGCTGAAGCTGAGGTCTGGGAGGACAATGTGTATTGTCACCATGCCTGCCTCCTGCCAGCACTGAGGCCTTTGTGGTCAAAGCAGGAGGGTACTATCTAGTAGTCTCTGCCCTCCAGCCCAGAGAAAGAGGGCAAAGGTGCGGTCTTGGACATATGACTTAGCCAATCTGTGCCTCAGTTCCCTTGGTTATAGAATAGGGTGACTGGGTGTCCACATCATGGGAGCTTCATTAAACAATTAACTACTCATTGGGTATTTAGAATCATGTTTGGCATGGGGCATATACTGAGAAACATGGACCGCCATCAGCACCATCAGTACAGTGCCTGCAGACACTGTCAGTGCTTACCTGTGCCACTCACGTTAAACGGGCTGTTACTGATTAAACTGGGATGCACGGAGTGTTTGGGATACAGGCCGGGATACAAAACTACCAGCATATGGTCATCCAGGCCATGGTTATCCGAGGCCCTACTGTATGCTGAGCAGGAAGCATAAGCCCTGTGCTGCTCTCCTGGGTGCTGGCCTCATCCACATCCTCTCTGATTTTCTCTTTCTTCTCCCATCCCAGGGTGACAGAATCCCGCCACCTCCACTTGTACATGCCCGCTGGGATGGCGTTCATGGCTGCCATCACATCTGTGGTCTACTATCATAACATCGAGACCTCCAACTTCCCCAAGCTTTTGATTGGTAAGGATGGGGAAGGCCTTTCCGCCAGCATTCACTGTGCACTTACTCCAGGCACCAACCCAGGCTGGGAGTCAGAAGGAAAGAGGTCTCTGCCTCCACAGAGGAGAGGTCTGGAGGAGGAGGCAGAGGGGCAAAGATAGTGAATCAGCCAAGGAATGGGTGCTGAGGATGCGATGGAGACAAGCAAGTTGTGTTCAGGAGGAGGGTGGTGGGTGTGGTTGTCTGTGCAGGGTGGTCAGGGAAGCTCCAAGCGGAGTCAGCCTGCAGAGGTCTTCTGATCTGAACGTGCCTGGCAGTGAGGGCAACGTGGCCAAGCCCAGTGAGCAGGGCCCCCTGTGGAAATCTGGAGCTGACTCCCAGGGGTAAGGCCAGTGAGATGGCCCCAGGGTAGGAGATAGGGGCAAGCTGTGGATCGGGGTTTCGGGCTTGTGGGATTAGAGATGTCACTGGACCATCAACTCCAGGTCAAGTGTGCGGTTAAGTAAATGAGCCGTGTGTTTGGGGGAGGGAGAGAGATGTGTTCAGCAGATGTGGGTTTATGGATGGCACCTAATGCCTGAGCCTGGATGAGCTCTCATGGGGAGCGGGGAAAGGCTTGAGGCCGCCTGACTCTTAGACACTCAGGAAGGAGTAAAGGCTTGCAGCTTCTGACATGGATGACTGACTGGGGTTCCAGGCAGAAACAGCAGCCATGCCGCCTGCCCTTCTTGGAGTGTGCAGTCTGGGCTGGGCTCTGTGCCCATAGCTCCCATGGTCTGTCTCACTGATGTCCACAGTAGCTCTGTTGGAGCTGTAGCTTCCCAATGTTGCATACAGATATGAAACAGAAAGGTTTAAACCAATACCAGCAAACACTCACTGAGCGTTTCCTTCATGTCAGACTCTGTACTATGCATCTTAAGCCTTGTTGCAGCCCTATCAGGTGGGTCCCACTGTGGTTTTCCTTCCACAGAGCAGAAGCCTGCACTCAGGGGTTCAGTGACTTGGTCTAGGCTACCCAGATACTCAGGCTGCCTCATGAAAATCAAGCAACTGAGCAGGCTTCTATCTGCTTCTGAGGGTCCTCAAAGCTGTAAGTGTAGATCTGCTACTGTGTAGCCTACAGTCATTTGCAGTTACAGTCTATGGCCAGGCTGTGCCTCTGGTGGTCCGTCAGCAAGTCACGGATGTTCATAGTCACAGCGTGTAATAGACACTAGAATCTGAGCTCTCTGTGCTCTGTCAGTGACGTGGCTGTCTTGTCTTGATGCAGGCCACATTTTCTAATATCTATGCACAGGCCTGCCTTCCCATATTAGGTGTGATGCTCCATCAGGATCCTCCAGCTGTGGCCCTGCCCCCAGGACCCCATGTGAATGAATCCAGTATGCCTGGATTAGCACCCAGAAGGCAGATGTTAGCTCCACGCTTCAGAGAGCAGTCCCCAAGAGAACCCTCCCCTTATAATGGATCACCAGAGTCAGGTTAAGCAGAATCTTGTAAACACTGTCGGCACCTGAAAGCCAGCCTCCTCACTTTCTAGCAAGTGCCTGGTTCTGTCTTGGGAGCGCAAATCATCACTATGGGTGGGTCCGTGCTTCCCAAGAAACCGATGACTTCTCCCATTTCCCAGGCTCCCCTGGTTGGAGTTTTGCCCCCAGGAGAAGCTCTACAGTTCCAGAAATTCTAGATCAGGTGAAAGGGGGTGCTGAGCTGTGGGGATAGAGGACAGTTCATGGAAAAACTGCCCCCCTTCGAAGGCCCACATCTGGTCACCGGTCTGGAGTCCCACAAGAGGGTAAATCATGATACAGCTTAAACTATCCCATACAATGTAATTCTGGGGCCCCAAGAAAGACAAGAACAGAGAACTGGAACTCAGAGCAAAGAGAGAAGGGCTCCAGGCAGAGCTGAGGATGTGTGCAAAGGCCCTGAGGAGCCGCGAACACAAAGGGATCTGAGAAAGAGTGGCTGGAGTAGGGAAGTCAGGGAGGAGACCATCGGCAGGCTGCAGGCCTCATAGAGGTCCTGGTCCTCTCTCGGGAGCAATGAGCAGTTGTTTGCCTTTGGTCTTGGTTGTTGTTGCTATTGTGGTTGTTGTATTCTTGTTTGTTCATCTTATTTTTGTGACAAGGTCTTCCTGTGCAGCCCTGACTGACCTTGGGCAAGATTCTCTCGCCTCTTTTTGGGTTTTGTGTGGTGTGTGTGTGTGTGCTCATATGTATGTAACATAGTGTTGACCATGTTAGCCATTGCGTGTGCATTGCTGTGGAACATTTACACAGCCATGCAGCCGTCACCATTGTCCATCTCTAGGACTTTCCCAAACCAAAGCGCTAAACTCTTTAAACATTAACACCTTCCCTCTCCCTTCCCTAGCCCATGGACCTAGCACTCTACTTTCTGGTTTTATTAAGGACTTTTTATCCTTTTTTATTATTTTAGTTAGGATTTCTATTACTGTGAAGAGACACAGTGACCACGTTAACTCTTATAAAGGAAAACATTTAATTGGGGCTGGCTTACAGTTTCAGAGGTTTCATCCATTATCATCATGGCTGGAAGCGTGGTGGCATGCAGGCAGACATGGTGCTGCAGAGGTATCTGGGAGTTCTACATCCAGATCGGCAGACAGCAGGAAGCGAGTGTGTGACACACTAGGCCAGGCTTGAGCTTCTGAAAGCCCACTCCCAGTGACACATTTCCTCAAGGCTACATCTACCCCAACAAAGCTACACCTGCTAATGGTGCCACACTTATGAACTTATGGGAGCCAATTTCCTTCAGACCATCATAGTAACTTCACTTAGTTATTATTATTAAGTGTCCTCTGTCCATATTGTAGCCTGTTCCAGAACTTCCTTCCTCTGGGAATGAGTAAAATCCCATTATCTGGCTATGGCACATCTTGCTGTTCATTCGTCTGCCGGTGGACATTTGGGTTTCTTCCCTGCCTATTATTGTTACTATTGTGGAGGTCTCTTTGCTTTGGTTCTTTTCATTTTTGTTTTTGTTTTAGTTGTTTGTAGTGTTTTTTTTTTTTTTTTGAGACAGGATCTCATGTTGATCAGTTTAGTTTCAAATTCAGTATGTAGCCGAGGGTGACTTTGAACCCCTGACCCACCTCCCAAGTACTAGGATTATAGTTAGGGGCCACACTCCTGGCTTTGAGTATTCTGAGCATCAGTTGTGGCCGTGGGTGCAGTGAGGGCTTCTGAACATGACCTCGTGTGGTTCTGTGAAGGCCAGGGTGGAGTAGAGGGAGAGCAGTGGATGGGTTCAGAATATGCAGGTGTACTACTCAGAACATGGCAGTGGGAGGGGTGTGGCACTGAGGAGAAAACTGGGGAGAGGAGGCGGAGTGTCTAGAGCCTAGAACTCCACCTCCCACTCACGCCTATGGCCAGGCTCCTACTGCTCTCAGGCCAACACCAAGAAGCTGGTGGTTGAGGGCGGCTGTGCCCAGTGACAGGTTGGAGGTTGTCCTGTGGGAGGACACTCTCTGGGCTCACCCTGGCTCCACCATTAATTTACTCTGTGCCCTGGCAGAGGACACTCGGGCCCTTTGAACCTTGGTTTCCCATCCGGGTAGGAACACTAAGTCCTCCTTGGCTAAATCACAGACTTGTTATAGAATCCTAGGGATCAGACACAGGGGCACAGCTCAAGTCTCTGCCCCAGTAGGCGGCTCTTTCATCTGGGCAAAAGATACCCAACACATTGAAATAACCCATGCCAGGGATGGCCCCCAGCTGTGGATCCCCGTGGTCTGGAGCGGAGCACACATGAGGGGCCATCACCACATTCCCCAGGGTCCTTTCCCTCTCTCCTTTTGCCCACACTCAGACCTGGTCACACGGTGAGGCCTGGTGTCTTGACCTGCTTCTCAGCCCACAACCAGGTCAAACAGAGCTCATCTTTTTCTCAGAGGATGGCCTAACGACTCGGGTATAGGCGAGACACAAGCCTCCTTCACTCACTGTGGGTTGGTATGTAATATGTCTAGGGACAAGGGGTGCTGGTCCCCTTTGGGACAGCTTACCTAGCTGTGTTTGGTTTGCTCTCACAAGTTGACAGTGACAAGTTGGCAGTTTATGGGGAAGGGTGAAGATTTAGGGCAGAATTCACCCAGGGCTTCTGAAGCAGATCAAATCTGAAATCCAGCTCTCATGAAAATGTCAACAGCCAATGCCCAAAGGGCAGCCATGCTACACGCCAGGCTCCCTGTACTAAACGATTTCTACAGACAGCTCCCAAACACCTTTGGGCGGTGCTGTCACTGCCCCATTGATGGATGTGGAAATTCAGGTCTCAGGGGGTTACAGTGCCATTTGACATTACAGTGTGATATTGCCAGTCTACAAAATCTACACTTGGAGACTCTGCAGTGACAGAACCCATAGTGTTTTAGGTAAGTTTCTCATTTTGTGTTGGGCTGCTTTCATGGCTAACCCGGGCCACAGGTTGAACGCACTTGGTGCTCTGTGGTTTACCGAGGCCATCCGCTGTCATGTGTAAATCTAGGTGAGTCTGGAGGCAGGGTTCCACCTCTAATCACTAAACTGCACTCTTCCATGGTGCTAACAGTCACTCTTTCTGTGTCCCCCATAGCCCCAGGTCTCCAGGGAACATTACTGGGGTGCTATGGTCTCCAGACTGAGGACAGAGACTGGTCCTTCACCTCCTGCCCATCACAAGCTGACAGTGAACATGCCTGATTCACCTCTGTGGGCCTCAGTGTCCTTATCTAAAACAACCAGGCTGGGTTGAAAGATCCTTACGATGTTCCCATATTAGGAATTCCACCTGAAGTCACCGTAGACTGGCGAGCCCAGCTCTGCTACTTAATGCCGCAGTGGCCCTGCATGGGTTACCCAGCATGGGTTAACCAGTGCCCTTGACTGGTTGAGACGAGGGTGACAAGCCATTTCCCTCTCAATGTTGTGGCAACATTTAAACACATGAGAAAATGTGTTTAAAGTGCTCACCTGGCACAGTGCCTGTAACTTATAACTTAGCTGACTTTGAGAAGCTATTTCTCCACCATTGTTATACGCCTGACCTGTTGGACTTAGGATATCAGTGTTTCTGAGCATGTCTGTAACAAGTGTTAAAATACCCATTCTGAATCTCCAAGCAACACTAGATCTGGTGGTGACTCATACTTGTAATCACAGCACTTGGAAAGTAGAAGTCAGAAAGTTAGAAGTTCAATGACTTTCTCAGACGCATATGAGATCTGTCTCAAAAGTCAGCCCGTCTATTGGTTATCAGAGGGGTGCTGTGACAGTCATGCATGCACACCCCCTTATTAAAAATGGGCTTGAGCACCCTGTGCCTCCTGAGCATGCGTTCTCTCTTCCCACATGCTTGCACGCTTTTAGAGGCCCACAGTGCCGTGCTCAGGCAACCTCTCTTCTGTCCCCTCAGCTTTGCTCATCTATTGGACCTTGGCCTTCATCACGAAGACCATCAAGTTTGTCAAGTTCTATGACCATGCCATCGGCTTCTCTCAGCTGCGTTTCTGCCTCACGGGGCTTCTGGTGATTCTGTATGGAATGTTGCTGCTTGTGGAGGTCAACGTCATCAGGGTGAGGGTAAGCAGGGAAGTGGGAAGTGGTTCTGACCCCAGGTGTGCTTTGCATGTGGGTGGGGGCTGCCGCCATCCAGCAGAGCTCAGGAGACCTCGATGACTTTACTGCCCTGGACAGGGCACTGAAACCATAGGTAGATTGCAGGGGAACCATTCCATCAGAGCCCAGCCTTCCACCCCATGTACCCAGAGAAAGAAGATGGCTTGACTCCTGTAGAGAAGAAGAAGCATAAGGGGCTGCTTTTCTCTGCTTCTTTTTTGAGAGGTAGGGATTCAGTGGAGCATTCGTGAGTGAGCAGAGGCCACTGCTCATGTGCCTTTTATGTTCTGTTTTGTTTGGTTCGTTTTTTGAGACAAGGTCTCACTATGTAGCCCAGGATACCATCAAACTTTCTATCTTGCCTCAGCCTCCCAAGTGTCTACCTGTGTTCTTTGCTTTTTCTTCCTCTTTCTTCTCCACCTTAGAGTACACCTTCTCCTTGCCCTGGTCCTGTCCCCCACTCTCCCAGGTAACTCACACTAACAGCTTACTTACTTCCTGTATTATTTTTTATTAATAGGACATCATCCACATCTATCTAAACAGCTATCTCCTTAGTGGTTTCCCTCAGTACAAATAATTAACTATGTTTATTCCTTCAATATTTGTTTCATCAAAGTGAATCCTATTATATACGGTGTCACGCTCTTCTCACCAGTATTTCTTAGAACTCCCTCCAAGCTTCCTGAAATGCAAGTCCAGTCTCTTAGTGGCTGCATGACATTCCACTATATAGATGATCTATAATTGGTGCAGACATCGTTCTGTGGGCGGGCGTTCACTAACAAGCTTCCCTCTCCATGTATTGCCACTCTGTCCTGCGGGGGAGACACCAAGGAAGGGAGCTGCTTACGCAGAGGGCATCTGCATGCATTTTAAAGTGAAGCCAGTATTATTGATTGCTGCCATAAAGGTGTGAGCTACCCGCAGTGACTGACACAATCCTTTGCCTGCCCTCCAACCCCTCCTGGTGGTGGTGGCCCTTTCTCACTTGGGTCTTCTGCTACTGCCAAAATACTTTTGAATGTGCCTGTCAGGCTCCTCTGCTTTTAGCTTGTGGTCCCCAGGAAAGCCAACCTCGGTACATTCCTTCCCACAACTGATCCTCACAGAGACCCTGAGATGTACACCTCACTCCCTTTAATAATGTGTTAGACAATGTTTGTGAGCATGTGCAGGAGGTTTGAGCCAGGTCCTCATGACTTCAAGCTCTGCAAGCTCAGTAGGTGTTCGTTACTCTTACTGTTCTCTGACAGAGTAGCTAATAAACGCACCTTGTGGAAGTGAGGGTTTACTGTGGCTCGCTGTTTAAGGGTAGAGGCACTGGCAGGAAAGGCATGGTAGGCAGGAGTGTGAAGCAACTGGTTACACTGCATCCACAGTTAGGAAGCAGGGAGAAGTGAGTGTTGGCTGGTGTCTAACTCATCTCTCTCTCCCCCTCTTTCTAAGAGCACTTTAAATTTATATTAAACATTATTTAAATTAGCAAGGCATAGTGGCACACACCTTTAATCCCAGCACTTAGGAGGCAGAGGCAGGCAGCTCTCTGTGAATTCCAGGTCTACCTAATGAGTTACAGGCTAGCCAGAGCTACATAGTGAGACTCTTTCTCAAAGAAATGTGTTTTAGTTCCATGAATGCAAGTGTGTCTGGGGATGACGGGGTGGGGGGCATTGTGTACATGCGTGCAGGTGCCTGGGGGAGACCATCGCATACCCTGGAGCTGAGGTCATAAACAGTTGTGAGCCACCTAGTTGTGTGCTTAGAACCAAACTGGAGTCTTCTGCAGGAGCTGCTCTTAACAACCGACTCCTCTCTCTAGCTGCTGCTTTCTCCTTTTTATTCGGTTGGGAGCACCAGTCCTGAAATGATGCTACCCACATGTAAGGTGGATTTTCCTCCTCAGTTAACCCAGTGTGAATATGCCCTACAGACATGCCCAGAGGCCTGTCTCCTAGGAAATGCTGACAGTCAACATTAACCTTCACCCTGCACAAAACACAGTGGTGACCCCCATTCTTCCCTAGCCTCAGTTAACAACCGCAAAGCACAGAGGCCCAGGAGGCCCTTTTCCTGGAGGCCATAGAGGGCCAAGTGCAGACCATCACGCCTAGACCCTGCTGGGTGGTGGGAAGGGGAGGAGTGGCACCCGCCCATCCTCCACCCCTGCCCTCCATCCGTATGCCCTACAGAGGTACATCTTCTTCAAGACTCCGAGGGAGGTGAAACCCCCTGAAGACCTGCAGGACCTGGGTGTGCGCTTTCTGCAGCCCTTTGTTAACCTCCTGTCAAAGGGGACCTACTGGTGGATGAACGCCTTCATCAAGACCGCCCACAAGAAGCCCATCGACCTGCGGGCCATCGGCAAGCTGCCCATTGCCATGAGAGCCCTCACCAACTACCAGCGACTCTGCGTGGCCTTTGATGCTCAGGCGGTCAGTGGGTCCAGTCACACCACCTGTCGCCTGCCTTCCCAGGGAGTCACAGCCAGGGATTTTGGAGGGCAGTAGGCCAAACTCCTGGGGATGGAAAGAGGCTCACCCTCAGTAGCAGGGGAGAATTCTAGGACCAAATATTTATAGGAAGGTCAGAGTGGGGATGGCCCTTACAGTTTAGGCCAGCATGTCCAAAACACTCACTGTCAAAATGGGGAAACTGAGACTTGGTAAGGGATATGGCTTTATATGACTCATGTGCTCTTCATTTTGAAGTACGGTAGCTGCAGTGATGGGGGTTTCCACCCAGTGTGGGAGGCAAGGTGTTGGCATGGTCTCTACCCTGTTTCTGCAAATTTGACCATGAGAAGGTCAGTTCTTGTCAGTAATGAGGAAACTGATGCCCTGAGAACCTCCATGCCCCGCCGGTAGCTCCGGACTCCCTGTCCAGTGTTCCTTCACTGTGTGTGCCTGGCACTCAGGGCAGTATTGAAACATGGTAATGAGTGAACATAGCAGGTGCCAATCCATCAAGATGGTGCTGTTCTGATCACATGACCCCCTCCCAGCCCTGTGACTTCATATGCCTCAGGCCTCAATTTCCCCATCTGACCTGCCTTGTCATACATCCGTGATGTTCTACTGAAGTTTGCCTGTCCACAGACAGCATAGCTGCAGGGTTCCCCAGGCAACAGGATCTAGGGGTGATGGGATGAGGGGCTCTGCATGGCTGAACTCTCACCGACTCTGATCTGACTGTGGGACTCTCTCGGCAGCGGAAGGATACGCAGAGCCCACAGAGTGCCCGGGCCATCTGGAGGGCTCTCTGCCATGCCTTTGGGAGACGCCTGGTCCTCAGCAGCACGTTCCGCATCCTGGCTGACCTTCTGGGCTTCGCCGGGCCACTCTGCATCTTTGGGATTGTGGACCACCTGGGGAAGGAGAACCATGTCTTCCAGCCCAAGGTGGGCCATCCTTGGGGCAGGGTTAGGCACCCTCTAGAAGGTTTGCCCACAACTGTCTTGTGCAGGTATGAGTGTGAGCTATGTTAGTTGTGGCTGACTGGGTTGGGGTCTCTTCAGGAACATCCACTTCTGGAAGAGGCTCTGTGTCCAGTCACCCAAAATGCTGTGAAGAGAGTCTGTGCCCCAAGAGATTGGGAGGGGCCTGACTGTCAGCCCTCTGCCTTTAGTTTGAGAATCCTGGCTCTTGATGTTCTGCAGGGGCATCTAGGATGGCTGCTGATGCAGGAGAAACTGTGCCAGTAACATGGGCATCCCCACTTCCTGCTCACGTTCCCACTACCCCAGTTCTGTTAACATATTAGACTTTCCTCTCTCTTTGTTACTCTCTCTTTCTTGTTTTTTTGAGACATGTTTTATCTAGCCTAGGCTGATCTTAAACTCTCGATGCAGTGGGACACCTCTTGGACCCCTGATCCTCCTGCCTCTGCACCTCCTAAAATGCTTGAGTTTGAAGGTGTGCACTGCCATGCTTAGCCTATAAAGCTTTTTACCTATCCAAGATACTTGAAACCCAGTAGACTACGTGATACTCAGTGGTCTTTTCGGCTCAGAAGGTGCCGCCACTGAAATGTTTTGGACAAGGCTATACATGTGTGTGTTTGTATGTGTGTGTGCATATTATTATATTATATTAAAAACATATGATCTGAAGGGACCTATTAAGGAACCCAGGGGACCAACAAAAGCAGGAAGAGGGGCAGATGGGGTGAATATGAGCAAATTACTATGATGTATGATAATGTTGCAATGAAACCCATTTTTTTTGAATCAACTTGAAAACTAATGATAAAAGGGTTGAAGGGTCAGCAGTTACGAGTGTTCGTTGCTTTTTCAGAGGACCTGAGTTGTTTCCCAGTACGCATGTTAGGTAGCTCACAACCACCTGTAACTCCAGGAGCACCTGCATACATGCATGTGTGTGCACGTGCGTGTGCGTGCACACACACACACACACACACACACAAACACACACACAGAGAATAACTCTGAAAGGAGTGTCAGAAGCCTCTTCTAGGAGTGGCTGAAGGCACTTGATTCTCTGCAGCCACCTGGGTGAAGATGGCCGCAGTGAGAAACTTTGTCCCCAGTGAGGTGCTGCCTTGTAAAATCCCAGTGACAAGTCTATTGTAACATTGCATGCATACACAGGCCCTGGTGCTACTGAGAGTAATTAGGGCTTCTGATAGCTGGTGGTGCCCTGTATAATGTTTATTGTCCCCGAGCACTGACCTTGCAGACAGCTGTTAATCCTCCAGAGATTTACAAAGTTTTCTCCAAACATAATTAGTCCACAGAGTACTTCTGAGTCTGAAATCCCAGACAGGCCCAGTCTGCGGGTCTGACTTGTCCAGAATACGTTTATTGATCCTAATGTTTGCTGGCTCTAGGCAGGGCTGTGGGGTCCTGGAGAATTACGATCAAGATCATTAGCAACAGTGCTCACCTAGCGTCTATCTAGGACACATACCTGGCTGTGGGCATTTCCCACGTTCTTGTTTAATCCCTAAAGGAACCCTTTGGGATGGGTGATGGGTAAAGGGGGATGGGCCATGGGTATATTGAGATATAATTTTCATGACATGTAATTCATGGGATAGACACTCCTTTTCCCGTTTGCAGACGAGAACCGTGGCACTGAGCCAGGCTAAGTAACTTTCCCCAGGGTCTCTCAGCCATTTCTAACAGCCTGAGAATTTGAACCCTGCTGTCTTGCTCTGAAGTCTGGACTCTCAAGCCATGACACCAAGATGACTATTACTATCAGACTGTCACAGTGGCTCCAAGGATTGTGAAATCCAATGAGGGAGAAATCTAAATAAACTATCTATAGCTACGTATGACTTTGAGGGGGAACATAAACAGCCTTGCTACATAGTAAGGCCCTGTCCCCGCCCCACCCCAAGAGAACGGTAATTGAATTTCTCAAGAGAGAAACTGTATTAGCCAGGTAGGAACTTTTTTTTTGTCTGTTTGTTTTGCTTATTTAGCTTTTGATACTTTTGGAGGCCTTTTCTGGGTATAAGTTTTCCCCCTTTTTATTACAGTGTGTGTGTGTGTGTGTGTGTGTGTGTGTGTGTATACGCGTGCACACGCATACACCCATGTCATGCATGTCGGGGACAGAGGACAACTTACTGTAATCAGTTCTCTTCTACCACATGAGTGTTCTGAGCCATCTCCCTGGCCTCTTTTTCTGGCCTTTGGAGCCTCTGGCTTTTACCAGGAGAGAGCAGGTGCTTATTTCTCTTCCTCCAGCAGTGGCATCTCCAGCTTTAGTCTGGCCATAGACAACCTCAGAATCCTCCACCTTCTCTATTCTGCATGTTAGGGGGGAAATAGCCCAGACAAGAGCCCCCATTGGCTTGGCAACCATCTTCCTGGGTTTCCCCACTCTTGGGGAATGTCTTCTAAGGAGAAAGCAACCCACGGAGATGGTGGGAGCGCCCACGGGGATGGTGGGAGCGGCCCTGAGAAGGTTGTTCCTGGACCTGCCTCCCTGTCTCAGCCCCAGGGCTGGCTAGGGTTTACTGCCTTCTTGATGGAGTGCGCTTATCGGCACACAGATCCCTGGGACAGATGGCTCTGCCTCAGTGGCAGCAGGTATTATCAGATTTAATGCTTGTTCCCTGCTGCCCAAATGCAATCAGCAAATTTCCGACATAGAAACAGAGTTGAGAGTAAACACAGCCCTAGCCTCTGGAACGCTCTAGCTCTCCAGCCCAAGGTTGCCTCCTGCATTTAATTCTCACTTGGGCATCAGAGCCCAGAAAATGTTAGAAGAGCTCTTTCCGTGCAGCTGTTTGTTCTTTCTCCTTCCACGCAGCTCGGTCCCAAGCAAGCATTGTTGGGGTCGTTAGGTGTGGGGACAAGGGGGAAGCTAGCACAAGGCTTCAGCCCATGTCCAGCCTGCTCTAGTCTGCAGAGTTGGCACCCGCTGTTGACGCTGTCAGCAGCTGTCTGTCCCTGCTTCCCTTCTAGGACACACAATTGTCAAGGAACAGACTGCCTTTGGCATCCAGAAGGATAAGCAGTTTTGATTTGCTCTTTAGACTGTAACCCACAGAACCCACTCGGAAGAACCTGGCCCCACTGCCATCTCTTCTCAGAGAAATCTGGGCTCTACCCAGGATCTAATTCTTTCCAGCCTCACTCTCTTGCCCAACCCCCTCTCCAATCTGTCACCTGCCAGGGATGCCACTGAGTTGGCGGGAGGGTGATGGGGTTGAATTCATAAGGAATGACTGGTATCTGAACCTGCCAGCACCATTCTGGGCTATCAGCTGAGCCTAAAAAAGAGCAGCCCGAGGTTGGATCCAAGGCCAGAGCTTTGACCCTTCTAGGCTATGGTGAGAAGAACATGCAGGCTGCTTATGTGTGTTTCCAAACAAATTCTATTTAAAAAAAAAAGTGATATCGTCTTTCTCTCTCTCCTCCTTCTGCTCTTCCACTTCTCATTCTCACCCCCTTTTCTGTCCCCCTCCCTCCTCCCTGGGTGACCACTCACCCTGGGTCTCTCACTCTTGGTGACATAATGATCGTTAATGTCTTGCTGTTTCTGTGGTGTGGGGATGTCAGTAGCCTCTTAATGACAATGTTCACATAGTGCCTGTAATGGCCGTTTTCCTGTCACCGACTCCTCAGCTTTGTGTCTCCTCCTCCAGGAAGTTCTGGATTCAAGCCACAGCACCATGAAAGCGCACACACATGTACACACACACCACTACACAATACATACATACAGACAGACACATACACACACTATACACACAGAAATGGACACAGACAGACACACTAACACCACACACTACATACACACAGAGACAAATAGATGGATCACACACACAGAGATAAATAGACGGATGCATACACACGACAGAGACAGACATACGCAGACTGATAGACATACAACACTACACACGCTCACATACACATACACACACACAGACAAACAGATGCACACACAAACATGCAGAGACAGACATACAGACAGGCATACACACACTGTGGGAAATGGTTCTTCAATGAAGAATGAAGACATGACCACATGCAGTCGGCAATCAGAGGCAGGAGGATCAGCACGCGTCCAGGGCCAGCCTGGGCAGTCACTGGCACTGAGTGTGGAGCTCACATTGCTTGTTCTCTGAGTGCCGTTTGCACACAGTCATGGGACTCTCTGCAGTAGAAACCCTCACCCACTGTTGTGCAGATGAGGAAATTGAGGCTCAGAGAGGTTGAAGGACTTCTTTAAAGACACCACGGCTGAGAGCCGATGCGTCAGGTTTTAAACTCAGGGACAGCTGGTGGATGTGTACGTGTGACAGACGAGTGTGGGCAGATGGGCGGGAGTGCTGCCCTGGGGATCTGAGATAGTCTTATAGCTTTTACTCAGGCCCTCTTAGATGACCACCTTTTAACCCCGCTGAAACAGGAAGAGCCCAGGGACCCTCTAAGCTCCAGGGGACAAGGACATGGCCTTCGAAATCTTGCTCTGTGAGGCAGTGGCAGGCCCATCCTCCCAGGAGTCCTGCTTTCACATTTCAGCTCAGGAATCAGTCCTCTGCATCCAGAGGCCTCCACTGCAGGCCTCCGCTGTTGGATGAAAACAGGGAGCATGGGAAAACCTAGGTACTGATTCATTTAAAAGAATATTTTAGGCCCAGAGAGATGGCTCCATGAGTAATGGCACTTGCTGCCGAACCCAGCAGCCTAAATTTAATCTCTGGAGCACACATGATTGAAGGTAAGAACTGACTTCCCAAGTTGCCTTCTGAGCCTACACGTATGTTATGTCACGCATGCATCTACGCACCTGGGTGTGCACAGAATAAATACATTTCAATGTAGCTAATTTCTTTTTTAAAAAAATTATTAACATCAGCTTGCCAAAAACAAACAAACAAACACCTTCCTCAAGAGTTTGTGGAAACATAAGCCTAGGTCGTAAGCCCTTGTCTTCCATCAGTTATGGTCCAGGTCTCTTCTCTCCTGCCACAGGCCTTTCACAGGCCTCCCAGAACCCAGAATGTCCTCTTTTCTGCAAGAGTTCACCAGGGTCTCTTAAGCTTCTTGCTTGGCCTGATACCCGTTTATTCCTTTTCTCCATTTTTTGAGACTAGGCTTCATGTGCACAGCCATTGGTTGCCTTAGTAACAATGATACTGAAAGCATGCTTGGTTTTCAAATAATGGTTTCTGTTCTCCAGAGCTGAGAGGATGCTGGGATAGGAAGACTTAAGTAGGACTGGGTTTGACAGTAAACTGTAAACAGCTCATTGTGCCTGTGCCTTTTGACCTGGAGCCAGCCAGATGGGCATATTTCCATCTGCCACAAGCTGCAAGTCTGTTTGTGATAATAAACTGTTGGAGTGTGACTCCAGGGCACACGGCCAGATGAGATCTGGACAGAGGGTCTGAGGTAGTGTTCTAGCACAGGTCCATATTCACATGATGGCTCTAATGAGGACATAGCCTGTGTTAGCCACGTCACCACCATGAAACTCTGCTTCCTCTTGTGTAAAGCAGGGCCCCACGTGGTGCCCTGCTCCCTGAGTAGCAGAAGAACGAGCACTGTGCTTTCTGATGTCTTGTCTCTCGCGCACCTACCTCCCCAACACTCTAGTCCAGCCCACCCTCCTGCCTTCCACCCTTCCCTTTGGTGGTTTCTCCAGTGACATGGTGACTCAGAAGCTCAGGACCTCAGCAGGGCCGTCCTTAGAGTGCGTCTCATTGGTCTCCTGGGCCGGCACTTGTCCTGTGGCGCTGGGGAGAAGTGGCTGTGGGCAGGACCAGGCAGTTCCATGGGTTACGAAGGCTGGCAGAAAAATCACCACAGACGCTCTCCACAGTAAGGTCTCCCACCATCCTGGCCCCTAAGCCAAGATTCAGGAACTTCTGGTTCTCAGAAGTGTCCCCTAGAGAGCTCTGCTCTTGTTGGCCTGATCACTGCCAAGGCCATGATCTTGAGTTTCTCCTCGTTTTGTTCCCATCTCTCTCTATGCTGGAGGACCTCCCACATCCTTCCAGATGTCCGCAGTCGGGGCACAGTGTCAGAAAGGTGAGAGTGTTGTCTTCATGGGAAGCTTGACGTGGCTGTGCTGGAGGGTGATGGCTCACGAAGTTCAAAGTTTTCCTGGGAGCCAGCGGGTCTGGAAACAGGCAATGCTGGTACTTCCTGGAATCTTTAGCACAAAGGCAGAATGTTTTTCATGATTATTATCTGGGGCCTTGCTGGAGTTCAGAGAGGGTGACTTAGACTTAAAAGGAGGTCCTGGGAGTTGAAGGGCCAGGGCTCCCGTGCGTTCTTCTCAGCTGCTGTCAGTGTTTTGTTCCCATCTTTCCCCGGGGAACAGTCAGCACCAAGTCCCTTCCCCATTCCCCTCCCCACACACCCCGACTCAGAAGTAACTGCCCAGCAGATGGTTGATTCCCGTTCTGAGGCAGAGAATGCACTGTGCCGTTTGCTGTAGCTGCTCTGTCTGGGCTCCTCTGTGATCTGTTCTCTTCATTCTTGTTCCTCCCAGAGAGCACTCCAGGGCATGGAGGGCGAGATGCTGAGAGTCATGTACGGTTGAGGTCAGAACTGAACCCCATTCTGTTCCCCCAGGTGGGAAGATGACAGAGTCTTTGCTGCAGAAGATTTGGTTGGATTTGTCAGTCTAGCAGTGTGCACAGTGCATGCACGCATGTGGGGCCAGAGGCCAATGTCGTATGTCTTCCCCAATCACTTTCTACTTTATTTATTTTTTTATTTATTTTGGTTTTTCGAGACAGGGTTTCTCTGTGGTTTTGGAGCCTGTCCTGGAACTAGCTCTTGTAGACCAGGCTGGTCTCGAACTCACAGAGATCCGCCTGCCTCTGCCTCCCGAGTGCTGGGATTAAAGGCGTGTGCCACCACCGCCCGGCTTCTGCTTTATTTTTGAAATCCTAAAGTGTTTTATTTGTTGTGTGTGTGTGTGTGTGTGTGTGTGTGTGTGTGTATTTCTGTGTGTGTAGGTGAGTGTGACAAAGTACACATGTGCAGGTCCAGGACAACTTTTTGAAGTTGGTTTTGCTCTTCTGCCGTTATGTGGGCCAAACTCAGGCCTCCAGGCTTGCACAGCAAGCACCTTTATCCAACGCACCATCTGACCAAATCTGTCTTATTTTTTGAGAGCGGAACTCACACTGAAAGCAGAGCTCACTGATTCAGTGACTGGCTGGCCAGCTAGTCCCCGGGAATCTTTCTGCCTGTCTCTCCAGTGCTGGGGTTACACACTGCTGCATGCAGCTTTTTCATGTAGGTGCCAAGGACTGAACTCCAGTCCTTAGGTAGGCTTGCAAAGCAAGTACTTTCCCAACTGAGCCAATCTCCCGGCTCCTCACTGAGCTCTTCATTACAAAGAATTGCACAGGCTTTGCAAACACAGAGTTTCCCACAGTAATCCAACCATACCGGTAGCATAACCTATACTGATGGGGTTGCTTTTCCAGCAGCAACTGCCACCGCTGGCTTTCTCTCTCCACAGACACAGTTTCTCGGGGTTTACTTTGTCTCATCCCAAGAGTTCCTTGGCAATGCCTATGTCCTGGCTGTGCTTCTGTTCCTTGCCCTCCTACTGCAAAGGACATTCCTGCAAGCCTCGTACTATGTCGCCATTGAAACTGGGATCAACCTGAGAGGAGCGATTCAGGTACTAACGTCATAGCCTTCTTTACTTTCGCGGCTTTGATCAGTCTTCAAGGTCAGAATAATTTGATGCTTTTCCCATGTTTAGAACTAACCATTGGCTGTGGAGCGGAAAGTACCTTGGGGCTGGGATGGGGACTTGGAAGCAGTGGTGGCTCCGGTTCGGCCATGAACTAGACTGATACAAGATGCCAGCTGCTTAGTTCTTGGCTCTTCCCAGTCCTTAAAAGTGGGGGCATCACCAGTCAATGGTGACATCCTCTCCTGCTGGGTAGACTGTGGCCTCAGACTCCGTCTCTAACTCTGGAGGTCTAGGGGATAGCATGCTTGGATGCAGATATGCAAACATATCATAACATATCAACAAAACATCTAAGGTCCATTTGACCTCTCCGACGCAGGGTTCACAAAGAGAAATTGGTGACGTGTAGGTCTAAGCTCTTGGTCCTACCTTTTAGAATCGATTGACAGGATGGTCAAAGCCAGAAAGGACTCAGCACCATGGAGGACAATACTGATGAGAGCCATCCCAAGACTCAGGACTTCCATTAGGACTTGAGCTAGGTCCTTGGATGGAGAATACTGGGTGGGAACAGGTCGCATGAGATAAAAGCTTGTCAGTGTTCCGCACCAGTCCAGGGCAGTGCAGTAGCTATACACTCATTTGAGACCACTTGTCTCTGTCTTGAAATTCTCCTCGTGCAAAGAAGAGAGAGAGGCCAAGTAGCCACTTCTACAATCCCTGATGATTTTCACAGAGCTGCACGAAATCCCAAACTTCCTCATCCATCAAAGCTATGCTATAGAGAGATTAGATGTTGGAGTCATTTCCGGGAACATGGACTGATCCCGTGAGGGTCATTCAGAAGCACCTGAAAGGGGCTGAACAGAGAAGGAAAGCCCACTTAAACTGGGGCAGTACAGGCTGCAGTTGATAGTCGCATTGATGGTGCGGATGTGCAGATGATGCCGTCCAGCTCCAGCGGCTTTCCAGGAGGGAACAGTATGTGCTCAAGAGTACCAGCAGGCGGGAAAGGTGGGGACACCCATGACACCCCAAGACCCTCTCAGGGTCATTGGGGCTCAGAGCTAAGAAGCACCAAACTCGCTCAATTCTGGTCCCCAGCCTTGGCTCCAGTCCTCCAGTGACAGGCCAGCTTGTGCCACCACAACCAATTTTATGGTTGGATAGCCTTGTCATCAGATCTGTTTTCTGTTTGTGTGCCGTAAATCACAGCAGCCCAGTGTTTTCCAATTATGCTGAAAGAGCCCCCAAATCTGATTTTAATATATCAGCCTGTAATTGTTTTTTTTTATCTAGCTGAATCTTTCACATTAATAAGAGAATTATTTATGTGCCACAAAGAGGAAATGATAACATTCATTATGGAAGCAGAGAAGAAATAAAAGACCTCTTTCCTTTAATAGATTTCCAGAAAGTTACCTACAGAAAATGTGTCCTCATATATGAGAACCTGTGTGTAAGTTACCAAGCAAAATTCCTAAGTTATACACACACGCACATACACACAGGAATACACACACACGCACATACACACAGTCATACACACACACGTGTGTGTGTATGTGTGTGTGTGTGCCAACGTGTACAGTTGGTTTTGAGTTCGATTCTTAATAATGCTGTAGTCACTGGTTAGCCTTTGAAGTTTAATTGCATACAGCCAGAAAGTACATGGAAAGTACGTGAATCTGTCCAAAAATATCACCGTCATTATTTCCGGCCTTCCCCTGCTGTATCGGAGAGACTCGTGCTTTCAGAAAACCCGGCCCACAAACAAAGGCAAGCTAAGCTTAGCACAAAGATGATTTAAGGCTTTGCCGCAGAAGTGGTGTGATTGTGCCCAAGAGCAGGCGCCCTGTGGACATTTAAGATAGGGCAGGATTCTTCCTTTTTCCAGAGCATGTGGCCTGAAAACCCGATCTTTCTGGAAGGTGCTGACAGCGAGCACATAAAGCTTTCAGATCTGAGCCCTGGAGGCAACCATTACTCTCCATACTGCCCTGCGGCTGACTGACCCAGGTCTGCTGAGGCTGACCCCTTGCTTTGTTCCATGGTTCTCTGACAGCATGACCTGGCCTGGGGGTGAGGTGACCCCACTAAAATGGGCTGCTCCTCGAGCATCATTTTTACGTCTCTGAAATGTGTTCTGTGCTGGTCTCCAGTAAATCAAGAACATAAATAGATATGAGGACCTGCTTTTGAGATTTAGGAGCTAATTATGTCTTGTCCCTCAAGGGAGAGGTCACACTTGCTGGAGAGTAGCTACTTTGGCTTGGATTCCTGCCTCTCGACTTGCTTGATCTATGGTATCAGTCATTGCACAGTTATGGCGTGGGGGCTCTGTAGGAATGTTGGAGAAGCCGCTGGCCTTCCCAGATCTGGAGTGGTGACAGATGGCGGTGACAAACATGAAGCCCTCTGCTCTCTTTTCTAGACCAAGATTTACAATAAAATCATGCAGCTGTCCACCTCCAACCTGTCCATGGGGGAAATGACTGCCGGGCAGATCTGCAACCTGGTGGCCATTGACACAAACCAACTCATGTGGTTTTTCTTCTTATGTCCAAACCTCTGGGCTATGCCAGTACAGGTATCAGAATGTGCTGGGAAACTCTTGTGTTGTGGAGGTAGGTATTGGGGAGGGGGAGGAGGGAGGACACAAAACCAGAAGCTATTTATGTCCATTCTGTATTTGTCCGTCTATCTCCCGGGGTCTATCCATGTGGTAAGCTACTGGTGTCCCCCAGTGTCCCATGCACTACAGGCCGTCGGGACATGTCTCAGTGATCATAGAAGGTAGTATCATTAGGACAGTGAAAGTGTAGCCAGCTTTAAACGACCCGTAGGACAGTTATACAAGGAAAGGTTTTATAAGTACTGAAAGCCATATTGTAGGGTTTCCGGTGTAGCTCGGTTGGTAGCACGATTGCTTAGGTGTGTGAGTGCCTGGATTCAGCCACCGCCCCACATATACCAGGGATGGTGGAGGAGGCTGGCGGATCAGAACCTCTGTCATCCTCAGCTACAGAGCGTGCGCAAGGCCGTTCTATTGAAGTTATTTGAAATGGAGTTTTGCTTTATTTCCCAGACTAGCCCCAAGGTACTAAGTTCATGTCGTTTCCTGACTCAGTCTCCTGAGTACCTAAGCATACTGGCCCACAACTGATTTTCATTTTCAGTTCATCAGAGACTGTGCCATCATGCTTACAAAACTGACCAGCACACGAGAAATGAGGGCTGGGATGTAACTCAGTGGTAGGGTTTTTGTGTATCATGCGTAAGCCCTGGGTTAGTTCCTGGCCACCACTTCCACCCTGACGTACAAATGATACTATCTTAACCTCGTGGCAAGAAAAGCCCCCCTGTTTGGGGTTCTGGGCCTGGCCTGGTGACCCAGTGCATCTGGGCTTTTTAGGATACTGAAAATGGCATTCTGGTAGGCAGTGCTAGTGTATGCTTGAGGTCCCAGCACTTGGAAGACTGAGGCAGGAGGATTGCCTCAAGTTTTAGGCCAGCTGAGCTATAGAGTGAGATCCTGGAGTTAGTGACCTGGAGGCCCCTACAAAGAATCCTGGGTACCCTGGAAGGTTTCTGGGAGTCTGTGCAACCCTGACGGCTGAAGGATATCTTGACTGCTTCCATGCAAACACAGCTCATGTAAGAATGAAGGGTTGTGTCAGGCAGAATCCCAGGGAAGTAGGCAGTGGAACTATCCAGTAGGAGGTTCATCTCTTATCATGACCCTCTACCCACTGCTTTTAATATCAGATACGAGGAGGAGGGCAGTGATGGGGTCATTTCACAGCCTCTGTTACCTGCTAATGAAGAGGACTTTCTGTGATTAATAGAAGGAGTAGCTCCTCGGCCTACTCCGTCCTAGAACTGAAGCAGGGAGCCTCTTGCCAGATTGGCGCAGGGCTGACAGACTGCAGGACCAAGCCAGGCGGACTTTCTTTTCTCTCTTATTTCAACTAAGAGGACACCAGATTTCATTACAGATGGTTGTGAGCCACAATGTATGTGGTTACTGGGAATTGAACTCAGGACCTCTGGATAAACAGTCGGGGCTCTTAACTTCTGAGCCATCTCTCCAGCCCTGAGTTGGTAGTTGTTGGGATCTAGTACATCTGTCCTTCTATAGTAAGCCATGCAGTTAAAGGTGCTTGTCTGACTACAGCCTGGAAAACGGGTATCCGGGAACTTTGGGGGGAGTAGCAAAGATGATTTACATTTTCATGAATAGTCATGCCATATGTAGGCAGTCATTTACATAGAGCTAGAAACAGAGTGAGCTCTCATTTCAAAGAAAGCCGGTCAGGTTTAATAAAAATTGAGAGACACCAGGCTTAGGTGTGGGGTTTATACCTGTAATCCCAGCTTCCGAGGGACTGCACAGGACACTCTCAAGTCCCAGGTAAGCCTAGGCTATGCCACAAGACCCTCAGAACAAAAGACACTAATCCCAGCTACTTGGGAGACTGTGTTAAGGGGATTATGGGTGGAAGGCTAACCCGATTAAAGAGCAATTTAGTGCCGCCTAATGCCTATACAGGTAACTTAGTGAGACCTTGTCTCAAAAAAAAATTTTTTTTCAAATGGGTCAGGTGGAACATGGGTCAACAGAAGAACATGTCTGGATGGTATTGGTTAGTGATAGAACACTTGCCTAGCATGTGAGAAGCCCTGAGTTCAGTCCCCGGTAGCAAAATAAGGGTTGGTGGTGGGTGGCAATACCCGGTCCTGCACCCTACTCCATCCCCAAGGTCGATGGAATGCTTGCCTAGATACTGTAATCCTGATACCCAGGTAGGTGGAGGCAGGAGGATCAAATGGCAGGAGGCCGTCTCCAGCTACACTGCCAAGCCAGCAGGACCACGGATGCACGGCACATTCTCAGTTTCCGTGCAGTGCTGCAGTTCTGCCTGGCTTGGATACCGCAATTCTGTCCTTCACTCATGGGTAGCTTACTTTGAGTGAACTATACGTCCCAGCAAATGGGATAAATGGTGCCGACCCAATTCTCAGACCCTCCTCGGGAAAGCAGACTTAGTGAGGAAATCAGTCCTTCAGGTAACTTTTGGGTAAATGACCCTGGTTACCAGCTCAGAGCCTCAACTGTGTGTGTACCCAGTATATTGCCTTCCCATACCTGGTCCTGCACCCTGCTCCATCCCCAAGGTGTTTGAAAACTGGGGCACTGAGGCATGCCACACTCGAAGCGGATGGTGGGGATGGTGCCATTGCCTGCTGGCACGGTAGCCCTGGCACAGAGTTCACCCCCCCCCACCTTCTCCAGATCATAGTGGGTGTGATCCTTCTCTACTACATCCTCGGTGTCAGTGCCTTGATTGGAGCAGCTGTCATCATTCTCCTGGCTCCTGTCCAGTACTTTGTGGCCACCAAACTCTCCCAGGCACAACGGAGCACCTTGGTGAGTGCCCCAGGATACACATGTCCCATCTCTGCCTTACCCCGTGCCTACCTCCCTGGATATCTTAGTAGATATCCTCCCCACACTCACAGTCCAAGCCTCAGTTTCTATGAACTGCTCGTAACAGGCTGGCCAGGAACGTGCTTGTAGGACAGGAGCTGGACAGATGGGAGGACATGGGTTTGGTACCTTCTCCCTGGCTGAGCTAGGGACACAGGCATCCCTCTAACACACCACCACCACTCCTGCCCCAGGAATATTCCAATGAGAGGCTGAAGCAGACCAATGAGATGCTCCGGGGCATCAAGCTTCTCAAGCTGTATGCATGGGAGAACATCTTCTGCTCAAGGGTGGAGATGACTCGCAAGAAGGAGATGACCAGCCTCAGGGCCTTCGCTGTCTACACCTCCATCTCCAGTGAGTGCACCTGCCTGCAAGCCTAGGGCATCAGGCCTGGGTGACGGGGGTTGGGGTGGGGGGTTACAGAATCCAGAGGCTGCTTGGCTGACTGTGGTGGCTAAACTCCCAGAAATCAGTGTTCTTTAAAAAATATTCCTGGTGCATGCCTTTAATCCCAGAACTCAGGAGGCAGAGGCAGACAGATAGCTGTAATTTCAAGGCCAGCCTGGTCTATAGAGCGATTTCCAGGATGGTTGAGGATGTCCACAGAGAAAACCTATCAGAAAAAAAATCCCAAAATTCTTTTATACTGTTTCTACTCACGTCTGCGTATGTGTGGGTCTGTGCACATGAGTGCAGGTGCCACTGGAAACCAGAGGTGTGGATCTCCCTGGATTTGGAGTTACAGGCAGTTGTGACTTACCTGCTGTGGCTGGTAGGCACCAAACTGGGGTCTTTTTTGAGAACAGTACATGCTCTTAACCATTAAGCCCTCTTGCCAGCCCAGAAATCAGTGTTTAATTCACATGTGCAAATGTGTGAGGGTCTGTACTAGCTCTAAGACACACCAGTGAGAAAGGACCATGAGGTCGCTCTTCATGGAGCTGGCACAGTCTTGACAGGCAGCAGAGAGCAAACAAATAGCAAGAGTTTCTGTTGTCTTCACCAGCGCAGCAGCTGCATCTGAAGCTACTGCTGACCCAACCGGCAGCTGTGGCTTTGCAGTTATTGCCCACTTCTCGGGCAGCAGCCTGGCAGGACTCTGACATCCTGCTGCATCTGCCTCCCGCTACTGTCACCAAATACAGTTTGTAACTAAATCTTGGTTGTTGCTTTTACCAATAAAGACTCAGGAGTCAGAGGCTGGGGTGAAAACCTCCTAGCTCAGAGAGATTGTGGAGCAACTACTGACCTTCCCCCTTCAAAGACATCTCAGAAAGAGAGCATCCGTCTGCTCCGCCAAACCAAAAAAAGACTGCCACACAAAGTCCCTCTCTGCTACTTCCTGTGCATCCTCTGTCTGTCCTCCAGACTCCCTCTGACTCTATGATTACTTGGCTCGGCCTCCTGACCCAAGGTTGATTTTATTTAATTAATGCAAACACAAACTCTCGATTCAGAGTGTGATCAGAATATTCCGAAGCAGATTTCCAATTCTTACGAATGTGAAATTTTTTCAGAGTCAGAAGTAGCTGTCACCGCCCCCAAGGAAGCCATCGTCTCCTGGGAGTATGCAGAGGAAAGGGCTAGCTATCTGTACAGAGCAGAAGCCCAGGCTAGCCTTTCCCTCTGCACAAAACATTCTGTGTTTAGAGAGATACACATATTAAAAACACTTTTCAGAATAGAGTGGAAAAAACATGTCAAACTCTAAGCTAACTAATAACAAAGAAGTTAAAAATCCACAGGCGAAACTTCACCATCAGAGAGAATCAGCAGCTTCAATAGTCCCCATAGACAGGGCTATGTAGACTGCTCAGTGGTGAACTGCCTGCTGTGCCAATGTGAGGACCTGAGTTTGAATGACAAGCATACAGTCTGTAATCCCAGTGCCCTCATGTTGAGCTGGAAGTTTGCAGCCAGAGAATCCCTGAGCTCAGGAGCCTGATAGATTGCCATACGCCGAGTAAAGCAAGCGACCCTATCAGAGACAAGTGGAAGTTGAGAATGGACATTGGAGATTGTCCTGTGGCCTCTACACATGTACCATGGCATGTGTATTCCTGTACTCACGTACACACACACACATACACATACACACACACACCATACACAAATACAAAACAACAAAATACATTAAGAGAGCCAGGTATCGTGACCCACACCTGTAATCTCAGAACTTGGGAGGTAGAGATAGGAAGATCATGATTTCAAAGTTGTCCTCAGCTACACAGTGTATTTAAGGCCAGCCTGGGCTACTTGAAACCTTGTCTCAAAACAAAACAACACCAGATAGACAGACAGACAGAAGAATTCTTCTTTCAATGCCTTGAAATAATAAATTATCCAAATGATAATGAGGTTAACATGTTTTATATGACTAAAGAGTTTTTTTTTTTAAGATGCAAAGGCAACAGAACTATATAGGAGATTATTGGGGAAGAAAACCTAAAAGAACATTCTAGAAGATAAAATTTTAGTTACTGAAGTTGACTCCATGTACAGTCTCCTGGCCAGAAGGAGGGCTCATGGAGGTCAGATGATCATGGGGCACTGGTCCAAGTTTGATTCAGAGGGGATGCTAATTCGTTCTTCGTGAACCTACCATAGTGGTTGCTTTCACAGTTTGTTATTGGGATATAGACATGTAACCTCTGTCAGACTCACTCTGCTTCCCTGACCTGTCCACGTTAACAACCAATAAGAAGGGCTCCTCTCCAGAGAGAAAAAGGAAGCAAGCAAGGAAGGAAGCAAATCAATTCAGTGAACAGGTTAATCAAATTGCTATAGATGAAGAGAGATTAGTGATTTAGAAGCTCTGTGGAGTGGTGAGTTGGGGCAGTAATGGGGGACATGGTGGGAATATCACTTAGACTCTTAGAGCAGGTCCGTGGTCCTGGCATTTGTGCTGCCTAAAGTGAGGCTTTGATGGGGCCAGGTAGCCACCATCAAACAAGGACTGCTTAGCCCTGAGCATCCCAGAGAGTCAGTACTCCCCACCCCCTACCAGGTCTAGCTATAGAGTTTGGTCCAGGTAGCAGTGGCTTGAATGACATATATGTCTACATATATGTCTACCATGAATGACATATATGTCTACATAGGGAGGCTTAAGACCTGGTTGTCTCAAAATAGAGCCATGGGCATGGTCAGGTTCCTGGTCTTCTTCCCTCATCTCCCTCCTCTGACCTGATTCTCAGAGCAGGTACTAGGCACTCCAGGAGATGGAGACATTAGAACAGACCATGAAGAGAAGCAAGTGTCCCAGACCCGGGCCCACTTCCACCTTGTCTCTGTTGGCTACCTGCCTTCCCAGCATGGGCTGGTTTATTACCATAGCTCTACACCCTGAGTACAGCCTGGTGAGTGAGAAGGAAACTGGTACTGAGGAATGAGATTGGTGTGGGAGCTTTTCCCCATAGCTAGGAGACACCTTTTCCCAGGGATACTGGCAGCTCTGCCTTAACTGTCACCATGCATGCATGAGTTATCACATAGTAGCCCATATACAAGCATAATTAGAACAATAACAACGCTGCTTCCTCACGTCCCTTAGGGACCAGTTTGTGTCGCTTTGCTTTTGCTTGTCCCTTTAGGCCTCGTAGATAGGTACAGGTCTCTGTGCAGGCTCCTGCTTGGCTCCAGACGCCCTTGCTACTTCTCGTCCTTTCCCCAAATCCTGCTGACCTTGAGTCCCAAAGCCAAGGCTTATCTTGCAAGATCCGGGTGCAGCAAACAGCAGCTGTCAGGGCCGCTAGGCTTTCCATCTCTCTAGGCATTTTATCTGTAAATTTTGATTAACGTAAAATAGTTGTACATATTTATGAGAGACAGTGAAGGCTTCGATGTATGTTCAGAATGTTCATACATCAAGCCAGTTCTTAATGTACCCACCTCATTATCACTGCTCCTGTTAAACTCTTTGGAGATAGTCTCCAGGCATTCAGAAATATATAAGAAGTCATTGTGAGCTATGGTCCCTGGGCTGTGCACAAGAATGTTAGAAAAGAAAAGTAGGTAGGACTTAAGACGGCTAGGGCAGGTTCTCTCTCACGTGGAGGCTCGGGTGTAAAACATTAGTGAGGAACTTGCCACACAAGCATGGGGACCCGAGTTTGAGCCACAACACTCACATGGAAAATAGCAAGTGTGGGCCTTGCTTGTAAGTCCAGTGCTGGGAAGGAAGGCCCGAAATTCCCCGGGGCAACTGGCCAGCCAGTTGGGCCTCATCAGCAAGCCCAGGTCCCATGGAGAGATCTAAACAGTGGATGCCTCCGGAGGCATGACACTTGAGGCTGGCCTCTGGCCTGCACACACACAGTCTGTCTCAGTATAGGACAGTGGCTAGAAATGGAGAGGCGGCTACATAAGGGTATGAAGCTTAGCTGTCTGAGTGCAGTGACTGGGAATGGAGAGGCGGCTCCATGAGGGTATAAAGCAATGCTGTCTGAGGCTTAACTGTAGCTCCCTGTCCATCAGCAGAACGCCAAAAGCCCAGTACTGTTTGCTTGGCGTGCCTGTCCTTGCTGGGGTGTCTCTTCTGAGAGGGAGAGTCTGGTGGGGACCCCTCCTAGCTGCAGGTACATGCTTCGTGCTTCAGATGGGATCTTGCTGTCACCTTCCAGGACTCCCTGCTTCTGTTTCCAGGGACCAAGTCACAGGTCGTTAGGTTGAGCTAATGGGAATCTCGTATTTTCGCCCTTGGCGCCAGCCATGGGTTCCTGGCAACGTGAAAGCTTCCTGGTGTTGTGTTCCCATGGGGCCCAGCCTGGGTGTGCTGGATGTACACACAGTTTGGTCGTATACACACCCTGCGGGTAGGCTTTGGGGCAGACGTGATTCCTCCTGACATTTTGTGATGGTTTTATAGACGGGGTCACCAAGAGTTCTGGTGTCTTGGACAGCCAGTGGGGGAGGGGCTAAAAGAGGCCTGGGAACTTCTACCTCCCCAGCGTCTCAGAGGAGTGACGAGGAGACCTTTGTCCTGCCAGCCAGCCAACCAAAGTGCCACCACCTCTCTGCTGAAACCCTGAGTGAGGAAGGTGTGGGAGCGGCTCACACAGTATTAGGGGACACGGACTGTGACTGTCATCGGTGGCCCTGCATGTGTCAGGACCACAGGGTCAGTTCCAGATGTCCGTCTTCTGTGTTACTCACCTGGCCTGTGCCTGTGTTTCTTTCAAGCACTTTTTGACTGACTGAGAACTGTCTCCTATGTGCCAGGCCCTGTGTTTGGCACTGGTGAGAAGGCACACGAGTCATAGCCAGATGTCTGTAGTCTCCTGGGGAGGCCACCGTGCAGCAGTGCAATGATTGGTAAGAAGAGAGGGGGACACTCTGAACGCCCACAAAAGTTACGAATTGTGCTCAACCTCGTCTTAGAGGTGGTGAGTGTCGGAGAACACCCGTTGGGGGGAAGCCCGTAGTGGTTCCCAGGATAAGCTTGTGTTGCCTGGTTGAGGCAGGAGCATCCAGGCACAAAGGCCTCAAGGTGGGAAAGATGCTCGTGGATTCCACCTCAGCCTTCCTTTAGTAGAACCAGACGAACTCACAGAACATGTGTCACGTGTCAGGACACGAGGCTGGCTCCTGGGGCAGGGAGTCGTGGAAGGAGCTCAGGAAGACTGAAGATGTGATTGCCATCTCTGTCAGAGCTCTGTGCTCAGGGGTCTGGACCCCAGACAAGCAATGCAACAGTCTCAGTTGGGTCAGCTCAACCCTGTGGAGGGCTGGGGACACTCCACAGGCTGCCTGTCTTAACTATCTTGTCTCTCTGCGGCCTTCTCGATGGAAGCCCTGGGTCATTTGTTTTGCTTTTGTTTATGTCTTTGTCTTTTTAAGACCATTTCTAACAACTGACCTGGAACTTGCAATGTGGCTGAGAATGTTCATGAGCCCTGATCCTCTTGCTTCCACCTTCGGTGCTGGGGTTCCACATGTGCGCATCACACCCATCTCCTGGTCCTCTTCTCTCTCCAACCCCTCTCCTTCGTTACCTGTCCTTCCTTCTGCCAATCAGTGTGGCCGCTGAGGGTCATTTATATGCATCCTTTCAGGTTGAGCAGCGAGGTTGACTGAGGAGGAGCCAGGAGAGCAGAAATCAGTCCTGCTGGGCCTCCTGCTCTGCCTTCCTCTCCACTCTGCTGACTCTGCTCACATCAGAGTAAATGGAAAATAGCTCTCATCCACTTCAAAATACATTTTCCTTCCTCCCAGCACAGCTTGCAGCTAGGACGGAGCTGAGTGCCCATCCTCTGTCCTCCCTCCACAGGAGGCAAAGCTGGAGTTAATCAGGGCACAAATGGCCGCTGTGCCTCCCTGGCATGTGACTCTTAAAATATTTATGGCAACGTAGAAAATGAAAAGCTTCTGGTATACAGTGCCAGGCTGGTGCCCACAAGGCTAAGAAGCATTGCTTGGACATAGCCAGGGAAGCCAAGGACTGGGTCTGCTCTGGTTTGGGTGGGTTTGTTATCTTCTTTGCAGTGGGAGTGGGGAAAGCTAGCACAGAGTTTGGCTTAGGACAAAGATTGCTAAACAATAATTATTGAATTGAGTGAGGGATCTTTGTAAAATACTCACATCTATGTACCATTGCAGATGGGCTTCACCTTTATAGTGGCTTTTTAGGACTGGGTACATGAAATTAATCTCATGCTAACTACTTAGGTGTAGTGAAACACACCTGCAATTCTAGTGCTTGGAAGGTGGAGATGGGAAGTTCCATAAAGTCACAAACCACACATACACACATACTCAAACACGCATACATACACACACTCTTTCACACACATACACACGCACACATACTCAAACACGTATGCATACACACAAACACATAAATACATTCACACAGTGTACTCACACACACTTAAACACACAATACACTCAGTGCATACACACACACACACACACACAGAGAGAGAGAGAGAGAGAGAGGGAGAGAGAGTTCTAGTTTGCTTTTTGCTCCCTTAATAAACATCATGATGTTGGGGTCCGATGCCCCAACATAAACTATTTTTCCCTTCCTGGACCGGCGTGGAGGCACGAGAATAATTATTATTCCACAGCCTGTTCACCCCTTCTCCCTGACCCACCGTTATCTGCCATACTCAGAGAGGTGCAGGGCCATAGTCCCAAGCCCCCAGTCTGCAGCAGTGACATCCCAAAGGTGGCCACATCCCCCCATGGTGATGGGGTGTTCTTCTGAGGGACATTTGAAACTCAGCAGCCGATGATCTCACTCCCCTAGCTCCCACACCACACAAAACCTGGGACCTCTAGCAGCAGACATCCTTCCAGGGGAGGGTGAGCAAGCCAGAAAATCACATTCTCATCCTTCTGCCTCTCCTGCAACAGCCAGCACAGTGCAGAAATTAATTCTGTCACAAGCAGGCTCCACATTGCTGCATCAGCTCTGAAATGTTCATTTTTAATTTATTTATAGCTTGTCTCATTCCTCAAAGGAGTTCAGGCATCTCTAAAAATAAAGACAATAAAACAGAAAAATATACGTATTTTAAAAATCATGGCCACGGGAAACATGCATTAGAATAAAATATCAATTATCACACACTTTCTGCCTGCCAAGTGTCCCCCAGAGGTGTACACCATCACTTACTAAAGTGGCCCCTCCTGCCGGAGGTTTCCAGCCTGCCCCATTCTGGGTAGCTTGTTGCCACAGCTGGAGCTGTGTTCACAGTGATGGCGCTGGGGCTGGCATCATCTTGCAGATAGCCATCCTTTCTCTTGAGTGATTATTCAGGATAAATGCCCAGGAGCTGGATTATACGATCAGAAGGTAGGGATTTCTCGGTCGCTCTAGCCACATGGAGCTAGATTGCTTGCTTTGCAGGCTGTTATTAACCCCCAATCCAGATCCCGGCCTGCCCTGATGCCGCGAGGAGAGCCCAGCATCAGACAGAGGTCTCTTGGATTAGGGCAGTGGCTGGAAGGTGCTTCTTTCACTAAGTCTTCCACATTTGTCTTTTATCTTGAGAGTGGCAGGATTGGGGCTACTCCAGGCTTGCAGCTATGTGACTGGTGACAGTCACGGGTCCAGGACTAGCCGGTGTGTGTTTTCCTCTTTTGCCAATTTCTCCCCAGCGGCTGCTGATTATGCTATAGCTTATCCCAGACCCTCATATCACGGATATAACCAGTAATGTTTCTACAACCCCAGAAAACCCCATAAAGCAGGTGGCAGCGTTGTGTGGGTACCTCTGGAGAGCAATCCTGCCTTTGTCAGGAAGGGCAGTTGAAACATGGCCGTCATTAGTACTGGTAATGAAGAAATGCCTTTGAGTCTCACAGGAAGGTTAGCACTGCCCAGGGTCTTCCCTGTATAGGGTGTGGCCATCTCCCCTTTCAGATTAGAAACTCCTCAAAAAGATGCTTGATAACTCCCCCAGGATCTTGTTCTCATCACACCAGGGTTTTTCTGGGAGAACAGTGCTGGTCTCCTTCTGGGGGAGGGGGCTTTAAGTGCAAGGACCGTGCATGCCCTTCCTCTAGGATGTGATTCTCTGCAGCAGTGGCTGCACCTCCAGTGCATCTCTGGAAATTAGCTACTGCATGAACGTTCCTGCTGTAGTGGGACGGCCAGGCAGCCTCTGACCGTCTTCAGAGTTTTGGAGACTTTGCTATTTAGCAGACAGGGCCATGTACAATGGCCAAGCCTTTGGCTGCAGGCCCTGCCTCCTGGTCTTTGAACTTTAATCTGAGTGATTGTAGAACCAGCCTTTTCCTGGCTGGGCTTTTCTGAGAGAGTGGGAGAAAAGTGGATGAGACCTTGAGGTTGAACTTTAAATTTATTTAGTTTATGTGTGTGTGTGTGTGTGTGTGTGTGCTCACACATACATATGCACACAAACATGCCAAGGGCATACATGTGGAGACAAGAGGACAAACGTGAGAGTCTATTCTCTTTCTACATTGTGGGCTTCAGGGATTGAACTTGGGCACGCAGAGTTGGTGGCAAGTGCTGTTACCCACTAAGCTACATCACCAGCCCCTGAGGCAGTACCTTCTAACAGAATGAGGAAGGTGCCTCTATTCCAGATATCAGCTACCCAACCTGAGCGTGGAGTCCAAGCCTTAGATCTAAGGAAGACCCTGATTTATGCTCTCAGCCTCTAGCCCCTTAGTCGGAAGGAGTTTGCAATCTCTCCCAAAGCAGACAAGAAAGCTTCTGTTCTGCACAGGGATATGCAGGGGGTCCAGGGAGAGGAAGGAAAAGCCTTTGAGGCCTCCTAAGACACAGTTGCTTACCACTCAGCCTTGCAGCCATGTGCTGGCCCTTCCAGGAGACTTCCTCCACCACTACTTCACAGGACAGAATCAAGGGCCTGGGTAAGGGGACAAGAAGCCCTAGGAAGAAGCAAGGGAAGGAACTGCCAGTGCCATCCTTCTAGACGAACCCAGCAAGCTGGGCCTTGACCCATATCTCTACCCCCGCCATCCCAGCCACCTTCTTGTTTCCACCTCCTTCCTCCCCAACCTCACCTTGTGTTTCCTTTACAGTCTTCATGAACACAGCCATCCCTATTGCTGCCGTCCTCATCGTAAGTGGACCCTTCTCTTCTGCACAGGGCTGGGGAGAGGGCAGGAGAAGAACCCCTCAGGTCCTACCCTTTTGCACAGGGATCCCTAAAGTTGTGTCCGGGGTGGGGGGGTGAACATAGATGGATCCCCTCTCACTCCACACAGACAGGGCCTCTGTCTCAGGTATTGGGGGATACGAGACATAATACTTAGAGGAATGGAATGAGATAATAGGGCTGGGGATGTCGCTCAGTGGGTAGAGTGCTCGTCACTCCAGGCCAGCACCACGTAAACCGGGCATGGTGGCACATCTGGACTCCCAGCATGTGGGAGACGGAGGCAGGAGTTCAGTTGAGTCACTCTTGGTTACACAGTAGATTCAAGGCCAGCCTGGGCTACACAAGACTCTGCCTCAAAAAGAGGGAGGAGGAGAAGGAAGAAGAGAGGTGATGTTTATAGAATTTTAAAATGGCTATTTGTTAACTGCAAACACTTACAAGATGCAGCATATCTGTTGTGGAAATGACGAGAAGGTTTGGAAAAAGAGTAAAAATGGAGGCAAATTCCACCCCTCCTCAGCACCTTCAGGGTGTTTCTTCTCGTCCTTTTAAGCAGACGATATGTCACTTCTACAGAAGTAGAACCATGTTGCACACACAGTTGTGTAACCTGCCTTTTTAGATATAGGACCAAGCCACACATGGCTCCCTTATTGTGGGCTGGCATGATGTGTTTTCTCCTGGGCATCTTTGATGGAAGCTGTGCCTAAGCTTAGCTGTGGAGTCAGGTCAATGCCCTACAGCATAGCCCAAGACCCCTGGTGCCCACATGCCACCCCGCCTCTCCTCCCCTCCATGTTTGAACTGGTTTTTGTTTTGTTTTGTTTCGTTTTTTTTTTTTTTTTTTTTAGAAAGATATCTATACTTTCCCTAAAGCTGGCTTCCCTGAGCAGCTCAGAGTGCACAGGCTGTCAGGCCTGGTTGGGAATTAATTTTCAATGTGATTTATTGAGCTGATTCCTGGCCTGCACTCTGGGAACTGTGCTACAGATCCGGTCAGGTAGCCAGGGACAGACCCAGGAGGCGACAGTTTTGTAGCAACTATTTTTGTGCTTTTACCAAACTGAGGACTAGGGAAACTAGCAGCCAGAATTCTAAGTGGAACAGGAACAGATCCAACCCCAGGGCTCCTCCCTGCTTATTCCTGGCTCAGAGAGGTGGGGCCAGAGGGAACAGCCGCACCCCCAGCACAAGTCCTGAGTTTGCTGGGGACGTTTCCATGAGCGGCTGAGGAAGATGACTGTAACTGAAAACTTCCTCACAGTCCCTGTCCTCTCTTGAGCTTCCTTTCCAGGATACACCCCCGAGTCACCTATCCTCCCTGTGCCTTTATCCACAGACCTTCGTGGGCCACGTCAGCTTCTTCAAAGAGTCGGACTTCTCACCCTCGGTGGCCTTTGCCTCCCTCTCTCTCTTCCACATCCTGGTCACACCACTGTTCCTGCTGTCTAGTGTGGTTCGGTCCACTGTCAAAGCCCTAGTGAGGTGAGAGAAGGATCCAGGCAAGGACAGCCCCGAAGCTGTCCATCACAGGACACACCTCCTTGTCATCTGGGCCTCTGTTGAGCAGCTGTTACGGGAAAAGACTATGATCCTAACATAGCAATTATCATGGCGTCTGGCATGCTCTCCAGACACTAGCCGTGGTGAATAACTGATCTTAACCCCAACTAATAGTAACACTAGCCAACCTTAATTTGAATGGTTTAACTAGAAAAACCCAACACCAGCCAACCTGCAGCCTTATCATCCAACTAATTGTCTTTGACATTAAACTAACCCAAACTAAACAAAGATACTGCAAATCTAGACTACTATAGGTCAACCTTGAAAAAAAAAAGTCTTAGGGGCTGTGGAGTGTTAGCTTGATGCTAGCGTGTTTACCTAGTATAGGCAAAGCCTGGTTTCAGTCCCCATCACTGGTGTGTGTGTGTGTGTGTGTATGTGTGTGTGTGAGCTTGGGTGTGCTGGTGCACACCTGTAACCCCAGAACTTGGGAAGTAGAGGCAGGAGGATCAGGAATTCAAAGCCGTACTAGTAAGTGTGGGGTTAACCTGGGCTATATAAGACCTTGCCTCAAAACAAAACAATGCAAAAATAAGAATATTAACGGGCAGCTGGTGGAGGGGTGTTAAGATGACCTAGTGGGTAAAACCTGGTGCCCTGAGTTCAGCCCCCAGGACTCACATGGCAGGAGAGACCCACTCCCTAAAGCTGTCATAGCCCGTGTGCTTCCCCAACCCTACCACACATAACCAATAAGTAAATCCTGGTAACATCGGTTACTCAGTCCCTTGGAGTTGCCCACTGCTCAGCTCCCCTGCAGCATGGTCTTTGTGGAGGCACATTTAGGACCAGGCACCCACGAAGAGCTGTTTTCTCAGCTCACACCTCCTCCTCTCCCCTCCTCTGCCCTGGGCAGGGGTGAAGGGTATCTCTTCACTTCCCCTTCAGCGTGCAAAAATTGAGTGAGTTCCTGTCCAGTGCAGAGATCCATGAAGAGCAGTGTGCCCCTCGAGAGCCTGCACCCCAAGGCCAAGCCGGCAAGTACCAGGCAGTGGTGAGTTCCCAGCCTGGTGCTTGAGTTCCCTGCTTGAGTTCCCTGCTGCTCCCAACAGTTTTATCTAAGTCCTGAAGCTTATGCCTAACTGTTGAGCTCTCACATTCCCCCAGAAGGGGTCCAGCCCAGGGGCCCTCACCTCCTAACCATTCACAGCCCCTCAAGGTTGTGAACCGCAAGCGGCCAGCCCGGGAAGAGGTTCGGGACCTCTTGGGCCCACTGCAGAGGCTGACCCCAAGCATGGATGGGGATGCTGACAACTTGTGTGTACAGGTGAGTCCTCAACCCTGAATTCACCACACACCCGCCATCTTCCAAAAGAAGCTTAACACCACAAGACCGAGAGCCTGGGTTCTGAGTCCTCCATCCAAAGCCTTCCTGCCTGCTGAGAGGAATACTGAAGCCATGGACATTTCCACTCCACTCATCAGGGGAACTCACTCCTGACACCCACGAGGGTACCTGAGACAGGGCTTAATCCCGTCCTGTCCTGCCCAAGAAAGCACTGAAGGGGTTAGACATAGTATCCATTGACTTTCATAGGGGAGGGGAGAGAAGAAACACTCCATAACCAGAAACCCCATTGCCTTCTGTTTCTTCTGTTCCATGGGGGATGGACGATGAAGATCATCGGAGGCTTCTTCACCTGGACCCCTGATGGAATCCCCACTCTCTCCAACATTACCATCCGTATCCCCCGAGGTATGGCCCAGCTCACTGCTCCAGACATGACCCCCCCCCCATGTCCCAAACAGAGAGGAAAAACAAAATCCATATTTGCTAAGTACCTGCACACTGCTGCCTAGCTGGGTCTGAATTCTAGACAGAATCAGGCTATGCCCTCTAGGTGCCCATAGACAGAAACAGACAACTGTTAAACCATCCACTGCCAGGTATCAGGCTTGAGTAGTCTAGGAGGATGTATGGACCTGGAGGTTCTGAACAAGGGCATGTTCTTATCAGCCTGGGGCAGAGGGTCCTAGGTGGGAGCCAGACTGGCATTTTGGAGAGACTACAAGGAGATGAACTATCAGGAAGCCCTGCGGGGAAGTGCAGGAAGAATGTGGCCTGCTAGAGAAGGCTGTAAGCTTCAGAAAGAAAAACCCAGGAGAAGAGGGCTGCTTAGCCCTTCCGGGCAGGGGAGGCAACAAGGGGCCCAGGGCTGAGAGCACCTGCCCATCAATTCTTCTGGGTGACATTGTTGAGACTCCACCCCTCTCTCCCATCTGCTGCCCTTCATTCACACAGGCCAGCTGACCATGATTGTGGGGCAGGTGGGCTGTGGCAAGTCCTCGCTCCTCCTCGCCACCCTGGGGGAGATGCAGAAGGTGTCAGGGGCCGTCTTCTGGAACAGGTACCGTTGGCTTTTCTCGCTCCAGCCACCTCTCTCTGGAGGATGCCTCCGCACGGGTGGGCACTTAGGAAATGCTCTTCTTTTCCTCATGGTGTCGTCACGATCGCCCGTCAGCCCTTGCTCTGCCATGTGCACAATTCTATGCACGAATGATTTCCTTGAGTCCTTATAACCAGCAGAGTGGTAGTACCAATTCTCATTTTATAGATAAGAGCTGTGTTTGCTGTAATCCACACAACTAAGCAAGAGGGAGAGGGGAGATTCGAACTCAGTTATGCTCACTCTTAAATCTCATATTTCCTCCCTGACAACTTTGGTTTCAGATTTTTCATCATCAAAACTGACTGGGCCGTTCTGGGTGTGTGTGGAGGGCCCAGAGTAGCCCAGAGAAACACTGTTTCCAAAGATCACTATCTTAATTAAAGAGTCTGAACCTTGGGCAGAGTCTTTCATGACTCTATTATTTATACCCACCTGCTTCCAGAAGGCGGTGAGATCAGCTGATGAACGATGGCTATCGAGTGGAATCTAACAGGCAGGGACGCTGAGATATGAGCAGGCTGGAGAAGTGTTCAGACCCGCAGCAGGAGACAGTTGCAGCTACCCCGCAAAACCTGGCCCTGTGCTCTACCATTGCCAAGGCAAAGAGTTGCCCCAGTCCCCCAACTTGGGCTCACAACTCTTAATCAGGGCAGCAGTCAATTTAGCAGGAGGGCCAGTTTGTCCTGTGGGTCATTTTTTAAAGGAAATTACCCGAGATGCCAGGTTTTGATAAGCCTGAGCAGGGAGCTGCACAGAAGGACTTCAGATGTCAATACAGACTTCATATCCACTGCCTCTTTTCCAAACTGTCCCTGAATCTCTCTCCCTGCTGTGGCCGTGGCCTAGCAGGTTTCCTTTGGGTTCCCCAAACATCATATAAGCCTTGAATTCCCACGGGGATTGGATCCTATTAGGGAGCAGAAGCGTCCCTGTCTCCATCCCACTGAGAGATCCCTCAGTGGTTGTTCCCTGGGAAGCCCTGGGACTCATGAGAGCTCACTATGCCGGCTTTGGTAACAACAACTCGAGGCTTTGGGTGAGGAGACCTTGCCTGTTAGCTGAGCGTCTGCGACAGGAAGACGGGAGCCTCAGTGAACTGAGCTGAAGGAAGTCAGTGTTTGCTGGGTCCGTGCTGTGGACCAGCCCCTTAGCAAGCACGATCTCACCAAAGTCATCCACTTCACGGCAACAGCTGAGGTTCAGAGGGTTTGGGTCGCTTTCTGTTGGCGTATACATCAGAAAATGACTTGAGGCTTGGCCATTGCTTCAGGATAGAGTGCCCTGGATCCTGTTGCCAGGGAATTATTCTCTAAATCACATGTTGGGGGCCATATGGGTCCAGTTCCTCCCCAGGGAAAACCTTTTCTAGAAGGAATTGCAGAGTTCACACCTGGAGCTGCCCCTGGGGTTCTCTGGCCTGTGTCCCACACAGCTCGAAAGCCAAAATGTTTCTGAACCTGTCTGCTGCCTCCTCTTCCTCTCTCTATTCCGCCACACACACCATTACAGCCAGTTCCTCTGGACACCAGAGGTGGCAGATGCTACCCCAGGGGTCCGCTGACTCTACCCCTCCTCCAAGATGCTCCAGTTTTAGGGTCTGGCTGCTGCTTCTGTCCCTTCAGGGGGATGCAAAAAGCCTCTCCATGGTGACTAAGGCTGGGTACCTCCCATGTGCCAGGCACTAGCCAGGATCTTCGTTGTATCTGTCAGTTCCCTCACCCTGAGAGGCAGATGCTGTTCTCCCCATCCAACAGATAAGAAACTGAAGTGAAACAAGTTACCCAATTCTTGTCATGGCTGAAGTAGAGTCTGCATCCAAGTGGGCACCTGAGCTTCCACTGAGGCCGAAAGGGCTTGAGGGTGTAGGAAGAAGTAACATCCGATGACCTGAACGTTATCAGCCTCTGTGCGCGCGCGCTGTCTCTCTCTCTCTCTCTCTCTCTCTCTCTCTCTCTCATGAATGCAGGCACATGCTCTTCACAGAGCCACTACATGAATCCTTGGGCTTTGCACACATCAAACCCCACCTTCCTCAGTGGACAGACACATTTGAGGCACGGAGGAAGACTGAGGTCATAATAGGCTGATCTGTAGCTATCCCTAGGCGGCTCTTAGAACCCATTCCTGACTCAATTCAAACTCTGGCTTCTCCACACCAATACATCAATCTATTGATCTCACCTGTGATGCCAGGCCCTGTGCCCAGCAACAGGAATGCAATGCTAGTTAAGATTTGGGTCTGTTTGCAACAGAAGGCGAGAGAATCAGTGTGGCAGCAGAGCACCCAGAGTACAAGGAACCCTGTAGTCCAGGGGGAACCCCCTGAGGATGAGTGTGGGCTCCTCTAACAGAAAAGGTAGGGTGGGAGAGGAAGGTATCCCAAGTGAGGCGACTGCACAGGCAGAGGCTGGCTGACCGTGAAGAGCGTGGCTCTGGGTGCCTGGAGCACTGTGTGGGATGCAGTGATGAGAGGGACGGAGGGAGGGAGGGAGGGAGGGACTGATGGAGTGACCTGACATAGATTAGATATACCAGGCATGAGAAATAACACTGAGCTAAAAGACTGTAGAAGTGCCTGCTTCTGATAAATGATGAGGGAGTGGGGGAAGGGACCGGAGAGGAGGTCAGTTAGGAGTTCATTATAATGTTGGGGGGGGGGGAGACTAAACAACTGACTGTTGGCTTCTGCAATTTGTCCTGCAATAGCCTGGTACCCATCTGGACTCCTTTATCAGAGCAATGAGCTAAGAATGGGAACTGTGTGTTCGGTGCCTATCATTCCTGGGAGGATACCTGAACTCAAGATGTTGGACTTCAGGTCTTCAGAGAGATGTTGCACTTGCAAAGTGAGCCAAGAACAAAATAGCTTTTGACTTAGAGGTCTCTCCTGATAGTGTATGCCTACAGCCAGAGGCAAGGGCCATGTCAGGACACTCTTCCTTACCAGGGTCAAGCTCTGGTGAGTTCCAGGGGGCACAAGGCAGGAAGCGAGGAGATTAGGGAGGGGCGGTGTAGAGAACACTCTGGGGAGATGGTTGTTGGTACAACTGTTCATTTATTCCTGCAAGGACCAAATGAGCTAAGTATGGCTGAGCAGCCAGGAGCAGATGCTCTGGGCCAAGCTGCCTGAGTTCAGATTTGATCTTTGTGTTTTGGAAAATTCCATAAGCGTTCTGTACCAGTTTTCCCTTTTAACCCATGGGGTTGATGAGAGGATTAGCCTAGCATGTAGCGAGAGCCCTATAAATATTATGATAAACATTATTCAGCCATGTGCCTCCTTGCCAAGAACAAATTTCCCTCACTGTACCCTAGCCCGTCTCCCAGGAGAAACCATAGTGAGCTCCCTAGAGACAAGAACCACATTTTCTTTTTCTCTCCAAATCCATCGTCACTTTAGTAAATGAATTCATTTACAAATGAATGAGCCAGAGACTGCTTGGGACTGTGTCTCTCTCCCACAAGCCTTTGTTCAAGTTGCTCATGTTCCTGATGGGAACTCCAAGCTTCTTCACCCACTTTGGGATGGAGCCAGCCCCATGACTGCACCTTTCACTGTGTGGTGACCTGTCTGTGTGACTCTGGGCCCCTTAATGTTCCATGTTTCCCCAGTGCCCAGTGCAGATCTGGGGCCCTTCTCTGTGTAACTCTAGGGGATGGAAGTCTGGCCTTTGCCCTCTAAGAACTCCAGGTAGATAGAGCTCTGTGGAAGGAGCCCTGAAATGGACACTGAGACACATCAAAGCTGGAGAGCTGTCCTGAGCAAACCTTGGTTCTGGGTCTCCGAGCCATGTGACCCCCACACATTCCCTCTCCTGAGTCCTCAGCCTCTTCCTGGCTTCCTGGCTCAATGAATGCCAACCTGGGAATTTGCAAACTCCCCGTGTAATATCTAAGAAGAAAACATGTTAATAAAAAGTCAATATTAGCAGATGCACTCAGGTATAATTTGTTTCCCAGGAAGTGAAAAGTAAGGCCATTAGTCCCTAGTGTGACTTGTAATGTCCCCAAAAAGTCATCAGGAAGTAGGCCTTAGGAAAGCACAGGGTGGGGAGAAGTTCCCACCCCATAAGGAAGTACAAATCTGTTTTTCCAGAACTCCCTGCCACCTTTTCCCTACCACTTGCTGAGATGCCCACATGTGACCTGTCATTGTGTGTGGCTATGCCCAGTAGGGGCCCTCCTAGCTCTGGACCTTTCTCAGAGTCTGCCTGTTGATTTGTGGTGTTTGGCTCAAAGTTGCCTGACTCTTACCCTTAGTTGTACCCAAGTGTGTCGAGGAGGGACTGGGGGCTCAGGTGCTCCTAGGTCTCCTTGAGGCAGGCTTGGGAACCAGGTGGTGTTTTTAGTCCTCACTGCGCCACTCTCTCGCTTCATGACCTTGGGCAGGTGGTGCTGCCTCCCTGGAACTCAGTTTCCTCCTGTAAAACAATGAAAACCACCCTGCCTTTTCTGTCTCAGAGGTCTGGCCTTGGCACTAACTGTGCAGGGGACCAGGGTGGGAGGTAATGCAGGGCAGTCACAGGCCTGCAGGAGGGAGGAACAGTGGACTTTGGAGGCTCTGTAAGTCCTATCCTCATCCCACCTCAGTTTCCTCCTGTTCCCTTCTCATCTGTTCCTGGGACCTTGAATGAATGCTGGGGCTGTTGGCTACTCTGCACCTCCATAATCAGAATCCAGAGAAAATAATTTAAGGGTGGTAAACAAATTGTTTGGGCTTATGGGTACAGCCCTGCGGATCTCTGTGAGCCTGAGTTTACACAGCAAATTCCAGGTCAGCCAGGCCCTTATGGTGAGTGAGACTCTGCCTTTAAAACACATAAACAGAATCCATAGCCTTCGGCTCAGTGGATTCCAGTGAGCCATAACAGCACGGCAGCTGGGGAAGGGTAAAAGAGGAAGCAGCTTCCTGACTGGCAGGAAGCAGGGGAGGGTGAAGAAGGCAGGAACAAGATAGCCACAGGGTCCCACCCTAGTGACCTGCTTCCTCCAGGCAGGTCCCAGATTCTCCAACCTCCCAAAAACAGTAAGACCAAAGGGGAACCAGTGTCCACCACATGAGCCTGTGGGGAACATTTTATATTTATATTTTTATATTCATTTTGTTGTATCATCTTCCTCAAAATTCTCTAATACTTTGGTTCCTCCTACTTTCCTCTAGGATCTTGTAATTCTCTGACTTCTGTCAGTCTGATTCATGCTTCAGAATGCGAGCCCTGCATGGCAGGCTCTGTGCCTTGAGGCATCATAGCATGCAAAATGCAGGCAAGGGAAGCAGAGTACCCCTGAGAGAAAACGGTGAAGAACTTGCCAGGCAGTTGGAGGCTGGTACTTTACGATCCAGCACCTGCAGACTGATGTGTGGTTCCCAGCATTTGCTGGACAGCCGCACTAGCTGCTCCAGTGAGCTCCAGCTCATGGGAGTCCTGTCTCAAAAACCAAGGGGGAAGTCACTCTGTGTGGACCTCTGGCCTCTAACTGCATGCACCAAGATGTGCACATGGCTATATGAGCAACTACATATAAAACACACGCACACACTTGAGCATTCAGTGAGAGAGCATGCTTGCCAAACGTACTGTTCTTTGCTTTTTAGCTTAAGATATATACACAAAGCCTTAGTAAAGTTCCTGCTAGAAGTTTAGGATTACAATAGAAAGAGGAAGTAAACCTAGATTAGCACCTCAGCTTTGCCTCTTTCTGACTCTGTTGCATGAAGCCTATTCTGCAACCCTGAGCCTCAGTGTGCTCATCTGTAAAGTGGGGACAGGATTCAGTTGTAGGGTGAGACCAGAGTGTGAATTCAGGCTCCTCGACACTGTGCAGAGGAATGGCAGCTAGCAAAAGCCCGCCTCCATCTCTCTTTCCAAATGATCAATCACTGTTAACAGGCTCCATTTATTACAGCTCTGTCACGTGCTAAGCACTGCGGGGGCTGGAAAAGATATTCTTCCTGCCTTTAAATCCCACTGGGCACACCGGGCTCGCTCAGGAGCTGATGGAGAGCAAGGCAGTCCATTAGGAGAGCTAATTGAGCAGCCAGGATCAAGATGATCGAGTCAGGGCTGAGTCAGGGCTGGAGGGGGTGTGCTGAGTCCTCAGGGACACCACAGAGAGATCCAGACCACATCCTTAGCTTCTCTGGAGGAAGTCCCCCAAGAGAAACTCATCTGAACCTTGGCCGTAGGGCAGGAATTTGTCAGCGCTGTTTCTCTGCCCCGTGCTCAGAATCTGTCCATGACAGCAATCTGGTGGTTAGAGATGCTGGGTTAGGCTGGGCTGGGAGAATGGGCAGGGACCACAAGACCCAGAGGAAGGGACCAGGAACTGGTGTCGACAAATGTGTCACGACCTCTCCTGGTCCTCCCCAGAGCAGGACAGATACCTCGCCTGGTCCTCCCCAGACAGGACAGATAACCTCACTTGGTCCTCCCCAGAGCAGGACAGACATCTCGCCTGGTCCTCCCCAGAGCAGGACAGACACCTCGCCTGGTCCTCCCCAGAGCAGGACAGACACCTCGCCTGGTCCTCCCCAGACAGGACCGATAACCTCTCCTGGTCCTCCCCAGAGCAGGACAGACACCTCGCCTGGTCCTCCCCAGAGCAGGACAGACACCTCGCCTGGTCCTCCCCAGACAGGACAGATAACCTCTCCTGGTCCTCCCCAGAGCAGGACAGACACCTCGCCTGGTCCTCCCCAGAGCACGACAGACACCTCGCCTGGTCCTCCCCAGAGCACGACAGACACCTTGCCTGGTCCTCCCCAGAGCAGGACAGACACCTCTCCTGGTCCTCCCCAGACAGGACAGATAACCTCTCCTGGTCCTCCCCAGAGCAGGACAGACACCTCGCCTGGTCCTCCTCAGAGAAGGATAGATACCTATCAGGTTTTTGTCACTTTCTGGCTGTGTTACTTTGAACGAGTTAACTTAGCCTCTCAGAGCCTATCTGAAAAATGGAGTTGAGAAATCAAAAGAAACCTCAGTGTACATTAAAAGTGATCATTCTAGGGTTAGAAAGATGAATCGGAAGTTAAGAGACCTAGCTGCTCTTCCAGAGGACCCAGGTTCACTTCCTGGTAACCACATGGCCGCTCACACCTGTCACAGCTCACACCTGTAACTCCAGTTCCAGGGGATACAACACCTTCTGACCTTGGGCTAGAGGGCATGCACGTGGTAAACATATTTACACACAGGCTTAATGCACACATATAAAATAAATAAATAATAAACAAATACATAACAAATCTAAAAATATCAAGTGACCATTCTATTACAGTGCTCATCAGTACTTATAAAAGCTCAATGCATGATGGCCGTCTTCACCATTGTTAAAATAAGATACCTGGGTGTGGTGGTACAGGCTACAGTCCCAGCCTCTGGTAGGTGGGAGCAGGGAGATCATCTTTAGCTACAGAGCAAACTTGAGGTCAGTCTGAGCTATATGCAGCCCAGTCTAGAAATACTATTAATTTAGAAATTGTAATCACAAATGAATATGAATACAGAGAAGGTTGATTTCCCACATGGGTAGATCACAAGTGCACATTCCATTGGTGGAAGATGTTTCTGGAATGTTGAGAGGTGTTGAACTGGTACAGGAGACAGAGCCCAGAGAAACTTGGCCCCAAGATTTAGATCACTGTTTAACAAATGTGCCCCTTACTGTGAGAGGCTTCGCCTCCCTGCACTGACAGATTTAAACCACCTGCCGTGCACACAGACGTTTTCTACTTTTTAAAAACACAGTTGCTCCAATTATTTTTGATCTGCCATTAGATTCTGCAGTGTGAGAAGCATTGTGTGCAATGGTGACTGTAGGGGGCTGTGGGAAAGTCAAATTCCCTCCCTGGTTTCAGTTGTCCTGGGTATAAAACCAGTATGGTGCCCAGCCAGCCTCATGGCTGCCCCAGGTCAATGCCAGTAGCAGCAGCTGGGCCTGTGCTGTTTGGAGGGTACTCGGACGGACGTGGAGATTGAGATGAGTCAATTCTGCTTCCAGGAAGCCACCCGGGCCCCTGGAAAGGGTGGGAGGTGGGAGGAGTAGGGACTGCTTCTCCATGAAGCTCCGGCATGATGGAAGGCAATAGGTAATTAACTGGTGTTCATCTTTCTTTTTGACCCAGCAGCCTTTCGGACAGCGAGGGAGAGGACCCCAGGTACTGCCTTGGGACAGGTTTGGCATGGGTGGGGTGCTGGGGCCTGTGGGTAAGAACATTAAGTGTGAGTCCAAGGTTGTGCAGTCAACAGGGTCTCAGAAGCGAGAGGCTAAGCCTGGCAGCTTCAGTGAAGGCAAATTGGTTACAGAGGGGAGGACAAAATCCTTAGACAAACAATGCTTGTGTGTCAGGAGCCCGGGCTGGTGGTGCACCTGTAATCCCAGTACCTAGGAGGTGAAGGCAGGAGGATTGGGAGTTCAAGGCCAGCCTAGAAGACAAGAATCCCTGCCTTTAAATAAAAAATAATTATGAGGTAGGAAACAAATAATTGGAAAGATAGTTCTTGAAAGGCTCCAGGAATATGAGAAAAACAAAAAAACCTTGTCTCTAAGAAGCAGCAATGGGCATCCTTCATGCTATACACAGAACATTCAGTCATGTTAAATATGCTCAATGAAAGACTAAAAATTCCAATGTTAACGGATGGTTGACAAAGACAGCACAGCCTTCACTCCTTCCCTGAGAACACAGGCAAAGCCTGGAGGCTGTATGCTGGGCTGGCGAAGCTGATCCTCTGGGCAGCTCACCAGTCAACTAAGGCTTCCCACACAGCCTCAGAGGCACCTCTCCTGCTACTTTCTGGCTTGCCTGCCACCTCATCCCCTCAGGTCCAGCCTCTCAAACCATAGTGATTGTACGACTTGAGCCCAAAAGCAGATGTGGCATGTGAAAGTCCAGATGTGTCCAACGATAATAAAGTAACAGCAGTTCACGCTGCAGCTGTTGGGAGCAGGCAGTGCCCACGAGCACCAGTGCCCATGTGTCTCTCTGGCTGATTCCCCTACATGCTAAGATTCTTCTGGTGTGCCATGTGGGAAGGGCCGCAGTTCATGCTTGGAACTTCTCTCTCAGCTTCCTGATTGTAGGTGGTCACCCACATGGTACAGATTCTGTCAACTGCTTGGCCCAGCCTGGCTGGGGTCAGAGCACCCTGTTGGCCTGAGGTCTTGATTTGCTCGTTTGAACCTAGAGTCAAGGGTGAGGCTGAGAAGTCTGCCAGGCTACTCCTCTGACCCAGGAAGTTTCCCCACATGGGGCCTTCCCACCCTATTCTCCCCCTTAAATGACCCGACTGCTGGGTTTCTTCACGTACCCACATGGTCAGGGAGTGAGGCTCGCTGACCTCACCACATCTAGGCCACATCTGCAGACTGGGTGCCAGGGCCTGCAGAAGCACGTGGTGGGGTTTGAAGGAGCTAAAATCTCCATGGTGGGGGCGTGTCCAGCCCATGGTGGGGCTGACCTGTGTCTTTCTCCCACTGCAGCAGCCCAGAGCGGGAGACAGTGGCAGACTCTGATGTCAGGTACCTGTGCTGAGCGTAAACGCCTGACCGGCAGGCTTCCTCAGAGGGTCCGGGAACTGTAGAGCCATTGTGCTGGGAGCAGCTGGGTCCTGGAAAGAGCTCTGTGCTCTGCTGTGTTCCGGGAGTTGCCATACCTCTGCATATCACACCTGTTTATTCTCAGCGGGAAGCGGGGCCTTGGAAACTACAGCACACGGAATGTGAATGCCCCGGCCCTGGTTCTGTAAAAATGTCCTTTGTGCAGAGTTCAGCAGCTGCTGAGGGATTAAAGGAGCTGGGTCAGGAATTGCTTGGTTGGGTGACAGTGTTGCGATGGGGCTGGTGGAAGCTAGGGTAGATGGGATGAAAGTCCTGTTCATAGCCACCCGAGGCTTAGACTAGGGCTTCCACTTGGCCTCAGAACACTGATTCATGTCTTGATGCAGTCTTGCCTGCAGAGGCTCTATTGGGTCTCCTCTGACCTGGGAGATTTTCCTCCCAAAGCCTATGTCATGGGGGACCTCCCCCATTCTCCTTTCAGAAAGAGCCAAGTCCTGGGTCTCCCCGTATGCCCATGTGATCACACAGTGAGTTCCCAAGTTAGGCTGTACTCAGACCCTCACATGTGGCTGCATACTGGGTCCCTGGGATTAGAGGTACAAAGCAGGGTTGGAGGAACTAGAGATCCTTTTGGAGGACTGAGGCCATCAGAAAGAGCATGACGTACAGTGCAGGACCCATCACAGATTCCTGTCACCTGACCTGGCTATCTCAATGCCTAAGCCATTGATTGGCCTGACAGTTGCTCTGAAAATGAGCCGCCAGGAAAGAGCATAACCCTCACCACCAGTTTGTCCTAGGACCAGAGGCCCTGTGGCCTATGCATCTCAGAAACCATGGCTGCTAAACGCCACCGTGGAGGAGAACATCACCTTCGAGAGTCCCTTCAATAAGCAGCGGTAATAGCATCTGACAGAGGACTGGGAGGGCTGGGTGTGGTCTTGGCACTTGTGGGCATCTTAAAGTCCAGCCGCCACTATCTAGTCTGTCTGCAAAGGGTCCAGAGGTGCCTGGTTCCAGCAGCCCCTTCCCATGTGTGAGAGGAGGGTGAGGACATTGCTGCTTTGTCTAGCTATGGGAGTGGGGCTAAGCTAGGCATGGTTAACCTGGTAGCTCCCACTCTCCTACGTGTGTTTATCCCTGGCAGTAATACTCTCATGCCCATTTTCTGGGCGAGGGAAGCAAGGTTCTGAAGCTTAAATACCTTACCCAAGGTGAGCCAGTACATTACTGAAATGGGTGTCAAATCCAAAGCTACCTAAGGACATGTGTCACCAAGAAACTCTGAAGTCTCCCTGGATGCTGGCTGGCTCCTGCTCAGACTTAGAGCTGGCCAGAAAAGGATGAGAAGTGCAGGCTAGGCAAATATTTGATCAACCATCATCATTACTACCTCCAAACAATCAGCCGCGGTTTTCCCAGATGGTGCCCCAGCATGAGTTCTGGCTACAGCATTTCCTACTGCTCGGGAATAAGCCCCATCTCATCCCTCACTCAGTCTATTTGCTTCCATACGATTTCATCCTTCAAATATTTAACTTGCCCCAGGCTGTGTGAGCGCTGACCTTAGCTCTTTTATGCTCTCATGGTGTTTGCTTGCCCTAGGCAGGAAGTGCATTAAAGCCAACACTCGCCGGGCACAGCAAGCCACAGACTAATGACCATGAAAGGATTCAGGCCCCACTCTGACCAGGCTAGTCAGCTAACCCCTGTCCTTACGCTCCAGGTACAAGATGGTCATTGAAGCCTGCTCCCTGCAACCGGACATAGACATCCTGCCCCATGGAGACCAGACTCAGATTGGGGAACGGGTTAGTAGCAGATCCCACCCTGCTCCCTACCGTGCTCCCACTGTTCCCTGAGGTCCTTCTTAGGAAGAAGAATGGTGGAATTGGACAAAGGAAAGGCCTGAAGAACTTCAAGTAGTGTGAAATTGAGATAACTGTTGTGCTGTGTTATGTGTCTTCTCCTGGGGAGACATAAAGAAATCTCTGTTTACCCCAGATATGGCACCAACAACAGACCCAAAACCAGTTCCATCCAAGTCTGCCTTAGTGAACCTGTGAGTCTATTGGGGGTTAATTAAGGAAGTATGACTGTTTCAAAGGCAGCTGCATCATCCAAAGCCCACTCCAACATGGCTAATAACTCACAAAAGCTGCTTCCCTGCAGCAGCCTGCATAACTTACTGCAGAGTGGCCAGTTGGAGTCTCTCTTCTGCAGCAATTGCATTGCTTCTGCTGTTATAACCATGAATCGTGTAAGTTTCAGGAGCTTTCTGAACCTTGTGAGTTTTCCTTACTTCCTGAATACCATTAACGTTCCTTAGCTCCCTGAGTCTTATAAGCTTCCTTTCTCCATCCAGGAGAGAATGCTTCCGTTCAGAGAATATTTACACAGCACCCCGACTGTTGTCTGGGGGTGACTCCATCTTCTCATAGAGCTCCAAGTGAGAACCTGAAGGGCTGAAAGCATGATCTTTTCCTCTGCTTTGGTGACAGGGTATCAACTTGTCTGGTGGTCAGCGGCAGAGAATCAGTGTGGCCCGAGCCCTCTACCAGCACACCAATGTTGTCTTCCTGGTGAGTGCCCCAGCTGAAGCTTCCCTTGGACACACACATCTGACTGCCTGGTTCCCTAATACTCATCATCATCATCCAACACCCCCTCCAATCAGGAACAAATTTCTCCTGCTAGATACACAGCGTTGTCTTATAGAGAAACCAAGGCAGGCAAGAACAGTGCAGATAGCCTATTATGGACTTCCCATTGAGCCTTCCAGTCACCTTGAGAGCAGGCAAGCCGTGGTTAGAGACTACGTATCTAAAGGACCAAAGAGCAGCCCCCACCATCAGAGTACAAACACCACTTCCCAGCTTGTGCTCAGGTTAGACATTGCTAATTAATTTCTGAGTTATTTCTCTAGGGAACTCAGTTTGGCCTCAGAACCCTTCTCAACACAACACTCTAGGTGTCAAACACGAGACAAAATGTGTCCTCCCCTCATGACTCATGTTCCTTGGTTGATACTGAAGACTCTTAATACCCAGCCCTTGACCTTGAAGATTTGGAGTTTGATTAGGGAGACAGACTCACATATGTGCAGGAAATATAGCTGGTTCAACACTAAGCTGTGATGGCCAGAGTGTTCAGGGAGGGCTTCCTGGAGAGAGCCTTGAAGACTCAATTAAGCAAAAAGGAAATGGGCATTCAGACAAAGCCTCAGCACAAGCGACCTCAGCTTTCTGATCCTGGCTTTATTCTGTGCCCCGACCCTCAGCACACACAGCTCTCCTCCCCAGTGATGCTTCATGTAATTCTTAGACCTGACACACAGTCAGCAATTTACGAAGTTCTAGGTCATCCAAGGCCCCATCTGATATTCAAATGACCATGAAGAAGAGTCCAGTGGCTACCTTCCTACATTCGATAAGTTCATTGGTAACAGGGACAGCTCAGGATGTGAGATCCTGGGGACCTTGCAGGCAGGGGTGTACAGTCTACCAGACCTGGCTCTGCACAGGGTTGTCCCTGGGACAGAGAGGATGGGACACAGGGGAGCAGGACTCGTGCTTAGGTGGATGCTAGATGGAAAGCGCTTCACGCAGAAGGCAGATCAACGTGTCACACAGAAAGGACAGCTCGGGCCATTGGGAAGTGGGAATAAAAAGGGGGGCTGAACAAACTGGAGAGACCTGGGGCACTGTCCTTAGGAGTTCAGGCATCGTAGGAGATGGGTATCCATGGATGCCTCAGAGGCCCAGAAGCCGACTGATAATGTCTGTTTAAGGGTGATAAGTAAGACACTGGAGCCCTCAAGAGGACAGGTGGGGATTCCAAGGCTAGCCACAAAGCTAGCTGGTGTCAGTACCTAGATCAGCTTCGATAGGACTCTGGAGACCTCTGCTTACATCCACCTGTTCCCCACACGCTGTATCATCTCTCTCAGGATGACCCTTTCTCAGCTTTGGATGTCCATCTGAGTGACCACCTAATGCAGGCTGGCATCCTCGAGCTGCTCCGGGATGACAAGAGGACAGTGGTCCTGGTGACTCACAAGCTACAGTACTTGCCTCATGCAGATTGGGTAGGGAACACAAGAGGACAGACTGTGGAGCGGTGTGTGTGTGTGTGTGTGTGTGTGTGTGTGCGTGTGTGTATGCATGCATGTGTGATCTTCAACAGAACCGGTCCCATCCCAGCAGCAATGGCTGATGGTCACAAAGCACAAGACACCAGCCCTGGGTGGTTTCGCATAGGCTAAGAAATACTGAATAGTCCAGAGACTTGGTGTCACCTGCGCCTGCAGACATTCCCTGCCTGGCTTGGCTGTGGATGATCCTGTTCCAGCCGACTCCCTGGATCACTGGCCTTCAGGGATGGGTTGGGTGGAGCCTCAGTCAGATGCAGAATGCTGGAAGAACAGTGGCAGCAGTCCTGCAGACAACATTCCCACAGAACATGGTGTTGTGACCCCCACACTGATTACTCCCCTCCCCGTTCTTCAGTTTTTCTCCATCTCATTGGGATTCACTTAATCCTAAGATAAAGATAATTGACCACCTGCCTACTCCTGTGTCAAAACTTCTGTGGATAGCAGCCACACATCTGAGACCCTCTCTGAGCTTCAAGTCTGAGCCAAATAGGTCTGTTAATTAATTTCTTTCAAAATAAACCTTCCTTGTGGAGTGAGAGCCCCCTCCTCTATGAAAAGGAGGAAACAATTTTAAAGCTATTAAAAAAAACAGGTTAAATGGCTTCAGAAAGCAAAGCACTGTGGTTGTATTGGAGAATAATCCTGAGTCCAGTAAAGCAAACATGGATGTGTCTGCCCCATGAGGTCCTTGTGCACAGGACCTCAGGATGGGTGGGTGCCAACTAAAGCTGGCTCTGTATGATGGTGACGTTCGTGCTTCAGATACAGTTTACTGTACTCCAAAAGGGCACAGACACACTCACTTGGACTAACAAGCATGTTACCACAACTGATAGACTCTACATCAGTAACAGCTCAGGGTAGCGTGCAGTTGGCCTTCTCAGTGTCTGGAAACTGATGTTGACTGGCAGGGGGTAGCCTGCCAGTCCTGGCCAAGGTACACTCGTTAGCTCTGCTGGGACACCCACTGAGAATGATGTTGGTGAGGGTGGGTTACCACACTGCACAGTACATCAAGATGGCCATCCCTCTGTCTCAGACTTCTCTAAGCTACCTATATTGTGGCTTCCTTGGCAGATCATTGCTATGAAGGACGGTACCATTCAGAGGGAGGGGACACTTAAGGACTTCCAGAGGTCTGAGTGCCAGCTCTTTGAGCATTGGAAAACCCTCATGAATCGGCAAGACCAAGAACTGGAGAAGGTGAGAATATGGGGACCAGATAGCCAACCTTAAATAGAAGGTTCTACTAAATCTGAGCTCAGAAGGCCTGCCGGTCCTCATCACCCCCATGACGTCTCCAAAAGGACAGATGTAGGGTTGTCTTGAATTTGCTCTTCCAGGGCATAGCTGGCACCTGTGCAGGGACCCAGGACAGACTCAGATGCACACAGATGTCCAGATACCACTTAGCTGAAAGACTCCTGAAAACCAGCTCATACTATCTAAACAAAGAAAAGGGGGGTGGTGGTGGTAAGGAATTGTTGGTTCATGAAACCAGAGAGTCCCAGGAGAGTTGTGGCTTCATTCATCACTGGTTTCTCTCTGTCTCTTTGCTCTACTGCACTCAAATCTGCCCCATTTTCACCGCAGCGGCACTGTGTCAGTAACCCTGGGTTTCCTCTGCCACCAGAGAGCGTTTCTCACAGCTCAGCAGAACCTTCTTATTCATCCAGTCATGGGCTCACCCTGTTAGGATGCTGGAATGTGAGGGTTAGCCAGTCCATGGTCGTGTGCCCACCTGAGCTGCTTGCATCTCTGAGACTAAGAACAGGGCAGAATCAGGTGTGGTGGTGCATACCTATATTAAAAGACTGGGGAGGATGAAGCTGGAGGATGGAGAATTCAAGGCTGATCTTGGCTACATAGACTCCTTCACACTCACAGAAGAATATTCCCCTCTGAGATAGCAGGTGCTGTTGGTTGATAAAGAGAAGAAATAAACTCTGGCACTAATGTAGCTGTCCCCAACCTCTCCTTTCCCACAAGCACTCCCTGAAGACACTGGCCAGTGTCCATCTGTCTTTCAGGAGACAGTCATGGAGAGGAAAGCCTCAGAGCCGTCTCAGGGCCTGCCCCGTGCCATGTCCTCCAAAGATGGCCTTCTACTGGATGAGGAAGAGGAGGAAGGTATGGACCACCAGCCTGGGAGTGCAGTGAACTCCCACGATAAGCTAGTTCCTTTCAATAACTGACAAGAAGCAATCTTCAGAAAGGTGTGTTGGGGCTTGCAGGTCTAGGGATATAACCCGTCATGACAGGAAAGGCATGGTGACATGAATGAGGCTGGGGGGTCACTTTGTATCCCCAATCAGGCAACAGAGAGCCACGAATGTTCAGCTCACTTTCTCCTTTTTATTCAGTTTAGTACTGCAGCTCATGGACTGGCGCCACCGGTGGTGGGCAGGCCTTCCCAACTTCATTAGCCTGTTGTAGATAATCCCTCACAGCGTGCCAAGCGACTTGTCCTATAGGTGATTCTACTTGACAGTATTAGCCATCACACATGGAGAGACTAAAACCCAGGGTTCTAGGCATGGTCGTGTAGCGTGGTTTGATGGCACATCTTTCTTTTTTCTATATGCTTTCCCATCTCTAAGTGGGAATAAGATGTCCCCTGGTTCACCTTCAGAGAGTTGGGATCTATGAAGCTACAGGGTGGGTTCTTGCGCCCCACAGAGGAGGCCGCTGAGAGCGAGGAAGATGACGACTTATCCTCGGTGCTGCATCAGCGAGCTAAGATCCCGTGGCGAGCCTGCTCTAAGTATTTGTCCTCTGCCGGCGTTCTGCTCCTGTCCCTGCTTGTCTTCTCCCAGCTGCTCAAGCACATGGTCTTGGTGGCCATTGACTACTGGTTGGCCAAGTGGACTGACAGTGCCCTGGTTCTGAGCCCTGCTGCCAGGAACTGTTCCCTCAGCCAGGTATGACTGCAGCCCACAGCAGAGCTGGCAGAGAGGAAGAGGGGGTGCTGAGCCCACATACAACCCCAGGATACTCTCATCCCCCCACCCCAGGAATGTGCCCTGGACCAGTCTGTCTATGCCATGGTATTCACCGTGCTCTGCAGCCTGGGTATCGTGCTGTGCCTTGTCACCTCTGTCACTGTGGAGTGGACAGGACTGAAAGTGGCCAAGAGGTTGCACCACAGTCTGCTCAACTGCATTATCCTGGCCCCCATGAGGTACTCCAGACCCAATAATACCAGGGCAGGACACTATGCTTTGAGTCCCAAATCCCTCCTCTATAAGATGAATACTGATGGCCTCTGTCACAGGCTTGTGGGGATGACTCAAGCCAGGGTGTCCTTATGCAAGAAACAGGGAGAATTGACATTTACTCGGCAGACCCTGTGAGCATTTTACATGATTGGCTCATCTGATGTTCACATCAGCCTTCAACATGGGCATCTGCAAACTTTGGGTAAAGGTTAACTCCATTCCCTAGGTGGTATAATCTGTCCATCTCAGCCCACAAGTTCCTCTGCATCCACTCTCCCCTCCCTCCGCAGCCTGCAGTTTCTGGCACTGGAAGCAGGATTAACTGTTCAAATTGCCCTCATGTGATGGAGCAGAGCTCAGAAAGTGCCAGGTGTCTAGAAGCTATAACATCACACCCAAACCACAGAGACAAACGTGTTACCTGGTCTCAAGCCTTCCAGACCTCTAGGACCCTACTTCACAGCTGCCCCCCTGCCTGGCTACAACCGTACTTCCAACTTTTGTTATCTCTCTCTGGCCCATGGACAGGGCAGCCTCGTTGACTTATTCTCTGTTTGCCCCCCATCTGAAGTTTAGAAACTCTCTGGTTGGGTTGGGCCAACTCCAGGACAGAGTGCTGACAGTCAGCATAGCCTCTCACTGTCAGCCAGTTGACAGGCTGTCCACGGGGACCTACGCTTCTGGGAGAGGACTCTGTGTCCCAAGGGATCAGCTGCCAAGTGAGTCAGACTGAGGAGGACATCCGTGATTACCTGTGAGGGAGGGAGGCTAAATGGAAGCCAACACCCTTTGAGTGGCTGTAGGACTTCTCAAGGACACAGCCAGATATTTGTAGACCCACGAAGGCAACTGCTCCGAGGAAGCCAAACCTACAGATGTTCTAGGGACATTTAAATCGTTCCATAAACAAACTAAACCAGTAAAAAGTGGTTCTTCTTGCCTCCTAGGTTTTTTGAGACCACACCCCTGGGGAGCATCCTGAACAGGTTTTCATCTGACTGTAACACCATTGACCAGGTACCGACTACGCCATGATTTCCTTGGGACCCCAGGGGTTTTTCCTCTTGGATGCTGGTCTCTCTGCATAGATGATCAGAGTCCATGTAGAGAGCTCAGTGTCCCTTTGTGGGGATCCCAGTGTCCCTGTCTGACGGACACTGCCTTGGGGTCTGGGCCCTCCCTTGAAAGCTTTGTAAGTCTGAAGGAAAACCAGGTCTTTTTGGCTTCTATCTAAGATTTCCCTGGCTCATTCAGGAAGGTTACAAGATATTCTGAATATTTACTTGAGTTCAGCCTATTTCCTTTGTTGACTTATCTCACTAGATGGTGAGAAAAACTGAGTCTTGATTCCTGCCCACAGAGAGCTTTCAGGGTAGCTGGACAGATGCACTATGAGCCTGCCATAAAACGAAAGACAAACATCGTAGCACGTAGTACTCCAAAGAGTCTAATACAGAAATGTCCCCGCTGTCTCCCCTCACCTCCTCAGCACATCCCATCCACGCTGGAGTGTCTGAGCCGATCCACCCTGCTCTGTGTCTCTGCCCTGACTGTCATCTCCTATGTCACACCTGTGTTCCTCGTGGCCCTCTTACCCCTAGCTGTGGTGTGCTACTTCATCCAGAAGTACTTCCGAGTGGCATCCAGGTGACAGCAGCATTCTAGTCTGGTGGGTAGAGGTGTGGGAACAATGATAGGAAGTCCTTTGTGATGGCAGTTTGGGACGCTTGCCAGAACCATCATCGTAAAAGTAATAGAGACGTGCTTTCCCAAAATTGGAACTAGAAAGAGCCAATAGGAATGGAGGAAATGCCTCTCCTAGCTACCGTCGGTCAGCACACGTGCTACAGTTCATATCTCAGTTGTTTCCTTGGGAGATGTGGTCAGGATGGAATTGCTAGGGCATGGTAAATGCACATTTATGTCCTTCATTCATCTGTCCCGATGGTCAGCGTGAGGACTGTATGATCCCAGGAGCCACGCTGACTTAGGAACCAGGCTGGTCTCTATGGGAACACCGATGGCACCTGATGTGAGAGTGGGATGGACTAGGGCTCTTGCAGCTACTCTCGTGGGTCAGATCTGCACGCCACACACACACACCCATATTTCCTCCTCAAAGTATTCTAGAGTATTCTCTAGAGAGTTCTTCCTAAGAGTTATCCTGTGAAACTCACTGATTCAAAAAATTAGAATGAAAAACTAAAAGACCACAATTACTTAAACCGCCGATTACAACCATTATTAAATCAATATCCCGATTCATAATTCGCATGTTAGAAACAGTGAGGTAGAACCAAGATTAGGAATGGGTCGCGGTAGAGCACTTGCCTGCCATGCTCCAGGCACTGGGCTTAATTCCTAATATGTATGTATACATGTTTCATACACATACGTGTGTATGTATGCATTCTATTTTGATCTATAACATGAGTTATCGGACTACATTCATAACAGTTCCGGGAAACCTTTGCTTTATAAGCATGTAAGTATTTGTGATATAAAATGTACTTTTTTTTTTTAACTTCAGGTAATGTCCATAAAAGTTAAGTACCTTTTCCAAGTGTGTATAGTTGATAAGAAACAAGAGTCAAAATACTGCTTGGTAACAATAATCACTATGTTTAAATGCATATTTTTTTTACTGTAATCACCTGCTCATAAGAATCAGTATTGATATAAATGACTTTTTGTCTGAATGGCCTGGAGTTTCTGAGCACCCAGGGGGACATTCTGTGCTGGCGTTACCAAAATGACAGTGTCTTTCCAAACATTACACTGCACCGTTCACTTGAAGTATTTCCACACGCTGTAGCACAAACTGCCCCACATAGTTCATCCCTCTGCCAGGGAAGACATGCTCGCCCCGTTCCTGGTACCTGACTCTTAGAACAGTGTCTAGGGAAGCTGCTTCTTGTCTCCCAGCTGGCCTACTTGGCATATGAAGCATGGCTATAGGGAGCAGGAGGCCCCTTGTTGCCATGGAGACCTGTAGCCTCCTTTCCCCACCCAGGAACTAGCCTAGGATGCCCTGAGGCCTGTAGTTCTTAGGAAACAAGGAATTGAGACCATTAAATCTGGCCTTCCTGTTCCTTTGGCCAGCTGTCCCCTATAAAGGGTGTCCACCTGTGAAATGGAACCAGATGGGAGGTGGACATTGCCCAAGGTGAAAGGACCTGGGCTTAGCGGGCTCTGTTGAAGCCCTCCGCATAAGCATCTTTGCTGTCCCCAGTAACGTGATGGGACCATCCCATCACTGTCTCTCTCAGCAAGGAGAAACTGAGGCTGAAGGCGATGAGGCCACCCAGCCCGGCAGCTGCAGCTGCCCTCCCGCTGAGGCTGAGCACACGCTGCCCTGCTAACCGCTGCCGTCTGTCGCAGGGATCTGCAGCAGCTGGATGACACCACACAGCTCCCGCTGCTCTCACACTTTGCTGAAACTGTGGAAGGACTCACCACCATCCGCGCCTTCAGGTACTAGCCCAGAGGCCCCCATGGAGGGGTGGACTGGAGTGGGGTTGGCCTCGGGGTCACAGGCTGTGAGACACAAATCAAAGGGCCCTACTTAGGACAGCCCAGGGCGTACCCGTCTAAATCATGTCCTAGGCCTTGGGCAATGTCCATTTGCAAGGATGGGCCATGTGAGTTCCAGACCCTTGCCTTGCAGACAGCTGTGGGCCTCTGCGCTAAGGCAGTGCATGGTTAACCAGCTTGGCACAGATTTGGCCTCACTGGAAAGGCCCATACACCTGGAGCCAGCCCAGTGTGATTGTTCCCACTGCCCAGGTAGAGAAACTGAGGCACTGAGCAGTCACATGACCTCTCTGGGAAATGGCCCCACGAAGCCCAGATTTTAGCCTACTCACCCATCTGACACGGTGAGCTCACATGGCGGACAGTCCCCACAGGCCATGTGACTACTTCTCTAGCAAAGGGAAGACTTTGAGAGCACAGATGGGATGCGGCCAGGGAAGGATTCTTAGAGGAACGGTTATAGAAGCTGTGACTCAGGGGACAGGTAAAAGTTCACCCACACGGGAATTTTCTGAAAGTCAGTGTTCCTGGCATGGCCTCACTACCCTGAGTGGTGGTGTTGGGCTGGGAGCAATCTCAAGCTCTCAGAGACTGGAAAAGACCCTGACTCCTCACAACCACGAAGTGGGTGAGTCTCCTGGAGCCCCTGTCCCTCCTCCCAGCCAGATCAGAGACCCTGACCCACATAGTTGGGCTCTCCTCTCCAAGCCTAACCCAGACGGTAACAACAGGTTATTTTAATGGCCATGTGACACCAAACCCTACTTTAGGAGCAACCCTAGGGCTTAAGAGCTGAGGGCCCAAGACCTTCATCTCTCCTGCTAACTGTAGGTCCAAGGTCAGCCCTAGGGAGTGTGCCCTGGGCTTTGGCACAGGCCTTACTTGCTCCTGAGGCAGGTGGGCCTATAGGAATTCACCTCTCAGATGTCATCTGGGGAAAACAGAGCACAGCTGTGCTCTAGGCCAGGCTGCCTTCCCTGGACACCCCCTACCCCTCACAAGCCTGTCCATCGCCACCCAGAAGCTCCGAAGCCTGGCACAGGGCTCCAGACTCAGCTCCCAGCTGTCCTAGGCTGCTTCACCTTTGGTTCTAGCCTCTGCTCTAAGTTTTAAAATGTGTCTAGCTGCTCTTGGGCTGGGTCCTGGCACCACAGACTTGCTTGTCTAAATGGACTAGGCTTCTGAGCAGATTCCAGCACTGTCATTCGACCTCAGATCAAGCTGGGGCTCAGGCTGAGCCTTTGGTCAGCCACGGACCTGCTGCCTAGTCCACCCCCTGCTCATCGTGGTGAATGATTCCTACATTTGAAAAGACTTTTAATCACTGCTCTATGTGGCTCATTTGCTGGCTTTAACCCAGAAGTCTGCCCCAGTAGATGTTAACTAGCATTGTTGACTTCACACTGGTGGAGTGCCAAGGGCTAAATATTGCACACGAGTCACTAACAGTCATCCTTGCAATAGCCACGTGGCCTAGGTGTGAGTCTAAAACCCAGGCTTCTCATTGGTCATCATCAAATAAGCACTTCCTGGGCCTGCCATACAAACACAAAGTCTGATAGAAGTGGCTGAGAAGACCAGCCCAGCCCTCCTTCCGAGGAGGCAGATTTGTACAGAGTGGTGCGTCCCAACATGAGGGGACTGGGACAGAAACAACTGTTTCCACAGGGACTTACACTGGTCTCGGTGTGGCCCAGAGGCCCTCAGTCCACGCTGAACATCAGTGTCCCCACGATGTTAGCCCAGGAAGAAACCGTGATCCTAGTGTGCTCCTGGCGTTTGGTTGCCTGCCTGGGTTTGCACTGTTGTAGAGCTCTTTCCCAGTCCTCAGGTATAACCATCAGCTGCCTCGAATTCCCTGTCATGTACATGGGCCCTCAAACCCCATTTGCTCCTCACCTTCCCCTGGGCACGTGTGCACGCACATGCACGTATCAACATGCACTTACACAAACCTTTCCCGTGCCAAAGCTTCGCACTCACCTCAGACCTGTCACCCACGCACACATGTTCACCACTTGGTTGTGCAATGCACACTCCCTATACCTCAGAGATGCAGTTTCTCATCCTCAGATCCATGTCCTCTGCCCAGAAATAATTCAGTAGAACAAATATTATCAGGAATAGGCATATGCCCAACAAGGTGTGGCAGCCCCCCTGAGTGCCCAAGTTTGGTTTTTCCCAGTTTAGAGTCAAGATGGCTTCTCATGGTCTCTTTGTTCATCATTAAACAAGTACTTCTAAGTGTCTGAAGGAGGTGGCAGCGGAGCCCAGACCATCAGAGGAGGCAGGTCTGTGTACTATGATGCAGGAGAAATGACCAGGCCTGGAGGTTGAGACAGACAGCCCAGAGATCTTTGTCCAGAACAATCCTACCTGCCTGAGAGGGCCACCCCTTATCAGAGGGTCAACTCACTTGTCCGTAATGTTTTCACGATAGTGCCAGTCTCTGAAGCTGCGTGCACACACACTGCCCTCCTCACACCTCCCCAGTCTGGTGAGCGAGCTGGATCGTGCTCAGCTAGAGGAGTGAGTGTTCCAGCAGACTCTGAACAGCTAACAGGCTGCAGAGACAGGCTTATAGAGGTGCAGAGTGGCCATTGAGGGGTAGGGAGGAGTCAGGGTAGCCCCTGGGGTGGGGGAGAGGAGCCATGGAGGTGTCTCTGAGGAGACAGCAGTTAAGGTCAGGCCTGAGAGTTGAGAAGGACCATATTTTTAAAGAACAAGAGAGAAAGCTTCCAGGTGATGGAAGAAGCATGAGTCAAGGGCTTGGGGGTGAGAGATGTTGCCATGAACCACGAGGCTGCTGCATCGTGGTGGCAGGCAATAAGGCTGATTATAACTGGCCCTGACCAGGACGTGGTTCTTTATCCTGGATACCATTGATGTTCTCAGTGGGGACACATTTTGTGACTTTGAAAGAATAAGCTGTCTCCCCATAGAGAGAAATACAGGACACCTGTGGGCCAGAAGCAGAAGAGAGGTGGACAGAGGGGCAGGGACCACTTGTGAGGTCAACCTAAGAGCAGGCCTGTTTGGGGGCTGCTGAGAGCCCTCTGTAAGTGACAAGAGTGCCCACCTGGACACCTCCCACCGTCACATCTTGCTCACCCTCCAGGTACGAGGCCCGGTTCCAGCAGAAGCTTCTAGAATATACAGACTCCAACAACATTGCCTCCCTCTTCCTCACGGCAGCCAACAGGTGGCTGGAAGTCCGCATGGCAAGTGCCATCCCACCCTGGGGCCTGGACAGGGTTCTGGTAGGAACGTGGGGCTGGAAAGGGGGAACATAGATGAAGACAGAAGAGGGGCTGACTGATAGTGGGGACCGAGGGCCCTCCTGTTCTCCAGCCCTGGCAGCCCTCCACATCTAACCTGCATCTCCACCCCATAGACCCCAGAAATGTTCTAGGAACAAGGAAAGTGGGCATGTTCAGGATGTAGACATTAAGGACAATGGAGGTGTTGGGACTGGGGATGCAGCTCAGCTGGGGAGTGCTTGCCCCTCCCACCATGTTTGTAATCCCAGTACTCTGGGGTTAGCAGTAAAGACTACGAAGTTTAGTGGCCTGGGCTATGAGATCCTGTCCGAAGTGGGTAGCTGGCAAATGTGTGCCTTCAGTAGGCCATTGCTACACACCCGTGAAGGCTTATTGGAGCCGGTGGTGAGACACACTTCCTTAGGAAGCAGGGTGCACAACCTTGGAGTGAACATTACCTCCTAGGCCTCAGCTTCCGCCAGCCCCTTGTGTGTCTGCTGTGGGAGTGTGGGGCCAGGCTCAGGATGGTTGAGCTATTCTCTGCCCCAAGGTGAGGCTCTGACCCACAACAGCCCGGGCCAGCCGCTATCCTTTCTCAGGAGTACATCGGAGCGTGTGTGGTGCTCATTGCGGCTGCCACCTCCATCTCCAACTCCCTCCACAGGGAGCTCTCTGCTGGCCTGGTAGGCTTGGGCCTCACCTACGCCTTGATGGTGAGTGGCAGCGGGCGGGGGAGGGAGGAGTCAGGTGCCCTCCTGGGAACCCAGGGCGCTGCCCTCCACTGAGATATGGGGGAGACGGTGACACCCACCTAGGCTTTGCTGAATGACGGATGAAGAGCCTCTCATGGCTCCAGGGTGCCCCTTCCCAGGCAGTGTCCAGTGGCTCCTAGTCCTCAGAGTAAGCAGAGTCATCCGGGAAGTCAAGAGGAAAGTGGTGACCACCGAGCCGTTGTGACGAGCTTGCCTGCATAGGTCTCTAACTACCTCAACTGGATGGTGAGGAACCTGGCGGACATGGAGATTCAGTTGGGGGCTGTGAAGCGTATCCATGCACTTCTGAAAACTGAGGCAGAGAGCTACGAGGGGCTCCTGGGTGAGAACCTATAGAGAGTATTACCGGAGTGGGGAGGTAGCCTTTCGGGGTTCTAGGAGGGGCCTACGTCTGGTGGCTGACCCCCAGCCTGGCCCTCAGCACCATCGTTGATCCCCAAGAACTGGCCAGACCAAGGGAAGATCCAAATTCAAAACCTGAGTGTGCGCTATGACAGCTCCCTGAAGCCCGTGCTGAAGCACGTCAATGCCCTCATCTCTCCAGGACAGAAGGTCAGCTGGGTGGGATCCCCTCTTCCTTCCCTCAGACCCCACCCATCACAGAGGCAGACATCTCGGACTCCCTTAGTTTAGGGGGCCCCTTCTCTACAGGGGATCCATAACTCTCCCTTGAGCCTCAGAGCAGAGGCTGAGAGAGAGGCTGCCAGTGTCCAGCACTCTGAGTCCTATCCTTATTCAGCCCGTCGCTGCCGTGTCTCTCTTTCTCTGCCCTTGTCTCTCTGTCCCTCTTGGTATCCTTTTGCCTTACTGTCATTGCCTTGGGCAGTATCTCTACCCCTGCCTATCTCTTCCCCTTTGGCCCTTCTGTGTCACTATCTTGGTCTCTGTATCAGTCCCTTATGTAAGTTCTCTTCGGACCTGAGAAGCAGGAAGCAGTAGGATCAGGCATGGCCCGACTGCAGGTGGAGAAGCCAATACATCTCCACACATCACACTCACCATCCCACATCGTCCTGCCGTACACGTGCACATGGGGCACGCCAGGGCCTTCCCTCCTGGACTGCTACCAAACAAGATACAGGTCTTCCCTGCAGACTCATTCCTAGGCCTGCACAACTAGCCATCTCTACCTGTACTCTACTCTTGGGTCCCCAAGAGAGCCCCCTCTGAACCACCATAGGAAGCAAGCTCGACCCTGGCTCCAGCCTGGCCAAAGAGAAGCTGGTCAGAAAACCAAGATGAGAGGAGATGCTGTAACCTCCATACCAGCACACCCCTCAGGGTCACAACACTGTGACTTCCTCCACCTATACATGCCCAGGGCCACAGTGCTGTGACCTCCCACACCCGTGCATCCCCAGGGTCACAGTGCTGTGATCTCCTATACCCGTGAATCCCCAGGGTCACAGTGCTGTGACCTCCCATACCCGTGAATCCCCAGGGTCACAGTGCTGTGACCTCCCATACCCGTGAATCCCCAGGGTCACAGTGCTGTGACCTCCCACACCTGTGGACCCCCCAAGGGTCATAGTGCTGTGACCTCCCACACCTGTGCACCCCTCAGGGTCATAGTGCTGTGACCTCCCACACCTGTGCACCCCATCCCCAGGGTCACAATGCTGTGACCTCCCACATCACCAGATACCCCAGGGCCACAGCGCTGTGACCTCCCATATCTGTGCATCCCCCACCCAGGGCCACAGTGCTGTGACCTCCCACACCTGTGCACCCCCCAGGGTCACAGTGCTGTGACCTGCCACACCTGTGCGACCCCCAGGGTCACAGTGCTGTGATCTCCCATACCTGTGCACCCCCCAGGGTCACAGTGCTGTGATCTCCCACACCTGTGCACCCCATCCCCCAGGGTCACAGTGCTGTGATCTCCCACACCTGTGCACCCCATCCCCCAGGGTCACAGTGCTGTGACCTCCCACACCTGTGCACCCCATCCCCCAGGGTCACAGTGCTGTGACCTCCCACACCTGTGCACCCCGCCCCCCAGGATCACAGTGCTGTGACCTCCCACACCCGTGCACACCCCCGCCCCCCAGGGTCACAGTGCTGTGACCTCCCACACCCGTGCACACCCCCGCCCCCCAGGATCACAGTGCTGTGACCTCCCACACCTGTGCACCCCATCCCCCAGGGTCACAGTGCTGTGATCTCCCACACACGTGCACACCCCCGCCCCCCAGGGTCACAGTGCTGTGACCTCCCACACACGTGCATACCCCAGGACCACAGGGTGCTCCTGCTTCTCTGCTTCCAGATTGGGATCTGCGGCCGCACAGGCAGCGGGAAGTCCTCCTTTTCTCTGGCCTTTTTCCGAATGGTGGATATGTTTGAAGGTGATTTGTGTGTTAGCTGCTACACGTGTGCCCACAGTCACCAGGCAAGACCTCAGTCCTGGCCTCTAGTTGGGATGTCAGAGGAAGCCCCATGACAGTCATTGCCTTTCGGGATCCTCGCTGGGATCCGGTGTCCCAGCACCACTCCTACCCTGGTGGCACATGACCTATGACATCATCACCATACAGGGCGCATCATCATTGATGGCATTGACATCGCCAAGCTGCCACTGCACACACTACGCTCACGCCTGTCCATCATTCTGCAGGACCCGGTCCTCTTCAGTGGCACCATCAGGTGAGAGCTCCGGGCCAGCCTTGCTGTCTGAGCACAGATGGGGAGTCTCCAGCAGGCCTCCTTCTCGCCGGCCTCCTTCATTAGGCTTAAGCAGGTGCTTTTTTTTTTTTTTTTTTTTTTTTTTTTTTTTTTTTTTTGGTTTTTTGAGACAGGGTTTCTCTGTAGCTTTGATGCCTGTCCCGGCACTAGCTCTTGTAGACCAGGCTGGCCTCGAACTCACAGAGATCCGCCTGCAAGCAGGCGCTTTTGGGTCCCCCACAGAAGCTCACTGCCAGCTCCTCAGTGCACCCCTCCTGTACTAGGTTGTTCTGGGGATGAAGGGAGAACCCTGCTCCCTGAGGGCTCTATGTGCCTCCCCGCAGATTCAACCTGGACCCCGAGAAGAAGTGCTCAGATAGCACACTGTGGGAGGCCCTGGAGATCGCCCAGCTGAAGCTGGTGGTGAAGGCGCTGCCAGGAGGCCTGGGTGACTGCTCCTTGCGCAGATGGGTTTGCGGGGGAAACTTCACACCCATGGCTAAGATGAGCCCCCAGTTTGGAGTCCTGAATCTAGCTAAGAACTCGGTGACCATGTAGCCCCACCTTTCAGCATACTGGGTTCAAAGGTTAAACAATTTGCCTCTGGTCACATAACTCACCTAGCTCAGAGTATAGCACGGGACATTCAGGGTCCCTGGGAGATAGATAGCAAATCCGCCATATCACAGTGTATCTTTAGTCCTGCTTTGCCTGTTCACCTGCCCTGGGGAGGAGTCACAGTGGACACAGATAAAAGACAGGCATCATACAACCTATTGGGAGGATGCTGCTCCAGTTCAGGACCAGTCAGAGCCATGGTGTAGGTACTGTGGGGCTAGACAAGCTTTGGCATCGCTGGTTCAACCTTCTGGCCCAGGCTTCAGGATTGCCCAGGGCCAGCAGTGCACTGCCCCAGGATGGCCACTGCACATTGTATCCATGCAGGTGGAAGCCCTGTTGTATCGGCTGCATCATCCCTGCACACACTCTGACACAGCCGCATCCGTGGGCCCTGTACATGTGCTGCTTACATCTCACAAGTCATGGGGCTACTCTATTCACAGCAGAACTAACCTGGTTCTGCCTCTCCAGATGCCATCATCACGGAAGGAGGGGAGAATTTTAGCCAAGGCCAGAGGCAGCTGTTCTGCCTGGCTAGGGCCTTTGTGAGGAAGACCAGCATCTTTATCATGGATGAAGCAACTGCCTCCATCGACATGGCTACGGTTGGTCCTGGGGTGGCATGTTAGGGAGCAGCTGGCATAGACATTTAATTCTTATCAAAGGGGTATGTGGTGAAAGCAGGTCCAGTCCTTGAGTGTTGAGAACCTGATCAGCCCTCTGGGACTAGAGCCAGAGAGAAGATGGGCATAGAACTAGGAGCTGGGGTGAATCAGAACCATCCCAGATGCCATCCACGAGCAGATGAGTCACTTGCTACTACCTCCACCTGACAGGAAAACATCCTCCAGAAAGTGGTGATGACAGCCTTCGCAGACCGCACTGTGGTCACCATTGCGGTAAGGGGCCATTGTGTGTGGCGGAAAGCTCGCCTTTGGGGCTGTCACCAGTGGACTCATTCCTGTAGGCAGGAAAAGACCCTAGAGTCCTCAGGACAGGGAGTCCAGAGAGCTGGCAGAAGGCACAGCAGAATTTGGGGTGTCTAGAGATTTACACTTGTACTTGCCTCAGGCCTTGACCCTATTTCTCTGGATTCCAAGAGAGACTGTTGCCTAAAGCCCTGTGAGCTAGGCTGGGGGCTGCTTCTCATTGAGAGTGAGAGCCTGGAGCTGGAGTCTGTAAGTCTTGAATATGGGCGGTGGGGGCTGAGCTAAGGTTTTATGGAGGAGAGAAGGGTAGAGGGTTTGGATCACAGCCACCCCAGGTTAGAAGCACCGCCTCAGACAGGAGACAGACGGGCTGTGTAGAGTGCTTTCCTGGCAGCTGTGAAGCCTGGGGTTCAGTCCCCAGCACTGCAGAAACGGGGCGTGGTGCTAACACTGTGATCCCAGCACTCAGGAATAGAGAACAAAAGTTCAAGCTTACCCTTGACTACATAGTTAGCATCAGATCTGTCAGAGCTACATGAGAAAAGAAGTGGGGGCGGGGCAGAGGCATAGTGGCCTCCTCCTGGCTGGGGGAGGACAGGGTTCCTCAGCTGTCCCGCCCACCACACACACCAGCTCCTCCTGTTCACCCAGCATCGTGTGCACACCATCCTAAGTGCAGACCTGGTGATGGTCCTGAAGAGGGGTGCCATCCTGGAGTTTGACAAGCCAGAGACACTTCTCAACCAAAAGGATAGCGTATTTGCCTCTTTTGTTCGTGCGGACAAGTGACTTGCTGGTGCCACCCCACGCCCCACTCGCTTGCCTAGGATTTCTAAGTGTAAATCATTTGTAAATAAATTAATTATTTGCTACTGGAGGCCTTGGCTCTGTGGAAGGGGCAACGGGTACCCCGTGGGTGCAAGAAATCAGCCTGCCTTTGAAACAGAGCAGATTTGAAGATGCCATGTGAACAGAGGCAAAACCATGTTTCTGATCTGTATCAGGCAGTTCCAGCTGCCGTAACAAAATGCCACAGTCTGGATGGCTTTTTGCAGGAAAAAATGTACCTCTCCCTTTCCTGGAGGCTGAGAGTCAAGACCAAGGTGCTTTGGTTTCTCCTGGGACGTTGTTCCTCGAAGTCACTAGTCAGACTGGATTAGCTCCTACCACAACCTCACTGAACCTTCATTATCTCCTCAAGGCCCCAAATGAATGTAACTGGGAGCAGTATCCTAATTTAGGGATGGAATTCAGTCCACAGCAAGGGGGTTAACGACTCAGTGGCAGCCCCATCAGATAATGGAGCAGATCGCCATCCAACTGGGACTCTGCACTGCCCACATGGGTTATAATGGTGGGGTCTCGCACCCAGCATCTCCTCTAACAGGAACTCAACATGGCTTAAACAAGAACTTGAATTCACTGTGGTTATGTGACTGGAGGAATGCTTCTCCAGGTGTGTGACATCAAGATGGTGCCTCCATTTCTGAACCCTATTTCCCTTGTGTCTGATGACAGACAGCCAGTAGTAGCTTGAGCTTACACTCTGTCCTGGAGCCATCAGGAGGAAAATGAGGTGTTCTTTCCCAATACTCCAGTGAAGCCCTGGACCCGAATCTCAGGGCCTCGCCTGGTCACGCCCTCACCCCCACCCAGTCATTTGGTAGAGTTCTGGAATAACTCTGCTTGTTGAGCCAGGATCTCAAGCCACTATCTCCGCCTCGCTCTTCCCCCCACAAGCATTCAAAAGTGGGAGAAGGGTGGTCCCTGAGCCGTCCCTGTACAAGTCAGCCAGGTGGTGGCTCAAAGATGCCAGGGACTAGACACCAGGAGACCAAAACAACAGCTTGTCCCAACCCTGTTGGCACCAAGAAATAGCAGGTGCTCATTTACGTACATTTGGTTATAATTTGCATCCCGCCTGCATATTGCCTCATTGACTTACGAGACCCTGGGTTTGCTAACCTAGGTCTTCATCTCTCAGGACTGCAGGAGGGCCAGAGCTCTACAACATAAGGAAAGTTCACCAGTCACCAGAGGGAGCCCGGCAAGGCTGAAGTGCCCAGAGCCGGGGGAACTCAGTCAGGGAGAGCTCAGCCTGGCAGGCTGCCTGGGAAAGGCAGGATTCGTGCCGGGTGTAAGAGGGAAGAAATTAGATAAACAGAAAGAGGGGTGGAGAGAGGCGGGGATCATGAAGAAGTGACAGCGGAAGTGGGCTTGCCAAGTGGTTCGTGTGGGGTGTGGTGGGATAAGGCAGTAGGGAGACATCAAAGACCCTTAATCCTAGGGCCATGCGTGTGGGATAGGCTTCTGGGGGAAAGATCTGGACAAGTACAGTGTTTGGGGATATGGGGATTTGGGAATCAGCCTGCTATCTCCTGGGGCAGGGATTAGCTAAGGGCATACGGAAGGGCAGGGCCTGCCTTGTCAGCCCTAAGATGCCTCTGTGGGACCAGCAGTTCCTTCCACTCGGGACTTCCAGGAGCAGACACAGGAAGGGTTAAGGAGCTCTGCTCTGCCAGTGAAGGACTCACACTCCAAGGAAGCTGCAGAGGAAGAGCATGCCCAAGGCCATCCTGGTTCAAATCCTTCCGCGATGATCTAATTAATGGCCCACCAGCTCAGACTTCTATCTTTCCACCATGTAGGCCATATCATATCCGGTCACTATGATCAGAACAGACTCTTGCATATGCCCATCAAAGCCTGCTCCTGCTCCACCCTATCCTGGTAGTACCTACTGGGCCAAGCAAACCTACCTGTGATTCCTCCTTTCCCCCAGGGACTTCTGAAAGTTGGCTAAAGTTGCCGGAGTTCTCCAAGGGTCCTTTTTTGATGACTAAACGTTGAAGTGGCCTCAGATTTCCCGTGTAACTGTGTCCTTGGACTTCCTAGTCTCTACTCAACTTGTTTGATGTTCTCTGCCTTGGGTATAATGCCCAGTTAGTATAGTATTGATCTCATTCTTTGTCACAGGGGCCACTCAACCTATAGGTGGATTTGGAGAGAAAGAAGACAACTCTCTCTCTCTCTCTCTGAACGACCCCAACTCAATATGAAAATGTTCTGTGGTGTTCTGAATTCCCAGTACCATTGTTACTCTAGCCCCTGCCTCAAGCCCTCACGCAAGTCACAGAGGGGGCTGGGTTTGTCTAAAAGAATCTGAATCCCAGAACAAGCCTTTGCATTATAGGTGACCCAACAACCTTCAGGGAGCGCTCTATAGTGACATCCGCAAGAGAAACATAACCACTTTTCTCGACAATAACCTCAGTCACCCCCTCTGTGCTCCAGCTCTTTAGACCCAGGTTCCCCCACCACCCATGGTTAAAGGGGAAGAAATCAGGCTGAAACCGTACAGAGTACAAAGCAAATGCGGCAGAATCAGTCCTCTTAAAATTCAGGGGTGGTAGCCACTGCCCTTGCAATCCTAGTACTCTGGCAGTGGAGGCAAGAGGATCAGAAGTTCAAGGTTATTCTCTGCTAGATAGCAAGTGTGAAGTCACCTTGGCTACTAGAAATCCTGCCTCAAATAGGTGAACAGACAAATAAACAAACAAATGTAGCATCAAGAATAACTCTCAAATGGAAGAATAGTTAGTTGAGGAGTCCCGAGGCTATTGTTTTATCTCATCCCAGCCTCAGGACTGAATCAGTCACTCTCACTGCCTTCTTTCCCCGGGAATCAAGTGCTGTGTGAGAGACAGGTAAGAGCCAACTGCGGCCTGGGGAAAATAGAAGTCAGGGCTCCAGGAACTACTGAGCCAAACTAAGAGAATTTCGCAAAAGGAACGCTTTAGAAGAAAGCGCGATAGACTGGCTGAGGATGGCAGCAGGCGAGGGTGGGACGAGAATCCTCTATGGGAGGGGCTTATGCCCAGGCCCGTCCCAGTCCTCCGCTCGGGAGCCGATCTGGCGCCCCCTGGCGGCGGAGTCTGCTCTTGCTCTCGGGAGCCCCCAGCCCGCAGCCTCCCACCCCCACCTCGCTTGGGTCGGCGCCCGAAGACCGGCTCGCAGGCAGACACAAGCCCGGGAAGCCGGCCGGGAGTGAGCACCGGAGTGGGAGGGGGCAGGGAGGTGGCCGCGGCTTGAGCAGCAGGAGCAGGTGCGGCAGCGACAGGCGGGGCGGGGACGGAGCGGCGGAGACCTCGGGCGGGCGGCAGGGCAGCAGGGAGGCCGCGACACGGAGCCAGTGGGGGCTTGGGCGGTGGAGGGCGAGGGGATCCCGAGCGCAGCTGGTGGCAGGGTGACTCGAAGGGCGCGGGATCCCAAGGAGACAGAGAGGACGAGAGCTAGAGAGGATCGGGGAGAGCGGCGGGGGCGCTAGGGGAGAGATGGGGTGGAAAATCGGGGGACACACCTGGAGGGGAGACTGGGTCAAAAAGTGAAGCTGGAGTCTGGAGGGGACAGAGTGGGTGAGACCAGAGAACAGCGGGGGATCGAGTGAGGGCTGGTGAACTGGGAGACCCGGAGGTGATAAGTTCTGAGGTGGTTTGAGAAGAAAGGCTGGGCCAGGGAAAGGGAATTCAGGGGAGGTTCAGGGGTGGTGGTAAGTAGCTTAGCGGGCATCCAGGGCCAGGTAGGCGCAGGCTGGTTTGGGGGGTTCAGTAAGCAAGGAGCAGGTGAAGCCGGCATTTGAAGCTGGTGTAAAGAGAAGCAGGACCTAGCTGGGGGCATTTCAGGCGAGAGGGTGGTACAAGCTTAGGATAGCCCAAGGAGGAGAGAGCCCAAAGAGGGGACCCCACAAAGAGACCATAGACCAGGTCAGTGCAGTGCCCCTCATGGGGGAAGCCCCTTCCTGGGGCCAACGGAGCCATGCTGTCCCGAAAGGGCATTATCCCTGAGGAATATGTGCTGACCCGGCTGGCAGAGGACCCTACAGAGCCCAGGTACCGTGCTCGGGAGAGGAGGGCCCGCTTCGTGTCCAAGAAAGGCAACTGCAACGTCGCCCACAAGAACATTCGAGAGCAGGGCCGCTTCCTGCAGGATGTATTCACCACGCTGGTGGACCTCAAATGGCCCCACACGCTGCTCATATTCACCATGTCGTTCCTGTGCAGCTGGCTGCTCTTCGCCATGGTCTGGTGGCTCATTGCCTTCTCCCACGGTGACCTGGCCCCCGGAGAGGGCACCACTGTGCCCTGCGTCACAAGCATCCACTCCTTTTCATCTGCCTTCCTCTTCTCCATCGAGGTCCAGGTGACTATTGGTTTCGGCGGGCGCATGGTGACAGAGGAATGTCCTCTGGCCATCCTTATTCTCATTGTGCAGAATATCGTAGGGCTAATGATCAACGCCATCATGCTGGGCTGCATCTTCATGAAGACGGCTCAGGCCCATCGGAGAGCAGAAACCCTCATCTTCAGCAAGCATGCTGTGATCACCCTGCGCCATGGCCGCCTCTGCTTCATGCTTCGCGTGGGAGATCTCCGAAAGAGCATGATCATCAGCGCCACCATCCACATGCAGGTGGTGCGCAAGACCACCAGCCCTGAGGGTGAGGTCGTGCCTCTCCACCAGGTGGACATCCCCATGGAGAATGGCGTGGGTGGCAACAGCATCTTCCTGGTGGCCCCGCTCATCATCTACCACGTCATCGACTCCAACAGCCCTCTCTACGACCTGGCTCCTAGTGACCTGCACCACCACCAAGACCTGGAGATCATTGTCATTCTGGAAGGCGTGGTAGAAACTACAGGCATTACCACCCAGGCCCGCACCTCCTACCTAGCTGACGAGATTCTATGGGGGCAGCGCTTTGTTCCCATTGTGGCCGAGGAGGACGGCCGATATTCTGTGGACTACTCCAAATTTGGTAACACCGTTAAAGTGCCCACACCACTCTGCACAGCTCGCCAACTTGATGAGGACCGCAGCCTGCTGGATGCCCTGACTCTCGCCTCGGCACGGGGGCCTCTGCGCAAGCGCAGTGTGGCTGTGGCGAAGGCCAAGCCCAAGTTTAGCATCTCTCCGGATTCCCTGTCCTAAATTGCAGTCCCTCGGGCCCCCACTCACTTATGTGGGCACATGGAGAGTAAAGTATGGTATGTAGAGTGGATGGGGTGCGAGCCCCTTGGCCAGGTGAGGGTCTGCTGTGTGACAAGACCCTCCTGGGCTCAGCCTCCCTGACGCTGTGTGCCCAGGGTGTTACAAGGCAGTTGTCACTATGCTATTTCTGGCCCCAGCAGGAGCCTGTACCGGGTTATTTTTGTTCCTGCTCCTCCCAGCTCAGAACGGGCTTTACCCCTGTCATTCTCCCCAACATTCGGGAGGCTATAGAAGGTTCAGGGCTCCTAAAGTTAAGGTCTCAAAGTCACTCTTGACCCTTCACGACAGGTAACTGGGGGAAAGCCACCCCCAAGTTGGGTATCTACTGTTGTTTCTGTAGCCACTAAGAAATACCTGGCCAGGCCCCAGCCCTATTCATGCCTTGTAAAAGAGATGGTTGAAGAATCCCTGCCAGTCAGAGGAGGAGGCCAGTGTGAGAGTGTGGGAGCTGAGGGGCCCACACAGGCAGGGCAGGACGGTTGCCCAGGCTGCCCTCCATAGGGCACACTGCTGCCAGAAGGGGACAAAGCAGGGGGAAAATGACTGGAGATCTTGTGTCCCACCTACTGCCTCATTTTGTCCCTACCCCAAGAGGCTGGGAAGTGGGGTGCTGAGAAGGGTCCTGTGCCTGCCATACAAGATGCAGTCCAGGCACACTCTGCTCCTGGCTCCCCACGGGTAGCTGTGAGTCACGGCTTCTGGAGGATGCCGGTGGGTAGGGATGGCTTATCTCACTTGCTAGAAAAAGAAGTACTGGAAAGTTCAGCGGGGAGGGAAGAGAGCTCCCCGAGGCAAGGCCCTGAGCCTGGGTTCTCAGAGCAGGGTCATGTGTCCTTGCCCAGAACTCTACTGCCCCATTCTCAATAAAGCCTCCCGCCTGCGGCCTGAACTCGGGGCTTTTCCTGTGGTAAGGCAGAGGGCATGCTGCTGGAAAAAAGAGGGCCCTGCCAGCGTCTGCCACCCCACATGGCCCTGGCAGGGATGCCCGGAAAGCAGGCTCTTCTTCCCTGACCTCGGGAGGGCTTCATCCTCCCACCTCAGGCTCCTCCTCCCACCAACTCAGTCTGTCTGGCCACCTTAGCCGGTTGACCTCCACCAGACAGCAGAAGTGAGGGCCTGGCCTCCCTCCTGAGACTCTGCTGGGGGCGGAAGTACCACAGGGAGGGGCAGAGAGGTGTGGGCTAATTAGTGTAGGGTCAGCTCACACCCTGAATCCCGGCGAATGACTCTGTTCTCGGTTGTCTCATCCATGTTAACAGTCCCTACCTCAGTGAGTTGACTCGGAGCAGGTGGAAAAGCACATGTAACATGCTTCAGAAGTGCCGATTCATAACAAGTATTCAATAAATGCTAACTCTTGTGATTGCTGCTGAACTAGCCACGTGATGGGAAAGCTCACTAAAAGTATGTTAACGGCAAAAAGGTGTTTTTTTCCACTGCCTCTCGGTGATGCGTTGCTCTGCCTGCGTGGTGCCCCTCCCAGTTCATATCTGGACTGCAGGGCTGGTGTCCTTGTCTCTGCCCCCCCTCACTGATGTCCGCCTGCCTGTCACCTGCTCCATAGCCGCCAAAGTGGGTTGAGTTGTGATCTTCACTACTGAGTGGGATATTTTGTGGCTCCCTATCTCCTCATCAAGGATGGTCTCCTCTGCTGATAGTAATAAAAACCCCAGGCCAATGATTCATCTTGACCAGCCCTGGAGAGAAATGCCCTTCTCTCCTCTGTGACGTGGGCCATCTTCTTTGCCTGTGTTTAAGGGTCTTCCTCCCCATCCCTAAATGTATGTCCTCTCCAGGTTAGTGCTACGTCGGCGTCTGAAACTAAGTAGATGATCAGTGAGAGAATGAACTGTGGGTGGATGGGCTGTGCACCTGACCACAACCCAGGGCTACAGGTAGAGCCAGCTAAAGATGGCTGCCCCTAGACAGGGAGGAGCTGCCTCGGAATACTTCGGAGGCAGGGATGGGTGAGCCAGGAAGTTGCTGCTACCAATCTGACCTCTGAACTATCCTCTCCTCGCCCTCTTCCTTCACACACAGTCCCCAGTGCTGATTCCACCTTAGCAGAACTAGCTTTTTCCAGTTTAGAGAGAAAGGGTTAAAAAAAAAAAGCCCCCTCAGGGCTGGGATCTATAAATCAGGTGTAGCCTCCGCCTGGGACTCTGCTCTAGTTATGCCTGAAGCCACAGGGAGGAGCTAGAGTCACTTGCAAAATCTGCTGAATAGCAGCAGCCTAGGCGGCCCTTCCAAATAACTTTCCTTCCATCTCCCTGATAAGACAGATTGAAGCCTGTAGAAATGAGGTTATGGTGCCACCTGCTGGCTACAGAGAAGACCTAAACCAAACCAGAAAATACGGTCTGCTGGAATTGATTTCCACTATCAGAGGTCCCAAGCCTGAAAGTTTAGCTCAGAGAGAAACTAGAAAATTCAAGTCTTGAAGAGGTAGCCAGTCAGTATTGCTAGTTAAGAATAAGAGGGGAAATGTGCTCAGGGAAGCCTGGAAGTCCCTTATTTGAGAGTGGTAGCAGGACCACTCTGTTAAGAGACAGTCTCTGTCATGCCCAAAGAACCCACGCCAGCACAGGGTCCTCACTGGCCTATACTCCACTTGCATGGACACCCGTCCATCTCTCTTGCCTTGAAGTCCACACTGTGAGAAGTCAAGCAGCGATAGTGCAGCCTGGGGCGGGACACACAGCAGTGCTCGGTCCCCAGCTCAGCATGCGAGTGCCATTTCCAGAGCATGAGGTCTGAGTTGCACGGGGGGGGGGGGGGGGGGGGGGGGCACGCTGCTCTCTTCTCCTCGGGGACTGTTTGTTGGTCTGGGAATGAACAGGCAAAGTAAACTGGAAACCCATTCGGGTCTGACACCTGGGGATGGACATCTCCAGGGGGCGTCCCATCTGAGATGACACCCAAGCTTACAGAGCACCCTCTCTCCCCCTGCAGGTGGCCTCTTTACAGATTTGTCATTCATGTGGGTTCCTTCCTGACATCTTCAATGGGCAGCTTCTTGTCACCAGGGGGAGGCATCCCTGTCTCCCCACAGGTCTCAGTGTCCCCTTCCAAAGTCTTAAAATCGTACAGCTTGAGTTATCAATGAATGCAGGTGACTGAGAAAGACGACGGGAATTCTGCACATCCGCCATGTCCTCACATCCCCAGACTGCTGTGGGTCTGAAGAACGACAGGTCTATTCCTGCTCCAAAGGAGAGCGGGAGAGGAAGAACAGTAAGAGCAGAGCCAGAGACCAGGGCAGGGATCTAGACTGGCAGCCTCTCTCCCGGGCCCACCTGCCTGGGGCACTGCATATGCTCACAGGAAGGGAAATGGGTCCTGGGGCACTGCATACGCTCACAGGAAGGGAAATGGGTCCAGGGGCACTGCATATGCTCACAGGAAGAGAAATGGGTCCTGGGGCACTGCATATGCTCACAGGAAGGGAAATGGGGTCCTACTATGCTCCATTCTCCCCCCACTCTTGGCAGGCCCAGTTCTGAAGTGATGTGAGTCCAGGGTGTGATCTGTCTGTCACCTCACCTTGATTCTTTCTAGGTCCTGGTGGTGAGGAACCGAATGTTAGATCCTGAGTCAGGCCCCGCCCATTTCAGCCTCCATGCTGTCATAGATAGCATGTGCCTCTGTAATCCTCACTGCCTCAGAGCTCTGACGAGTGCCACCAATGCCTTAGTTCTGACTTCCTCAAAAGAAGCTGAGGGCTGTGGTGACCATCATATATGAAGGACACACATTAAATAAATCCTTCCTCAACCACACAGCAGCCAGGGACAATGGGATTCAAGTGCATCTGCGCCCCACGGCCCACTCAAGGCTCAGCCTGTACAGGTCAGCACCAGCAGCTCTCTTCCAACGCTGGCACAAGGTTAACTCTCTTGTGTTAGCTCTGAGCCTCCCCACCCTGAAGCCATCTCACTTGCTGCAATGCAAGCGCGCCTCGAACTCCCAGACCCTTGTCCTGCAGTCAGAGCCAACCAGAACCGGGGGAGCTCTACCTGCCTGCTCTTTGTCTCCATTTGGTCAGATGACATTATAACTGGAGGAGGAGGTGAGGTATTTCATGGTAACTAAGAGAGAAACAAACACCATACACTATTAGGACAGTTTGCTTGGGGTCCACTTCCTGCTATACCCGTAGTTTCCCATCTGTCTTGGGGGTAGCATGCAAATCATCTTACTGTAGAATCCCTTACTCTACAGTGTGCCTTCATGGCCTATTATGGGTCATCAAGAAAGGCCACCCAGAGAGCAATTTGAAATCAGCTAAGAATCTGTTCTCCACCATCTTCGGATAAAAACTACCACTGTCCACCTTGAGGCAGTCAGGAACGAGCCGAATCTTTTGTGGAGTCCTTCAGTCTTTGCTGTGTCACTGGGGCCTCGGTGAAACAGCCACAGAGGTAGAGTCAGAAGTACAAGTGCTTCAGGGGTGATTCTTTGGAAGATACAGAGCAGAGCAAGCGGGAGGGAGGCTTTCGGCTCATGGTACAGGCTGGTGAATGGAGAGGAGGAAGGAACCAGGAGAGGTTGAGTAGGAAGAGCCTCAATCTCTTGGAGAGAGACACTGCCCCAACAGGGACCTCCTGTTGTGCTCAGTCAGGCTGGAGCTATCCAGAAAGAGAACATTAGCTAAAATGCTGCCCGGCTCCTTGGAAGGATGTCAGCTGACTCCATTACCCAGGGCAGACACTCTCTCAGCAGGGACCTTGCAGCTTCGCCTGCCTCTATCACATTGCTCTTGGTAACAGTCAGCTTCCTGAGAACTGTATCAGTCAGTTTTTGCTATGTAACAAGCAAACCTAACAGAGGCTCAATAAAAAAAGTATTTCTTAGAAAAAAAATTCTCCTGAAATTCATAAGGAAGTACTAAAGACCCAGAAAAGCCAAAACAATCCTGAGCAAAGGGGAGTCATAATATCTGATTTTACATTGCACTGTACAGCCATAGTAACAAAGCCAGCACGCTATTGGCACACTGAGACGGAACTGGAGAGAGGGCCCGGAAAAAAAGCCCACACAGCCATGGTACCTGATTCTCAACAAGGCACCACAAATGTATGCAGAAGAAAAGACAGACTCTGCAACACACGATGTGGGGAAACTGGATGTCCGTATGAGAAGAAAGGAGTGTCCCCATCTCTGTCTCTCACGTTGCACAAACGCAACTCACAAGAAGACTTTAATGTAAGATGTGGGGGGACTGAAACGCCTAGTGGAAAGCAAGAGAGTGGCATAGACATCCAGTGCCTTGTGAACACCAATAACTGGGAAGCCGAGTGTAGCGAGCTGAAAGCCTCCGCGTAGCAAGGGAAGCAACACTGTGAAGACATCCTGCAGGATGAGGGGATCTTTGCAGCCAGTCATCTGACAGGGGATTAATACAGAGACTATATAAAGAACCCAGAGGTATAAGCAGGAGAACAAGCACTCCTTTCAGTGATGTGCACATAAACAGAATTACCAGTTCTCAAGTGCGGTGCACGGCAGGCGTGTGGCTCATGACTGCAATCGCAGCACTCGGAGGCTGAAGCGGGAAGATTACTGTAGGATTAAGGCTAGCCTGGGCAGCAGGGTGAGGCTGCATCCCAAGACCCAAATAACATCAACAACAAAATCACAAATCATCAATATATAAGAAAAATGGGGCCAGTGTTAGGAGTCGGTGGAAAACGGCACCTGCCGCCAAGGCTCACAACTTGAGTTTGGTCCTAAGGACCCATCTGGTCTTCAAGTGGCCTTCACATGCATGCCGTGATATGTGCACAGCCATATGTATATATAAATAAGTGTAATGTAAGAATCTAATGTACGGGAAAAGATTCAACATGTTCCTGTCAGGAACATGCAGTCAAATAACCAAGATCACATCTTGCCCCATCTTGGGCCCAATGGTCGTCACCAGGCTCTGAAGCATGGTGGCTAGTCTTGGTTGTCAACTTGACTGCATCTGAATTAACTAAAACCCCCAAATGGAGGGGCGCACCTGTGAGGGACATTTGCCTCATTTGGAGATGCACTCTAATCAGGACCTCTGAGAAGGGAAGACACGCCTTTTACCCAGATCTTCAGAGCTGGATGACCCACCTTTAATCTGGGCCATTCCATCTGCTGGGAGCCTGTTTAAGGACACAAGAAAAGGAAACTTTGCTCTGGGCCTGCTTGCATTTGCCTCGGTAGCAAGTCCATTCTTGCTCTGGCAAGAGAGCCTGCTTCTTCGGGATGACAGTGTATCTGAAGACCAGATGAGGCATCTAGCCTCGTGGACTGGAGAACTACTGGATTCTTGGATCTTCTATTCTTAGGCAGCTATTGTTAGATTAGCTGGACCACAGCCTGTAAGCCATTCTAATAAATCTCCTTTACTCGTTCACATACATAAATAAATATATATTCATATATATTCAAATTTATATGGAGAGTGACTCATTCTGTAAGTTCTGTTATCCAACTGACCTGGGGAATTTGAGTGATGTAGGTCTTCATTTGTCGAATACAGCAGCGCACCATGCAATCCCAGTGTTTGGGAGGTGGATCAAGAGTTCCAAGTCATGTTCAGCTGTCTAACAAGCTTGAAGCCAGTCTGTGCTACATGTCACCCTATCTCAAGAAGTGAAAAGAAAGAAGGTGGAAGGAGGGAAACAGGAAAGAAGGAAGGAAGGAAGGAAGAAAGGAAGGAAGGAAGGAAGGAAATGTTGAGGTTAGTGGGTAGAAATGTGGTACAACCATTGTGGAAATCTGTATGAGATTTCTTTAAAAACATACAGACAGACATACAAACTAAAAGCAGAAGTGCCGTAGGAGCACATCAACGGAACTCAAGTCACTCTAAGAATATCTACGCCCTACCCCCCACCCCTATCTACTGCAGTATTCAACACAGTCAACTTAGGAGCACACAAGATGCTCGTCAGTGGAGCCAGGTTAAAGGATTGATGGCGTAGGGGCTGGCGGGATGGCTGCTCTTCAGATGAGTCTGACATTCTTCATTTAATCACATTTGCAAACACCCTTTATCACATGAGCCCACATTCCCAAATTATACATTTGTGGGTCATAGTCTCATCCATGCAGGACACATCTCCTTGTGAGGCTGGCCCACCTCCCTTTCCCCCTAGAACTTCTGTGACCTGGAGAGTCAGGCAGGAAGGGCTGGTATTAGGGTCTTGCTGGAGCTTGCCCTGGCAAAGGGAAGAAAATTAACTGACACTGTCCCTTCTCTGAAGTGTGGCCAAGCTTCTACCCTGTGCCCTCGGTGTCTCTGTCCCATGTTGTGTTGGCATGGGATGCAGACCAGTCTGCACTCCCTGGGAAAGGGGAAAGCAGTGAGCTGCATGGCTGCCCCTGGGAATGCTGGAAACACAATCTTTCTCTGTGACAAGTTCTCAGGCCCTTGGGCCTGGGATTGCTGCGTTAGCAATTGTGAACTGTAGTCTTGTGCCTTCTTCAAATCTGTCCTTTGCTTCAGAAAATTCCAGAAGTTGGAGCTAAAGTTTACTGGTTGAGTACCTGCCTGCTGTGCACAGGAGCTAAATCTTAGTGATTGAGCATCTACCAGCTGTGGGCAGGGCCCTGCGCCAATTCCCAGCACCATCAGAAAAAGAAAAAGGAAATTACAGCAAATGTTATGAATTTTTATGATTGTAAGACATTTAAAGTAAACATATATATATATATATAAATACTGATTGGAACATTCCAAACAAGGACTAAGTTAGAGGAATCATTGTACATTCATTCAATGAGGCTAGCAAATCCTACAAGCCACCCCCAGTGGGGTTCATCACAGCGACATCAGGATCTGAATACTGAGACCTGCAGACCCTTCAGAGGGAGGGAAGGGAAGGGAAAAATGTTGTGATTGAAATGACACTCTCAACAACAAGAACGGATTCATCTAAAAGAAGAAAAAGATTGGAGATCCTTCCCCAACTCTGTGCAGAACCCCTCCAGGTATAAAATTCTGTTATAGTCCCAGTTTCCATATTAGGCCAAACTGCTCCATTGTCTAACTTGTTCTGTGACCAGACCAGATAAGAAACATAGGCAGATTTCTGTTTCTATACATTTTCTGCTTTAAAGTGGCCCCAGTTCCATAAAATACAGCAAAGAACAAGTTCTCAGGAATAGATGTCCAGTTCTCCCAGCCTTGCTTTGTCCTTGTGTCTGCTCGTGTGTGAAAAGGAAAGAAAAAGAAAAGATACAGAAAGAATCACAGAGTAGGCTCATGATTTCTGCCGCTTCTGAATTCTCCACCTGAAGACACCACTGTAGGTCCCCCGAGAAATGGCCATTGCTACGTGTTGTCTGGGATCCACATTGTACTTCTCTGGGGAGCACTTCCCTCAACTGTGGCTCCAATCAGATCCCAACACCGGGTCTTGGGCTTTCCCCGCATTGTTAAGGGGATTGTGACATTGAGTTCAAGGGGACTGAACAATGGGGGAAGAACAGACACCTCTGGCTTCCCCACAGAGCCGATGGAATGCTTCTAACCTAGAAGCAGTGTGTGGTTTGTTAGACTTTTCTGTGAGACAGAAAAGTATGCTGGGGATAACCCGGCCCTGAAACCTCCCCACCACAGAGTCAGTAGAAACTGTGCCTCTCTGACTCTGTCTCCTTTCATCGCCTGATGAAGGTTAATATTCAGGAGGATGCCTATATGTTTTTCTTTGGGTTCACCTTCTTATTTAGCTTCTCTAGGATCATGAATTATAGGCTCAATGTCCTTTATTTATGGCTAGAAACCAAATATGAGTGAGAACATCCCATGCTCCCTCTTTTTGGGTCTGGCTTACCTCACTCAGGATAGTGGAAGCTTAGGTAGTTTGGATGCTCACCTTACTAGACCTGGATGGAGGTGGGTGGTCCTTGGACTTCCCACAGGGCAGTGAACCCTGATTGCTCTTTGGGCTGATGAGGGAGGGGGACTTGACCGGGGAATGGGGAGGGAAATGGGAGGCAGTGGCGGGGAGGAGGCAGAAATCTTTAATAAATAAATAATTAATAAATAAATAAAATAAAATAATAAATAAATTAACATCTAAAGGGAAACCTGACTTAAAAATTATAACAAAATTAATTAAATAAAAAAAAGAATCTGTGCCTCTTGCCTTCTGGGTCTTTAAGTTTGGGAATTCACAGGACTGGATATTTGTGAATGGGTACATTGCTGCTTTGTGAGATCTGGAGTTCTGGGTCAATGAAGGCTTGCTTCACCTCGGTGGAGCCTCACCTGGACAATTCTCTTGAAGGTAAGACAAAGACTGTGCTGAACAGTCTTGTGTCAGCTTGTCACTAGCTAAAGTCATCGGAAAGGAAGGAACCTCAATTAAGAAAGTGCCTCCAGGGGATTCTCAGTGTCTCTTGAGATCCGTCCTCCCCTCAAGCCAGCTGGGCATCTCTCCCAGGTGTCAAACGCCAGCCATTCTGTTGCTACATGGTCTTCAACCCCCCCCCCCCCCAGTATAGTGGCAGAGCTGAGCTTCCTGGCCTATGTGCAAACACACCGAGAAGCAACTCTGAGAGGCACAGTGCACTGCACCTACACTCTTGCCGCTGGAGATGCCAAGTCCATCATCATATGCAGGGTGTCTCTTCTGGCTAGTGTGGACTTGACAAAAAAAAGGCCAAAGGGAAAGAGTTGTTGGGTCAAATTATGTATCACCTGAATCTATGGAAAGTGACTATTTTGGTGTGAGGTTCATGGATTCAGCCCAAGTAGCACATTGGTTGGATGGTACAAAAAGCAAGCAAAAATTGGTTCACCCTATTGTCTTCATCTTTAAGTTTTATTTCTTGGAACCAGATAATCTTCATGAAGAGCTAACTGGTATTTAATTGTTATTCAGTTAAAACAAGATATTTTCAGTGGGAAATTAGTCTCCCTTTGATACGGCAGTTCGGCTGGCAGCTTATGACCTGCAAGCTGAACTTGGTAATGATGAATGTACGGGACACAGTCCTGGACTCACCTCTGAGTTCAGGACTGAAGAGATGGAACTGGCTACTTTTTGAGAAATGGGAGGAATACAGAGGTCAGACACCAGCACAAACTGAAACCAATTATCTGAATAAAGTCAACAGCTAGAAGTGTATCAAGTTGATACACATGTGGTTAAGGCTAGAGATGGGAATGACTATGGCTTGGAACTAACCCCAACAGGAGTCCTTGTTTTTGAAGGAGAGACCAAAATCAGCTTATTTTTCTGGCCCAAGATAATCAGATTAGATTTTAAGAATAAATTAACTCCAGTGATCATGGAAGATGAAGACCAGGACATGGAGCAAGAACAAGCCTTTGTCTTTAGATCATCCAAAAGCCTGAAGACCCTTACAGAAATGCATTGTGGAGGACTATGCCTTCTTCTGCTTCTGAGGACCTGTTCAAAAGAGTTCCCATCAATCAAGATTCATCTGACCAGGATCACGATTTAGATGTAACGGAAAAGACAGTATCAGACCACAAAACTAACAAAACAAGAAGGTCGGCCTCCTTTGACAGAAGGCCAGCAAGCAGTGCTGCCGAGATTGCCTACAGAGGACAGCAAGCACAAGAGAACCTGATGATCTCAGTGTGCAGACTGCTTCAACCCACTGTGACAATGACTCCCAGCAAGCTTGGGGTGTGACATCTCCTGACTCCTCCCTCATCCTCTGATCCTCTGCCGGTGGCAGGAGAGCACCTCCACAGAATTCTGCTGCAGACTAACACAACAGGAAATGGCTCTCTGCTACCAGTGAGCACCAGGGGAACACAAAGGTTGTGCCACTACCCTGGACTGTACACAGAAGCTACGCTGACTTTGTACCTGAGCACAGCGTGAGGAGTGCTGGAGACCATCAAGATGCTCATTTTCCTGGTCACAACTGAGATGTGAGTTACGCCGTTTTAGGCTGTGGAACTCTGCCATCCAGGTTGGCCATGGATTTTATGGCATTTCTAGAGAATGGATTCCATTAGAAGTGCTGGAGAGAATTCAATTCATACGGAGTCACTGGTTACACAAAGCTGTGGCTGACTTCTGTGGAAGTGAAGAGAAGCTGCAAGCTGACATTGACGATGGCAGATGCTGTGTTGAAAGGGTGCGCGTGCCACTGTGGCCTTGGTAGGGTTTCCCTAATCTCAGCTAAATGCACATCGCTCAGAATATCTCTCAGGAGGTTTGTGTCAACGGTAAACTGTCAGTTGTCATCCTACCACGTGCCACCTAAGTAAACAGAATTTCAAAGAACAAGACACACAAAGCACACCTACAGGGTGTTCGGTCACGGCGCATTGGCCTTCAGTGATGCTGTAGTAATACTGTTCTCATACTCTGCTTTCTAGAGTGACCTGTGTTATGATGTACGGCGTGAGAGGGACCCTGGCAGGTCCCATGGCAGGTAAGCACCATGTGGGCAGGAGACAAATATGCCATGCAGATAGAGTTTGAGTGTGGAGTTTATTGAGAGGAGAGTAAAAGGGAGGGAAGGGAGAGAGACTGAGAGAAGGGGGAGAGAGAGAAAGACAAAGGCCTAATTGGCTCTTCAGAATAGCAACATAAAGATCAGGAGTTGGCGGAGTTTGTCCCTTAAAGGGACCTTTGCACCTGCGTACAGTCAGCACACTGCTTACCATGGGCAGCAGGGTGATGCACTGTGCCAGGTTCCCAAGATTCAGGGCTAAGGTGTGACTGGATACTAACAACCCATGTCTTAATTTCAGCTAAGCACCTGTGGTTTTATAAAAAGTTACTACATTTTATTTTTATTATTATTATTACAAATTTTCACCTCCTTCCCTCCTCCCATTTCCCTCCCCGTCCCCCGTCCCCCTCCCTCTCCAGTCCAAAGAGCAGTCAGGGTTCCCTGCCCTGTGGGAAGTCCAATGTCCTCCCTCCTCCATCCAGGTCTAGGAAGTTGAGGATTCAAACAGACTAGGTTCCCACAAAGCCAGTACATAGAATAGGATCAAATCCCAGTGCCATTGTCCTTGGCTTCTCAGTCAGCTCTCATTGTCAGCCACATTTAGAGAGTCCGGTTTGATCACATGCTCCATCCATCCCAGTCCAGCTGGCCTTGGTGAGTTCCCATTAGATCGACCCCACCGTCACAGTGGATGGGCACACCCCTCGCGGCCCTGACTTCCTTGCTCATGTTCTGCCTCCTTCTGCTCCTCATTTGGACCTTGGGATCTCAGTCCAGTGCTTCAATGTGGGTCTCTGTCTCTATCTCCATCCATCGCCAGATGAAGGTTCTATGGTGATATGCAAGATATTCATCAGTGTGGCTATGGGACAAGGCCAGTTCAGGCGCCCTCTCCTCTGCTGCTCAAGGAACAAGCTGGGAACATCTGCTTGGACACCTGGGAACCCCTCTAGAGACCAGTCTCTTGCCAACTCTCAAATGGCTCCCTTAATTAAGATATATACTTCCCTGCTCCCATATCCACTTTTGTTACCTCGTTTGGAGAGATAAATCTGATTTCTCTGGGTAGTTAACAGGTAGTTAACTAAATGGTTACATTACTAGCAGATAGTTATACCAAATGCAAAATGAAAAGTTTTTTTAGATCATTGCTCTTTGTCACTGAAATTTCTTGACAGATCACCCAGTCTCATAACGCCCTCATAATCTGGCCTTATACAATTTTTAAAATTAAAAAAAAAAAGAAAAGAAAAAGAAAATTCCTCTCTAAGATCAGGCTGTAGGCAAGCCTATAGGACGTTTTCTTAATTAGTGATTGATGGAAGAGGGCCTAGTCCATGAAGGGTGGGGCCATCCCTGGACTGGTGATCCTGGGTTCTATAAGAAAGCAGACGGAGCAAGCCAGTGAGCAGCACTCCTTCACGGCCTCCACATTCCTGCCCTGTGTGAGTTCCCGTCCTGACTTCCTTTGATGATGAACAGTGACATGGAAGTGCAAGCCAAATAAACCCTCTCCTCCCTGAGTTGCTTTGGTGGTGGTGTTCCCTCACAGCAGCAGAATCCCTACCTAGGACAGAGGCTTGCCACATCTGGAGAGTCAGCTTCATAATGATGCCCCAGGAAGGCTGCCTAGCACCCACTTTGACCCAGGAACAGAGTGGCTGGCTCTGAGGATTGTTTTTTTCTGGAGTCAGGGTACTTATTAAACACCATGTGGGTCTTGACAGAAAACAGAAGAAACAAAGAAACCAAAGTAGCATGCAGGTCCAGAGGAATTAACCCACAGGGTTTCAAATAATCCAACCCAGGCCCAGAAAAGGTGCTGCAGCCATTGGCGTGGAGACAGCTCAGAACTGCCTCCTGCGGCTAGAGTTCTTCAATCTTTTGGAGACCATGACTCAGGTACAGCTGGATTCTTAATGTTGTCACAGAAAATTCAGCTTCTGACTCACTAAAGAAAAGAATTACAAAACAAACCATCGAGGAGAATATTTGGAGTTTATTACAAAGAGATTTTACTACACATTGAAACACAAGGACTGAAAAAAAGGCACTTGAGAAAAACTAACAAAAGTGCCCTGAGGTCATGGGTTTCCCAGAGAACCACCTTCCTTCATAGGCTTTACAATGCTAATACACAGAATTTACTATTTCTCTTACTTGTTTGAGGCAGTGTCTCATTGTGTAGCCCTGGCTGGCCTCGAACCCACTATGTGGATCAAGCTGGCCTCAAACTCACAAAGATCTAACTCCCAGTGCTAGATTAAAGGTATGCAATTCCATGTCTGGATTAGACACAGAAGGACTTTGGAAGTCACTGTCTCTAAAAGGTGGTCCCTGAAGTGCACCTGGCAGGGGAACAAGTCTAGGTTGTAGAAATACAGGTAGTTAGCACATCCCACTGTAAACAAAGCTCTTCTTACCTAGGAGGTTCCCGAGAACACATGGGGGAGGAGGGAGACCTTCCCTGGGGTCCTGGACGCGCAGGGCTGGTATATGCTATTTTAACACCCTTCACATAAATGTTCCGATTGTTGACCACAGTCACACAATTCATAAATGTGAATTATGGCTGAAACTTTTTTAAGCTGGTGAGAGGCTCCAGCCAGACTCCCCAGCAGGGGGCTCCATCCTCTCCCCATTCTCTCCACTGATTTCCTATCCTGCCTCATATAGCAACAGTAACAGTTCTAGTTTGGAGGACATTAGCTTCTTGTTCCCCTAAGCTTTGAATCTTAGAAGGCTTATGTAACACATCAGAAGCACAAATGTCTTTAGCATACAAAGGAGCTAGCACTGATCATCGTCAATGCACAGAGACCTCTTCTCTACGAATTCATCATCTGTTAGTGAAGAATAACTTAAGGTGTTTTGTTCAGTAGGACGACATTATAAGGCCTCTCAGGATTTTAGCACCGTGTCCACAGACCATTTCTCTGCAGTGCAGGTGCATCTCATACATATAACAACAAAACACGTATTTCAAGGCAAACAGGCAGATACAGACTTCAAGTAGCAGGACTGTGCTTGTCAAGTCTTTCCTTGGTCACAATATATTTCATATAAAAGAGAGAAACCATGGATTACTTGGCTTTGTAAACTTTTGAATAATACATCAAGTTCATATACACAGCTTTACAAATTCCTAGTCAAAGACACTAAAAAACACTTTTAAAAACTTGCTTACAAATATGTCACTTTAAAACCATCAACATATGCAGTACACTGGTGGGATTGTTGGGGGTCTCACGTCTCACTTGCACATAAGGAGACCTTGGGGTTTCCTTCCTATCTATGATCCACATTCCTGTTTTACTGTGTATGCGTGTGAGGGGGAAGGGCATGCCATGGGGAGGGTGTGGAGGTCAAAGGGCAACGATACAAAGTTGGCTCTCTCCTTCCGCCTTCACTTGTATTCTGGGAATGGAACTCAAGTGCCCAGACTAAGCCATCTTACTGGACCTGATATTCCTTCTGTTTGCCTCGATTACAGACAGACAGACCAACAGACAGACAGATGATAGACAAATAGATAGGTATAAATAGCTGTTTTCTTCTCTTGTCATACTGCCCTAGCTAAGATTCCAAGAAGTATATTGAATAAGAGCAGAGAAAGTGGACATCCTTGTCTCCTACCTGAGTTTAGTGAAAACACAGTAATTTTCATTTCTGACCTCCACACCCATGGTCAAGCTCACACACATGCAATAAATAAATAAATTAATAAATGTTAAAAAAAACCCACTTCCTTTCTTGTTATGTCCTCATCTAGTTTTGATATGATGCTAATGCTGACTTTCTAAGAGAGTTTGATGGTCTTTTCTTTCCTGTGTTCAGAAGGCTGGTGTTAGTGCTTTATTGAACCTTTGGTAGCTTTGACCGGTGATGTCAGGGCTTGAACACTTTTTTTTTTTTTTTTTTTGCGAAGAGCCTTTATTTTAATACTTGGTCTCTCTGCATGTCCAATGTATTGGAATAAACAGAGAGCCCCGAGCTCAGTTAGAATAGGATTTTATAGTAATAAAGGTGGGGGTGAGGGGTTTCTGAGGTTCAGGACACTTGATTGGCTCACATTTGTCTAGGGGTGTCCTGGTGAATGTGTGCTGGCAGGTGGTCCTATCTACAGCAGTTGGAATGTTAGGCATTTGCTTTGGATGGTGCCCAGGTAATCTCAGTTTATTGTCCTTCCTGCAACCAGGTATTGCTTCAGGGTAAACTACTGAGACTCAGGCCTCTATTAAATTTATCGATGGCTGAGTCCTACTCTGGTCGGTGATAATGGTTGGAAGTAAAGAACTTCCTTTGGGTGACCTGTTCATATTCAAAGCACCAAAGACAGGACCCAATCTTGGGTCCTGCTTGCCCCTGGTTTTAAGGAGGCAGGGAACTACTTAAATTAATAAATCCATTAACTGACAACTCTGGACCTAGTGTATTAACAGACACTATAGGTAGTTATCTTGTCCCTCATGCCAGGAAGGTCCCCCTTGTCTCAGCCTTTCAACCTACTTTGGTCAGTAGGTATGGGACGATGTGTTCCTTTCCACAACTGCTTCAAACTGACATTGGGGCGTTGTTATCCAGGCCCAAGCAGGTTGAAAGGCTAGCCACAGGGGGGAGCATTTAGGCAATGGGGCACTCATCAGACTTCATTGAAGGAACAGGGAGTGTTTACATCAGCTGGACTGGTCCACATCAGCTTTCAGGAAGTCCAGGGCTCACAGTCATTCAGAGCAGGTTTTGGTCAGCTACTCATGCCTAGATTCATCTGCCAGCTAAGTGGAAGCCTATTGAGATAAGTTTAAACTAGCAATAGAAGTTTAAATTTATTTACTTAAAAACCCATATTGTAGAAAAAGAGCAGATAACGGGTATCTGTAAACAGAAGGAATAGACTCATACCTTTGAGACCTAGCAAGAACTACAGATTTCTTAGAAGCATGTATATTTTTCTGCTGTCCAGAGAACCATGTATGGTTTGGACAGAGATGAACACTACTTTGTTTGAAGACATTGTTGCTCTTACTATTATTATCATTATCATTACATAATCTCACTTCTCCTAACAGATGTGTTTAAATTATTTATCTCATCTGGGGTTAACTCTGGAAGACCATATATACCAAGTCATTCATCCAATACTTTAAAAATGTTCTAATTTAGCGGAATGCCTGTTTTTAAAGAATGTCCTGGACTCCCTGAGCTTCTGAATGGCTCCTTTCTCATCTCTGATCTTATTAAGGTGGGGCTTGGCTTTCTGCCAGTAGCCTGAGTAAGGATTTGATACAAAAGGACTCTCTGAAGTCATTAACATACTTTTCCATTTCCATTTGATTAATCTCTGCCTTAATTTTAATTCCTTCCAACTGTAGATTTGAGGTTTGGCTTGAGCTTGTTTTTCCAAGGCCCTATGGTGTATCGTCAAGATATTTATCTTAGTAGACACTTAGAGCTAGAAATGTCCCTTGCAGACCGCTTTCATTGGAGGTTTCGCCATACTGTGTGTTTTCATGATTAAGAATCTCACATAGAAAACAATCCTAAAAATTACAGCTTAAATTTTCTTAGCTGACAGCATGTCAAACGGCTGGACCCCATGTCAAGGAGCTGTCCACTTGTGAAGGACACTGAAGGATGAAGTAAAGACAGAAGAAATGGATGCGAGATTCAGGCCAAGTCACGGGCTTTGTGCCCTTTTCACTCAAGGGTTCCTGCTAAGTGGTAGCAGCACCTGCATAGCAGCTAGAGAAAGGCAAGAACAAAAGACAGCAATCAGCGTCACAAGAAACCCTTCCATAAAACCTTATGAGCAGGTTTCCCATTGGCTCAGGCCTAGCCAGGAAAGTAAGCCCCAGAAAACAGTTGGCCTGTGTTGGGTCAGCAGCCTTTCTTTTCTTCGTCTTTTAAAAGCAGACTTATTTCTGTGTTGTTTCTGTGTGTCTGTGTGTGGCCTGCATGAGTTTCTGTTCACCGTATGTGTACATGATCCTGTGGAGATGAGCAGATGTTCCCAAGGAGTTAGGAGTCACCATGTAGGTGCTGGGAAATGAAAACCCAGGCCCTATACGAGCATCAAGTGCGCTTACCCGCCGAGCATCTCTGCAGCCCAGCAGTCCTTATCTTCTTCTCTGACTATCCCAGTTCTCTGAATGCAGTGCAATGAGAAGCATCAGCCATGCAGATGGTACCTCGGCAGGCCCATAAATGATGCTGATCCACTTGACAACCTAGACCCTTCTAACCAACACGTTTGCACTGGGTCCTGATCCTCTAAAGCAACTGCACTGTTCTCTTTGTTTGGATCAGAAATTTAATTTAGAATATCTAATGGGGACTTAGAAATTCTTGGTCCCCCACTGAAAACTTGTAGTCAGTTAGCCCACGAAGGTGTTAACAAAATGTGAGCACCAAGGTCACTGACTCCCTCTGTTGATGACTTAATGTGTGGCAGGACACTACAGTCCATTCATAGTTCAAAGCCCCGGTCTCAACAATAGGGTCAGATGCGATTCCCAGTGCAAGTTGTATCCCATGGACAGGCAGAGGCTCCACAGTCCTTCTACAGAGTCACGGAGAAGAGACCAGATGGGAAAACTTTTTCCTAAAGCAACATCAGAAAACAACACAGAAGCCCCAGTACCCATCCCCAGAGCTCCTGACACTGTCTGGTGACTGTTATCACAAATCCCCGAAGCCAAGTTCTATACATGGGCCTGTGCTTTGTCTCAAGGTACTTACCATCTCCAGAGCCAGAAAGCTAGCACTAAACCCAGCAGAACACTGGGAAAAACAATAGTAACATATATCTCCACAGACCCTGGAGAGAGAGAGAGAGAGAGAGAGAGAGAGAGAGAGAGAGAGAATGTTAGGATTGTCACTACTGTCAACTTGAGAGGACTGAGACTCATGTAGCAGACAACCCTCTCTGCACATCTGTGCAGGATTATCTACGTTAGGTTAACTGAGGAAGGAGGACACACTTAACTGTGCCTAGCATTGCTCAATAAGTTGGGGTCCTTGACAGAGCAAGGAGAAGGCAAGCTGAGCGCTCAGTGCCTTCTGTGTCATGACTTCACACTGCGGCCACCTGCCTCAAGTACCTGCTGCCATCATTTCCCTGCCTTGACAGACTTACCCTTGAATGGGAAGCCAAGAAGAAGCCCTTTCTTCATTGAGCTGCCTTTGTTGGGGCATTTTCTGACAGCAACAGGAATAGTTACAAATACAAACACACACAAAAAAACTTACTGGACCCAAGACTACACAGGACTGGTGCTAAAATCTGTGTGGCTGGTGCCACTTCTCATCGGAGATCAGCCACCAGGCCTCTGAGCCACCATTCCTAAAACGTACATCTGGACATCTGTGTATTTAGCACAGCAAAGTACGGTCTGATGGCGGGCTCAGTGGTACACACCTGGAAGCCCAGCCTTAGGGAGTTTGGGAGTTCAAGGCAATTGAGCTAAAAACCGAAACCTTGCTTCAAACATAAATAAAGGAAGGGAGTGGAGATGTGGAGATGTCGCCCCACTGTGGAGTGTCTGTCCCGCAAGCACCAAGCCCTGGGCTCAAGTCCCAGCACTGCATTAAGCTGGGTGTAGTGACACAGACCTATATTCTAGCCTTCTGGAAGTAGAAGTTGGAAGATCAACGGTTCAAGATCATCCTAGACTTCATAGCAAATTCAAGGTGATCCTGAACGGAGGGTCTAAGATGACTCAGTGAGTTAAGGTAATTGAGTTGCATCATTGCTTCCACTTAAGGAGGGAACTGACTTCAGAGTTGTTCTCTGCTGCCCACACGTGCACCATGTTGCATGCCCCCACATACATACATACAAACTTTAAAGGAAAGGAGAAAGAAGGCATGGAGGGAGGGAAGAAAGAGAAAGAGAGAGAAGGGGAAATGAAGGAGAGAAAGGCGTATGCGAGAGACAAAATAAGGTCTAAGTAATATCACACATTATATGTCACACACAACTTTATGGGTTCTAGACTACATCATATACAATCACATCCACCCGAACAAAAATGCATATTAGAAACACACAGCATATTTAAGTTACATTCATACATGCTTCTAGTCCTTACTCTAGGCACAGTGCCATCTCCCACAGCTCACCCGGCACAGCCACACCTCTCTCTCTCTCTCTCTCTCTCTCTCTCTCTCTCTCTCTCTCTCTGTCACACACACACACACACACACACACACACACACACACACACACGGCCCTATTTGATCCTTACCTTCTGTATTCCTTTCAGTTAAGAAGAGATGTTTAATCAACAGGGTCATCTCCACAAAACACTAGAGCCACAGTCAGGGCAGCCCAGATACGAGCTCAAATCCCTCGCCCTACCAGGAGGAGCTCATAACTGCAGTGGGTGTGCTAGCCTAAGACTCTGGTGCTTCGTAGGAAGCCTTAACTATCATCACGTCCTTCCATGGACTCCTCATCTTGATACACACCTCACAGACTACTGATTGAGGGACCTATAATGGGACTAGAAAGCGGGCTGGTGCAGCTGCTCCCTGGTCTCTGACAGTCTCTTATCCTCAGAGGATGATGCTGGCCCTGGTCTCCAAGGAGCTGGCAAGCTGCCCACTCCCTGTCACAGGAACATCCAGATTCTTAGGCTGTTCTGAGCTGACAAACAGCCCTGATGGCACTATCCTCCCCGCCCCCCATCTACTTCTGGGCTATCAGCACAGGACCTAAATCTGGACTGCTGACTCTGGGGTCCGAGCTGAACTAGAAGCTTGTTCTCCTTTAGCCCCAAATTTCCTCTCCTTCCCCAGCAAAGATCCTAGACTTCTCAAAATCCCAAGCATCCAGTCACGTGTCCTCAAGTGTGTGTGTGGGAGCAGGAGGATGCTTACCTTTCTCGGGCAGTGTGAGATTGAGCTTCTTGGGGACAAGCAAGGATCTGTGTGACACCACACAGTGATAGATAGTCCCACGGTCTTGCAGAGCTGGCTTCAGGGCCAAAGAGCTGGTAACACTGAAGGTGCCATCCTCATTCTTCACCGTGGGACCAGTGACGATGCCGTCAGTAATCACTCGGAAGTGGGGATCCTTCAGGGTACATCTCCCCCACTTGATGGCAAAGGCTTCTGGGTAGAATCCATCCAGCTCGCATATAATGCGCTGCCCTTCACCATTTCGCTCCGCTTCCACAAACAGTGCCATGGCTGGGTAAGCTGCCATAGAAAAGAGGCACAATTTGGTTAGAGCCAACCGCCTGTTTCTTTCCTCACACCACACTGAACGGCTTCTATCCCAGCAATGAGCTTAGGGACCACACAGTTTATCACACCAGACTGGGAGCTCTCTGGAGGTTGACAGGGAAGACCTTATTGGTATGTTTGACCCCTGGCAGGTGCTCAGGGTGGTGAGTGAACACATTAATCTCTTCTGGGTATGATGGTGGCAGTGCCAGCAGGGTGCTGGCATGTGTGCTGTGGCCCCTATCTACACAGCAATTTTGTCAAGCAGAGTTTATGAAGCTATTGTCAGACATTTTTCAGATTATGAAAAAGCACTGGAGCATAGCTGCAGTGGACACTACTGATTCTTAGCATGCTTGCCTTGGAAATGCCCTGTGTAGTTTAAAGAGACACTGCAGGAGGATGCAGTCGTTTGGATCTATTCAGAGGGGCATGAGCACCTTCTAGGAAGTGTCCGGGACAGACGGCTAGCCTGGTGAGCAGGCACAAGCTGCACTACCAGCACAGGGAGATGGAGGCGGGAGGCTCAGAAGGCAGGGCCGTCTGCAGCTACACTGCAAATCCTGGCCAGCCTAGGCTACCTGAAACCACTTTCCAAAAAAACCAAATAAGAAAATAATGTCAGGTCATAAACTATGAAGGAAAAAACAGTAAGTTAGTATACTAAAAATGCAACGATTCTGTGTAGAAGTTGGCAATGTAAAATGATAAGGAAGACTTTAAGAACCTATTTTGTGAAATACACAGGCAATAAAGGTCTTTTATCCAAAACAGACAAAGTACTCAGCCACACAGCAAGTTCAGAGCCAACCTCCTGGGATGCACAAAACTGTCTTCAAACAAAGAAAGAAAGAAAGAGAGGAACAGACTATGCCAGTGAGTCTAACTAAACACCCAAATGCACAACACCCTGACATCAGGTGATGGTAATGGCACTGATCTAAGTAACTGCAGACGAACGCCCTGGGGTCGAAGGCAGACGCAGTCACAGACACGCACTGTGGTAAGGTTGGCTTGAACAGCAGAAAAACACCTGCCACAGCCCATGCGACCTTCCAGGAACTTAATGAGACCATGTCCAAAGATATTTAATGTTCGTCCCAGTCTCTCAGGTTGGAAGTAGCAAAGTGGAATCAGCTGAGATCCGAGGAGCCCAGCCTGGCACGAGCTCCTGTCCCAGCTGCCTTCCAGAGGCGCGGAGTCAGTGAACATGGACAGGTATAGCACTTGTTTCTGAGGCAGCCAGCAGCCAGCGGAGAGCAGACTGCTCACCAGTGCTTCCCTACAGCCCTTAGGCTGGTTATCTCTACCTCTGAGGACAGGAAAGGGTGCTGAAGTTCAGAGAGACTGGTCAGTTGCTAAAGTTTGTCAAAGTGTTTTGGTTTTGTTTAGTTTGAGCAGGAGTAGGGGCTGGAGCCAGAGACTGGACTTTACAATCAAGCAGCATATAACTCCTCACAAAATGTGTAAGCCCAGATGGCCTTAAATTCAAGATGCTCCTGCCTCATCATTTGCCTCTTGACATGGGTTGCAACGGACAGAACTGAAAACCACGCCCCTCAGCCTGTCACTCATGTTCTAATCCTCTGCTCTGCTTGGCCACCCACACATCCACCACTAGCCCCAGCACCATCGGAACCACAGGGAACTTTCATTGAGGACTCACCCACGACATCTAGCCTGGTTATTCCCTCTGCCTGGTCAGGGGTGACCACCAACTTGCATCGGTAGTCTCCTGCCTCCCTCAGCTCGATCCTGGGCAGATGGAGGGAGGCATCTCCCCGTTCTAGCCTCAACAATGACACACTGGCTCCAGGTCGGAATGCCTTGAGGTGATTTGCATAAAACTCATATATGGGGACCTCGGCTTCATGCCACTCATTCTTCAAAGACCAGATGATTCCCACAGTCGTGATGTTCAGGTGGGGTGAGCCAGGGATTTCACAGACTATAGTGACATTGTCATGTAGGGATACCATCTGTGGTATCTCTGCAGTCTTCACTTCCAACCCACCTATGGAAATAAAAGAACTCGGTTACAGGAGGCTCTTGGTACCCAGCCACTGGAATGTGATGAACAGCCCCTGTTACAGCCTTGAATAGCTCAGAACAGCTCTGACCTAAGGGCCATTGTTAATCCAGACAGATCTCCAGCCCTGTACTTTCTTTATAAGCTTGTGTTGGCTGTTAGGGGGTCCATGCACATTTAAGAACCAGATAATTAATTTTTAACTAAAAATTACATTTACCTAGTGTGTGTGTGTGTGTGTGTGTGTGTGTGTGTGTTAGTGGTGTGTATGAGTGTGTAGCTCCTACATAGAGGTCAGAGAACACTTGTGGAAGTAAGTTCTCTCCTTCAACCATGTGGGCTCCAGGAAGCAAACTCAGTTCATCAGGCTTAATCTGCCAGATCATCTCAGCAGCCCCAACTGATCAATTTCCACAAAGAAGTCTGACAGGAGTCACAGCAACGCTGTAGATTCATTTGCATTTATAATAAAAATGTTATATTTTCAGTTAACATGTTTGGTGATGTGCTAAGTACGGAGTTCTTCATCCTTCCCAAATTGATATGTCAAGGCTAAACCCCAACTGGGACAGCATTTAGAAGTAAGGACTTTGGGAGATGATTATGGCATGAGGTTGCAGCCCTCTGAATGGGATTAAAGCCATTGACAAGTGTGTAAGCTGCAAGAAAGACCTCTCTACTATGATGACAAAATAGGAAGCTGTCCTGGAGCTGAACTAGCCAGCCCCTTATCTTAGATGCTCAAGCTACAGAACTAAGACCCTTACATCGTCACCATGAGATGAAGCTGTTCCTCCTCACATCTGCGAAACCTCTGGTAAAGATGCCTGGGTGAGACAAAGGGAGTTTTTCTCCAACCTTGCCCATGTTCCCACATCATGATGAGGAAGCAAGGCACCAAGAGGGATGCAGTCAAGGCAAGCTGCACACTGTAGGTCCTCAAAGCACAGCTGAGCAACCAGTCAGCATATCTGCACTATGACAAGAGCACTCACACATATATACATATACACACATACACACACATATATACATATACATACATATATATCTGCACTATGACAAGAGCACTCACATATATACATATACATACACACACATATATATACATATACATATATATATCTGCACTATGACAAGAGCACTCACATATATATACATATACATACACACACATATATACATATACATATATATCTGCACTATGACAAGAGCACTCACACATATATACATATACACACACACATATATATATACATATACATACATATATATCTGCACTATGACAAGAGCACTCACACATATATACATATACACACATACACACACATATATACATATACATATATATCTGCACTATGACAAGAGTACTCACACATATATACATATACACACACACATATATATATATATACATATACATACATATATATCTGCACTATGACAAGAGCACTCACACATATATACATATACACACACATATATATACATATACATACATATATATCTGCACTATGACAAGAGCACTCACACATATATACATATACATACACACACATATATATCTGCACTATGACAAGAGCACTCACATATATATACATATACATACACACATATATACACACATATATCTGCACATATATATACACATATATATCTGCACTATGACAAGAGCACTCACATATACATACACACACATATATACATACATACATATACATACATATATCTGCACTATGACAAGAGTACTCACATATATACATATACATACATACACATATACATACACACATATATCTGCACTATGACAAAAGGCAGGGTAAGAGATGGCAGGGTACAAGCCCTAGGAGCCCACCAGAGATGGCAGGAACAACAGTGGCTTCCCTGTTTCCCGGTTCCTTCACCATTCCATCCAATCCTACCTGCCATGGGCATGTACCACAGAAGCGACAATAGCAATGTCAGCAAGCCAGTGTGGCGCTCTGCTACCCATGATGAGCCCACAGTGCTGAACTGAACTGGCTTGCTCTGCCCTCCACAACTCTTGGGTGGTCTTAGGCTGCTGCCATGCGGGGAAGAGCTACTACAGCAGAGAGCAGTGCAGCATGGGCCCTTGTGGTTCATGTGCGCACTCTCTGGACCCCTCTGTGAAGTCATCAGCACATGCATTTTCACCAGCTGAGCAGTGAAGCAGAGGCGGTCCCCTCAGAGTATGGTGGGTCCTGGCAGTCTGCAACAGAAAACAAGTTCAGAACAAGTGGACAAGTTTCTTAAGCAGAAAGACAAGAAGCACTTGAAGATTCGCGTGTCCAGGCTCAGCCAAGTGCCTCGGCTGTATGGTGGAGGGGGCTTTGAAGGTGTTTAATCAGCAATTAACTTCAGGTCTTTACGAAAAGATGGGATGTCACACTCCATGCCTTCTCTACAAAATGCCATCTGGAAGAGGACTGGGCTTAGTTGGCAGTGTTTGCTTAAAGGGCAGATAGAGGCACTAGATGAGGTAACACATACTTCTAAAGTTAGCACCAGAGAACTAAGGTAGCAAGAGCAGGAGTTGAAACTCCAAGTTAGCCTGAGATACAAGTGACCCTGCCTGGAAAAAGTTTCCAAAGGAAACAAACTCCGAGCACCAGGAGTTTGAGCACCCGTCCTACATCTGGCACATAACAGTCCCAGAAAGACAAGGCATTCTAAGATATTCCTCAGTAAAACAATATTCCCCACCGTCCAGATACAAGCCTCAGCCAGATGCCCAATTTGAGAGGAAGCACCAAATTCATTTTCAGTTATTATAGCTTTCCCTTCCTTTCCTTTCTGGCTTCAGGCCCCGTCTCCCAAAACTCAACCCTTAGAAATCCCTTTCCAGTTTGTCTGCTCTCCCTCTCTTTCCCTTAGATGTCCCAGTCCCCCTCTCTTCTCTGTCCCTTCTCCCTCCATCATTGTGTCCCACCCCCTCGCTCCTCTCTAATCGCTGGTATCCTCTGAGGCTGATGACAAACACACAAGCTGCTGGACCCAACTTGGAAGAACAGATCTGCCTTCCCCTCGACCTGCTCCTGCTCCTGCTCCACCACTAGCCACGAGGAATTCCCATTAAGGCACTGGGCAGGTTTTCTCCATCTATGGAGTCTCGAAGTTGTAAAAAGAGATGAGAAAGAGAGAGACTTTTCTGTCTCACCACTCACCAAATCTGTCTGCTCGGTCCACAGAACCTCTAGAAATTACAAGATGCAAGCCCACCCTCAGGGCACCGCTGAGCGGGCCAGCAAGACACGGTGGCGACGAGGTGGGGTCGGGTGGAGAGCGGTGCCTGCGCTACTGAGCTTGAAGGAAACTTGCTGAGGGCTCAGCTGACTAGCGCCTGCAGGAAGTGGGCGGGACGTATCGGGGTGCGGCAAGGCGCGATAGGTGGGGCGAAGGAGGGAGAAAGAGCTCTAAACTAGAGCTTGGCAGTGACAGCAGCAGCTAGGACATAGTCCCCTCCTTCCTCGGCAGGTTAAGGCAGATTAAGGAAGGCTCTTCTGTGTCTCTCCCAGCTTGGGAGACCTGCTGGACTCCTGGCTGCATCCTCCAGTCTCTGCCCCCTTTCCTTGTCCTCGGTGTCACTCCCCTTTCTCCATGCTTTCCTTCACGACATCTGTATTCGAAAGAGTGACCTCCTCCACCCAGATGGACCTCTAAAATCCTTTCTAGAATCACTAATGCGAAGACCCTGTAAGACAGTTTGCTCCCATCCAGATCACACAGTGTTTATCTCCCTTGTGAAGCTGACCCATCTCAGCTCCCAGTCTTCCCAGAACACACTGTGTTCCCGGTCCTGTCCCCTACTGACCTGGGGCCGTGGATGCCACTGGAGCGTTTGGGAGTTTAGGAGACTAGTTCTTGGCAGTGCCCTTACTGACACAGGGAAAAGTAAACTCTTAGCCCTCCCTTCTCTGAATTATGGCCATGTTCCTACCAGGTGGGCTTGCTGGCTCCCCAGCTTCTCAGGTGGTGCAGCCCGCCCCCTGCTGAGCAGACGAGAACGAAAACTAAGAACGAGGAATCGATGAACCGCCTACTCCTCCAGGTGGCTTTGCTTCAGGCAAAAACCAATCAGAACTGACAAGGTGAATTGTTCCCCTGGCAATAGATAGCAATGGATCTCGGTCCTGGGACACGGACACAGGCATCCGTGTTCTCTGCTAACTTTGAGCATCAGACAAGCGTGACTGGAAAACCAGTGCTTCTGCACTCCCAGGAAGGCCCCGTGTATGGGCTGGATGGGTGTCGTTAGGAATTCTGGAGATAGACTCTCACCGTACTATCCTCTCAGGCCCTTCTGCTTAATATTTCGTTTACGGTTAGAAAACTGTATTCTTTCAACATCGTCCAGTTTGTCTTTTTCCTTCTAGAGCGTAATGCATAAAACTTAATGGTAGCGCGTTTGGATTCCGTTCCCGACAGTGCTGAAAAATAAAAAGATGGTCCGAGGAGATGGCTCCGAGCGTAAAGACCGAGGACCAGAGTTCAGACCCCAGCTCCCACATCGTTCCACCCGTCAGCCTAGCGCTAGAGGTGGCGGCAGCTCTCAGGAGCAAGCTAGCTAGCGTGCTGGAGTAGCTGACCTGATGAGTTCCAGGATCCGCAAGTGACCCTGCCTCGGTGAACAATGTGGAGAATCACTGACCAACACAGCAACCTCTGCTTCCACCATGCACACACTGCATGTGTGCACCCACCCCCATGCATGCAACATATTCAAACCCATGCCAAAAACAGAAATTACAATAAATATGCATTTACCTCATTTTAATATAATTTAAAATGAACATACACAGACATTAATTCGAACAATACTTTCAACAAGTACTATGCTGGGAGAATTTTACTATCCATGCAATGAATTTAAAATAACAAAACATTAGCGAACATTACATAAAACCTCTGTCTCAAAGCCCAGTTATTGATTTATAATTTTGAAAATAGTTCAAGGATCAAAATAAACCGAGAGAATTAAATCTCTTCTCCAGGCTAACAGAATTTTGTTTCCAAATTTAAAATGAAGAGAACAGATTCCTAGGGCGGGCTAGCAAGATGGCGGCGCCCTAGAGCCGGTGAGGTGAGAGGACACGGGGCTCCCGGGGACAGCTGCACCGGTGCGTTATGGCCGCGTCCCCGCACACCCTCTCCTCGCGCCTCCTCACAGGCTCCGTGGGAGGCTGTGTCTGGTATCTCAAGAGAAGAGCTATACAGGAATTGCCACACAGGGTCACACGTCTGTTCAGGAATATCAATAATCAGTGGGTCATGGTCCAGCACTTAAGCTTCCTCAAGCGCATGCCTCCAGCCTGCCTTTGTCCCAGAAGCCAAATGAGGAGTTGATGGAGCTGGAGGCTGCCTCCATAGTGGAGCGTGCTGTCGACACAGCCAAAGAGACAAAGGAAGAAAGGCAGTGGAAAGAGATGAAACTTCACGCTGACGATCTGCCCAGCAATTTGGCTCGACTGTCCAAGATCAAACTCACAGCTCTCATCGTGAGCACCACTTCAGCAGGCTTTGCGCTGGCTCCAGGCCCTTTCGACTGGTCCTGCTTCTTGCTTACTTCCCTTGGAACGGGCCTTGCATCCTGTGCTGCCAACTCCATCAATCAGCTTTTTGAGGTGCCATTTGACTCGAACATGAATAGAACAAAGAACAGGCCCCTGGTTCGCGGACAGATCAGCCCATTGCTAGCCGTGTCTTTTGCCACCTGTTGTGCTGTGCCAGGAGTGGCCCTGCTGACCTGGGGAGTGAATCCACTCACAGGAGCCTATACACCTGTTGTTACACACCGCTGAAGAGGATCAGCATCGCCAATACCTGGGTTGGAGCCGTGGTTGGAGCCATCCCCCTTGTCATGGGCTGGACGGCCACAACTGGAAGCCTTGATGCTGGCGCACTCCTTCTGGGCGGGATCCTGTACTCCTGGCAGTTCCCCCACTTCAACGCCCTGAGCTGGGGCCTCCGTGAAGACTACTCCCGAGGAGGCTACTGCATGATGTCGGTCACGCACCCAGCCCTCTGCGGGCGTGTGGCACTGCGCCATTGCCTGACTCTGATTGCTCTGTCGACTGCTGCCCCCGTACTGAACGTCACCACGTGGGCCTTCCCCATCATCTCCCTCCCCATCAACCTGTACATCTCCTACCTCGGCTTCCGCTTCTACGTGGATGCAGACCGCCGGAGCTCGAGGAAACTGTTCTTTTGCAGCCTGTGGCACCTGCCGCTGCTCCTGCTGCTCATGCTCACCTGTAAGCAGCGGCCAGGTCGGGAGGGGGACAAAGGAGAGGCTCCAAGCTGAAAGCTAGCTGGTGTGTGGGGAACGTGAGAGCAGACATGTGCAGGCGAATGCAGAGCACTGCCCTGGGCCAGTGGGAGTGTGTTTTGGTGATTCTGGCCTGCATACAGAGCAATGGATGGTTTAGCTGGTGTCAGATTGACGGGTGCTGCGTCATCACTTAACGGTTCTTTTTATATTAATATCCAAACTGCCTCCCAAATAAGAAGGGACTGGCATAGTGAGTTAATACAAAAGAGAATATTTTTCTCCTTGAAGGTCTTTAAGCATCTTTCCCTCCAGCCCTGTGTTCTCTCGCCCACATGACACCTTTGCACATCTTCCCCTTCCCAACACACGCATACACAAATACCACCTGAAGGCCATGGTGGCCATTGGTCAGACAGCTGGATGCTTGAAACCCAGACTCTATAGTTCTGTATCCTGAGGCTCCCACAGGCTGCCTCAGAAGAGTACGTACTGTGGCTACAGCACCCCGTCTCTGCCATGGAGATGGGGCCTGACTAGCTTTCTCCTTACCAGCGTTCTCAACCACATATCCCATCGAGTAACAGAACATAGGGAGTGAGGATTCCAAACGGTTGCCTGTAGCATCCCAGGCTGCACGGCCAGCACCTACCATCACCCCATCCCCTCCCCACATCAGGACTTCAGAAACACCCGGAAGTACATGGCGCCTTCATCCCTCACTTTGAAGTGTAGGCATGGTCTGAGCATTTCTTTCTGGAAGAGTGTCACTTGACATGATCCCAGAACCCCCTCGGGTACTGTACCACTGTAGTGGTGTCTGGCTGTCAGAATTTTGCTGATGACCTTCTTGGGACTTCATGGAAAAGAGAGTGAGCTGGGCCAACAGTCCTTCTGTGCTCATTCTTACCACTTTTGTGTAAACAGCATTTTCACTCTGGCGCCTCCTGAGTCTAGAAATTCTCCTCTGTGTGTCCAGTGGGATTCAGAGAGGGCCGGTTGGGCCCCTAGTGGCCATGGATCCAGTTCTGAGAATTCATGGCCTCTGATACAAAATGCAGTCACCTGTAAGACTTCAGTCTTATGTGTACCCCTCCAGGTCCACAGAGAGGCCTGTTGCCTTAAAGTTGTGGAGCCTGGCAGGGTTTTTGAGTTCCTTGGTCTCCCAGGGTGCTGTGTCCCGTTGGGATTCTCTCAAAGGATTTAAGTCACTTGAAAACAGTTCTTGAATTTGGACTGTTCTCTCAAAAATGTGAAAGGCATGGGCTGTGGTCCAAAGGCAGAGCACTTGCTTAGCCATGCTCTAGGCTCAGGGTTTGATTTCAAGCACCCCAACCCCCCAAAAGAAGAAAAAGAAAAAGTGGGGTGGGGTGGGGTAAGTTTGGGTCTAGAGTGACTCAGCACTCTGGTATCTCTTTCTGCCTATTGTAATATTACCTCCTGGCTGTGTCCTGGCTAGTTACTGTGGGAACGGAATGGGGATGTCTGCAAAGGGCATCTGTGATTTGTTGCAGCCTCTAAGTCTGTAAAGTGTTGATTCTCCTCCTCCCAATAAAACAGTTACATAAAAAAAAATAAATAAAATGAAGAGAACAGTTCTAGTTAACATGTTTACACAAGGTTTACAAAAGGTTCAGTTTTCTACTGCTGTGAAGAGACACCATGACCATAGCGACTCTTCCACAGGAATGTGTTTCATTGGGTGGCTTTACAGTTTCAGAGGTTCGGTCTGTTTTCATCATGGTGGCACATAGAGGTATGCAGGTTGACCGGGGGCTGGAGAAGGAGCTATGTCGTGATCCCCGGGCAAGAGGAGGTGGACTGAGATACTGGCCGTGGCTCAATATTTAAATAAGAAAAGAAGAATTAAAAGTAATCCTTGAGCTGTAGAATTTTTTTTTCTTCAAAATTTAGAATAGAGAGCACATTCTCAGGGCTAGGGCAACAGCTGGGTCAGTAGCGTTTCCTGCACAGGTATTAGGACCTGAGTTCAGGTCTCCAGCATGCATCAAACAAGCTGGTGCACCGGTGCACACTAGTGACCCCAGTGCTGCGAGGTGACTCAGGTGGACCCCAGAGGCTCACCAGACAGACAGACAGGCTAGGTAATCTGCCTGGTGCAGAGTCCAGAAAGGGTGTCTGGGGAAGTCTGAAACCCGTATCTGATTTGTGCAACCAGGTGCAACTGGAGCTGCAGACTCCGGTTGTGAGCCACTGTGTGGATGCTGGAATTGAACCCAAGTCATGAGCAACAGCAGCCAGTGCTCTTAACTGCTGAGCCACTTCTCCAGCCCACTCAATACCACCATTTAAGTGTTGGGATTATTAAGAACATGATGAATAGAGCCTGCTAGGCATGGTGGCATATACCTGTGATCCCAGCACTTAGGAAGTAAAGAACGGATCTGAGACTTTATCCCAGAATTAAAGACGGGGGAGGAGCTAGAGAGACAGCGACACAGAGAAACGGGGGGAGGGGGTGAAGGATTTTTTTTTAAGAGAAAAAATGAATTGGGAGGCAGAGGCAGGAGAACCACGAGCTATATGCTGAGTCAGAGGTCAGCCTGGCCTACAGAAGACTGTGGGGAGCCAGACTGACCCAAAACTTTCTCAGAGGCCCTGATGAAAGGTCAAAGGTCCTTGTCCAGGACCAAACTGGACAAGGCCAGGCTGAGGCTGAGGCTAGTTCCTCAAATGAGTCAAGATTTTGGTTTCTGAGGTCCCAACTCTTCCCCACTGGACTGTGGCTATCCATCCAATGCTGTGTCTTCTTTTGGACCTAGCTCTCTGCTGACCTTGGCCTGCAAATGTGTTTCTGAATAACCTTGCTTGACACCAGCTTCCACAGGACCTCTTGGGCCCAGCTGCTGGTTTTGTCTTCTCTTTCTCATCCCTGGTCCTCCCACTTGACACCTGCCCATTCGGAACCCTTATGCTTGCAGGTTCCAGTCAGGAGACCCTGTCTTAAAACAAAGGCACCAATATTTGACTGCTCTAAAGAAATACCTACAGAGTAGCAGCCCCCCAGCGAGAAGGGTAAAAAGTAAAGCAACCCCAAGTATGAACTGAGGAATTTGTGTCATTGTGGATCATAACGGAATGACCAAAACTGTCCACATATTTCTCATCCCACCCAGGAGAGCCTCAAGTGCAGAGATAGTTAATTCTATTGCATACACTCTGACACCACTAGAACTGAACATTTAAAATGGACTGGCCAAAGCTGAACAAAATAATGTGTTAAACACAGTGATTCATAGGAGCTGGCAAAGAGGACAAGATGGATTTTTTTCCGCTCTCATTTTCAAATCATTTGAGTCATAACTTAGAAATTATGCAAATGATAAATCATTACTTATGAAAGATTCCACAGAATAGCAAAATCAGAAGAATTGTAAAATAAATATTTTAACACTTTGATATATATCTACTCATGAGTCTAGAAAGGTTTTGAAAATGCCACTATTAATAAAGATGAAAGTAGACAATCTCATTTGCACAGGAAAATCAGCTGCTGAAGCAGCTCTCCCCACTGGCGGTCCAACTCGATGGCTGCACTCAGAACCACATCGCAAAGAAGCTTTCCGATAAACTTTGTGATGAAATGGACAGAGGAAAATAGATCGTGGAGGCAGAAGTAGCTGAAGAGGCAGACACTAGCATTTGGGGTCAAATTTGATGGATGGCAGAAGCCAGCAGAAACAAACGATCCGTACAGACCCCAGGAACGTCAGACCAGCATCTGGTTCAGATGGGCTGAGTTCCTTGCCAGTTATATACTAATCCCAGGTTCCAGCACCAGATAAATGGGGGGAAAATGAAATGAAAAGGAAGGACATGACTGCTCCTAGGTTTGGTGGAGGAGGAGGTTTATTGTCGATAAAAGGAAGACTTAGCCAGAGGCAGAGACATCTGGGAGAGTCCAGGATGGACAAGACCCTGAGCCATGTGGGAAGAAGAAGGGAAGGGAGAGGAGAGAGGCAGACCAAGAGGCGAAGGGTAAAGGGCCAGGTAACCAAAATGGCTGGATCATCTAGGGAAGGACAGCCAGGCCCCTGCGCTGGAGACGTCTAGGGTAGAGAGTAGAATATACCAGCTGCCGTAGTTAGGGCTTCTACTTCTGTGAAGACACACCACGACAGGAAGTGGACTGAGAGGTATCTTGAGCATAGGGAACCCCAAAGTGTGACCCAACAGTGACACGCTTACTCCAAGGCCATCCCCACATACTCCAACAAAGCCACACCTCCTAACAGTGCCACTCCCTATGAGCTTATGGGGCCCAATGACGTTTAAACTACCACATCAATCTCTCTGTAACAGGTTGGGACTGAGGGATGCTGGGAGAACCTGGCAGACAGGTTTACTTTGGTATATTAAACAGGAACACCAGTAGCCATTTGTCCCAGGTTTGAGCCTAACAGTTGGACCATAAGCCTTCCTGTTCAGTGCAGGAATTAAACTATCCATTTGGGATGATGCAGTAAACTTACATCCCTGATGCACTGGGCTGAGAGGATGTCAGTGCCTCCGGGGAGAGGGAATCTGGCCTGTGGCAGCGATCATTTACCATTCTCAATGGGATCTTTTTTTTTTTTAAATATTTATTTATTTATTATGTATACAATATTCTGTCTGTATGTATGTCATCAATGGGATCTTTTAAAAAGAAAAGTCTGTTACACCGTCCATATTTATGAATGCTTTGGGATCAAAGTGCTGCTCCTGTGAAACCCAGAGATCAAATTCTTCCCTAGATTTTAAATTTGTCATGTAGGTCCTCTCAAATAAAGCTTTACAGAACTTGGGCATGTGGCTAGGCCGTAGAGCCTTTCCACAGTATGTGCCGGACCCTCAGTTCAGTTCCTAGCAGGACAAAACCAATTATAAGCAAAACCAAACTCGGTCTCACAGACGTGCCGTAGAAAGGGTAACCAGGAAGATGAACGTGGAGGCATGGAGTGCATGTCATGGCAGCTGACGTCCAAGCAGGTATAGGATATTTCTCAGCAAGTGCAGGACCACAGTTAACACCTACCCTAAAAAACAGTACAGTCAAGATTTGTAAACTTCCGTCATTGGGAGAGGCTATTGTTTTCTGCATAGTTCAGTAAGCAATATTTGGAAGGCTCTAAATTCTTAAATTGGAACCTCACTGGTATGGGGTTGTTCTCTCAGTAAGCGGTCAATAGTGCTGAAGCCGTAAGCTCACATTTCTCCCATTAGCGCCGTCTGCAGTCACTGCAGCTTGTCCTGGCTCAGTTCTGCAATTTCTGAGAAATGCTTATTAATTCATAGCTAACTGTTCATTCAGGAAATAAGGTTTGAAAAAGTTAGGGACCCTTGAAATGGAGGGTTCCTGTAAGCCCAATACTAGGGAGTCAGAGGCAGGGGATCACCAACATGAGACCCCATTGTAGTGATATTTCATTTGTATTTTAATAAATAAAACTTGACTGAAGATCAGAGAGCAAAACAGCCCCACTTATCAGCCTTACAGACCAGGCAATGGTGACACACACCTTTAATCCCAGTAGTAATACTAGTTTGCCATAAAAACGTGGCAGTAATAGTACATACCTTTAATCCCAGCACTAGAAAGGAATATAAAATAGGAAGAGACAGATTTCAGGCTCAGTTTCAGTCTGAGGATTCCTGGAGGCAGGATTGTCATTTTCTTACCTTACCTGAGGTGGCTGAGTACTTTGCTTTTCTGATGTTCAGGTTGAACCCCAATATCTGTCTCTGGGTTTTTATTAATTGTGGTATACCCTATCACAAAAAAAAAATCCCATATGTTCTTATTAGCTTTAAACGCCACATTTCCAAGTTGTCTTCCCACCATATCTCTCCCAGAAAGGACAAGCAAACTGGACTTGGGCTTCAGTCTGTTCAAGCAACAACAAGTTAAAAAAGTCTGGAGTTGTTGCTGGGCAGGGAGGTCTATGCCTACTGCTCCAGCATTCAGACAGCAGAGGGGTAAGCAGGGTCAAAGTCAGCCTGGGCTGTGAGGCTTTGTCTCAGATGTCTATAAAGCATTCCATTGAAGCAGTTCAGCTTGAGGGTAGACTACCCTTGCAGGTACTTGGGGATAAAAATCTTGTACTAACATGGAGTTCACCCTCTTGCTCTGACTCCTTATCAGTGTCTTGATTGCTTAGGACAGCTGCAAGACAGTAATCAAAATTTATGCGCAGACCAGAAGTGGCCTCTTCAAAACCTCACTCTAAAGAGAATAGTTATTTCCTACCCCACTTTCATTAGGTTAATTTAGAAATCATGATCACCCACAAGCATATTATGTATGAAAAACGGGTTTGCATTTAGCCTTACAGTATTAAAAATCTGCCCAATTAGCATGAAATAATTCTAGTGTGAACAAATTTTTACCAAAAATAATGTATAGCTTTGTGCCAGAAAAATTTTTTACTACTAAGTTTTTTTTTTGGGGGGGGGATGCTGGTAATCAAATTCAGGGCCTCTCAAGTGCTGGGATTAATGGCATGCACCACCTCTAAATTACTATATTTAATTTTGAGATCTGAGATTCGAGAAAAAAAAATCTAAGCAATTGTCCGGTCAACTGGAGCCGTGGCCATGGAGGCTTAAGAACAGATCCAAAATGGCCTCCAAAGCTCAAAAGCATCATAGAGCTCAGAGTGATCAAGCAGAGGAAGAAAGAAGGTTAAAACAGACCAAATCAATCAATCAATCAATCAATCAAACAAACAAACAAACAATCTCCAAGAGATGGACATGAGCAAAAAAGAATAAGGGAAAGGGTGCGTTGACAAGCAGATGTCGGCCCAGCAGCTTCCCAGGACACAGAGGCAGATGACAGTCCTGAAGAAAGCACCCGGACCCAGAGCTGGACAGTGAGGCCTCCAGTGCACACCTGCTCACCGAGATCCCAGCATCCCAGCATCCCAGCATCCCAGCTGAGTCAGCTAGTGAGAGCGCAGAACAATGGGAGGAGTGGCTAACTCTGGTTTTGTCTTGAACACACATGTCAAAACAGTGTTGCCACGTTAAAGGTCTCTTCCTTGCTGCCAAATATGCTTTAAAGTATTGACTGAGTGAAGAGAAAAGAAAGGTGTTGAGAGGTGAGACAGATGCTCAGTTGGCATTTTCTTCTAAGCTCTGGCAGTCCTCGTGACTTGACCTGTCTGGTCAAAAGAAATATACTTGAAGTTTAAGTGTATTTTCCTTTATCCAAATGCTCTTCTTATTACGGATACACTATTTTCCTTTTAAAACTATGATTAGTTCATCATAGATTAACAATCTAAAAACGCTCCGTAGTAAGATCAATATAAGTGATCATAAAGAATTGTGAATAATTTCGAAATAAATAACTGCACCATAATGAAGGTTATCCAATTATGTGGCAATTAAAAATATTCACTCATGACACACTTAGAGAACTTTTCAATTTTCATTAACATACATTTTTCCACTTCAAATACATAGAATATGACATGGATGCTAATGAAGATAGATGTATTTGAAGTGAAAATGGATATCAACTTACAATGGCTTACTTTCCTTAACAAGTGAAGGAAGAAAATCACACAGAAGGTTCAAACTTCAGCTCTCCTGTTGGCCCTAAGGGAGTGATTCACTGTCATTTTTTTCTGTTCCAGCTGGGTGGTAAGTAGGAGAAGTTTTAAAAGTACTGCTTGATTATTTTGTTCATAATGTGACCTTTGGCCAAACATAATAAACTTAGTCTCTTTCCCTAGAACAGTCTCCCAGCTGCTCCTGGGCACTGAGGATGGATGGCAACCCAGAGCAGAAGGCAGCAAGTGAGACCGGCTCCTAGGCACAGGCTGCTGCTGGTTGTTGGTAACAAGATAAAGTCTTGTCTTCCATGCGGGTTCCCCCCAGCTCTTGCTCCTGTATAAGGGTTGCCATTATTTTTATTTTCCTTCGGTTACTTCTCTGATAAAGGCTGCCCTCTTAGCCAGGCCTTGTGGTGCTCTCCTGCCATCCAAAGAAGTTGGGAGGAGAGGCCAGAAGGTTGAGTTCAAGGTTATAGTCACTATACAGAGTTTATGTATGAGGCCAGCCTAGGCTGCATGAAAGCCTGTCTCAAAAAGTCAAAAATAAATAAATAAATAAATAAATAAATAAATATCTGGTCTCTCGCGTAGGTATGCTTATAAAGTATGGGCTAAGCAATGGTTCTCCTTACACAAGGATTTAACACCAGTGTTGCTGAACCACCGACAGCTGCTCAACACACACTGTTCTTACACAACAGAGCCAGCCATAAGCAAAGCCCAGGGGCTTTTAGAAACGGCCGGCCGCTTTCCATGACCAAACAGTAGTCAAGAGATTTGAGGCAAGGTTAGAGAGGCCCTACTAAACAATGCTGAGGTTTGTCTTGTCTGGGCCCCTGATGGCTCTCCTGCTAGGCTCTGTTTGTTTATTTAAGAGAAAACTGTCTCTTATCATTTTATATACCTATCCCAGTTCCCACTCCCTCCCCTCCTCTTGTTCCCCCCACCTTTCCCCCTAGCTCACTCCCTATCCACTCCTCAGAGAGGGTAAAGACTTCCCATGGGGAGTCAACAAAGTCTAGCACATTGTTTTGGGGCAGGACCAAGGCCCTCTCCACTATATCTAGGCTGAGCAAGGTATCCCTCTGAAGAGAATGGTTCAAAAAAGCCAGTACAGGCAGTTGGGATAAATCCTGATCTCACTGCCAGTGACCCCACAGTCTTCTCCAGCCATACAACTGTCACCCACACTAGGAAAGAATGGAAGCAGGAAGGTGAATGCGGCCAAGGGCAGGGCCAGGAACTGTCGCATTCACACTTGAAGAGGAACAGCAGAGATTCCCAAAGACTTGAAGAGAAGATGTGAACTGTATCAGAGTTCCAAAGGCCACATTTCACTGGTCAGGACTGAGGTCCCCTGACAGGGTGGACAACACGGGGATGGCAGAGGCTACAGCACAATCAGCACAAGTTACGGAGAAAATAAAAGATGGAGACAAACAGAAAGGGAAGGACAGGACTCTGGAGACAGCCTGACTCTAGAAGAATAAAACTCAGCAATGACTGAAGGCTGGGTTTGCTTCCCAGGTTAGAAGAGAGGAAACTGTCTACACTCTAATGGGAGAGGCCCGGGAGAGAGAAGAAACTGGACCTCAGAGATAAAGGGGCTCAACAACAGGCAGAATGTCCTTGAAAAGGAGAGAGACCAGGACCCCGCACAAATGGAGGAGAGGAGCTTCAGCAGGAGCCCTGGCCACGATTACCTACTCATCAGTCACACGGTAAAATGAGCAGCAAAGGCAGAATCACTGGACCAGTGGGTGGGAAAAGATGGTAATTCTCTTGACTTTGTTTATCTTCACAGAAAACTGGAAAAAAGGGCAGAGGAAGAGGGGCTTCTTGAGGTCTTCCGGAGAGCTAAGCACATGTGAGTCTTGGATGCTGGGAGTGGGGAAGTGAGGACAAAGGGCCTGCCAGAGATCTGGGCTCTCAGCCAGGATCCAGCCAGGCCAATTAGCATGCTTCTGTAACTCTCCAGCCTCGTGCTGCTGCCCCAGAACAAAAGGGGTCAGCAAGGTCACACACTAGAATAAACACTGTGCTGGGAAGCTGCCCTACTTACCTCTGTAAGAAATATGGTCCCTCTTTTTCTGGAGACCCAAGGCGGGGTGGGGGGGTTGGGGGGTGGGGAACTCACTGAACAAACAAAGTCTGAAAACAGTCAGTCGCTCTAATAGAAAGAAATCAAAATTTTAGGTCTTTGTGTGGTTTTGTTCTTGCAATGGCTCCTCCTTCCTGTGACAGGGTTCTGCACCTCGGCCTCCGGCTCAGCTCGTCTGCTTAGACAGCCTGAGGAGGGTACAAACTCTTGATGTCAGGGTCATTAACGTATGGGACCATGGGGGTCTTCTTAGTGTCGGGTGAGTATGCCTTATCCAAAATGTGTGGGACCAGAAATGGTTTTGAATTTCAGATTTTTTAAAAAAGCTTGAGATATTTGCACATACATAATGAGAGATCTTGGGAATCGGGTCCAGGACAAAATTTATTTGCATTTCATATAGACAACTGATATCTACACTCTAAAGGCTGTGTGTCTGTGTCTGTGTGTATATAGAAATAATTCAGTGAAGGAAACATAAAAATATATGATAGATATTTTCCCACCCCTTGCATCTTTGTCAGTGGTCAGAAAGTGTTGGAGTGTGGAGGCTATGGGATTTCTTATTGTGGCTTTCAAGACATAAAAGGTGATATAGACTTTTAGAGTTTTAATTATTAAATGACATTGTTTAACCACCCCAAATGCTTGGATTGTTAGGTTCAAAGGAGACTTCATTCCCTCAAATTCCAAAAGGCAGACTCCAGGTTCAACTAGGAATGAGTCACAACCCTTGCACAGTTGGCTCATATACCATCCAGCCTTTCCCTCTTCCTTCTGCAGTTAAACTCTGGCACAGTCTCTGTGGGGAACAATGACTTCCTGCCTTCTCCCCTCACTTCCTATGGGCCACACGTCTATCTTGCACACATCTATGTAATATAACACACAGATGCACCCAGGCCCTCTATTTTTCGGTGTGGTTTTTCACATCTTTCCTACAAAAGGCTCTTCTTGTTTTTCTAGTGCTTGGCTGAGTGTCTGTCACGCCCATTGTTAAACTCTGCTCAGCCTTGTTTCCTCTATGTCGTTCTCTGGAGCTTTTCTCTGAAATGTGAATCTGTTCCTAGGGCGTCAATCATGCACTTAAGATAGTTATTGCAATAAAGTCCTTGAAATCAGGAACAAGCAGTCACAATTCAGAAAGCTTGCTTTAGTCTAAACAAAAGGACCTGAGCTTCGAGAAGCAGCTTGTAGCAAAATGGCACCTACAGAATGTTCTTTGCTATCATCTGCCTAGCCGTCCTGTGTGGCTGACGAAGTGAAGCTCAGTGGTGGAGAGCTTGCTGAGAACACACAGGCTCCGGGGCCATCCGCACCATTGAGAAACAGCAACACAACAGTTTTGTGTTTCTCCTCATAGTCGTCTCTGTCTTGCCCCTCTCTCCTGTAAACATAGCAGTGGTTTTCTTCTTTGTTATTCCTGGTGCCACCTCAATTGTACATTCACTCTCAAGAGGAGAAGGAAAAGCACCTCTAGGAAATGGGGTGAGAACAGATTATGAGTTACAAAACCCACATTGAAACGACCAAAGAAAACCAGGGGATGGCTGGCAAGATGATTCAGTGGAAAAAGGCTGACACACACATACAACAAATAAGTAAATAAATAAATGTAAGAAAGCATTGATTTTAGAAGAGGAAAATCGGGGAGAGCTTGATGAGTTAGCAGGGGCCTAGCATTCTAGTACTCTGGTGACCGATGCAGGAGGATTGTAAAACACTAGGTCAGCAGGGCCTACCTGATGAATCTCTGCCTTCAAGTAGACAGACAGTGCTGGGTGTGGTGGTGCATAGCTCTAATCCCAGCACTCGGGAGGCAAGGCAGGCTAGGAAGACCACATCTGAGAACAGCCTGAATTACACAGCAAGATCCCAGCCAGCCAGGGCAACAGCAAGATCCTGTCTCAAAAACCAAGAAGGAAGAAGGAGAGGGAAAGAGACAGCGAGGAGATGAGAAGAGAAATGTTTTCCATCTAAGATTAGAAAGACAAGAAACAAAGCTTTGACTTCTAAGCTACTTATTAAGGAAATGTTCAACATCATTAGTCATCAGAGAAATGCAAATCAAAACAACTCTGAGATTCCATCTTACACCTGAAAGAATGGCCAAGATCAAAAACATTGATGACAACTTATGCTGGAGAGGTTGTGGGGAAAAGGGAACACTTCTGCATTGCTTGTGGGAATGCAAGCTGGTACAGCCCCTTTGGATGTCAGTGTGGCGATTTCTCAGAAAATTAGAAAACAACCTTCCTCAAGACCCAGTAATACCACTTTGGGGTGTATATCCAAAGGATGCTCAATCGTGCCACAAGGAGATGTGCTCAACTATGTTCAGAGCAGTTTTGTTTGTCATAGTCAGAACCTGGAAACAACCTAAATGCCGCTTGACCGAAGAATGGATAAGGAAAATGTGGTACATTTACACAGTGGAGTACTGTATACAGCAGAAAAAGAATGACATCTTGAATTTTGCAGGCAAATGGATGGAGCTAGAAAACATCATTTTGAGTGAGGTAACCTAGACTCAGAAAGACAATTATCACATGTACTCACTCATAAGTGGTTTTTAAACAAAGCAAAGAAAACCAGCCCAAAATCATAATCCCAGAGAACTTAAACAACAATGAGGACCCTAAGAGAGACATGCATAGATCTAATCTACATGAAAAATAGAAAAAGACAAGATCTCCTGAGTAAATTGGGAGCATGGGGACCTTAGGGGAGGATTGAAGGGGAGAAGAGAGGCAGGGAGGGGAGCAGAGAAAAATGTAGAGCTCAATTAAAGTCAATAAAAAAGAAAACATTTTAGAGTAAGATACGGTAGCTCTCTCTTGTATTCCAGCACTTAGAAGGCTAAGGTAATAAGATTGCCAAAGGCCAGCGTGGGCTATGTGGTGGGTTTAAAGCCAAGCTAGGTGCAGAGACTCTGTCTCAAAAAACAAACAACAGGAAGTAAACATTTAGCCTAAGAGGGAAACAAGGAGACTAATGGAAAGGAAGGGAGCATAAGAGGTTATGAGTGAAAGGGGGAGAGAAAGCATTCTTGTCTAACGTTGCATGAGGAATCTATATTCAAATAAATGCATGTATTCACATGTGACATAAAACCAGAAAGGAAGCTATGGGGGAAGGGGACCCGTGAGAGATGGAAGGTGGGAAAGTGCATGGGGTAAATATGAACAAAACACAGTGATGTACATACATAAAATAGCAAGTTAAGCCCATCGTCTTGTACACTAACTGAGAAGTTCAACTGTAAAGAAGCAGAGGAGGAACAATTTACAAAAATCTCGATAAAAGGGCTAGAGAGATTGTGCAGTGTTAAGCACTCTTGCTACTTTTGCAGAGGACCCGAGTTCAGTTCCAAGCACCTACGCCATCTGGCTCACAAGTGCCTGTCACTCCAGCTCCAGTGAATCTGACACTCTCTTCCAGCCTCCACGGCACTGCACACATATAGCAGACATTCACACAGACATAGCCACATAATATATTTTTTAATTTAAAGTTCCAAACTTCAGTGAAGATGGTAAAGAGAATTCTAATCTTTTAAATTCAAGATTAAGAAAACTGAAAGAAAAACTATAAATGGGCGTTGATATCTAATTACACATCTATATATGTTCATACAAAATTCTAAGGGAGCCATATTTTTAATATATACATTTAATTAAGTTTCAAATGAATTAGGATAATTTAGGATAATTAAATAATAAACTGTTATCTGAATATCATATGATTAGGAAACAACTACCTGTAAATATTTTGTCAACCTTATTAAATTACCTAATTATACCTCATGATATCATCCACCCACAATCCCAGGACCTAGGAGACGAAGGCTGGAAGGTAAGAAGTTCAAGGTTGTCTTTAGATACACAGTGAGTTAGGGGCCAGCCTAACCAATACTGAGATCCTTCCATCCTTCCTTTTTTCCTTCCTTCCTTCCTTCCTTCCTTCCTTCCTTCCTCAATCCCTCCCTCCCTCCCTCTCTCTGTCCCTCTCCCTCCCTCCCCCTTCTCTTTCATCTTTCTATAGTCATTATATAGTTCAGACTGTGAAGTTGTGATTCTCCTGCCTCCACGTCCCAAGTGCTGAGATGGCAGACATGTAGCACCGACATCCAGTGGCATTCAGTGCTAGGGAAGGAACAGCAGCAGGATTGAGACTTGGACTGACTGACATTAAAGTGCCCAGCTGCCTGGGAGGGTTGCTTCTCAGGTGAGAACCTGGGCTGTTTGGCAGGAATGCAGACTCCTGAGACCTACACTGGCCTTGTAAACTGGAGACCTTGGAGGATCCCACAATCTCTTTTATCGAGTCCTATCGCCAATTTTGATGCATTAGAAACCACCACCCAGGCTGGGTGTGGTGGCACCAACGGGGACTTGGCAAACAGAGGCAGCTGGATCTCTATGAGTTAGACACCAGCCTGGTCTACATAGTGAGTTTCAGGACAGCCAGGGCTATGTAGAAAGACACTGTCTTAAAGAAAAAAAAGAGAGAGAAAATCCACTCCTTCAACACATTTCCTCCATCTGTTCTACTGTTTAGAATATTTATGTTGAATGTAGTTTTGGGCTGGAGATGTGGTTTAGCAGTAGAGAGCTTGCCTAGTAGATATTACCCTGATTCCAAACCCAGAAATACTGTCCGGAGCAGAGTGCTGATCCAAATGAAATAGAAAATGAGTTTACACCTAACAGTAAGAAAGAATCAAATTTAGATATGTATTATTTTTTTTCCTTTTTCATGGTTTTTTTTTTGTGTGTGTGTGTGGATGGGGTGCACATGCAGGTGTGTACTCCTGCATGTGGTGGCCAGAGGCTTCAGGAGTGGTCCACCACCTTGCTTTCTAAGGCGAGGTCTCCCACTGGGGCCTGGAACTTGCTCAGCAGACTAGGCTGGCTGGCTAGGGATCCTCTTGTCTTCACAGCCCCTACACTGGGATTACAAGTATTTGCCACCATGCCCGGCTGTTTACATAGGTTCTGGGGTTCAAACTCAGGTCCTCATTCTTGAACAGCAAGCACTTTACTAGCTAAGTTACTGTCCCCACTGCCTCAGAGGTCTGTATGCCAGTACCCAGTTGTATTAGCCACAGCTGTAGCTGTGCCAACACAAGCCAGGCACTGAACTTTTTTAACATGAAGATTTCCCACACTCCACTGTTCTTTCTTTATTGAGACAAGGTGTCTTGTAGCCCAGGCTGGCCTTGAACTATCTGTGAGGATGATCTTGAACTCTTGGTCCTTCTGTCTTTCACAGGCCTGCTGGACAATCACATCCAGTTTGACTTTACTGAAGTCTTTAAGTTCTTAAAGTTCATAAATCCCACTAGCAAATTAGTGGGGTGAAGAAGAGGTCTTTCTGGGTTCCTACTCAGCAATATTAATAAAATTGCTTGTGCTCAAACCAGTAATGAGATTAATAGGTTAAACAACTTCTAAGTGTCTTTAACTAAACCTCTACTTGACTAGGGCTTACTGTGCAAGTTGAACATGATACAGGTAACCAAAGGGCGGGTCTCAGTGCTCAGACACAACAGTCAACCACAAGAACAGCACAGATTGACTACCTGGTTAAATTTACTTAGATAACTGATTCTGTAGTTAATTACCTTAATACATGACCCTTAATCTTAATATAAAAATGGGGGATTGTCTTTCAGTTAGTTGGGAGAAATGGTTGACCAGTTGGCAGCAACAGCATGGGCTTTATTACCCTCACTCCTTAAACTCTATTCTGGTGTTTCTCACTGTCATAGCTTAGACCTTCTGCATCATTTTGTGTCTCGTTGGCCATTTGATCTTCAAGAGGACTAAACTGAGTCAGACCTAGTAGTACGCAATGTAACCTTAGCACCCGGAAGCCTGAAGTGGGATTGCAGAGAGTTTGTTCCCTCCGGGGTACAAACCAACAAATGGCAGGAATGTAGCGCAATGATGGGCTTTGTCCTGGCAAGCATGGAGCCCTCAACTCAAACTTCCAGACTCACAAGGGAAAAAATATTTGTAATGCATTCGGGTGTCCTTCCGTAGACAGAGAAATAAAGCAACCGGCCTGGGTGAGGCCAATGCTATTGTCTGAGGAACAGCCTGATCTTCTCATGGATGGGCACTAACTGCTTTACTAGACTGGACGCTGCTGCACAGAGCCACCTTACTCTTGGTTCTGAGACAACAGGATTCCCTATGACCAGCCTCAGAGCACAGTCAAGGGCAGCAGAAACTGACTACATGTCCAAAGTGTTTCCCCAACCTCTGGGCTGACAAGACAGATGCTCCCATCACTGAGGCAAACAGCAACTGTCGGTAACCGAGCAGATGTTTCACAACTTCTAGCAACGTGCACCAAGGAAAGAATGGCTACGGGTATAACCTAGAGGCCAAGAGCTTATCTCGTGTGCATTTGTCTAGCTCTGTCAGGTGAGGGACTTGATCTCGGCACCGCAGGGTGAAGGGAGGGAAGCAGAGCTGCAAAGCTGATTTCAGTCAATGGGAAACACTGACACACTTCTGGTGCTCTCTCGTGTGGCTCAAAATGATACCTAACACCAAACATGAGAAAGAGACTGGCATTAGAGGTTACATAGCTCAGGCTGGCGTCAAACTCACAGCTGCGATTATAGGTATGCATTAGCATGCATAGAATTGTGCTTTATTTTTTGAAATGTTTATTGATTGATTTATAGATAAGCTGGCCTCAATAACCAAGTGACAACCAAAGATGCTTTGAACTTCTGATTCTCCCGGCTCTAACTCCTGGAGTGCTGAGATTATGGATGGACACTGTCACGCTCGGCTTATGCAGTGGTGGGGATTGTCCCCAAGGCTTTGTGCAAGCTAGAAGCACTCTGTAGACTAAACCACTTCCCAGCCCACTTCCGTTTGTTCCTGCAGCCTTGTTTATTAGAGTGCTCATTTCATCAGCCCGTCCAAGCTGTTTCAGTGACCACTGGGAGGATGTCCACAACTCAAGACTCTCTATAAGAACACTGAATTCAGTGGGTCCACATGCTGGGATGATCCCAGCACTTCCTGTTTCCAAGTAGGCACACTACCAACTAAATGGCGTCTCCAGTCCAGGTGTGGGTTTTTAGAGCGCTCCACTGAAGGTCTATCGGAAACATAGCTGGCCAAAGTTGCTGATGCATGATATTTTAAACTACAAGGCATCTTCCCAAAGACATTACTGCATGCTCTTGTTGAGGTGGGCAATGGCACAGCTAAGAAAGAGTGCTTCAATCTGGCTTGAACATTGATGAGCTTGTCCTAACCAGCCAAGCGTGTTAGCTCAGTTCCTGAAGTATTTCGATATGATGTTTGCACAGTTAAGGGACAAGACAAAAGCACAGATTGGCAGTGTTCCACCACAGCTGGCCCTTGTCAGTGCTTTTAGTTAACAAGCCATTTTAAAGAGTTTGAGGAAAGAACACGAATCTGAACTCACTCCCCGAGCTTCTGGTAAGCTCAGGAAAGCCCCAGCACCAAAGCTTGTGAAATCCAGGTCACAGGGTTAGGAGACACTCCCAGGCAACAGGACCTAAATAGAAAATGAGGGCAGGAGATGGTGCTGCAGGCTCACAACCATTTATAACTCCAATTCCTAGGGCATCCGATGCCTTTCAGTGTTCTCCTTGGGCACTGCCTGCATGTGGTGCACAGGCATACATGCAAGTAAAACATCATACACAAAATAAATAGATACTTTTTAAAATGCTGTAAAAATCTTGCTATCTAAAGAAATGTCTAAACCAATCTTTTAAAGCTGTTCCCGTGAGCAAAATGAAACTGTGCATGATACAGCATGCCATGATTTCCAAGTTTATGGCAGGGTAAGTGTTTTGCTTCTTTTGGCGTTTTTGTTTTTTGGTTTGTTTTGTTTTGGCTTGTGTTTTCAAGACACAATTTCTTTGTATAGCCCTGGTTGTCCCAGAACTCATTCTAGAACAGGCTGGCCTCAAACTCACCAAGATGCACCTGCCTTTGCCACCCAAGTGCTAGGATTAAAAATATCACCACCGCCCTGCTGGTTTCCCCAGTTTCCATTGGCAGCAGTATTTTCTACCTGACACAGCCATGTGTCCTATCAGTGAAACACAAGAATTTTAAGCATAAAAATCCATGATCTTCTTAGGACCTCCAATTAACTTGCCTTTTAATGTTCACTGCTTCTCCTTTCTTATTTTGTGCGAAGATCAGAGGAAGCCTGCAGAAATCAGTTCCCTCCTTCTGTCCCTGGGTTGATGGACAGAACTTGGGTTGTCAGGCTTGGTGCGAGCCATTGTCTACTGAGCCATCTCAACAATTCCCTTTTTTCTTACATTTTTTACTGATCACTCTTTCGTTCTCATTCTAGATATAACTGGTACAATTAATTTAAATATTGCTTAGGTCTTTAATAAAGACTCAATAAACGCTGACCATTAACTGTCTTGGGTTTCTACTGCTGTGAAGGGACACCGTGACCACGGCAACTCTTAGAAAAGAAAACATTTAATCAGGGCTGGCTTACAGTCCAGAAGTTTAGTCCATTATCACCATCGTGGGACATGGTGGCATGTAGGCAGGCATGGTGCTGGAGAGGTAGCAGAGGTTGCTCCATCTTGATCTGCAGGCAGCAGAAGCAACTGTGTGCCTCGGTGAGTGTAGCCTGAGCGTGGGAATCCTCAAAGCCCACTTCCAGAGTGACACATTTGCTTTGACAAGGCCACACGTCCTAACAGTGCAACTCCCTATGGGGGCCATTTTATTTCAAACCACCACAGTTACCATTGGAGAAGAAATGCTTCAAACACATTAGGTAGGAGTAATGGCAGAAAAACTCCTTAAACACCAACATAATGTCAAAAGTGACAGATCCCGTTACAGACTTCCATGGGCTGGAAAGCCTGTGACTACTGCACAGGAAAGCTGAGGAAGGAGAGGCAACTGGGAGTCCACGTATGGCCCAGTCTCCTTCCTCATCAGGTCAGTGGGAGTGGCCCTCTTTCCTTATCATTCTAAGAACACTGTAGACCTTCAAAGGTGACAGTACACCAACTGCTGAGCAGCAGACGGAACTGAACATTACAGGCTGACATTGATGCTCTATGGGCAGAAGAACGTGAAATCTGGAACAGCCCAGCCTGGCCTCATCTGAAGCACTCCTGCCTCCACAATGCTGAGAGCACATGCAGGGGCCGCCGAGTCCGGTATGATTGCCCTGAACTTGCCTTAAACTGATCTTCTTGCCTCTGTATCCTGGGTTAAGTTAGGATTACAAGCATGTGTGCACCCCCACACCATTTTATAAAGAGCCAGCAATTGACCAGGGTTTTGGTGCGTGCCAGGTAATCACTCAGGAAATGAGCTAAATTCCCAGTCTGATGATAACACAGCATGAGAATCCCGGGTCCAGAAGCCATCAGAGCTCTCCCCATGTATCCAGTAAGTCCAAGACAAGCACCCCACCCCCAAGTCCCGAATCCTGAAAAAAACAAGTCAAAGCTGCGAGTCGTACACAGAGCCAGATTTCTCAGCTGTGGGATCACTCAAATAGAGTCCAGTTAGGAGTACAAAAGATGAGTGTGTGTGTGTGTGTGTGTGCCTGTGTGTGAATGTGAGTGTGTGTGCGTGTGAATGTGAGTGTGTGTGCGTGAGTGTGACAGTGTATGTATATGTGTGTGAATATGTGTGTGTGAGTGTGTGCACATGTGTGACAGTGTATGTATATGTGTGTGAATATGTGTGTGTGAGTGTGTGCACATGTGTGACAGTGTATGTATATGTGTGTGAATATGTGTGTGTGAGTGTGTGCACATGTGTGACAGTGTATGTATGTGTGTATGAATATGTGTGTGTGAGTGTGTGCACATGTGTGACAGTGTATGTATATGTGTGTGAATATGTGTGTGTGAGTGTGTGCACATGTGTGACAGTGTATGTATATGTGTGTGAATATGTGAGCTTGTGTGTATGCATGTGTGTGAGTGTGTGTACATGTGTATGACAGTGTGTGAATTGTGTGTGTGCACATGTGTGACAGTGTATGTAAGTGTGTGTGAATATGTGTGTGTGTGTGCGAGCGTGTGTGCATGAGAGAGAGGGAAAGTTACTTGAAGTACAATACACACAACAGCCATTTTATGTTAATAAAAATAAATGTTATTTATTTATTTTTATGTATGTGGGTGTTTTGGCTGTGTGTATGTCTATGCACTGTGTGTATACTGTGCACGTGGAGGCCAGAAGAGTCAGGATTCCCTAGGGCTACAGTTACATGTTGGTGGTAGGACTCGAATCCACATCCACTCGAAGAGCAGCCAACGGCTCTTGCCTTTTAAAACTGACTGGGAGGCCAGGAGGAGGGCGCAGATGGAAGCATGCTTGCTTAACCTGCTAGGGGCCCAGGACTGCACAAAAATGAGCAGGGTGGTTCCTGTCTGTAATCCCAGCGCTTGGGAGGTAGCAGTTGAAGGCTCAGAAGTTCAAGGTCATCTTCAGCTACACATCAAGTTCAAGGCCAGTATGGTCTTCATGAAAACAACCCCACATGCACCCCCACTTTCCCACACACAAGCAAGAGGAGGAAAGAAGTTGAGCCACCATGCCTGCCATGGCCGGGTATTAAGAAGAAAAGTACAAGAGCTTGTGGAATGCAAGCATACTTTATAGAAATAAACTTTTAACCTCTGTCTGTCCCCCTCTAGAAACACTAAACCGAGTGACTCTAGATTCCTCCCCACTCGACACTTTATTTCCTGAATTGTTGTTTTCTTTCTCAAAGCTGGGAACTTCATCCCTTTTCTGAGCCAAATAACAACAACTGAACCTTGTATCCCAGGCTAGTCTCTAACTCCTGGCCCTCCAGCTTCTACCTACCTCCCAAGTGCTAGGACTACAGCTGTGTCCTGTCGTACCTGGTCGTCTGAATGACAAAATATGGTGTGTTTATAAACACGTATGAGGAAAATCTGGAAAGAGGCTGGGGATAATGCAGCTCTGAACAGGGAATTCAGTTGAGGAACAGGTGTGGGACCCTGGTTTCTATGTCTAACACCACCTTTGAAATGGAGTGCTTGAACAAGTTACGCAAGGGCCAGCAGTAAGAGAAAATGTTATGACAGTTAAGATACACTAAGTGACTTGAAACAAACACACCACTTCTCCAACTAGTAGAGCAGGCAAATAGACAGCTTGTGATCTTGTGTGACTATCCTGAATCCAATGAGACACCAAGAGGGGTCACCCTTGTCAATACAGCCATCTCTGATAACTAGTTAGGCGACACCCTTCAGAAAAGGTCTCTCCCACCCTAGTGTACACACACACAGTGCACAGACATGAATGCAGGCAAACACCCACACACGTAAGATAAAACAAATTTAAATCTAAGGAACAGAATTATTTAAGGCCTGGAAAGATGGCTCGGTGCTTAAGAGCACACACTGTTGTTGACCCAAGTTCCATTCCCAACTTCTCTGTTGGGTGACTCACATGGGGATCAGATTCCTCTGGCCTCTGTGGGCATCCAAGTTCACACACACACACACACACACACACCAACTAAAAATAAAATAAATCTTTTTTTTATAAAAAAGAATGACTTTAAGCTAGGTATAATGATGCATGATTATAATCTCATCACACATGGGTGATGGCAGGAAAATTGCTGTCAGTTCAAGTGTTGTGGAATATTAGTTGAAGATAAGTGATAGTCATTTATTCTGGGAACATTTGTTTAATGATGTGAAGGTGTGTTGCATTCTTTTATGTTGCATTTATTTAATTCTGTGAGGCGGTGTTACTTTTCCTGTCTAAAACACCTGGTTGGTCTAATGAGTTTGAATAGCCAATAGCTAGGCAGGAGAGGGATAGGCAGGGTTGACAGGCAGAGAGAACAAACAGGGGAAGAATGAGAGAGAGAGAGGAACAGCAAGAAAAAGAGGAGAGGAGATGCCAGTGACCAGCCACCCAGCCACCCAGCCTGACATGGAATAAGAAGGAAAAAATATATACATACAGAAAGAGAGAAAGGTAGAGGCCCAGAGGCAAAAGGTAGACAGGGTGATTTAAGTTAAGAAAAGCTGGCTAGAAACAAGCCAAGCTAAGGCTAGGCATTCATAAGAAAGAATAAATCTCTGTGTATTTATGTGGGAGCTGGTGGGGGCCCCCAAAGAGTAAAGAGCAAAGATAAAAAAATGCAACAATACTCAAGGCCAGCCTGGACTGGAAGTAAGTTATAGACCAACCTGGACCCAGAAGTGAGTTATAGACCAGCCTGGACTGGAAGTGAGTTATAGACCAGCCTGGACCCGGAAGTGAGTTATAGACCAGCCTGGATCCGGAAGTGAGTTATAGACCAGCCTGGGCTACAGGAGGAAACTGTCTTTGCACACCCCCGCTGGAAAGAGAATTATTTGAAATGAGAAAATAAATTTTGAGCATTTAAGCCGCTCTGCTGTTTGCTTTATGGTCTGCTTTCCTCCCTGCGCTTTATTACTGTGGGTGGGGATAGCTTTTGTTTGTCTCAGCAGACAGACATTCTTCACTGAGCACTACAGGCAGCTGAGGCTTTATCGCTCTCTCTTTTTTTTCTACAGATGAGGTCACTGAGATCCCAAGAGATAGGATGACCTACACAATATTAAATTTGTGAAGAACAGGTCTTGGCTCCTGGCCCAATTTTTTCCTTGAAAAACTCATTTTTGGGCTGTAAATTTAGAGAGAGAGAGAGAGAGAGAGAGAGAGAGAAAGATTAAATATAACAATGAATTATAAATTATAATTTATAACTATTTAGTGGAAACAGTGCACAAAAAGGTGTGCATTTATATACATAGTATAAAGTTAGTGTGAACAAAAAGTATTAGGTTCATGATTTGTCAGGATACTGTGAAACAACAGTCAAAGCCAGAGCAAACAGCTTCACTCACAACGTCCAAGATGCACGGTGCTGGGAAGGACTCAGGGCAAGCTTTTGTTTCTATGGCCAAAGATACTTTAAGACACAAGGTAACTTCTTCTCCCCTGCTACCCAGCTGCCCCCTTTGTTGGTTTGTTATTTGAGACAGTTTCTCTGTGTAAATTTGTGTTTTTATTTATGTGTGTATGAGAGTCTGTGTGTATGTCACTAGTGTGAAGAGATCTGAAGAGGGTGTCAGGTCTTGTGGAACTGAGTAACAACTGACTGTGAGCTGGTGGACACAGGTGCTCAGAAAAGCAGCGAGCATTTCCAGCTGCTGAGCTCTGCACCATTTGAGGAGAAGACAGAGAACAACTCGGGGTACTTAGTCCTCTTCCACCTTGGCGTGGCTCCTGGGGACCGAACTCAGTCATCGGGATTGGCAGGAAGTACCTTTACCCAAAGGAGCATCTTTTGGGCCCTTCAATATCTTTTTAAAAAACTGACATTTGATCCTTCCAGCTTCCAAATACTCAAAAGAAATATTCTGGAGACACCAGCCACTACAGGGTCCTTAAAAGGTAGACAATAATTTTAATGTATATTGTTCTTTCTCTCATCTGTCTGCAAAGACTCATAAAACATAACCTGAAACAAAGGCTCTGGGATTAATGCCCATTATTAATAACCACTAATTTGAAAAGTCTCCTAATTGCCTTCTGGTGATTTCACTTCACTTTGTATTTAGTCCTAACACAGCCAACTTGGCAAAAGGCCAGGCTTAATGGTACACATCTGTAATCCCAGCTCTCAGGAGGCTGAGAGGGAAGGACTGAGGTAATATCCAGGCTGACCTGGATTACACATGGGGTCTGAGTCTATCCTGTCTTAGACACACAAGCAAGCAAGCAAACAAACAAAAAGTATACTCAAAGACTATACAAAGCCAAGAGGTGGTGGCACACGACATTAATCACAGCACATGGGAGGCAGAGGCTCGTGGATCTCTGTGTGTTCAAGTCCAGCCTGTTCTACACATCAAGCAACCAGAAAGGAGCATCACTTTCTTCCCCTAAACCCGAAAGTGCTCCTCTTGGGCCTAACTTGTCACTTTGGGGCAAACGGTGCTATGGCTGGTATGAACTCTTTCTCCTCAGGGGCAGACGATGCTGGTTTTACATATGCTGGGGAAGAGCTGTGTTCTGGGACTACCTTTTCCTCTGTGGCACTGGAGATGCTGAACATCAGCCTGAAATTGATGGGTCCAGATGGGTCCTTGCTAATGGCAACCTTCTCGCCCATGGATCTCATATAGATCTTGGTCCTGCACCTGCTGGTGCCATCATCGATCCCAAAGAAAATACAGGTGCCCCGATGTGGGAGGAGTGGTGGAAATGACCCAAGGCATTGGGCTGCAGCAGAACCAGCGGTGGAGAGAATCAGAGGCCTCGAGCTATTGTGGAGGGGCAGTGGAAACCCCCCAATGCCTGGGGCTGCAGCCTGAGGCCCTCCCCAGCCCTGCCCATCCACAGCTCACATGCCCACAGCCACAGCAGGGCAAGCAAGGCCTCTCTTCCTGACTGCCCAAACTTGCCTGAACCACGAGCTTGTGTAAGACCTCAGGATCCCAAATTTTCCTGACTTTTTTTTTTTTTTATTATCTACCATGTCTAATTCTCTTCCTCGGGAACCTGTCATTGAAAATGACATGTTGGCCAGTTCCGTTTCCTTTCTCTGTACACAATCCCTCTTTTGATCTCATTATTTTTTTGAGACAGGATTTCTCTGTATAACAGCCCCATTTATCCTGGAACTAGCTCTTGTAGACCAAGCTGACCTTGAACTCACAGAGATCCTCCTGTATCTGCCTCCTGCCTGTTGGGATTAAAGGTGAGCCCACCACAGCCTGACTTTGACTCTCATTTTCTGTCGGTCTGTTTTCCATCTCCAAGTCTCTGAGACTCTTCTTCATAAAGTCATTTTTGATTGGATGCTCTTTCTGTCTCCTTTCATTTCCTTTTCCTCTGTTTCCTGGACACCATGATGTGAACTGTTCAGCTCTGTCATGTCCTGCAACCACAGGGAACTGATGTTCCTGTGCATTCGTCTCTGTCTCTCTTTCTGTCTCCGTCCTTATAATCAGTTCTCATCACCCCCGTGTCCCCTGCACTGGTCCACTAAAATCCCTTCTCCACAGCCTTTTAAAACAGGAGCTTCTCATCTAGTTCACTGCGTCTGTCGAAGCCCTGCGTGTCGCTCTGTTGCGTCCAGCTTCTTTCTACCCTCTTGGAGTCACTACACCTTAGTCGTGTTGGTTTGCCTGTTCTTAGAAAACTTTCCACCTTTGCCCAAGCTGGACCCATTTCAGAAGAGTGACTAACTAGTTCAAGTGCGCCTACCTCAAAAATCTCCTGCCAGCCACCCAACCCAATGATCACATATTCATTCATGACTACCTCGCTGTCCTGGACCTGGCTCTGTAGACCAGACTGGCATCAAATTTACTGAAATCCACACCCCTCTAACCCCTCTAACTCCTGGGTTCTGGGATTAAAGGTATTTGCTACCATGCCTGATTCTTAATTTATTTTCTCTCTCTCAGTAGCACATAAGGTTCATGAGGATATAGACCATATTTGCTTTATCACACAGATCCAAATCAATAGATATTTGTTGAACATATGAATCAATCAAAAATTTTATCAGGTATTAGTGCTGTTTTTTCTTTTCATAGTGTTTTGAAAAATGAATTTCAGATCTGCTTTTTCCTCTTTTAGAACGAAAATGGAAATTTTAACTCCCCCACGTTTACCCTTATATAGATTAATATGTATGAGATAAATAGTCATAGCAATAAATAATGTCTAGCTCTATTTACAGTGGACATAAGTTCAAGAGGCCCTCACTTTAAAAATCATTCTACCCGCCGGAAAAGGTTCTTAACCTACTAAGAACAGTGGTTCCCTATTAGCAATCTTATCAAACCTGCTTCCCCCAAAAAGCAAAAGTCATCTGTCCTGAGGCCAGACTGATGAACTCCTCAGCAGTGGCAGCTGGAGAGCAGCATCTCAGCTGTGGTGAAAGACTCATGTGAAGACAAGCGGTGTTGCCTCTGAGGTTTGACAGAGCGTTGGTTGAAAGCAGGGCAGCAGAAACTGCACTTAAAGCTGGTGTTTAAAAACTCAGGAAGGCTAAAACAATCCTGGACTATAAAAGAACTCCCAGAGGTATCACCACTCCAGATTTCAAGCTCTGCTACAGAGCAATGGCAATAGAAACCACATGGTATTGGCGTAAAATAAAAGATGCGGATCAATGGAATTAAAGACTCAGATGTAAATCCACCTACCTATGGACACTTGATTTTTACAAAGAAGGTTGAAGTATACACTGGGAACAAAAGGAAAGCGTCTTTGGTGCTGCTCCAACTGGATGTCCACATGTAGAAAAACTCGAGTTGATCCATATCTATCAACCTGCACAAAACTGACGTCCAGGTGCATCAAAGACCTCAACATAAATCCAGATACACTGAACCTGATGGAAGAGACAGGAAAACTTCCTAAACAGAACACCAACAGCGCAGGCGATAAAACTGGCAATCAATGGACCCACATTAGACTGAATAGCTCCTGTAAGGCAAAGGACGCAGTCACTAGGACAAAACAGCAGCCTACAGAATGGGAAAAGATCTTCACCAACCCCACACCCAACAAAGGGCTGATTTCCAAAATTATATATATAAAGAACATGAGAAACCAGATATCAACAAACCAAGTAATCTGATTAAAAATGGGGTACAGATCTAAACAGAGAATCCTCAATAGAAGATTATTAAGTAGCTGAGAAGCACTAACGGAGATGATCAATATCCTTAGCCATCAGAGAAATGCAAATCGAAATGACTCTGAGATTCCATCTTACATCTGTCAAAAAGGCTCAGGTCAAAAACACAAGTGAGAGCTCATGCTTGAAGAGGATGTGGAGCAGAAGACCGAACACTCCTCCATTGCTGGTGGGAATGCATGCATGGACAGTCACTTTGGTAGTCACTATGGTAGTTTCTCGAAAAAATGGGAATCAATGTACACAAGACCCAGCTCTATCGCTCTTGGGCATATACCCAAAGGATGCTCAATCATACCACAAGGACACTTGCTCAACTTTGTTCATAGAAGCTTCATTCATAATAACCAGAACCTGGAAACAACCTAGATGTCTCTCAACTGAGGAATGCATAAAGAAAATGTGGTATATTTACACAATGGGATATTATTCAGTAGTTAAAAAAGGGACACCATTTAAAGGCAAATGGACAGAACTAAAGAAAATCCTAAATGACATAACCCAGGTAAAGATGGACATGGTATGTACTTACACATGAGTGGATAGTAGCTGTGAAATAAAGGATAACAATGCTACTATCCACAGGCCCAGAGAGACTAGGTAACAAGGACCGTTCACAGGGAGGCCCCCAGTTCTGCCTGGTTAGGGGAAATAGAAGTGATTTCATGAGGGTACTGCGGGTGGGAAGGGACATGAACAGTCATGCTGGGGTGGGGGATAAAGAGGGAGTACTGAAAAAAACTGCTGGAAAGGAGGGCATTTTGAGGTTAGGCAAAAACCTGGCCCAAGGGAATCTCCCAGGAATCTACAAGGAAGACCCCAGCTTAGACTCCTAGCAATAGCAGACACATAGCCTGAACTGGTCATCTCCTCTGATCAGATTGGTGCCTAGCACAACTGTCATCAGAGAGGCATCAGTAATAACTGATGGGAACAGATAGAGGCCCACAGTCAAACATTAGGCAGAATTCTGAGAATCCTGAAGAAGAGGAGGAGGAGAACGGACTGTAGGAACCAGAGGGAACAAGGACACCATGGGAAGGCTCACACAATCAGCTAACCTGGGCTCAAGGGGGCTCACAAAGACTGGACAGACAACCAGGGAGCCTGCAAGACACTGACCTTAGACACTCTGCATATGTATTGCAGTTGTGTAGCTTGAACCTCTTGTGGGACTCCTCAGTGGGAGCAGGGGCTGGCTCCACTCTTTCCCTGGCTTTTGAGACCCTGCTCCTCAGCTGGGTCATCTTGCCCAGCCTAAATACATGGGGAGGTGCTTAGTCTTACTGCATTCAGATATGCCATGTTTTGTTGATACTCATGGGAGACCTGCCATTTCCATACAGAAACAGAAAGGGAGAAGGAGTGGATTAGGAGATGGAAACAGAGGTAGGGGAGAGTCTCAGTTTAAGAAGGGATCCAGCCCATCACGGTGAAGGAGGCATGGCAGCCGGAGCTTAAGGTGGCCGCAGGAGCATATGGTGGGTGGTCTCATGGCACCCACAGCCAGGGAGAGTGGCCAGGCTGGAAAACCTCAAGGCTCATCCCCAGTGACCCACCTTCTCCAATCAGGCTCCACCCTCTAAGGGTTCCTCAATACGCTGAAGCAGCGCCACCAGCTGGGGATCAAGTGTCCAAACATGAGCATGTCTGTGACAGAGAATTTCACGTTCAAACCACAACATGCATATTCTACAGATTACACGGACTACAGCAATTTAGAATGAATTCTAGTCATGCAGTAACAAATACTATTCTTGTATGTTTGGATGGAATGTTCTATAGATGTCTGTGAAGTCCATTTGATTCATAACATCTGTAGGTTTCCTAATTTCTATGTTAATTTTCTGTCTGATGGACCTGTCCAGTGGTGAGAGTGGGTGTTGAAGTCTCCCACTATTAGTGTGTGGGGTTTAATGTGTGATTTAAGCTTTAACGGTGTTTTTTTTTTTTTTTTAACATATGGGGATGCCTTTCTGTTTGGGGCATAGATGTTCGGTATTGAGATTTCCTCTTGATGGATTTTTCCTATGACTAATATGAAATGTTACTTTGTCTCTTTTGATTTTAGTTTGAAGTCTTTTTTTTGTTAGATATTAGGGTAGATACGCCAGCTTGTTTTTTAGGTCCATTTGATTGTACTTATTAAAATATATTTTGTCCAAAAAGGAAATGTTATTCAACAGATTTTGTGTGTTATTGTCATAACTTTTGTTTTATGCCAAGAAAAGACCTTAGTGATAAACTACAGTGATCAGCTACACATGCCTTGATCATAACCACTGAATCTGCATACATAAAGTTAAAAGCTCTAATTAGGAATAAATGGTATATGCAGTGAGCTGTCTCCTCAGAGGACACCTATCATTCCTCACTATGATAAAAGCCGGGGACGGAAGAGTGGTACAGTTGATATAATATTTCCTAGTGTACACAACCTGAGAGCTAGGGGCCATCTTCCCCCCACCCACACTGCATAGGTGTGTTGGATTATAGTCCAAGCAGGCTTGAATGAATCCCAATGTGTTTGTATTGGACACTGGCTCTGTGGTGGTCTTGTCTGGGGTTCTGTGTGACGTGGGTACAACAGTGGAAACTTAGGGATTTTGTTTGTTGCATGTTTTTGTTTTGTTCGAGACAGGGTTTCTCTGTGTAACAGCCCAGGCTGTGACCTCAAACTCACAGAGATCTACCCCTTGTAAATCCTGAAACATTAATTTTGACTGCCCCGGTCACAGTGAGTTCTGTCTACCTGCCTCTACCTCCTGAGTGCTGGGACTAAAAGTTTCACCACCACAGCAAGCCAGGGAGTTTATCTTTTGATATAGGAACACAGAGTTTACAATTCTGTGCATGCCCTGTGGCTGGACCTCCTAGTTGCTAGGAGCAAGGACTTTCCATAGCAATAACTGGGGTTGTGAAACAGAGGCTTCCTGGAAATACACAGATAAATATGTAGAAAGAAGCCTCCTCCAAAAAAGACTCAATAGGAAAGTATAACCCAATGACCATAAAATTAAAAATGTGGACATTCCATTAAAAAAGATTCTGGCTTTTGGAAAACTTGGGGAATCAGACTCTATGCACAGGAAGATACCCTGGTAATAAAGCTAACCATTCTCAGGCAGAAACAGCCTGGACTACTAGTTATGCTTAGACACCCAGCTTTGTAGTACATAGAAATAGGATCTAACCAGTCTGTCAGTCCATTGACAAATTCACTGTGACTGAGGGCAGCCCCAACTAATGACAGAGGATTAAGAAGGGGCTGAAACTTGTCTAATATCCTAAACATCCAGTTTAGATACTGCCCTTGTTCTGAAGCCTGTTGTTCTGCCTTGTGGGCTAATTAATATCAATAACAATAATATTACTAGGTCTCTGAGACTGTTTGGTGGGCATGCACTAATGATGGTTTGAATAAATGTGTCTCTTCAGATGCTTCCCAGACTAAATAAACAGGTTGATCAGGATCTGGAGGCACTAAAAGTTTCCATTTATGAATTTGAACAACAGTTTGAATCCCTTGCAAAAATGGTAAAAATTGGAGAGACTTGGATTTGCTTCTCATGAGGTAATGAGAAGTATAAATGACTTTTGGAAAAACCTTTTGCTCTCTATTAATTGTTCAGGAGTAATTAGAGAAAATCTTGCTGTGGTTGGGAAAGACTTCCAAGGAGGATGAGACAAGGACAATAATGAAATAGTTGACATGAGTCTCTGTGATCTTGGTCCTCCTGGCTATCGGCACTGGCTGGGCCTTTAATTCTCATTCTGATTGGATTGGTGGTGGGGTTCCTTCATCTTAGACAATGTGAACACTTGTGTATCAGTTCATAACACTAATGGCCTTGGGACCAACTACACTTCTTTAGAGCAGGATGAGTCCCCAAACTCCACACATCAACAGCACCCCCTGCTGAAGCGACAACAATGAACTAGTCCACGAGCATCCATAGTTATGGCAAAGTCGAAGTGTACCACCCTTGCTTGTTGGCTTCTGTAGTTCTGCTTCTGGCTAACTGTTCTTGTTAACCAAAGCGTGCCAACCTGGGATAGGTTTTTGTGCTTAAAAGCTCACCCTCAGAAAGGCTCAGGGCTATACCGGGGTCCTGAACAACTCCTATAGTCCTGTCTGGCTACTTTCAATTGGCTTTAAACCCGTGTCTAAGCAGGTTTTTTTTTTTTCTGATGGGCACGCCACAGCAGCACAATCTCACAGCAAACTTCCTATTATTCTGGTTCTAATGTTCTTCCCACCCCATCTTCCACAGGGATCCATGAGCTTTAGGTACAGGAGTTCTGTTGTGGACAGATCAGTTGCAAGTGGGAACCCATGATCTCTCGTTATCTGTATTTTGATAAGCTATAGTTTTTTGTAGTGGTCTTTATCTGTTACAAAGAAAATCTTCCCTGATGAGGGGTGAAAATTGCACCTAACTGTGCATTTTAAGATAGATATTTATTTTAGAACCTGTTAGAATTTATGCTGATTTAGTGAATGTGTGGCTGTAGATTCTTGTCTAGGTTCAATGAACTCACTAACCCTTGGTGGTTGACTACGTTTCTGGTACTGGGCATGGTTTCCCTCATGTTTCCTTCTTTGTTTTGTTTGGTGTGTATGTGCGCATGCGTGTGCGTGTGCGTGTGCGTGTGCGTGTGTGTGTGTGTGTGTGTGTGTGTGTGTGTTTAAGATAGGGTATCACTTTGTAACAGCCTCAGGTGTTCTGGAGCTTGCTTCATAGAGCAGGCTGGCTTTGAATTCTCAGATTTGCCTGCCTCTGCCTCCCGAGTACTGGGGTTTGCATTAACATACTTAGCTGTCGAGTGGGTTTTAAGTTCAGTTAGAGAACGTTGAATGCCAACAAGGGATGAGTGCCACTGGTTCATCTTTAAGGCTGGTGTGCCAGGTGCTGTGGAGGTTTTATCCCAAGTGATGTAGAAGCAGAGACAGGTAGACTCCTGAGGTTTGCTGGCCAGTTAGCCTCTCACCTAAACAAGCGAACACTAGGTCAATGAGACAATCTTGACTCAAAAAGAAAGAGAAGAAGGAAGAGGAGGTCTGTGGACAAATAGCAAGGTTGGGTCCAGCAATGACATTTGTGCATGGGCAAGTGATCATCCAGCCACAGTCAGGGGCTTGCCACCATCACAGGTGTCAAATGCAGATGCCTGGTTCTCTGCCACCTTCCTTATCTAGAAGGCTGGCTTCCTTAGGTTTCCAAGCGTACCTGGGATATTTCCCCACTCCTACATGACCTAGTTTCCCCCTTGAGATTTAATAGAATCTGTTGGACTATTGCCAACGCTTCAATCCCTGTTTCTGAAGGGCAATAATTTCTCCAGTTTTTTTTCAAGACTGAGAACTTCTGCTAGCTCCCAAACAAGAGGTTAGAACATAGACAGTCCTGTGATTTTATTCAGTCCTCATAACACACCATAGACACACTATCCCCACTTTATAAATGAGTGAGCATAGCTAAGGTAGGAGAGGTACTGAGTAGCTTATTCAGTATTTGGAAACAGGAGGTCAGAATTTGTGCTGGCACCAGCAATATGCCAATAGTCTCCTTGGCTTTCTCTCACGTGAGCTCCAAAGCTGCCTTTCCTATTGTGATTTCCAAAACAGGACTGACTTGTGTTCCTTCTGTGTGTGGTTTATGGGTCATGTGTAAACCTCATCACTACGATTGCTGTAATTTTTCACTGTCACCCAGGAACTAACACTGAAATCTGTACTGATGCTGATGGTTCAGTCTGCACCCCCACATGCAGTTTCCGCCCTCATTTCTTCCTGTAAAGAGCGTGGTGGCACTCACCTGTGACCCAACACTTGGGAGGTAGAAACAGGAGGATGAGGAGATCAAGGTCATCTTTGAGGCTAGCCTGGGCTTCATGAGATGAAAACCTACCTCAAAATGAAAAAAAAATCAAAAAATGGGTGAAGTACATCAGAATGGAAGTTAGAATCTTTGTTTTGTTTCCCCAACATAATATTTTTATTAATTATTTGGGAATTTCATACAATGTATCCTATCATATTCACCTCACATTCCTCCCAGGTCCACTGTCCCACCACTGTGTTCTGCTTTAACCCCATCTAAAAAAAACCACCAAGTCCAATTTGGGTAGCCTATATAATCCTTTGAGCATGGTCAAACTGCCAGGGGCCAGCTCCTTCAGGAAAACTAAGCCCTTCCCCACCCCACGCATGCCAGAGTCATCACGCGTGAAGAGCTGCACTTCAGCATCTTCGTCATAGATTTTCTGTGCAAGAGCTTCCTATCTGGGAGGTTTCTTCCCACTTTTCGTGAGGGAGGTTGTCATGGAAGCCTCCAGTATTCCTCATTCTCTATTATGAGTCATCACTACTATTAAAAGTAATCCTTAAAAAGAGCCAGCTCCAATCAAACCAGATTAGACCAAATCAAAAGTGCTCACATTTAATAAATGTCGCACTCTGTGTGGGCTGAGACAGCATGGTGGGGAGAGGAGCCCACTCAAACCCAGGAGATCATGTGTTCATTTTTCCGATGCAAGCATAAATTCCCTGTGGGGGTGGCCCTGACCCTCCCTGGAAAGGGGTGAGCGTTTGTCAGGCTGGGAGTTAGAGTCCAAGCACTTGGCAGCTGGGAATTGGAATTCAAGTGCTTGGCAGGCTGGGAATTGGAGTCTAGACCAGAGACCATGGCAAGTCCCAGGGCAGAGGCTGAGGTGACACTTCCAACTCAATATTACATTCCAGACTCTCTGGATATAGGGGTGTTAGAGGGCTGGGGTCTCACTTTTGACCAAACAACTACAACTGCAGAAAAAAAACACACTTCTTTGCCTATAACAGGCAATGCCAGGCCAGACTGTAAACTTCAACATGGTTTCTGATGACAGCTGGGATCATGGACACCAACATGGTTTCTGGTGGCAGAATGGACCATGTCAGCAACACAGACTACAGAAGTCTTTTGAGGAGTCTTTATCCAGAAAATGAGTCATTTTTCATCTTAGATAGCTCGTTGTTGCTGAGAGACAGTATGTGAGGAGCAGAACCTCCAAAGCTCCAGGCACTTTCAGAGCTGGCTTCTCCACCAGTACCTTGGGCATGACCATCCTGTTTGCAGCCTGAAGGCAGCACCACAGCCCTGCAGTCCCCGTCCCCCAGCAGAGTGAGCAGGGCAAGTTCCAGATGCAGCAGAGGCAGCAAATGCAGCACCATTGGCTCCACTTTGGGTCTAAAGGTGGCACTGGCCTAGCGAGTGATGATGGATCAGGCCTCCTAGTCAACAACATGCCCCTTTGTCCACGGCAGCCTCGCTCCCCCATTCCCATACCTGGCACCACCGCCCTAGCGTCTCTAGGAACAGAAAGTTAGGTAGTTAGCCATTATAAACTGATGTAAGCTGTCTCCCACATTAATGTTGAGAATCACAAGTCCAGCTCTCTATTAGACAAGTGGTTATCGCCAATATATTTGTCAGCTTTCCATTACTTCAAACAATGTCTCCAATAAAAATAAAAGCAACTTTAAAAGAAAAAAGGTTTATTTTGGTTCAGAGTTTGGAATTTCCACTCATGATTATCCGTGACACATTGAAGCCCAGCCTGAAGCAAAGGCATTGGCAGAAGTAGGTCACCTCATGCCTGGGGATGAATGAAAGTGACAAGGGTCATAGACCCCCCCTCAGTAGTATGCCCCCATGATAACCTCCCCTCCCACTAGACCCACTTCCTAAAGAGTCCTTGACTGTCCAGCCATGTTACAGGCTGAGGACCACATCTTCAGCATGTGACCCTTAGGTATATGACCTATATCTAAACCAGACCAGTCAGCAAACCTGAGTGACCTAAAAATTAGGAGTTTATAGAAACTGTGAATTACACGACATTTATAGCTTCCCAGACAGCAGTCACACAGAGAGATGTACAGCTAGGACTTTGGTGTTGGGGATTTGTGAATGCAGACAAAGACGATTCTAGAAAAGGGTCATTCCTGCTAAGATCTAACAAGCAAAGGGCTCATAAACAATGCAGCCCATCTGAAATGATCTCATGGCTTGCACAAAAGATCTGAAAATGGATCATCATAAGAAAAAATAAGAGCAATCCTTAGAGACAATGAAAAGACAAGCCACAAAAGACTGCGGCTAGTGAATACATTTATCTAAATTAAGCAAAGGACTTGTTTTGGGTTTTTGTTGTTGTTTTTTGATAATCTTGAAAAGCAGCAGAGAGAAGGGAATGGCGGGGGGGGGGGGGGACACAGAGAGAAGGGAGAAATAAGGAGAATGTGTAGCCTGAGGGAGGGAAACCTGAGAGCTGAAGTTTGGGGTAGGGGAGGAGGTGAGAAGAATCAGATGCTCTTCAACAGCAAGGACTTTGAGATGTGTGACAGGTACTTGCCATACTGAGGAAGCCTGGAGGCCAGCATGCATTTTGGTAACATAATAGGTACCAGAGTTAGCAATTTGTTCTTTTTGCCTGTTGGGATTTGTGGAAATGGAGTTTCCTTTGGGACTGGCCAAGTCATCCTCAGCTCTAGGCTAAGCTCAAGCCAATCAGGGCAACAAGACACTTTGTGTCAAAAACAAAAAGAAACAACAACCATAAAGAATTGTCTCTGAACCTTATGCTCCTCATATCTCAGGATAATGTGTTTGGTGATTATGAGAGGATTTGTAGTACCCTCTGCTGTTAGGAAACCTAGCCTATGAAACATACAAAGTAAATTCTCATATTTTATTATGCCGTACCTTTTAATGTACATACTTAAAGGTTATTTGCTTATTAATAGGTATTTTTAATAAATTATAGTCAAATCATTAGATAATTATAAAGGTCAGAATGAATGTGCTCAGTTAGTTTTTTGTTTGTTTATCTTCTGTGAAATTATAAAACTATAAGACATAATTTGTAAAATAGAAAACATGCAAATCTGTTCAGATTAGTAGGCCTTCTAACTTTCTGATTGTGGTTACATTGTTTGATGTAATTAAGTTTTATGCCTCAGTTTCCCATAAAAGAAGCAGAGCAACTTTCATATAATGTTGAATCAAGTATGGAATGAGAAAGGCAATTTCAAAATGAGCCTTCATTATGTGACTGCTTTTCTCATAGCCTTTTCCCCCCTCTTTGACAGAAATAGTTTATCTCAAGAGACAGAGATAGTTTTTATGTGAATATGAATATTTATATTTTTCTTCATTACCATTTTGTTAGAAAATAGTTATTGAGCATTTTCCACATGAGCAGTCAGGGGTGCAGTGGCAAATGAAACCTACAAGGGTCTGCCATCAAGGAGATAGCATACGAAACACTCTGCGAACACTCTGCTGTGCTTTTATCTTCATAATTGGTAGCATTTGAACGATTTTGTCTTTGAATACAATGATTCTATTTCCCGATAGGCTGTATATTGTACTCCTAAACTTGGATGAGATTATACAGCTTGATCCTTTAAGCATTTGTGAATTAATATCACTTGCTTTTCTCAGACGTATCAAAACAGATGCAGATTATAGAAGATATGTAAAAATTTGATCTCCATTTTAGGTAAAGGATATATTAAACTTTAATGAATCCAAAAAAAGAATTGTCTCTGAGATAACCTGTCTAGTGTGTCCTCTCCACAGCAGGAAGCAGTAACTAAGCTTGTTCCATTGCTGGGGATACAGTCAGAGGTCTCTGGTTGAAGAGAGTTGACAATACGTGCAACATATGAAGCCGTGGCCGGCTAACCTGGGATTTAAACACTAGCTTCTGCTGTGCCAAAATTGCATCCAAATCTCTTCTACCCAACCCACCTCAGGGCACCAGGGACAAGTTTGGAGGTGACAAAGTTAGGCTGACTAGTATCTCCCAATGAGGGAAACTTGGCAAATCAGGAGTCCTGGAGGAAAGCATTTGGGGAAGGGGTAGAATTTGGTGTCACTGAGGGAGGCATCCTTCTGACGGATTCAAAATAAAAGAGGGCTACACAGTGCTGTGGGGAAATGCTCTTGTACATGGTTGTACACTGTAACGCTTGTCACTCATATTATCACAATAAAACACTGATTGTCCAGTAGCCAGGCAGGAAGAATAGTTGGGACAACCAGACTAGTAGAATTCTGGGAAGAGGAAAGGCAGAGAATCAGTTGCCTGCCCAATGCAGAGGAAACAACATGAAAATGCCTTACTGAGAAAAAGTACTGAGCCACAGGTTAATTTAAGTTGTAAAAGCTAGCTAATAAGAAGCCTGAGCTAACAGGCCAGACAGGAAAGGGACTGAGTCAGAAAGCTCAGGGCCTTCACCCTTGAGGTGCCATGGCATATCCAGCTGTGCATATGTTGTCTCCAGTGAGGTGCTCGCCAGCCCAGAGAATTGTGATGAGTTCTTTATAACATGTCAAACTGTAAAGCAAGCTGTTTTATAAAATCAGATACATTAAATATCCCTGTATTTTCCAGTTAATTCAGAATGAACTTATCTTTTTGTTGTTGTTATTATTATTATTATTATTATTATTATTATTATTACCACTTTGGAGACAGGATCTCAGGTTGTCCAAAGTGATCTTGGACTTTCAATCTTCATCCCTCAGCCTACTGAGTGCAGGGATTATAAACATGCAACCTCAGAGTTGGTAAATGTATCTTTATTGATATATATGCATATGTAAATGTATTCTACTTTTCAAACTATATCAACTTTCATTCTCTTCTCCTTAACATCTTCTATTATAATCATGTGTCCCTGTAATCTTCAACCTCGTTTCTTCCTGAAGTTATTTCTTAGTTTTTTTAAAAAATTTATTTTATAAAAGGGGTCTCAGCTCCCTTGGAGCTGGGGTTACAGGTGTTTGTGAACTGACCGAAGTGGGGGCAAAGATCTGAACTCTGGACCTCTGATAGAGTAGTGAGCTCTCTTAAAAGACGAGCCATCTCAAGCCGGGCGGTGGTCGCGCACGCCTTTAATCCCAGCACTCAGGAGGCAGAGGCAGGTGGATCTCTGTGAGTTCGAGGCCAGCCTGGTCTAAAAGAGCTAGTTCCAGGACAGGAACCAAAAGCTACGGAGAAACCCTGTCTCAAAAAAAAAAAAAAAAAAAAAAAAAAAAAAAAAAAAAAAAAAAAAAAAAAAAAAAGATGAGCCATCTCTCCAGTTCCTCTTTACTTAATTTTTAAAACTTATTTTATTTTTCTCAAATACTTAATTTTTAATGAATATTTCTGCTGGAAGCTTTCTACATCTCCTTTTTCATATTCCCCTGAGTTGTGGTTGTCAAAGGTTGATTCATTAGTTACAGATTTTTAAATTTTTAAAGGGCAACGAGCTGTCCCAGCTGGTGCCGAGTGGGGGTGCTCAGATGTAAACCGTTTTAGAACTTCGAAGGCACTGCAAACCCGAGACGATTCGGGTACACAGTTTAGCAGGGCGAAGCTGAGCTCTGGGAGCTTGTCCATCTGAGTTGGATATTGGTCAGCTCTTTCATTGTTGCTGATGGTATTTGGGTTTTCGTTGTACATAGCCCAACATAAGTGGCTAGGAAATTGAAATTACTTTTTATTATAGAAATTGAAAAATAAACAGAGAAGCTACATTAAATTTTCTACACACACACCCCGATGCGCTTGAGTTTAAGGACATATATAGTACAGTGATTGTGAAGAGGGCAGAGGTGTGCTTGCAGGAGTCCGGGCAGTTCTCGCGATAACAGGGGGAGAACAGACATCCAGTGCTGTTGCTTATCAAAGGTAGAGGTGGCACAGTGTAGGAAAACAGTGATCATTCCTTACAGACAATTGGATGAGGGTGCCTCTTTTTCTTTTTCTTTATTCTTCTCTCATTCAATACATACTGACCACAGACTCCTCTACCTCTCTCTCCCCAGCCACCCTGCCCCATCCCACACATCCGTTGTCCCTCCTTTTCCCTTCAGAAAAGCACAGGCCTCCCACTGATATGAACTAAACAGGGTATAACGGGATGCAACAAGACTAGACATACACCCTCATATATAGCCTTTTGGATTCAGAGACACAAGGAAAGAATTGAATTATATTCACTTTCTCATTCTTGGCACCAAAACACTAGGCCGCTAACAGTTAAATCTGGAAATCTCTGTTGCACTAAACACTGAAAAAATAAACAAATATAAAGAATTTCAACTTTCAGAAAGGAAGCATAACCTTTGTGTATGTAAATATCACACATCGTCCCTGGCAGTCATGACGTCATATCCAATGTCAATCAATGAGACTGCTGCAATAAAGCACACAGACTTTATGGCTAAAAAGAAAGCGACTTACCTGTGTAGGGTACCAGAGAAGAGTCCTGGGAAAAGTGCTTTTCTCTGGATGCTTCCCTGGTGTTGGTTCTACAGCAAACACGATGGGCGAACCAATCTTGCTGATGAACTCAGAGAATTTCAAAGCTCAGTTTATATCCAGTAAACAACAGCTCCCATTTGGCACCTAACACTTCTTCTTTGGGAGGGGATAAGTAAGAGAAGAGAGGCACAAGGAAAATTTCGCTTTTCCTGACACTGAGTTTCTGTATGTGATGTTTTGGTTAGAGTTTTGTTGCTGCGAGAGATACCATGACCCTGGAAACTCTTACAAAGGAAAACATTTAACTGGGGTTGCTTTACAGTTTAGAGGTGTAGTCCATGATCTTCGTGGTGGGAAGCATGGCAGCAGGCTCGTAGCCATGGTGCTGGAGAGGTGGCTGAGAGCTCTACACCTGGATCCTCAGGCAGCAGTAAATTAGGTCTGGCTTGAGCTTCTGAGACCTCTAAACCTGCCCATTGAGACAGAATTCCTCCACCAAAGCCGGAGTTACTCCAACGAGGTCAAACACCCCCCCCCCACACACACACAAATATTGCCAGTCTCTATGAGCCTATGTGGCCATTCTCATTCAAAATACCACAGTGGAGTTAGTAGAGAACCATTTCACACACTGGAAAATTGATCCAAGAAGGTTAAAAGATGCTGGAAAGATGGTTCAGTGTTTAAGAGCAAATGCTGCTCTTCAGATGACTCAAGTTTGGTTGCCAGCACCCACCTCAGTAGGCTCATATCTGCTTGTAATGGTAGCTGCAGGAGATCTTCTGCCTCCACTGGCTTCTCTGGACACCTGCACTCCATGTTCATACCCATACACACGAACAGATACATACATATAATTAAGGGGTAAAAGAAATATGTGATAGTCCTTTTCAACAGCAGGACACTAGCACCCTGTTTTAACTTATTCCAGGCGGCAATCACATTTAGAATGTCAAGCACAAAGTTTTTCACTGCAGCTCTGTCCACTTGAACGACTGGGAAGTGACTACCACCTAGATTCATTATATTCCCTAAACATCAAAAGTCTCACTGCTGCCCATAACTTCAAAAACATCACAGATGTTGTCAAAAAGGCACAAAGCCATCATGAGAATCTTGTTTTTTATTGTCTCATATTCAGCTACAAACACCTGCTGGTGCTGGAATTGAGTTTGGGGGCAAAATCCCAGGTTCTGACAGTTCCAACAGCTTAGGATGGCTCTCTCAAATCTCACGTCATGCACATTCATAAATTCTCACTGCTGTGCTCCTTTGGAAAACAGCTGAAAATCTCCACCTTCATACCTTTGGCAGCGCCATAATTTGGCTCCCATTAACAACAGGTTTAGCAAGTAGTTTATTTGCACAGCTCTGAATAGTTACAACCAATAATTTAATCTGCTTTTTTCCCCTGATGATTACAAGATTTTCTTTAGTCTCATTTGGCAGTTGATTCGGGCAATTTCAGCTTTCCTTATCTGTACTGGATCACTTCAGGGAATAGTTTGAACAAAATAGACATTATAAAGCTTGATATTTACTGAAAAGAATAGAAAGTCTGAAGATTGTATGTTTAATCGGCTTAAAATGCAAACCAGAGCCCTGGTTGCAGTTGTCTGTGACATCATTGCGTGACGTCCGAGAGCTGCTGTGAAGTAAGGAACAGAGCCTTCAGGCTGGAATACAACGCCCAAGAGGATGCTGCTGTCCTCTGATTACCAAAGCTCTTTATTCCTCCCTAATGCTTACTCTGATGACACTTCCCAAAAAACACAAACATGGGCTTGAACTTACTGACCAGCGGGAAAGAGGAGGGAGAATTCATGGGGTGGAGATACCAGTGTCTAGTGTCCATTTGTCTTGATCTGCTGCATGACACAAATCTGATCTTTCTGACTTTATTTATAAATTGAAAAACTGAACCCTGCACTGGCAGTTCCAGAGCAAAGGCAGGATACCACAACAGCAGTCTCTACTCACTGCCATCTGCAGCAGTACGGGAACGAGCCAGGCTTCCTAGCCATTTTGTGATTAATATTCTACAGCCACAAATAGCACTCATAGCCTTGGATCTGTATAACAATGATCTCTTTCAATCTTGCATTTGTGTGGGATTCTGGTTTGTGCTGGGGTGGGGTCTCACCTAGCTTGGTCTGGCCTTAGAGTCATTACATAGCTGAGAATGATCTTGATTATCCTCCTGATTTTACCTTTTTTTTTTAGATTACATAATGCTTTATTAACCTTGAATTTTCTTTTTTTTTCTTTTTTTATTGAGAAAAGGAGAAAAAAAACAAGTTTCCGCCTCCTCCCAGCCTCCCATTTCCCTCCCCCTAAACCCCCCTACGCCCCCTCCTCCCACGCTTCTCCCCCTCCCCCCACTCCTTTCCCCCTCCCTCTCCAGTCCAAAGAGCAGTCAGGGTTTTCTGCCCTGTGGTAAGACCTAGGACCTCCCACCTCCGTCCATATCTAGGAACGTGAACATCCAAACTGGCTGGGCTCCCACAAAGCCATCACATTACGTAGGATCAAACCCCCGTGCCATGGTCCTTTGCGTCTCATCAGCCCTCATTGTTCGCCATGTTCAGAGAGTCCAGTTTTATCCCATGCTTTTTCAGTCACAGTCCAGCTGGTCATGGTGAGCTCTCAATAGATCAGCTCCACTGTCTCAGTGGGTGGGTGCATCCCTCGTGGTCCTGACTTCTTTGCTCATGTTCTCCCTCCTTCTGCTCCTCATTGGGACTTTGGGAGCTCAGTCCAGTGCTCCAGTGTGGGTCTCTGTCTCTATCTCCATCCATCACCAGATGAAGGTTCTATGATGATATGCAAGATATTCGTCAGTATTGCTCAAGGATAGGGTCATTTCAGGTTCCCTATTCTCAACTGCCCAAGGAACTAACTGGGGACCTCAGCTTGGGCACCTGGGAGCCCCTCTAGGGTCAGGTCTCTTGCCAACCCTAAAGTGGTTCCCTTAACTAAGAACTGTGGTTCCGTGCTCCCCTGTCCAACCTTCCTTTATCCCAATCCTCCTGCTTTCCCAAGGCCCGACCACCTTCCCTTCTAACTTTTCTCTCCCCATCTCCCCTTACCCCCAACCCACCCCACCCCAAGATCCCAATTTTCTCCCCGGCAATTTTGTCTACTTCCCTTAGCCAAGGGGATAACTATATGTTTTTCCTTGGGTTCCCCTTCTTACTTAGCTTCTTTAGATTCACCTATTGTAGACTCCGTGACCCTTATTTATGGCTAGAAACCAATTATGAGTGAGTACATCCCATGCTCATCTTTTTGGGTCTGGGATACCTCACTCAGGATAGTGTTTTCTATTTCCATCCATTTGCATGCAAAATTCGAGAAGTCATTGTTTTTTACCACTGAGTAGTACTCTAATGTGTAGATATTCCATACTTTCTTCATCCATTCTTCCATTGAAGGGCATCTAGGTTGTTTCCGGGTTCTGGCTATTACAAATAATACTGCTATGAACATAGTTGAACAAATGCTTTTGTCATATGATAGGGCATCTCTTGGGTATATTTCCAAGAGTGGTATTGCTGGGTCCAGGGGTAGGTTGATCCCGAATTTCCTAAGAAACCGAAACACTGACTTCCATAGTGGTTGCACAAGATTGCATTCCCACCAGCAATAGATGAGGGTACCCCTTCCTCCACAACCTCTCCAGCAAAGGTTATTGTTGGTGTTTTTGACTTTAGCCATTCTCACAGGTGTAAGATGATATCTCAAAGTTGTTTTGATTTGCATTTCCCTGATTGCTAAGGAAGTTGAGCATGACCTTAAGTGTCTTTTGGCCATTTGAACTTCTTCTGTTGAGAATTCTCTGTTCAGATCAGTGCCCCATTTTTTAATTGGGTTAATTAGCATTTTAAAGTCTAGTTTCTTGAGTTCTCTATATATTTTGGAGATCAGACCTTTGTCAGTTGAGGGGTTGGTGAAGATCTTCTCCCAGTCAGTAGGTTGCCTTTGTGTCTTAGTGACAGTGTCCTTTGCTTTGCAGAAGCTTCTCAGTTTTAGTAGGTCCCATTTATTCAATGTTGCTCTTAATGTCTGTGCTTCTGGGGTTATACATAGGAAGCGATCTCCTGTGCCCATCTGTTGTAGGGTATTTCCCACTTTCTCTTCTATCCTTTTCAGTGTGTTCGGGCTGATATTGAGGTCTTTAATCCATTTGGACTTGAGTTTTGTGCACGGTGAGAGATATGGGTCTATTTTCATTCTTCTACAGGTTGACATCCAGTTGTGCCAGCACCATTTGTTGAATATGCTTTCTTTCTTCCATTGTATACTTTTAGCTCCTTTATCAAAAATAAGGTGTTCATAGGTTTGTGGGTTAAAATCCGGGTCTTCTATACGATTCCATTGGTCGACTTCTCTGTTTTTATGCCAGTACCACACTGTTTTCATTACTGTAGCTCTGTAATAGAGTTTGAAGTCAGGGATGGTAATGCCTCCAGAAGATCCTTTATTGTATAGGATTGTTTTGGCTATCCTGGGTTTTTTGTTTTTCCATATAAAGTTGATTATTGTCCTCTCCAGATCTGTGAAGAATTTTGATGGGATCTTGATGGGGATTGCATTGAATCTATAAATTGCCTTAGGTAGAATTGCCATGTTGATCCTCCCAATCCAAGAGCAAGGTAGATCCATCCATTTTTTGGTATCCTCTTCAATTTCTTTCTTCAATGCCTTAAAGTTCTTGTCAAATAGATCTTTCACTTCCTTGGTTAGATTTACCCCAAGATATTTTATGCTGTTTGTGGCTATCGTGAATGGTGAAGCTTCTCTGATTTCCCTCTCTGCTTCCCTATCCTTTGTGTATAAGAGGGCGACTGATTTTTTGGAGTTGATCTTGTATCCTGCCACATTACTAAAGCTGTTTATCAGCTGTAAAAGTTCTTTGGTGGAGTTTTGGGGGTCACTTAAGTACACTATCATATCATCTGCGAATAATGAAAGTTTAACTTCTTCCTTTCCAATTCGAATCCCCTTGATCCCATTATGTTGTGTTATTGCTATTGCTAGAACTTCAAGTACTATATTGAAGAGGTATGGAGAGAGTGGACATCCTTGTCGTGTTCCTGAGTTAAGCGGGATGGCTTTGAGTTTCTCTCCGTTTAATTTGATGTTAGCTGTCGGCTTGCTGTATATAGCTTTTATTATATTTAGGTATGACCCTTGTATCCCTAATCTCTCCAAGACTTTTAACATAAATGGATGTTGAATTTTGTCGAATGCTTTTTCAGCATCTAATGAGATGATCATATGGTTATTTTCTTTCAGTTTATTTATATGCTGGATTACATTGATAGATTTTCGTATGTTGAACCAGCCCTGCATCTCAGGAATGAAGCCTACTTGATCATAATGGATAATTTTCCTAATGTGTTCTTGGATTCGGTTTGCCAGTATTTTGTTGAGGATTTTTGCGTCGATGTTCATGAGTGAGATTGGCCTGTAATTCTCTTTCCTGGTTGAGTCTTTGTGTGGTTTTGGTATCAGAGTAACTGTAGCTTCATAAAAGGAATTAGGTAATGACCCTTCTGTTTCTATATTGTGGAATACATTAAGGAGTATGGGTATTAGCTCTTCTTGGAAGTTCTGGTAGAATTCCGCATTGAAACCATCTGGTCCTGGGCTTTTTTTGGTAGGGAGGTTTTTGATAACAGGTTCTAATTCTTCGCGACCAACAGGTCTGTTTAGATTGTTCACCTGGTCCTGGTGTAACTTTGGTATATGGTATTTATCTAAAAAAGTGTCCATTTCTTTTACATTTTCCAGTTTTGTGTTATACAGGCTTTTGTAATATGATCTGATGATTCTCTGAATTTCCTCTGTGTCTGTGGTTATGTCCCCCTTTTCATTTCTGATCTTATTAATTTGCGTATTCTCTCTCTGCCATTTGATTAGTTTGGATAGGGGTTTATCAATCTTGTTGATTTTCTCCAGGAACCAGCTTTTTGTTTTATTGATTCTTTGGATTGTTTTCTGTGTTTCTATTTTGTTGATTTCAGCCCTCAGTTTGATTATTTCCAATCTTCTACTCCTCCTAGGTGAGTCTGCTTCTTTTTTTTCTAGAGCTTTCAGGTGGGCTGTTAAGTCTTCAATATGTGCTTTCTCTGTTTTCTTTAAGTGGGCACTTAGTGCAATGAACTTTCCTCTTAGCACTGCTTTCATAGTGTCCCATAAGTTCGAGTATGTTGTTTCTTTATTTTCATTGAATTCAAGGAAGACTTTAATTTCTTTCTTTATTTCTTCCTTAATCCAGGTATGGTTCAGAAGTTGACTGTTCAGTTTCCATGAGTTTGTAGGCTTTCTGGGGGTAGCATTGTTGTTGAATTCTAACTTTAATCCATGGTGATCTGATAAGACACAGGTGGTTACTAATATTTTTTTGTAACTATGTAAGTTAGCTTTGTTACCGAGTATGTGGTCAATTTTCGAGAAGGTTCCATGAGCTGCAGAGAAGAAGGTATATTCTTTCCTCTTCGGGTGGAATAATCTATAGATGTCTGTTAAGTCCATTTGCTTCATTACCTCCATTAATTCTCTAATTTCTCTGTTAGGTTTCTGTTTGATTGACCTGTCCATTGGTGAGAGAGGAGTGTTGAAGTCTCCTACTATTAGTGTGTGTGGTTTGATGGCTGTCTTGAGTTTTAGTAATGTTTCTTTTACATACGTGGGCGCTTTTATATTAGGGGCATAGATATTCAGGATTGAGACTTCATCCTGATGAATTGTTCCTGTTATGAGTATAAAATGTCCCTCTCCATCTCTTCTGATTGATTTAAGTTTGAAGTCAACTTTGTTAGAAATTAGTATGGCCACACCTGCTTGTTTCTTAGGTCCATTTGCTTGATAAGCCTTTTCCCAGCCCTTTACTCTGAGTAGGTGCCTGTCTTTGTGGTTGAGGTGTGTTTCTTGTAGACAGCAGAACGTTGGATCCTGTTTTCGTATCCAATCCCTTAGCCTGTGCCTTTTTATAGGTGAGTTGAGCCCATTGACATTAAGTGATATTAATGACCAGTGGTTGTTAACTCCGGTCACTTTTTTAGTAGTAGGGTTTGTGTGTTTCCCTTCTTTGAGTTGCGCTGGTGAAAGGTCTCTAGATGCCTGAGTTATTGTGGGCATTGTTGGACTCCTTGGTTAGTGATTTTCCTTCTATAATTTTCTGTAAGGCTGGATTTGTGGCTACGTATTGTTTGAATTTGTTTTTATCCTGGAAAATTTTGTTTTCTCCATTTATAGTGAACGAAAGCTTGGCTGGATATAGTAGTCTGGGCTTGCATCCATGATCTCTTAGTTTTTGCAGTACATCTATCCAGGACCTTCTGGCTTTCATGGTTTCCATAGAGAAGTCAGGTGTAAGTCTGATAGGTTTACCTTTATAAGTAACTTGGCCTTTTTCCTTTGTGGCTCTTAATATTCTTTCTTTATTCTGTATATTTTGTGTTTTGATTATTATATGGCGAGGGGGATTTTTTTTTTGATCCAGCCTATTTGGTGTTCTGTATGCTTCTTGAACCTTCATAGGTACCTCTTTCTTCAGGTTGGGAAAGTTTTCTTCTATAATTTTATTAAGTATATTTTCTGTAGCGTTGAGCTGCACTTCTTCTCCTTCTTCTACTCCAATTATTCTTAGGTTTGGTCTTTTTATTGTGTCCCAAATTTCCTGAATGTTTTGTGATGAGAATTTGTTGGTTTTGCTGTTTTCTTTGATCAGTGTGTTTATTTTTTCTATGGTATCTTCAGTGTCTGATATTCTCTCTTCTATCTCTTATAATCTGTTGTTAGTACTTGTTTCTGTCATTCCTGTTCGTTTACCCAGATTTTCCATCTCCATTCTTCCCTCGGTTTGTGCTTTCTTCATTGCTTCCATTTCATTCTTCATGTCTTGAACCGCTTCCCTAACCTGTTTGATTGCTTTTTCTTGTTTCTCTTGGTTTTCTTGCGTGTCTTTGAGCGATTTATTCATTTCCTCTACCTTTTTGTTTGTAATCTCTAATTGCTTATGGCAGTTTTTCACCTCTTGTTTAAGGTCCTCTATTATTTTCATATAGTTCACTTTTGAGTCGATTTCTTCTATTTCTTCTGGAGTAGGGTGTACAATTCTTCTTATTTCGGGATCCCTGGTTTCTGGTGGTGTCATGTTGCCTTTCAGATTGTTGGAGGAATTCTTGTATTGGCGCCTTCCCATCTCTTCCTTCAAATGGAGCCAGGAGAGGCCTGGTCTCTTGGTCCAGTCTTTGCTGTGATTGACTCTCAGGGTATATCTCTTCAGTGTAGAAGCAGGAACCGTTCCCGTCCAGCTGGGATTCCTCAGCAACCGTCCTGATGGGATTCCTCAGCAACTAAACAGGGCCCCCGGTAGCCGAATGATCCAGGGCCAACAGGATGAATGGAGCAAGGGGGGGGGGTATCCAGGAGCGCACAGGAAGCCTGGCGCCGGAGCTGAAGGTGCCTGGCTCCCTTACAGGGGACACTGAGGCCTGCCTGGCAGGCAGGCACTCACCGCTCTGGGTGGGTCGCCTTAGTTTAGGAGCTTAAGACTGTAGTTGAGCACTGGTCCTAGCATACAGCAGGGCAGGGTTGGGAAGGGGTGCTGGGGGTGCTGGGTCGTGCGAAAGAAAAAAGCCTGATTTTACCTTTTGATGATATGAACCACCACATCAATTTTTTTGTTGTCATAGAGTCTAAACTTTGTCAAGCATTCTACTACTGAGCTTTGTCTCCAATCTCCAGTGAACAGACAGAAACATAGAGATACCTGAAAATGCTGGATTATATTCTGGAGGCCTGGAGATGGCAGCAGCTGTGATCACTCTGGGATAAACTGAACTGCAGCATCAGGCGAAGGGAGCAGCAAAATCAGACCAATGGCATTCCTGTACAAATGTGATGAAAACATCCAAGTAGCAGGCTGGACTTGCTGCCAGACAAGACTGTCTGCTATGAAAAGTTTGTACCAAAACATTGAGCAACACATTTGAGGTTCCAGGTACTGTGGGCGGTATTAACTAAAACTTTTGATAGTCCTCCCTTCTCCCAAGAGGGTCTTCAGGACTAATTCCGCAAAGCCAGCAAAGCCTGCCAGTTTTCTCCTTCTAGCGTATACTGCCATGGGCCCTCACCAGGACTTGTAAACACAATGACATGAATAGCAAGAAATGTGCCAGGCCTTGCACTTGTAGACATTTGGAAAAGCATGTGCTCAAAGCAACCTTAACTTTCCTTCATTCTGTTAAGAAAAATAAGCCGAATAGCCCCAGGGGAATGAAACATACCTTAAAAAACAAAGTTGAATGATTGTAGCTATCTGAAATGTTATTTATTTTTAAATTATGTTTTCTAATGAAAACAAGCGCTGGGAAAGTCTTCCTTCTACTCTTGTGAATCCCTCCCTAAAGGAAGAATACACAAAAGTGTGCAGTGTTTGTGCACATCTGTAATCTCCAAAATTGTGAGGTTTCAGAGGTAGAAGGGTCAAGTATTTGAGGTCACACCCAGTTAAGACCTTGACTCAGAAAAGAGAGAGAGAGAGAGAATGAAAAAAAGCAAGAAAGCATGTGAAGAAGGAAGGGAGGGAGGGAGGAAGGAGAAAGACTGGAGGAATGTGTGGCTGACATCTGTAGGCTGAGGTAGACTGGTACCAGCACACTAAGTGAGTGGTGAGATCAGTAGTTTAAAAGGCTCTCAATAATCCTCTTACAACTTCAGTGGAACTCTGAAATACAGCTTGCTCCAATACTGACGGGACTTAAGAGGCAAGTGAACAGCCATATGGCTGGACACGCCACTCTATAGGCCCTCCAAAGGGGGACAAAACCCTGGGCCCCTCTCCCAACTCCCTCAGCTTTTCTAGCCAGCCAGTGGGAGACCTTCCTGCAGGCAGGCTTCTCCAAAACCCAAACCCGTCCACCTGACCCTTCAAGCTACTAGTCTCACACTGTCCACAGACTTGACTGTTCTCCTGCAACCTCGGTGGAACTCTGAAACGTAGCTTGTTCCACTACTGAGGGAACTTAAAGAGCTTGCTACAGTACTGAGGGGATCAAGAGCTTGCTACAATATTGAGGGGGCCGAGAGGGAGTACCAAGGGAGCCAACCAGGAGAGAAGAACAAAAGAACAGGCTTAGAGAGACATCAGAGGCTTCTTGAGACACAGACATTAACAGAACAGAGCAGAACAAAAAAAAATCTCCCAAACATTCAGACAACCACTGCAAAGATTAGACCAAGGCAGGAAGACACTGCCAGCCTCATTTGAAGGAAGAGATGGGTAGGCACCAATGCAAGAATTCCTCCAACAACCTAAAAAGCAACATGGTAACACCAGAACCCAGTGGTCACACAACAGGAAGATGTGATCATCCTAACCCAAAAGAAGCAAAAAAAAAAAAAAAAAAAAACCAAGAACAAAAACAAAAACAAAAAAACGACTTTAAACATAACTTTGAGAAAATGATGGAGACCCTTAAACAGGAAGTGAAAAACTCCCTTAAAGAAATTGAGGAAAAGATAAACAAAAATTGTAAGAAATTAATAAATCCCTCAAAGAAACCCAAGAAAAAAACAATCAAACAGGTGTAGCAAACAGTTTAATACTTGAAGACTGAAATAGAGGTAATAAAGGAAACACAAACCGAGGGAATTCTGGATATAGAAAATCTGGGTAAACAAACAGGAACTACAGAGACAAGTATAACCAACAGAACACAAGAGATAGAAGAAAGAATCTCAGGCACTGAAGATACTATAGAGGAAATAGAATTATTAGTTAAAGAAAACATAAAATCCAACAAATTCTTAACACAAAACATCCAGGAAATCTGGGACACCATGAAAAGACCAAACCTAAGAATAATAGGGGTAGAAGAAGGAGAAGAACTCCAGCTCAAAGGCAAGAAAATATATCCAACAAAATTGTAGAAGAAAACTTTCCCAACCTAAAGAAGGAAATCCCTATGAAGGTACAAGAAGCTTACAGAACACCAAATAGATTGGATAAAAAAAAAAAACAGATTTAAAAATACCCACAAACCCAGCCTTTTAGAAACTTCTAGAAGTAAAACTCCAACCCAAGGAAGGTAACTATACCCACAAAACACAGACATCTGATAACCCCCACTAGCAAAACCCAAAGAAGGGAAACACACAAACACTATTACCAAAAAATAACAGGAATTAACAACCACTGATCATTAATATCTCTTATTATCAATGGACTCAATTTACCTATAAAAAGACACAGGCTAAGAGAATGGATATGAAAATAGGATCCAGCCTTCTGATTATATAAAAAGTATACCTTAATTTCAAAGACAGACACTACCTGAGTAAAGGGTTGGAAAAAGGTTTTCCAATCAAATGGACCTAAGAAACAAGTAGGTGTAGCTATCCTAATATCTAACAAAATAGATTTCAAACTAAAATCAGTCAGAAGAGATAGAGAAGGACACTTCTTACTCATCACAGAAAAAATCCATCAATATACAGTCTCAATCCTGAACATCTATGCCCCTAATACAAGAGCACCCATATATGTAAAAGAAACATGTAAAACTTAAATTGCACATCAAACTCCACACACTAATAGTAGGAGACTTCAACACTCCACTTTTGCCAATGGGCAGGTCAACCAGACAGAAACTTAAGAGAGAAATAAGAGAACTAACAGACGTAATGAATCAAATGGACTTAACAGACATCTATAGAACAATCCATCTACACAGGAAAAAATATACCTTCTTCTCAGCACCTCATGAAACCTTCTCTAAAATTGATCACATACTCAGTAACAAAACAAATCTCTACAGATACAAAAAAAATTGGGGTAACACCCTGTGTCTTATCGGATCACCATGGAGTAAAGTTGCTACTCTCAGAAAGCCTACAAACTCATGGAAATTGAACAATGAACTACTGAACCACCCTGGGTCAAGAAAGAAATGAAAAAAGAAATTAAAAACTTCCTAGAATTCAACAAAAATGAAGGTATAACATATCCAAACCTCTGGGACACTATGAAAGCAATGCTAAGAGGAAAGTTCATAGCACCAAGTGTCCACATAAAGAAAATGGAAAAATCTCACACTAGTAACATAAAAGCACACCTGAAAGCTCTAGAACAAAAAGAAGCAGACTCACCCAGGAGGAGTAGAAGAGAGGAAATAATCAAACTGAGGGCTGAAATCAACAAAATAGAAACATAGAAAACAATACAAAAAAATCAATGAAACAAAGAGTTGGTTCTTTGAGAAAATCAGCAAGATAGACAAACTCTTATCCAAACTAATTAAAAGGCAGAGAGAGAACTTCCAAATCAACAAGGGAAACTTAACAACAGGCAGTGAAGAAATTCAGAGAATCATTAAGTCATGCTACAGAAACCTGTACTCTATAAAATTGGAAAATGTAAAGGAAAAAGACAATTTTCTAGATAGATATTGTATACCAAAATTAAATCAATACCAGATGAGCAATTTAAATAAAACTATAAACTTCAAGGAAATAGAAGCTATCATAAAAACCTCTGAACCAAAAAAAAAAAGCCCAGGGCCATATGATTTTAGTGCAGAATAATACCAGAACTTCCAAGAAAAGCTAATACCTATATTCCTCAAAGTGTTCCACATAATAGAAACAGAAGGAACATTGCCAAACTCTGTTTATAAAGCTACAGTTATACTGATACAAAAAACCACACAAAGACTCAAACAAAAAAAAAAGAATTACAGACCAGTCTCACTCATGAACATGGATGCAAAAATACTCATCAATATATTAGTAAACCAAATCCAAGAACACATCAAAAAAATCATCCACTATGATCAAGTCGGCTTCATCCCAGAGATGCAGGGCTGGTTCAACATACAAAAATCTATCAGAGTAATCCATCATATAAATAAACTGAAAGAAATAACCCATATGATCATTTCATTGGATGCTGAAAAAGCATTTGACAAAATTTAACACCCCTTCATGACAAAGGTCTTAGAGAAATCAGGGATACAAGGAGCATGCCTAAACATAATAAAAGCAATATACAGCAAGCCTACTGCCAACATCAAATTAAATAGAAAGAAACTCAAAGAGATTCCACTAAAATCAGGAAAAAGACAAGGCTGTCCACTCTCTCCATATCTCTTCAACATACTTCTTGAAGATTTGACTATAGAAATAAGACAACAGAAGGAGATCAAGGGGATTCAAATTGGAAAGGAAGAAATCAAACTTTTGTTAGTTGCAGATGATAATATAGTATATATAAGTAACCCCAAAAACTCTACCAGAGAACTCCTATAGCTGATAAATACCTTCAGTGATGTGGCAAAATACAAGATCAAGTCAAAAAAAAATCAGTAGCCCTCCTATATACAGATGATAAAGAAGCTGAGAGGGAAATCAGAGAAACATTACCTTTCAAAATAGCCACAAATTAAATAAAATATCTTGGGGTAACACTAACCAAAGAAGTGAAAGACCTATTTAACAAAAGCTTTAAGTCTTTAAAGAAAGAAATTGAAGAGGACACCAGAAAATGGAAGGATCTCCCCTGCTCTTGGATAGGTAGGATCAACATAGTAAAGATTGCAATCCTACCAAAAGAAATCTATAGATTCAATGCAATCCCCATCAAAACTGCAGCAAAATTCTTCACAGACCTCGAAATACTCAACTTTATAAGGAAAACAAAAAACCCAGTATAGCCAAAACAATCCTGTACAATAAAGGAACTTCCGGAGGTATCACAATCCCTGGCATCACACTCTATTACAGAGCTACAGTAATCATAACAGCTTGGTGCTGGCATAAAAACAGAGAGGTTGACCAATGGAATCAAACTGAAGACCCTGAATTTAATCCACACACTTATGAACACCTGATTTTTGACAAAGAATCTAAAATTATACAATGGAAAAAAGGAAATATCTTCTACAAATGATGCTGGCATAACTGGATGCTGACATGTAGAAGAATGAAAATAGACCCATATCTATCCCTGTGCACAAAACTCAAGTCCAAGTCCTCAATATAAATCTGACCACACTGAACCTAATAGAAGAGAAAGTGGGAAGTGGTCTTCAATGCATGGGCACAGGAGACCCCTTCCTAAATATAACCACAGTAGCACAGACACCGAGAGCAACAATAAATAAAAGGGACCTTCTGAAACTGAGAAGTTTCTGTAAAGTAAAGGACACAGTCAATAAGACAAAAAAAGCCTATTGAATGAGAAAAGATCTTCAACTCCACATCAGACAAAGGACTGATCTCTAAAATATATGAAGAACTCAGGAAATTAGACATCAAAATTCTAAATAATCCAATTGAAAAATGGGGTATGGAACTAAACAGAATTCTCAGCAGAACAATCTCAAATGGCCAAAAGATACTTAAGGAAATGTTCAACATCCTTAGCCATCAGGAAAATGCAAATCAAAACAATCTGACATACCATCTTACACCTGTCAGAATGGCTAAAGATCAAAAGCACCAATGACAGCTTATGCTGGAGAGGATGTAGAGTAAGGGGAACACTCATTCATTTCTGGTGGGAATGCAAACTTGTACAAACACTTTAGAAATCAGTATGGTGGTTTCTCAGAAAATTGGGAATCAACCTGCCTCAGGTTGATCCAGCAATACCGCTCTTGGGCATATACCCAAAAGATGCTCAATCATACTACAAAGGCATTTGTTCAACTATGTTTACAGCAATATTTTTTGTAATAGCCAGAACCTGGAAACAACCTAGATGCTCCTCAGCAGAAGAACGGATAAAGAAAGTGTGACATATCTACACATCAGAGTACTAATCAGTGGTAAATAAAAACAAACAATGACATCTTGAATTTTGCATGCAAATGGGTGGAATTAGAAAACACTATCCTGAGTGAGGTAACCCAGAGCCCCCAAAATGAATATGGTATGTACTCACTCATAAGTGGGTACTAGACATAAACAAAAGACATTGAGCCTATAGTTCATGATCCTAGAGAGGCTAAGTAATAAGGTGAACCCAAAGAAAAACATATACAGACCCACCTGGAAATTGGACACAGACAAGATCGCCTGACAAAATTTGGAAGCTTAGGGTAGGGGGTAGAAAGAAGGAAAGAAGGGGAAGAGGAGGGGAGAAGTGGAGGGTTGGGGAGAACTTGAGGGAATGGGATAGTCGAGATGGAGGAAGGACAGATTATGAGAGCAGAAAAAGAAATATCTTGATTGAGGGAGCCATTATGGGGTTAGCAAGAAACCTGGCTCTAGAAAAATTCCCAGGAATCCACAAAAGGATAACCCAGCTAAGAACCTAAACATCAGGAAATAGTGGGCCCGATCTTGACTTTTCCTGTAGTCAGACTGATGAATATCTTAAATGTCACCATAGAACCTTCATCCAGCAACAGATGGAAACAGAAGCAGAGACCGACATCAGAACACTGGACTGAGCTCTCAAAGCCCAGTTGAAGAGTAGGAAGAATGAAAATATGAGCAAAGAGGTTAAGACCATGATGGGTTCACCCACTAAAACAGTCTACCTGAGCTAATGGGAGCTCACCAACTCCAGCCAGACTGGGATGAAACGAGCATAGGACCGAACTAGGCCCTCTGAATGTGGTTGACAGTAGCATGGCTGGGCAGAATTGGAGGGGCCACTGGCAGTGGCACCAGGATTTATCCCTACTGCATGTACTGGCTTTTGGGGAACCTATTCTCTTTGACTGATACCTTGTTCAGCCTAGATATAGTAGGGAGGGCCTTGAACCTTTACCAAAGCAATGTGCCTTACCCTCTCTGAATATTGGATAAAAGTAGGTTGGGAGGGCATGTGGAGGGAATGGAAGGAGGGAAGGGAGATGGAACTTGGGTTGGTATGTATAATGGAAAAAGATAGCTTGTTTACTTTTTAAAAAATAAATATAAATAAATAAATAAATAAATAAATAAATAAATGGCTCTCCGCAACTTCCTGGAGAGCATTAGACTCCGCTGCTCCTGTGACATCACTGGGTCTGAGAAGTCACAGCCTTGTTCCACTTACCTTGCTGTGCATGAGAATCCCTGAGACAGGGTCCTTTTTTCTGCTTCAGTCGAACGGAGAATGGAATGGTGGAAAGTTCATCTTCTCACAAAGACACAAAGTCACTTCATTTAAAAAATAAAAGCATTTTTAGAACACACTAAGCTTGAGGTAATCCTTTCTGATGCCATTAGTACCCGGAGATGCCAAGCTTGGCATTCTACAACCTTCAGAAGCCCGTTTACACTGTGGGCTTGACACTTTTATTTGGAGAGAGAGAGAGAAAGAGAGAGAGAGAGAGAGAGAGAGAGAGAGAGAGAGAGAATATTCTCCACTGGAAAGGAAGAGGAGGAGGATGGTGATGCTTAGATGTGGGATTTAAAACAAGCTGAATCTGGATGAAGAACTGGATACATACAACAAAACATTTAAAGCTTTTAGACTTTTATGACCTCAGAGATAGGGAGAGTTTTCTTAAAATACCCAGAGCCTAGTGTGAAAAACAGGCACATTTCTCAGACTGCAGAGATGGCTCAGTGGTTAAGGACACTCACTGGTCTTACAGAGGATCTGGTTCTAGTTCCCAGCACACACATGGCAGCTCACAACCCTCTGTAACTCAAGTGCCAGGGATCCAACACCTTCTTCTGCCCTCTTTGGGCACCAGACATGCACAGACACACATACCGGTAAAATACATAAAAATTAATTGTTACACTTCTCACTATTGTTCTCCATAGACAGATGAGATGTAAAAGCCTCAGCTGGTCATGGTAGCGCACATCTGTGACCTTAGTGCCTGTGAGGCTAAGGAAGGGGATTGTCACAAATTTAAGACAGTCTACGCTTCACAACAAGCCCCTGTCTAATGATGATCTGTATGTCTTCAAATTGTGAAAAAATTAATCTATAAAAAATGTAGCCTCTGTATCAAAAATAATAAATCTTATAAATAACAAATAAACCAATAAGAAAGAGGCAACTCATTGAGAAAACAGACAGAACATAGAAAGAGCAGTTCACAGAACAGGAAGCAAAGCTGAAGGGACTGTTATCAGGATCTCCAAGTCTGACTTATTTAACATGCATGAAGGTCTGGGGATGCACATGTCTGCCAACAATGCCCGAGGCCTGAGGTTCAGTCACCATTTACAAAGATAAGAAAATCCCATGGAAATGGAAATTTATTAGTATAAGGTACGGCTCTGCATCCACATGGTTGAAATCTGACCACTCCGGGTATAACGAGGACAGTGGAGAAGGGAGAACTTCCACACTGAGGAGAGACTTGACCCGAGCACAATTAGTCTGCAGGACAGGATGACCAAAGCTACTTGATTTCAAGACTGGAGACCTGTTTGGAAGGCGTGAAGTGCATCCTGCCTGCACATTGTTAAAGATGCAGACAAGACTAGGCCAAAATGAAATATACCAGAGGCCATTATACAGACCAAATCTTAGCATCGTTTCATGAAACTTTCATTTCCGTGGCACACAGAATGCCGGTGTTTCATAGAGCTTCTGTCTTGCTACATACACACCACACACATACATCACACACACATACATCACACACACATACATCACACACATATGTACCACTAACAAACATAGGACACACACATAACTATATACACACATACACCACACATAACTATATACACACATACACCACACATACTCCACACACACCACACAACTTCACACACATACATACACCACACACGCATACACTGTACACACATCACACCACGCACAAACACTGCACACACACACACACACACACACACACACACACACAAACCAGATAGGAGGAGGGATCTATATAACAACTGCCATGCTGAGGTATATCAACCATTAGTTGTCTATACATTACAACATCTTAAATTTCAGCATCCACTGTGGGTTTTTCCTTTTGTTTGCTTCTTTCTTTGAATAGAGTCAAGTTATACAGTCTAGGAAAGCCTGGTGCTCGCCATCCTCGTGCCACCACCTCCAGCAGCCAGAATTATAGGCCAGTGCCACCATGCCAGAAAATTCCAGTTAGGTTTTGTTTTTGTTTTTTTTAATTTTTTTCTCTGTGGGTCATACTACTACACTGATGTTTGCATACATGCTTTGTGAATTTTCTTTTCTCTTAGAATCTCAGGGGCACGAAATGGGATTAATTGTGACTCTTGTTTATGGTATCTTCTGATTTGTCATTATCCAACCAAGCTTTCTTGTCTTTCTCTCACAGAATTACATTCTATAACCAGAAAGTAGCCATTTTATCTTTTTTCTTTTCCCCAATACCCCTTTCTGTTGACTTTGGATGAAACCGTATGTCAATTCTCGCTTCTCCAGTGACTCATAGGAAGTCAACCATCCCGCCTGAGTTTAAACCATAACCTTGACAACTTATTTTAATTTACCATTATGACTACACCGCAGCATCACGTGACTGGGATTTCCTGGTCACTTACACTGCATTTTCTCTCCCCCTTCCTAATTTAGTTCATTTTGGATAGGCTCTGTAGGGGGGACAGTGATTTGTTTCCATTCCTTGTTCTTCCTCACACAGATAGCCAGCTGAGCTTTCTGACCTCTCCTGGAAGGAGAAGGGGCAGGCAGAAGTGAGATGGGAAAAGGGAGCAAAAAGCTGTACCCATGAAAATTTCAGAAGATGGTTCTGTGTTCTCTGGGCCTAACCGTTATTTTAGCTGACATCCTCCCCTACTTCCTGTGTGTGTGTGTGTGTGTGTGTGTGTGTGTGTGTGTGTGTATGTGTGTATGTGTGAGTTTACACCTGTGGTGGATTTTTCATATGCTAACAACCCCCCTGTGTGCCTGCAGATATTTCTACGTTTTCAAGATAGGGTTTCTCTGTGGAGACCTGACTGTCCTAGAACTCACTCTGTAGACCATTCTGGCCTTGGATACAGAGATCCACCTGTTGCTGCCTCCTGGGGGCTGGGATTAATGCGTGCAGCACCACTGCCCTGCTCAGCCCCGCTTTCCTATGCAACCCAGTATGGCCTGCCAAAGAACAACACTGTCCCAGGGGCCTATGACCTCTGACATCAACCATTAATCAAGAGAATGCCCTACAACGCAAGGCAAAGTGACCCGCACTTTAATCCCAGCATTCAGGAGAATATTTGTGAGTTTGGACACCACACTTCTCCCACTTCCTTCCCTGTACCCCAGTCGTGGGTTTGTTGAGCTCTGTGCTTCATGTCTCACCGTCGAAGTTTCAGCCCAACACCAACAGACAACATGCAGCAGAGCTCACGTGGGAGGTTTCTTTGGGGAGGTGCAGAGGGGGCCTCAGAGAGAGAGAAGGAGAGAAAGAGAGAGAGAGAGAGAGAGAGAGAGAGAGAGAAGACAGAGAGAGATGAAAGAGAGCTGGTTTACCTCCAAGCATGGCTCAGTGGGGCAGGGCTTGTCCAATATGTGCAATGCCTCAGCTTCCATCCTCAGTCCTGCCAAAGAAGAAAGGAGAAGGAGGAGGAGATGGAAAGACAGACTAGATTTGGGTCAGCAAAATGGGTCTGGGGGTGGAGGTGCTTGGTGCCAAGCCTGGTGACCTGAATCAATCGAGGACTACATGTTTCTGCTTTCTGAGCCAGGATCTCATTGCTGCCCAGGATGACTTTTAATTTGCAATCCCACAGTCTCAGCCTCCTAAGTGGCTGGAACAACAGGCCTGCATCACCAGCCCTGGAGGCTGATGTATTTCTTATGAATTAGTAGTTAAACACACAAGCTGATTAATTTTACATTCAACTTTTAAAATGTTTATTATACATATTGGTCATATATAACACTGGGTATCATGACATTATGCTCTTATATGTATGCCGTGTTCTTTTTTTCCCCCTTTTTAACATTTATTTATTTATTAAAGATTTCTGTCTCTTCCCCGCCACCGCCTCCCATTTCCCTCCCCCTCCCTCAATCAAGTTCCCCTCCCTTGTCAGCCCATAGAGCTATCAGGGTTCCCTGCCCAGTGGGAAGTCCAAGGACCACCCACCTCCATCCAGGTCTAGTAAGGTGAGCATCCAAACTGCCTAGGCTCCCACAAAGCCAGTACGTGCAGTGGGATCAAAAACCCACTGCCATTGTTCTTGAGTTCTCAGTAGTCCTCATTGTCCGCTATGTTCAGCGAGTCCGGTTTTATGCCAGGTTTTTTCAGACCCAAGCCAGCTGGCCTTGGTGAGTTCCCAGTAGAACATCCTCATTATCTCAGTGTGTGGGTGCACCCCTCGCTGTCCTGAGTTCCTTGCTCGTGCTCTCTCTCCTTCTGCTCCTGATTTGGAGCTTGAGATTTCTGTCCGGTGCTCCAATGTGGGTCTCTGTCTCTGTCCTCTTTCATCGCCTGATGAAGGTTAATATTCAGGAGGATGCCTATATGTTTTTCTTTGGGTTCTCCTTCTTATTTAGCTTCTCTAGGATCACTAATTATAGGTATGCCGTGTTCTTTACTCAACCTTTAGTTCCCTCTCCTGCCTCCCCAGTGGCCCTCAGTTTCCTCTCCTGCCTCCCCACTGGCCTTCATTTTCCTCTCCTGCCGCCCCCCACTGGCCCTCACTTCCCTCTCCTGCCCCCCCCCCCCACTGGCCCTCAGTTCCCTTTCCTGACCCCCCACTGGCCCTCATTTACCTCTCCTGACCCCCCTCTGGCCCTCAGTTTCCTCTCCTGACCCCCCACTGGCCCTCAGTTCCCTCTCTTGCCCCCCCCACTGGCCCTCAGTTCCCTCTCCTTCCCCCCTCCCCAATGGTCCTCATACTTCAGACAGAGGGTAGCAGACAGAAATCACAGATCAAAGCCAGGTGCTAACACTGGGACCGGATGTTGGTGGGCCCAGCAGTCTCTGCAGACCTGATGTTGGTGGGCCCAGCAGTCTCTGCAGACCGGATGTTGGTGGGCCCAGCAGTCTATGCAGGACCCAATGTTGGTAGGCCCAGCAGTGCTCAGGTGCACCGCAGGCAATTGCAGTGCAGAGGCTGTGAGTTCAGAAAGCAGAGCATGCCAAGGTAACCCATTCTTCCCTCTCCCCATAGTCAAATGAGATTTTCTAACTTATCCACTATGCAAATACATGGCTCCTGCCCCTCGTTACTGCTCTTTTGTCCCTGCCTACTTCATGCACACCGTCCCCCAGTGATGAACTCACAGATGCCCCCTCTGCAGCTTTTGAGAGGCCAGACACAGCAAAGAAGATGAATTAAGAGGCAGGTGAGATGGCTGAGCAGGCAGAGACACGTGCCACAAACCTGCCAACCTGAGTTTCCAGGGAACAAGATGTGGAAGCTAAGAGCTCTGACCCAGCAAGTTGTCCTCTGACCTCCGTATTTCTTGCTGTGACGGGATCCTAGTGTGGGAATAAATACACACACACACACACACACACACACACACACACACACACGCATGCACGCACACACACAGTTTTGTTTTGTTTGGCTTTGTTTCTGTTTCGAGACAGGGTTCCTTGAAGCTGTAGCTGTCCTGGAACTCACTTTGTAGACCAGGCTGGCCTCAAACTCACAGAGATCTGCCTGCCTATGCCTCCCGAGTGCTGGGATTAAAGCGTGCACTACTGGGGAAATTTAGACCTCCCAGTCTCCCTTAGCAGGTGATGCTGAAGTTTGGGGGACCTCACTTGGAGCAGCGTGGAGTAGCTGTTATCAGAAGCCTGAGTAGAGCCCGTCTCTCAGCCCCCGTGGCCCCTGCTCCTCTCAGGTCTATTCATCCTCTGAACCCTGACCCCCAGATTCTTGACTCCCCTTTAACAGTGCATTTGCCAGCACTACTATGTTTTTGGGGGGGCGGGAGAAGGGGTTAGGAATTGTTCATCTTGAATTTCATGAGATGTCCTTACAATTCTAAATTTGGAGACCCTGTTTTTGTTTTTATTTTTTAAAAAATCTCACATTTCCCACTTTCTCTTCTATTAGGTTCAGTGTGTTCAGATTGATATTGAGGTCTTTGATCCATTTGGACTTGAGTTTTGTGCATGGTGATAGATATGGGTCTATTATCGTTCTTCTACAGGTTGACATACAGTTGTGCCAGCACCATTTGTTGAAGATGCTTTCTTTCTTCCATTGTATACTTTTAGCTCCTTTATCGAAAATCAGGTGTTCATAGGTTTGTGGGTTAAAATCCGGGTCTTCTATATGATTCCATTGGTCGTCTTCTCTGTTTTTATGCCAATACCACACTGTTTTCATCACTGTAGCTCTGTAATAAAGTTTGAAGTCAGGGATGGTAATGCCTCCAGAAGTTCCTTTATTGTATAAGATTGTTTTAGCTATCCTGGGTTTTTTGTTTTTCCATATAAAGTTGATTATTGTCCTCTCCAGATCTGTGAAGAATTTTGATGGGACCTTGATGGGGATTGCATTGAATCTATAAATTGCCTTGGGTAGAATTGCCATTTTTACTATGTCGATCCTCCCAATCCAAGAGCAAGGGAGATCCTTCCATTTTCTGGTATCCTCTTCAATTTCTTTCTTCAATGCCTTAAAGTTCTTGTCAAATAGATTTTTCACTTCCTTGGTTAGAGTTACCCCAAGGATATTTTATGCTGTTTGTGGCTATCGTGAAAGGTGATGCTTCTCTGATTTCCCTCTCTGCTTCCATATCCTTTGTGTATAGGAGGGCGACTGATTTTTTGGAATTGATCTTGTATCCTGCCACATTACTAAAGGTGTTTATCAGCTATAGGAGTTCTTTGGTGGAGGTTTTGGGGTCACTTATGTACACTATTATATCATCTGCAAATAATGAAAGTTTAACCTCTTCCTTTCCAATTCGAATCCCCTTATGTTGTCTTATTGCTATTGCTAAAACTTCAAGCACTATATTGAAGAGGCATGGAGAGAGTGGACAGCCTTGTCGAGTTCCTGATTTTAGTGGAATGGCTTTGAGTTTCTCTCCGTTTAGTTTGATGGGCACAGGTGATCGCTTCCTAGGTATAACCCCAGCAGCACACACATTAAGGGCAACATTGAATAAATGGGACCTACTGAAGCTGAGAAGCTTCTGTAAAGCAAAGGACACTGTCACTAAGACACAAAGGCAACCCACTGACTGGGAGAAGATCTTCACCAACCCCGCAACAGACAAAGGTCTGATCTCCAAAATATATAAAGAACTCAAGAAACTAGACTTTAAAATGCTAATTAACCCAATTAAAAAATGGGGCACTGATCTGAACAGAGAATTCTCAACAGAAGAAGTTCAAATGGCCAAAAGACACTTAAGGTCATGCTCAACCTCCTTAGCAATCAGGGAAATGCAAATCAAAATAACTTTGAGATATTATCTTACACCTGTCAGAATGGCTAAAATCAAAACACCAATGATAGCCTTTCCTGGAGAGGTTGTGGAGGAAGGGGCACCCTCATCTATTGCTGGTGGGAATGCAAACTTGTGCAACCACTTTGGAAAGCAGTGTGGCGGTTTCTCAGGAAATTCGGGATCAACCTACTTCTCGACCCAGCAATGCCACTCTTGGGAATATACCCAAGAGTTGCCCGATCATATGACAAGGGCATTTGTTCAACTATGTTCATAGCAGCATTATTTGTAATAGCCAGAACCTGGAAACAACCTAGATGCCCTTCAATGGAAGAATGGATGAAGAAAGTGTGGAATATATACACATTAGAGTACTACGCTGCGGTAAAAAACAATGACTTCTCAAATTTTGCATGCAAATGGATGGAAATAGAAAACACTATCCTGAGTGAGGTAACCCAGACCCAAAAAGATGAACATGGGCTGTACTCACTCATAATTGGTTTCTAGCTATAAATAAAGGTCAGTGAGTCTATAATTTGATATCCTAAAGAAGCTAAATGAGAAGGTGAACCCAAAGAAAAACATAAAGCTATCCTCCTGGTTAAGGGAAGTAGACAAGATTGCCGGGCAAAAAATTGGGATCTTGGGGGTAGGGTGGGAGGGGGGTAAGGGGAGATGGGGAGAGAAAAGTGAGAAGGGGAGGATGGGGGCAACTTGGGGAAACAGGATGATTGGGATAAAGGAAGGTTGGATAGGGGAGCAGGGAAGCACATATCTTAATTAAGGGAGCCATCTTAGGGTTGGCAAGAGACTTGAACCTAGAGGGGCTCCCAGGTGCCCAGGGCGATATCCCCAGTTAGTTCCTGGGGCAGCTGAGGATAGGGAACCTGAAATGACCCTGTCCTATAGCCATACTGATGAATATCTTGCATATCACCATAGAACCTTCATCTGGCGATGGATGGAGATAGAGACAGAGACCCACACTGGAGCATCGGACTGAGCTCCCAATGTCCCAATGAGGAGCAGAAGGAGGGAGAACATGAGCAAAGAAGTCAGGACCACAAGGGGTGCACCCATCCACGCTGACAGTGGGGCTGATCTATTGGGAGCTCACCAAGTCCAGCTGGACTGTGACTGAAAAAGCATGGGATAAAACCAGACTCTCTGAATATCTCGGACAATGAGGGCTGCTGAGAAGCCAAGGTCAATGACACTGGGTTTTGATCCTACTTCATGCTCTGGCTTTGTGGGAGCCTAGCCAGTTTGGATGTTCACCTTCCTAGACCAGGATGGAGGGGGGAGGACTTTGGACTTTCCACAGGGCAGGGAACCCTGACTACTCTTCAGACTGGAGAGGGAGGGGGACAGGAGTGGGGGAGGGGGAGAGGAGTGGGAGGAGGGGGAGGGAAATGGGAGGCTGGGAGGAGGCAGAAATTTTTTTTTCAATAAAAAAAAAGACAAAAAAATCTCACATTTTCTCAAGTAAGTTCAAAAATAGGATTTGGACCTACATTTTCTAGCTCACTAACATCATAAATCTTTATTCTATCTTCTCCCTCACCTCCCCCCCCCTCTCTCTCTCATCTGCCTCCTTCCTTCCCTCCTTCCTTCTTTCCTTCCTAGCCTGGAACTCCCAGACCTTTACCACTAAAGCGCTGGGTTAATAAGTACGTGACCCTCCACCCTTGGCAGTTTTCCTGGCATCTTTTTCCCTCCTTCATGTGCTTGTGTGAAATCTACCTGGCAACTTGTGACGTCACACAGCCCACGATCTCATCCTCCTGGCAAGTGGCACCGTGAGCCAACACCATGAAATCAGGCAACCAGTGACTTAGCTCCGCCCACACCGAGCCCGAATTCCCTGGCACCCGGGGTCTTCTCAGGCCAGCGCGGGCCAGAGAAAAGTAAGAGCTCCCTGCGCGAGCTGCAGGTCACCGGGCTGTGGCGCCCTGGGTCTCTCGGCCACCTCCGCTGACGTCCACGGGTCGCGTGCCCAGGCGGGTAGGGACCGTTACGCCCTGCTCAGACGCCAGCCTTCCCCTTGGGAGCCGGGCCGCAGCCCTCGAGGCGTTCTTCCTGTCCGCCAAGGGGACGGGACCACTAAAGGGAAGCTGTCGGCGGGGCTGTCTCCGAAGACCCCCAAACGGACCCTAGATTGTGAGTAACCCTTACAAAACACATTTTTAGCTTGGGCCGGACAGCACACTCCTTTAATCCCAATACTGCAGTTGCGGAGGCAGGAGGATTTCTGAGTTCGAGGTCAGCTTGATCTACATAGGGAGCTCTGGGATAGCTAAAGCTACACAGTGAGACCCTATCTCAAAATAATTAGACTCACTCTTTTAATCCCAGCATTCGGGAGGCAGAGGCAGGCAGATTGCTGGGAGTTCGAGGCCAGCCCACTCTATATAGCCAAGTTCTGGGACAGTCAGAGGTACATAGAGAGACCCTGTCTCAAAATAATAAATAAATACGTCATAGGAAATTACACGTGATAATAAAAGAAAATATGTAGAATTGATGAGAAACTCATATAGTACATATGAGATGTTAATACATAGTTTTGTGTATGATAATAATCACCTATAATATACTATAACAAAAGATTCCCTGTTCTCAGTGTTATAGAATAAAAAAAGCTATGTGATATAAGTTTCTAAGTTTAGCTGCCTCCCCTTCTGAAACCTAAAAGGAGCAAACATTTAACATGAAGGATTTGGCAGTGGGGTCTTTTTGTTTTGTTTTGTACTCTTGAGACTAAGTCTCACTGAGTAGCCCAAGTTGGCCTTAAACTCTTGAACCTTCTGTCAGCCTCAGGAGTTCTGGTGTGCTGGGCATAAAATCATGCTAAAAAACTTGTGGTATCTCTTGAAAGTTCACAGTATCTACAGCAGGCACAGACACTCGCAGCAGACTGTAGCTTCAATTCCAGGAGATCTGACCTCCACAGGTACCTATACTCATGTGCACCCCTCCACACACACAATTAAAAAAAAAATCGGCCAGGAGGTACCTCACCAGCAAGTAGCATTCTCTCTTCTCAAAACTGGCTGGCTGGCTCCTGCTCTGTCCCCAAAGAGGATGCTGGCTGCACTCAGCCTACAGAAGAGGCCCAGAGGTACTTCCTAGCCAGAGAAAGCCTGGGATCTGTGATCCTGGAACCAGAGCAAGGCACAGCCATTTACAGCTGGGTGTGCAGTGCTGTTGTCACTGGCTCTGGGAAGTTGTTAGTGTGTAAAGTGCTGTTAAAACCCTCACTGGGGAGGGCACCCCTCTGAGTGCCAGTCTCAGTGCTGCCTCCTGGGGTTCAGACAGGACGCTTACAGCAGCAGGAGCTGGCTAAAGGGATCTGCCATGTCTTCTCTGTGTCCTTATTCAAGGTTTCCCGTTCCCACAGGCCTTCCAGACACAATTAGCAATTCTCTGGCAATAGCAAGGCACATGTTTGACAGGGCCTTGAAGACAGAAAAGTCTGACAAGTCCTTGCCTGTTGTCTCAGAGGGGGCGTGGCTGTAGGCTCCCAGGCAGACACTGGGAGGATTATCAGAGGGTGTTCCATGCGCTAAGGACATTTCATAAGCTGGATGTTTGGGGTGAACAAATGTGGAGAAAAGGGAAGAAAGTTCAGCGTTGCTGTGCATTTTCTTCTGCTTCCTTCTGCTGTGACTGGGAACACAGCATTGTGGAAACCATGGCAACCAGCATACAGGAGGAAACCAGGTGGCACCTCATCCCCATTAGCATTTTTGCTAAATGGAAACCACTCAGCACTAGATCCAAGGCCTTGGTGAGAAGGAATTCCTTTCTCTGGGGCTAATTGAGAACACACACACACAACACACACACACACACACAAATGAGTATAAACTCACAAGAGAGAAAAATACAATTGTTTTCATTACTTAAGATTTACTTTTTTTTTTTTTTGGTTTTTCGAGACAGGGTTTCTCTGTAGCTACGGAGCCTACTGGAACTAGCTCTTGTAGACTGGGCTGGCCTCGAACTCACAAAGATCCGCCAGCCTCTGCCTCCCGAGTGCTGGGATTAAAGGCGTGCGCCACCACTGCCCGGCTAAGATTTACATTTTTAAAATTTATTTATTTATTAAAGATTTCTGTCTCTTCCCCGCCACCGCCTCCCATTTCCCTCCCCCTCCCCCAATCAAGTCCCCCCTCCCTCGTCAGCCCAAAGAGCAATCAGGGTTCCCTGCCCTGTGGGAAGTCCAAGGACCACCCACCTCCATCCAGGTCTAGTAAGGTGAGCATCCAAACTGTCTAGGCTCCCACAAAGCCAGTATGTGCAGTGGGATCACAAACCCATAGCCATAGCCATAAATAAAGGACATTGAGCCTATAATTAGTGATCCTAGAGAAGCTAAATAAGAAGGAGAACCCAAAGAAAAACATATAGGCATCCTCCTGAATATTAACCTTCATTAGGCAATGAAAGGAGACAGAGTCAGAGACCCACATTGGAGCACCGGACAGAAATCTCAAGCTCCAAATCAGGAGCAGAAGGAAAGAGAGCATGAGCAAGGAATTTAGGACCGCGAGGGGTGCACCCACACACTGAGACAATGGGGATGTTCTTTTGGGAACTCACTAAGGCCAGCTGGCCTGGGTCTGAAAAAGCCTGGGATAAAACCGGACTCGCTGAACATAGCAGACAATGAGGACTACTGAGAACTTAAGATTTACTTTTATGCTGGTTGGTGGTGGCACGCGCCTTTAATCCCAGCAATTGGGAGGCAGAGGCAGGTGATCTCTGAGTTTGGGTCCAGCCTGGTCTACAGAGTGAGCTCCAGGACAGTCAAGGCCGCAAAAGGAAAACCTGTCTCAAAAAGCTAACCAAACAAAATCCCAAAATGTACTTTTATTTTAAATGTTTGTGGTGTGTGTGTGTCTGTGTATGGGCGTGTGTGTGCCTAGGTATAGTCATGTGCACATGTGTGTGTCTATGTATGGGCGTGTGTGTGCCTAGGTATAGTCATGTGCACATGTGTGTGCCTGTGTATGGGCGTGTGTGTGTGTGTCTAGGTATAGTCATGTGCACATGTGTGTGTCTATGTATGGGCATGTGTGTATGTGTCTAGGTATAGTCATGTGCACATGTGTGTGTCTATGTATGGGCGTGTGTGTGCCTAGGTATAGTCGTGTGCACATGTGTGTGTCTATGTATGGGCGTGTGTGTGTCTAGGTATAGTCATGTGCACATGTGTGTGTCTATGTATGGGCGTGTATGTGTCTAGGTATAGTCATGTGCACATGTGTATGTCTATGTATGGGCGTGTGTGTCTAGGTATAGTCGTGTGCACATGTGTGTGTCTATGTATGGGCGTGTGTGTGTCTAGGTATAGTCATATGCACATGTGTGTGTCTATGTATGGGCGTATGTGTCTAGGTATAGTCGGGTGCACATGTGTGTATCTATGTATGGGCGTGTATGTGTCTAGGTATAGTCGTGTGCACATGAATGCAGGCTCCTGCAAAGGACAGAAAGAGAGTGTCAGAGTCTCTGGAGTTACAGGTGGTTTTGAGCCACCCCAGCTAAGTCTAGGAACTGCACTTGGGTCCTCTGCAGGAGCACTCTGCATTTGTAAAGGCTCAGTTCATGTATGAAACTGAGAAATACATACTTTATGCATTTTTCGAGGCATAAATGATGTGTGTTTGGCCTTTGCCTGAGCAGCGTGTTTAAGTAACTGCCTCCTTATTGTAAAGATAGTTTGAAGGCAGGAATGGAGGCTCACATCTGTAGCCCAGGACTCAGGAGCAGGAGGCAGCAGGGTGAGGAATTTAAAGCCATCCTCAGCTACATCAGATGCTTAAAACCAGCCTGAGCTAATGAGATCCTCCCTCAGAACTAATATGTCATGCAATCCAAAGCTGGATAAAACCAAACATTCAATGCCATATGTTTTTTAAAAGTATGTCCTATTTAATTTATTGTGTTGTATGTGTGTGCATGCCACGGTCACATGTGCAGGTCAGAGGACAGCCTGCAGCATAACTCCTCTCCTTCCACCATGTGGGTCCCGGGAGTGAACTCAGGTCATCAGGCTTGGTACCTATTTCCTGTGCCTCAGCAATCTACTCTAAATCAAGCATCCCCCCAAAAGGCCAGGCAGTGGTGGCGCATGCCTTTAATCCCAGCACTCGGCTGGCAGAGGCAGGCGGATTGCTGTGAGTTTGAGGCCAGTCTGGTTCACAGAGTGAGTTCCAGGACAGCCAGAACTACACCGAGAGACCCTGTCTTAAAAAGTCACATGCGCACACACATTTACACACACACACACACACACACACACACACACACACACGTACACACACATACACACACTAAAATAAAATAAGTAATTCAAACACCCCCACATCCTAATCCAATCCTGAAAGGAACACTTTCTGTCCCCCTCCCCACACCTCCCACTTCCCTGTGCCTCTCTGGACACTGGTTCTATCTTAAAGTCTGCTGTTTTTGGTGACCTCAAGACCCCTTTAGGTGTGGAACCAGTGAAGAGATTCCATGGACCAATCTCCTAAAGCACTTCCCAAGGATAAGAAGGAGAAAGAGCCTGTGGAGAAAGAACCCATGTATAGGGAGAGGGGCATGAACCCCACATCTGTGTCCCGGGGCGTCAGGACCAGAGAGGTCCGAATTACCAAGATCCCAAACCACTTCCAGGCGAAGAAGACAGAGAATATCCTGATCTTGGTGGCCTTCTCCATTGGACTTGGAAGCGTGTGGCGTTTCCCATACCTGTGCCACCAGAATGGAGGAGGTGAAGCCAGAGCCTATGCTGTGAGGTTAAGGAAGGGGTGTTGAGACCCCCCAGGGAGGAGTGTGAGGGCTGAGGGGCTCCCAGCTGCCTGAGCAAGATCCCACCCCTCCACAGGCAGCTTTCTGCTGATGTACCTCATCCTGCTGCTGCTGATGGGGATCCCCCTGTTGTACATGGAGATGATCATTGGACAGTGGCTTCGGAAGGACAACATCCAGGCCTGGAAGCAGCTGGCCCCCTGGCTAGGCGGTTTGGGCTACTCCAGCACACTGGTAGGTTGGGGCTGGCAGACCCACAAGTTTCTGGTGCCCTGTCTCCTCCATGTCGCCCCTCGGGCCCACCTTGTTCTCCTCAGGCTTGTGTGCTGGTGAGCCTGTATAACAGCGCTCTGATCTCCTGGAACGTCATGTACCTGGGCCAGTCCTTTGGTTACCCTCCACCCTGGGAACAATGCAAGATGCATTCCCGTGACCATGGGAACATCAGTATGACTAGTAAGGAGAGGGACAGGGAGATGGGTTAGTTGCAAGAGCTATTGGAGGCAGCATGTGAGGTGACCTGTAAGTATCTGAATCTCTGCCCCTTCCTCCCCGCAGAGATCCAGTGCCTTCGGACAGTGCCCTACCAGTATTTCTGGTATCACACAACCCTTAATGCCTCCAGCCAGGTGGAAGAAGGGATTGAGATGTTGGTCCTGAACATCACCCTGTGCCTCTTTGCCACCTGGGTCTTCCTCTATATCATCCTGATTATTAGGATGAGGATCTCAGTGCTTGTAAGTGTCCCCATGGCCTCCTTCCTGCTGAGCCTCAGGACCTATCCAGAGGACAGGTTCATGTACACCCACCAGTGTCCCCAGTAAGTGTCCCACGGAAGAGGCCATAGCTACCTCAAGCAAGCTCTTGACGGGACTCTCTGGTCACCATCCCTGACACCCACCTCACTGTGCAGAGACTTGTCCTAGCTCTGCTATCACCTCTACCTCCCTGGGCTTTCTGGTGTGCACGGTGACCCTGCAGAAATGGTTTCCTTCCTTGTGCTCCGTCTGTGTCCCTTTGAGCATCTGGATTCCTCATACCAGTTCTTGGCACCGTTCCTACAAACAGAGACTCTGCTAGGACTAGGGGTTCGGTGTGAAGGGGCCTTTTCCCATTAGTCTTCTCACTGTGACCTGACATGAAGGATTTATTTCGGTCACGGTTTGAGGGTATACAGTGTGGTGAGGAACACATGGCTGGGACTGTGCGCATCCTCGGGTCCCCACAGAACAGGAGGCAGAGGAGCTGTGGTTCTCTTATGGTGTTCTCATCCCTCTTTTATTCCATCTGAGCCTCAGGGATGTTGACACAGACATCAAGGTAGGTCTTTCGCTTTCAGTTAATCCTCTAGCAGCCCCACAGACACACCCAGGGGCATGCCTCAACCTCCTGGATTCTTCTAAGTACAATCAGGTAGACAATGAAGATTGGTCTTCACAGGCTGGGGAGAAAGAAGCATGGGCAGACAGTGATGGTGCACGCCTTTAATCCCAGAGTTTGGGAGGCAGAGGCAGGGGACTCTCTGAGTTCGAGGCCAGCCTGGTCTACAGAGTGAGTTCCAGGACAGCAGCTCGAGGGCCCGAGTTTGGTCTCCAGCACCCATGTGTAAGACCAGACAGAAAGGGATCCTTGGAACCCAGAACTGGGGTGGTGGGGACAGGAGGATCCAGGGTCCTAGTCTAATCAGTGTGCTCCAGGGCAATGAGACCTGTCTCAGGAACAAGGTGGACAGCGAGAAGGAGTGGAATTAGCAGGGCCCAGACTGCGTGTTAGGACGCACAGGTAAAAGGACAGAAGAGAAACATAAGAGACTGGATCCAGGAACGTGATTCTGGGCAGTTTGGGAGTGTGGGTGACATTGGGGTGGGTGCTGGGACGTTCCTGTCATATGTAACATTTTGTGTGTGCAGCGGGGTCTGCACAAGCCTGTGGAGGCCAGAGGTAAACCTTTGGTGTCTTTCCTTAGGCACTGCCCTCCTTTTTCACCTCCCACTGACCGGTTCACTCTCCAGCTCCCTCCCCCAGCACCTCCCTCCTCACAGCGTCTTGCCCACCTTCAACTTTACTAATGTTCTCTCTATCTTCCTTCTCCTGCTTCTTGTGACCTACCTGCCCAGATGCTGATTTTCTCCATATTCTTCCCCTACGTCCTCCTCTGCTGCTTCCTCATCCGCAGTCTCTTCCTGCGAGGAGCGATGGCTAGCCTCAGGCGCCTGGTGACCATAGAGGTGAGTCCCTCTCTACCTCACTCCCCAGGCCTCCCAGGTTCGTTGCTCTGTCGGCCTCACCTCACCTGGGAACCCTCTCCTCCACAGCTCTCTGTCTTGTCATCGCTGGACACGTGGCGTCAGGCTGGAGGCCATGTGCTCTACTCCCTCGGCCTTGGCATGGGCACCATCATCACTTTCTCTTCCTACCAGACTAGAGGTGACAACTACATCAAGTTGGCCTTCTTTGTGGCCATGGCCAACCTGGTGATGTCGTTGCTGAGCACAGCCATCATCTTTCTGGTGCTGGGCTTCTGGACCACAACCAGCGGGCCCAGCTGTGTTGAGAAGTGAGTGGCACATCCTGGCAATGTTAGCAGAAGCTTTCCCTCCTCAGCTCCCCTTCAGCACCACAGTCCTGTCGGTCAGACCCTTCCGTTGAACCCCACTTCACCTCATCCTCAGAGTAAACAACCACTGCCTAACGGAAGAGGACAGTTCTAGAAATTGCAGATGAAGCTAAGGATCATTTTCAAGTTGCTTCTTTAACCCGCAAAGCTGCTGTCACAGCTTGCCATGATGTCACAGCTGCCACGATGCAGGCGGCAGCTGTTGGCACGGGCTGTGTTTGAGTTGGGAAGCACCAGGTGTTTGCGCTTTGCCCAGTTGCTCTGCTTTTTTTTTTCTAGCTGTAGCCAGATACTGGGGTGTGTTTGTTTCTTTTTTTGCTTTGTTTTGTTTTTGTTGTTTGAGACAAGGTCTCACTGTCTATTCATGGCTGGCCTGTACTTCACTCTGTAGACCAGGCTGGCTTCACATTCGTAGAGATTTGCCCGTCTCTGCCTCCCAGTGCTGGGATTAAAGGTGTGTGCCAGGACTAGCGAGATTGCTCAGTGGTTAAGAACACTGACAGCAGCCAGGCAGTGGTGGCACACTCTGGAGGCCCTGGCAGTTGGTTCTCTGAGTTCGAGGCCAGCCTGATCTACAGAGCGAGTTCTAGGACAGCCAGGCCTACAGAGAGAAATCCTGTCTCAAGAAACCAAAACAAGCAAGCAAACTTGCTGCTCTTCCATAGGACCCAGGGTTCAGTACTCAGCACCCACATGTTGACTTCCAACCATCTATATAGGTCCAGCCCAGGGACCCAACACCCTCTTCTGGCCTCTGAGGACATTGCCCACACAAGGTAGACAAACACACACATACATGAAGACAAAACAACCATACACACAAGATAATAAAGGTATGTGCCATCACAATGGGCACAGAACTGGAATTTGTTTTGCATACACCAATTTTCTTATACACTTTGAATTATTTCTTTTATCTTTTGAGATATTGTCATGTAATTCCTCCTCCCTTCCTTCTGGGTCCTCCCACAAGCCTCTCCTTGCTCTTTTGTTTCATTGCTGTAGCTTTCAGAGGCTTAAGAGTTTTCCTTCCAGTTAGGATGTCAAGGGTTAGCAGCAATGTCTGTCTGTCTGTCTGCTTGGTGCATGTGTGCACCTGCACGTGCACGTCTGGGTATGCGTGTGGAGGTCAGAACACAGTTCTGTGGAGTCTGCTTCTCTCTTGTGTGGTTCAGAGATCAAACTCCAAGTTTGAATGGCAAGTGATCTGTCCACTGAACTATCTCATGGCCTAACTCTTTTGAGTTGTTTTGTTTTGTTTTTCTGAGACAGGGTTTCTCTCTGTAGCCCTGGCTGTACTGCAACTCACTCTGTAGACCAGGTTGGCCTCGAACTCAAAGATCCACCTGCCTCTGCTTTCTGAGTGCTGGGATTAAAGGCGTGCATTACCACCACCTGTTTTTTTTTTAAAGGCAGGGTGTCATGTTGCCAAAGCTGGCTTTGATCTGTCTATGTAGCTAAGGATGACCTTGAACTTCTGACCCCCCCTTGTCCTCTTGAATGCTGTGGTGACAGGATTGTGCCACCACACCCAGCTTGCACCTGAGAAGCTGAAGGTAAGGCTGCAGCGAGACCACACTGCCCACGCGCTGCGATGACTGTCAGCTACAGACTCAGAGGTTCAGGCAGAAACTGTGAGAACCAGTGTGCAGGGAAGCTAGAGGAAGCCTTGTGCTTTGTTGGTGGGTATGTAAATTCATGCCACTGCCTTTGAGGACAAGTACTTCTCACAATCAAATCACTTGCACGGGGATTCCATGGCCGCTGCTCACCCACTCACAGACATCTGAGTCACGACTTTGTTCAGTGACCCAAATGATGACTGACCATTGATTTACCTGTAGGTAAACATGGAAGTGCAATCTGAGACCCTAGCAATAAGATTTCATAAAAAAGTTAGCATAACCATCCAACTAATGGAATACCAGGCACAAATGAAAAGGACTTGACTAACACTGTGTTTCGGGGCCTTCATGTCTTAGATGCTGTCTTAGCTCCAGTTACTATTCCTATGAATAGACACCATGACTACAGCAACTCTTGTAAAGAAAACATTTAATTGGGGTGGCCATTTAATTAACTTACACACATATCACATACAACCACACACACCACCCCACACACATCACACACAGACACACAAACACACCAAACACATCACATACCACACACATCACATATATCACACACACACTCACACAGAGCCCCCAACCATGGACTTCCAGAGCCATGATAGTGTATATCTGTATGCGATTCTCCTCCTCCTTGGTTGGTGATGCTTGGAGAGCCAGACCATTCTCTATCGTCTTCTTTTCTCTTCCTATGCTAGCAGGAGTGTCAACAAGCTGGTCGATCTGATAATCAAAGGTGTGCTGTCCCAGGCTGCCTGGCCTCCCCAAGGCATCATTCATAAACCTCCAGTAGAATACATGGACTGGATCAGTCAGCTCCCCAGTCAGCTCCAGGCAGATGTGGTCCGTTTCTCCCCACCCTGCAGCATCCTGGTACAGAAGGAAAAGGTATGTTTGTCAAGGAGGCTGGTCTGGCTACCTCCCTGCAGCCAAAAGTTCTGATCTTGGCTCCCCTCCACATCTGTGTGCCACAGCTACATTGTAGCTCACTTCAAGGGATCCAGAAAATGAATGTCACTCAGGTCGCATAGCCAAGGAGGGACAACTTTGAACACTTTAACCTCCTCGATTTCCACGCTGAGTGGCAGACATGACTAATGAAGTACTCTCCCAACCCCATCCATCCAGACCCTGCCCTGCCTTAGAGCTCTTCTCCCCACAGTTCATGGAGGGCCCTGGCCTGGCATACGTGGCCTTCTCTCAAGTCATCTCGCTGTTTCCTGGCTCCTCTTTCTGGGCCATCATCTTTTTCATTGCCCTTGTCATCATGGGTCTGGCCACACTGACAACGCTCCTGGAGAGTATTGTGCTTCCTCTGCAGAGAAACATCCCAACCTTCGAGAAGTATCCCAAGCTGATACCAGGTACAAAAGCCCCTACCTTGTAATCTTCCTCTCACTTACCTCACTTGAAGCATCCCGGAGTCACATGGACCCCCAGCTCACAACCCCCATTGTACCCCATCCACTTCCACCCTTAGTGACTGTCTGCTTGGGAGGACTTCTGGGCAGCCTTGTCCTCTCCAGTCGTTCCGGCAGCTACGTGGTGTTCCTGTTTGATGACCACCTGGTCCCTATGGTCCTCGTCGTTATTGTGGTGCTCCAGAACCTTTCTCTGGCTTTTGTCTATGGAATCAGGAGGTAATTTCCAATCCCTGGGTGGGGGTGGCTTGGCTATCCAGTCTACCCTAGGCCTTCAGGGGGCAGAGACACTGCACAGGAGTCAAAGTTCTCAGAGAGTGGGCAGATCCTCCAGGAAGATGCATTCCTAAGTGCACTGCAGGCCAAGGGCCGTGGTGGTACCATCTGTGGACTGAACGATTCTCATGGGTAACAAAACATGATCCAGAGCCAGGGAGGCCTGGTCCCCCACACTAAGCATCAGGAGTTTCCAAGAGTTGGAGATAGAAGGTCTACCTATGCCCAGGTATGCCCAGGCCTTACGTCCCGATGGCTGCCTCCTTCATCCAGGTTCAGGGCTGAGATGTTCTACCAGCTGGGCCGCCTGGTGTGGGCACCCTTCACCTTCTTGTGGACTTACGTGACCCTGCCCGCTCTGCTGGTGCTGCTCGCCATCTACTTCCTGAATCTCTACCACAGGAAATCCCTCTACTACATTTCCTGGAATGACAGTATGGTACGCCCTGGGGACCTGGCACCCCGCCCTGTGGCTCTTACACTTAGGGACCTGGAGACCCCAAACCCCAAGCACATAGATTCAGCCCCCCTCCTGCATCTCCTACCCCCAGGACTTGGGGAACCCTGCGCCCAGAGTATTCAGACTGAGTCCTCACCTGTATCTCCTGCCCTGGGGACCTGGGGACACTGCACCCAGACTGAGCGCTTCCCCCTGTGGTCCACTGTCCCTGTCTCCAGAGCCAGGAAGTGAAGCAGCCTTACCAGAAGATAGTCCTGGGCTGGATCACCTTCCTCAGCGTCCTGGCTCTGCTGCCCATCCCTGTGTATCCGCTGCAGCACTGGTGGAACCAGGACAACCAGGTCGTCTGTGAAGTCTTTAAAAAGCCTTCATCCTCCAAAAGGACAGAAATGGGATCCAACAAGGTCAGCCAGCTGCCTGCATACGCGCTAAGAAGACTCACAGTCAGAGGCCAGGACAAAGGTGGCCAGGTTCCACTCCCAAGAAAGAACCCCACAGATGACATCCTCCTTCAACCCCTAAACCTGTTGACAAGAAGTGACACTAAAATTTTCTCCAGTTTCAGCCTTCGAGGTGACTCCACTGTCCCTAACAATCCTGAGGCACCAAAGCCCACTGTCCTCCCAGCAGGTGGCCAAAGCACTGGACAGAAAGAACTGGCATAAGGCTTCTGAAGTGGCCATGTTATATGTTTTTAGTCTCTGCTGATGCACATCAAGCCAGTCCCTGCCCCACAGACAGCAGAAGACAGGTGTGTGGAAACCCAGTGGGAACTTCCGTGAGAGCCTCACTGGGGTTGAGCTGACATGCCAACTCAAAGCCGGTCTTCCAGCAGTTTAGATGCTGTGCCCAGGGCCCCCTGACTCTCTGAGATATGGATACAACTTTGGTGTGCCCAGGTCGGACAGAGTGCTCCCTCTAGCCCTGCCTAGCCCTTTTGCCTGTCAACTGTATGGACAGTGATCTCACGTGCTGCCAAGACAGCATTTGTGGTCTGTTAATAAATGAGGTTGGTGAATTACATACCCACTGTGGGCACATGCTTCTCACTCTCTCAGACACACTTCAAACAAACCCGCTATGGGCACAGTGTTCTCTCTCTCACACACACACTTCAAACAAACCCGCTGTGGGCACAGTGTTCTCTCTCTCACACACACACACTTCAAACAAACCCGCTGTGGGCACAGTGTTCTCTCTCTCTCACACACACACACTTCACACATACCCGCTGTGGGCACAGTGTTCTCTCTCTCTCTCACACACACTTCAAACAAACCCGCTGTGGGCACAGTGTTCTCTCTCTCATACACACTTTACACATACCTGCTGTGGGCACAGTGTTCTCTCTCTCTCTCACACACTTCACACATACCCGCTGTGGGCACAGTGTTCTCTCTCTCTCTCTCACACACACACACTTCAAACAAACCCGCTGTGGGCACAGTGTTCTCTCTCTCTCACACACACACACACACTTCACACATACCCGCTGTGGGCACAGTGTTCTCTCTCACACACACTTCACACATACCCGCTGTGGGCACAGTGTTCTCTCTCACACACACTTCACACATACCCGCTGTGGGCACAGTGTTCTCTCACACACACACTTCACAAATACCCGCTGTGGGCACAGTGTTCTCACACACACTTCACACATACCCGCTGTGGGCACAGTGTTCTCTCTCACACACACTTCACACATACCCGCTGTGGGCACAGTGTTCTCTCACACACACACTTCACAAATACCCGCTGTGGGCACAGTGTTCTCTCTCACACACACACTTCACACATACCTGCTGTGGGCACAGTGTTCTCTCTCACACACACACACTTCACACATACCCGCTGTGGGCACAGTGTTCTCTCTCACACACACACTTCACATATAGCCGCTGTGGGCACAGTGTTCTCTCTCTCACACACTTCACACATACCCGCTGTGGGCACAGTGTTCTCTCTCTCACACACACACTTCACACATACCCGCTGTGGGCACAGTGTTCTCTCTCACACACACACACTTCACACATACGCGCTGTGGGCACAGTGTTCTCTCTCTCTCACACACACTTCACACATACCCGCTGTGGGCACAGTGTTCTCTCTCACACACACACACTTCACACATACCCGCTGTGGGCACAGTGTTCTCTCTCACACACACTTCAAAAAAGCTTGAGGTAATCTTTTCTGATGCCATTAGTACCTAGAGATGCCAAGCTTGGCATTCTACAACCTTCAGAAGCCCGTTTACACTGTGGGCTTGAAACTTTTATTTGGAGAGGGAGAGGGAGAGGGAGAGGGAGAGAGAGAGAGAGAGAATATTCTCCACTGGAAAGGAAGAGGAGGAGGATGGTGATGCTTAGATGTGGGATTTAAAACAAGCTGAATCTGGATGAAGAACTGGATACATAAAACATTTAAAGCTTTTAGACTTTTATGACCTCAGAGATAGGGAGGGTTTTCTTAAAATACACAGAGCCTAATGTGAAAAACAGGCATATTTCTCAGACTGCGGAGATGGCTCAGTGGTTAAGGACACTCACTGGTCTTACAGAGGATCTGGTTCTAGTTCCCAGCACACACATGGCAGCTCACAACCCTCTGTAACTCCAGTGCCACGGGATCCAACACCTTCTTCTGCTCTTTTTGGGCACCAGACATGCACAGACACACATACCAGTAAAATACATAAAAATTAATTGTTACACTTCTCACTATTGTTCTCCATAAGACAGATGAGATGTAAAAGCCTCAGCTGGTCATGGTAGCGCACATCTGTGACCTTAGTGCCTGTGAGGCTAAGGAAGGGGATTGTCACAAATTTAAGACAGTCTATGCTTCACAAAAAGCCCCTGTCTAAAGATGATCTGTATGACTTCAAAATGTGAAAAAAATTAACCTATAAAAAATGTAGGCTCTTGATAGAAGAGAAAGTGGGAAGTACTCTACAACACATGAGCACAGGAGACCACTTCCTACGTATAACCCCAGCAGCACAAACATTAAGGGCCTCATTGAATAAATGGGACCTCCTGAGACCGAGAAGCTTCAGTAAAGCAAAGGACACTGTCACTAAGATAAAAAAGGCAACCCACTGACTGGGAGAAGATCATCACCAGCCCCGCAACTGACAAAGGTCTGATCTCCAAAATATATAAAGAACTCAAGAAACTAGACCGTAAAAGGCTAATCAACCCAATTATAAAATGAGGCACTGAGCTGAACAGAGAACTCTCAACAGAAGAAGTTCAAATGGCCAAAAGACACTTAAGGTCATGTTCAACTCTCTTAGCGATCAGGGAAATGCAAATCAAGACAACTTAAGATACCATCTTACATCTAACACCAATGATAGCCTTTGCTGGAGAGGTTGTGGAGAAAGGGGTACACTCACCCATTGCTGGTGGGAATGCAAACTTGTACAACGACTTTGGAAAGCAGTGTGGCAGTTTCTCAGGAAATTCGGGATCAACCTAGCCCTGGACACAGCAATACCACTCTTGGGAATATACCCAAAATATGCCCTATCATACAACAAAAGTATATGCTCAACCATGTTCATAGCAGCATTGTTTGTAATAGCCAGAACCTGGAAACAACCTAGATGTCCTTCAATTGAAGAATGGATGAAGAAAGTATGGAATATATACATATTAGAGTACTACTCAGCAGTAAAAAACAAGGACTTAGCAAATTTTGCATGCAAATGGATGGAAATAGAAAACACTATCCTGAGTGAGGTAAGCCAGACCCAAAAAGAGGAACATGGTATGTACTCACTCATATTTGGTTTCTAGCCATAAATAAAGGACATTGAGCCTATAATTAGTGATCCTAGAGAAGCTAAATAAGAAGGAGAACCCAAAGAAAAACATATAGGCATCCTCCTGAATATTAACCTTCATCAGGCGATGAAAGGAGACAAGAGACAGAGACCCACATTGGAGCACCGAACAGAAATCTCAAGCTCCAAATCAGGAGCAGAAGGAGAGAGAGCACGAGCAAGGAACTCAGGACTGTGAGGGGTGCACCCACACACTGAGACAATGAGGATGTTCTACTGGGAACTCACCAAGGCCAGCTGCCTGGGTCTGAAAAAGCCTGGGATAAAACCGGACTCGCTGAACATAGAGGACAATGAGGACTACTGAGAACTCAAGATCAATGGCAATGGGTTTTTGATCCTACTGCATGTACTGGCTTTGTGGGAGCCTAGGCAGTTTGGATGCTCACCTTAGTAGACCTGGATAGCGGTGGGTGGTCCTTGGACTTCCCACAGGGCAGGGAACCCCGATTGCTCTTTGGGCTGACGAGGGAGGGGGACTTGATTGGGGGAGGGGGAGGGAAATAGGAGGCGGTGGCGGGGAAGAGACAGAAATCTTTAATAAATAAATAAAAATGTAGGTTCTGTATCAAAAATAATAAATCTTATAAATAACAAATAAACCAATAAGAAAGAGACAACGCATTGAGACAACAGACAGAACATAGAAAGAGCAGTTCACAGAACAGGAAGCAAAGCTGAAGGGACTGTTATCAGGATCTCCAAGTCTGACTTATTTAACATGCATGAAGGTCTGGGGATGCACATGTCTGCCAACAATGCCCGAGGCCTGAGGTTCAGTCACCATTTACAAAGATAAGAAAATCCCATGGAAATGGAAATTTATTACTATAAGGTATGGCTCTGCATCCACATGGTTGAAATCTGACCACTCCGGGTATAACGAGGACAGTGGAGAAGGGAGAACTTCCACACTGAGGAGAGACTTGACCCGAGCACAATTAGTCTGCAGGACAGGATGACCAAAGCTACTTGATTTCAAGACTGGCGACCTGTTTGGAAGGCGTGAAGTGCGTCCTGCCTGCACATTGTTAAAGATGCAGACAAGACTAAGCCAAAATGAAATATACCAGAGGCCATTATACAGACCAAATCTTAGCATCGTTTCATGAAACTTTCATTTCCGTGGCACACAGAATGCCAGTGTTTCATAGAGCTTCTGTCTTGCTACATACACACCACACACATACATCACACACACATACATCACACACATATGTACCACTAACACACATAGGACACACACATAATATACACACATACTCCACACACACCACACATACATATACCACACACACCACACCACGCACAAACACTGCGCGCGCGCGCACACACACACACACACACACACACACACACACACACACACACACACAAACCAGATAGGAGGAGGGATCTATTTAACAACTGCCATGCTGAGGTATATCAACCATTAATAGTCTGTACATTACATCATCTTAAATTTCAGCATCCACTGTGGGTTTTTCCTTTTGTTTGCTTCTTTCTTTGAATAGAGTCAAGTTATACAGTCTAGGAAAGCCTGGTGCTCGCCATCCTCGTGCCACCACCTCCAGCAGCCAGAATTATAGGCCAGTGCCACCATGCCAGAAAATTCCAGTTAGGTTTTGTTTTTTAAAATTCTTTTCTCTGTGGGTCATACTACTACATTGATGTTTGCATACATGCTTTGTGAATTTTCTTTTCTCTTAGAATCTCAGGGGCACGAAATGGGATTAATTGTGACTCTTGTTTATGGTATCTTCTGATTTGTCATTATCCAACCAAGCTTTCTTGTCTTTCTCTCACAGAATTACATTCTATAACCAGAAAGTAGCTATTTTATCTTTTTTCTTTTCCCCAATACCCCTTTCTGTTGACCTTGGATGAAAACGTATGTCAATTCTCGCTTCTCCAGTGACTCATAGGAAGTCAACCATCCCGCCTGAGTTTAAACCATAACCTTGACAACTTATTTTAATTCACCAGTATGACTACACCGCAGCATCACGTGACTGGGATTTCCTGGTCACTTACACTGCATTTTCTCTCCCCCTTCCTAATTTAGCTCATTTTTGATAGGCTCTGTAGGGGAGACAGTGATTTGTTTCCATTCCTTGTTCTTCCTCACACAGATAGCCAGCTGCACTTTCTGACTCCTCCTGGAAGGAGAAGGGGCAGGCAGAAGTGAGATGGGAAAAGGGAGCAAAAGCCGTACCCATGAAAATTTCAGAAGATGGTTCTGTGTTCTCTGGGCCTAACCGTTATTTTAGCTGACACCCTCCCCTACTTCCCGTGTGTGTGTGTGTGTGTGTGTGTGTGTGTGTGCGTGTACAGATGTGGTGGATTTTCATATGCTAACAACCCCCCTCTGTCCCTGCAGCTATTTCTACACTCCCCTGTCACAGTGATGTGATCTGCTCCAGCTTGGCTCTGGCCTCTTCTTCAGCCCTGTGTTGCTCTCATCCACAAACACCACAGACTATTGTCGTGGACTTCATCAAGATCCCGCAGAAGACTAGTTGGGGTGATAGATGGAGTACATCTATTAGAGGAACGATGGACTGAACTAATTATATGCACATGGTGTGTGTGTGTGTGTGTGTGTGTGTGTGTGTGTGTGTGCATCTGTGTTTGCCTGTGAGCATTCCCTGTTATTTTTCTCCAAGGTGCTAGAACTTGAACCTATGGCAATGCCCCAACTGCTGAGATACACTCCCAGCCTATGAAAGTGGTTTATAAAATGTCAACTCCAATACAATTGCTAGTTCTAGCAAATCATTAAGAATGTTGTGTCTAGCTTCAAACTAGTTGTGTGACTTGGATTTGTGATGTAAGCTGTTACCGCCCAAAGTTGCCAACGGGGGGTAATTAAAGTGTAAGAATCCTATCGAATAGGAAAATAAAGGATTGAGAACAGTGCTCACCTAGACAGGAATGGGAACAGCCAGTCAAGTCTTTCAGCTGTTACCTGGTGTTAGAACAGGAGGTCAGATACACTCAGCACAAACTCTGACATAGGAAAAGAGATTTTGAAGAAGGCCTGGACAGAGTGCTATGGGAACAGAAGATTTAGGTTGTGGACCTACTATGCTGCAGGTGAGATTCTCTCCCAATCTAGAGCAGGGAGGGAGGAAAGAGCGAGGAGAAATAGCTTTGAAATATTTTGGGGGCAGGTAAGATTATTTTTACTCAACCGAAAGGCAAGGACAAGTAGCAGCAGTGTTTGGTGAGCCAGGTCAGGAATAAGCTGGAGTCCCACCAGCTACCTGAGAAGTCCTTTCCACAACTGCCCGGTGGGATCCCTGGGAGAGGACTGAGTGACTGGAAGAAGGCACAGGATGTCTGGGCCTAACTGATCCCCACAGAAAGGACAGGATCACAGGAAAGGAGCCATTGCTAAGCCAGCTGACCTTGGAACCAGGGAGAGTGAAGGCAACACAAGCCTCAGCTCCAGAGGAAGCTGGAGGGTGGAGGTCTGAGAATCCACTCTGTTTGGGGCTGAGTGCCTGAGGATGCATAAAGGTCCCCAGCTGTATGTGATGCTCCCCTTCCTGGATAACCCTTAGGCTGACTGGCCGTGGGCAAGGGCCTTCTATGGGGATATTCAGTGTGTTCTGAGATAGAAAGTTCCAGGGTAGAAACCTCAAGCACGAAGAGAAGAAAGTGGAGAACTGCACCAGCCTGGTGGCGTGTTCATGAGGGGGTTGACAAGGGACCAACGGAGCCTGAAAGTTAAAGTCTGTCTGGGCAACATATCAAGCCACTATCTTAAAAAATGGAATCTGGCATGTTGAGATTCACCCATAATCCCAGCACTTGAGAAGCTAAAGTGGAAGATAAAGAGTTCAAAGAAAACCTTCCCACAAATCACAATCCCAGAGAACCTAGACAACAGTGAGGACCCCAAGAGAGACATACATAGATCTAATCTACGTGGGAAGTAAAAAAGACAAGATCTCCTGAGTAAATTGTGAGCATGGGACCTTGGAAGAGGGTTAAAGGGGAGGGGAGAGGTAGGGAGGGGAGCAGAGAAAAATGTAGATCTCAGTAATAAAAACAATAATGATAATAATAGTAATAATAATAATAAAAGAGTTCAAACCTAACCTGGACTACATAACAAAACTAGAAAATAGAAATAGAAACAGAAAAACGCAGAGCGCTTCACAGCAGCAGGTGTTCTGGCTGCTCACAAGATAATGGCCAGCTGCCCAGGCGTGGACCAAGTCACAGTCTCTGCCCTTTGGAGGATAGGGGTTAACTTGTCACCCCACAACAAAGACACAGTGTGCCACGGTAATGTACATTTCTTGGCAGTGAAGCCACACACAATCCCTTCATCCTGTATGAAATTGGTCCTAACACCGAGGTCAGGCACATTGCAGTGTCCTCTGTGGCAGGGCTATCATCAACTCCATTGAAAAGAAGCTGACAGCTTCCAAAGTCATCCACTGTACGACCAACACCCCAGTCACGGTGCGCGATGGGGTTACTGTGTATGCTACATGCACTCATGTTCAGGTGGAGGATGTTAGGCTCACAGAGCGGCTCATTCCCTCCAGATGTGGAGGAAGATGTGATTTATGCTGTCACAGGGCTCGGTGGTAGTGAACCTGGCCATGCTCTCGGATCCTGGACACTCTGGCAGATGTTGGTGTGAAAATGGGGCTTTCAAGGCATCTGACCGTCTGGTGGGGGCCCGGGCCCTGCTGGCCGCAGCAGAGATGCACTGGACTCAGCATCACTGGAGCTCAAGGATGACGGCTGCTCTCCTGATGGGGCCGCCATCCATGCTCTGCATGCGCTGCTCATCAAGGTGTGGATGCCGCATGCACGCGGGCGCTGCAGACCATGGCAGATCAGGAAACTGTCTCTTCTGCCGCCTTCAAATGACTGCTGGACAAGGTGAAACTGGATCCTTCTGCTGGGGCCTCTCTGTCTTCTTCTGGCTATGTTAATCCCTGCGGCCTGGCCTCAGAAGGTGTGCGTGTGTGTGCGTGTGTGCGTGTGTGTGTGTGTGTGTGCGTGTGTGTGTGTGCGTGTGTGTGTGTGTGGTGTGGGAAGTCCTTCTGTCTATGTGTTGCTTTTATTGGTTAATGAATAAATCTGTTTGGGCCAGTGGCTTAGCAGAATAGAGCTAGGTGGGAAAACTAAACTGTATGCTGGGGAAAAAAAAAAGCAGTGTCGGTGAGAAACCATGTAGCTGCCACCAAAGACAGATGCTGGATGGAACTTTACCCAGTAAGCCACAGCCATGTGGCAATACACAGATTAATAGAAATGGGTTAATTTAAGGTATAAGAGTAAGCCAGAAATATGCTTAAGCTATTGGCTAAACAGTACTGCAAACAATATAATTTCTGTGTGATTATTTTGGATTGGAGCGGGTGGGAACAAAAGAACAGCTTTGGTCTATCTGTATGTGTGTGTGTGTGTCTGTTTGTATGTGTGTGTGTCTATGTATGTATGTATGTATGTATGATGTGTGTGTGTCTAGGTATGCATGTATATATGTATACATAATACAAATTAGTTTACACCTCAGGGAAGAAGGTGAGTTTTTCAAGAACTCCTGAAGCAAGGAAGGGACCAACAAGAGACCAGAAGTTGAAGAGGCAGCTAATGACAGAGGACATAGCTGCCCAGTCACAAAGGGAATGCCTGAGCCAGAATGACCCAGGAAGGGCGTGGTTTGGTAAAGAAATGACATATGATATCTGAACCCCAATTTCCATGATTCAAGAATCTTCAGGGATTGTGTAAAGGGAGAAGCCCAGGCTATACTTCGAGCCTGGAGCTGGTCGCAGCTGGAGTCAGTACATCACAGATCCCTGTGCTTTTGCTTTTTGGTCATTTCTTTCAGGTTGTGGAGAAGAAGTCAAAGCTTTCCTGTCCCAGACAAAATGGGTGCTGAATATGATGTCTTCTCTACAGAATCCTTTTACAAAATGGTCATACTTTCTTTTTTGAAGGGTTAAAATTATCTATAGAAACATCTAGATCTGATGCTTTCTTTGTGGGAGGTGTCAAACTTTTAAAACCGTTACTGTGTTTAAAAAATGCTTTGATTTCATTTTACCGCTTTTTAAGTTATATTTTGCTAAGTAAGAATTTATTTATTTTTTATGAGGAGGCACGGGGTGGAAGCTTGGGCCTCATGCATGCTACACAATCGCTCTGCTATTAGGCTGTGTCCACAGCCTAGCATGTGCTGGTTTTTATCTAGTTTTAACTTCATAATTGAAACCATACACAGGGCTTTCTGCTATCTGCCTGTGTTTAATGGGACACATACACATGTTTTGGTCCATGTATAGGCATAGACAGTAATATTCCAATCCCTATCTTTTCATGACTCTTTCTTTAAAAAAATAATGGTGTAGTGTTTCTTTTTTAAACTTTTTTCTTAAAAACATAGACTTTATTAAATGCAGCTCAATCCCCAGTGAAGGTCTTTCATTATAAAACATTTTTCGTACAACAGCAAGGCAAGAGGTTGGAAGGAACTGGTAACAAATGAGAAATACTGACCAGGTAAGAACGCACAGGGCTTCTGCATAGTCAATGCATTTCCTCCGAATAAAGTCGGGCAGTGACAGCTAGCTGTCTGCCTCACATCGTGGGACTCAGAGCCTCCACCTACAGGCAGGCCTGAGGTCAGGCAGTCAAGGGCTGGGAAGGCCCTGCCTTGTTGACAGGTTTCTGTCCCCCAGTCCCCCAGTCTTTCAGTCACAAAGAAACACACAGAAACCTACATTATATATAAAGTGGTTGCCCATTGGCTGGAGCTTTCTTGTTAACTCACTCTTACATGGTACATTAGCCCATTGTTCTTGTCTGTGTTAGCCACGTGGCTTGGTACCTTTTATCAGTGACACATCTCATGTTGCTTCCTCTGTGTCTGGGTGATGACTGCAGACTGAGTCTTTCCTTTTCCCAGAATTCTACTGTTCTGGTCGCCCCACCTCTCTCTCTTTTCTGCCTGGCTACTGGCCAATCAGCATTTTATTTTATTTTATTTTATTTAGTTTTTCGAGACAGGGTTTCTCTGTAGCTTTGGAGCCTGTCCTGGAACTAGCTCTTGTAGACCAGGCTGTCCTCGAACTCACAGAGATCCGCCTGCCTCTGCCTCCCGAGTGCTGGGATTAAAGGCATGCGCCACCATGCCCGGCTGCGTTTTATTAAACCAATACAACTGACAAATTTTTACAGGGTACAGACCATTGTCCACAGCACTGCCTCCAGCCTTGGAGAGGAAAGGAATGAAGGAGAGGTGATCCTCGGGTCTACCCACAATGCTACATTCTGGGGTGCTGCTGCTGCTGAAAGGGGTATTTGGGAGCAGAATTTTTGTTTACTTTCCCCCAGTTTTAATACTTTGTGCTTCAAAATCCTGGAAACGTAGGTGTTGCAAATCGCAGATTTTGGCAGTATCTTTAAGGAGCCTGGGCTTTGTTCCCGCCATCTCTAGGAGAGGGAAGGGAAGGGCAGCACCTCAGTGGATCTTACAAAAGTTCTTTCCTCAGATGGAACCAAGGTCTGCAGCCCTGTGAAAGATGACTTGGTCTGTGTGCAGCATGATCAAGAGTTCAAGTCGTGATCCTTGCCACTCCCAGGGCGACCTCACATGTAACACGGATGATAGAGTTCAAGTCGTGATCCTTGCCACTCCCAGGGCGACCTCACATGTAACACGGATGATAGAGTTCAAGTCGTGATTCTTGCCACTCCCAGGGCGACCTCACATGTAACACGGATGATAGAGTTCAAGTCGTGATCCTTGCCACTCCCAGGGCGACCTCACATGTAACACGGATGATAGAGTTCAAGTCGTGATCCTTGCCACTCCCAGGGCGACCTCACATGTAACACGGATGATAGAGTTCAAGTCGTGATCCTTGCCACTCCCAGGGCGACCTCACATGTAACACGGATGATAGAGTTCAAGTCATGATCCTTGCCACTCCCAGGGCGACCTCACATGTAACACGGATGATAGAGGGACACAGTCGTGATCCTTGCCACTCCCAGGGCGACCTCACATGTAACACGGATGATAGAGTTCAAGTCGTGATCCTTGCCACTCCCAGGGCGACCTCACATGTAACACGGATGATAGAGTTCAAGTCGTGATCCTTGCCACTCCCAGGGCGACCTCACATGTAACACGGATGATAGAGTTCAAGTCGTGATCCTTGCCACTCCCAAGGCGACCTCACATGTAACACGGATGATAGAGTTCAAGTTGTGATCCTTGCCACTCCCAGGGCGACCTCACATGTAACACGGATGATAGAGTTCAAGTCGTGATCCTTGACACTCCCAGGGCGACCTCACATGTAACACGGATGATAGAGTTCAAGTCATGATCCTTGCCACTCCCAGGGCGACCTCACATGTAACACGGATGATAGAGGGACACAGTCGTGATCCTTGCCACTCCCAGGGCGACCTCACATGTAACACGGATGATAGAGTTCAAGTCGTGATCCTTGCCACTCCCAGGGCGACCTCACATGTAACACGGATGATAGAGTTCAAGTCGTGATCCTTGCCACTCCCAAGGCGACCTCACATGTAACACGGATGATAGAGTTCAAGTCGTGATCCTTGACACTCCCAGGGCGACCTCACATGTAACACGGATGATAGAGTTCAAGTCATGATCCTTGACACTCCCAGGGCGACCTCACATGTAACACGGATGATAGAGTTCAAGTCATGATCCTTGCCACTCCCAGGGCGACCTCACATGTAACACGGATGATAGAGGGACACAGTCGTGATCCTTGCCACTCCCAGGGCGACCTCACATGTAACACAGATGATAGAGGGACACAGTCGTGATCCTTGCCACTCCCAGGGCGACCTCACATGTAACATGGATGATAGAGGGACACAGTCGTGATCCTTGCCACTCCCAGGGCGACCTCACATGTAACACGGATGATAGAGTTCAAGTCGTGATGCTTGCCACTCCCAGGGCGACCTCACATGTAACACGGATGATAGAGGGACACAGTCGTGATCCTTGCCACTCCCAGGGCGACCTCACATGTAACATGGATGATAGAGGGACACAGTCGTGATCCTTGCCACTCCCAGGGCGACCTCACATGTAACACGGATGATAGAGTTCAAGTCGTGATGCTTGCCACTCCCAGGGCGACCTCACATGTAACACGGATGATAGAGTTCAAGTCGTGATCCTTGCCACTCCCAGGGCGACCTCACATGTAACACGGATGATAGAGGGACACAGTCGTGATCCTTGCCACTCCCAGGGCGACCTCACATGTAACATGGATGATAAGGTGATGCAGTCAACGGTCAGACAAAGGTGACCACACACTGTGTCTGTGGTCAGCCAGGGCTATGTTTAACCCATACTTTTTTCACTTATGCTTCCCAGGGAAAACTGGCCTGCTAATAATATTATACTGATGGGGTTTGCTTTGAAGTTTTTACATATTCCAAAAGAGTGTACAAAACTCCCCACCCAGCAGAGGCGGGAGCTGATCTTACTTGGCACTTGTATTTCAGCCGAGAATGCCCTGCATGTTGTATGCCCTGTCCTATTTCTCGAGAGCCGTCTTTAGCTTCAGCTTTTCAGGTTTTCCACAGTTCTTCACGTTCCAATTCTTTCATTTTTTTCTCTCTGTCTCTCAGCTTTGTAGGAACTCGTAAGATCATCAAAAAGCTTGTCGTTTGTCTCCATCAGGGTTTTCAGCACGTGTACACAATGGTCTGATTCCAGGGTTCTTTGGAAATTTTATACAAACTGGCAAACATCATCAGCAGAATTTTATCAGTATTCTCTCCAATCAAAGTAAAAATACATTCATTATTCCAGAAGTACAGTGCTCTTTCTGCAACCTGAAAATGAGAACCAGAGACACACTTGGACATCTGCTTTAAAAGGCTCTTCAAGTGCTTTGAATTGTGTTGGCTCAATGACATCTAAGATTTCTTCAATTTTTTTCTAAAAAACATCACCTCTTTCTGTCTGCATGTTTCAGCCAAAATCTCAGCAGTCCTTTGATACCAGGCTCTGTCCATGCTGTGTCTTTCTCCAGGAGCTGTACGACACAGTGTGCCAGGTGAGCATGAAACAAAGCAGTGTGCATAGGAATAAGGACCTGCATTAGAAATTGTTTATGTTCTGCTTTCAGTGGCGACGCCCAGCCACCGATGATACTTCCTAAGATCTTAAGGAGTTCAGCCACAGCGTTGAAAGGTTCTGTTCCATATATTAACCCCGGGAAAATGTTGTTAATTTGCTTTCTGATGAACGCTCTCAGCCCAAGAAACTTCCCATGAATTTGATGTAGAACCGACTTCAGGAAGTCGCGTTCTCTCGGGTCTTCACTATCAAAAAGCTCCAGGAGCTGTTGTACAAACTTCTGGTGAATGTATCAATTTGCAATGCTGGGCTGGAAATCAGGACTCTTCGAGAATCTCAAGAAGAATCCATACACTAACTGTATGTGAGCCCAAGAGCCTCAAGTGTGGACTCGTCGTCTTCTGGATCAAAATCTGGATTATCATTTGAAGGAAGCGAACGGAAGATGTTAGCACTGATCATCTTTATTATAGCAGAATACTGATTCGACAATGACACCACTACTAGTTGAAACACACTCAACCAGTTGATTCAGTGCTGCTCATTTTAATTTCTTTGCTCTTCAAGTCTGAAACAGTCACTGAAATCCAACAGTACACAGCACCGCTGTAGCTTCTGACAGAGAAGCTCTTGTTCTTTTGAAGCTGCATCTTTGAGGTGGGGCAGGGGCGCAGCTCTGCCTGGCTACCCTGACTGGGAACTGCGAGGAGTCTTGCAAGCACTTCTGCCTCTGAGCCTTGGGCTCGCGTGCACCGAACACCTGGGGGAAGTCGTTCAGTTTCTCCGAGGCCGAGATGGCGAACGGCGCGGGCGGGAACCTTAACATCTCTGCGACCCGGGAGGTGCCCGGTGCCTTGGCTGGCCCGGGAAATCTGAGAGGGACGGGCGCGGCGAGGCTGCACCCCTGAGTCCAGGGCCCCGGGCGCGCCTCCTCCACGCTCCGCGAGCTGCTTTCCCCGACCATCCCCCCCCTCCCCCGACAGCGTCTCATGGCTGCATCCCTGCCTCACGGAGCTGGCGGAGGGGAAGCTGGGGCCGCTCAAGTAGCTGACGCCGGTGCCAAGGGCGGGCGGAGGGAACCCGAATTTGGAGGGCAGGGGCAAGCGAAAGCGGCTGCGGTCCCCTGAGCACAGAGCCCCGGAGTCGCCACAGTGGTCTCTGCCGCGCTGTCCCCAGGGCTGGGAGCCTCAACCCGGGGCGCTCCCATCGCGGGGCCTCAGGAGCCGCCGGCCAGAGCTCTCCTCTCCTGTCAACGCCAACCACTTGCGCCCCTATCCTTGCAGTGTCGCCCTCGCTCTCCCCCGCATGCCCAACGACCGCCCACGGAGCAGCCTGGCCAGTGACTGCTACAACTTCAGAGGGTGGATGCTCCCGACGACGGGAGAGTGGGGCTGGTGTGGTGTTTCTTGTCATTCCCATGACCCACAATCTTGTGCGATTTCAAAATGACAGTGAGAAGTTGCATTTCACAAGTATTTATTCAACATTTTGGTGGTGCTTAGGGATCCAGATTTTAGTTAGGAACTAATTCAATTCAGTAATTGCCTCTTTTCTTGGGGTCTGCACGGCTGGGAACATCAAGAGAAAACTCAGTATTTACTAGGCAGGCCAACAGGTCGGAAGTGGTTGGGGTCTCTACCACTCCGGCCCCATCTGTTGGCAAACTGGTCAGCTCTTGAGTCTGCTGCTCCACGTCCTGTGAACCTCTGAATATCCTCTCCGGCATCACTGCAATCAAGACAGACAAGAAGAAGACCCATAACCAAGCTGATGACAATAGCTCCACACTCTGGACTCGAAAACATGGCTGTACTAGGAGCCCAGGAACACCAGAGAAGGAGAGGCTGGTACTGATTCTGCCTGAGCAAGCACCTACTCAGCCCAGGATTCCACCCTCATGCTGGACGAGCAGCACCAAGGGAGAGAGGGTGGGGTTCATGTATCACTGCCAACCGTTCCCAGTACTGTACACAGAGAAGAGGAAGGCTACAGGCAGTGTGCACGGGATGCAGAGGAGAGCCCCTCCTGACTGTCCAAAGCAGTCAAGCTCTGTTACCTGATCACTTTAGCAGCCCAGGCTCCTCCTGGTCCCCTTTGGGCAGCATCGTAGTTCCCTCTAGCATGGAAGTATTTGTCCGCACCTTTCCAGTTGGCCTCTTTCATGTCAGAGTAAGCTCGCCACATGTCTCTAGTTCTTGGAGAGGGAAGAGAATGGCAAGGAAGATTGTGTTTAGGCAAAGCAGGGTGAAAACTTCTGTCCAACTCATCCCAATGACTTCAGCCTTTCACAAGCCCAGAGAACTATGGCTTGACGTGAATGGTTCTTACTTCCCCATGTCCGTGAGGAAGCATATTTGGAGTGAGTTTTATTCTGAGGGATTCCTGTCTTAGCTCTGTTGTTATTGGTCTTTGGCTGCTCAAGAAAGCATATAGGGGAGAGATGATCTCTAGGCGGTGTTTCATCAGACGATAATGAAGCCCTCTCCGAAATGATCCAGGGAAACTGTATACATGGTGTGAGCACATGAGGCCTCTTCCCTTCCTCATCTCCCCTCTCTCCTTTCTCCATTCCTTTCCTTTCTCTTATGTTCTCTTCCTTTAGAGACAGCATGCATCTCTATATGACCCTGGATGACCTGAAAGCCACAATCCTACTGCCTCAGCCTCCCAAATGCTAGAGTTACCACTGCAGCCACAACTCTCTCCCAGCACAGGCAACGGGAGAACCTGCTCTCCAGGCAGAGTGAGTGCAGCTCTGCTCGGAGTCCACAGATGTTCAGGATCTACTGCAGCCTGAGCAGTTCCCAGCACTCCATCAGCAGGAGACAGCAGGGCATTCTCTGACAGACTGAAACAAGCTGGGTGACCAGAAACTCTAGGTGACAAAGGACACCTAGGTTTAAAACTTCTGTATCCTCTATAAGAACAGGGAAGAGTATTAGCCACCTTGGTGGTTATGCAGAATAACTGAGAAAATGCACGTGGGATGTTCATGGAAGATGCTCCATCTATTCGCATCTTCTCACTTCTCTGCTCCTCAGGAAGGTGCCACAAAGATCAAAAGGTCTAAAGCAAGGACAGGAGTGGTGAGCTGCGCACTGAAGGAATCAGACCCAGTAACAGTAAATGGGAAATATCTTCAGAAGTAACGAGTTAAGGAAAAAGGGCAAGGCCAATATCTAGGTTGATTTAACTTTTATTGTGCTGTGGCTGGTGGGATGTCTTTCCCTCGGTGATAGTTCCCTGCCCGTGTCTCGGCCCCAGCAGACTGGTATCCAGGTAAGTAAGTCATGGTCATCTGCCGGTGGAGGATCTGAAGCTCCCTTTAAAGGCAGCTGCCTTCCCCAACCCATGAACTGCCGCTCTCAGGTAAAGAGTGGGTGTGTGCTCATGAAGTCCCTGCTCTGTTCTGGGAGCTGTCTAGTGGACTCTGAGAAGCTGGCCAACCAGGGATAACATCTGCTCTTCTTTGGGTTTTTGTTAGACAGTTTATGTCTGCTTTTGGCCTCAGTTTCCTTAAAAGATAGATGGGGCTCTTACACCACCAGGTTAATTTAAACATTACTCCATTTTAACAAGTAATGCTTCTTGGACAACGCCTTTTCACAGTGTGAAGAGCTCAGTTAGCCTTCGCTGCTGTCGCTGTGTTTGAGGACTCTACTGGAACACTGTACAGGTAAGATGCTCTACATTTCACGGCCGCAAGACATAGAGGCGAGCTGTTCATCACCTTCCACAAGGGGGCAGCAGATCCCCTTTCCTGCTGGCGAATCTGCATCTTTCAGGTACAGATTGCTCCTATATTGCTGTGGAAAAGCTGCTGTACTCACGTTATGTGCTCTTAGGCTAGGGGTCCTCACACAAAGAGGTCAACACTGACCATGAAAGTTCAGAACTACATAGGAAAAGCAACAATATTCCCCTATCCAGGATACGTCACAAGAATGTTTGCCCTGAATTTTGTGGTTCCTGCTCTGGACAATACTTGGAATCCACAAATCCAACCTCCTGCCCCCATCCTTTGCTCTTACCTTGACCAGCTTCTTTAATGAACTCGAGCCACCTTTGGCTGTCAACTCCCAGGACCAAGAGACACAAAATGATGGCAATGGAAGGCTTCATCCTGCTGTAGGGTCAGGGAAACACAAGGATGAATGTGCCATTTCATGGGGTGGAGGATGCTTCTATAATGTTGAGCTGTGCTTGTATGTCAACACCAAATCCCACTGGATTTTATACAGAAATCCACACACATGTAGAGAGATGATGTAAGTGGATTCCAGAAAGTGTCTTGCTCCCCATTTCCACGTGTTTCATTCGACTCCCAGTGCCTGAGAGTTTGCAAATGGACCCCTAGTATAGAGCACTTTGCATTCTGATCTTGCCAGCCAAAACCCAATTCTATAGGAATCTTCCGGAGCGGGATGTGGTGGCTTTATAGCCATCATAGGTCTCTGCAGTCTATCTGTAGAAGGCTGACCCCACCCTTCCCTGAATTCACACAGAAGCGGACAACAAATCCCTATGGCAACAGCATTGCCTCCTGTGAATTCTAATGCATCTAGTAGATTCAGGAGAGAGACCGAGCATGAAAACACAGCCAGTGAATGCTGGTGGAACAGAGTCTGCAAAGAACAAATGCTGGAAAGTTCTGACAACTCACCTGGGGCTGTCAGTTCCTGCTGAGACCTCGGGCAAGCAGCTAGTGCTATTCGGTGAGGAGATGTGGCTGGGGCTACCTATATATACTGTCACTTGGCTAGTGGAGAAATCCCCTTTTTGATCTTGCATAATCCCACTTGGCCATAGCTCATCTTTCAGAATATAAAGATTTCTTTTGACACAGTCTGATTTACCCAGATTGTGCAATCTACCTATGCTCAGGAATACATCATGTTGAGCTTCCAGAGTCTTCCTCATCCTGACTGGAAATAATCAAGGTAAGCACTTCCCATCAAATCATGCGGGGCCAGTGTCTAAGGAATGAACATTAATATTGGAAAAAGAAATCTGAATATATAATAATAATGGGGGTGCATGCCAAATCCAAAACCTGAGATTATGTCCTTTCAAACTATAGTTCAAAATTAAGCTCTTAAATAGGAGAAAGAACAGAAGAAATTGACATTTGAAATCCACAGGGGTGAACTCAACACTGGGAAAGGACTTCTCCAGACTCAAGTGTGCTTATTCATGAGCAGTCGCTAAGAAAGATAATAAAGCAGATTAATTCAGATACTGTGATAAGCCAGGAACACAAAACAACAGTACAGGAATTTGCTTCAAAGTCATGAAGAACTAAGACACCATAAGCAGGCATGAGCAGAGCCCACAGGTTGTTAATACAGGGGTTCAGGCAGAAAGTGGCAAAGCACAGAACAGGAATGCTGGGAGAAAACATCAGGAAATAGCTGTTGGAGATGGAGAAGCAGCACTAGGTGTTTATGGTAGTTCACATATGACTCAGTTTCCATCTGGAGTTGATTCTGACTCATGAGTCATTCGAGTTAAAGCTTGCCGGCTCTGCTTTTTCCAATAATATTGAGAACGGTTAGAGACTCCTGATTTAGCCCATGGGAAAGAGCATTTTGCCCATGAGAAAAGAGCATTCTATCTACTAGAAAGAGTACGGCCGATGCCAAACCTTAGGAACATCAGGATAGAAAGTAAGGCTGCTTCTGAGCCTTACTTACTGAGAGGAGGCTGCTCACTCAAGGACCAGAATGGTCTTGTGCTTAGATACTGACTGACCGTCTGTGCTGTGCAGTTTTCTGCCTTTGCTTATAAGCTAGTCCTGGAATAAACTCTGGGCTGTTTGGCGGTTTCAGCATGACCAAACAGACCTCCCAATGCTATCCTGTGTTTCTGTCTCAGTTCCTTTCATCTGATATTTCCTTAGCCTTAGCGTCCCCCCAATCCAGAAACCCTAGCTGACTTTGTCAGTAAGAAGAGCTCTTCATATGAACTTGTTCTTTATTAACAGTTTAAATAACTCCCTGAGGATTTTATCCAGTGTGTTCTTATCATATTAACCCCTCATCCACAACTCCACTCTCACCTCCATACCCACCTGACTTAAAGATCTCTTCTTTGCCCCTTCATCAAGTCTAGTTCTTATGAGACAACTATCCTGGGGAATGGGGTCTCCCTAGAGGGGGTGATCAACAAGGGGTCATAGCATTAAAACCTTCCTCTCCTAGAAGCAATCAAATGCCAATGGGTTCAGAGTTAGGGATGGATTTCATGTCCACCTAGCCCTCTCCGTGCTGGGATTTTGTCTGCTTTGAGCTTGCACAGGTTTTGTTCACGCTGTCATGATGGCTGTGAGTTCTTCTGTGCAACTGCCCTGTCATACGTGTGGAAATCACTCTGTCCTGCAAGTCACCTTCACCTCTCCCTTTCTTTCGGCCCCTATGCCTGAGTGTTGGGGGATGGGTGGATAAGTATGTCCAGGGATGCTTTTCTTTATTGTTCATTTTATTATCACACAAAGTTGCCCTTGGTTCATTTATGTGTCTTCATGGGATGGGATCTCAGGAGAAGGCTGCTGTCTGCCTTGTATTGCTATCATTCAGACACCTCTCTTGGTTCCTTTACCGGGTAGTGAATAAATACAGAGAGATGAGTGCGTTCTGCAAGCTTATTTACTTAAAGGTGAAACTGGAAGGGAATTTTAAAGGACTGCAAATGTTTGAGAGAAGAAGAGAAATGTTTATTTTGGAATAAACACAGATGGGTGCACAGTCATTGCATCACTCCAGCACATGCAGGAGCATCCCACAGCAGACCCAACACCAACTTACTGTAAATGGGCGTAACCTGCATTTCCCATAGAGTACTCCACAGCATTGAGTTCTTGCCTGCAAGTTTGGAAGGACTCCACAGATAATGAACTTGTGTCTAGATGTAGCACAAAATGTCCTCTGAGTGTGAGCCTGAATTCTTCCTAACTAGAAATTTCAAAATGTGAACCTGGGAAGTTTAAGAATTATGTAATGTCTTCTTTAGCAGCCAAGTTTGTAGTTCTGCTGATGAGCCCCTTTTCCTTGTTGCCTACAGCTGAGAGGACAAAGAGGCTCTGATTGGCCCACATCCTAGAGAATTAATACAAGAAGTTGAGCCAGCCCCAGAACTCCAAGGTCTGAGAGGAGGCAGGAACACAGGCTCTCAGCCCCAACCTCTCCTTACCTCTCACTCCTGCTTCGTGCATATGGAAAGGACTGAGGGAGTGGAGGGGGAGCTAGCCCACAATGCTTATGGGGTGTCTTAGACCGACCTGCCATTTGAGTTGAACAGGGACTGCAGGGACTTTCAGTAGCTGACAGAGTCGAGCTGTCCTGTGAGGAAAAAGGTAGTTGTGTAGCTGGATCTCTTCATGGGCGTTCACGAGCCCAGAAAAGGAGGACAAACTTCCTCAGCCCCCAGGAAGTTACATAGAGGTCACAAAGCAGCCGGCTAGCAGACGCCATGCCCTGCCTGACACACAGGAGCGTGGTGAGGGGGGTAGTGTGCCAGGCAGATAGGGCGATGCTCTGTTCATCTCTGCCATTGTTCACTCGGGTTGGAAGACCACTGGGTTTCGAGTGAAGACATTGGCATGGTGAAGGGATCAACACCTTAGCCCGGGAGCAGTGATGCAGCTGCTTCTCTTTCCAGGAGTGACCTCCATTGCTGAGGGCACGGTGGGAAGGTAAAATTCCTCTCAGGAGCAGCCATGCACACATTTCTGCAGAGACTCCCAGGTCAGGCGAGAATAGGAGTACCCCAGACTCCACTGAGGCCCTGGCAACATCCCCTCCCTACGACATTCCCCTAAGTCCTAAGACTGGGAGGCCTGGTGGCAAGACACCTCCAAGTCCCTTGCACGGGAGACCCAGAGCCCTCACTCCCCCAAGTGTCCCAACAGCCAACTAGCTCATAGTGTGGGAGGGGCACCTTACAGCAGACCTGCCACTGGACTGCAGGGACTTTCCATAGCCACCCGTGACCCAGTGTTATGAACAGAGAAGAGAATTTTAGCTTCACAGTCAAAGTAGTGTCAGGGAAAACAAAGGCACGTGGTGGTGAAGCCTGCTGAGCCAGCACTCTAAACTGGCTCTGTTTCGGTAGCACATGTCATTCTTCAAACTATGTTCCTTTGCACTTGGTACATCTGTCTCACACCCTCTTCCCCCAAGGCTCAGAGACCATTGCAAAAGAGGAGGCAGAAAGACTGCAAGATCCAGACATGGTGCCTGACTGCAAGGAAGCTCTTTTCCAGACACAGCCCTACTTGCACGTATGGACTCACAGAGTAGCGGTAGTGACAGCATGCTCAGTATCGGCACACGCTCAGACCAAACAAAATCTCCACTTGGAGAGAGGAGAGACACAAAGTCACCCCTAGCCGAGGAGCTAATAGCAATTGATAGCCACTGGGAGAGGAAGAGTGGCTTTTCTTTTAAGGGTTCAGGCCCTACTAAGTCAGCCATGCTGCAGTGAATGGCGACACACTCAAGTGTGTATGAGCAGAACAAATTGGGCTTGGTGGATTAAAATAATTCAAGAAAACACAAAGGTGGGTTGGTAGAGAAGGCTGGGTGGGCCTGGGAGGAGTTGGGGGGAAGAGAATTAATGAGTTTTCTATTGCTGTAATAAACACCATGACTGGGGTGGCCTGAATGAAATCGGTCCCATAGACCTGAATGCTTGGTCCACAGTTGGTAGAACTGTTTGGGAAGTGTTAGGAGATGTGGCTTTGTTGGACAAGGTGTGTCACTGTTGGGTGGGCTTTGATATTTCAAAAGCCCACACACCATTCCCAGTAAGTGCACTCTGTGCGTTCTCTCTCTCTCTCTCTCTCTCTCTCTCTCTCTCTCTCTCTCTCTCATCTTAACAAGTAAGCTCTAGCCTATTTCTCCAGCACCGTGATGGTCAGCCTGCGCCGGGTTCCACACTGCGATAAGACTCACCCTCTGAACTGTAAGTGAGCCCCCAATTAAATGCTTTCTTCTATAATTTGTCTTGGTTATGGTGTTTCATCACAGCAATAGAAAAGTAACTAAAACAATGACCAAAAGTAGCTTGTGGAGGAGAGAGTTTACATGGTTTGTAGGTTACATACAGTTTATCCTCAGGGGAAACTAAGGCAAGAACTCGAGGTAATAACTTGGCATCAGAGGCCATGGAAGAATGCTACTTACCAGATTATTCTCTACAACTTGTTCAGCCCACTTTCTATCTGTCTGTCTTTGTTTTTTGCTTTTGTTTTCAAGATAGGGTTTCTCTGTGGAGACCTGGCTGTCCTAGAACTCACTCTGTAGACCATTCTAGCCTTGGACACAGAGATCCACCTGTTGCTGCCTCCTGGGGCTGGAATTAATGCGTGCAGCACCACTGCCCTGCTCAGCCCCGCTTTCCTATGCAACCCAGTATGGCCTGCCAAAGGACCACACTGTCCCAGGGGCCTATGACCTCTGACACCAACCATTAATCAAGAGAATGCCCTACAACACAAGGCAAAATGACCCGCACTTTAATCCCAGCATGCAGGAATTTGTGAGTTTAGAGACAACCTTATCTATACAGTCAGTCCTAAGCCAACCAGGGTTACATAGTGAGAATTTGCTTTGAAAGAAAGAGAGAGAGAGAGAGAGAGAGAGAGAGAGAGAGAGAGACTCACTTCTCTATTGAGGTCCCAATTCCCAGGTAATTCTAGCTTGTGCCAATTGAGAAAAGGCCAGTCAGGATGGAATGATAGGATAAATTAAATTATTGGAAATTCTCAAAGAAATAATAAACAGTGAGGGGAAAGAAAACTAAATTTTAGTCTGTTCCTCTAGCTTTGTCAGGCATGCTTTCACACGCACATGCACACACACACACACACACACACACTTTCTTTTTGAACATACTCAAAAACAACTAAGACAGACCCATTATATTAATAAGATATATTTTCATTGAGTGTAATATAAAGGATCTGAATGATAAGAACCCATTATCTTAGTCGAATTGGAACCATGTTTTTCTTGCCAGTGTGTACATAAGTGTGCATCTTTCAGGCTTTGATTTTTCACCTCTACATGGTGTGTTTCTGATAACCTTCCCTGTGAGAAAACAGTGTGTGTGTGTGTGTGTGTGTGTGTGTGTGTGTGTGTGTGTGTGCCTTATTGTGACACAGGGTATCATATATCCCAGGCTAGCCTCAACTTACAATACAACCAGGGCTGGCCTTGAGCTTCTGGTCGGTGAGCCTCTACCAACCCCAGTGCCAGGAATATAAGTGTGTACCATCACCAGGTTTTTACAGCTCTAGGGATATCTCTAGGGATTCATGCGCGTTATGCAGGCACTCCTAAACTGGGATCTACCTGTGGTCCTCAGTGCAGTGTCTAGGATAGGATTCCTAGGGTAGGATGAGGCTTTCTCAAAGCAGTTTCTTCTCTATATGAGAAGGGGCCACAAGTGACAAGGTCTGGAGTCAGACCATGCACAGCATGTGACTGATAAGGCAGAGTGGCATCACTACACAGAAAAGCCTGGGAACAACCATGACAAAAACAGAGAGGCCCAGGTATGACCAGAAGATGTTGGGGGTTGGGACACACATCTGATCTATATCAAGGAGGAAACTGGTGGTCAGCAGACCAGAGCACATTGAGAGCAAATTTTGCTTGCAGAGAAGCCTGACTAGGTTGGCAGTGCTTTGCTAGCAAAGTCTGCTTGACAGGGGAAGCTGATAGGGTTAATAGCTGGAGCAGATTGGCTGGGGCTGTGTGAGGGGCCTGCCTGGCTTTAGACTGGGGCCCAGTCACAGCTCTTCCTCTACTTGTTTTCTGTGTGATGATACATAGCAATTCTTCGCAGAAAATATTTCTGAGAGTTCCCAATATCCATCAACAAATTCCATTCGCAAAGTACTTGTTGGCTATCTCTAGATTCTCTGTGGATCCTGTGGACACCGAGAACAAGGACATACTGTCATGTGGAGGGGAATATGTCTTATGGCCTAGTCCCCTCAGGGCAGCCTGTGTAGGAGGCTCAGAACTTCTCAGGGAGGCCATTGGGTCTGAAGTAATTAGGGTTCTTGCCACTTCGGCCCCATTCCTCGGCTTTCTTGGTAGACTCCAGGCTTTCCAGTCCAAAGTTTTTCATTCCAAAATAATACCGGTTTAGGAGGCCTTGAAAGTATTTCTTGCTGGTGCTGAAATCCAAGGAAGGGAGACAGGATATGAATGCCAGAGTGAGACAGCCCCACCTCAAAGGTCCCTCCTCCTCACCTATCAAGGAATGACTAAGAAAATACTGGAGGAGGAAAAACTTAGCCACAGGAAAGAGGAAATATCAGTCCCTTGGGGAAGGGCCTCAGCCTGCTTGTCCTTTTCACACCCTGTGACAAGATGGATTTGAGACCGCATCTTGGTGTTCAGCGTTTTGTTGTGGGTGTTATCCATCCCCACTCTCCATCCTTTCCCTCCCTTTCTTGCTCTCCAGACCACCCAGACCCTGCAAGCACAGACAGTGGGAGAGGCCACAGGTAGGAACAGTGAGAGGCATGAAGAAGCAGCAGGACCATTACCTGATTATTTTAGCAGCCCAGATGCCTCCAGCTCCCCTCTGTTGAGCCTCAAAATTTCCTCGAGCAGAAAAGTATCTGTCTGAGTTTGGATAATTGGCTTCTACATTGTCCCGATAGGCTCTCCACAAGTCCCAAGTCCCTATAAAGAAAGGAAAATTACAAAGGTCAGCCTGGGGTCATTGGAGAAGTGGAGGAATGCAAACTTTCTGTGGATTTCCACATTTCATCCCTGACAGCTTAATTCTTTGAAATGTCCATGGGGGCGAGTGTATGTCCCTGGGATGTCTTCCATGGTGTTCATAAGCAGGGCACTGCTCCAAGGATTATTTTGGCCTGGACTGATTGAGAGATGATGAGTCCTGGCTGGGTGTCATATAGATCTGTGTGTGCTACACAATGTAGGGGTGGACCTGTCACGTAAGAGAACCAAGAGGTGACATTGACATCATACAGGTAAGATCCAGCGACAGATTGTGCCACAAGAAGAGATGGAGAATGTATTTTAACCATGGCCACTAAGAAAAACACAACCAATAATGTGTATTAACTACTTTTCTCATGGTGGTGACGAAATCCCTGACAAGCAGCTTAGGGAACTGGGTGGTATTTTGTCTCCCAGTTTGAGGAGAACACATGGCGGGGTGACCAGTGTAGAATACATAAGTAAACTGCGGTATTGAAAAACACGAGGACTTGCAATGTTGAGTGTCCAGGAGTCCTCCATCCTTGTTCTTGGTTGTTGTCTAGAAAAGGAAGGGAACTGTGTAGAAGGCTCTATCTGCAGGTTTGTGCACATTTACTAAGTGCATGTGTCTCTAGGACATACTGAGTGCTCACTTACATTCCAACTCTGGTAAATTTGCAGTCTGTGAATTTGCTCTCTGGAAGTCCCGACTCCTCTGGATCAGTATCAGCAATACAGAATGGACCTTGTGGCCCTGTCTGAGGATCCCTCAGAAGGTGCCAAGTGACCAGTGTAGAGTCAGGAAGCCACATAAAGCCACAGTCCTTCCCTGACTCCTTTCTAGGTTTTAAATGCGAACCTGCACTGGACAGCAATGTGGCCTCTGCTCAGCGTGAGTCCTGGAACAGTTAACTGTGCCCATCACCTTTACTTCTTACCTTGTATGGCCTCCTTGAAGAACGAATACCAGCCATCACCACTGACTCCCATGAACAAAGAGCAGAAGACAAGGACTGTGGCAAGCCTCATGGCACTGCAGAACTGTGAGAACAGACCCGCAGGCTGATGGTGCCCACACCTGTAGACCCAGAACTCTCAAGGCAAAGACACGTGAATCTCTGACTCTAAGGCCAGCCTGGTCTCCTAGGCAAGTTCTAGGCCAGCTGGAGCCACACAGCGAGACCTTGTCTCAAAGAAAGACAGATCCACACTTTCAGCAGTAAAGACAATCTAACCTGCATTTTTATCTTTCATCTCTGAATCCTTGCTGCAAGGATGAGAATACTGGACTTTAGAACTCTCCTCCAGATCACTGATTGAATAAACAGGAGTTTCAGGGAACTGTTGGCTCGCAGCCCACTTGAACGTAGTGAAGCTGACTAAAGCTGATCAACAACAGCCTTTCCAGAGGCCCTCTCAGCTGAGACCTCAGTAACACAGACATGCACTCCATACCGATGTCAGTCCATAGCCTGTGCTCCTAGGATGTCTGAGGCCCAGGCTTTCACCCCCAGCCTCACTACACAAAACAATTCCAGCAGCAAAGGCCTTTGTTCCCAGCACTTGGAAGGTGGAAGCAGAAGGATCAGATACTTAAGTCCATCCACAGCTACAAAACTGGTTCCAAGCCAGCATGGGCTCCGTTAGACCCTATCTCCAAGAGGAAAGCTGCTAGAAAACATAATTGTTCCCAATTAGAACTTACCAACTTTATATGAAGTTGTTCTCAGGAGCACAAGACCAACACTTCCTGGAAAGGAGTGCCAGCTACGTCCCTTTCTCCAGCTGAAGTTCCAGAGGACGCAGGGCTGCTAGGACCAAGCGGCCATGGAGCAGCTGCTCTCTCTCCTGGCTGTAACACTGATAAGAAGAGCGCTGTTAAATCCAGCTTGGCAGAATCCCTCCTGCTCAATCATTCCTGTAAATAAACAGCACGGGCTGGGACGACAGTTCAGTGGAAGAGCACTTGTCTAGCATGTGTGAGACCCTGAACTCAGTAGCCAGCAGCAGAAAGGAAGAAAAGCTAGCGTACTGAGTCAAGTGCTGCCGTGTTCATAATAGAGTTTTTCTGAATTACCCCAAAATGTTTGTCTTTTGATTCGTTTTCTTAATTCCTACCTCCTTGCCCTAACTACCCTGGATGACACACTGCAAGCTGTAAGCTAAAATGAACCCTTTCTTTCCCAATTTGTTTGGGGCATGTTTCTCACACCAATAGAAACCCTTAGTAGACATGGGCACAGTTCTGGAAGGCCAGACTCCTAAAGGTCAAGGTCTTGGTCACCGTAGTTGCTTACATGGAGTCCTTGTTACTTGATACAATGCCCACCCAGCCTCTCGTTTCATTTCTGTGGCCGGGATAAACACCCAGATGAAGAGAGACGCAGAGGAGGAGGGGGTTTATCTGGCTCACAACCTAGGTTGCAGTCCATGACTGCAGGGAGTCGCAGCAGTAGCAGGGTAGACAGCTCACCACGCCACGTCAGGTCAAGGGCAGAGAGAAACGAATGCACCCATGCTGTCTGCTTGCTGTGGCTCTCGGTTAGCTTTTTTCTTTCTTACACAGCTAGGACCCAGCACATGAAAGGGAACCGCTCATGGTCAGGGCCGGTCTTCCCACCTCGCTTAACCATCAAGACAACCCCCACAGACAGACCCACAAGCCAATCCAATCAAGCAATCTTTAATTGAGACTCCCACCTTGGGTAATTCGAGGTTATGTAAATTTAAAATTTAAAACTCACCAGCCCAGGGCAGACTGTGGGGCCACTGGCACTGAGACCAGGATTTATCTCTACCATTTGTTCTGGCTTTTTGGAAACCATTCTCTCTGGAGGGATACCTTGCTCAGCCTAGACATAGGGGGAGGGCCTTGTTTCTGTCTCAAGGCAATGTGCTAGACTTTGTTGACTCCCCATGGGATGTCTTACTCTCTCTGAGGAGTGGATGGTGGGTGGGATGGAAGGTGGGGGGTGGAAATAGCAGGAGAAGGAGAGGAAGTGAGGGATGGATTTCGCACATAAAATGAAAAAGGCAGCTTTTAAAAAATATTTTTTTAAAAAAGTTTAGATTTGTGATTTCTTTAAGAGCCCTCAAAAGATTATCTCTCAAAATAAGCAACAAAGTGATTGGTCCTTTCTTTGTAACTGCAAAATACAGCTTGTCAATAAAGACCTGATGGGGAAGAATGTCTTGCTTGCCTACATGGTTAATCTCTAACAAGTTGTTGGAGTATAAATGTACATTGTTTTTGGGATAATTTGTATTTCACCTCTAATACATCAAATGATTAATCATGTAAAAACTCCTATTTTTACTGTAAAAAATAAAAACTCCCAGCCCACACAGCTCTAGTACGTCTGCACACATTGGCCAACTGTACACATGGAAGGACCTAACTGAAGCTTCTAAATATTTCCTCATGCAATGATAAGTAAAATGACAAGTAGCAACCAAGTCAGGGTGCTGACCCAACATTTAGGAGGCTGAGACAGGAGACATGTGAGTTCTGAGCCAGCCTTGGCAACATAATGAAAACAAGTCTCAAAACAATACTAAAAAGGCAAAAAGCAGGCAGTCATGGTGGTAGGTGCTTTTAATTCCAGCACTCAGGAGGCTGAGGCAGGTGCATCACAGATTTCAAGACCAGTCAGTCTGTACAGTGAGTGAGTACCAGGATAGCCTTAGCCAGGGCTACACAGAGAAAACCTTTCTTAACACAAAACAGGCAAATTTCTTTATTTGTCTAAATCATGAGGCACATGAATTGAAGCCATAAATTAGCTTTCATGGATAAGGCTGCAAACGATCTCTCTCTCTCTCTCTCTCTCTCTCTCTCTCTCTCTCTCTCCTTCTCTGCTGGAGACCTAGGTAGCTGATGGGCTCAGGTTCTCATTGGCTTACCTGATGCCCAGTCACAGAAGAGGAAAATCTAATTTGCTGTGTACCTGAATTCAAATGCAATCCCACTCACAAACATTCCCACACACAAACTAGCGCTCAATCTGCACACACCCCAGAATATGATCCATTTGAGGACACCAGTTCCCTCACATGGAAACACCCTGGGACTTAGTTTAATCAAGGTACATTCTGAAGACTTGAGGGGGCCTTGAACTTTAGGTTGTCTGCTGACGGGAAAGCTGTCTTTGGTGCGCATGTGTGCAGACTGCTGCTGCAGTCACTTCTGTAGTCCTTCCTGCTTCCCTTCCTCCCTTTCTTTCTCCCTCCTCCCCTTCCTTCTTTCCCTTTCTTTCTTTCTTTCTTTCTTTCTTTCTTTCTTTCTTTCTTTATTTTTTTGGCTCTGACAATTAAAGCTTGCCTGGAGATCAGAGGGCTAGCTAGCCACTTGTTAACTAGGGGCCAAGCAGTGGTGCTGCACACCATTGACCCCAGCACTTGGGAGCTCACGCCTTTGGTGAAGTACTTGGGAGGCAGACATTTATCCCCGGCACTAGGGAGGTGGAGATAGGATTTAAAGCCCATTCAGTCTGAGGATTCATAGAGACAGGACCCCCACCCATTCAGTCTGAGGATTCATAGAGACAGGACCCCCACCCATTCAGTCTGAGGATTCATAGAGACAGGACCCCCACCCATTCAGTCTGAGGATTCATAGAGACAGGACCCCCACCCATTCAGTCTGAGGATTCATAGAGACAGGACCCCCACCCATTCAGTCTGAGGATTCATAGAGACAGGACCCCCATTTGGTTTTAGATTTAGTAGAGGAAAGAGGAAAGCTGCTCTGCGTCTCTGATCTTTCAGCTTTCACACTAATATCTGACTTGAGATTTTTATTGATTAAGATCAATTAGGATCACACTCCACTTTCTTTCTTTTCTCTTCCTCCATCTCTCCCTCCCTCCCTTCCTCCCTTCCTTCCTTCCTTCCTTCCTCTTCTATATGTTTAAAGTATAAATGTCGTCATTATTGGTGGAAATGATAAACAAACAGAAGAGTTCTGAAGGATTGGTGAGGACTCAGTGACTTGTACACACTGTGGAAATGCTCTGAAATTGGTGGACTAAAGGACAAGTTGGAAAGGTGAGGAGATGGTGTGTTAGGAATGATCAGAAGATGCATATAGACAAGAGAGGATGTGCTAATTGCTGGGATTTTTACTTTCAATTTCTAGTGCAGAAGCTAAGCTCATGCTAGGAAACTTTTCCTGCATTTGTCTTGGAAGCAGACACTCCTGACACAGATTTGCTGAGAAACTTAATGACGCACAGGACAGCTGTGTTTATATAAGAGGAATTACTTTGGAAGATGTCAAGATGCCTAAGAGTACTTAGGCATGGGTAAGGGTGCAGGATTCAGAACTACGGTGAAATCTTTTCATGGAACCAGGACACAGCAGTAGCCAGTGCTGTTGGACCAACATACAGAACTTTGGAAGGAGTCCTGAATTGTGCTCTGCACATAGCACTGGGGAACCAGGTTGTAGCACACCAAGGATTGTCAGTGATGCTGACAGGGCTAGAAGAGGAAGAAGGGACTAGGAAGATGATGTTACCAAGGAGAGGATCCTGAGAGGCTGAGTCTGGTCACTGATTGAAGTCTGTGCACTGAAAGCCAATCCATGTGAGGGGCGAAGGAAATAAATATTCAGAACTCAGGACTGAGGCAACAGCCTCCCTTCTTTACTATTTGTGGGCTCCATGGGATGGTTGATACTCTGGTGTCATAATGACATCCTTCCCAAAGATGAAATAGACTGAAATTTGAAACCATGAGGATGCCTTGTTGGTTTTCCCGATTAGGGCCCAGTCTGTTTTTCAAAGCAGTTTCAGGGTGTGTGGAGGAATCAAGGTGTGGCTAGCAGAGATAGATTTGGAGTTGTCATATTTTTAATTATCCCTAATAATAAGTGTGTATAAGCAAGAAATTTTTTTAAAGATGACATCCAGCATGCAACTGTACCAGAGACATGGTCAGGGGTATAGGGTTTGCTTTATATCTGAGGTTCTGAGTAACATAAAATCATATAAAACACCCAAAAACTCATTCAGAAGTGCTTGTAGGATACCTCTGCCCTCAGTGATCCTTGAATACAGGACAGTGTGTTCAAGTTTCACCCTAAGGAATGGGATTCATGTGTGAGACAGTCACACTCAACTCATTTCTTCTGTCATGATCATGACCATTTGAGGACAGACACTGTTGCACAGGAGAAGAAACAATCTATGTCCAAGTCCATTTCTCTGAAAGAGCCTGTCGGTCTACAGTAGGACTACAAGGGACTGCAGGATTGATTCAAGGACCAGCACCCAGGACACAGCAGCACTCATCAACTTCTATGACTACTCCAGTTCTCTATTTCAGAACCCTATGAGTGTACTGCTTCCTGGAAAAGATGAAAGGTGGCTCACAGAAATTCTAGGATGGGTGGCTTAGTTTGAAAGAAGATCACAACGCTCTAGCTTCAGGCAGCAAAAACCAGGACATTGTCCCTATGGGTGTCCTTCCATGACCCAAGGGAAATTTCTGTTACAAAACACCAGAGAGCCTGTCCAGGAAAGGCCTTGACCCTGATTTCCCATCACAGATGATAAAATCCAGCTACATAGATTTGGAAACAACATGGTCCTGAGTTAATGGGGCACTTTGTTTCTTGGGTTTTTAAACCTACAGGGACTTCAGCTATGCCCTAAATTGATACTGTGGGAGACATTGAAAGTCATGCAAAAGAAGAGCCATGACTAAAGGAAAGGGCAGGACGCAAAGGTCCCATTTATGTTCACTCACAATCCCATTGGGATTCACAGTCTAGGAAACTGAGCATCAATGGATCCATGCTTCTGTTCTCCAGGCACTGCACAATGCCCTCCACAGGGGTGCTCTCCTGCACTCATGCATTGCTGAAGGAATGTTGTGGGGTACCCACCAGAGAAGACCACCAGACGCAGGTTTAAGCTAAGAGAAAGTCTTTATAAAAGAAGGGTAGGTTGGTGCATTCTCTTTTTTTCTTTTTTTTTTATTGATTGTTATTGAGCTCTACATTTTTCTTTGTTCCCTCCTTGTCTCTCCCTTCTCCTTCAACCCTCTCCCAAGGTCCCCATGCTCCCAATTACTCAGGAGAGCTTGTCTTTTTCTACTACCCATGTAGAGAAGATCTATGTATATCAGCACTTGGAAGGCAGACCAGGTGGATCTCAGTAAGCTTGTGACCAACCTGCTCTTCATAGTGAGTTTCAGAGCTGTATAGTGAGACCCTTTCATGATAGGAAGAACCTATATCATGAAAAACCAAAATCCAAAGATGAAGAAAATAGGTCTTTGTTAGCTAACCTGTGACTGCACTTGGTTTTGGGAATCCCATTGAAGCTCCAAGCCATCCTCAGGGTCAGTACAAATACCAGGTTCTGGGTCAACATTCTTTACCTATTTAGCAAGAACTGTTAGCTAGAGACAGAAACAGAGAAACCAAAAAGCAAGGTCAATACATTTAGAGACTTTCCCAGAACTATGGACTCTGATGGATTAGTTACTTGTTTTTGATTTGGTAGGTGAGGCCAGCAATGTGGTGAGTTGTTATGGCCTGAATGAAGCTTCCATCATGGATGCACTTGTGCCAAGGTCTGTGAGCCTAGTGTGAGACAGGAATGCGTTCTGAGAGGCACAGATTCATAGTTTCTGTGTGTTGCTATAAAAAATATCTTAAACAAAGAAAATAATTAAAGAAAATTAATTATACTTACGATTCCAGAGGAATAAGAATCCATCATTCCTACTGGCTGAGGTGTGGGTGAGCCATCCCTGATGTTGTGTGTATGGGAGAATGCCCCCTCCCCATTAATCATCTTCATTGGAGGCATGGGTGGCAGGAAAATGCCCCACCTCACACCATCAACTCCTGACTTAGGTGGAAGAGCCTGCCCCAAGGTCAGAATAGTGAGAAATGCCATGTCCCTCATCAGCTGCTGTACTTGGCAGAGTAGCTCCTACACCTCACCTGGGCAACACAGCAGAACTGGACCTGAAGATGCAGATGTAGGTGAACTGACCCTGAGGACTTCAAACCAGGAGAACTGGCCCCACTCCTTGCTCATTTCTGCAAGGGGTGAAATAGCAAGGACAACGCTGGAGAGCTCCCTCTGGTGGTGAAGACGAGGAAGAGCTGGCAGGCTGACCAACCACGCAATTACAGAGGCCCAGAACCAGGGTTGTGTTGTACCGCCCAAAGGTTCACCCCATCTGTAACCTGATGGAGCACAGGAGAGTGACTGGGTGTTCCTGCAGACACAGGGCTTTAGGATTTCTAGGACGCAACAACAGGATGATGACCCAGTGTCAATGGTGAAGCAGAGACCAGGGATCTTGAACTAGACTAGCAATTCCTTGCAATGAACACATGCTTGCAACATTGTATGGATAAAGGGGTTATGGCTCACTGTCACACAAGAGCTCCCAGGACTGGATTTTTCTTTCTTATTTCCTTCCTTTTTTCTTCAATTTTGTTTTACTGTGAAGGTGGGGCAGATGGGTTGGATTTGAAGGCATGCATGATGCAAAAGATCCCAACAGAGGCAGAGGCTTGGTCATGTGGGTGTCTTCCTTACAAGTTCCCATGTCAGAAATTTATCCCCAGTTTCTGGTGGCAGTGGGCTGTGGTGGTTTGGTCATATGGATGTCTTCCTTACAAGTTCCCATGTCAGAAATTTATCCCCAGTTTCTGGTGGCAGTGGGCTGTGGTGGTTTGGTCATGTGGATGTCTTCCTTACAAGTTCCCATGTCAGAAATTTATCCCCAGTTTCTGGTGGCAGTGGGCTGTGGTGGTTTGGTCATATGGATGTCTTCCTTACAAGTTCCCATGTCAGAAATTTATCCCCAGTTTTTGGTGGCAGTGGGCTGTGGTGGTTTGGCGGTAAGTAGGAATAAGGAAAGGCCATAAAGTTTGGATGCCAAATGCTGGCTTTAACATCTTTGTGGGAAGAGAGAGGGACCTGAGCTACCAGGCTTGAACTGTCTCAGAGTGTAGTGTTCTCAGAGGGGATTTGATACCAGATCATCAACCCCAGGGACCAGATTCCACCTTTGGACATCACAGCCTATAGCATCCGGAACTAAATATACTTCTACATTTTATAAAGTTTCCAGGTGTTCATAGTAAATACAGCAACAGAAAACACACTTAAACTTTATTTACTTAAAAATAGATTTATCTCATTGTATATTTCCATGTCCCGGCCTCTGTGTGTGTACCTGTGTGTGTGCCTGTGTATGTGTGTCTGTGTGTGTGTATGCGTATTTTATTAAGACACAGGAATGGACAAGAAAATGTGGTACATTTACACAATGGAGTACTACACAGCAGAAAAAAATAACAGCATCTTAAATTTTGCAGGCAAATGGATGAAAGTAGAAAATATCATTTTGAGTGAGGTAACCCAGATATCACATGTACTCACACATAGGTGTTTTTTAAACATTAAGCAAAGAAAACCAGCACACAAATCTCGATGCCAGAGAACCTAGACAACAATGTGACCCTAAAGTGTCCACAGAAGCATGCGAAGTGCAGGGCTGATCTGTGGGAGCAAAAGGCATTTTTATTGAAAGTGTAGGCTACTGTGTCAGCATGTACAATCACTCACACGCTCTGCAATTGTTACACAACATGCAATTCCTCGGACTCCCCACAACAACAGATACTTAACTTTCTTCCAAACATTATGCGCATTTGCTCTCATTATTCCCTGTATTAGAAAACTCTCTATCCAGAACTCTTGTGGCAATGGGAAGAAAACCCATGGCTGTCACAGGTTAGGTGAGTCCTCTGTCACTCACCTAGTTCTAACAAGAGCCAAGGCTCTGGCCCAGGGCAGCCTTTATGAACAGAGAGAGCATGGCCTTTGGGTTGAACTCCTACTGACCCCGCATCCTGCTCTAAGCTGCATTAGCACCAGCTGTCCCTTAGTCTGTCAGAGCAGTGATTCCCTCATCCTTTAAATGGGGAACAAAACGGGAACTGCTATCCTAGTGTATGATGATATATCAGTGAGAATCTTTGCAGCCACTGGATGGAGTTTTGCACAACAGTTTAATGTGGTAGACATTTAAATTATTAATATTATAGTGTCATAAACATTTTAAGTAAACGACAATCAATTATCTACTTTGCAAAGATTTCCAAGGTTGTTTATATACTTCAGAGAGCCTAAAATGATGTTTGTTTGTTTTTATTTAAATTGAGACAGGGTCTGCTTTGTTAAGAAAATTACCTTAATTAATACTTTTCATATGACATGGTGCTCCATTTAAGATTCTCTTTTTCTAACATTTTAGCTCACCTCAAATTGGAACGTGATTGACAATTCATAATGTACAACGATGACTGCTAACACTTAAAAGCCGTTTTAGTACACAAGGTAGAATGCCATCATGCAGACCATGGCATGTTGCACTAAGTGAGATGTGACATGTGGCTGATATTCCTAGGGTTTCAAGATGGATTTTCATAAATGCTAGTTCCAAATTACGAAAGATAACAGCTGTGGGCTTGAAAATCTTTATTTTGCTTTTTAAGAAACTTTAAGAAAAGGAAGCTTGGGTTCAAATAAGTAAGTGTGCCTCATTCTTGACAATAGCTGGATTCACAGAATATATAGAAATCAGATATTTGCTATGCTAATGTCAGTATCTAGTAGCAGTTTCACAAGGGAGATTTAGGACACTGTGGGTCACCTTGAGTTAGCCTTTAACTGGAAAAGCAAATGAGCTTGATGCTTTGTCAGTTATGAAACTTCTAGTGAGCTTTTTAGAATACTCTGTTCTTTTCTGATGTCCCTGATCATGGGGGATGGAGTATAATAGAGATATTTCATTTGTGGATGAGCATCCCACTGTCATTTATTTTCTGTATTTTGAAAATTATGAGTTTTCTGTTAACAACACCACACTCCACAAAACCCTGATGAGACTGGAGATCTGAGCTGTTACATGAGAGTAAACACAACAACTTGGTGGCAGCTTGGGACTCTGTCCATTTATCATAAGAGTAGTAGGTTCACCCATAGGGTCAGCAAGCTCTACAACTACTGGCTCATGGCCAGATTTACAGTACTTTTTTAGTTAAATTAATTATCAATATTAAACAGTAAGAAAAATCATACACATGAATATACAGATATTTTGGAAAAACCATGGAAGCCTTCACAGAACAAAGACACAGCAGCATGAGATGCAGCAATCACTCCTGGGCTCAGATCCAAGGGACACAGAGCCAGCAGCTCAAAACTGGTTCACACGCCCACAGCTGTGCCATTCACAATAACCAAGGAATGGGAATCACCAAATGTCGGTCTGCTGGTAAGAGGAAAGACATGGAAGAGCAACACACTGGGAAACTCCTCAGCCATCTCAGCCTCCGGTTACAAAACGAGACACAGCAAATACGGAACATATTTGTTGAAATTCTCTTCAGAAATAACAGTAATTTATAGCTTAAATTGTGCTTTCTACTAATATCCCTCTTGTTCTTGTCCATCACAGCGATAACTACACTGCGTCACGTGTCAGTTCTAATGCAGATGTGCAGGGTAAAATCTGGGTCCTGTAGAGACTGGAAATGGTAGTGGGAGATCTGAATCCCCACCAGAAACCATAGTGCAACAAAGCTCACACTATTTCTACTGTCAAAGACATAAAGAAACAGGTCATGAGAGAGAACAGACTAATGGGAGAATACACAAATGTCACTATGGGGGTCATTTAATCCAAATCACACTTAAGTGTGAGTTTCAACATACAACTTGCACAACAGTGTACCCATTAATGTTACTATGGCTGCCTTGAAAATTTACTTCTCTTGAAGTTCTCATTCCAAGATTTGAATCAGGTTTGGCCAGAATTTGTCCTTTCACCCACAAGGGAAGGTGATATTTTGAGTAGAGGGAACAACTTCTCAGAATAATGAATGACACAGGTCACTCTGTGCCCAAATATTTCCACATAGAACCTGTGTTCTATCTCTGATGTCCAGCTTCATCCACAAGATTCTGTACAGGACAGAGCAATATGACAAGACTTAGGACCCAGCAATGGCCACTCCTTCATCTGCTGTAAAAGCCTGTCCTTCCATCAGGCGCTCTGTGTTCCCACAATCTCCAAATGACACCCAGAACTCCTCATGATCATAAGTCACCTAACACGAGGAACTAAATGAATGCGAAACCCAGAGTAACTCTCATAAAACATCCTCATGGCAGAAGCTGGACACGCTGTTGGTAAGGACAGAGCCAAGCAAATTCAGTCAAACATTTAAAGCTTTTCATGATCATCTGCTGACCTTTGCAACAATCTGAATCCCTGTAGAAAATGTACAGTGGCCCCATTGTCCGGAGTTCCCAGCAATCTCCAACACTGGGTATCAGTCATGTTTCCCATCCCCCCATCCCTTCATGAGAACACTGGAAACATGGTGGTTGAGAGACCGCAGCTCCAGCACAGGAGAAAGAGTCCCTAGTCAGAAAAGGGCTGACAAAAACAGTTCCCAACACTGCATACCATACACGTGCATGGGGATAGTGGCTGGAAACATACCTGGACAGTGTGATCATTTACAAACACTTTACCAGGTATAAGGTCCACTAAGGATGGGACAAGTTAAAGCATGCACCTCCAGGATTCTCTGCACCTCACACTGCACTCTGCCTGCAGGGTCCTCCACTGTGATGTGGTCATGCTCTGTGTTTATCCACCATGTAGTTATTTATTTCTGTAAGTTCCTAATAAAACTAAGGGCCGCTGAGGCAAAGACTCAGCTAATAATTCACAGGGCACTACATGCTAAAATATTAGTGCAGACAGGTAAGGTAGAAAACAAGGTGTGAGTTTTGTTAAAGCCAGATACAGGGACAAGGAATGTGCCTTGCAGGTGAGTGCCGGCAATAAACCAGAATCTGAGATGATGAGGAAGAGTGTGGGCTCAGATACCTGAGATGAGGAAGCAGCATTGTCAACCATGCATCTCTCAAGCAGAAACCTCAAAAAGATTGAGGGCTGACAGACCATGTATGTAGGTGAATCCCATGGAGGTGTCTTTGTGAAAAACTTCCATCTAGTACCCCTAAGTTAAGTGTTCCCAAAGATGCTTGACACAGTTTTGGAGAGAATAAGGAGGGACCAAGCTGAAAGTAACTGAGGCCATGATGCCCTTTGAGATTCCCAGAAGGCAGTGAGGTGAGCCTTCTGTGATGTCACAGGTAAAGCCCTGCCCTAGCAACAGCAGTGTTCTCTGCCTGAAGGGAACACAGTATCCACCAAGGAGGGTTGGGATGTGAAGCCAGCCCAAATGTCTGGGTAAGTTTGGGCTGTTTTCTGGGAGGGACACTACCTGAAATTCAGCACATGAGTGACTCACTCAGTGGGAGACACTTCTTCATCGGAACCTTAAATATGGAGACTAAACAGAGTGAGGGACTGGAAATGTTCCTGCCCGAGAATAGTTCATTCTAAGCAGGATGAGAAAGAGCAGGGATGAGAAGTCTCATAGCAGTGAGCCTAGCCCCCAACGACCACAGGGAGAGAAAACCTCCTCTCACCAGAGACAGGGGCCTTAGAAGGAAGCTGCAAAGGTGTCTCTGGACCAGGTAAAAAAGGAGGAACATTGAAGTTCAAATGCTCACATTAGCCCTTCACTTAGAGCTTGTCCAGGATGGGGGAAAAGCATCTAGGATACTGATGTCGGCTTCACTAAGGACTTCTGTTGTACCAATGTCTTCATTTGTACGCCTAGCTGATGCAGTCTCTGAACAAACATTACTGACTGTCACTGTCATAAGAAACATCACGACAGACTACACCCTCTCATTCACTCTAGTACATGGTTTTCACCTTCATGTGTGCTCATTTCTGCAGGTTTATATGCTAGGTAGGAAATTACATAGAGAGGACATTGAATGTTGTCCCATTGCTTCCCTACAAATATCCACATTGTTGTAAGAGTCAGGGTGATTTTTTTAGTCAGACTTTGTTAATAATGATGACCTCACCACATGGACAGCCTTCTACGCTGCTGGGACAGTGTGCTCAGCACAGTGTGGGAAAGCATGGCTGTTCCTCAAGCTATACTCAGATAGAGAGGAAGAAGCTGGACAGAGGTGTGGTCAATTTTCTGTTACCTCATAAAATATTCAAGGAAAAGGCTGTGCAGTTAATGGGAGGGAATCCTGTGTCAATGGGGGTGGATTGGATTCCAAAGGGAATTGCAGGTATTCTGTGAGGTTTGAGGCATGTGGAGGGAGACATACATACAGGATATCTGTGAATATGGAGTAATTAAACGTCATTGTGCTATACTGGGAAGTAGAGAATGAAAAGGTATGAGGCACAATGTGGTTTTGAGGGTCCTTTTTTTTTCAATTCAGCGTTTCCCTCTGTAGCTTTGGAGCCTGTCTTGGAAATAATTCTTGTAGACCAGGTTGGCCTCAAACACACAGAGATCCACTTGTCTGGGTGCTGGTATTAAAGGTGTGTGCCACCACTGCTTGGCCAAGGTGCCTTTTAACAGGACCTGTGCCATAGCAGTAGAAATGATTTATCTATTGTGATATAAGCTGAGGAACTTGCCAAACAAGTATTCATGGAGATGACACCCACGACTCACCAGAGAATGAGGTCCAGAGATGACATCACCCAAACTGAATAACTGACTGATGCAGGATGAAGCCTGTGGTTGTGCTCTAAGTCCTGGCAACTGTCGGCTATGGCAGCCCATAGTGTCCATGGCAGGTGGGAAATGCTACACAGACTCCCACTGTAGAAGTCCCAAGGGACTTGTGTCTTCCCATCATTAATCTTCTCATTTCTAACTATGGATTGTGCCCACTATGACTGAAGTTAGAGACAGGATATGAAACAGAACTAAAGCCATCTTCCTAACCCCAAACCCTGCCCACTATGGACATTTATATTGAAATGCTATGTTATACCATGTATGATCTGGATATGTGTGTATGTGTGTGTTTATATGTACATATGGATGAGGGCATGTGCCTTCAGGTATTACAATCATGCAAGTAGGTGTAGGCGCAAAGACCTAAATGATGGTGACAGGGGCTCAATGTAGTTCTTGAGGTATCCTGCTCTAACACACAGGGATCCTAGTAAGAAGCCAAAAGAGCAGTGAATACAAGCCTGTCTGCAGAGTGACATGCCACACAAAATATCCAGGACAGAAACCTATACACAGCAGAAAGAAAAGGTCTAGGGATAATCTGGTCTAAGGCTCAAGCATAGAACCTACAGAAGGTTAATGATCAACAGCGTTCAGCATCAACTGTGACAATCCCTCGGGAGGCACGAGCAGCACAAGGAGGACAGGAAGTGCTTCACTGGGACCTTCTCTTAGGCTTCTCCAGACGTGAACTTGCCTGAAAACAACCATCTTTATTCAGGTCCCAGGCCTTCACTACTGGGCCATATGTAGTTATATCACACTCTCAATATCGACTTTTTACACTTGTATTTTCATTTAAGAAACTTGTGTTACTATATATGTTACCTGTGCATGAATCTCTACATACATGTTCATGTGCGTGGCTACTATGTTAGTTCTTTATTTCTACTAATCGACACCTGTACCTTTTGAGAAAAGGTGAAATCAGCTGTGTCAGCCACTACCTCTGTCAGGACTCCTGGTTCCAAACTTCAACAGGAGGAAGCTCTGCTGCTATTCTGTTCTTCAGGGACTGACATTCTCAGAAGCCATCGACTACAATGACAGGGTCATGTTTGGAAATGTCATGATATCCGTTTCCTAGGCAATCCTACCTCAAGCTGTGTTCAGTGGTGGTGAGGGGACAGGTTACAGGGCAAATTTAACAGTCAGCTTGGTGTCCAGGTTGTATCAGAGGGCAAAGTCCAATTCAGAGGTCTATACAAATTTCCTGACAACCTTAGAATCAGAAATGATAGACCAAACATTATATCTTGCACATTTTGGATGAGTTTGACTGATGGCCATGGAGCTGTCTCCTGCCAGGTGTGAAGTCCTCTCGAGGAGGAGGAGGACTGGGTGTGAGCTTGTCCCCAGCCATGGTCAGAAATGGAGTCTGTGGGTACTTCTGTAAGTACAAGGCCAAAACCACATGTGTACAACAGTTATGGATTACCTGTCTCTCCTCACTACATATTTCATCTTTCTATTCATATCATGTATAATTTATATCATCTAGATGGTGGGGAATAGATGTCTGTGTTTGTGCATGTTTCCATGAGCACGGGTCAAGAATATACCAGAAAAGAACAGCAATATTCTCCTCAATAAGTATCTGTACATCTGTTGTGTTGATGTTTCTCTTTCTCCTTTTCAGAGAAGGTTACCTGATATGAAGACTATTGTAAAAGTGTTCATCTTTTACAACACATGTCTTTTCAAAATCAATCACTTAGCCTCAGACATACAAGGCCCAATGAAGAAAAGATGTGGGCCTAAGCCTAACATTTACGCTGAAGTGGCCTGGGCCCAATAGAGAAAAAAAGAGTCTGGCCATAACATTTACGCTAAATTGGCGTGGGCCCAATAAAAAAAAAAAAGATGTAGGCCTGGACCAAATACCATGAAGAGGCCGGGGCCCAATGAAAAAGATTTAGGCCTGGGCCTAAAAATTATTTGTAGAAGCCTGGGCCCAATGAAGAGAAAATGTGGGCCTGGGGCTAACATTTACACTGAAGTAGACTGGGCCCAACGAAGAAAGATGTGGCCCTGGGCCTAAAATTTACACAGAAGTGGCCTAGCCAAAATGAAGAGAAAATGTGGGCCTGGGCCTAACCCATACGCTAAATTGGCATGGGCCCAATGAACAAACGATGTAGGCCTGGGACAAACAATATGAAAAGGCCTGGGCCCAATGAAGAATAGATGTGGACCTGAGGCTAACATTTACACTGAAGTGGCCTGCGCCAAATGAAGAAATATATGGGCCTGGGCCTAACATTTACGCTGAAGTGGCCTGGGCCCAATAAAGAGAAAATGTGGGCTTGCGCCTAACCCTTACGCTAAATTGGCCTGGGCCCAATGAAAAAAAGATGTAGGCCTAGGCCAAACACTATGAAGATATCTGGGCCCAATGAAGAAAAGTCGTGGGCCTGGGCCTTAAAATTATCCTGAAGAGACCTGGGCCCATTGAAGAAAAGCTGTAGCCTAGGCCTAACCCTTACCCTGAAGAGGCCTGGGCAAAATGAAGAAAATATTTGGGCCTGGGCCTAACCATTATCCTCAAGAGGCCTGGGCCTAATGAAGAAAAGATATGGGCCTGGGCCTAACATTGTCGCTGAAGTGGCCTGGGCCCAAGAGAGAAGATGTGGGCCTGAGCCAAACCATTAAGCTGAAGTGGCCTAGGCCCAATGAAGAAAAGATATGTGTCTGGGCTTAGCTAAAACTTACCCTGAAGAGGCCTGGGGCCAATGAAGAAAAGATGTGGGCCGAGGCCTAACCCTTACCCTGAAGTGGCCTAGGACAAATGAAGAGAAGAGGTGGGCCTGAGCCTAACATTTACGCTGAAGTGGCCTAGGACTAATGAAGAAAAGATTTGGGCCTGGGCCTAAAAGTTATCCTGAAGAGGCCTGGGCCAAATGAAGAAAAGATTTGGGCCTGAGCCTAAATTATTCTGAAGAGGCCTGGGCCCAATGAAGAAAAGATGTGGGCCTGGGCCAAACCCTTACACTGAAGAGGCCTGGGCCCAATGAAGAAAACATATAGGCCTGGGCCTAACATTTACGCTGAAGTGCCCTGGGCCCAAAGAAGAAAAAATGTGGGCCTGGGCCTAACATTCAGGATAAATAGCCTCGACACTATGGAAAAAAGATGTGGGCCTGGGCCAAACACCATGAAGAAACGGGTCCACTGAAGAAAAAATGAGGGCCTCGACCTAACCCTTATGCTAAATTGGCCCGGGCCCAATGAAGAAAAGATGTGGGACTGGGCCTAACATTGCGCTGAAGTGGCCTGGGCCCAAAAAAGAAAGATGTGGGCCTTGGCCTAACATTTAAGGTGAAGTGTCTGGGCATAAAGAAGAGAAGATGTCGACCTGGGCCGAAACATTATCCCGATGAGGTCTGGGCCTAATGAAGAAAAGATGTGGGCCTGGGCCAAACCCTTATGCTGAAGAGGCCTGGGCCCAATGAAGAGAAGATGTGGGCCTGGGCGTAACCCTTACCCTGAAGAGGCCTGGGTACAATGAAGACAAGATGTGTGCCTGGGCCTATCATTTACACTGAAGTGGCCTGTGCCCAAGGAGAAAAATGTGGGCCTTGGCCTACCACTTACGCTGAAGTGGCCTGGGCCCAATGAAGAGATGTGGGCCTGGCCATAACATTAACACTGAAGTGGCCTGGGCCCAAAGAAGAGAAGATGTGGGCCTGGGCATAAACATTATCCCAATGGGGTCTGGGACTAATGAAGAAATGATGTGGGCCTGGGCCAAACACTTACCATAAATAGGACTGGGCTAAATGAAGAGAAAATGTTGGCCTTGGCCTAACCCTTACGGTCAAATGGCCTGTGCTCAATGAAGAAAAGATATGGACCCGGGCCAACCCTTACCCTGAAGAGGCCTGGGCACAATGAAGAGAAAATGTGGGCCTGGGCCTAACATTTACACTGAAGTGGCCTGGGACCAATGAAGAAATATGTGGGCCTGGGGCTAACATTTACTCTGAAGTGGCATGGTCACAATGAAGAGAAGATGTGGGCCTGGGCCTAACATTTATGCTGAAGTGGCCCTGGGATTAATGAAGAGAAAATGTGGGCCTGGACCTAACGCTTATGCTAAATTCTCCTGGGGCAAATGAAAAAAAGATGTAGGCCTAGGCCAAACACCATGAAGATGCCTGGGCCCAATGAAGAAAAGATGTGGGTCTGGGCCTAACCCTTAACCTGAAGAGGCCTGGCCCAGTGAAGAGAAAATGTGGGCCTGGGCCCACCCCTTACCCTGAAAAGGTCTTGGCCCAATGAAGAAATGATTTGGGCCTCGGTGTAACCATTACCCTCAAGAGGCCTGGGCTCATGAAGATAGATGTGGGCCTGGGCCTACCCCTTAGGCTAAATTGGCCTTGGCCGAATCGAAAAAAGATGTAGCCCTGGGTCAAAGACCATGAAGAGGCCTGGGCCCAATGAAGAAAAAATTTGGGCCAGGGCCTAAAAATTATCCTGAAGAGGCCTGGACCCAAATAATAAAAGATGTGGGCCTGGGCCTAACCCTTACGCTCAAGTGGCCAGGGCCCAATGAAGAAAGATTTAGCCCTGGCCTAAACATTATCCCGATGAGGTCTGGGCCTAATGAAGAAAAGATGTGGGCCTGGGCCAAACCCTTACCATAAAGATGCCTGTGGAAATGAAGAGAAAACGTGGGCCTGGGCCTAATCCAATACCTTAAGAGGATGGGCCCAGCGAAGTGAAGATGTGAGCCTGGGCCTAACCATTAACCTGAAGAGGCCTGGGCCCAATGAAGAGAAGATGTAGGCCTAGGCCTAACATTTACACTGAAGTGGCATAGGCCTAATGAAGAAAAGACGTGGGCCTGGGCCTAACACTTAAGCTGAAGAGGCCTGGGCCCAAAAAAGAAAAGATGTGGCCCTGGGCACAAAATTAACGCTGAAGTGGCCTCGGCCCAATGAGGAAAGATGTGGCCCTGGGCACAAAATTAACGCTGAAGTGGCCTGGGCCCAATGAAGAGAAGATGTGGGCCTGGGCCTACAATTTACTCTTAAGTGGCCTGGGCCCAATGAAGAGATGTGGGCCTGGCCAAAACATAAACGCTGAAGTGGCCTGGGCCCAATGAAGAGTAGATGTGGGCCTGGGCCTAACATTTACTCTGAAGTGGCATGGCCCAGTGAAGAGAAGATGTGTGCATGGGCCTAAACATTATCCCGATGAGGTCTGGGCCTAAAAAAGAAAAGATGTGGGCCTGGGCCCAACCCTTATACTGAAGTTGCCTGGACCCAATGAAGAGAAGATGTGGGCCTGGGCCTAACATTTACACTGAAGTGGCCTGGGCCCAATGAAGAGAGATGTGTGCCTGGGCCTAACATTTACTCTGAATTGGCCTGGGCCCAATGAAGAGAAGATGTGGGCCTGGGCCTAACCCTTATGCTAAATTGGCCTGCGCCTAAAAAAGAAAAGATGTGGGCTTGGGCCAAACACTATGAAGTGGTTGGGGCCCAAAGAAGACAAGAAGAGGGCCTGGGCCTAACCATTATCCTGAGGGTCCTGGGCCTAACCCTTATGCTGAAGTGGCCTGGGCCCAAGAATAGAAGATGTGGGCCTGGGCCTAACCCTTAATGCTAAATTGGCCTGCACCTAAAAAAGAAAAGATGTGGGCTTGGGACTAACCTTTACCCTGAGGAGGCCTGGGCCCAATGAAGACAAGATGTGGGCATGGGCCAAAACCATACCCTGAAGAGCCACGGGCCCAATGAAGAAAAGATTTGGGCCTCGGCATAATCATTATCCTCAAGAAGCCCGGGTCCAATGAAGAGAAGATGTGGGCCTGGGCCTAACATTTACACAGAAGTGGCCTGGGCCCAAAGAAGAGAAGATGTGGACCTGGGCATAAACATTATCCCAATGGGGTCTGGGCCTAATGAAGAAAAGATGTAGGCCTGGGCCTAACACTTACCATATATAGGCCTGAGCTAAATAAAGAGAAAATGTGGGCCTGGGCCTAACCCTTACGGTCAAATGGCCTGGGCTCAATGAAGAAAAGATGTGGGCCTGGTCTAAACCATTACCATGAAGAGGCCTGGGCCCACTGAAGAATTGTTTGGCATGGGCCTAACCATTATCCTCAAGAGGCCTGGGTCCAATGAAAAGAAAATGTGGGCCTGCGTCAAACATGATGAAGAGGTCTGGGCCCAATGAAAAAAAGATTTTGGCCTGGGATTAAAAATTATTGTGAAGAGGCTTGGTCCAGTGAAGAAAAGATGTGGGCCTGAGCGTAACATTTACGCTGAAGTGGCCTGGGCCCAATGAAGAGAAAATGTGGGCCTGGGCCTAACCCTTACACTAAATTGGCCTGGTCCAAAGGAAAAAGATGTAGGCCTGGGCCAAACAGCTGAAGAGGCCAGAGCCCAATGAAGAATAAATTTGGGCCTGGGCCTAACCATTATCCTCAAGTGGCCTGGGCCCAAGGAAGAAAAGATGTGGGCCTGGGCCTAAACCTTACCCTGAAGAGGCCTGGGCCCAATGAAGATAAGATGTGGGCCTGGGCCTAACATTTACATTGAAGTGGCCTGGGCCCAATGAAGAAAGATGTGGGCCTGGGCCGAAATGTTATCCTGAAGAGGCCTGGGCCAAATGACGAAAAGATTTGGGCCTGAGCCTCAATTATCCTGAAGAGGCCTGGGCACAATGAAGAAAAGATGTGGGCCTGGGCCTAACCCTTACGCTAAATTGTCCTGGGCCCAAAGAAGAAAAGATGTGGGCCGAGGCCTAACCCTTACCCTGAAGAGGCCTGGGCCCAATGAAGAAAAGATGTGGGCCTGAACCTAACATTTCCGCTGAAGTGGCCTGGGCCCAATGAAGAAAGATATGGACCTGGTCTTACCCCTTACACTAAATTGGCCTAGGCCCAATGAAAAACAGATGTAGGCCTGGGCCAAACACCATGAAGAAGCCTGGGCCCAATGACGAAAAGATGTGAGCCTGCACCTTAAAATTATCCTGAAGAGGCCTGGGCCCAATGAAGAAAAGATGTGGACCTGGGCTTAAAAATTATCTTAAATATCCTGGGCCCAATAAGGAAAATATAGGTGCCGTAACCTAACATTTCTGCTGAAGTGGCCTGAGGGCAAGTAAGAAAGATATGGGCCTGCGCTCAACCCCTTACACTATATTGGACTCGGCAAAATAAAAAAAGATGTAGGCCTGGGCCAAAAATTATGAAGAGGCCGGGGCACAATGAAGAAAAATGAGGGGCTGGTCCTAACATTAAGGATAAGTGGCCTCGGCACTATGAAAAAAAGATGTGGGCCTGGGCCAAACATAATGAAGAGCCCGGGCCCAATGAAGAAAAGATGAGGGCCTGGGCCTAACCCTTACACTAAATTGGCCTGGCCCAAAGGAAAAAGATGTAGGCCTGGGCCAAACAGCTGAAGAGGCCAGAGCCCAATGAAGAATAAATTTGGGCCTGGGCCTAACCATTATCCTCAAGTGGCCTGGGCCCAATGAAGAAAAGATGAGGGCCTGGGCCTAACCCTTACACTAAATTGGCCTTGGCCAATTAAGAAAAGATGTGGGCCTGGGCCTAACATTTACGCTGAAGTGGGCTGGGAGTAATATTCACGCTAAATGGACTCGGCAAAATAAAAAAGAGTTGTAGGCCTGGGCCAAACACCATGAAGAGGAAGGGGCCCATAGAAGAAAAGATTGGGGCCTGGGCCTAAACCTTACGCTAAATAGGCCTGGGCCCAAAGAAGAAAAAATGTGGGCCTGGGCCAAAACCTTACCCTGAAGAGGCACGGGGCCAATGAAGAAAATATTTGGGCCTGTGCCTAACCATTATCCTCAAGAGACACGGGCCCATTGAAGAGAAGATGTGGGCCTGGGCCTAAAATTTACGCTGAAGTGGCCTGGGCCCAATGAAGAGAAAACGTGAGCCTGGGCATAACATTTACACTGAAGTGGCCTGGGACCAATGAAGAGAAAATGTGGGCCTGCGCCTAACCCTTTTGGTAAATTGGCCTGGGGCCAATGAAAAAAAGATGTAGGTCTGGGCCAAACACCATGACGATGCCTAGGCCCAATGAAGATAAGATGTTGGCCTGGCCCTAACCCTTAAGCTGAAGTGGCCAGGGCCCAATGAAAAAAAAATGTGGGTCTTGGAAAAAACCCTTACCCTGAAGTGGCCTGGGACCAATGTAGAAAAGATGTGTGCCTGGGCATAACCCTTATCCTAAAGAGGTCTGTTTCCAATGAGGAAAGGATTTGGGCCTGGGTCTAACCATTATCTTCAAGAGGCCTGGGCCGAATGAAGAAAGATGTGGGCCTAGGCCTAACATTGATGCTGAGGTTGCCTGGGCCCAATGAAAAAAAAATTTAGGCCTCGGCCAAACACCATGACGAGGCCTGGGCCCAATGAGGAAAAGATGTGGGCCTGGGCCTAACCCTTATGCTGAAGAGGCCTGGGCCCAATGAAGAAAAGATTTGGGCCTGGTCCTAACCATTATCCTCAAGAGGCCCGGGCCCAATGAACAAATGATGTGGGCCTGGGCCCAACATTTACGCTGATGTAGCCTGGGCCCAATGCAGAGAATATGTGGGCCTGGGCCTACAATTTAGGCTGAGGTGGCCTGGGCCCAATGAACAAAGATGTGGGCCTTGGACTAACATATACACTGAAGTGGCCTGGGCCCAATGAAGAGAAGATTTTGGCCTGGGCCTAACATTTACACTGAAGTGGCCTGGGCCCAGAGAAGAAAGATGTGGGCCTGGGCCTAACATTTATGTTGAAGTGGCCTAGGAACAATGAAAAAAAGATGTATGCCTGGGCCAAAGACAATGAAGAGGCCATGGCCCAATGAAGAAAAGATGTGGGCCTGGGCCTAACCCTTACGCTGAAGTGGCCTGGGCCCAATGAAGAGAAGATGTGGGCCTGGGCCTAACACTTATGCTAAATTGGCCTGGGCCCAAAGATGAAATTTTGTGGGCCTGGGCCACTTACCCTGAAGAGGCACGAGCCCAATGAAGAAAGATGTGGACCTTGGCCTGAAATTTACGCTGAAGTGGCCTGGGCCAAATGAAGAGAAGATGTGGGTCTGGGCCGAACATTTTGACTGAAGTAGCCTGGCCCCAAAGAAGAAAAGACGTGGGCCTGGTCCTAAACATTATCCCGATGAGGACTGGGCCTAATGAAGAAAAGATGTGGGCCTGGGCCTAACCCTTACCATAAAGAGTCCTAGGTCCAATGTAGAGAAAATGTTGGCCTGGGCCTAACCCTTACCATGAAGTGGCCTGAGCTCATTGAAAAGAAGATGGGGTCTGGGCCTATCATTTACACTTAAGTGGCCTGGGCGTCATGAAGAAAGAGGTGGGCCTTGGCCTACCATTTACACTGAAATGGCCTGTACCCAATGAAGAGATGTGGGCCTAGGCCTAACATTTATGCTGAAATAGCCTGGGCCCAAAGAAGAAAAACTGTGGCCTGGGCCTAACATTCAGGATAAATGGCCACGGCACTATGAAAAAAAGATGTGGGCCTGGGCCAAACACCATAAAGAGGCCATGGACCAATGAAGAAAAGATGAGGGCCTGGGCCTAACCCTTATGCTAAATCGGACTGGGCCCAAAGAAAAGAGGCATGGGCCCATAGAAGAAAAGATTTGGGCCTGGGCATAACCCTTAAGCTGAAGTGGCCAGGGCCCAGTGAAGAAAAAGGTGGGTCTGGGCCAAACCCTTACCCTGAAGAGGCCGGGACACAATGAAGAATAAATTTGCGCCTGGGTCTAACCATTATCCTCAATTGGCCTGGGCCCAAGGAAGAAAAGATGTGGGCCTGGGCCTAAACCTTACCCTGAAGAGGCATGGGCCCAATGAATTGAAGATGTGGGCCTGGGCCTAACATTTACCCTGAAGTGGCCTGGGCCCAATTAAGAAAGATGTGGGCCTGGGCCAAACCCTTAAGCTGAATAGGCCTGGGTACAATGAAGCAAATATGTGTGTCTAGGCTTAGCTAACCCTTACCTTAAAGAGGCCTTGGCCCAATGAAGAAAAGATGTGGGCCTGGGCCTAACACTTACCGTGAAGAGGCCTAGGCCCAATGAAGAGAAGATGTGTGCCTGAGCCTATCATTTACGCTGAAGTGGCCTAGGCCCAATTAAGAAAAGATTTGGGCCTGGGCCTGAAAGTTATTCTAAAGAAGCCTGGGCCAAATGAAGAAAAGATTTGGGCCTGGGCCTAAATTATCCTGAAGAGGCCTGGGCCCAAATAAGAAAAGATGTGGGCTGGGGCTTAATCCTTACCCTGAAGATGCCTGGGTCCAATGAAGAAAAGATGTGGGCCTGGGCCTAAAAATTATCCTAGAGGCCTAGGCACAATGAGGAAAAGATGTGGGCCTGGGCCTCACCCTCACGCTGAAGGGGCCTGGGCCCAATGAAAAAAGATGTGGGCCTGGGCCGAACATTTATCCTGAAGTGGACTGGGTCCAATGAAGAGAAGATGTGGGCTTGTTCCTAACATTTACGCTGAAGGGGCATGGACCCAAATAAGAGAAGGTGTGGGCCTGGGCCTAACATTACGCTGAGGTGGCCTGGGCCCAATGAAAAGAAAATGTGGGCCTGGGCCAAACACCATGAAGATGCCTGGATCCAATGAAGAAAAGATGTGGGACTGGACCTAAAAATGATCCTAAAGTGGCCTGGGCACAATGAGGAAAAGATGAGGGTCTGGGCCTCACCCTCACACTGAAGGGACCTGGGCCCAATGAAAAAAGATGTGGGCCTGGCCTAATATTTATCCTGAAGTGGCCTGGGCCCAATGAAGAGAAGATGTGGGCCTGTTTCTAACATTTACGCTGAATGGGCGTGGACCCAAAGAAGAGAAGATGTGGGCCTGGGCCTAACATTTATGCTGAAATGGCCCGGGCCCAAAGAAGAAAAATGTGGGTCTGGGCCATACCCTTACACTGAAGAAGACTGGGCCCAATGAAGAAAAGATGTGGTCCTGGGCCTAACCCTTACCCTGAAGAGGCCTAGGCCCACTGAAGAGAAGATGTGGGCCTGAGTCTAACATTTACGCTGAAGTGGCCTAGGCCTAAAAGAGAAAAGATTTCGGCATGGGACTAAAATTTATACTGAAGAGGACAGGGCCAAATGTAGAAAAGATTTGGGCCTGGGCCTCAATTATCCTGAACAGGCCTGGGTCCAATGAAGAAAAGATATGGGCCTGGGCCGAAACCTTACACTATATTGTCCTGGGCCCAAAGAAGAAAAGATGTGGGCCAGGGCCTAACCCTTACCCTGAAGAGGCCTGGACCCAATGAAGCAAAGATGTGGGCCTGAACCTAACATTTCTACTGAAGTGGCCTGGGGGAAAGGAAGAAAGATATGGGCCTGCGCTTACCCCTTACACTATATTGGCCTGGGCAAAATAAAAAAGAGATTTAGGCCTGGGCCAAACACCATGAAGAGGCACGGGCCCAATGAAGAAAAGATTGGACCCAGGCCTAAACCTTACGCTAAATAGGCCCGGGCCCAAAGAAGAAAAATGTAGGCATGGGCCAAACACTTACCCTGAAGAGGCACGGGCCCAATAAAGAAAAGATTTGGGCCTGTGCCTAACCATTATCCTCAAGAGACATGGGCCCATTGAAGAGAAGATGTGGGCCTGGGCATACCCTTACCATAAAGAGGCCTGGGCTCAATGAAGAGAAGATGTGGACCTTGGCCTAACCTTTACCCCGAAGAGGCCCGGGCCCAATGACGAAAAGATTTGGGCTTGGGCCTAACCATTATCCTCAACAGGCCAGGGCTGAATAAAGAAAGGATGTGGGCCTGGGCCAAACAACATGGAAAGGCCTGGGCCCAATGAAGAAAAGGTTTGAGCCTAGGCCTAAAAATTTTCCTAAAGAGGCCTGGGCACAATGAAGAAAAGATGTGGGCCTGGGCCTAAATCTTATGCTATATTGGCCTGAACCCAATGAAGAAAAGATGTGTGCCTTGGCCTACCATTTACGCTGATGTGGCCTGGGCCCAATGAAGAGATGTGGGTCTGGGCCTAACATTTACGCTGAAGTGGCCTGGGCCCAAAGAAGAAAAAATGTGGGCCTAAGCCTAACATTCAGGATAAATGGCCTAGGCACTATGAAAAAAAATTGTGGGCCTGGGCCAAACACCATGAAGAGCCCGGGGCCCAATGAAGAAAAGATAAGGGCCTGGGCCTAACCCTTATGCTAAATTGGCCTGGGCCCAAAGAAGAAAATATTTGGGCCTGGGCCTAACCATAATTCTCAACAGGCCCGGGCCCAATGAAGAAAAGATGTGGGCCTGGGCCCTACATTTACGCAGAAGTGGCCTGGGCCCAAAAATGAAAGATGTGGGCCTGGGCCTAACATTTACGCTGAAGTGGCCTGGGCCCAAAAAAGAGAAGATGTGGGCCTGGGCCTAAAATTTAGCCTGAAGTGGCCTGGTCCAAGGAAGAAAAGATGTGGGCCTGGACCGAAACATTATCCCGATGAGGTCTGGTCCTAATGAAGAAAATATGTGGGCCTAGGCCTGACCCATAAAAAAGGTGCCTGGGCCCAATGTAGAGAAGATGTGGGCCTGGGCCTATCATTTACAATGATGTGGTCTGGGCCCAATGAAGAAAGATGTGGGCCTTGGCCTACCATTTACGTGGAAATGGCCTGGGCCCAATGAAGAGATATGGGTTCTGGGCCTAACATTTACGCTGAAGTGGCCTAGGGCTAACATTCATGCTAAATGTCCTCGTCAAAATAAAAAAGAGATTTAGGCCTGGGCCAAACACCATGAAGAGGCACGGGCCCAATGAAGAAAAGATTGGACCCGGGCCTAAACCTTATGCTAAATAGGCCCGGGCCCAAAGAAGAAAAAATGTGGGCATGGGCCAAAAACTTACCCTGAAGAGGCACGGGCCCAATAAAGAAAAGTTTTGGGCCTGTGCCTAACCATTATCCTCAAGAGACACGGGCCCATTTAAGAGAAGATGTGGGCCTGGGCCTAACCCTTACCATAATGAGGCCTGGGCTCAATGAAGAGAAGATGTGGGCCTTGGCCTAACCTTTACCGCGAAGAGGCCCGGGCCCAATGACGAAAAGATTTGGGCTTGGGCCTAACCATTATCCTCAACAGGCCTGGGCTGAATAAAGAAAGGAGTGGGCCTGGGCCAAACAACATGGAGAGGCTTGGGCACATTGAAGAAAAGGTTTGAGCCTAGGCCTAAAAATTTTCCTGAAGAGGCCTGGGCCCAATGAAGAAAAGATGTGGGCCTGGGCCTAACCCTTATGCTATATTGGCCTGGGCCCAATGAAGAAAAGATGTGGCCCTTGGCCTAACATTTATGCTAAAGTGGCCTGGGCCCAAAAAAGAAAGATGTGGGCCTGGGCCTAACATTTATGTTGATGTGGCCTGGGCCCAAAGAAGAGAAGATGAGGGCCTAGGCAGAAACACTATCCCAATGAGGTCTGTGCCTAATTAAGAAAAGATTTGGGCCTGGGCCTAACCCTTACGCTGAAGGGGCCTGGGCCCAATGAAGAGAAAATGTGGGCCTGGGCCTAACCCTTATGCTAAATTGGCCTGGGCCCAATGAAGAAAAGATGAGGGCCTGGGCATAACCCTTATGCTAAATTGGCCTGGACCCAGTGAAGAAAAGATGTGGGCCTGGGCCCTACATTTACGCTGAAGTGGCCTGGGCCCAAAAAAGAAAGATGTGGGCCTGGGCCTAAAATTTAGCCTGAAGTGGCCTGGGCCTAAAGAATGAAAGATGGGGGCCTGGGCCAAACACTTATCCTGAAGAGGCACGGGCCCAGTGAAGAAAAAGGTGGGTCTGGGCCAAACCCTTACCCTGAAGAGGCCGGGAAACAATGAAGAATAAATTTGCGCCTGGGTCTAACCATTATCCTCAATTGGCCTGGGCCCAAGGAAGAAAAGATGAGGGCCTGGGCCTAAACCTTACCCTGAAGAGGCATGGGCCCAATGAATTGAAGATGTGGGCCTGGGCCTAACCCTTATGCTATATTGGCCTGGGCCCAATGAAGAAAAGATGTGGCCCTTGGCCTAACATTTATGCTAAAGTGGCCTGGGCCCAAAAAAGAAAGATGTGGGCCTGGGCCTAACATTTATGTTGATGTGGCCTGGGCCCAAAGAAGAGAAGATGAGGGCCTAGGCAGAAACACTATCCCAATGAGGTCTGTGCCTAATTAAGAAAAGATTTGGGCCTGGGCCTAACCCTTATGCTGAAGGGGCCTGGGCCCAATGAAGAGAAAATGTGGGCCTGGGCCTAACCCTTATGCTAAATTGGCCTGGGCCCAATGAAGAAAAGATGAGGGCCTGGGCCTAACCCTTATGCTAAATTGGCCTGGACCCAATGAAGAAAAGATGTGGGCCTGGGCCCTACATTTTCGCTGAAGTGGCCTGGGCCCAAAAAAGAAAGATGTGGGCCTGGGCCTAAAATTTAGCCTGAAGTGGCCTGGGCCTAAAGAAGGAAAGATGGGGGCCTGGGCCAAACACTTATCCTGAAGAGGCACGGGCCCAATAAAGAAAAGATTTGGGCCTGTGCCTAACCATTATCCTCAAGAGACACGGGCCCATTGAAGAGAAGATGTGGGCCTGGGCCTACCCCTTACCATAAAGAGGCCTGGGCTCAATGAAGAGAAGATGTGGGCCTTGGCCTAACCCTTACCCCGAAGAGGCCCGGGCCCAATGACGAAAAGATTTGGGCTTGGGCCTAACCATTATCCTCAACAGGCCTGGGCTGAATAAAGAAAGGATGTGGGCCTGGGCCAAACAACATGGAGAGGCCTGGGCCCAATGAAGAAAAGGTTTGAGCCTAGGCCTAAAAATTTTCCTGAAGAGGCCTGGGCCCAATGAAGAAAAGATGTGGGCCTGGGCCTAAATCTTATGCTATATTGGCCTGAACCCAATGAAGAAAAGATGTGTGCCTGGGTCTAACTTTTACGCTGAAGTGGCCTGCGCCCAAAAAAAAAAGATGTGGGCATGGGCCTAACATTTATGCTGAAGTGGCCTGGGCCCAAAGAAGAGAAGATGGGGGCCTAGGCAGAAACACTATGCCGATGAGGTGTGTGCCTAATGACGAAAAGATGTGGTCCTGGGCCTAACCCTTATGCTGAAGGGGCCTGGGCCCAATGAAGAGAAGATGTGGGCCTGGGCCTAACCCTTATGCTAAATTGGCCTGGGCCCAATGAAGAGATGTGGGCCTGGGCCTAACATTTACGCTAAGTGGCCTGGGCCCAAAGAAGAAAAAATGTGGGCCTAAGCCTAACATTCAGGATAAATGGCCTCGGCACTATGAAAAAAAATTGTGGCCCTGGGCCAAACACCATGAAGAGCCCGGGGCCCAATGAAGAAAAGATAAGGGCCTGGGCCTAACCCTTATGCTAAATTGGCCTGGGCCCAAAGAAGAAAATTTTTGGGCCTGGGCCTAACCATAATTTTCAACAGGTTCGGGCCCAATGAAGAAAAGATGTGGGCCTGGGCCCTACATTTACGCAGAAGTGGCCTGGGCCCAAAAAAGAAAGATATGGGCCTGGGCCTAACATTTACGCTGAAGTGGCCTGGGCCCAAAAAAGAGAAGATGTGGGCCTGGGCCTAAAATTTAGCCTGAAGTGGCCTGGTCCAAAGAAGAAAAAATGTGGGCCTGGGCCGAAACATTATCCCGATGAGGTCTGGTGCTAATGAAGAAAATATGTGGGCCTAGGCCTGACGCTTAAAAAAAGATGCCTGGGCCCAATGTAGAGAAGATGTGGGCCTGGGCCTATCATTTACAATGATGTGGTCTGGGCCCAATGAAGAAAGATGTGGGCCTTGGCCTACCATTTTCGTGGAAATGGCCTGGGCCCAATGAAGAGATGTGGGCCTGGGCCTAACATTTACGCTGAAGTGGCCTGGGGCTAACATTCATGCTAAATGGCCTCGTCAAAATAAAAAAGAGATTTAGGCCTGGGCCAAACACCATGAAGAGGCACGGGCCCAATGAAGAAAAGATTGGACCCGGGCCTAAACCTCATGCTAAATAGGCCCGGGCCCAAAGAAGAAAAAATGTGGGCCTGGACCAAACACTTACCCTGTAGAGGCACGGGCCCAATAAAGAAAAGTTTTGGGCCTGTGCCTAACCATTATCCTCAAGAGACCCGGGCCCATTTAAGAGAAGATGTGGGCCTGGGCCTAACCCTTATGCTAAATTGGCCTGGGCCCAATGAAGAAAAGATGAGGGCCTGGGCATAACCCTTATGCTAAATTGGCCAGGGCCCAATGAAGAAAAGATGAGGGCCTGGGTATAACCCTTATGCTAAATTGGCCTGGGCCCAATGAAGAAAAGATATGGGCCTGGGCCCGACATTTACGCTGAAGTGGCCTGGGCCTAACATTTATGCTGAAGTGGCCTGGGCCCAAGAAAGAAAAGATGTGGGCCTGGGCCTATCATTTACACTGATGTGGTCAGGGCCAATGAAGAAAGATGTGGGCCTTGGCCTACCATTTACGTGGAAATGGCCTGGGCCCAATGAAGAGATGTGGGCCTGGGCCTAAAATTTAGCCTGAAGTGGCCTGTGCCTAAAGAAGAAAATATGTGGGCCTGGGCCAAACACTTATCCTGAAGAGGCACGGGCCCAATAAAGAAAAGATTTGGGCCTGTGCCTAACCATTATCCTCAAGAGACACAGGCCCTTTGAAGAGAAGATGTGGGCCTGGGCCTACCCCTTACCATAAAGAGGCCTGGGCTCAATGAAGAGAAGATGTGGGCCTTGGCCTAACCCTTACCCCGAAGAGGCCCGGGCCCAATGACGAAAAGATTTGGGCTTGGGCCTAACCATTATCCTCAACAGGCCTGGGCTGAATAAAGAAAGGATGTGGGCCTGGGCCAAACAACATGGAGAGGCCTGGGCCCAATGAAGAAAAGGTTTGAGCCTAGGCCTAAAAATTTTCCTGAAGAGGCCTGGGCCCAATGAAGAAAAGATGTGGGCCTGGGCCTAACCCTTATGCTATATTGGCCTGGGCCCAATGAAGAAAAGATGTGGCCCTTGGCCTAACATTTATGCTAAAGTGGCCTGGGCCCAAAAAAGAAAGATGTGGGCATGGGCCTAACATTTATGCTGAAGTGGCCTGGGCCCAAAGAAGAGAAGATGGGGGCCTAGGCAGAAACACTATTCCGATGAGGTCTGTGCCTAATGAAGAAAAGATGTGGTCCTGGGCCTAACCCTTATGCTGAAGGGGCCTGGGCCCAATGAAGAGAAGATGTGGGCCTGGGCCTAACCCTTATGCTAAATTGGCCTGGGGCCAATGAAGAAAAGATGAAGGCCTGGGCCCGACATTTACGCTGAAGTGGCCTGGGCCTAACATTTACGCTGAAGTGGCCTGGGCCCATGAAAGAGAAGATTTGGGCCTGGGTCTAAAATTTAGCCTGAAGTGGCCTGGTCCAAAGAAGAAAAGATGTGGGCCTGGGCCTATCATTTACACTGATGTGGCCTGGGCCCAATGAAGAAAGATGTGGGCCTTGGCCTACCATTTAAGCTGAAGTGGCCTGGGCCCAATGAAGAGATGTGGGCCTGGGCCTAACATTTACGCTGAAGTGGCCTGGGCCCAAAGAAGAAAAAATGTGGACCTAAGCCTAACATTCAGGATAAATGGCCTCGGCACTATGAAAAAAAATTTTGGGTCTGGGCCAAACACAATGAAGAGCCCGGGGCCCAATGAAGAAAAGATAAGGGCCTGGGCCTAACCCTTATGCTAAATTGGCCTGGGCCCAAAGAAAAAAATATTTGGGCCTGGGCCTAATCATAATTCTCAACAGGCCCGGGCCCAATGAAGAAAAGATGTGGGACTGGGCCCTACATTTACGCAGAAGTGGCCTGGGCCCAAAATAGAAAGATGTGGGCCTGGGCCTAACATTTACGCTGAAGTGGCCTGGGCCAAAAAAAGAGAAGATGTGGGCCTGGGCCTGAAATTTAGCCTGAAGTGGCCTGGTCCAATGAAGAAAAGATGTGGGCCTGGGCTGAAACATTATCCCGATGAGGTCTGGTCCTAATGAAGAAAATATGTGGGCCTAGGCCTGAACCTTAAAAAAAGATGCCTGGGCCCAATGTAGAGAAGATGTGGGCCTGGGCCTAAAATTTAGCCTGAAGTTTCCTGGGCCCAAAGAAGAAAAGATGTGGGCCTTGGCCTACCATTTACGTGGAAATGGCCTGGGCCCAATGAAGAGATGTGGGCCTGGGCCTAACATTTACGCTGAAGTGGCCTGGGGCTAACATTCATGCTAAATGGCCTCGTCAAAATAAAAGAGAGATTTAGGCCTGGGCCAAACACCATGAAGAGGCACGGGCCCAATGAAGAAAAGATTGGACCCGGGCCTAAACCTTATGCTAAATAGGCCCGGGCCCAAAGAAGAAAAAATGTGGGCCAGGGCCAAACACTTACCCTGAAGAGGCACGGGCCCAATAAAGAAAAGTTTTGGGCCTGTTCCTATCCATTATCCTCGGGAGACCCGGGCCCATTTAAGAAAAGATGTGGGCCTGGGCCTAACCCTTACCATAATGAGGCCTGGGCTCAATGAAGAGAAGATGTGGGCCTTGGCCTAACCTTTACCCCAAAGAGGCCCGGGCCCAATGATGAAAAGATTTGGGCTTGGGCCTATCCATTATCCTATACAGGCCTGGGCTGAATAAAGAAAGGAGTGGGCCTAGGCCAAAAACATGGAGAGGCTTGGGCACATTGAAGAAAAGGTTTGAGCCTAGGCCTAAAAATTTTCCTGAAGAGGCCTGGGCCCAATGAAGAAAAGATGTGGGCCTGGGCCTAACCCTTATGCTATATTGGCCTGGGCCAAATGAAGAAAAGATGTGGCCCTTGGCGTAACATTTATGCTAAAGTGGCCTGGGCCCAAAAAAGAAAGATGTGGGCATGGGCCTAACATTTATGCTGAAGTGGCCTGGGCCCAAAGAAGAGAAGATGGGGGCCTAGGCAGAAACACTATTCCGATGAGGTCTGTTCCTAATGAAGAAAAGATGTGGTCCTGGACCTAACCCTTATGCTGAAGGGGCCTGGGCCCAATGAAGAGAAGATGTGGGCCTGGGCCTAACCCTTATGCTAAATTGGCCTGGGCCCAATGAAGAAAAGATGAGGGCCTGGGCATAAACCATATGCTAAATTGGCCTGGGACCAATGAAGAAAAGATATGGGCCTGGGCCCGACATTTACGCTGAAATGGCCTGGGCCTAACATTTACGCTGAAGTGGCCTGGGCCCAAGAAAGAGAAGATGTGGGCCTGGGCCTAAAATTTAGCCTGAAGTGGCCTGGTCCAAAGAAGTAAAGATGTGGGCCTGGGCCTATCATTTACACTGATGTGGCCTGGGCCCAATGAAGAAAGATGTGGGCCTTGGCCTACCATTTACGCTGAAGTGGCCTGGGCCCAATGAAGAGATGTGGGCCTGGGCCTAACATTTACGCTGAAGTGGCCTGGGCCCAAAGAAGAAAAAATGTGGGCCTAAGCCTAACATTCAGGATAAATGGCCTCGGCACTATGAAAAAAAATTGTGGGCCTGGGCCCAACACCATGAAGAGCCCGGGGCCCAATGAAGAAAAGATAAGGGCCTGGGCCTAACCCTTATGCTAAATTGGCCTGGGCCCAAAGAAGAAAATATTTGGGCCTGGGCCTAACCATAATTCTCAACAGGCCCGGGCCCAATGAAGAAAAGATGTGGGCCTGGGCCTAACATTTACACAGAAGTGGACTGGGCCCAAAAAAGAAAGATGTGTGCCTGGGCCTAACATTTTCGCTGATGTGGCCTGGGCCCAAAAAAGAGAAGATTTGGGCCTGGGCCTAAAATTTAGCCTGAAGTGGCCTGGTCCAAAGAAGAAAAGATGTGGGTCTGGGCCGAAACATTATCCCGATGAGGTCTGGTCTTAATGAAGAAAATATGTCGGCCTAGGCCTGACCCTTAAAAAAAGATGCCTGGGCCCAATGTAGAGAAGATGTGGGCCTGGGCCTATCATTTACAATGATGTGGTCTGGGCCCAATGAAGAAATATGTGGGCCTGGGCCTAACCCTTACGCTGAAGTGGCCTGGGCCCAATGAAGAGAAGATGTGGGCCTGGGCCTAACCCTTATGCTAAATTGGCCTGGGCCCTATGAAAAAAAGATGAGGGCCTGGGAAAGACATTTAGGCTGAAGTGGCCTGGGCCTAACATTTACGCTGAAGTGGCCTGGCCCCAAGAAAGAGAAGATGTGGGCCTGGGCCGAAAATTTAGCCTGAAGTGGCCTGGTCCAAAGAAGAAAAGATGTGGGCCTGGGCCTATCATTTACACTGATGTGGCCTGGGCCCAATGAAGAAAGATGTGGGCCTTGGCCTACCATTTAGGCTGAAGTGGCCTGGGCCCAATGAAGAGATGTGGGCCTTGGAATAACATTTACGCTGAAGTGGCCTGGGGGCAAAGAAGAAAAAATGTGGGCCTGGGCCAAACACTTACCCTGAAGAGGCACGGGCCCAATAAAGAAAAGTTTAGGGCCTGTGCCCAACCATTATCCTCAAGAGACCCGGGCCCATTTAAGAGAAGATGTGGGCCTGGGCCTAACCCTTACCATAATGAGGCCTGGGCTCAATGAAGAGAAGATGTGGGCCTTGGCCTAACCTTTACCCCGAAGAGGCCCGGGCCCAATGACGAAAAGATTTGGGCTTGGGCCTAACCATTATTCTCAACAGGCCTGCGCTGACTAAAGAAAGTAGTGGGCGTGGGCCAAACAACATGGAGAGGCTTGGGCACATTGAAGAAAAGGTTTGAGCCTAGGCCTAAAAATTTTCCTGAAGAGGCCTGGGCCCAATGAAGAAAAGATGTGGGCCTGGGCCTAACCCTTATGCTATATTGGCCTGGGCCCAATGAAGAAAAGATGTGGCCCTTGGCCTAACATTTATGCTAAAGTGGCCTGGGCTCAAAAAAGAAAGATGTGGGCCTGGGCCTAACATTTATGTTGACGTGGCCTGGGCCCATAGAAGAGAAGATGAGGGCCTAGGCAGAAACACTATCCTGATGAGGTCTGTTCCTAATTAAGAAAAGATTTGGGCCTGGGCCTAACCCTTATGTTGAAGGGGCCTGGGCCCAATGAAGAAAAGATGAGGGCCTGGGCATAACCCGTATGCTAAATTGGCCTGGACCCAAGGAAGAAAAGATGTGGGCCTGGGCCCTACATTTACGCTGAAGTGTCCTGGGCCCAAAAAATAAAGATGTGGGCCTGGGCCTAAAATTTAGCCTGAAGTGGCCTGGGCCTAAAGAAGAAAAGATGTTGGCCTGGGCCAAACACTTATCCTGAAGAGGCACGGGCCCAATAAAGAAAAGATTTGGGCCTGTGCCTAACCATTATCCTCAAGAGACACAGGCCCATTGAAGAGAAGATGTGGGCCTTGGCCTAACCCTTACCAAGAAGAGGCCCGGGCCCAATGATGAAAAGATTTGGGCTTGGGCCTAACCATTATCCTCAACAGGCCTGGGCTGAATAAAGAAAGGAGTGGGCCTGGGCCAAACAACATGGAGAGGCCTGGGCGCAATGAAGTAAAGGTTTAAGCCTAGGCCTAAAAATTTTCCTGAAGAGGCCTGGGCCCAATGAAGAAAAGATGTGGGCCTGGGCCGAAACATTATCCCGATGAAGTCTGGTCCTAATGAAGAAAATATGTGGGCCTAGGCCTGACCCTTAAAAAAAGATGCCTGGGCCCAATGACGAAAAGATTTGGGCCTGGGCCTAACCATTATCCTCAACAGGCCTGGGCTGAATAAAGAAAGGAGTGGGCCTGGGCCAAACAACATGGAGAGGCTCGGGCACATTGAAGAAAAGGTTTGAGCCTAGGCCTAAAAATTTTCCTGAAGAGGCCTGGGCCCAATGAAGAAAAGATGTGGCCCTGGGCCTAACCCTTATGCTAAATTGGCCTGGGCCCAATGAAGAAAAGATGAGTGCCTGGGCCTTACATTCAGGATAAATGGCCTCGACACTATGAAAAAAAATTTAGGGCCTTGGCCAAACAACATGAAGAGCCCGGGGCCCAATGAAGAAAAGATAAGGACCTGGGCCTAACCCTTATGCTAAATTGGCCTGGGCCCAATGAAGAAAAGATGAGGGCCTGGGCATAATGCTTAAGCTAAATTGGCCTGGGCCCAATGAAGAAAAGATGAGGGCCTGGGCCTTACATTCAGGATAAATGGCCTCGACACTATGAAAAAAAATTGAGGGCCTTGGCCAAACAACATGAAGAGCCCGGGGCCAATGAAGAAAAGATAAGGGCCTGGGCCTAACCCTTATGCTAAATTGGCCTGGGACCAAAGGAGAAAATATTTGGGCCTGGGCCTAACCATTATTCTCAAGAGGCCCGGGCCCAATGAAGAAAAGATGTGGGCCTGGGCCCTACATTTACCCAGAAGTGGCCTGGGCCCAAAAAAGAAAGATGTGGGCCTGGCCTAACATGTATGCTGAAGGGGCCTGGGCCCAAAGAAGAGAAGATGTGGGCCTGGGCCTCAAATTTAGCCTGAAGTGGCCTTGCCCAAAAAAGAAAAGATGAGGGCCTGTGCATAACCCTTATGCTAAATTGGCCTTGGCCAAATGAAGAAAAGATGTGGGCCTGGGCCCTACATTTACGCTGAAGTGGCCTGGGCCCAAAAAAGAAAGATGTGGTTCTGGGCCTAACATTTACGCTGAAGTGGCCTGGCCCAAAAAAGAGAAGATGTGGGCCTGGGCCTAAAATTTAGCCAGAAGTGGCCTGGTACAAAGAAGAAAAGTTGTGGGCCTGGGCCGAAACATTATCCCGATGAGGTCTGGTCCTAATGAAAAAAAGTTGTGGGCCGAGGCCTGAACCTTATTAAAAAGATGCCTGGGCCCAATGTAGAGAAGATGTGGGCCTGGGCCTATCATTTACAATGATGTGGTCTGGGCCCAATGAAGAAAGATGGGGGCCTTGACCAAACATTTACACGGAAATGACCTGGGCCCAATGAAGAGATGTGGGCTTGGGCCTAACATTTACGCTGAAGTGGCCTGGGCCCAAAAAAGAAAGATGTGGGCATGGGCCTAACATTTATGCTGAAGTGGCCTGGGCCCAAAGAAGAGAAGATGGGGGCCTAGGTAGAAACACTATTCCGATGAGGTCTGTGCCTAATGAAGAAAAGATGTGGTCCTGGGCCTAACCCTTATGCTGAAGGGGCCTGGGCCCAATGAAGAGAAGATGTGGGCCTGGGCCTAACCCTTATGCTAAATTGGCCTGGGCCCAATGAAGAATAGATGAAGGCCTGGGCATAACCCTTATGCTAAATTGGTCTGGGCCCAATGAAGAAAAGATGAGGGCCTGGGCATAACCCTTATGCTAAATTGGCCTGGGCACAATGAAGAAAAGATATGGGCCTGGGCCCGACATTTACGCTGAAGTGGACTGGACCTAACATTTACGCTGAAGTGTCCTGGGCCCTAGAAAGAGAAGATGTGGGCCTGGGCCTATCATTTACAATGATGTGGTCTGGGCCCAATGAAGAAAGATGTGGGCCTTGCCCTACCATTTACATGGAAATGGCCAGGGCCCAATGAAGAGATGTGGGCCTGGGCCTAACATTCACGCTGAAATGGCCTGGGGCTAACATTCATGCTAAATGGCCTCGTCAAAATAAAAAAGAGATTTAGGCCTGGGCCAAACACCATGAAGAGGCACGGGCCCAATGAAGAAAAGATTGGACCCGGGCCTAAACCTTATGCTAAATAGGCCCGGGCCCAAAGAAGAAAAAATGTGGGCCTGGGCCAAACACTTACCCTGAAGAGGCACGGGCCCAATAAAGAAAAGTTTTGGGCCTGTGCCTAACCATTATCCTCGGGAGACCCGGGCCCATTTAAGAGAAGATGTGGGCCTGGGCCGAACCCTTACCATAATGAGGCCTGGGCTCAATGAAGAGAAGATGTGGGCCTTGGCCTAACCTTTACCCCGAAGAGGCCCGGGCCCAATGACGAAAAGATTTGGGCTTGGGCCTAACCATTATCCTCAACAGGCCTGGGCTGAATAAAGAGAGGAGTGGGCGTGGGCCAAACAACATGGAGAGGCTTGGGCACATTGAAGAAAAGGTTTGAGCCTAGGCCTAAAAATTTTCCTGAAGAGGCCTGGGCCCAATGAAGAAAAGATGTGGGCCTGGGCCTAACCATTATGCTATATTGGCCTGGGCCCAATGAAGAAAAGATGTGGCCCTTGGCCTAACATTTATGCTAAAGTGGCTGGGGCCCAAAAAAGAAAGATGTGGGCCTGGGCCTAACATTTATGTTGACGTGGCCTGCGCCCAAAGAAGAGAAGATGAGGGCCTAGGCAGAAACACTATCCCGATGAGGTCTGTGCCTAATTAAGAAAAGATTTGGGCCTGGGCCTAACCCTTATGCTGAAGGGGCCTGGGCCCAATGAAGAGAAAATGTGGGCCTGGGCCTAACCCTTATGCTAAATTGGCCTGTGCCCAATGAAGAAAAGATGAGGGCCTGGGCATAACCCTTATGCTAAATTGGCCTGGACCCAATGAAGAAAACATGTGGGCCTGGGCCCTACATTTACGCTGAAGTGGCCTGGGCCCAAAAAAGAAAGATGTGGGCCTGGGCCTAAAATTTAGCCTGAAGTGGCCTGGGCCTAAAGAAGAAAAGATGTGGGCCTGGGCCAAACACTTATCCTGAAAAGGCATGGGCCCAATAAAGAAAAGATTTGGGCCTGTGCCTAACCATTATCCTCAAGAGACACGGGCCCATTGAAGAGAAGATGTGGGCCTCGGCCTACCTCTTACCATAAAGAGGCCTGGCCTCAATGAAGAGAAGATGTGGGCCTTGGCCTAACCTTTACCCCGAAGAGGCCCGGGCCCAATGACGAAAAGATTTGGGCTTGGGCCTAAATCTTATGCTATATTGGCCTGAACGCAATGAAGAAAAGATGTGTGCCTGGTCCTAACATTTACGCTGAAGTGGCCTTGGCCCAAAAAAGAAAGATGTGGGCATGGGCCTAACATTCATGCTGAAGTGGCCTGGGCCCAAAGAAGAGAAGATGGGGGCCTAGGCAGAAACAATATTCCGATGAGGTCTGTGGCTAATGAAGAAAAGATGTGGTCCTGGGCCTAACCCTTATGCTGAAGGGGCCTGGGCCCAATGAAGAGAAGGTGTGGGCCTGGGCCTAACCCTTATGCTAAATTGGCCTGGGCCCAATGAAGAAAAGATGAGGGCCTGGGCATAACCCTTATGCTAAATTGGCCTGGGCCCAATGAAGAATAGTTATGGGCCTGGGCCCTACATTTACGCTGATGTGGCCTGGGCCTAACATTTACGCTGAAGTGGCCTGGGCCTAAGAAAGAGAAGATGTGGGCCTGGGCAAAAATTTAGCCTGAAGTGGCCTGGTCGAAAGAAGAAAAGATGTGGGCCTGGGCCTATCATTTACACTGATGTGGCCTGGGCCCAATGAAGAAAGATGTGGGCCTTGGCCTACCATTTACGCTGAAGTGGCCTGGGCCCAATGAAGAGATGTGGGCCTGGGCCTAACATTTACGCTGAAGTGGCCTGGGCCCAAAGAAGAAAAAATGTGGGCCTAAGCCTAACATTCAGGATAAATGGCCTCGGCACTATGAAAAAAAATTGTGGGCCTGGCCCAAACACCATGAAGAGCCCGTGGCCCAATGAAGAAAAGAAAAGATAAGGGCCTGGGCCTAACCCTTATGCTAAATTGGCCTGGGCCCAAAGGAGAAAATATTTGGGCCTGGGCCTAACCATAATTCTCAACAGGCCCGGGCCCAATGAAGAAAAGATGTGGGCCTGGGCCCTACATTTACCCAGAAGTGGCCTGAGCCCAAAAAAGAAAGATGTGGGCCTGGCCTAACATGTATGCTGAAGGCCCCTGGGCCCAAAGAAGAGAAGATGTGGGCCTGGGCCTCAAATTTAGCCTGAAGTGGCCTGGCCCAAAGAAGAAAAGATGAGGCCCTGGGCATAACCCTTTTGCTAAATTGGCCGGGGCCAAATGAAGAAAAGATGTGGGCCTGGGCCCTACATTTACGCTGAAGTGGCCTGGTCCAAAGAAGAAAATATGTTGGCCTGGGCCGAAACATTATCCCGATGAGCTCTGGTCCTAATGAGGAAAATTTGTGCGCCTAGGCCTGAACGTTATTAAAAAGATGCCTGGGCCCAATGTAGAGAAGATGTGGGACTGGGCCTATCATTTACAATGATGTGGTCTAAGCACAATGAAGAAAGATGTGGGCCTTGGCCAACCATTTACGCGGAAATGTCCTGGGCCAATGAAGAGATGTGGGCCTGAACCTAACATTTATGCTGATGTGGCCTGGGGCTAACATTCATGCTAAATGGCCTCGGCAAAATAAAAAAGAGATGTAGGTCTGGCCAAACACCATGAAGAGGCAGGGGCCCAATGAAGAGAATATTAGGACCCGGGGCCTAAACCTTACGCTAAATAGGCCCGGGTCCAAAGAAGAAAAAATGTGGGCCTGGGCCAAACACTTATCCTGAAGAAGCACGGGCCCAATGAAGACAGGTTTTGGGCCTGTGCCTAACCATTATCCTCAAGAGGTACGGGCCCATTGAAGAGAAGATGTGGGCCTGGGCCTAAATCTTACCATAAAGAGGCCAGGGCTCAATGAAGAGAAGATGTGGTCCTTGGCCTAACCCTTACCCCGAAGAGGCCTGGGCCCAATGACGAAAAGATTTGGGCCTGGGCCTAACCATTATCCTCAACAGGCCTGGGCTGAATAATGAAAGGATGTGGGCCTGGGCCAAACAACATGGAGAGGCCTGGGCACAGTGAAGAAAAGTTTTGAGCCTAGGCCTAAAAATTTTCCTGAAGAGGCCTGGGACAAATGAAGAAAAGATGTGGGCCTGGGCCTAACCCTTATGCTAAATTGGCCTGGACCCAATGAAGAAAAGATATGGCTCTGGGCCTAACATTTATGCTGAAGTGGCCTGGGACCAAAAAAAGAAAGATGTGGGCCTGGGCCTAACATTTATGCTGAAGTGCCCTGGGCCCAAAGAAGAGAAGATGAGGGCCTAGGCAGAAACACTATTCCGATGAGGTCTGTGCCTAATGAAAGAAAGATGTGGGCCTGGGCCTAACCCTTATGCTAAATTTCCCTGGGCCCAAAGAAGAAAAGATTTAAGCCTGGGCCTAAAAATTATCCTCAAGAGGCCTGTGCCCAATGAAGAAAAGATGTGGGCCTGGGCCCTACATTTTCGCAGAAGTGGCCTGGGCCCAAAAAAGAGAAGATGTGGGCCTGGGCCTAAAATTTAGCCTGAAGTGGCCTGGTTCAAAGAAGAAAAGATGTGGGCCTGGGCCGAAACATTATCCCGATGAGGTCTGGTCCCAATGAAGAAAATATGTGGGCCTAGGCCTGACCCTTATAAAAAGATGCCTGGGCCCAATGTAGAGAAGATGTGGGCTGGGCCTATCATTTACAATGATGTGGTCTGGGCCCAATGAAGAAAGATGTGGGCCTTGGCCTACCATTTACGTGGAAATGGCCCGGGCCCAATGAAGAGATGTGGGCCTGGGCCTAACATTTACGCTGAAGTGGCCTGGGGCTAACATTCATGCTAAATGGCCTCGGCTAAATAATAAAGAGATTTAGGCCTGGGCCAAACACCATGAAGTGGCACGGGCCCAATGAAGAAACAATTGGACCCGGGCCTAAACCTTATGCTAAATAGGCCCGGGCCCAAAAAAGAGAAGATGTGGGCCTGAGCCCAATATTTACGCTGAAGTGGCCTGGGCCCAAAGAAAAAAAAATGTGGGCCTGGGCCTTACATTTAGGATAAATGGCCTCGACACTATGAAAAAAAATTGTGGGCCTTGGCCAAACAACATGAAGAGCCCGGGGCCCAATGAAGAAAAGATAAGGGCCTGGGCCTAACCCTTATGCTAAATTGGCCTGGGCCCAAAGGAGAAAATATTTGGGCCTGGGCCTAACCATTATTCTCAAGAGGCCCGGGCCCAATGAAGAAAAGATGTGGGCCTGGGCCCAACATTTACGCTGAAATGGCCTGGGCCCAAAATAGAAAGATGTGGGACTGGGCCTAACATTTACGGTGAAGTGGCCTGGGCCCAAAGAAGAGAAGATGCATGCCTGGGCCTACAATTTAGGCTGAATTGGCCTGGGCCCAAAGAAGAAATTATGTGGGCCTTGGCGGAAACATTATCCCAATGAGTTCTGGTCCTAATGAAGAAAAGATGTGGGCCAAGGCCTGACGCTTACCGTTAAGATGCCTGGGGCCAATGAAGAGAAGATGTGGTCCTGGGCCTAACTCTTACCCTGAAGAGGCGTGGTTACAACGAAGAGAAGATATGGGTCTGGGCCTATTATTTACACTGAAGTGGCCTGGGCCCAATGGAGAAAGATGTGGGCCTTGTGTTACTATTTACGCTGAAATGGCCAGGGCCCAATGAAGAGATGTGGGCTTGTGCCTAACATTTACGCTGAAGTGGCCTGGGCCCAAAGAAGAAAAAATGTGGGCCTGGGCCTAACATTCAGGATAAATGGCCTCGGCAAAATAAAGAAGAGATGTAGGCCTGGGCCAAACACCATGAAGAGGCAGGGGACCCATGAAGAGAATATGAGGGCCATGGCCTAAACCTTACGCTAAATTGGCCTGGGCCCAAAGAAGAAAAGATGTGGGCTTGGGCTGAGCCCTTACCCTGAAGAGGCCTGGGCCCAATGAAGAGATGATGTGGGCCTGGGCCATAGCCATACTCTGAAGAACCACGGGCCCAATGATGAAAAGATTTGGACCTCGGCCTAATCATTATCTTCAAGAGGCCCGGGTCCAATGAAGAGAAGATGTGGGCCTGGGGCAAACATTTACACAGAAGTTGCCTGGGCCCAAAGAAGTGAAGATGTGGGCCTGGGCATAAACATTATCCCAATGGGTTCTGGGCCTAAAGAAGAAAAGATGTGGGCCTGGGCCTAACACTTACCATAAATAGGCCTGGGCTAAAAGAAGAGAAAATGTGGGCCTGGGCCTAACCCTTACAGTCAAATGGCCTGGACTCAATGAAGAAAAGATGTGGGCCCGGGCCTAACATTTACACTGAAGTGGCCTGGGACCAGTGAAGAAAGATGTGGGCCTTGGGCTAACATTTACGCTGATGTGGCCTGGGCACAATTAAGAGAAGATGTGGGCCTGGGCCTAACATTTATGCTGAAGTGGCCTGGGATTAATGAAGACAAAATGTGGGCCTGTAACTAGCCCTTATGCTAAATTGGCGTGGGCTCAATGAAAAAACGATGTAGGCCTAGGCCAAACACCATGAAGATGCCTGGGCCCAATGAAGAAAAGACGTGGGCCTGTGTCTAACCCTTATGTTGATGTGGCCTGTGCCCAATGAAGAGAAGATGTGGGCCTGGGCCTAACACTTTAGCTGAAGTGGCCCGGGCCCATGAAGAAATGATTTGTGCCTGGGCTTACTCATTATCCTAATGATTCCTGGGCCCAATGAAGAAAAGATGTGGGCCTGGGCCTAACACTTAAGCTTCAGTGGCCTGGACCCAATGAAGAAAAGATGTGGACCTGGGCCTAACCATTATCCCAAAGAGGCCTGGGCCCAATTAAGAAAGATGTGGGCCTGGTTCAAACCCTTATGCTAAAGTGGCCTGGGTCCAATGAAGATAAGATGTGGGCCTCGGCCTAACCCTTACTATAAATTAGCCTGGGCCCTATGAAGAAAAGTGGTAGGCCTGGGCCAAACACTATGAAGAGGCCCGGGCCCAATAAGAGAAGATGAGGGCCTGGGCCTAACACTTATGTTAAATTGGCCTGGGCCCAATGAAGAAAAGAGGTAGGCCTATGCCGAACACTATAAAATGGCCTGGGCCCAATGAAGAAAAGATTTTGGCCTGGGTCTAAAAATTATCCTGAAGAGCCCTGTGCCCAATGAAGAAAATATGTGGGCATGGGCCTAACAACTACGCTAAATTGGCTTGGGCCCAATGAAGAAAATATGTGGACCTGGGCCTAACCCTTACCCTGAAGAGGCCTGGGCACAATGCAGAAAGATATGGGTCTAGTCCTAACATTTACGCAGAAGTGGCCTGTGCCTAATGAAGAAAGTATGTGGTTCTGGGCGAAACATTTACGCTAAAGTAGCCTGGGCCCAGTGAAGAAAGATGTGGGCCTTGGCATAATATTTACGCTACATTGACCTGGGCCCAATGAAAAAAAATTTAGACCTGGAACAAACTCCATGAAGAAGACTGGGCCCAATGAATAAAAGATGTATGCCTGGGTCAAACACCATGAAGAGGTCAGGATCCAATGAAGAAAAGATGTGGGCCTGGGCCTAACATTTACGCTGAAGTGGCCAGGGCCCATTGAAGGAAAGATATTAGCCTGGGCCTGACATTTACGCTGAAGTGGCCTTGGCCCAATGAAGAAAGATGTGGGACTGGGCAAAACACCAGGAAGAGGCCTGGGACCAATGAAAAAAGATTTGTGCCTGGGCCTAAAAATTATCCTGAAGTGGCCTGGGCCCAATGAAGAGTAAAAGTGAGCCACGGCCTATCCCTTATGCTAAATTGGCCTGGGCCCCTTGAAAGAATGATGTAGGCCTTGGCCAAACATTATGAAGAGAACTGAGCCAATGAAGAAAAGATTTGGGCCTGGGCCTAAAAATTATCCAGAAGAGGTGTGGGCCGATTGTAGAAAAGATGTGGGCATGGGCCTAACATTTAAAACACTGAAGTGGCCTAAGCACAATTAAGATAAGATGAGGGCCTGGGCCTAACCCTCATGCTAAATTGGCCTGGTCGCAATGAAGAAAAGATGTGAGCCTGGGCCAAACACCATGAAGAGGCCTGGGCGAAATGAAAAAAAAGATATTTACCTGGGCCTAAAAATTATCCTGAGGAGGCCTGGGCCCAATGAAGTAAAGATGTAGTCCTGGGGCAAACACCATGAAGACGCCTGGGCCCAATAAAGAAAAGATGTGGGCCTGGGACTAACTGTTACCCCGAAGAGGCCTGGGCCCAATGAAGAAAAATGTGGGCCTGGGCCTAAGATTTACGCTGAAGTGGCCTGGGCCCAATGAAGGGAAAATGTGGGCCTTGGCCTAACCCTTACGCTAAATTGGCTGGGCCCAATGAAAAAAAGATGTAGGTCTGGGCAAAATACTTTGAAGAGGTGGGCCCAATGAAGAAAAGATTTGGGCCTGGGCCTAAAAATTATCCAGAAGAGGGCTGGGCCCAATGAAGAAAAGATGTGGGCCTGGGCCAAACACCATTGAGAGACCTGGGCCCAATGAAGAAAAGATTTGAGCCTAGGCCTAAAAATTTTCAGGAGGAGGCCTGGGCCGAATCAAGAAAAGATGTGGGCCTGGGCATAACAATTATGCTGAAGGGGCCTGGGCCCAATGAAGAGAAGATGTAGGCCTGGGCCTAACCTTTACCCTGAAGAGGCCTGGGTACAAGGAAGAGAAGATGTGTGCCTGGGCCTATCATTTACACTGAAGTGGCCTGGGCCCAATGGAGAAAGATGTGGGCCTTGGCCTACCATTTACGCTGAAGTGGCCTCGGCCCAATGAAGAGATGTGGGCCTGGGCCTAACATTTGTGCTAAAATGGCCTGGGTCCAAAGAAGAAAAAATGCGGGCCTGGCCCTAAATTTCAGGATAAATGGCCTCGGAACTATGAAAAAAAGATGTGAACCTGGGCCAAACAACATGAAGAGCCCGGGTTCAATGAAGAAAAGATGAGGGCCTGGGCCTATCCCTTATGCTAAATTGGCCTGGGCCCAAAGAAGAAAAGATTTGGGTCTGGGCCTAACCATTATCCTCAAGAGGCCCGGGCCCAATGAAGAAAAGATGTGGGCCTGGGCCTAACATTTACGCTGAAGTGGCCTGGGCTCAAAAAAGAAAGATGTGGGCCTGGGCCTAACATGTAAGCCGAAGTGGCCTGGGCACAAAGCAGAGAAGATATGGCCTGGGCCGAAAATTTAGGCTGAAGTGGCCAGGGCCCAATGAAGAAAAGATGTGGGCATGGCCTGACATTCAGAATAAATGGCTTCGGCAAAATAAAAAAGAAATGTAGGCCTGGGCCAAACACCATGAAGAGGCAGGGGCCCAATGAAGAAAAGATGTGGGCCTGTGCCTAACCATTATCGTCAAGAGGCCCGGGCCCAGTGAAGAGAAGATGTGGGCCTGGGCCTAACACTTACAATAGAGAGGCCTGGGCTCAATGAAGAGAAGATGTGGGCCTTGGTCTAACCCTTACCCCGAAGAGGCCCGGGATCAATGAAAAATATTTGGGCCTGGGCCTAACCATTATCCTCAATAGTCGTAGGCCCAATGAAGAAAAGATGTGGGCCTGGGCCAAACACCATTGAGAGGCCTGGGCCCAATGAAGAAAAGATTTGAGCCTAGGCCTAAAAATTTTCCTGTAGAGGCCTGGGCAGAATGAAGAAAAGATGTGGGCCTGGGCATAACAATTATGCTGAAGGGGCTTGGGCCCAATGAAGAGAAGATGTAGGCCTGGTCCTAACCCTTACCATGAAGAGGCTTCGGTACAATGAAGAGAAGTTGTGTGCCTGGGCCTATCATTTACACTGAAGTGGCCTGGGCCCAATGGAGAATGATGTGGGCCTTGGCCTACCATTTATGCTGAAGTGGCCTCGGCCCAATGAAGAGATGTGGGCCTGGGCCTAACATTTATGCTCAAGTGGCCTGGGCCCAAAGAAGAAACATGTGGCCCTAGCCCTAACATTCAGGATAAATGGCCTCGGTACTATGAAAAAAAGATGTGGGCCTGGGCCAAACAGCATGAAGAGTCCGGGTTCAATGAAGAAAAGATGAGGGCCTGGGCCTATCCCTTATGCTAAAGTGGCCTGGGCCCAAAGAAGAAAAGATTTGGGCCTGGGCCTAACCATTATCCTCAAGAGGCCCGGCGCCAATGAAGAAAAGATGTGGGCCTGGGCCTAACATTTACGCTGAAGTGGCCTGGGCCCAAAGAAGAGAAGATGTGGGCCTGTGTCGAAAATTTAGGCTGAAGTGTCCAGGGCCCATAGAAGAAAAGATGTGAGCATGGCCAGACATTCAGAATAAATGGCTTCAGTCAAATAAAAAAGAAATGTAGGCCTGGGCCAAGCACCATGAAGAGGCACGGGCCCAATCAAGAAAAGATGAGGGCCTGGACCAAACAGCATGAAGAGCCCGGGTTCAATGAAGAAAAGATGAGGGCCTGGGCCTATCCCTTATGCTAAATTGGCCTGGGCCCAAAGAAGAAAAGATTTGGGCCTGGGCCTAACCATTATCCTCAAGAGGCCCGGGCCCAATGAAGAAAAGATGTGGGCCTGGGTCTAACATTTGCGCTTAAGTGGCCTGGGCTCAAAAAAAGAAAGTGTCCAGGGCCCAAAGAAGAAAAGATGTGGGTATGGCCTGACGTTCAGAATAAATGGCTTCGGTCAAATAAAAAAGAAATGTAGGCCTCGGCCAAACACCATGAAGAGGCAGGGGCCCAATGAAGAAAAGATGAGGGCCCGGGCCTAAACCTTAGGCTAAATTGGCCTGGGCCCAAAGAAGAAAAAATGTGGGCCTGGGCCAAACCCTAACCCTGAAGAGGCACGGGCCCAATGAAGATAAGATTTGGGCCTGTGCCTAACCATTATCCTCAAGAGGCCCGGGCCCAGTGAAGAGAAGATGTGGGCCTGGGCCTAACCCTTACAATAAAGAGGCCTGGGCTCAATGAAGAGAAGATGTGGGCCTTGGTCTAACCCTTACCCCGAAGAGGCCCGGGCCCAATGGAAAAGATTTTGGCCTGGGCCTAACTATTATCTTCAAGAGGCGTAGGCCCAATGACGAAAAGATGTGGGCCTCGGCCAAACAGCATTTAGAGGCCTGAGCCCAATGAAGAAAAGATTTGAGCCTAGGCCTAAAAATTTTCCTGAAGAGGCCTGGGCCGAATGAAGAAATGATATGGGCCTGGGCCTAACAATTATGCTGAAGGGGCCTGGGCCCAATGAAGAGAAGATGAAGGCCTGGGCCTAACCCTTACCCTGAAGTGGCCTGGGTCCAATGAAGAGAAGATGTGTGCCTGGGCCTATCATTTACACTGAAGTGGCCTGGGCCCAATGGAGAAAGATGTGGGCCTTGGCCTACCATTTACGCTGAAGTGGCCTTGGCCCAATGAAGAAATGTGGGCCTGGGCCTAACATTTATGCTGAAGTGGCCTGGGCCCAAAAAAGAAATATGTGGCCCTAGCCCTAACATTCAGGATAAATGGCCTCGGCACTATGAAAAAAAGATGTGTGCCTGGGCCAAACAGCATGAAGAGCCCAGGTCCAATGAAGAAAAGATGAGGGCCTGGGCCAAACACCATTGAGAGGCCTGGGCCCAATGAAGAAAAGATTTGAGCCTAGGCCTAAAAATTTTCCTGAAGAGGCCTGGGCGCAATGAAGAGAAAATGTAGGCCTGGGCCTAACCCCTACCCTGAAGAGGCTTAGGTACAATGAAGAGAAGATGTGTGCCTGGGCCTAACCATTATGCTAAATTGGCCTGGGCCCAATGAAGAAAAGATTTGGGCCTGGGCCAAACCATTATCCTCAAGAGGTCCAGGCCCAATGAAGAAAAGATTTTGGCCTGGGCCTAACATATACGCTGAAGTGGCGTGGGCTAAAAAAGAAAGATGTGGGCCTGGGCCTAACATTTATGCGGAAGTGTCCTGGGCCCAAAGGAGAGAAGATGTGGGCCTGGGCCTAAAATTTAGGCTGAAGTGGCCTGGGCCCAAAGAAGAAAAGATGTGGGGCTGGGACGAAACATTATCCCTATGAGGTCTGGGCCTAATGAAGAAAAGATGTGGGCCTAGGCCTGACCCTTACCATAAAGATGCCTGGGCCCAATGTAGAGAAGATGTGGGCCTGGGCCTAACCCTTACCCTGAAGAGGCCTTGGTACAATGAAGAGAAGATGTGGGCCTGGGCCAATCATTTACACTGATGTGGCCTGGGCTCAATGAAGAAAAATGTGGGCCTTGGCCTACGATTTTTCGCTGAAATGGCCTTGGCCCAATGAAGAGATATGGGCCTGGGCCTAACATTTATACCGAAGTGGCCTGGGCACAAAGAAGAAAAAATGTGGGCCTGGCCTGACATTCAGGATAAATGGCCTCGGCAAAATAAAAAAAAGATGTAGGCCTGGGCCAAACCCCATGAAGAGGCAGGGGCCCAATGAAGAAAAGATTAGGGCCCGGGCCTAAACCTTAAGCTAAATTGGCCTGGGCCAAAGAAGAAAAAATGTGGGCCTGGGCCAAACCCTTACCCTGAAGAGTCACGGGCCCAATGAAGAAATGAATTGGGCCTGTGCCTAACCATTTTCCTCAAGAGGCCTGGGCCCATTGAAGAGAAGATGTGGGCCTGGGCCTAACCCTTACAATAAAGAGGCCTGGTCTCAATGAAGAGAAGATGTGGGCCTTGGTCTAACCCTTACCCCGAAGAGGCCCAGGGCCAATGAAAAAGATTTGGGCCTGGGCCTAACAATAATCCTCAAGAGACCTAGGCCCATGGAGGAAAAGACGTGGGCCTGGGCCAAACACCATTGAGAGGCCTTGGCAAAATGAAGAAAAGATTTTAGCCTAGCCCTAAAAATTTTCCTGAAGAGGCCTTGGCCCAATGAAGAGAAGATGTAGGCCTGGGCCTAACCCCTACCCTGATGAGGCCTGGGTACAATGAAGAGAAGATGTGTGCCTGGGCCTAACCATTATGCTAAATTGGCCTGAGCCCAATGAAGAAAAGATTTTGGCCTGGGCCTAACCATTATCCTCTAGAGGCCCGGGCCCAATGAAGAAAAGATGTCGGTCTGGGCCTAAAATTTAGGCTGAAGTGGCCAGGGTCCAATGATGAGAAGATGTGGTCCTGTGCTTAACATTTACGCTGAAGTGGCCTGGGCCCAAAGAAGAGAAGATTTGGGTCTGGGCCTAAAATTTAGGCTGAAGTGGCCTGGGCCCAAAGAAGAAAAGATGTGGGCATTGGCCTACCATTTATGCTGAAATGGCCTGGGTCTAATAAAGAGATGTGGGCCTGGACCTAACATTTACCCTGAAGTCGACGGTGCCCAAAGAAGGAAAAATGTGGGCCTGGGCCTAACATTTACGCTGAAATGGCCGGGGCCCAATGAAGAAAAATGTGGGCCTTGTCCTACCATTTACACTGAAATGGCCTGGGCCCAATGAAGAGATGTGGGCCTGGGCCTAACATTTACGCTGAAATGGCCTGGGCCCAAAGAAGAAAAAATGTGGGCTCGGGCCGGACATTCAGGATAAATGGCCTCGGAACTATGAAAAAAAGATATGGGCCTGGGTCAAACACCATGAAGAGCCTGGGTTCAATGAAGAAAAGATGATGGCCTGGGCCTAAACCTTAAGCTAAATTGGCCTGGTCCCAAAGAAGAAAAGATTTGGGCCTCGGCCTCACCATTATCCTCAAGAGGCCTGGGCCCAATGAAGAAAATATGTGGGCCTGGGCCTAACATTTATACTGAAGTTGCCTGGGCTCAAAAAAGAAAGGTGTGGGCCTGGGCCTAACATTTACGCTGAAGTGGCCTTGTCCCAAAGAAAAGAAGATGTGGGCCTTGGCCTAACATTCAGGGAAATGGCTGTGGCACTATGAAAAGAAGATGTGGGCCTGGGCCAAACAACATGAAGAGGCCAAGGCCCAATGAAGAAAAGATTAGGGCCTGGGCCGAAAATTTAGGCTGAAGTGGCCTGGGCCAAAAGAAGAAAAGATGTCGGCCTGGGCCAAAACATTATCCCAGGAGGTCTGGGCATAATGGTGAAAAGATTTGGGCCTAGGCCTGACCCTTACCATGAACATGCCTGGGCCCAATGTAGAGAAGATATGGCCCTGGGCCCAACCCTTACACTGAAGAGGCCTGGATACAATGAAGAGAATACGTGGGCCTGGGCCTAAGACTTACACTGAAGTGGCCTGGTCCCAATGAAGAGAAAATGTGGGTCTGTGCCTAACCCTTATGCTAAATTGGCCTGGGCCCTATGAGAAAAAGATGTAGGCCTGCTCCGAACACCATGATGATGCCTAGGCCCAGTGAAGAAAAGATGTGGGCCTGGGCCTAACCCTTACCCTGAGAGGCCTCAGAACAACGAATAAAAGATGTGGGCCTGGGCATAAACCTTACCCTGAAGAGGTCCGGGTCGAATGAAGAAAAGATGTGGGCCTGGGCCTAACATTTATGTTGAAGTGCCCTGGGCCCACTGAAGTAAGATGTGGGCCTGGGCCTACCCATTATGCTATATTGGCCTGGGCGCAATGAAAAAAATATCAGGCCAGAGCCAAACACCATGCAGAGGCCCGGGCCCAATGAGGAAAAGATGTGGGCCTGGGCCTAACCCGTACACTGAAGGGGCCCGGGCCCAATGAGGAAAAGATTTGGGCCTGGGCCTAACCATCATCCTCTAGAGGCCCGGGCCCAATGAAGAAAGATGTGGGCGTTGGCCAACCCTTACGCAAAATTGGCCTGGGCCCAATGAAAAAAAGATTTGGGCCTGGGCCTAAAAATTATCAAGAAGAGGCCTGGCCCCATGAAGAAAAGATGGCCTGGGCCTAACCCTTACGCTGAAGTGGCCGGGGCCAAATGAAAAGAAGATTGATGTGGGCCTGGGCCTAACTCTTATGCTAAATAGGCCTATGCCCAATGAAGAAAAGATGTGGGCCTGGGCTAATCCTATACCCTGAAGGGCCCTGGGTCCAATGAAGAAAAGATTTGGGCCTCTGACTAACCCTTACGCTAAATTGGTATTTACACAATGAAGAAAAGATGTGGTCCTGTACCAAACGCCATGAAAATGCCTGGGCCCAATGAAAAAAGGCTTTGGGCATGGCCCTAAAAATTATCCTGAAGAATTGTGGGCCCTATGAAGAGAAGATGTGGGCCTGGGCCTAAGCCTTACCCTAAATTGGCCTAGGCCCAAAGAAGAAAAGATTTGGGCCTCGGCCTAAAAATTCTCTTGAAGAGGCCTGGGCCCAGTGAATAGAAAATGTAGGCCTGGGCTTAACATTTAAGCTAAATTGGCCTGGGCCCAAAGAAGAATTGATGTGGGCCTGGGCCAAACACCATGAAGTGGCCTGGGTCCAATGAAGAGAAGATGTTGGCCTGGGCCTAACCCTTACGCTAAATTGGCCTGGTCGTAATGAAAAAAAGATGTGAGCCTGGGCCAAACACCATGAAGAGGCCTGGGCCCAATGAAAAAAAGATATTTACCTGGGCCTAAAAATTATCCTGAAGAGGCCTGGGCCCAATAAAGTAAAAATGTAGTCCTGGGCCAAACACCATGAAGAGGCTTGGGCCCAATGAATAGAAGATGTAGGCCTGGGCCAAACACCATAAAGACGCCTGGGCCCAATAAAGAAAAGATGTGGGCCTGGGCCAACATATACGCTGAAGTGGCCGGGGCCGAATGAAGAGAAAATGTGGGCCTTGGCCTAACCTTTACGCTAAATTGGCCTGGGCCCAATGAAGAAAAGATTTGGGCCTGTGCCTAAAAATTATCCAGAAGAGGGATGGGCCCAATGAAGTAAAGATGTGGGCCTGGGCCAAACCCTTACCCTGAAGAGGCCTAGGCCCAATGATGGAAAGTTTTGAGCTTGGTCCTAACCATAATCCTCAAGAGACCTGGGCCCAATGAAGAAAAGATGTGAGCCTGGGCCTAACATTTACGCTCAAGTGACCAGTGCCCAATGAAGAAAAATTTAATCCAGCATATAAATAAACTGAAAGAAAAAAACCATATGATCATTTCATTAGATGCTGAAAAAGCATTTGACGAAATTCAAAATCCCTTTATGATAAAAGTTTGGAGAGATTATGGATACAAGGGTCATACATAAATATAATAAAAGCTATATACATCAAGCCGACAGCTAACATCAAATTAAATGGAGAGAAACTCAAAGCCATCCCACTAAACTCAGGAACACGACAAGGCTGTCCACTCTCGCCATACCTCTTCAATATAGTGCTTGAAATTCTAGCAATATCAATAAGACAACATAAGGGGATCAAGGGGATTCGAATTGGAAAGGAAGAAGTGAAACTTTCGTTATTTGCAGATGATATGATAGTGTACATAAGCGACCCCCAAAACTCCACCAAAGAACTTTTACAGCTGATAAACACCTTTAGTAATGTGGCAGGATACAAGATCAACTCCAAAAAATCAGTCGCCCTCTTATACACAAAGGATATGGAAGCAGAGAGGGAAATCAGAGAAGCTTCACCATTCACGATAGCCACAAACAGCATAAAATATCCTTGGGGTAACTCTAACCAAGGAAGTGAAAAATCTATTTGACAAGAACTTTAAGGCATTGAAGAAAGAAACTGAGGAGTATACCAGAAAATGGAAGGACCTCCCTTGCTCTTGGATTGGGAGGATCAACATAGTAAAAATGGCAATTCTACCCAAGGCAATTTATAGATTCAATGCAATCCCCATCAAGGTCCCATCAAAATTCTTCACAGATCTGGAGAGGACAATAATCAACTTTATATGGAAAAACAAAAAACCCAGGATAGCCAAAACAATCTTATACAATAAAGGATTGTCTGGAGGCATTACCATCCCTGACTTCAAACTCTATTACAGAGCTACAGTGATGAAAACAGTGTGGTACTGGCATAAAAACAGAGAAGTTGACCAATGGAATCGTATAGGAGACCAGAATTTTGACCCACAAACATATGAACACCTCATTTTTGATAAAGGAGCCAAAAGTATACAATGGAAGAAAGAAAGCATCTTCAACAAATGGTGCTGGCATAACTGGATGTCAACCTGTAAAAGAATGAAAATAGACCCATATCTATCACCATGCACAAACCTCAAGTCCAAATGGATTAAAGACCTCACTATCAGTCAGAACACATTGAACCTGATAGAAGAGAAAGTGGGAAGTACCCTACAGGAGATGGGCACAGGAGATCGCTTCCTATGTGTAACCCCAACAGCACAGACATTAAGGGCAACATTGAATAAATGGGACCTACTAAAACTGAGAAGCTTCTATAAAGCAAAGGATACTGTCACCAAGACAAAAAGGCAACCTACTGACTGGGAGAAGATCTTCACCAACCCCGCAACAGACAAAGGTCTGATCTCCAAAATATATAGAGAACTCAGGAAACAAGACTTTAAAATGCTAATTAACCAAATTAAAAAATGGGGCACTGAACTGAATAGAGAATTCTCAGCAGAGGAAGTTCAAATGGCCAAAAGACACTTAAGGTCATGCTCAACCTCCGTAGCAATCAGGGAAATGCAAATCAAAACAACTTTGAGATATCATCTTACACCTGTCAGAATGGCTAAAATAAAAAACTCCAATGATAGCCTTTGCTGGAGAGGCTGAGGAGGAAGGGGTACCCTCACCCATTGCTGGTGGGAATGCAATCTTGTGCAACCACTTTGGAAATCGGTGTTTCGGTTTCTCAGGAAATTCGGGATCAACCTACCCCTGGATCCAGCAATACCACTCCTGGGAATATACCCAAGAGATGCCCTATCATATGACAAGAGCATTTGTTCAACTATGTTCATAGCAGTATTATTTGCAATAGCCAGAACCTGGAAACAACCTAGATGCCCTTCAATGGAAGAATGGATGAAGAAAGTGTGGAATATATACACATTAGAGTACTACGCTGCGGTAAAAAACAATGACTTCTCAAATTTTGCATGCAAATGGATGGAAATAGAAAACACTATCCTGAGTGAGGTAACCCAGACACAAAAAGATGAATATGGGATGTACTCACTCATAATTGGTTTCTAGCCATAAACAAGGGTCACGGAGTCTACAATTGGTGATCCCAAAGAAGCTAAGTAAGAAGGTGAACCAAAGGAAAAACATATAGTTGTCCTCTTGGCTATGGGAAGTAGACAAAATGGCCGGGGAGAAAATTGAGATCTTGGGGGTGGGGTGGGATGGGGGTAAGGGGAGATGGGGAGAGAAAAGGGAGAAGGGGAGAATGGGGGGAACTTGGGGAAAAAGGAGGATTGGGATAAAGGAAGGTTGGATAGGGGAGCACGGAAGCACAATTCTTAGTTAAGGGAGCCACCTTATAGTTGGCAAGAGGCTTGAACTTAGAGTGGCTCCCAGATGCCCAAGTCGAGGTCCCCAGTTAGTTCCTTGGGCAGCTGAGGATAGGGAACCTGAAATGACCCTAGCCTATAGCAATACTGACGAATATCTTGAATATCATCATAGAACCTTCATCTGGTGATGGATGGAGATAGAGACAGAGACCCACACTGGAGCACTGGACTGAGCTCCCAAGGTCCCAATAAGGAGCAGAAGGAGGGAGAACATGAGCAAAGAAGTCGGGACCACGAGGGGTGCACCCACCCACTGAGACAGTGGAGCTGATCTATTGGGAGCTCACCAAGGCCAGCTGGACTGTGACTGAAAAAGCATGGGATAAAACTGGACTCTCTGAGCATGGCGAACAATGAGGGCTGATGAGAAGCCAAGGACAATGGCACGGGGTTTTGAACCTACGTAATGTGCTGGCTTTGTGGGAGCCTAGCCAGTTTGGATGTTCACCTTCCGAGGAATGGACGGAGAGTGGAGGACCTAGGACTTACCACAGGGCAGGGAACCCTGACTGCTCTTTGGACTGGAGAGGGAGGGGGAGAGGAGTGGGGGGAGGGGGAGAAGGGTGGGGGGAGGGGGAGAAGGGTGGGAGGAGGGGGAGAAGGGTGGGAGGAGGGGGAGGGAAATGGGAGGCTGTGAGGAGGTGGATACTTGTTTTTTTTTCTTTCTCCTTTTCTCAATAAAAAAAATGGAAAAAAAATAAAGTAAATAGACCACGAAAAAAAAAAAAGATGTGAGCCTGGGCCAAAACCATGAAGAGGCCTAGGCCCAATGAAAAAAAGATTTGGGCCTGGGACTAAAAATTATCCTGAAGAGGTGTGGGCCCAAGGAAGAAAAGATGTGGGCCTGGGCATAACATTTACGCTGAAGTGGCTAGGCCCAATGAAGAGAAGATGTGGGCCTCGACCTAACACTTATGCTAAATTGGCCTGGGCCCGATGAAGAAAAGATGTGGGTCTGGGCCAAACCCTTACCCTGAAGAGGCCTGGGCGCAATGAAAAAGATTGGGCTTGGGACTAACCATTATCCTCAAGTGGTCCGGGCCCTATGAAGAAAAGCTGTGGGTCTGGGCCAAATATTTAAGCTAAAGTTGCCTGGGCCCATTGAAGAGAAGATGTGGGCTTGGGGCTACCATTTACACTCAAGTGGCCTGGGCCCAATGAAGTAAGATGGGGCCAGGGCCTATCAATTATGCTGAAGTGGCCTGGGCCCAATGAAAGAAGATGTGGGCCTGGGCTAAACCATTACCATGAAGAGGACTGGGCCCAATGAAGAGAAGATGTGGGCTTGGGCAAAACATGATGAAGAGGCCTGGGCCCAATGAAAAAAAGATTTGGGCCTGGGCCTAAAAATTATCCTGAAGAGGCTTGGGCCTAATGAAGAGAAGATGTGGGCCTGGGCCTAACCCTTACATTAAATTGGCCTGGCTCAAGGGAAAAAGATGTAGGCCTGGGCCAAACACTATGAAGAGGCCTTGGCCAAATGAAGAAAAGATTTTGGCCTGGGCCTAACATTTACGCTAAATTGACATTGGCCCAATGAAGAAAAGATTTGGGCCTGGGCCTAACCCTTAGGTTAAATTTGCATTGGCCCAATGAAAAACAGATATGAGTCTGGGCCTAAAAATTATCCTGAAGAGGTGTGGGCCCAATGAAGAAAAGATTTTGGCTTGGGACTAACCATTATCCTCAAGAGACCTGGGACAAATGAAGAAAACATGTGGGCCTAGGCCTAACATTTACGCTGAAGTGGCCTGGGCAAAATGAAGAGAAAATGTGGGCCTGGGCCTAACCCTTAGACTAAATTGGCCTAGGCTCAATGAAAAGAAGATGTAGCCCTGGGCCAAACACCATGAAAAGGCCTGGGCCCAATGAAAAAAATATTTGTGCCTGGGCATAAAAATAATCCTGAAGAGGCCCAGACCCAATGAAGAAAAGATATGGGCCTGGGCCTAACACTTACGCTAAATTGGCTTGGGCCCAATGAAGAAAAGATGTGGGCCTGGACCCAACACTTAACCTGAAAAGGCCTGGGCCAAATGAAGAAAAGATGTAGCCCAGGGCCTAACCCTTACCCTCACAAGGCCTGGGACCAATGAATAGAAGATGTGGGCCTGGGCCTAAAATTTACGCTGAAGTGGCCTGGGCCCACTGAAGAGAAAATGTGAGCCTGGGACTAATATTTAAGCTAAATTGGCCTGGCACCAATGAAAAAAAGATGTAGGCCTGAGCCAAAAACAATGAAGAGGCCTGGGCCCAAAGAAGAAAGATGCGTGCCTGGGCCTAACCTTTACGCTGAAGTGGCCTGGGCCCAATGAAGAGAAAATGTGGGCCTGGGGCTAACCCATAGACTAAATTGGCCTAGGCTCAATGAAAAAAAGATGTAGGCCTGGGCCAAAAAAGATTTGGGCCTGGGCATAAAAATTATCCTGAAGAAGCCCAGGCCCAATGAAGAAAAGATTCGGGCCTGGGCCTAACACACTAAATTGGCTTGGGACAAATGGAGAAAAGATGTGGCCCAGGTCATATCCCTTACCCTGAAGAGGCCTGGGCCCAATGAATAGAAGATGTAGGCCAGAGCCAAAAACAATGAAGAGGCCTGGGCCCAATGAAGAGAAATTGTGGGCCTGGTCCAAACCCTTAGGTTAAATTGGCCTGACTCAATGGAAAAAGATGTAGGCCTGGGCCAAACACTATGAAGAGGCCTTGGCCAAATGAAGAAAAGATTTGGGCCTGGGCCTAAAAATTATCCTGAAGAGTCCTGGGCCCAATAAAGAAAAGATGTGGGCCTGTGCCTAACGCTTAAACTGAAGTGTTTGGGCCCAATTAAGAGAAGATGTAGGCTGGGCCTAACCCTTATGCTAAATTGGCCTGGGCCCAATGAAGAAAAGATGTAGGCCTGGGCCAAACACCATGAAGTGGCCTGGGCCCAATGAAGAAAGATGTGGGCCTGGGCCTAAGACTTACGGTAAATTGGCATTGGCCAAATGAAAAAAAGATTTGGGCCTGGGCCTAAAAATTATCCTGAAGAGGTGTGGGCCCAATGAAGAAACGAACTGGGCTTGGGTAACCAATATCCTCAAGAGACCTGGGCCCAATGAAGAAAACATGTGGGCCTGGGCCTAACATTTCCACTGAAGTGGACTGGGCTCAGTGAAGAGAAGATGTGGGCCTGGGCCTAACCCTTAGACTAAATTGGCCTAGGCTCAATGAAAAAAAGATGTAGGCCTGGGCCAAACACCATGAAGAGGCCTGGGCTTATTGAAAAAAAAAAGATTTCGGCCTGGGCCTAAAATTTATCCTGAAGAGGCCTGGGCCTGTTGAAGAAAAGATGTGGGCCTGGGAATAATTCTTACCCTGAAGTGTCCTGGGCCCAATGAAACGAAAATGTGGGCCTGGGCCTAACATTTACGCTGAAGTGGCCTGGGCCCAAAGAAGAGAAGATGTGGGCCTGGGCCAAAATTTATGCTGAAGTGGCCTGGGCCCAAAGAAGAGAAGATGCGGGCCTGGGCCTAACATTTCCGCTGAAGTGGCCTGGGCCCAAAGAAGAGAAGATGTGGGCCTGGGCCAAAATTTATGCTGAAGTGGCCTGGGCCCAAAGAAGAGAAGATGCGGGCCTGGGCCTAACATTTCCGCTGAAGTGGCCTGGGCCCAGTGAAGAGAAGATGTGGGCCCGGGTGTAACCGTTACCCTGAAGAGGCCTGGGCCCAATGAAGAAAAGATGTGTCCTGGGCCAAATGCTTACCCAGTAGAGGCCTGGACCCAATGAAGAAAAGATGTGGGTCTGGGCCTAATTCTTACCCTGAAGAGGCCTGGGTTCAATGATGAAGAGTTGGTTACCTGTTCCTAAACTTTATAATGCAGAGGCCTGGGACTAAAGAATTGGAGTTTGGGCCTCAGCCTAATGTTTACCCAGAAGAGTTCTGGGCTCAATGAATAAGAACTGTGGGCCTGGGCCTAATGCTTACCCTGAAGAAGCCTGGGGAAAATGAAGATGATATTTGTGCCTGTCTTATCCCTTATTCTGAAGAGGCCTGGGCCCCAATAACATAAGATGCGTGCTTAGGCCTAACCCTTACCTTTAAGAGGCCTTGGATGAATAAAAAGGAGTATTGGACTTGGGCTTAATCCTGACGTTAAGGAATCCTGGTCCCAATGAACAAGACATGGAGCCTTTGGCCTAATCCTTTTTCTGAAGAGGTATGGTCTTAGTGATGAAGAACTGGGCCTGGTCCTACCTGTGACCTTGAAGAAGGCCAGACCAAAACAAGAATAGATGTGGGCCTGAGCCATTCCCTAACCCTGAATAGGCTTGGGCACAAAGAAAGAAGAGATGTGGATTCCTTAACACTGAAGGGGCTTGAGACAAAAGAAAGGATAGATGGGAACCTGGGCCATTCTGTAACACTGAAGATGTTTTAGCCCTAATAAGAGAAGGTGTGAGCTTGATCCATCTTTATCCATGAAGAGGCTTGAGCCCAGATTAGAAAGGTATGTTGGTCTGAGCCTATCGTTCATACGGAAGAGGGCTTGGCCTTATAAAACAAAATATGACCCTGTGACTGTTTCAAACTTGAAGAGATCAAGCCCAAATGAAGGGATGTGGGCCTGGGTCATTCACTAAGCCTAAGGAGCCCCTGCCCTTAGTAAAGGACAAATGTGGGGTTGGGCCTACTGTTGTCCATGTAGAGGCCCAAGACCAACAAAGAAAATCTATGGGCCAGGGTCTATTGCTAAACAGAACCCCAGCCCCAAAATAGTAGAGATGTGGGTTTGGGTGAATCCCTAATCCTTAGGAGGCTTAGGCCCAAATAAAAGGAGAGATGTGGGCCTGGGCCCATCTCTAAAACTGAAGACTTTTGGGTCCAAAAAAGAGCTTAGGATCTGTGTTTCTATTGTATGCTGCAGAGTCCAGGGCCCAAAGCAAGATGAGATGAGGCTGAGGACCTCTCCATGAATGCACAGAGCCCTGAGCCCAAAGAAGAAGAGATGTGTGTCTGGAGCTATACCTGAGCCTCAGCAATAATGGGCCCAGAGCATCAAGATATTTGGGAGAATACAAAATGAGCAAAGGCCTAAAGAACCAAGCACACAGGAGTGTGCCCATGGTGGAATAAAAAACACAAGTATCTTGGGCCTAGATCAAACAGAGCCCTGGGACAACTGGCCCACATTCATTCTCTCCCAATAAGTCCTGGACATAAAGAAGAGTGCCAAGGCCAAAACTAAAGAGAATTAACATTGTGTTTAGACCATGTACCATGAGCCACACTGGTCCTAGGCCTCATTTTCAGCTATTTTACAACCAGCTGAGACATCAATGCAGAGACATCGCAGCTTTTTCATCCATAATCATGGCCTTGACTACACTACTCTCTTTCTGAGCACTCATGGAAACTGACAAGCTGACCACATCCTCAACACATGTCAGCAAGTATGAACCATGGCTGTGATGTGCCAGGGCCTATATTGAAATGATATATCAATATAGACATAGCATATAAAAAAGAGTGTCACACTCTGCCCTCTAGCTGTCTGAGACATAATCTTACCTCGAATTAAAGAGATCTTAAACTGATTTCTTTAGGAATGAACAGTTCTCAAATGTAATTCCCAAAACAGTTTTCTAAGAGTTGTCGACTAATGCAAATCTGGTCTTGTTCTCAGCAACTGACTCCTGGTCCCATTATATCTTTCAAGATTCACAACCTGAAGACATAATTACTAATGTAGGAGCAAGGCCATGAACAGACCTCAATAGGAAATCTGTCCGCTCCTGAACCGCAAGTGTTCTGGGCGATTGTCTTCAAGGGTGTATGGGCCGAACCCTTGTTCTATGCATTCCAGGACAAAATCCCACCACAGAGGAGCCAGGCCTTAAAGGGACCAAACCTCATCTCAATGATCAAAGGAAATGAACACCCTATAACCATGACCAGGACTGAAGTCAAGCATTATCTTCATGTCAGTTTATTTTGTTGGACACACCATAGCCTCATCTGTGACCCAGGCCATGCCATGTTCACCAAGACAACTGGAATCTTCACCAGTGAGGGACATCAGGTCATAAGCCATGAACTCTGATCCAGAAGAAGTTCATCTTAAAGCTCCTTTTGGTTTTATTCTGGTTAGTGGTTATTTGTGATAGTACCAACACAGGCAAAATTCTCACAAATGTGTCAAGGCAACCTCATGGCTTTGAAATAATCTGGACCACACATGAATGAATGTCAAATGACAGGAACACAGCTTGGAATGAAGGGTGTGCGGGCCGCACCCAGGAAATCCTCTGTGTGCAGGTCAAGAACAACAGTTTGACATTGGGTCTGACCTAGGACCTGTACTACTACAGTAATGTCTACACACTATAACACCATGAGTTGTTTGTCTGAAGAATGAGAAAAGGACAAAGGCCATAAACTGACATCATGGGGTCCTGCCAGCTTCCTGATTGCTAGTAAATCAGGTCAAGATTAAATTTTAGGGTGTGTGGGCCGCACCCTCTCTTTACAAGACCAAGTACTTTGCTGACAGTAAGGGAGCCAGGACCACAAACCATGACCATGATTGTGACAAGGACCCACTCTCCTTAATGATCAAAAAACATGGTCATAACTTAATATCAAGAGTGATTATATGGCACATGGCCCTATACTTACTTTAACTGGTTTTTACCTGAGGCTAGACTCTGTTCACTAAACACATTAAATGAAGAAAGAAGGCTTCCTGAGTGGATTGAAGACGCCAAATTGATAGCAATGTGGGCTGTGGCTCACTTTCCACGAAGAAACCTGTGTCAAATGTGAATTCTCTCCATCAAATGCAGGAGATATGCTCACCAGGGAGGACCCAGGACCATAAAACATGGCCTTCCTCATGTGTGGGAGACACCACAGAAACAATCTGGGCATATTTGGCAAGATGAGTGTGCGGGCCGCACCTATGAGCCATTATATGCCCCCCTCCCCCCGTCTCCAATAGCTCCAGGACATTTGATTGTGTTTGTGTTGGCCAACACCACAGCCTCAGAGAAAAATGGAACCACCACAATGACCAGAGTTGATTTTGTGGTATATGACATCAGCCTCACAGACTTCCAGACTGTGGTCTAAATATTCATTTCCTGATACATCAGGTTCCCCACCTTCTCATTGCTGACTTTGGCCCTCAGCCTGACCTGATTAGAAACATCAAGAAAGCCATTGGATTTTGAATGACATGACCCAGGACATAGCTTTAATAAAAATGCATAATGGAAAATGCTGAAGTTCCTCCTCTGGAGGCATGTTTGGTGGCATGCTCAAAGACTACACATGCATTCCTATGTTTGTCCACAGGAGCCTACCTAGAAGATGACAGGATTATAACCTGATGACTATAGATCTCTCATAGGTCTAAAGCCTTGCAGTCATCAGTCTTACTACAAGTGTCTTTCCAAATGTTTTGTATATAGTTTTGAATAAATATGTTGATATGCTATCATGGTTGACCTTGAAATGTCTATTTGGCCCTTTCCTTTTCCTGAAGATAGATGAATTTCCATTCATGGTTTTAACTTTTCCATTTGCAGGAGCCACTTACAAAATCAAAAATTGAGTGAAAGGGGTCAAGTAGGCAAGATTCCTCACCTAGCTGTAATAAAATTCCTAATTTGGAGGAATTTGCTGGTGTATTCTTTACTGACTGTAATAGACATAGTGAGGGTGACTCCTAGAAATGACATGGAATTCACACCTATGAAACCACAAAATGGGAGAGTCAAAATGAGACAGAAAGAAGGACAATCCCAGGATTTTGTGGGTGGGAGAAACCTGATGGAGACTCAACCCAGCACAAAGAGCTGTAGGCAACTGAGGGTTGCTGATGGAGGGAGAATTAGCTGTCCCTAGACATGAGGCCTCTACCTGGTCATTCAGTACCTACTATTCAGACCTGACAACTATACATGCAAGCTTCACTGAACAGGAACAGCCCATTGGAGTCATACACTCATGCATTTTCCAAACATGTATCAATAAGAAAAAAAAACATTTGAGGGAGAGAGAATGAAAAAGATGAAAGTTAGTACAAGAAGGATAGTGAACCGGTGGTTTTATTTCGTTTTACAAATTATAAATGTAAAGTTTAGGAACTATTTAATGGGAAACTTTGGCTGGGTTAGATACTGAATACTGTAGCATTTATACAGTGAAACATTTCCTGTGTAGGTATTGTATGTCAACACTCTTGTCTCCACACCTAATTCTCTCTTCTTCCACGGAGACACAAACACAGACATTGCAGCACCATGTGCACATGTGGCTTCTATGGAGACAGGGAGAGCCATCTTGAGCCTTAAAACAGCTGACATCCAGGGCGTAATGCTCTAGCCTATCCTACAGCCTCCTCCACCCACACATTTCCCCAGCCCATCTCTCATATGTAATCAATCCCTACTATGCTCCTGCGTCTGGAAGGAAAGCAGCACAGAAGAGAGGACTACAAGCACACTCAGATTCTCACTGGAGCAGCAGAACCCTGGCCGGCCTTTTGTTTCAGATTTATACAGGTACCCGAGTGAGTCAGACTCCAGAACACCAGGAGTAATCTTACAAACATATCTTTCAATTTCCTGTGTATATTTGGATACACACACAACTATTTTCCCACACCTCAAATACACTTACTATGCTTTTGTATTATCTATATAAAAATTAAGCCATTTTCACTTTTTATTCAAATGAATTGAATTGCTGGTCCATGTCAGGAATTAAACTCCTGAGATATATGTCATTCACTCAGAAAAAAAAGCAATGAAATGAGAATCTCTGGGTACATAAAGAACTTGTTTATACTGTCACAAGCTAAGTGCCATCTATGACCTGAGTGTCCAAACCATAGAAGAATTCTTAAAAAGTGGTTTTCTGTATCCAGGACATCAGCCTTTTCATTCAATAACTATTTTGTCAGTATCTAATATCTGGTTTGATATTTGACACCAGGTCAGGTATTGCTACATGGGCAGTCTCACTCAGTCTTGAGCTCACATCTCTCCTCCTTTCTCTGTCTCTCAAGTTATGAGATCCACGGCTCACCCCATTAGCACACAAGGCTTGCAATCTTCACACCTGACCTCAATGTGGAGGCTTGTAATTGGTTCTGCAATGACAAGGAGGGTCAAGAACAAGTGGAATACACCAATACATCTTGAACCAAGCTCCTCTGCCTATTTACCTAAAGGTTACATGGATGAGCATTACTTAGGTTGTATACAGAAGAGAAGCATCAAACAGCAAGAATATTAACCAAATTCCACGTAATATCAATGAAAATTAACCTTGTACATATTTCTACCTTACATAGGAAACAGGTTTAAAATCACTTTGTGAATACTCTTTTTACCTACATTTTCTGTAAGCATGCTGATTCTGCAAGGAAGGGTAGCCTCTATTTCTAATTTTGCAAATCTCATCACCAGGGAATATTTATTAGAACACTGCGGCGTTGACTCTCTGCTCTTGCTGTGCCTGGGATGTCTCACCTGAATCAACACAGGTGTCAACGGCCACACATTAGTGCTGAAATGAACACTCTGCGACATAAGGCACATGGGGTAGAGAGAAGTAATAACGAATCTTCTTAAGAAGATTGAGCAACTGAGTTCTATGACTTTCCATTTGTTCCTGGTTTAGGTACTAGGCTAATTCATAATTTAGGTACAGAAATAGAAAAAAATTAACAGTAATTAAAATAACCTTTTCTCCAAAGATGATGAAACATTTCTCACAGGCCCCAGGAAGGTCCATAAGAAAGGAGTTCACATTTCCTGGAAGAAGGAAAGGCGAAAAGCATAAGTGAATGACCTGAGCCCCACTCATCATCTGGCTCTGCAGCCTAAATCTTTTGGTCCAAAGCACATAGAACCGAGTTGTGGTGACAACGACTTCCCCTGCATATAGAGAAAAATTCAGTAACAGTGAATTCTCACCCTGTTCCTTTAACATATCATAAGGTTTCATAAGGATTTTAGCAGCATTAAACAACGAACTTTCAAATAATCCATTTTAGCTAGTTTCTGAGGATTTCATATACAAATATAGTGTACATTTATCATAGTCCCCTAATTTTTCCACATCCTCCATGATTTCAAAATCAGCTGTGAGATCATTCCATGTCCATCCTCTCATGTATGTAGAGCTATCAACCAAATGTTGCTCAATTTACCCTTGCATCAGCACCAGAAGAAAAGTTGACTCTTCCTCCTCTAGAAGCCATCAACTGTCAACATCTCTCAGTTAGGAGAGGGGCCAGTGAGCTCCTTTCCTTTCCATGCTAGAATACTGAGTGCCTTGATCACAGAGGTCCTAAGAGCAGCAGGACTCTCATGTCCAGAAGACACAGCTTCACTGGAATTCTATGACATCTGGATCTAATATCTTTTCATCCTTCTTCCAGGATGGGGTCTGAGCCTCAGAGGAAGGCACAATATGAATTTATACCTGTGAACTCCCCAGACACTTTTCTGAGTTTTGAGTTTCCTTGGGAAACACAGATTCCTACATTACAGAACTACTCTGATGAGGAGTGAGAGCTCACTAACGTTTGTTTGAGTATAGAGATGTGAAGAAAGAGGGCAGTCTGAGATGAACATTAACATAATAATTGTGGTAGATCCACCCTGGGAGCCTTAGGGTTTGACGGGCATAGGTTTTCTAAAGAGTAACATTATGAGATTATATGTGATTATGTGTTTCAACAAAGCATCATAAATGAAAAAAATTACCAAAATATAAAAAAGAACAAGCAAGAGGAAAGAGAGAAGAAGATGAATATTCACAGTTCTCCAGGTGGAAAGATAAAGAGCAAGCTGCCAGCATCCGGATCCCAGCGTCTCAGACAGTTTGCTGTTGTCCTCTCACATGGTGATTGATAGAAGAGAAATGATGATAGACACCATGTGATGACATGGCACTAAGGAGCCACTAAAATCAGGAATAAGAGAAGGCTGCCCACTCTCTCCATATTTCTTCAACATAGTCCTTGAAGTTTTGGCAATAGTGATAAGGACACAAAAGGAGTTCAAGGGGATTCAAATTGGAAAGGAAGAAGTGGGGACATTTTCTTAATGGATTATTTGTGTGTGTGTGTGTGTGTGTGTGTGTGTGTGTGTGTGTGTGTAGGCCCAGCCCACTGTGTGTCGTGCTGACCCTGGAAAAGTAGTCCTGCATCGTATGAATAAAGCAAGCTGTGCAAGCCAGTATGCTGCTTTCCTCCACGGTTCCTGCCCCGAATTCCCTCACTGGTGGATCATGTCCTAAAAGTTGTGAGATGAAAAATCCTTTCCTCAGCTGAGTTGGTTTGGATCCCTGCTTCGTCACAGCAACAGAAAAGGAAGCCAGGAGAAGACCTTCACAGGAAAGGATTAGGACAGTAAGTAGAGCACCCCACAGTTCAAGGGACATCTTAACTTACTACCATCCCGAACCTCTCCCCAGCATTCCCACCACTGAGTACTTTAATATACATCAGAGGCATTTAAAGGCCTCGTTGAAACAGACTGCTAGACTTGCTGTCCAGAGATTCTGATTCTTAGGTCTGGAGGAGAAATCAGATGTCACCTTTGTAACAAGTTGCTAGGTGAAGCTGTTATTACTGAGAAAAGAACTTCACTTTAAAGGGTGCGCATGGCTTCAAAACAAAATGAAAATAGAGCCTAGAACAGAAGGTACAGATGTTTATAGATGTCAAGTTCTAAACCACCACTTTAGTGTCCTAATTCTTGACTACATAAGGATAGCTTTCAGGCAGCAAAATATCTGAGAAGAGTGTTGGCCCAAATCCACCATTGCAGTCCATTAAGAAGGCAGAAAGGAAGACAAGGTCCTGGGACAGCCCAGCAGAAGGTCCTGCACTGCTGGACTCTCCCTGCATTTGGCCACCAAGTCCAGAGCATGGCTCTTACCACTCTCATCAACACTGCCACAGCTTCAGCTCCACATCCATTTCCCTACATTGTGCTTCTATGGCCTCCTGCCTCCTTTCCTTTTCTCCCTGTACAGTTGGTACGGAGAAATGGGTTTTCAGGGAGTTAACGTTATGCCCTGATCATGGAGTTCCCCACAAACCACTAGGAGACTGAGTCCTTTATTTAAATGCAGAGAGCCTTTATTGTTACACAAGTTTGCAAACTTGGTCACCCTGTGTCCAAGGTATTGGAGTGATCTGAGAGCCCAGAGTTCAGTTGGGGTTGGGTTTTTGTAGTACCAAAGGTGGGGGTGAGGGATTTCTAAGGTTCAGGAGCCATGATTGGCTGACATTTGTCTAGGAGTGTCCTGTTGAAAAGCCATGGGTGTGTGCTAGCAGGTGATCCTATCTGTAATGATTAGAAAGTTAAGAATTTCCTTTGGATGGTCTGTTCCTGGGTGTTGCCTGTGTAGTCTCAGTTTGTGGTCTTTCTTGGAACCAGGGTAAACTACTGAGACTCCGCCTCTAGTGAGCATGTCATGTCCTACACTAAAGCTGCTGAAATTCTGCAGTGAGTCTGTGTCTCTTCCAAAGAAATAAGTTAGAAGCATGTAATCTCTCATAAGATTCTCCCATAGCACTCCTCCCTTGCCTTGTATTTTTACTGAACACAACAGACTATTTCTCCTTCACTGTTGTCAGTTCCCCCCACTAAATCTATTCTTGCCTGTTTCTTCAGTTTTGTTACACTTCTTTCTAGATGTGATCAGGGAAGAAGTAAGTGAAGCTATAACTGAGAAATATCCTTCAGCGATATTCTACTCTCAGAGTCACCAAGCTATTCACACAGCATATTAGCTTCACAGAAACTTAAGAAAGCCAGAGTAGCTGGTAGGCTAACCGCAGATCCTCACTGTAATGATTTCAGCCACATAAGGCTGATACTTCCAGGTTCTAGGGGTCATGCATGTACAGACAAGCCCTCAGGCAGAAGTGCCTAATGGCCCCGGGAGATGTTAAAGGGCCCCGCATGACCCACACGTGGCATGGATTACATCATCCACTTATGACTCAGCTAAGCCCTTGTGGGCATGCATGCCTGCATTATCCACGTATGACTCAGGTAAGCCCTTGCATGCGAGAGACCTGCCATCTGCATATGACGTAGCTATGCCAACTCCTGTGTGCATCGCTAGGCAGCTTTTAAAAGCTGGATGTGCCATCTTCCTCTCTCTCTGCACACTCACTTTCCCCAGGCCTGTACACACACCCTCTAATAATCTCCTAAGCAGGTTTGTTGCATGTTCCAGGTTTGCTTCTCACTTGTGCCAGGTAATTTCAAAGCGAACAGCCATGCGGCAGGACACCCCAATCTCTAGGAGCTACACATTGGGACAAAACCCTCGACCCCTTCCCCAACTCCCTCAACTTTTCTGCCAGTGAGCAGGAGAGTTTCCTGCAGGTAGGCTCACCCAGCATCCAACCCCATCCACTGGATCGTCCAAGCTACTAGCCCCACTCTGCCCCCAAACTCACCTATCCTCCTGCAACCTCAGTGGAACTCTGAAACACAGTTTGCTGCAATACGGAGGGGACTAAGAGGTGAGTGAACAGCCACATGGCAGGACACCCCACTCTCTAGGACCTCCACATTGGGACAAAACCCTGGCCCCCTCTCCAAATTCCCTTGGCTTTTCTAGCCAACCAGCAGGAGAGTTTCCTGCAGATAGGCTCCCCCAACATCCAACCCCATCCACTGGACCCTGCAAGCTACCAGCCCCATCCTGCCCCCAAACTCACCTATCATCCTGAAACCTCAGGGGAACTCTGAAATACAGTTTGCTACAATACTGAAAGGGTGAAGAGCTTTCTACAATACTGAGGGTATCAAGAGCTCGCTACAACACTGAGGGGACCAAGAGAGAGGACCAAGAGAGTGAAACAGGAGAGACGCCCAAGAGAGCAGGCTTAGAGAGACTTCAGACGCTTCCTGAGACACAGACATTGACAGTACAGAGCAGAACAAGGAAAATTCCCAAACATTCAGACAGCCACTGCAAAAACTGAACCAAGGCATAAAGACAATCATCCCCAGTTGAAAAAAGAGATGGAAAGGTGCCAGTACAAGAATTCATCAAACAACTGAAAAACCAACATGGTAACACCAGAACCCAGTGGTCAGACAACAGGAAGACTTGATCATTAAGAACAAAAAAAGGAGGAGGAGGAGGAGGAGGAGGAGGAGGAGGAGGAGGAAGAATAAAAAGAAGAAGAGGAGGAGAAAGAAAAGAGGAGAAGGATGAGTAGCAGGAGGAGGAAGAGCGGAAGAGGAGGAGGAGCAAGAGGGAATGGGAGGGGACCAAGAAGGAGGAAAAGGAGAATATAATAAAGAAGAGAAAAAGAAAAAAGACAACCACTTTAAATGCAACTTTATGAAAATAATGGAGACCTTTAAAGAGGAAATGAAAAACTCCCTTAAGGAAATGGAGGTAAAGACAAACAAATATTGGAAGAAGCAATTGACAAATCCCTCAGAGAAATACAATAAAATGAAGAAAAAAATCAAATAAGTGGAACTAACTGAAATAAAGGTAAATAGAAACATAAACTTATGGAATTCTGAATATGGAAAATCTGGGTAAACAAACAGGAACTACAGAGACAAGTATAGAAAAAAGAATACAAGAGACAGAAGAACGAATCTCAGGTGCTGATGACATTATTAAGAAAATAGACTCGCTGGTAAAAGAAAACATTAAATCCAACAAATTATTAACACAAAACATCCAGGAAATCTGGGACACCATGAAAAAAAACAAACCTAAGAATAATGGGGGTAGAATTAGGACAACTCCAGCTCAAAGGCACAGAAAATATATTCAACAAAATCATAGAAGAAAACTTTCCCAACCTAAAGAAAGATGTGGGAGGGTCTTTTGTCTATGTGCTAATTTCATTGGTTAATAAAGAAACTGCCTTGGCCCTTTCATAGAATAGCAGCTTAGATAGGCAGAGTAGACAGAACAGAATGCTGGGAGAAAGAAGCAGATTCAGGCAGTCGCTATGATTCTCTGACCCGAGACAGACATAGGCTAGAATCTTTCCCGGTAAGCCACTACCTCGTGGTGCTACACACATTAACAGAAATGAGGTAATCAAGATGTGAGAATTAGCCAATAAGAGGCTGAAACTAACGGGCCAGGCAGTGTTTAAAAGAATACAATTTGTGTGTTGTTATTTTGGGGCATAAGCTAGCCAGGCAGCCGGGAGCTGGGCAGCAGGAACGCAGCCTGCTGTTCCATCTATAGAGTGGTGCTCTAATGTGGTAAAGTGGATCCATGCAAAACCTGAGAGAGCTTAAATTTAAACACACAAAAAAAACAGAGTTTAACGCAGCTTTTTGCTGTTTGTAGGTGGTGTGCCACAGAGAATTTCCTGACTCAACAGCCTTAAAAAAGTCCACACGCGGTTTTAAAACACAGCTTCCTGGGCCCTGCTGCCAGTGCAAACTCAGGCTATGGTGCATTTGTGTGCCTGCGTGTTTTTTTTCCTGCTCGGGATCAGGAAGAATGTACTCTGAGACCATGCCAATGGCTCAGCGCTTCTTGCCTGCTCCTAGACAGACTGTGGAATCAGGCTTAGGCAGGCGTAAATGAATGGTGGATTCCATCCACCATACACAGAGATGTTTACAGGCTGTGCAGTGCTCTGCATGGCAGATTTGACTGTAACTCAGATGAAAACTGTTTATGTGTTGCATGCTCATCCTTGGGTTGGACTGCTGAGCACAGCTCCTGCCTGGAACTGCACACAGCCAGGGGCACCAAATGGCTCTGAGGCAAGAGCAGCTCTGCCATGCTGAACTGTGCTGACCTCAGGCAGGACTATCGTAATTACCATAATAACAGTACAGCTAAGGTTTAGACTGGGCAGGACAACTGTGGTCCCATATTACCTTTACATGGTGAAACTTAAGTTTTAAGAAGTGCTTACCATTTTAAGAAGTGCTCCTAGATTCACAATAGGACAGATTCAGACATAAAAGACCTTTAAATGTGTCACAGCATTGGATGAGTGTACGAAGGCTTCGGAGAGAGAAGAAAACGGATATAGAGAATAAAATTAATGGTTTTAAAAAAAGGGTAAAGTCTTTAAAGAGACAGAGTAAAGATAGTTATAGATTAAAAAAGTAAAGAAAAATAAACCATGTAAAAATGGAAAATTCATAGAGGGTCTGGATTATGTATATTATTGTGTTTTCTTTAAATTTTTTGACTGTAAAGGACCTGAGTACAGAGAGACATTTCATTATATGGGCTACCAAGCTAGACCAGAATGGATATCATAAGCATATGACTTCAGAATTTGGATCTAAGAACATGATGCTTTGGAAAAGAGTTTCTTCTTTTGTTTTCACAGAGGATGAGACCCTGTGGATTGCTTCTATTCCATTATGGTATGATAGACCATGCCCTCCTGAAAGGTTGCTGTAAACACCCTCAAAAAATTACTTTGCTCAACTGCTGACTGAGATGTACTTAGCACACAGGTTATATACCATAAAAGACCTGAATAACAGTGCTCCCATTCAGCATGAAACAGTTTTGAGAGAAATAACTGTGCCCATATTCCCAAATATTGTTTATAAATGTTCTTTTACATTTAAAGGGGGAAATGATATAAATATAAATAATTTGCATAGGTATAGATTTTAAGGTCATTTTTTGGTATGTATATATATTTCTGATCTTGATTAAGGTACTGTGATCATGTAGTTCATTTTAAAATGTAATGTATAATTAGGAAATATAGGTTGTTAATGGATAATCATCAATAATATTTAAGCTTGTAGTCATGTTAGATTTTCTAGATGTATAGAGATATATTTCAGTTAGATAGGCATTCTTCATATCTTCCAAAGACTACAGAATATGGCATTTAACGTTTTAATAACTTAGGGCTTTTCATGACAATGAGACATGTCTGCTCCTGACAGCACCAATCTACTTCAAGAGGAAGATGGGCATCGAAAAAGCTCTTTAAGGAGTTGGTTAGCCATTTGGGCAAGAAACTGTTTTTGCCTGGACTGATACATAAACTGGACACACAGAACTGCAGAGAGAGGACCGCTGAACTTTCCTAAAGGTGAGATGGTCTTTCGGGGTTCCTGATTCATGAGTCTGCAAGACTTTCTACAGGACATGGCAGATAGTGACTGAACAGTCTTTGAAATTTGCTGCTTCATGGAAATGTCTGCTGGATACTATGGGCCTGTAGGCTGAAGATGGATGCCCCAGTGGTACAAAAGAACATTGGGTGACTGTCATTTCTAGAATTTGGAAGTTGCTTATTTCTTGTTTGCTTATGTAATATTATATCCTTCTGCAGTCTTTGATGGAGTTGAAGAATAGATAGTTATTGTTTTCCTATGTTATGATAAAAGATAAAGTAGATATAAATATTGTAATTGTAATTGTTATATGTAATTTTATTATGTTAAAGTGAAAGCCTTTCTTTTTTGTTTAAACAGAAAAAGGGGAAATGATGTGGGAAGGTCTTTTGTCTATATGTTACTTTCATTGGTTAATAAAGAAACTGCCTTGGCCCTTTGATAGGATAGCAGCTTAGATAGGCAGAGTAGAAAGAACAGAATGCTGGGAGAAAGAAGCAGATTCAGGCAGTCACTATGATTCTCTGACCTGAGACAGACGTAGGCTAGAATCTTTCTCAGTAAGCCACCAATGTGTGGTGCTACACACATTAATAGAAATGGGTTCATCAAGATGGGAGTATTAGCCAATAAGAGGCTGAAATTACTGGGCCAGGTAGTGTTTAAAAGAATACAGTTTCTGTGTAATTATTTTGGGTAAAGCTGGCCAGCGGCTGGGAGCTGGGCGGCAGAAAGCGGCCTACAGCTCTATCTACAGAAGCATAACAAACAGACTGGTTCAAAAAAACATGCTCTCACCATATACTAATCAAAACACAAAACATACAGAATAAAGAAAGAATATTAAAAGCTGCAAAGGAAAATGCTCAAGTAACATACAAAGGTAGACCTATCAGAATTACACCTGACTTCTCAGTGGAAATCATGAAAGCCAGAAGTTCCTGGATTGATGGGCTTTAGACACTAAGAAACCACGGATGCAAGCCCAGATTGATATACCCAGCAAAGCTTTCAATCACCATCTATAAAGAAAACAAGATATTCCATGACAAAACCAAATTTAAACAATACGTATCCACAAACCCAGCCCTACAGAAAGTACTAGAAGGAAAATCCCAATCAAAGGAAGGTACTGTACCCACAAAAACACAGACATCTGATAACCCCCACCAGAAAAACCCAAACACTCAAACATTTGTGCTGAAAATTAACCAGAATTAACATCCACTGGTCACAAATATTGCTTAATATCAATGGACTCAATTTACCTATAAAAAGACACAGGCCAAGAGAATGGATATGAAAACAGGATTCATTCAGCCTTCTGTTCTATACAAGAAACACACCTCAACCTCAAAGACAGAAACTACCTCAGAGTAAAGAGTTTGGAACAGGTTTTCTAATCAAATGGGCTTAAGAAAAAAGCAGGTGTAGCTACTCTAATAACTAACAAAAATAGATTTCAAACTAAAATCAAACAGAAGAGATGGAGAAGGACACTTTATACTCATAATAGGACCAATCCATCAAGATGTAGTCTCAATCCTGAACATCGCTGCCTCTAATACAAGAACACCCATATATGTAAAAAAAAAATTACTAAAACTGAAATCGCACAGCAAACCCCACACACTGAACCTGATAGAAGAGAAAGTGGGAAGTAGTCTTCAATGCATGGGCAAAGGAGACCCCTTTCTAAATAAAACCCCAGTAGCACAGACACTGAGAGAAATAATAAATAAATGGGACCTCTTGAAACTGAAAAGCCTCTGTAAAACAAAAGACACAGTCAATAAGACAAAAAGACAGCCTTCTGAATGGGAAAAGATCTTTACCAACTCTGTTGAACGAAGGGTTGCTTGTTTGTCTTGGCCATCCAGCCACAAAATAACCACTCGGAACACCATATTATTTGCAATATTGTTTGGCTAATAGCTTAAGCGTATTTCTGCTAAATTCCTATCCTAAACTAACCCATCTCTATTATTCTGCCTATCACCACATGGCAGTGGCTTACTGGCAAAAGTTCAACATGCTGACTCTGATGGCTTATCCATGGCTTCTCCCCGACTCTGCTCTTCTTTCTCTTAACATTCTGCTTAGTTTTCCCTTTCTACTTAAGTTCTGCCTTGCTACATGCCCCAAACAGTGTTTTTAAATTCATTAATGGTAATCACAGCACACAGAAGGGACTCCCACATCACCCTCCCTTTTCTGTTTAAAAAAAGGAAGGTTTTAACTTTAACATAGTAAAATTACATATAACAAAACAGGTATCAAACAAGAATTACGGTTACAATATTTATATCTACTTTACCTTTTATCATAAATAAAAACTATAACTATAACTAAATTCTTCAATTTCATCAAAGGTTCCAGAAATATATAATATTACTCAAGTAAAGAGGAAGTACATTGTAAGCAACTTCCAAAACTCTAGAATTAATAGAGACATCTCACTGTCTACATAGTCTCCCAAAGTTCTTCTGTACCATTGGGACATCTGTCTTCAGCCTATAGTCCCATAGTATCTGACAGACTTTCCATGAAAAAGGAAATTTCAAAGACAGTGCCACCTATACTGGCACTTTGTCAGTCACTTTTTTTCTGCGTCCTGCAGAATGTCTATCAGACTCTTTCATAAAGCAGGAACCCCAAAGGACAGTCTCACCTTTAGGCAAGTTCAGCAGTCATTGCTCTCCGGGTCCTGCATGTCCAGTTCATTAAGCTGTCCAGGCAAGAGCAGTTTCTTTCCCAAATGGCTAATGGACTCCATAAGACGCCTCTTTGATGCCCATCTCCCTCTTGGAGTTGCCTGGAGCATATGGTCTCACTGTTATAGTATGTAGTAAGAGATGCAGGCTGCGTTCCTGCCTCCCAGCTCCTGGCCACCTGGCTAGCTTATGCCCGGAAATAACAACACACAAATTGTATTCAATTAAACAGTGCCTGGCCCATCAGCTCTAGCTTCTTACTGGCTAATTCTTACATCTTGATTACCCATTTCTATTAATGTGTGTAGCACCCGAAGGTGCGTTGACCGGGATGATTCTAGCCTATGTCCATCCTGGGTCGGAGCTTCATTGTGTCTGCCCCAGAGAGGAGAGTGATCGAGTCTGAGCTCACTTCCTCTTCCTCCCAGCATTCTGTTCTGTTTACTCCACCCACCTAAATGCTGGCCTATCAAATGGGCCAAGGCAGTTTCTTTATTAGCCAATGACCTTCCTCCATCATTTTCCCTTTTTTGTTTTTAAAAAAGGAAAGGCTTTCACTTTAACATAGCAGAATTACATGTAACAAAGCAGTTATCAAGTAAGAATTACAGTTACAATATCTATATCTATTTTATCTTTTACCATAACAAAAGAAAACTATACCTAACCATTCTTTAATTCCATCCAGAAGGATATATTATTATCTAAGTAAATGAGAAGTAAGCAACTTACAAAATTCTAGAAATCACAGAGACATCTCGCTGCCTGGACAATTACCCAAAGTTCCTCTGTGCCGTTGGGGCATCCATCTTTGGCCTACAGGCCATAGTATTTAGCAGACATTTTTATGAAGCAGGAAATTTTAAAGTCAGTTTAGTCACTATCTGCTGTGTCCTGCAGAATGTCTCACAGACTCTTTCATGAATCAGGAACTCCGAAAGACCATCTTACCTTTAGGCAAGTTCAGCAGTCCTCTTTCTGTGGGTTCTTTTGGTCCAGTTCATGCATCAGTCCAGGCAAGAGCAGTTTCTTGCCCAAATGGCTAACCAATTCCATAAGGAGCCTCTTCGATGCCCATCTTCCTCTTGAAGTAGATTGGTGCTGCCAGGAGCAGATGTGTCTCATTGTCATGAAAAGTCCTAAGTTATCCTAAGTTATTAAAATATTTTAAATGCCATATTCTGCAGTCTTTGAAAGATATGAAGAATGCCTATCTAACTGAAATATATCTCTATATATCTAGAAAATCTAACTAACATGACTACAAGCTTAACTATTATCGATGATTATCCATTAGCCAGGCAGTGTTTTAAAGAATACAGTTTCCGTGTATTATTTCGGGTAATGCTAGCCGTGCAGAGCTGGGCGGGAACTCAGCCCATCGCAGCTCTTACAACAATAGTAAGTACTAAATTATTTTTAATTGATATTTATTGAGCTCTACATTTTTCTCTGCTCCCCTTCCAGCCTCTTTTCTCTGTCCTCAGCCCTCCTCCAAGGTCCCCATGCTCCCAACTTACTCAGGAGATCTTGTCATTTTCTACTTTCTACTTTCCATGTAGATTCGATCTATGCAAGTCTCTCTTAGTGTAATCATTGTTGTCTAAGTTCTCTGGGATTGTGGTTTGTAGGCTGGCTTTCTTTGCTTTATGTTTAAAAACCACCTGTGAGTGAGTATATGTGATAATTGTCTTTCTGTATCTGGGTCACCTCACTTGAAATAATGTTTTCTAGCTCCGTCCATTTTCCTGCAAAATTCAAGCTGTCATTATTTTTTCTGCTGTGTAGTACTCCATTGTGTAAATGTACCACATTTTCCTTATCCATTCTTCGGTCGAAGGGCATTTAGGTTGCTTCCTGGTTCTGAATATGACAAACAAAGCTGCTATGAACATAGTTGAGCACATGTCTTTGCGGCACGATTGAGCATCCTTTGGATATATACCCAAAAGTGGTATTACTGGGTTTTGAGGAAGATAGTTTCCTGATATTCTGAGAAATCACCACACTAACATCCAAAGGGGCTGTACCAGATAGCATTCCCACCAGCAATGCAGGAGTGTTCCCTTTTCCCCACAACCTCTCCAGCATAAATTGTCATCAGTGTTTTTGATCTTGGCCATTCTTACAGGTGTAAGATGGAATCTGAGATGTTTTGATTTGGATTTCTCTGATGACTAAGGATGCTGAACATTTCCTTATGTTTCTTTCAGCCATTTTAGATTCCTCTATTGAGAGTTCTCTGTTTAGGACTGTAGTCCTTTTGTTTTTAAAATTAGATTATGTGTTCTTTTGGTGTCCAATTTCTTGAGTTCTTTGTATATTTTGGTGATCAGACCTCTGTCTGATGTGGGGGTTAGTGAAGATTTTTTCACATTCTGTAGGCAACAAGGCTCACACTATTTCTACTTTCAGAGATGAAAAGAAAGAAGTTGTGAACATTGAACCTGATAGAGAAAGTGGGAAGTAGCCTTCAATGCATGGGTACCGGACATCTCTTTGTAAATATAGACATGTAAGTTGACCAACAGCACACAGAGGTTTAATAAGAATACACAAATTGCCCATGTACCTAGGAAAAACTGCAGTAAAAGTATACTTAGAGTAGATGCTATTAGTCAAATATGAAGGATTTCTGCCTAAGAAGTGAGAGTGGCCCACATGAATGGCCAGATCCATATTCCAGAGAAATCCCAAGTACCTCCCAGATGTTTAATTTTGGGACCTTGGACACACTAAACACAAAGAAAGACATAGTATGGGAAACCTTTATAGTCCAGTGAGGACAGTCAATATTGTCAAATCTGAGGTTAAAAAAAATCAACAAGTTAAACCTGAAAGAGTCTCAGCACTGATCTGCTTATAAATTGTGCAACTTTCTTAGCAGGGCCTGGATCCTGGCCTGCAGGGAACAGAACAGCAATGGGAATGGAAAGGGGGGACGTATAGAAGCAGTTGTCCTGCTCACTGCAGCTTCAGTGGGACTAATAGTAGTCCAGCCCACTCTTTATCACAACAGCATGTCCTAATGGCTTGTGTTAGACTTTGGGCTATTCTCTGTAGTTCACATGTGAAATCTGTAAACACAAACACAGCCACAGGCTAGTTACTTACACTGTATAGTTTCAACAAATCTGAACATATATCTATTTCAAGTTTCTCTCCAATTAAATGGTTTTTTTCAAATATCATTAGCACTGTGTTCCTCCAGCTACAGTCCTCTGTTCACATCTCCATGTCTGCAGCAGAACACCTGTGGCCAATTTCTCACACAATGCATTCCCATTTCTTGTGGATCATACAGCTCTTCCCCCTCTTGCATTCCTCTCCTATTCAGTCTCTTGTCCCCATCTCAGCACCCTATTAACCAAAGATCCCTCCTGCCAGGATGACAAATAGGCTGACGGCAGATCCACACCTCCACTTCTGCTTCTCCAGATCAAATCATCCCAGTGTCATGCCCACCTCTGTAGTCTGTGGTCTCCCTTTCCTCTCTCACCCCATTCCCCACACATTACAAAGGTTTCCTCCAACTTTCTTCCTCCAACTCATTCCCTTATCCTAGCTTCCAACACCAGCAGGCATTACCTGGGAACACACTGGCAAGCAGGACAAGGAAAACAGGTACATTGAAAATTTCCATACAGACAGCATAGGCCCACTACACTCTCCAAAGTTCAGGGAGGAAGCAGAAACCCAGGAACAAGACACCCAACAGAAAAAACCAAATACCATCACACGGACCTTTAATCTTCTCAATCCCAGATGCCTAGACATCATCTTAAAAACACAATCATTAACAGCCCAAACAGTGTCTCTCCTGGAGCCCAGTAACCATGACACAGTAGGCACTGAAGTTTCCAACATACCTGAAGAACAAGAAAAAGAGCTTAATGCAGCATGTATGAAGATCATAGAGGCACTTAAAAAAGAAAAGAAAAAATCTAATTAAGAAATTCAGGACACTCCTTTCCATCTGCGAGGTCCTTGGATCCCCCAACTCAGCCTGCTTCAGGGCAGAGGGTCTGGGTAGCCAGTGGTGAGAGTTCCTGCTGCTGGGGCTTCTTGTTCCACACTACCGTGCCCCCCACAAGCCAGCCCTTTTGTCTATGAGGCCTCATCCAATTTCCTAAATTTTTCTGGCCATCGAGTGGGACGTGTCCCGGCTACTGGCTTTCTTTACCCCATCCCATCTTGCCCCCAAGCATTCCTTTTCATCTGCAGGGTCCTCAGATCTACCAGCACAGCATGCTTCAGGGCGGAGGGCATCTGAGAGCCAGTTCCAGTGCTGGAGGGACCTAAGAGAGGGCAGACCAAAAAAAAACCCCAAGTACACAGTCAGCCACAGCAAAGATCAGACTAAGATGCCAAGACTCTCCTGGCCGCATTTGAAGGAAGAGATGGGCAGGCACCAATGGAAGAATTCCTCCAACAACCTGAAAAGCAGCATGATAACACCAGAATCCAGTGAACATGCAACAGGAAGACTTGAACACCCTAACCCAGAAGAAGTTGAAGAAATCGATTTTAAACATAACATTATGAACATGTTGGAGACCCTTAAACAGGAAGTAAAAAATTCCCTTAAAGAAACAGAAGAGAAGGCAAACAAAAAGTTAGAAGAAATTAATAAATCCCTCAAAGATACCCAAGAAAACCAAGAAAAAAGCAATCAAACAGGTAAAGGAAACAGTTCAAGACTTGAAGACCGAAATGAAGGTAATAAAGAAAACACAAATTGAGGGATGGCTGGATATGGAAAATCTGGGCAAACAAACAGAAACTACAGAGACAAGTATAACCAACAGAATACATGAGATAGAAGAAAGAATCTCAGGCGCTGAAGCTACTACAGAGGAAATAGACACATTGATCAAGGAAAATAGCAAATCCAACAAATTCTTAACACAAAAAATCCAAGCACTCTGGGACACCATGAAAAGACCAAACCTAAGAATAATAGGGGTAAAAGAAGGAGAAGAATTACAGCTCAAAGGCCCAGAAAATATATTCAACAAAATTATGGAAGGAAACTTTCCCAACCTAAAGAAGAATATTTCTATGAAGGTACAAGAAGCTTACAGAACACCAAATAGACTGGATCAAATAAAAAATGATCACTTGCCATATAATAACCAAAACACAAAACATACAGAATAAAGAACGAATATTAAGAGTTACAAAGGGAAAAGGTAACATATAAAGGTAAACCTATCTTAATTATACCTGACTTTTCAATGGAAACCATGAAAGACAGAAGGTCTTGGATAGATGTGCTGCAGACACTAAGAGACCATGGATGCAAGACTAGACTACTATACCCAGCAAAGATTTCTTTCACCATCAATGGAGAAAACAAGATATTCCAGGACAAAAACAGATTTAAACAATACATAGCCACAAACCCAGCCTTACAGAAAGTATTAGAAGGAAAACCGCAACCCAAGGAAGCCAACAACACCCATAATAACACAGACATCTGACAACCCTCTACCAGCACAACTCAAAGAAGGAAAACAAACAATACCACCAAAAAAATAACTGGAATTAACAACCACTGGTCATTAATATCAATGGGCTCAATTCACCTATAAAAAGGTACAGGTTAAGAGAATGGATACAAAAACAGGATCTAACACTCTGCTTTATACAAGAAACACACCTCAACCTCAAAGACAGATAGTACCTCAGAGTAAAGGGTCAGGAAAAGGTTTACCAATCAAATGAACCTAAGAAACAAGCAGGTGTGGCTATAACTAACAAAATTGATTTCAAACTAAAATCAATCAGAAGAGATGGAGAAGGACACTTTATACTCATAACAGGTACAATTCATCAGAATGAAGTCTCAATCCTGAATATCTATGGCCCTAATATAAAAGCATCCATATATGTAAAAGAAACATTACTAGAACTCAAAGTACACATCAAACGCCACACACTAATTGTTGGAAATTTCAACATTCCTCTCTCACCAATGGACAGGTCAGCCATACAGAAACTTAACAGAGAAATAAGAGAACTAACAGATGTAATGAATCAAATGGTCTTAACAGACATCTATAGAACATTGCACACAAACAGGAAAGAATATACCTTCTTCTCAGCATTTCATGGAACCTTCTTGAAAATGGATCACATACTTGGTAACAAAGCAAGCATGTACAGATACAAAAAAATTGTAGTAACCACCTGTGTCTTATTGGATCACCATGGAATAAAGTTAGAATTTAACAACAATTCCACCCCCAGAAAGCCTAAAAATTCATGGAAACTGAACAGTCAACTACTGAACCACACCTGGGTCAAGGAAGAAATAAAGAAAGAAATTAAAGTCTTTTTTTGAATTCAACAAAAATAAAGACACAACATGCCCAAACCTATGGGACATTATGAAAGCAGTCTAAGAGGAAAGATCATGGCACTAAGTGCCCACATAAAGAAAACGGAGAAAACTCACAATAGAGACTTAGCAGAACATCTGAAATCTCTAGAAAAAAAAGAAGCAGACTTACCAAGGAGGAGTAAAAGACAGAAAATAATCAAATTGAGGGATGACATCAATAAAATAGAAACAAAGAAAAAAATACAAAGAATCAAAAAAAACAGCCAGCTTTTTGAGAAAAATCAACAAGATAGACAAAGTCTTATCCAAACTAATCAAAAGGCAGAGATACAACATCCAAATTAACAAAATCAGAAATGAAAAGGGGGACAGAACAACAGACAAGGAGGAAACCTGAGAAGCATTAGGTCATACTATAAAACCCTGTACTCCATAAATTTAGAGAATGTAAAAGAAATGGCCAATTTTCTGGATAGGTAATACATACCAAAATTAAATTAAGACCAGGTGAACAATTTAAATAGACCTATAACCTGCAAGGAAATAGAAGCAGCTATCAAAAGCCTCCACAAAAAAAAAAGCCCAGGGCCAGATGGTTTTAGTGCAGAATTCTGCCAGAACTTCAAATAAGAGCTAATACCTATACTCCTCAAGGTATTCCACACAATAGAAACAGAAGGAACATTGCCAAATTCTTTTTATGAGGCTACAGTTACCCTGATACCAAAACCACACGAAGACTCAACCAAGAAAGAAAGTTACAGACCAATTTCACTCATGAACATGGATGCAAAAAAATTCAATAAAATACTAGCAAACAAAATAAAAACAACATCAAAAAATTCATGTATTCATCAAGTCGGCCTCACCACAGAGATGCAGGATGGTTCAACATATGCAAATCTATCAATGTAATCCATCTTATAAATAAACTGAAAGAAAAAAACATATGATCATCTCATTAGATGCTGAAAAAGCATTCGACAAAATCCAACACTTCTTCACTATAAAGGTCATGGAGAGATCAGGGATACAAGGAACGTATCTAAACATAATAAAAACAATATACAGGAAGCCAACAGCCAATATCAAATTAAGTGGAGAGAAACTCAAGCGATTAAACTAAAACCAGAAACAAGATGAGGCTGTCCACTCTCTCCATATCTATTCAACATAGTTCTTGAATTTCTGGGTATAGCAATAAAAAAAAGATCAAGGGGATAAAAATTAGAAAGGAAGCAGTCCAGCTTTCACTATTTGCAGAGGATATGATAGTATATATAAGTGACCCCAAAAACTCTAACAGGGAACTTCTACAGCTGATAAGCATTTTCAGTAATGTGGCAGGATACAAGATCAACTCAAAAGAAATCAGTAGCTCTAGTATATACAAATGATAAAGAAGCTAAGAAAGAAATCAGAGAAATACCACCCTTCACAATAGCCACAAATAACAGAAAGCATCTTGGAGTAACAGTAAAGGACCTATTCAGCAAGAACTTTAAGTCTTTGAAGAAAGAAATTGAAAAAGATACCAGAAAATGGAAAGATCTCCTATACTCTTAGATAGGTAAGATCTACAAAATAAAAATGGCTATCCTACCAAAAGAAATCCATAGATTCAATGCAATCCCCATCAAAATCTCAGTACAATTCTTCACAGACCTTGAAAGAACAATAACCAACTACATATGGAAAAACTCAGGATAGCCAAAACAATCCTGTACAATAAAGGAACTTCTGGACGCATCACTATCCATGACATCAAAATCTACTCCAGAGCTACAGTAAGAAAACAGCCTGGTATTGGCATAAAAATAGACAGGAGGACCAACGGAATCAAATCAAAGACCCAAATATTAATCCACACACCTATGAACCCTGATTTTTGACAAAGAATCTAAAATTATACAATGGAAGAAAGAAAGCATCTTTACCAAATGATGCTGGCTGGCATAACTGGATATTAAGCTGTAGAAGAATGAAAATAGATCCCTATCTATCACCATGCACAAGACTCAAGTCCTAATGGATTAAAGACCTCTATATAAATCTGACCACACTGAACCTGTTAGAAGAGAAAGTGGGAAGTAGCCTGCAATACATGGGCACAGGAGACCACTTCCTACATATAACCCCAGTAGCATAGACAATAACAGGAACAATGAATAAATGGGACCTCCTGAAAGCAAAGGACACATTCATTAAGACAAAAAGGCAACCTACTGAATGGGAGATCTTCACCAATCCCACATCAGATAAAGGTCTGATCTCCAAAATATATAAAGAACTCAAGAAACTGGACGCTAATTTTTTTTTTATTTTTCGAGACAGGGTTTCTCCGTAGCTTTTGGTTTCTGTCCTAGAACTAGCTCTTATAGACCAGGCTGGCCTCGAACTCACAGAGATCTGCCTGCCTCTGCCTCCTGAGTGCTGGGATAAAAGGCTTGCGCCACCACCACCCGGCTGGATGTTAAAATTCTAAATAACCCAATTAAAATATGGGGTAGTGAATGGAACAGAGAATTCTCAACAGAAGAATTTCAAATGGCCAAAAGATATTTAAAATCATGTTCAACCTCCTTAGCGATCAGGGAAATGCAAATCAAAACAACTCTGAGATACCATCTTATACCTGTCAGAATGGCTAAAATCAAAAACACCAGTGATAACCTATGCTGGAGAGGATGTAGAGTAAGGGGAACACTCATCCATTGCTGTTGGGGATGCAAATTTGTGCAACCACTTTGGAAAGCAGTATGGGGGTTTCTTAGGAAATTGGGAGTCAACCTACCTCAGGATCCAGCAATACCACTCTTGGGAATATACCTAATCATACTACAAAAGCATTTGTTTAACTATGTTCATAGCAGCATTATTTGTAATAGCCAGAACCTTGAAACAACCTAGGTGCCCCTCAATGGAAGAATGGATAAAGAAAGTGTGGCACATCTACACATTAGAGTACTACTCAGTGATAAAAAGCAATGACATCTTGATTTTTGCCTGCAAATGGATGGAAATAGAAAACACTATCCTGAGTGAGGTAACCCAGACCCAAAAAGATGAATATGGTATGTACTCACTCATTAATGGATTCTAGCCATAATCAAAGGACATTGAACCTATAGTTCGCAATCCTAGAGAAGCTAAACAATAAGGTGAACCCAAAGAAAAACATATATAGATACTTCTGGAAATTGGAAGCAGACAAGATTGCCAGGCAAAAGTTCGGAGCATTGGGGTGGGGATGGGGTGGGGGGAAGGGGAGAGGGGTAGAGAGAAGGGAGAAGTGGAAAATTGGAGAGAGCTTGGGGGAGTGGGATGGTTGAGCTGGAGGAAGGGCAGATATGGGAGCAGGGAAGAAGATATCTTAATTAAGGGAGCCATTTTAGGGTTGACAAGAGACTTGGTTCTAGAGGGGATCCCAGGTGTCCACAGGTATGTCCCAAGCTAGGTCCTTAGGCAGTAGAGGAGAGGGTGCCTGAACTGGCCTTGTCCCATAGTCAGACTGATGACTATCTTGAAAATCACCATAGAACTTTCGTCCGGCAACTGATGGAGATAGAGACAGAAACTGACAACAGAGCATTGGACTGAGCTCCCAAGGTCCAGTTGAAGAGCAGAAGAAGCGAGAAGATGAGCAAGGAAGTCAGGACCACAGTGGGTTAGTCCACCCACTGAGACAGTGGGCCTGACCTAATGGGAGGTCACCAAAGTTAGCTGGACTGGAACTGAACAAATATGTGATAAAACTGGTCTCTCTGAATGTGGTTGACAATGGGGGATGGCTGAGAAGCCAATGATAATGGCACTGGGATTTGTCTCTACTGCATGTGCTGGCTTTTTGGGACCCTATTCTATTTGGATACACACCTTCTTAAGCCTGGATGGAGGGGGGGCCTTGGATTTCGTAAAGGGCAGGGTACCCTGCCTTCTCTTAGGACTGGAGGGGTAGGGGAAGGGCGAGTGGGGGAGTGGGAGGGAAATGGGAGGAGGGGAGCAAGTGGAAATTTTTAATGGTATTATTTATAAAACAATAAAAATTTAAAAAATCACTCTATGATCTCAGAAAAGGTTTGTGATATCTTTTGACTTCTAGGAGAGTCAAGAAGGGTAATAAAATGTAAATTTTATTAAATTTTTAAAGTTTCTGTGAAAATAAAGATCATATAAAGAGGGTTCTTAGCGGTGGCATACAATAATAACTCAAAATGCACATCTTATAAAAGGACAAAACAATAAGCTACTTTAGAAAAGGTTTTCTCCAAAAAAAGAGAAAGAAATTTAGGAAGATATACAAACTATGTAATGATATGAATGAACCCTTAAAAATCCTAGAAAACACAAAGAGTGCAAGGAAATAAATAAAACTGTTCAAGACCTGATAACGAATGTAGAATAGAGGAAGAAAATCCAAACTGAGGAAACTGTGGGAATGAAATATGTGAGTATTTGAACAGGAACTACAAAGGCAGCCCTCACCTAAAGAATACAAGAGATGAAAGAAATCTGGCATTGAAGATTGGTTAGGAAAAAGAATGGGCACATCAGTCAAAGAAAATGTTAAATCTAACAATTTCTTGACACAAAGCTTGCAGGAAATCTGGATGTCATGAAAGACCAAACTTGGAATAATGGGAATAGAGGAAGTCAAAGAAACCAACCTTAAAGATCAGAACCATCTTCAACAAATCACAGAAGAAAATAATCAGAACCTATAGAAGGAGATGACTATGAAGGCACAAGGAGTAATCAGGATGCCTCTCTATCGGATCAGATAAGAAAGTCCCCTCAGCATAGAATAATCAAAACCCTACACAGATCCAACAAACAAAGAATATTAAAAGCTGGAAGGAAAAAGACCAGATAAGAAGAAAAAGAAAAACTATTAGAACTGCACCCTAAAAGCCAGAGAGTCCAAGAGCGGTGTACTGAAGACCCTAAGATACCACGGATTCCAACCTATACTACTCTACCCACCAAAACTTCCAAACCATACTCAGCAAAATAAGATATTCCACAGCAATACTAACTATATGCAATGTCTGTACAGAAATCTAGCCCTAAATAGGTGCTAGTAGGAAAACTCTAACCTAGTTAAGTTAAAGACAACCTTAAAACCACAAAGAATAAATAATTCCAAAGTCGCCAAAATCAACGGCAGGAAAACCCATAAATACACACGCACACACACACACACGTACAATCACTATCAATATTAAAAATGAATCAATATTCATTGCTCATGGATATATCCCAATGTCAATTACCTAATTTTCCAGTAAAAAGATACAAACTAACAAAATTAATGAGAAAACTAGATCCATCTTTTGCCGCATCCAAGAAACACACGTCAACATCAAAGGGGGACATTACATTGGAGTGAAGGGTTAGAAAAAGATGGCCCAACTAAATGGACCTAAGAACTAACAAACGAATATTTGATTTTTTTCTCTGTACTTTATGGAAAATTTTCCAAGTTAGAGACATATGAAACCCAAAGCAAATCTCAACAAATACAAGAAAAATTAAATGACAATCGGAATCCTACGAGACCACCTCAAAATAAAGCTGAAAATCCACAACAAAAACAATAGAAAGCTGGCAAATTCATGGAAACTGAAAAACTTTCTACATAATAAAAAATAGTTCAACACTATTTAAAAATAAACACATTCTAGGATTGAATAAAAATTAAAACACAGCATGCCTAAGTTAATGAAACACGATGAGTAAAGTTCAAAAAGGCACTTCATAGCAATAAGGGTCTACATTTAAAAAAAGAAATTGGAATGATATACTATAACTCAAATTACATCTGACAACTCTAGAACAAAAAGAAGAAATCACAGCAAAAAGGAATTGACAGAAGTGGTCAACTCAAGGTTGTATTCAACAAAATGGAAAACCATTAAAAGTAGAACAATGGGTTAGTTCTTTAAGAAAATCAGTAAAATTAATAAGCCCGTAGCCAATTTCACTATAAGACACAGAGTGAAGATCATAATTAGAAATGAAAGTGGCCACATAAAAGCAGACACTGAGAAGATCCAGAGAATCTTAAGAACATATTTTAGCCGGGCGGTGGTGGCGCACTCCTGTAATCCCAGCACTTGGGAGGCAGAGACAGGCGGATCTCTGTGAGTTCGAGGCCAGCCTGGTCTACAAGAGCTAGTGCCAGGACAGGAACCAAAAAGCTATGGAGAAACCCTGTCTCGAAAAACAAAACAAAAAAAGAAAAAAAAAAGAACATATTTTAAAATCTATGTCCTGTACTGCATCAAACTGGACAATCTAAAAAAAAAATGAATAGTTTTCTAAATAGATATGACTTACCAAAGTTAAATCAAGATCAGAGAAGCAGTTTAAAAATATATATATTCCCAAAGGACATTGAAGCAACCATTAAAAGTCTCCCAACCCAAAAGAGTCTTTGGCTAGATGGTTTTAGCAGAGAAGTCTACTAGACTTTCAAACAAGAGTTAATAACAAAACTTCTCAAATTATTCCACAGAATAGAAACAGGAAGAACATTGCCAAATTTATTCTATGAGGCTACAGTTACCCTGATACCTGAACCAAACAGAGACCCAACAAAGAATATTACATATTGTAAGCAGAAACTGCTCTTTCATTCCGGCCATCCAGACCCAAATAATCACACAGAAACTATACTAATTACAACATTGTTTGGCCAATAGTTTAGGCATATTTCTCTTTTTTTTTTTTTTTGGTTTTTCGAGACAGGGTTTCTCCGTACCTTTTGGTTCCTGTCCTGGAACTAGCTCTTGTAGACCAGGCTGGCCTCCAACTCACAGAGATCCGCCTGCCTCTGCCTCCCGTTCTATCTAGCTCTTGCACCTTAAATTAACCATTTCTATTAATCTGTGTGTCACCATGAGGCTGTATCCTATCAGTAAAGTTCTGGCATCTTTCTCCTTCAGCAGCTACATCGTGTCTTCTTGACTCGGCCTATTCTTTCTATATAGCTCTGTTCGGATTTCCTGCCTGCCTTTATTCTGCTCTGCCATAGGTCAAATTAGCTTCTTTATTAACCAACAGTAATAAAACATATTCACAGCATACAGAAGAGAATCCCACATCAACATATCAATTTCCGTTTTGAACATAAATATAAAAATACATAACAAAATCCTTGCATACCAAAATGAACACATAAAAAAGATAATCCCCCATAATCTAGTAGGGTTCATCCCACAGACGCAGTCATAGCTCAGTATATGAAAATTGAGAAATGTAATCTGCTACATAAACAAACTGAAATAAAATGTCTTAAAATCATCTTTAATAATCTAATGATGCAGAGTCGGCCTTTGGCAAAACCCAACAACCCTTCATGAGAAAAATCCTGGAGAAATTAAAAATAAAATACTATACACCTTCACATGATAAAGGCCTATACACATGCACATATGCCACACACGTTCACACACACAAACACATTTTTAAATTTAAAAACACACACATATCTTTTAAGTAAACACAATTTGGAGACTTAGTTCAGTTGTGGATTCATTCCTGGCATGCATGAGGCCTCAATCTGATCCTCAGCAACACTAAAAGTAAGCATACAAAGGAATGTGTGCAATGGAAACGGAATGTATGCTCTTTTCTTTCAAAGGGCTTACTGAGATCAAAGGAGTTCCGTCTTTAAAGAACCTTATGAAGAAGCCTTCTCAACCCGGAGCTTCTTCCAACATTAGCCACACTCAGAAATCACCAGCCTTCCTCACACAAGAGGCTGCGCTAAGGGTCCCTTCGGTGCCCCACCCCCCGTCGTGGCTCGGGGTCACTATCCACTACCTACCCCTACCCCTGCGATTTGGGTGCGGAAGAGCGAAGAGACTCACTGCTTTCTTGGCGATGAAGGTTCTTTCTGTGCGGTGCCAGCACAGTACATCTTCCAGAGCCCGAAGCTGGGCTTGAGGCCGCGGGTAGGGGCGGGGCCTAGAAGAGAGGCGTGGCTTAAGCGCACCGATTGGAGCAGGTGGCAGGGCTGAGCGGGGCTTCTTGGACTCCACGCGCACAGCCTTTCACCACGCCCCTCCTGGGCCGCTCCCACTCCCGCCTCAACGCGGCTCTTCCACGCCTGTCCCTCGCGTGGCCCCAGAGTTAACGGAAACCGCTTGTCCAAGCCCGGTGCCGAACGAGAGCGCGGGAGGAGCCGGCCTGCGCTGCCCCGTCCGCCATGGCACCGCGTGGGTGAGCTTTGCGCGGGGCGCAATCGCGGACTCAGGCTCCTCCGCTGCCAAGCCGGGCTGAGGTCGTAGCCTCCAAGGCCGGAGCCGGCCTGTTGCATTAGCCACCCGCTTGTCGCCTCCATCCATGGCGGTGTCCAGCTCTCTGCGGCTCGGCTTCCGTCCTCCGAGGGATCCAGGCGACCTGCCTTTTGCGCTGTAGCCGGCGCCTGGGCCCGGGGGCTACCGGCCGGGCGGTCAACGAGGGAAACACAGCCCCGTGCTGCGTGTCGTCCAGCCCTAAACTCCGGAGGAATGTGCACTTGAGGATGGAGTCCTACCGGGAAGACAGGGACCTCAGCCGCGAGGACATGGGCTGCAACCTGTGGCACATCAGTGACCTGGAAAACTTGGACGGTGAGCTGCCCCTCCTCTCCCTCCGCTCCCCAGCGCGACTTGGAGCCTTGCAGGTCCCCTGCCCAGAGCTGAAACACCTCAGAATGCTGTTTTTTTTTTCTCCCTAAAACAACAACAACAGCCACAAAAAAACAATTACCAGGCGACTGTGGATTAAGTGATTTAGGTTTTGCAAGGGCTACAATTAAAATCCTGTGAATTTCAGATTCATCTGGATGACCTGATTTGTGTATTTGAAAAAGTTAAAGGAGTCATTACTGCAGCTAGCCATGTTTTATCTTACTGATTTTGCAATAACCTTCTCAGCATTGTTTTGTCATCAAAGTTTATAAGTAGCTTGTGCATTGGGCATAAAATACAGTTGATGCGATTCCCAACGCACAATATTAGAAGTCGGAAATATATCCTTATGCCTCGATTTGTTGTCGTTGTTGTTGTTTTCGTTGGTTTGGCTTTGTTGTTTTCTCCTCAAATCATCACACAATTTAGTTAAACTCACTGGAAGTGTATTTATGAGAACGAGTAGACTGTCTTTGGAATGGAGCATGACTTGTAATGTGAAAAGCTACTTTTAAATTCTAAGGAAGGGATTTTGTCAGCGTTTCATTTTAGGACAGCAGCTTTATTCAATAAGGATACTCACAGTTTATAGTAAATTCTGGTACTATATGATTTTTCTAGTGTTATTTAGGATTTATTTTTATTTATCTGTTTGTGTGTTTGTGAATGTGTTACTTGTGGCGTCAGTTGAGATCAGAGGGAGGTGTTGTGTCCCCTTGATCTGGAGTTCCAGGTGGTTGTGAAGTGTCCATCATGGATGCTGGCAACTCTGTCAGGTTTTCCGGAAGAACAGGAAACATTCATTCTTAGTCACGGAGCCATCTGGCCAGCTGCAGGGTGTTACTTTCTGTGTCCATTAGCTTGATCCTCTCTTTAGATGACTTTGAACTGTAGCCATGCGTTTATACATTTTAAAACGTGCAGAAGAATATTAAAGTTAGAAATCCCCCTGAACACCATAATAAAGCTGTCTTTTAAAAGGAGTGAAGAGATGAATGGGTTCATTGTAGAAGGCTGGTGCCAGTCCTGTCCACCACTGACAAGCAAAAGCACATGGGATATTTAATAGTTCAATTTACTATTATAAAGGTTTACGTCCTGGGTATGCGGTGGACTTTGAGTTTATCCCCCATCCCTCCCTTCTCTCACCTTTCTCACGCCTCCCCTTTCCCATCACTCTCCTTTGTTCCCAAACAGTTTTGCTTCTATGTGCATACCATTCCACATAGAGCATTTGATGTACCTATTAAGTATGAGGCCCATGAGGGAGAGAAAACATGGGGATTTGTCCTTCTGAGATGACATAATCTACTTGCTATAACTATCTCCAGTTGTCCCCATTTTACTTAGGATGATGTAATTTCATCTTCATGATAGAAATGAATTCCATTGTCTATAAATCACATCCTTGTTTTCCATTCCTTAGTTGGTGGGCAGTGGTGCAATAAACATTGAAGTGCAAGTTTTTCTGTGATTTGTTTTAATTTTGGGGCAAATACTCAGTAGTGCTATAGCAGAGCCATAACGGAGATTTATTTCTAGATTTTTCAAGACATCCGTATTAACACATTCTGGACTTGTTTACGTGGTCACCAGCATTATTTAAGGGTGTCCCTTTTCTCTGCATTCTCACCGGCATTTGTCATTATTTGTTTTCTTAATAAAGGCCATTCTGAATGAAGTGAGATAAAAATCTCGTTGTTTTTAATTCATGTTTATAATGGCTAATGATGTTAAATGTTCTTTCATATATTTTGAAATTTTCTTTCTCTTGAGACAAGATCTCACTATATGGAACTTGATGTGTAGACCAGGCTGGCCTTGCTCTCACAGAGATCTACCTGCTTCTGCTCCAAACGCTGAGATTAAAGATGTGCTCTAACATTCTTGGGTTCCTACATTTGTTGCCTGTTTGTACTTCATCTTTTGAGAACTGTCGTTCTAATTCGTTAGACCGGTTTTTGATTAGGTGGTTTAGTTTTTTGATAACTGGTGATCAGGTTTTTGAGATTTTTGAGTATTCTAGATTTTAACCCTTTGTTAGATGCACAGTGGCAAGGGTTTCCCTGATTCTGTGAGCTGTCTCTTCTTGCATTTGTCTCCTTGAGTCTGTATACATTTTCTTTATGTTCATGCAAACCCATTTCTCGTTGTCGCTGCTATTTCTTGAGAGACTGAGTTTAGAAGTATTTGCCTATGCTGGTATGTTAACTATTTCTTCTACTTTGTACTTACTAGGTTTTGGGTTTCAGGTGTTGCATTAAGGTCTTTGATCTGTTTAGAGTTGGTTTTTTTATGTTGTGAGAGACACAGGGCTAGTTGTATTCTTCCACTGTAGATAGCTAGTTTTGCCAGCAATGTCTGTTGAGAAGCCTGTTTGCTCCGATGTGTATTTTTCTGATTTTTGTAAAAACATCTTGTCGCCTCTGGGTTTATATCTGGGTCTCCTGTGCCATCACTGATTTCTGTCTCTGCCTTTGTCCTAGTTCATGATGCTTTTTGTTTGCTTTTTGAGACAGGGTCTGACTTTGTAGCTCCTCTGGCCTGGTCCTCATTAAGCACACAAGGCTGACCTCAAGCTCACAGAAATCTACCCATCCCTTCCTCTTGAGTGCTGAGATTAAAGGCTTGTGCCAGTGATGTCTGTATTACCATGCCTGTGTGGCACATGTTGGAATCAGGCATGGTGAGAACCTCCAGCATTTTTCTTTTGCTTTACTAACTGGTCTTTGGTGTTTCTTAGTGAATTTTTAGCCTTTTTCCCTATTTGCACAGGAGAATAGTGTTGGAATTTTGATCGGAATTGCATCCAGTTTGTAGATTGTTTTTATAGTCTTCCTATTTTCATAGAATTTATTGTTCACTTGGTGCGCATGGGATGATTTTCCATCATATAGTATCTTTGATTAATCTCTTCAGTATTTTAAAGTTTTCACTGTAGAAGTGTTTTACTTCCTTGGATAGCTTTATTATGAGGCTTTTGCTTGTTTGTTTATGAAGTGATTGTGAATGGGATTATTTTTCTGATTTCTTCCGCAACATGTTCATTATTGGTATCTAGGAATGCTACTAATTTTTGTATACTGTTTTTTTACCTTATCTCTTTGCTGAAAGTGTTTTTTATTGGCTCTGGTAGTTTTCTGGTGGTCTTTAGGTTCTCTTATGTATAGATACTATCTGAAGATAAGGTTAGCCTGACTTCTTTCTTTCTCCCACTTGTATCCTTTTAATTTCTCTTTCATTATATTGTCCTACATAAAACTAAAGGCATAATATTGAAGAAAGTGCAGATGGGACATCTTTGTCTTATTTATTATTTTATTGGAAATGCTTTCAGGTTAGCCCCACTAGTGTAAGGTTGGGTATAGGTTTGTTATATATGGCTTTTCTCATGTTGATATGTTCTTTTTTATTCTATTTTCTCCAGAACTTTAATATGAAGATTACTTTGTTGAAATCCTTTAATGCATCTATTAAGATAATTTTGTGATTTCTGTCCACGAACCAATTTATGTGCTGCATTGCACAAAACATTTTTTAAAATTATGAATTATCTTTTTATATGTTCTTGAATTCTGTTTGCAGAAATATTTTTCTTTGTTGTGTACACCAATATTTTGTGGATGTTTTGTGTTTTAAATGAGATATCAGAAACAATCCCCAAAAAGAGGAAAAGAAAAAGAAGATTGACTTTTTAGAGAATGAAGTTGAGTATTATTGTGGACTGTACTAAAGAAATGGAAATCAAGTCATTGCAATCAGCTGTTTGGCACTAGGGCTCTATATTAGTTGGGGTTGCTATTGCTGTGATGAAAAACCAAGACCCAAAGCATCTTAGGAAGGAAAGGGTGTGTTTGGCCTTCCATATTCCCAGTCACAGTCCATTGAGGAAAACTAAGGCAGGAACTCAACCATGTGGGAACCTGGATGCAGGAGCTGGATGCAGGATTCACAGGCCGAGGAGGGGTGCTGCTTACTGGCTTGTTCTTCATGGCTTGCATAGCCTCCTTCCTGAGAGAACCCAGGCCCACCAATCCAGAGGTGGCCCCACCCACAATGCACTGGGCCCTCCCACATCAGTCACTCACTAAAAGATGCCAACAAGCTTGAAGGAGGCATTTTCTCAATTGGAATGACTCTAGTTTGTGTCAAGTTGACATAAAAAAGAGCCAGCACAGCATGAGCTTACAGAAGAATTTTGCCAATGAAGAATGAGGTGGTATGGTATGCCTTTCATTTGAAAGATATCTAGCTTTTATTTGTTAGGCAATTATTTAGAAAAATCTTTGGAAGACCTCAAACCTGTTCAGTAGTCTTAGGACAGTTTAGAGCATAAAACTGTTAGTAAGGTTCTAATGGAGGCTGTAGGGTCCTCTCCAGTCCATTTTTTATGGCCATACTCGTTTAAATCTGTAAACACTAATTTGACAGTTAAATAGTATTCTGCCTCCCAGATTCAACAGATGCATCCAGGATTTATCTCACCAGAAGTCTTCAGCACTGGTATCATTTAGAGCAGAAATGTAGGCCTGTTCATTAGTATGAATAGGTTCATTTAAAGGGTTCCAAGTAACTGTGAGATGCATCTGGGCTGACTGACAGTGCAACCTGCTATTCTGGGGTTCTTTTGGTATTGAATCACATAAAAGCAATAAATTTTAGGAAAAGTTTGTATAGATCCACTGTGAGTCTTTACACAACTATGTCTGAATATCCCAAATTCTCTGCTACAGTTGGTCTTTGGTTTCCTTGTGTTCCATATGTGAATTTCTCTAATTGCTGACCACAAATACTTTTAAATACTTGATCATCATGGATAATTTTTCTAATGTGTGCTTGGATTCAGTTTGCCAGTATTTTGTTGAGGATTTTTGCATCGATGTTCATGAGTGAGATTGGCCTGTAATTTTCTTTCTTGGTTGAGTCTTTGTGTGGTTTTGGTATCAGGGTAACTGTAGCTTCATAAAAGGAATTTGGCAATGACTCTTCTGTTTCTATATTGTGAAATACATTAAGGAGTATAGGTATTAGCTCTTCTTGGAAGTTCTGGTAGAATTCTGCATTGAAACCATCTGGTCCTGGGCTTTTTTTGGTAGGGAGGTTTTTTATAACAACTTCTAATTATTCGCGACTAATAGGTCTATTTAGATTGTTCACCTGGTCCTGGTCTAACTTTGGTATATGGTACTTATCTAAAAAAGTGTCCATTTCCTTTTCATATTCCAATTTTGTGGCATACAGGCTTTTGTAGTAAGATCTAATGATTCTCTGAATTTCCTCTGTGTCTGTGGTTATCTCCCTTTTCATTTCTGATCTTGTTAATTTGCGTATTCTCTCTCCGCCGTTTTATTAGTTTGGATAGGGGTTTATCAATCTTGTTGATTTTCTCCAAGAACCAGCTTTTTGTTTCATTGATTCTTTGGATTGTTTTCTGTGTTTCTATTTTGTTGATTTCAGCCCTTAGTTTGATTATTTCCAGTTTCTACTCCTCCTAGGTGAGTCTGCTTCTTTTTTTTTCTAGAACTTTCAGGTGGGCTGTTAGGTCTCCAATGTGTGCTTTCTCTGTTTTCTTTAAGTGGGCACTTAGTGCTATGAACTTTCCTCTTAGCACTGCTTTCATAGTGTCCCATAGGTTTGAGTATGTTGTTTCTTTATTTTCATTGAATTCAAGAAAGACTTTAATTTCTTCCTTTATTTCTTCCTTGATCCATGTGTGGTTCAGTAGTTGACTGTCCATTTTCCATGAGTTCATAGGCTTTCTGGGCGTAGCATTGTTGTTGAATTCTAACTTTAATCCATGGTGATCTGATAAGACACACGTGGTTACTAATATTTTTTGTAACTGTTTAAGTTTGCTTTGTTACCGAGTATGTTGTCAATTTTCGAACAGGTTCCATGAGCTGCAGAGAAGAAGGTATATTCTTTCCTATTTGGGTGGAATGATCTATAGATGTCTGTTGAGTCCATTTGATTCATTACCTCCCTTAATCCTCTCATTTCCCTGTTAGGTTTCTGTCTGATTGACCTGTGTATGGTGAGAGAGGAGTGTTGAAATCTCCTACTACTAGTGTGTGTGGTTTGATGACTGCCTTGAGTTTTAGTAATATTTCTTTTTTTTTTTTTTTTTGATTTTTCGAGACAACGTTTCTCCGTAGCTTTTTGGCTCCTGTCCTGGAACTAGCTCTTGTAGACCAGGCTGGCCTCGAACTCACAGAGATCCACCTGTCTCTGCCTCCCGAGTGCTGGGATTAAAGGCGTGCGCCACCACCGCCCGGCTAGTAATATTTCTTTTACATAAGTGGGTGCTTTTATATTAGGGGCATAGATATTCAGGATTGAGACTTTGTCCTGATGAATTGTTCCTGTTATGTGTAAAAATATCTTTCTTTAGGTTGGGAAAGTTTTCTTCTATAATTTTATTAAATATATTTTCTGGACCGTTGAGCTGTACTCTTCTCCTTCTACCGCTATTATTCCCAGGTTAGGTCTTTTTATTGTGTCCCAGATTTCCTGAATGTTTTGTGATGAGAATTTGTTGGTTTTGCTGTTTTCTTTGATCAGTGTGTTTATTTTCTCTATGGTATCTTCAGTGTCTGACATTCTTTCTTCTATCTCTCATAATCTGTTGGTAGTACTTGTCTCTGTAGTTCGTTTACCCAGTTTTTCCATCTCCATCCTTCCCTTGGTTTGTGTTTTCTTCATTACTTCCATTTCATTCTTCAAGTCTTGAACCACTTCCCTTACCTGTTTGATTGCTTTACTTGTTTCTCTTGGTTTTCTTGGGTATCTTTGAGCAATTTATTCATTTCCTCTACCTTTTTGTTTGTAATCTCTAATTGTTTATGGCAGTTTTTCACCTCCTGTTTAAGGTCCTCTATTAATTTCATATAATTCACTTTTGAGTCGATTTCTTCTAATTCTTCTGCAGTAGGGTGTACAATTCTTATTTCGGGATCCCTGGATTCTGGTGATGTCATGTTGCCTTTCAGGTTGTTAGAGGAATTCTTGCCTTGGCGCCTTCCCATTTCTTCCTTCAAATGGAGCCAGGAGAGGCCTGGTGTCTTCGTCCAGTCTTTGCTGTGACTGACTCTCTGGGTGTATCTCCTCAGTGTAGAAGCAGGAACCTTTCCCGTGCAGATGGAACTCCTCAGCACCGAAACATGGACGCCTGGTAGTCCATTGACCCGCGGACAAAAGGGCGAACTTGGGGGGCGGGGCGGGGTCGAGTAGAGCACAGGAGACTCTGGAGCACAAGCTGAAGGTGCCCGCGATCCCTTTCGGGGGTCCTAGAGGCCTGACCGATAGGCAGGCACTCACCGCTCTGCTTGGGTAGCCTTAGTGTAGGAGCAGGAAACTGTTCCTGAGCAAAGGACCTTGCAAACAGCACAGGCTTGGGGGCAGGGTCATGTGTAAGAAAGACAGCCCTGCAGAAGGAGCTGGGGGAGGGGTTTTGTACTCTCTTCCAGCACAATCCACCCATGGATAGCACACACTCACCCAACCAGATGGAACTCCTCAGCACCTAAACAGGGACCCCTATATTTCTTTCTTTTGTTCACTTTTTCTTTCTGTATTCCTTTCTTTAGCAAGATCTTTACAATAAAGTTGTTTTCAGTAAAAATGAAATGAAAAGAAATAGAAAACTTTCAGATGTTTTCATAATATTGTGAAGCATCGAGTTTGTTTTGAAATTGTTAAACTTTGGGAAAGACAAAATTGCTCATTTTCTTAATAAAGATCAATTAAATGACTTCTATATGAAAGTGGAAGATCTTTGTGAGATTTATCTCCATCTCCCTAGAAATATTAGCTAGTTATATCATTGTACAAGTCTTGTTTAGGTGGCCATATTGTTAAGATTTCATGGGTGCTCTTCTGTGTCATGTATAGAAAACACTGTTTTCTTCTCAGCAGGCATTCTGGTCATCTGGTTTTTATAGTTTTTCTGCCCAGAACATCTTTTGTGCTGTTTCCTGGGCCTTAGGTCTAAGGGTTATGTTGCAGATGTATCAATTATGGATGGGCACCCCAACCTTAGTTGTCCTCTGCATTTTGACCAGGTGTGAATTTCTGGGATAGTCTCCATCTGCTGCCAAAAGATGTTTCTTTGATATCAGCGTGAGTTACACTTCTCTGTGGATATAAGGATAACTATTTAGACTGGAGTTGGGAACTAGGTTTCCTAGGTTTAGGAAAGTGTCAGTAATGGGTTCTCCTCTAGGGTTCATGGCCTCATCAGCCATGGGTGGTTGACTAGGTTACAGTACCAGGCATGAATCCCCAACAGTCCAATTAAGTGGCTGTTGGTTCCCTAAAGATAGATATGCCATTACTGCACCCTCAGCTGTGTCTTGCTGTGCTGGTCATTGTTGTGGTTTGTAGTCAGTGTCTGCTGTGCCTCTACCTGCCATCTTTTTATCCACAGATTCGAGCCTGCCAGGGAGCGTGTATGACACACAGGAATAAGCATATTGTTTTGTTTTGATTCAGAATCACAGGAAAATATTTTAAGAAAACATTTGGCTGAAGCTAAGAACTTCAGAATTTTGCACACTGAATAGCACTTAAAATGTTGACGAAGCCCAAGTGAGTGTCCTGTGACTGACTTTTGGGAACACAACTAGTGCTTTGGTGTCATCAGAGGCATTGGGAACTTAAAGCTGGTCATGTTGTGGCATTGTGGTCTGATGGTGGTATGTGATATTCCCAGCCTCCTGCTGTGCTCTTAGAGGATCAGCTCAAACACAAACCCAAACAAGGCAGCATCCCTGGCAAAAAGCTCTCCTGGTAGCGTTCTCCTTTCAGCATCTTAGTGGAATGAAGTTTTAGGTCAAAGGTAGTTTGAACTCTGAGATTTTCAACCAGAGAAATCCCACTGGCCCAGTATGTCTGCCCTGTTAATAATTGTGGTAGAACTCTTGTTAAGACATGTTTCCTTTTTGGTCTGATCTCAGAGAAAGAAGCAATGTTGTGTCATACTTAGGATTTCCATTGCTGTAGTAAAATTCCATGACCAAAAGCAACTTGAAGAGGAAAGGGTTTGTTTTGGTTTAAATGCCCATCTCCTAGTGAATTACAGGGCAGGAACCAGAAGAATTTGTTGGATTTAAAGTTTTCTTTGGCCAATGGTATTTCCTCTATAGTATTTTCAACACCTGAGATTCTTTCTTTCATCTCTTTTATTCTGTTGGTTATGCTTGCCTCTGTAGTTCCCATTCATTTACCCAGATTTTCCATATTCAGAATTCCCTCTGTCTGTATTTCTTTATTGCCTCCATTTCAGTCTTCAAGTCTTGAACTGTTTGCTTCACCTGTTTGATTGGTTTTCCTTGGTTTTCTTGGGTTTCCTTAAGATATTTATTGATTTCTTCTAATTTTTTGTTTTTCTTTTCCTCCATTTCTTTAAGGGAATTTTTCATATCCCTTTAAAGGTCTCCAACATCCTCATAAAGTTACATTTAAAATCATTTTCTTCTGCTTCTTCTGGGTTAGGATGATCAAGTCTTTCTATGGTATAACGATTGGGTTCTGGTGTTACCATATTGCTTTTTAGGTTGTTGGATGAATTCTTGCATTGGTGTCTACCCATCTCTTCCTTCAGTTAATGTTGCCAGTGTCTTTGCATCTTGTTCCAATCATTCCAGTGGCCGTCTGTGTCTTCGAGAAGTGTTCTTGGTTTTCTTTGTACTGCCGCTATCTGTGTCTCAGGGAGCCACTGAGGTCTCTCTTGGCCCCCTCTCTTGGCCCTCTCTCTTGCCTGCTCTCTTGATTCACTATCTTGGTCCACTCTGTGCAGTCACAGCTTGTGCGTCAGAGTTCTTTCTTGGTTCTCTTTCTTGGTCCTCTCTCGTGGTCCTCTCTGTGTAGTTGCAGCTTGTGTTTCAGCATTTCTCTGAGGTTGTGAGGGTTTGATAGGAGGGTTTGGGGGCAGAGTGGGACTTGTGGCTTTCAAGGTCTGATGGCTGGGATGGGGGTTTTGGGGCAGCCTATCTGAAAGAAACTTCCTTCTGGCTGGCTAGAGAAGCCAGGGTAGGTGGGATAAGGATCCAGGGTTTTGCTCTCGTATGGAAAGCCTAGAGGTGTCCTGCAGGGCAGGTGGTCACTCACCTCTTGGCCCTCTCTGTGTAGTAGGCTGTGTTTCAGAGTTCTGCTGAAGTTATGGGGGATAGGAGGGTTTGGGGTCAGAGTGGGACCTGTAGCTTCAACCATAATATTCTTATTACATTTTACAAAAGTGAATAATCATTCATTGTAACCTAATGTGGAAAGCAATAAATTATCTAAGTCAGGCTTGGTGGCACTTATCTCTAATCCCAACACTGGGTAAACTGAGGAAGCAACATGAATTCAGACCAGCCCAATTCCATATAAGATTATGTCCCCATCCACCCACAAAATCTATTCTGAAGACAGTAATGAATTTGAAGACAGCGTAGTGATATTTGGGGTATAGAAACATGTTCTGTGAAACACTAGTAGAAATCTCCTAAAATTCAAGGAAATATATGACCAGGCTTGTAGAGAAGACATTTAGAATCACGTCAGTCACGTCTGGAAAAGAGCATCTCTATATCATCGTATAATCAAAATAGTCCCCTCCTTTTTTTTTTTTTTTTGAAGCAAAATTTTCTTGAAGGCAGTTTTCCCCGTGGAGCTCTGGCTGACCTGGACCTCTCTATATAGACCAGTCTGGCCTTGACCTTGAACTCACAGAGATCCCCATGTCTGTGCCTCCTGCCCAGTACAGGGATTAAATGTGTACATCACTCCTGACCATGCAGTAAATATAACTTTAATGTCTTTCACTATAGTGAAAACGTCAAGAGAACATAGACCCAGAGGCACCTTAGAGAGAAGGGTCAAGAGAGAAGTACTGGATCTCATGCTATCATCCCCATCCCTGTAGCAGACCATGGCAGGCCTGTCTTCCCTGTCTGCTTTCCCTAGGAACTGTGTAGATCTTATTACCACACTTAGACCTCCTTCCTCACCCCATCCCTTGGTCACAGCCAACAATATCCAGAGTCCTTCTCTACCTGGAAACCCATTGGCCACACTATCCTGCCAATCAGGTGATTTTAATTCTCCTTCTCTTCCTCTAGTTCCAATTTCCCAGTCTCATCCCCAGTCCTGTAGTAGACATCTACAGAAGCCCATCTTCTCTCGCTATGTCCACCTCCTGGGTCTCTGTAGATCCTCATGGTAGACTGAGCTTCCCTCCCTCCTGTGGACCCTCTCACATCCCCCAGACTATCATTCACTTCTGTCAGTCCCCAGTAGCTAGAAAGGCATTCTACACAGCAACCCCAGTGATCACACTTGGCAGGAACTCACATGCACTTCCTACTGTACAACCTATGGCCATCACCCTCTCCTAAGGTCCAAAGAGTTCAACAGAAAGCCAGGAATGGGACACAGACCCAACAAAGCTTCTGAGAAATGCAATGTAACTGAAGCACAAGACAAACCTTCAAAATAGCTAGTGTAAATAAGTTCAAGGACCTTAAAGAGGATCGAAGAACACAAACAGTGGAATGAAATGAAGAGAAATGTTCAAACCATGAAAGCAGAAATAGATTCTCTAAACTGAGGTAAACCTGGAAAGGAAAAATTCAGGAAGTTCAATCAAATCCTCAGTTGTAAGCCTCACCAACAGAGTACAAATAATGGAAGAGAGTCTTGGGCATTGAAGACAAATTGGACAAGTGGATATCCCAGGCAGAGAAAATGTGAGATCTAAAAAATCACCCAGGCACAAAACATCAAGGAAATCTGGTGCACTGGTGAAAAGACCAAATCTGAGAATAATGGGAATAGAGGAAGGATAAAAGCTGGGGGCAAGCTCACAGAAAATGCTTTCCACAAAACCAAAGAGAATATTGTCATAACCTAAATAAGGAGGTGCCTATCAAGCTATAAGTCATATAAAGAACACCAGATAGATTGGACTGACAAGAATTTCCCCACAACACAATAATAGTCAAAACACTGAATCTACTGAACAAAGAAAGTGTATTAAAGTCCACAAGCAAAAAATCAAATAATATTGTAAGGCAGACCTATGAGAATAACAACTGCCTCTCAGTGAAGATGCTAAAAGCCATAAGGGCCTGGATGGATAGTCTACAAACTGAGAGACCACAGCCCAGTCTTGCCAGCCAAGATGTCTGTGCCCAAGAAAACTTCCAATCACAATAGATGGAGAAAATCATTCCACAGTAGAACCAAATTTAAGCAGTGTCTATCTACAAATTCAGGTCTACAGAAGGTGTTATAAGAAGAACATCAACCTCTAGTGGTATCCACACCCAAGAAAACACAAAGAATAAATAATCTTAGATCAGCAAATCAAAAGAAGGGGAGAAAAATCCAACACCATCACAACAAATTAAAGGGATCAACATTCTTCACTGATAGCTTTGAATATCAGTGATCATTATTCCCCACTTAAGGACAGGCCACATATTCAGCAGTAGTTGGCCAATACAGAAGGAACTAAATGGTAATTTTTTTAGTGTTTTTGTCTCATAAAATTTTAGATGGTCTTTTAAAAAAATCATTTTGCTTACATATCATGGATCCTAATTTTGTGTTTTATTGGGATTTCTCTGTGTGCAAAGGTGTGTGTCTCCCTGGCTATATTTGTTTCTTGTGCTTCTTATTTGGCCTGCATATTTGCTGTGTTTGTTTTTCACTATTATGGTTTCCTCGTTTCATTTTATATTGTATAGTTGTTGTATTTATTATATTATTATATCCCTGTTTGTTTCCAGTGAGAGAGAGAAAGAGCTTAGATTTGGTGAGGTGATGCAGAGGATGTGGAAGGAGTCAGGTGAGGGAAAATTGTAAGCAGAATATATTTTATGACTATACTCTATTTTCAACAGCCAGAGAGAGATAGAAATATAGTTAGTTAGGTAGGTGGGTAGGTAGATAGATAGATGATAGATAGATAGATGTACCATCTTTCTACAAAGGCAAGCTCATATAAATAACATGACCTTTCAGTGAAAACCCCAAGACAATTTCACACCATCCAATAAAGAAACCCCCCAAGAAAGATGATTACTGTAGGGAGTAAAGGTATCATTCAAATTTGAAAATGAAGACTTTGCAAGGTCAGTATAAACTAAGGCCAAGCAAGAGCACCAGGCCCTCACTGCACATGTGCACTGACACCATTTGCTACAGGTGCTGTGACCTTTGAGGAAGAATGTTCAATCTTGCCTTTCCAGGGTTGCTTGACAATAATTGTTACATAGCCAGCTGTATTGTGCTTGACTGGGAACCATTGAGTTGCTTCTTTGACCTGGAGTTTGGTCTGGGTTGGTGACTTTTTCGGTTCTTTTTTTTTTTTTTTTTGGTTTTTTGATATAGGGTTTCTCTGGAGCTTTTGGAGTCTGTCTTGTAACTAGCTCTTGTAGACCAGGATAGCCTCAAACTAACAGGGATCCCCTGCCTCCTCTTCCTGAGTGCTGGGATTAAAGGCATGCACCACCACCACCCAGCTTTGGTTCTGACTGTTTATGTTAATGAAATATAGTTAAACAGAGGTAATCCAAAAGAAAGGTGGACACAGAGATGCTGTCCAAATTAAGGATTTTCTGGTGCCATCAAAAATGGCATAAAATCCCTTTGGGGTTCTGTGAATTCCCAGACAATAAGCAAACATAACTTGTTTTATTTGAGGCAATCCAGCGACAAAAGTGTAGGCAGCAGTACATGGCAACAAATAAACTCCACATAGCTGTTTCTTAGCACAATATGAAAGCAATTTTGTGACTGTTGTGTAAGAAGAAATTTGATAAGGATCATACAGATAAGAAACACCACCAGTAAGAAGAAATTTGATAAGGCGCTTACAGATAAGAAACACCAATACGAGGGCTTGGAAGCTAAGGATGGGAGTCGGGCATGAAGAATTTAGATTATGGGATATGGGAGAAATCTTTTCTGGATCCATTGAGGACACCAGGAGTTGGAGAAACCAGCTATGCTTTCTACACTGCAGGCTCCTTGGCATCTGCGATCTGTGAGGGACCCAGTATCCTGGTCATATTCCTTTGTGTAAGTATAAGACCAAAGCCCCAATATAGGGATTATTACCCTATAATCCCCATATTGACTACAATAGTGTTACCTAAGAACAGGTAGAGAAAGGGAATTGATTTCCATGTATACAATAATAAATTATCAACATGTAGATGATGATAGAGAGATCGGAAGCTTAAAAAATTGAATCCCACACTAGCTAAGAACTAAGAAATAGACCGGTGTTTATTAAAGGGTAAAACTTACAAAGTCAGGATTCTGTGCTTGAACAAAAGATGAAGATCAGATCCAATGCAAACCGAACAGCAGACGGGGCCCAGAGCGAAGCAGAGAGGAATGGGCCGGATGCACTTCTGCATCCAGGTAAATAGTCTATGATGCCATGCCCCAGTAGGTGGGTAGTTGCTAGCTGTACACCTTCCCACAGAATGTAGAAACTGCAGAGTTCTAGAACAGCTTCTTATACTTTTTCCATTTCACAAATTGAAGTTATTCAAATATAATTCAATATAAGCTTTATATCACATTTTACCTGTGTGTATATGTTTACATATATTTTACTAAATATATAATTATGTATAAGAATATGTAGACTTTTACTAAAGAAACATGCAAAGAATCTGAACTTGAAGATGGCTGTACAAGTTTGCATTTCCAGCAACAATGGATGAGTGTTCTCCTTACTCTACATCCTCTCCAGCATGAGCTATCATTGGTGGTTTTGATCTTAGTCATTCTGACAGATATAAGATGGTATCTCAGAGTTGTTTTGATTTGCATTTCCCTGATGGCTAAGGATGTTGAACATTTCTTTAAGAATCTTTTGACCATTTGAGATTCTTCTGTTGACAATTCTCTGTTTAGTTCTCTACCTCATTTCTTATTGGGTTATTTAGAATTTTGATGTCTAATTTCTTGAGATCTTTATATATTTTCAAGTTCCCTCCCTTGTCTGATGTGGTGTTGTGATGTGGGAGTACCTCTGTATGCTGTGATTACCATTAATGAATAAAGAAACTGCTTTGGACCTACAGCAAGGCAGAACTTATGTGCAGGAAAAACTAGGCTGAATGCTGGGAGAAAGATGGACTGAGTCAGGGAGAAGCCATGGAGCCACTTCCCAGAGTCAGACATGCAGAAACTTGCCATTAAGCCATTGCCACATGGTGATATACAGAACAATAGAGATGGGTTAATATAGGATACGAGTTTAGCCAGAAATATGCTTATTGGCCAAACAGTATTGCAAATAATATGGTTTTCTGAGTGGTTATATCATGACTGGGCAGCCGAGACAAACAAGTGACTCTTCCTTCAACAAACTGGCACCCATGTGGCCAACTAAAATCCACGTAAAATCTGAGAAAGCTTGAAAAGGAATTCTAAACACAAAAATACAGACTTTGACACAGCTTCTTGCTATTTGCTGGTGGTATGCTGCAGCTCCCTTAAGAGACATTTTCCTGATTCAGCCGTGACCATTTTAAAATGCCCACTTTTTGGTCTGGGCTGCCAGCACAACCACTGGCTCTTTTGGGAAACTGAGCAATTGGATGGGGTATGTGAGCAGTGTGCTATGGCTTGCTTGGTGGCAACACGGACTGGCTGTGTGCCTGGAAGTGGTGAACACAGCTAAAGGCACTAGCTGCTCCACCATGCTGGACTGGACAGGGTAAGCAGGAGGTAATGGCACAGCCTGGTTTTAGACTTGGCAGGCAAGCAGAATTTACCATATATACCCTAGTAATGGTGCAGCTTAAGTTTTTTTTTTTTTTCTTTTGCTTTTTTTTATTTATTAAGGATTTCTGCCTCGTCCCCACAACCGCTTCCCATTTCCCTCCCCCTCCCCCGATCAAGTCCCCCCCCCCCCCATCTGCTCGAAGAGCAATCAGGGTTCCCTGACCTGTGGGAAGCCCAAGGACTGCCCACCTCTATCCAGGTCTCCTAAGGTGAGCATCCAAACTGCCTAGGCTCCCACAAAGCCAGTACGTGCAGTAGGATCAAAAACCCACTGCAATTGTTCTTGAATTCTCAGTATTCCTCATTGTCCGCTATGTTCATCTAGTCCGGATTTATCCCATGCTTTTTCAGACCTAGGCCAGCTGGCCTTGGTGAGATCCCAATAGAACATCCCCATTGTCTTAGTGTGTGGGTGCACCCCTCGTGGTCCTGAGTTCCTTGCTCGTGCTCCGTCTCCTTCTGCTCCTGATTTGGACCTTGAGATTTCTGTCCGGTGCTCCCGTGTGGGTCTCTGTCTCTGTCTCCTTTCATCGCCTGATGAAGGTTAATATTCCTGAGGATGCCTATGTGTTTGTCTTTGGATTCACCTTCTTATTTAGCTTCTCTAGGAACATGAATTATAAGCTCAATGTCCTTTATTTATGGCTAGAAACCAAATATGAGTGAGTACATCCCATGTTCCTCTTTTTGGGTCTGGCTTACCTCACTCAGGATAGTGTTTTCTATTTCCATCCATTTGTATGCAAAATTCAAGAAGTCCTTGTTTTTTACTGCTGAGTAATACTCTAATATGTATATATTCCATACTTTCTTCATCCATTCTTCCGTTGAAGGGCATCTAGGTTGTTTCCAGGTTCTGGCTATTACAAACAATGCTGCCATGAACATAGTTGAGCATATACTTTTGTTGTATGATAGGGCCTCTCTTGGGTATATTCCCAAGAGTGGTATTGCTGGATCCAGGGGTAGGTTGATCCCGAATTTCCTGAGAAACCGAAACACTGCTTTCCAGAGTGGTTGCACAAGTTTGCATTCCCACCAGCAATGGGTGAGTGTACCCCTTTCTCCACAACCTCTCCAGCAAAGGCTATCATTGGTGTTTTTTATTTTCGCCATTCTGACAGGTGTAAGGTGGTATCTTAAAGTTGTCTTGATTTGCATTTCCCTGATCGCTAAGGAAGTTGAGCATGACCTTAAGTGTCTTTTGGCCATTTGAAGTTCTTCTGTTGAGAATTCTCTGTTCAGATCAGTGCCCCACTTTATAATTGGGTTGATTAGCCTTTTACGGTCTAGTTTCTTGAGTTCTTTATATATTTTGGAGATCAAACCTTTGTCAGTTGTAGGGTTGGTGAAGATCTTCTCCCAGTCAGTGGGTTGTCTTTTTGTCTTAGTGACAGTGTCCTTTGCTTTACAGAAGCTTCTCAGCCTCAGGAAGTCCCATTTATTCAATGATGCCCGTAGTGTCTGTGCTGCTGGGGTTATACATAGGAAGTGGTCTCCTGTGCCCATGTGCTGTAGAGTACTTCCCACTTTCTCTTCTATCAGGTTCAGTGTGTTTGGACTGATATTGAGGTCTTTAATCCATTTGGATTTGAGTTTTGTGCATGGTGATAGATATGGATCTATTTTCATTCTTCTACAGATTGACATCCAGTTTTGCCAGCACCATTTGTTGAAGATGCTCTCTTTTTTCCATTGTATACTTTTAGCTCCTTTATCGAAGATCAGGTGTTCATAGGTTTGTGGGTTAATGTCAGGGTCTTCTATTCGATTCCATTGGTCGACTTCTCTGTTTTTATGCCAATACCAAGCTGTTTTCAATACTGTAGCTCTGTAATAGAGTTTGAAGTCAGGGATGGTAATGCCTCCAGACAATCCTTTATTGTATAAGATTGTTTTGGCTATCCTGGGTTTTTTGTTTTTCCATATAAAGTTGATTATTGTCTTCTCCAGATCTGTGAAGAATTTTGATGGGATTTTGATGGGGATTGCATTGAATCTATAGATTGCTTTTGGTAGAATTGCCATTTTTACTATGTTGATCCTCCCAATCCAAGAGCAAGGGAGGTCTTTCCATTTTCTGGTGTCTTCTTCAATTTCTTTCTTCAAAGACTTATAGTTCTTGTCAAGTAGATCTTTCACTTCCTTGGTCAGGGTTACCCCAAGGTATTTTATGCTATTTGTGGCTATCGTGAAAGGTGATGCTTCTCTGATTTCCCTCTCTGCTTCCTTATCCTTAGTGTATAGGAAGGCAACTGATTTTTTGGAGTTGATCTTGTATCCTGCCACATTACTAAAGCTGTTTATCAGCTGTAGGAGTTCTTTGGTAGAATTTTTGGGGTCGCTTATGTACACTATCATATCATCTGCAAATAACGAAAGCTTAACTTCTTCCTTTCCAATACGAATCCCCTTGATCTCCTTATGTTGTCTTATTGCTATTGCTAGAATTTCAAGCACTATATTGAAGAGGTATGGAGAGAGTGGACATCCTTGTCGTGTTCCTGATTTAAGTGGGATGGCTTTGAGTTTTTCTCCGTTTAATTTAATGTTAGCTGTTGGCTTGCTGTAAATAGCTTTTATTATATTTAGGTAGGACCCTTGTATCCCTATTCTCTCCAAGACCTTTATCATAAAGGGGTGTTGAATTTTGTCGAATGCTTTTTCAGCATCTAGTGAAATGATCATATGATTTTTTTCTTTCAGTTTATTTATATGGTGGATTACATTGATAGATTTGCGTATGTTGAACCAGCCCTGCATCTCTGGGATGAAGCCTACTTGATCATAATGGATAATTTTTCTTATGTGTTCTTGGATTCGGTTTGCCAGTATTTTATTGAAAATTTTTGCGTCGATGTTCATGAGTGAGATCGGTCTGTAATTCTCTTTCTTGGTTGGGTCTTTTTGTGGTTTTGGTATCAGGGTAACTGTAGCTTCATAAAAGGAATTTGGCAATGACTCTTCTGATTCTATATTGTGAAATACATTAAGGAGTATAGGTATTAGTTCTTCTTGGAAGTTCTGGTAGAATTCTGCATTGAAACCGTCTGGTCCTGGGCTTTTTTTCGAAGGGAGATTTTTGATAACCATTTCTAATTCTTCGCGAGAAACCGGTCTATTTAGATCATTCACCTGGTCTTGGTTTAGCTTTGGTATGTGGTACTTATTTAAAAAAATGTCCATTTCTTTTGTATTTTCCAGTTTTGTGGCATACAGGCTTTTGTAGTAAGATCTAATGATTCTCTGAATTTCCTCTGTGTCTGTGGTTATGTCCCCCTTTTCATTTCTGATCTTATTTATTTGCGTGTTCTCTCTCTGTCGTTTAATTAGTTTGGATAGGGGTTTGTCGATCTTGTTGATTTTCTCCAAGAACCAGCTTTTTGTTTCATTGATTCTTTGGACTGTTTTCTGTGTTTCTATTTTGTTGATTTCAGCCCTCAGTTTTATTATTTCCAGTCTTCTACTTCTCCTGGGCGCGTCTGCTTCTTTTTTTTCTAGAGCTTTCAGGTGTGTTGTTAAGTCCCCAATGTATGCATTCTCCGTTTTCTTTAAGTGGGCACTTAGTGCTATGAACTTTCCTCTTAGCACTGCTTTCATTGTGTCCCATAGGTTTGAGTATGTTGTCCCTTTATTTTCATTAAATTCAAGGAAGACTTTAATTTCTTTCTTGATTTCTTCCTTGACCCAGGTGTGGTTCAGTAGTTGACTGTTCAGTTTCCATGAGTTTGTCAGTTTTTTGGGGGCAGCGTGGTTGTTGCCTTCTAATTTTAATCCGTGATGATCTGATAAGACACAGGTGGACACTGATATTTTTTTGTATCTGTGGAGGTTTCCTTTGTTTCCGAGTATGTGGTCAATTTTTGAGAAGGTTCCATGAGCTGCAGAGAAGAAGGTATATTCTTTCCTATTTGGGTGGAATGTTCTATAGATGTCTGTTAAGTCCATTTGCTTCATTACCTCCAATAATTCTCTTAATTCTCTATTAGGTTTCTGTCTGATTGACCTGTCCCTTGGAGAGAGAGGTGTGTTGAAGTCTCCTACTACTAGTGTGTGTGGTTTGATGTCTGCCTTGAGTTCTAGTAATATTTCTTTTACATAAGTAGGTGCTTTTATATTGGGGGCGTATATATTCAGGATTGAGACGTCCTCCTGATGAATTGTTCCTGTTATGAGTATAAAGTGACCGTCTCGGTCTCTTCTGATTGATTTTAGTTTGAAGTCAGTTTTGTTAGAAATTAGTATGGCCACACCTGCTTTTTTCTTAGGACCATTTGCTTGAAACACCTTTTCCCAACCCTTTACTCTGAGTAGGTGCCTGTCTTTGTGGTTGAGATGTGTTTCTTGCAAACAGCAGAATGTTGGATCCTGTTTTCGTATCCAATCTTTTAGCCTGTGCCTTTTTATAGGTGAATTGAGCCCATTAATATTAAGTGATATTAATGACCAGTGGTTGTTTACTCCGGTTATTCTTATTGCTTTTGGTAGTAGAGATTGTCTCCCTTCTTTGAGATGTGCTCGTGAAGGGTCATTAGATGCCTGGGTTATTGTAGGCAGTGTTGGCAGTGTTGGATTCCTTGGGTTGCGATTTTCCTTCTATTACTTTCTGTAGGGCTGGATTTGTGGCTACGTATTGTTTAAATTTGTTCTTATCCTGGAATGTCTTGTTTTCTCCATTGATAATGAACGATAGCTTGGCTGGGTATAGTAGTTTGGGTTTGCATCCATGGTCTCTTAGCTTCTGCAGAACCTCTATCCAGGACCTTCTGGCTTTCATAGTTTCCATCGAGAAGTCAGGTGTAAGTCTGATCGGTTTACCTTTATAAGTTACTTGCCCTTTTTCTTTTGCAGCTCTTAATATTTTTTCTTTAACCTGTATATTTTGTGTTTTGATTATTATATGGCGAGGAGATGTTTTTCTTTGATCCAGTCTGTTTGGTGTCCTGTATGCTTCTTGAATATTTAAATGAATATCTTTCTTTAAGTTGGGAAAGTTTTCTTCCATAATTTTGTTGAAAATATTTTCTGGGCCTTTGAGCTGTGACTCTTCTCCTTCTTCTATTCCTATTATTCTTAGGTTTGGTTTTTTTATTGTGTCCCATAGTTCCTGAATGTTTTGTGTTGAGAATTTGTTGGCTTTGCTGTTTTCTTTGATCTGTTCGTTTATTTTCTCTATGGTGTCCTCAGCATCTGAGAGTCTTTCTTCTAGCTCTTGTATTCTATTGATTATGCTTGTTTCTGTAGACTCTGCTCGTTGGCCTAGATTTTCCATATCCAGCTGGTCCTCAGTTTGTATTTTCTTCTTTGCCTTCATTTCAGTTTTCAATTCTTGAACTGTTTCCATTACCTGTTTGATGGTTTTTTTCTTGGTTTCCCAGGGTATCATGTACGTATTTACTCATTTCTTCAAACTTTTTGTTATACTTCTCATCCATTTCTATAAGGGCATTTTTTACATGTTGTTTAAGGGACTCTATTATCTTCATAAAGTCGATTTTTTCCACTTCTTCTGTGTTAGGTTGTTCAAATATTTCTGTTGTAAGATTATTGGGTTCTGATGTTTTCATGTTGTTTTTCGGATTATTGGGAGAATTTTTGCCTTGGCGTCTGCCCATCTCCTCCTATTGATCCTATCCAATGGGTCCTTTAAAAACCGGATCAGGTTTCCCTGCTGGCCAAGGGCTCCGCTTACAAAATGCCCTCACTCTCTTTCGTGGTTCCTGCTGCAGGCCAAGAACCCTCTCACCCCTCTGAAGGATCTTCAGGACAGGACCAGGCTCCCCTTGTGCCAGTGACCTGGCCAACCAAAGGCCTACCTCTTTGATTCAATTGTAGTAGGGCAATCTGCTCTCCTTATTGCATGCCTGTCCCCGCCGCTTGGGTCTGCCTCTGCGCCGGTCCCCGAAAGCCTCTTCCCATATGCGGTGTTGCTCCGCCGCGTCTGGCCGCCGCCGCTCCGCCGCGTCTGGCCGCCGCCGCTCCGCCGCGTCTGGCCGCCGCCGCTCCGCCGCGTCTGGCCGCCGCCGCTCCGCCGCGTCTGGCCGCCGCCGCTCCGCCTCTGTGCGTCTGCAGCTTAAGTTTTAAGAAGTGCTGAGCATTTTAAAAAACGCTCCTGGACAGGAAAGAATTATAGCTATCCAATAAAGACAAACCCAGATGGAAAAGAACTCTAAATGAATTGCAGTGTTGGATAGATATATGTAGGCCTGGGAGAGAGAAGAAAAAGAGTATAGAGAGTCAAAAAAGGAAGTTAATGGTTTGAAAAAAAGGTAAAGTCTTTAAAGAGACAAAGTACAGATAGTCATAGATTAAAAGGAGTAAAATAATAGACCACATAAAGATAGACTATACACAGAAAGTCTGGATTATGTATATTATTGTGTTTTCTTTGAACTTTTTTGACTGTGAATGAGCTAAGTACAGAAACACATTTCATTCTATGGACTGCTAAACTAAAGCAGCATGTATACTATTAAGGTATCATGACTTCCAAATTTGGGTCTAAGGACATGTTGCTTTGGAAAAGAGGTTCTTTTCTTGTTTCCACAGAGGATGAGAACCTATGGATTGCTTCCAGACTGGTGTGGTTTGATGGAACAAAACCCACTGAGGGCCACCGTGAACACTTCCATAAATTACTGTGCTCAGCAATCAGTAGGAAGCAGTATGGAGAAAACTATGCCCATATTCCCAAATATTGTCTATAAATGTTTCTTTATCTTTAAAAGGGGATATGCTATAGATATGAATAATTTGCATTGGTATAGATCATTTTTATTGATACAAATTTAAGGTCTATTTTCTTCTATGTATTTGTATTTCTGATCTTGATTAAGGTATTGTGTTTGTGTAGCCCATTTAAAATGTAATGTATAACTAAGAAATATAATTTAATAGATACTCATCTATAATAGTCAAGTCATGTTAGTTAGATTTTTCTAGATGTACAGAGATGTATTTCAGATATATAGGTATTCTCCAAACCTTTCAAAGACTACAGACTGGCATTTAAAATGTTTTAAGAATTTAGAGAGACCGCTGAGGGTCTGGTTATGAATCTGGGACCTTCAAGGGAGTAGACCCAAGCCAGGACCCTGGTGGGTTTGGCCATGAGACCAGGACCTCCCAGGATCTAGGCCTGAGCCTGACCCTTGCCAGTCTGGGCAAGAGTGACCTGGGACCTCTGAGGGAATAGGCAGAAACCAGACATCACGGCAAAACCAGGCATGATTCTGGCTCTTCAGAGGGAGTAGGCATGAGCCAGGACCTCTGTGGGTCTGGGAATTGGTCTGGGACAGCAAAGGGAATAGGCAGGAACCTTGAACCTCTGTGGCTTCGAGTGTGAGTCTGTGATATCTGAGGGAGTAAGCAGGTTCTCTGTGGGTCCGGGTACACCTGAGCCTACAAACTCCGAGGCAGTATACTGGAGCCAGAAGTCTTTTCAGGTCTAACTCCAACCCAGGGACTTCTGCAGGAGGTAATCCAGACCAGGATTTATAGATACAGGTCAAAGCTGGTAACCTAGGCCACATTTGCCCTGAGGCAAGGAACTCCACCTTGAGCAACAAATTCCTCAGGAGTGGCTCTGAATGAGCTAGCTAGGACAGAGAGGTTGAAGAAGCAGAAGCCAGGAGCAAATCCAGTCCTGGAAGCCAACCCAGTCCTGGGAAACTGGCAGACCAAGATGAGCCAGCAACCTGACCCAGAGTCAGTGATCTCCACCAGAACCAGAGTGAAACAGAACCAGCTACCTAATATAGAGAGTGAACAAGCTCCACCTGGAGCAGCAGCCAGAAGCAAATACAGTCCTGGGAGCCAACCCAGTCCCAGGACACTGGCGGATCAGGATTGAGCCAGCAATCAGATCCAGAGTCAGTGATCTCCACCAGAACAGGTCCAACTTCAAGCCAGGGACTTCTGCAGGAGGAGAACCAGACTAGGATTTTCAGAAACAGATCAAAGCCAGAAACCTAAGCCAAAGTAGGTCTGAGACAGTGCAAGGGAGCAGAGCAAAGCACAGGAGCACTGAGCTATTTCCAGAAACACCGAGGAAACAACAAGGTAACTAGAACTGTTACACCAACTGTACCACAAGGAACAAATATCTGAGCTTTGGACTCTCTGGAACCTAGACGATGATTCAAGAGAATCTCAGACAGACCCAACCACACCTATTAGAGGAAAAGATGAGTAGAAAAGGTAAGATCACACGCTATACCACAAAGAGCAGCACAAAACCAGTAAAACCTAAAGAGCCTGCAACAGCAAGACTTGACCGACCAAATATAAATGAACCAGCAGAAAATGACTTAAAAGTAAATACAAGAAAATGTTTGAAAGTCTTAAATGATGGAGAAAAGTCATCTGTCTATGTGTTACTTTCATTGGTTAATAAAGAAACTGCCTTGGCCCTTTGACAGGACAGAAAATTAGGTAGGCGGAGTAAACAGAATAGGATGCTGGGTAGAAGGCAGTGAGGCAGATGCCTCAGGCAGACGCCATGCCTCTCCTCTCCAAGGCAGATGCGATGAAGCTCCAGCCCAAGATGGATGTGGGTTAGAATCTTCCCCGGTAAGCCACCACCTCATGGTGCTACACACATTAAGAGATATGTGTTAAAGCAAGATGTGAGAATTACCCAGTAAGAGGCTAGAATGGGCCAGGTAGTGTTTCAAAGAAGACAATTTGTGTGTTGTTATTTCGGGTGTAAAGCTAGCCATGAGAGAGCTGGGCCGGACGAAAAGCAGGCCTGCTTGCCTCCTCACTACATTTAAAGATGAAATGAGAAATTATTCCCTTAAAGAAGTGGAGAAAAAAGACAAACAAAAATTGGAAGACATCAGCAAATCTTGTAAAGAAAACCAAGAAAAAGAAATCAAACATATAAAAGAAACTACTCAGGATTTGAAAACTGAAATAGAAACAATAAAGAAAACACAAGCCAAGGGAATTATAGAAAGAGAAATCATGAGCAAAAGATCAGGAACCACAAATGCAAGCATGAACAGCAGAATACAAGAGATAGAGAAAATCTCAAGTACTGACAATACAATAGAGCAAAAGGACTCATCAGTTAAAGAAAACATTAAATCTAAGAAAAGCTTAACCCCAAATATCCAGGAAATATGCTACATCATGAAAAGGCCAAATCTTAGAATAATAGATATAGAAGGAGAAGAATTTCAACGCAAAGGCACAGAAAATTTATTTAACAAAATCATAGAAGAAAACTTTCCCACCTAAAGAAAGATATGCCTATGAAGATACAAGATGCTTACAGAACACCAAATAGACTGGATCCAAAAAAGGCCTCTTGCCACATAATAATCGAAAAATTAACATACAGAGTAAAAAGAATATTAAGAGCTGCAAAGGAAAAAGACCAAGCAAAGTATGAAGGTAGACCTATCAAAATTATACCTGACTTCTCATTGGAGACAATGAAAGCCAGAAGGTCATGGTCAAGCATTATGCAGACATTAAGAGACCACAGATGCCAGCACTGACTACTATACCCAGCAAAACTGTCAATCACCATAGAAGGACAAAACAAGATATTCTGTGACAAATCTAGATTTCACCAATGCCTAGCAACAAACAGCCCTATGCAAAATACAAGAAGGAGAACTCTAACCCAAGAAATATGGCTAAACCAACAAAAACACAATTGATGATGTCATAACAGCAAATCCCAATGAATGAAAAAATGCATGAATTAACATCACCAACAATGAAAGCTAAATTATCAGGAGATAGCAATCACTGGTCATTAATTTTTTATGTAAATGAACTCAATGCACCTATAAAAAGGCCCAGGCTAACATATTGGACACAAAAATAGAATCCATCCTTCCTCCTCAGACGAGAAACACATATCAACGTCAGTGACAGACATTATCTCAGAGTACAGGGTTGGGGGAAAAATACCAATCAAATGGACCTAAGAAAGAAGCGGGTACAGCTATCCTAAAATCTAATAAGATAGACTTCAACCTAAAATCAATCAAAAAAGACAAAGAAGGACATTCCATATTAGTCACAGGAAAAATTCATCAAGAGTAAACTTTAATATTGAACATCCATGCCCCAAATACAAGGGCACCCTTATATGTCAAAGAAACACTTCTAAACCTTAAATCATACATTAAATCTTCCATACACTAATAGTGGGGAACGTCAACATTCCCTTTTCACCACTGGACAGGTCAATCAGACAAAAGAAAAACAGAGAAGTAAGAGAACTAACATGTTATGACTAAAATGGACTTAACAGACATTTATAAAATATTTCATCCAAACAGAAAAGAATATACCTTCTTCTCAGCACCTCATGGAACCTTCTCAAAATTTGATCACATACTCAGTAACAAAACAAGCCTCAAGAAATACAAAAAAGTTGGAATAACCCAATGTACCTTATCAGATCACCATGGTTTAAAACTAGAAGTCAACAGCAATACTAGTTCCAGAAAACCCACAAACACATGGAAATTAAACAATGCTCACCTGAATCACAATCGGTCAAGGAAGAAATAAAGGGGAAATTAAAGACATTCTAAAATTTAATGAAAATGACCATACAACATACCCAAATTTATGGGACACAATGAAGCAGTGTTAAGAGGCAATCGCATAGCATTAAAATCCTACATAAAGAAGCTGGAAAAATCCCACACTAGTGAATTAACATAACATTTGAAAGGAATCAAACTCACCTAAGAGAACTAGACAGCAGGATATAATCAAAGTGAGAGCTGAAATCAACAAAATAGAAACAAAGCAAACAATACAAAGAATCAATGAGACAAAGAGTTGGTTCTTTGAGAAAATCAACAAAATAGACAAACCTTTATCCAAACTAACCAAAAGGCAGAGAGAATATCCAAATTAAGAAAATCAGAAATGAAAAGGGGGACATAACAACAGACAAGGAAGAAATACAGAGAATCATCAGGTCATATTTTGAAAAACTGCACTCCAGAAAATTGAAAAACTTAAAGGATATGGACAACTTTCTGGATAAAAATCACTTACCAAAATTAAATCAAGACCAGATAAGCAAATTAAACAGACCTATAACTGCTGAAGAAATAGAAACAGTCATCAAAAGTCTCCCAACCAAAAAGCCCAGGACCAGATTGTCTCAGCTCAGAATTCTACAAGACTTTCAAAGAAGAACTAATACCAATATTCCTCCAATTATTCCACACAAAAGAAATGGAAGGAGCATTGCCACACTCTTTTTATGAGGCTACAATTACCCTGATACCCAAACCACAGAAAGACATTACTAAGAAAGACAACTTCAGACCAATCTAACTCATGAACATCGATGCAAAAATGATAAATAAAATACTGGCAAATCGAATCCATGAACACATCAGAACCATCATCCACTACGATCAAGTTAGATTCATTTCACAGATGCAGGGACGGTTCAACAAATGAAAATCTGTCAATGTAATCCACCATATAAACAAGTTGAAAAATAAAAACCACATGATCATCTCATTAGATGGCGAAAAAGCTTTTGACAAAATACAACATCCCTTCATGGTGAAGCTCTTGGAGAGTGCAGTAATAAAAGGAATACCTAAACATAATTAAGACAATATACACCAACCCAACAGCCAACATCAACTAAATGGAAAGAAACTATTAGCAATTGTACTGAAATCAGAAACAAGACAAGGTTGTCCACTCTCTCCATATCAATTCAGTATAGTTCTTCAGGTCCTAGCTAGAGCAATAAGACACCAAAGGGAGATCAAGGGGATACAATTTGGAAAAGAAGTCAAACTCTCATTGTTTGCTAATGATATATGATAGTTTACAAAGTGATCCCCAAAATTCTGCCACTCATAAACACTTTCAGCAATGTAGCAGGATACAAGATCAACTCAAAAAAATCAGCAGCCCTCCTATACACAGATGATAAAAGGATGAGGAAAGAAATCAGAGAATCAACACCCTTCACCATAGCCACAAATAGCATAATATCTCAGAGTAACTCTAACCAAACTAGTGGAAGACTTGTATGACAAGAACTTTATATCTTTGAAGAAAGTAATTGAAGAAGATACCAGAAATTGGAAAGATATCCTATGCTCTTGCGTAGGCAGAATTAACATTGTAAAAATGGCAATCTTACCAAAAGCAATCTACAAATTCAACTCAATGCCCATCAAAATCCCTGTAAAATTCTTCAAGACCTTGAAAGAATGGTACTCATATGGAAAAGGAAAAAACCCGGGATAGCCAAAACAATCCTGTACAATAAAAGAACTTCTGGAGGCATCACAATCCCTGACTTCAAACTTTCCTATAGAGCTACAGTACTGAAAACAGCCTGGTAGTGGAATAAGAACATACAGGAGGACCAATGGAACTGAATAGAAAACCCGGATATCAATCCACACATCTTCAAACACATGATCTTTTATAAAGAAGCAAAAAATATAACTGTAAAAAAGAAAGCATATTTAACAAGTGGTGCTGGCATAACTGGATATCAACACGTAGAAGAATGAAAATACACCCACATCTATCACCATGCACAAAATTCAAGCTCAAATGGATCAAAGAGGTCAACATGAAGCCAGCCACACTGAACCTTATAGAAGAGAAAGTGGGAAGTACACTTGAACGCATGGCACAGGGAACCAGTTCCTAAATATAACCTCAGCAGCACAGACACTGAGAGAAACAATTAATAAATGGTTCCTCCTGAAACTGAAAAGCTTCTGTAAATGAAAGGACATTGTCAACAAGACAAAATGAAAGCCTACAGAATGGGAAAAGATCTTCACTGGCCCCATATCAGACAGAGGACTGATCTCCAAAATATACAAAGAAGTTAAGAAATTGAACACCAAAAGATCAAATAATACAATAAAAAATGGACTACAGTCTTAAACAGAGAATTCTCAACAGAGGAATCTAAAATGGCTGAAGGAAACTTAAGGAAATGTTCAACATCCTTAGTCATCAGAGAAATGCAAAGCAAAACAACTCAGATTCCATCTTACACCTGTAAGAATGGCCAAGATCAAAAACACTAATGACAACTTATGCTGAAGAGGTTGCGGGGAAAAGGGAATACTTCTGCATTGCTGGTGGGAATGCAAGCTGGTACAACCCCTATGGATGTCAGTGTGGCAATTTCTCAGAATATTGGGAAACAACCTTCCTCAAGACTCAGTAATACAACTTTTGGGTATATATCCAAAGGATGCTCAATCGTGCCACAAGGACATGTGCTGAACTATGTTCATAGTAGCTTTGTTTGTCATAGCCAGAACCTGGAAACAACTTATATGCCCCTTGATAGAAGAACGGATAAGGAAAATGTGGTACATTTACACAGTGGAGTACTACACAGCAGAAAAAAAATAACAGCTTGAATTTTGCAGGAAAATGGATGGAGCTAGAAAACATTATTTTGAGTGAGGTGACCCAGACACAGAAAGATATTTATCACATGTACTCACTCACAGGTGGTTTTTAAACATAAAGCAAAGAAAGCCAGCCTACAAACCACAATCCCAGAGAACTTAGACAACAATGAGGACACTAAGAGAGACTTACATAGATCTAATCTACATGGGAAGTAGAAAGTAGAAAATGACAAGATCTGAGTAAATTGGGAACATGGAGACCTTGGGGGAGGGCTGAAGGGGGAGAGGAGAGGCAGGGAGGGGAGCAGAGAAAATGTAAAGCTCAATAAATATCAATTAAAAAATAATTTAGTACTTATAACAGTGAGACCATATGCTCCTGTCAACTGCAATGTACTTCAAGAGGAAGATGGGCATCAAAGAGGCTTCTTATGGAGTCCATTAGCCATTTGGGAAAGAAACTGCTCTTGCCTGGATTGTTTAATGAACTGGACATACAGGACCCACAGAGCACTGACTGCTGAACTTGCCTAAAGGTGAGACCGTCCTTTGGGGTTCCTGCTTTATGAAAGAGTCTGATAAACATTCTGCAAGACGCAGAAAAAAAGTGACTGACAAAGTGCCAGTATAGGTGGCACTGTCTTTGAAATTTCCTGCTTCATGGAGAGTCTGTCAGATACTATGGGACTATAGGCTGAAGACAGATGTCCCAATGGTACAGAAGAACTTTGGGAGACTATCCAGGCAGTGAGATGTTTCTATTAATTCTAGAGTTTTGGGAGTTGCTTACAATGTACTTCCTGTTTACTTGGGTAATGTTTTCTTTCTTTTTTTTATTAAAAATTTCTGCCTTCTCCCTGCCTCCGCCTCCCTTCCCCCTCCCCCAATTCCCCACTCCTCTCTCTCCAGCCCAAAGAGTAGTAGCTTATTTAGACCCAGTTCAGCTGGTTTTGGTGAATTCCCAATAGATCAGCCCCTATGTCTCAGTGTGTGGGTGCACCCCTCGTGGTCATGACTTCCTTGCTCATGTTCTCCCTCCTTCTGCTCCTCATTTGGACCATGGAAGCGCAGTCAGGTGTTCCAATGTGGGTCTCTGTCTCTATTTCCTTCGATCGCCAGATGAAGGTTCTTACTCAGGATAGTGTTTTCTATTTCCATCCATTTGTATGCAAAATTCAAGATGTCATTGTTTTTTACCGCTGAGTAGTACTCTAATATGTATATATTCCACACTTTCTTCATCCATTCTTCCATTGAAGGACATCTAGGTTGTTTCCAGTTTCTGGCTATTACAAATAATGCTGCTATGAACATAGTTGAACAAATGCTTTTATAATATGATAGGGCATCTCTTGGGTATATTCCCAAGAGCGGTATTGCTCTGTCCTGGGGTAGGTTGATCCCATATTTCCTAAGAAATCGCCACACTGATTTCCAAAGTGGTTGCAAAAGTTTGCATTCCCACCAGCAATGGATGAGTGTACCCTTTACTCTACAACCTCTCCAGCAAAGGCTATCATTGGTGTTTTTGATTTTGCCCATTTTGATAGGTGTAAGATGGTATCTCAAAGTTGTTTTGATTTGCATTTCCCTGATCGCTAAGGAAGTTGAGCATGACTTTAAGTGTCTTTTGGCCATTTGAACTTAATCTGTTGAAAATTCTCTGTTCATTTCAGTGCCCCTTTTTTAGATTGGGTTAATTAGCATTTTAAAGTCTAGTTTCTTGAGTTCATTATATATTTTGGAGATCAGACCTTTGTCTGTTGCGGATTGGTGAAGATCTTCTCCCAGTCAGTGGGTTGTCTTTTTGTCTTAGTGACAGTATCCTTTGCTTTACAGAAGCTTCTCAGTTTCAGGAGGTCCCATTTATTCAATGTTACCCTTAACGTCTGTGCTGCTGGGGTTATGTGTAGGAAATTATGTGTACAAATCCATGTGTTGTAGAGTACTTCCCACTTTCTCTTCTATCAGGTTCAGTGTGTTCAGACTGATATTGAGGTCTTTAATCCATTTGGACTTGAGTTTTGTGCATGGTGATAGATATGGATCTATTTTCATTCTTCTAAAGATTGACTTCCAGTTCTGCCAGCACCATTTGTTGAAGATGCTCTTTTTCCATTATATACTTTTAGCTCCTTTATAGAAAATCAGGTGTTCATAGGTTTGTGGGTTAATGTCAGGGTCTTCTATTTGATTCCATTGGTCGACTTTTCTGTTTTTATGCCAATACCAAGCTGTTTTCAATACTGAAGCTCTGTAATAGAGTTTGAAGGCAGGGATGGTAATGCCTCCAGAAGTTTCTTTATTCTATAAGATTGTTTTGGCTATCCTGGGTTTTTTGTTTTTCCATATAAAGTTGATTATTGTCCTCTCAAAGTTTGTGAAGAATTTTGATGGGATTTTGATCGGGATTGCATTTAATCTTTAGATTGCTTTTGGTAATTTTTACTATGTTGATCCTCCCAATCCAAGAGCATGGGAGATCCTTCCATTTTCTGGTATCCTCTTCAATTTCTTTCTTCAAAGACTTAAAGTTCTTGTCAAATAGATCTTTCACTTCCTTGGTCAGAGTTACCCCAAGATATTTTATGCTATTTTTGCCTATTGTGAAAGGTGATGCTTCTCTCACTTCCCTCTCTGCTTCCTTATCCTTTTGGTATAGGAGGGCAACTGATTTTTTTGGAGTTGATATTGTATCCTGCCACATTACTAAAGGTGTTTATCAGCTGTAGGAGTTCTTTGGTAGAGTTTTTGGGGTCACTTATGTATACTACCATATCATGTGCACATAACGAAAGTTTAACTTCTTCCTTTCCAATACGAATCCCCTTGGTCCCCTTATGTCGTGTTATTGCTATTGCTAGAACTTCAAGCACTATATTGAAGAGGTATGGCGAGAGTGGAATCCTTGTCTTGTTCCTGATTTTAGTGGAATGGCTTTGAGTTTCTCTCCGTTTAATTTAATGTTAGCTGTTGGCTTGCTGTAAATAGCTTTTATTATATTTAGGTATGACCCTTGTATCCCTAATCTCTCCAAGACCTTCATCATAAAGGGGTGTTGAATTTTGTCGAATGCTTTTTCAGCATCTAATGAAATGATCATATGTTTTTTTTTCTTTCAGTTTATTTATATGGTGGATTACATTGATAGATTTGCATATGTTGAACCAGCCCTGCATCTCTGGGATGAAGCCTACTTGATCATAATGGATAATTTTTCTAATGTGTTCTTGGATTCGGTTTGCCAGTATTTTATTGAGAATTTTTTGTCGATGTTCATGAGTGAGATTGGCCTGTAATTCTTTTTCTTGGTTGAGTCTTTGTGAGGTTTTGGTATCAGGGTAACTGTAGCTTCATAAAAGGAATTTGGCAATGACTCTTCTGTTGCTATATTGTGAAATACATTAAGGAGTATAGGTATTAGCTCTTCTTGGAAGTTCTGGTAGAATTCTGCATTGAAACCATCTGGTCCTGGGCTTCTTTTGCAAGGGAGGTTTTTGATAACAACTTCTAATTCTTTGCCACTAACAGGTCTATTTAGATTGTTCACCTGGTCTTGGTTTAACTTTGGGATATGGTATTTCTCTAAAAAAATGTCCATTTCTTTTGCATTTTCCAGTTTTGTGGCATACAGGCTTTTGTAGTAAGATCTAATGATACTCTGAATTTCCTCTGTGTCTGTGGTTATGTCCCACTTTTCATTTCTGATCTTATTAATTTGCATGTTCTCTCTCTGTCGCGTGATTAGTTTGGATAGGGGTTTATCGATCTTGTTGATTTTCTCCAAGTACCAGCTTTTTGTTTCATTGATTCTTTGGATTGTTTTCTGTGTTTCTATTTTGGCGATTTCCCCCCTCAGTTTGATTATTTCCAGTCTTCTATTCCTCCTGGGTGAGTCTGCTTCTTTTTTTTCTAGAGCTTTCAGGTGTGCTGTTTAGTCTCCAATGTGTGCTTTCTCTGTTTTCTTTAAGTGGGCACTTAGTGCTATAAACTTTCCTCTTTGCACTGCTTTCATTGTGTTTACTTGGGTAATGTTATATCCTTCTGGAGCCTTTGATCAAATTGAAGAATTTAGTTATAGTTTTTTTTTATTTATGATAAAAGGTAAAGTAGATATAAATATTGTAACTGTAATTCTTGCTTGATACCTGTTTTGTTATATGTAATTTTACTATGTTAAAGTTAAAACCTTCCTTTTTAATTAAACAGAAAAGGGAAGGTGATGTGGGAGTCCCTTCTGCCTGCAGTGATTACCATTAATGAATTAAAAAAAAAACTGTTTTGGGCCTGTAGCAAGACAGAACTTAGGTAGGCAGGAAAAACTAAGCAGAATGCCAAGAGAAAGAAGAGCAGAGTCGGGGAGAAGCCATGGATAAGCCACCAGAGTCAGACATGTTGAACTTTTGCCAGTAAGCCACTGCCATGTGGTGATAGACAGAATAATAGAGATGGGTTAGTTTAGGATATGAATTTAGCAGAAATCCGCCTAAGCTATTAGCCAAACAATATTGCAAATAATATGGTGTTCCAAGTGGTTATTTTGTGGCTGGATGGCCAGGACAAACAAACAACCCTTCCTTCAACAGAGTTGGTGAAGATCTTTTCCCATTCAGAAGTCTGCCTTTTTGTCTGATTGACTGTGCCTTTTGTTTTACAGAGGCTTTTCAGTTTCAAGAGGTCCCATTTATTTATTATTTCTCTCAGTGTCTGTGCTACTGGGGTTTTATTTAGAAAGGGGTCTCCTTTGCCCATGCATTGAAGACTACTTCCCACTTTCTCTTCTATCAGGTTCAGTGTGGTGAGATTCATATTGAAGTCTTTAATCCATTTGGAGTTGAGTTTTGTGCATGGGGATAGATATGGATCTATTTTCAGTCTTCTACATGTTGACATCCAGTTATGCCAGCACCATTTGTTGAAGATACTTTCTTTTTTTTCCATTGTATAATTTTAGCATCTCTGTGTCCTACTATTGGTGTGTGGGGTTTGCTGTACAATTTCAGTTTTACTAATTTTTTTTTTTACATATATGGGTGTTCTTGTATTAGAGGCAGAGATGTTCATGATTGAGACTACTTCTTGATGGATTGGTCCTATTATGAGTATAAAGTGTCCTTCTCCATCTCTTCTGTTTGATTTTAGTTTGAAATCTATTTTTGTTTGTTATTAGAGTAGCTACACCTGCTTTTTTCTTAAGCCCATTTGATTGGAAAACCTTTCCCCAACTCTTTACTCTGAGGTAGTTTCTGTCTTTGAGGTTGAGGTGTGTTTCTTGTATAGAACAGAAGGCTGAATGAATCCTGTTTTCATATCCATTCTCTTGGCCTGTGTCTTTTTATAGGTAAATTGAGTCCATTGATAATAAGCGATATTTGTGACCAGTGGATGTTAATTCTGGTTAATTTTCGGCAATAGTGTTTGAGTGTTTGGGTTTTTCTGGTGGGGGTTATCAGATGTCTGTGTTTTTGTGGGTACAATTACCTTCCTTTGATTGGGATTTTCCTTCTAATACTTTCTGTAGGGCTGCGTTTGTGGATACATATTGTTTAATTTGGTTCTGTCATGGAATATCTTGTTTTCTCCATAGATGGTGATTGAAAGCTTTGCTGGGTATATTAATTTGGGCTTGCATCCATGGTCTCTTAGTGTCTGAAGCACATCAATCCAGGAACTTCTTTCTTTCATGATTTCCATTGAGAAGTCAAGTGTAATTCTTTTTTTTTTAATAAAAGAAACTTTATATTTTCCATCAATTATTCTAGAACTCATCTCTTTATGCATCAATTTCCTTAGCCAAGAGTTTTCCAAATCTAGATAGGACACATATATAGGTGAGTGAACACAACTTCATTGTGCCTTTTTAAATTTTTTTTTATTGAGAAAAGGAAAAAAAAAGTTTCTGCCTCCTCCCAGCCTCCCATTTCCCTCCCCCTCCTCCTGCCCCTCTCCCCCTCTCCCTACTCCTCTCCCCTTCCCTCTCCAGTCCAAAGAGCAGTCAGGGTTCCCTGCCCTGTGGAAAGTCCAAGGTCCTCCCCCCTCCGTCCATATCTAGGAAGGTGAACATCCAAACTGCCTAGGCTCCCACAAAGCCAGTCCGTGCAGTAGGATCAAAAACGCAATGCCATTGTTTTTGAGTTCTCAGTAGTCCTCATTGTCCGCCATGTTCAGCGAGTCTGGTTCTATCCCAGGGTTTTTTCAGACCCAGGCCAGTTGGCCTTGGTGAGTTCCCGATAGAACAACCCATTGTCTCAGTGTGTGGGTGCACCCCTTGCTGTCCTGAGTTCCTTGCTCGTGCTCTCTCTCCTTCTACTCCTGATCTGGACCTTGAGATATCTGTCTGGTGCTCCAAAGTGGGTCTCTGTTCCTGTCTCCCTTCATCGCCTGATGAAGGTTAATATTCAGGAGGATGCCTATATGTTTTTCTTTGGGTTCTCCTTATTTAGCTTCACTAGGATCACTAATTATAGGCTCAATGTCCTTTGTTTATGGCTAGAAACCAAATATGAGTGAGTACATCCCATGTTCCTCTTTTTGGGTCTGGCTTACCTCACTCAGGATAGTGTTTTCTATTTCCATCCATTTGTATGCAAAATTCAAGAAGTCCTTGTTTTTTACTGCTGAGTAGTGATGGAGGAAGGTCATTGGCTAATAAAGGAACTGCCTTGGCCCATTTTATTGGTTAGAGGATAGGTGGGAGGAGTAAACAGAACAGAACGCTGGGAGGAAGAGGAAGTGAGCTCAGAGTCTCGACAGCTTTCCTCTCGGGAGCAGACGCCTGAGAGAGACGCCATGCCCCGCTCCCAGGATGAAGCTCCGACCCAGGATGGACATAGGCTAGAATCTTCCTGGTAAGCGCACCTTGGGGTGCCATACACAGATGATTAGAAATGGGCTAAATTAATATGTGAGAATTAGCATAGAAGAGAATGGGCCAAGCAGTAATTAAATAAATACAGTTAGTATGATGTTATTTCTGGGCATAAGCCGGGCAGGCAGCCGGGGTGCTGGGAACGCAGAGTAGTACTCTAATATGTATATATTCCATACTTTCTTCATCCATTCTTCAATTGAAGGGCATCTAGGTTGTTTCCAGGTTCTGGCTATTACAAATAATGCTGCTATGAACATAGTAGAGCATATACTTTTGTTGTATGATAAGGCCTCTCTTGGGTATATTCCCAAGAGTAGTATTGCTGGGTCCAAGGGTAGGTTGATCCCTAATTTCCTGAGAAACCGCAACACTGCTTTCCAAGTGGTTGCACAAGTTTGCATTCCCACCAGCAATGGATGAGGGTACCCCTTTCTCCACAACCTCTCCAGCAAAGGCTATCATTCTTGTTTTTTATTTTAGCCATTCTGACAGGTGTAAGATGGTATCTTAAAGTTGTTTTGATTTGCATTTCCCTGATTGCTAAGGAAGTTGAGCATGACTTTAAGTGTCTTTTGGCCATTCGAACTTAATCTGTTGAGAATTCTCTGTTCAGCTCAGTGCCCCATTTTATAATTGGGTTGATTAGATTTTTACGGTCTAGTTTCTTGAGTTCTTTATATATTTTGGAGATCAGACCTTTGTCAGTTGCGGGGTTGGTGAGGATCTTCTACCAGTCAGTGGGTTGTTTTTGTGTCTTAGTGACAGTATCCTTTGCTTTATAGAAGCTTCTCAGTCTCAGGAGGTTTCATTTATTCAATGAGGCCTTTAATGTCTGTGCTGCCGGGGTTATTCATAGGAAGAGGTCTCCTGTGCCCATGTGTTGTAGAGTACTTCCCACTTTCTCTTCTATCAGGTTCAGTGTGTTCAGACTGATATTGAGGTCTTTAATCCATTTGGACTTGAGTTTTGTGCATGGTGATATGGATCTATTTTCATTCTTCTACAGGTTGACATCCAGTTATACCAGCACAATTTGTTGAAGATGCTCTCTTTTTTCCATTGTATATTTTTAGCTCCTTTATCGAAAATCAGGTGTTCATATGTTTGTGGGTTAATGTCAGGGTCTTCTATTCGATTCCATTGGTTGACTTTTCTGTTTTTATGCCAATACTAAGCTGTTTTTAATACTGAAGCTCTGTTATAGAGTTTGAAGGCAGGAATGGTAATGCCTCCATATGATCCTTTATTGTATAAGATTGTTTTGGCTATCCTGGGTTTTTTGTTTTTCCATATAAAGTTGATTATTGTCTTCTCCAGATCTGTGAAGAATTTTGATGGGCGTTTGATGGGGATTGCATTGAAACTACAGATTGCGTTTGGTAGAATTGCCATTTTTACTATGTTGATCCTCCCAATCCAAGAGCAGTGGAGATCCTTCCATTTTCTGGTATCCTCTTCAATTTCTTTCTTCAAAGTCTTAAAGTTCTTGTCAAATAGATCTTTCACTTCCTTGGTCAGAGTTACCCCAAGATATTTTATGCTATTTGTGGCTATCGTGAAAGGTGATGCTTCTCTGATTTCCCTCTCTGTTTCCTTATCCTTAGTGTATAGGACGGCCACTGATTTTTTTGGAGTTGATCTTGTATCCTGCCACATTACTAAAGGTGTTTATCAGCTGTAGGAGTTCTTTGGTAGAGTTTTTGGGGTCGCTTATGTATACTATCATATCATCTGCAAATAACGAGAGCTTAACTTCCTCTTTTCCGATACGAATCCCCTTGATCCCCTTATGTTGTGTTAGTGCTATTGCTAGAAATTCAAACACTATATTGAAGAGGTATAGAGAGAGTGGACATCCTTGTCATGTTCCTGATTTTAGTGGGATGGCTTTGAGTTTCTCTCCGTTTAATTTAATGTTAGCTGTTGGCTTGCTGTAAATAGCTTTTATTATATTTAGGTATGACTCTTGTATCCCTAGTCTCTCTAAGACCTTTATCATAAAGGGGTGTTGAATTTTGTCGAATGCTTTTTCAGCATCTAATGAAGTGATCATATGTTTTTTTTTCTTTCAGTTTATTTATATGGTGGATTACATTGATAGATTTGCATATGTTGAACCAGCCCTGCATCTCTGGGATGAAGCCTACTTGATCATAATGGATAATTTTTCTAATGTGTTCTTGGATTCGGTTTGCCAGTATTTTATTGAGAATTTTTGTGTCGATATTCATGAGTGAGATAGGTCTGTAATTCTCTTTCTTGGTTGCATCTTTGTGTGGTGTTGGTATCAGGGTAACTGTAGCTTCATAAAAGGAATTTGGCAATGACTCTTGAAATACATTAAGGAGTATAGGTATTAGCTCCTCTTGGAAGTTCTGGTAGAATTCTGCATTGAAACCATCTGGTCCTGGGCTTTTTTTGGATGGGAGATTTTGATAACAGTTTCTAGTTCTTCACGACTAACAGGTCTATTTAGATCGTTCACCTGGTCTTGATTTAACTTTGGTTATGGTAGTTATCTAAAAAAATGTTCATTTCTTTTGCATTTTCCAGTTTTGTGGCATACAGGCTTTTGTAGTAAGATCTAATGATTCTCTGAATTTCCTCTGTGTCTGTGGTTATGTCCCACTTTTCATTTCTGATCTTATTTATTTGCATGTTCTCTCTCTCTGTTCTTTAATTAGTTTGGATAGGGGTTTGTCGATCTTGTTGATTTTCTCCAAGAACCAACTTTTTGTTTCATTGATTCTTTGGACTGTTTTCTGTCTTCCTATTTTGTTGATTTCCGCCCACAGTTCGATTATTTCCATGCTTCTGCTTCTCCTGGGCGCGTCTGCTTCTTTTTTTTCTTAAGCTTTCAGGTGTGCTGTTAAGTCCCCGATGTATGCTTTCTCCTTTTTCTTTAAGTGGGCACTTAGTGCTATGAGCTTTCCTCTTAGCACTGCTTTCATTGTGTCCCATAGGTTTGCGTATGTATGCCTGTCTAACAGAGGCATTTTCTCAGTTCAATATGCTGGTGTCTCAACTAGACCTGGGCTGCACCTTCACCCATAGCCTCTCCTGGGCCCCCTTCTGGTGCTCTGATGATACCACATGTACCAAGCCTCAGCTTGGCTCCATGAACCTTTGAATCCTGGAGCTCCCACTGAAATACAGGTTGTCATTTCATGTCCTCTGTCCACAGCTGGGCGGACTGGAAGAAAACCAATGTCAAGATCTTTGCTCTAAGTTTGATCTTGCAGAGTCACCAAGTGGAATTAGCTTTCAAAGTAGAATCATGCAAATAGTAGTATAGAAAAACGAGAAAAAGGGCTAGATTTTGATTAAATTCAAGAAAGACTTTAATTTCTTTCTTAATTTCTTCCTTGATCCAGGTGTGGTTCAGTAGTTGACTGTTCAGTTTCCATGAGTTTGTCGGCTTTCTGGGGGTAGCATTGCTGTTGCCTTCTAACTTTAATCCATGGTGATCTGATAAGACACAGGTGGACACTGATTTTTTTTTTTGTATCTGTGGAGGTTTCCTTTGTTTCCGAGTATGTGTTCAATTTTCGAGAAGGTTCCATGAGCTACAGAGAAGAAGGTATATTCTTTCTTCTTTGGGTGGAGTGTTCTATAGATGTCTGTTAAATCCAATTGCTTCATTACCTCCAATAATTCTCTTAATTCTCTATTTGGTTTCTGTCTGATTGACCTGTCCATTGGAGAGAGAGGTGTATTGAAGTTTCCTACTATTAGTGTGTGTGGTTTGAAGTCTGCCTTGAGTTCTAGTAATATTTCTTTTACATAAGTGGATGCTTTTATATTAGGGGCGTAGATATTCAGGATTGAGACTTCATTGTGATGAATTGTTCCTGTTATGAGTATAAAGTGTCCATCTCGATCTCTTCTGATTGATTTTAGTTTGAAGTCAGTTTTGTTAGAAATTAGTATGACCATACCTGCCTTGTTCTTAGAAACATTTGCTTGAAACACCTTTTCCCAACCCTTTACTCTGAGTAGATGCCTGTCTTTGTGGTTGAGATGTGTTTCTTGCAAACAGCAGAATGTTGGATCCTGTTTTTGTATCCAATCTCTTAGCCTGTCCCTTTTTATAGGTGAATTGAGCCCATTAATTTTAAGTGATATTAATGACCAGTGGTTGTTTACTCTGGTTATTCTTATTGTTTTTGGTAGTAGAGTTTGTGTGTCTCCCTTCTTTGAGTTGTGCTGGTGAAGGGTCGCTAGATGCCTGAGTTGTCGTAGGCAGTGTTGGCAATGTTGGATTCCTTGGGTTGCAATTTTCCTTCTATTACTTTTTGTAGGGCTGGATTTGTGGCTACGTATTGTTTAAATTTGTTCTTATCCTGGAATGTCTTGATTTCTCCATTGATAGTGAACTGTAGCTTGGCTGGGTATAGTAGTTTGGGTTTGCATCCATGATTTCTTAGTTTCTGAAGTACCTCTATCCAGGACCTTCTGGCTTTCATAGTTTCCATAGAGAAGTCAGGTGTAAGTCTGATTGGTTTACCTTTATAAGTTACTTGGCCTTTTTCCTTTGCAGCTCTTAATATTCTTTCTTTAACCTGTGTATTTAGTGTTTTGATTATTATATGGCAAGGGGATGTTTTTCTTTGATCCAGTCTGTTTGGTGTTCTGTATGCTTCTTGAATATTCAAAGGAATATCTTTCTTTATTTTGGGGAAGTTTTCTTTCATAATTTTGTTAAAAATATTTTCTGGGCCTTTGAGCTGTGACTCTTCTCCTTCTTCTATTCCTATTATTCTTAGGTTTGGACTTTTTATTGTGTCCCATATTTCCTGAATGTTTTGTGATGAGAATTTGTTGGCTTTGCTGTTTTCTTTGATCAGTGCATTTATTTTCTCTATGGTGTCCTCAGCATCTGAGATTCTTTCTTCTATCTCTTGTATTCTATTGATTATGCTTGTTTCTGTAGGCTCTGCTCGTTGACCTAGATTTTCCATATCCAACTGGTCCTCCATTTCTGTTTTCTTCCTTGCTTCCATTTCAGTTTTCAATTCTTGAAATGTTTCCATTACCTGTTTGATCGTTTTTTCATGGTTTCCCAGGGTATCATGTACGTATTTACTCATTTCTTCAAACTTTTTGTTATAGTTCTCATCCATTTCTATAAGGGTGTTTTTCACATGTTGTTTAAGGGACTCTATTGCTTTCATAAAGTCAACTTTTTCCACTTCTTCCGTGTTAGGGTGTTCAAGTCCTTCTGTTGTAAGATCATTGGGTTCTGGTGTTTTCATCTTGTTTTCAGATTATTGGGTGAATTTTTGCCTTGGCGCCTGCCCTTCTCCTCCTATCGATGCTATCAAATGGGTCTTTTAAAACCAGTTCAGGTTTCTTCTCCTTCTCTTCTCCCTCACAATTTCCTCTACCACCACCTCATCCTCCTTCTTTTCCTCCTCCTGCTCCTTCTCTTCCTCTTTCTCCTCCTCCTCCTCTTCTTCTTGCTCTTCTTCTTTCCTCCTCCTCTTTTTTTCTTTGATTCTTCTTCCTCTTCCTCTTCTTCTTTCTTCTTCCTCTATTTCTTCTGACTCCTCCTCCTCCTCTTCTTCTTCTTCTTCTTCTTCTTCTTCCTCTTCCTCTTCCTCTTCTTCGTCTTCGTCTTCTTCCTGTTGTGTAACCACTAGGTTCTGGTGTTACCATGTTGGTTTTTCAGTTGTTTGATGAATTCTTGTACTGGCACCTTTCCATCTCTTTTTTCAACTGGGGATGATTGTCTTTGTGCCTTGGTTCAGTCCTTGCAGTGGCTGTCTGAATGTTTGGGAATTTTCCTTGTTCTGCTCTGTACTGTCAATGTCTGTGTCTCAGGAAGCTTCTGAAGTCTCTCTAAGCCTGCTTTCTTGGGCGTCACTCCTGTTTCACTCTCTTGGTCCTCTCTCTTGGTCCCCTCAGTGTTGTAGCGAGCTCTTGATACCCTCAGTATTGAAGAAAGCTCTTCACCCTTTCAGTATTGTAGCAAACTGTATTTCAGAGTTCCACTAAGGTTTCAGGATAGGTGAGTTTGGGGACAGGATGGGGCTGGTAGCTTGCAGGGTCCTGTGGATGGGGTTGGATGTTGGGGGAGCCTATCTGCAGGAAACTCCTGCTGGCTGGCTAGAAAAGCCAAGGGAATTTGGAGAGGGGGCCAGGGTTTTGTCCCAATGTGGAGGTCCTAGAGAGTGGGGTGTCCTGCCATGTGGCTGTTCACTCACCTCTTAGTCCCCTCCGTATTGCAGCAAACTGTGTTTCAGAGTTCCACTGAGGTTGCAGGAGGATAGGTGAGTTTGGGGGCAGAGTGGGGCTAGTAGCTTGGACGGTCCAGTGGATGGGGTTGGATGCTGGGTGAGCCTACCTGCAGGAAACTCTCCTGCTCACTGGCAGAAAAGTTGAGGGAGTTGGGGAAGGGGTCGAGGGTTTTGTCCCAATGTATAGCTCCTAGGGATTGGGGTGTCCTGCCGCATGGCTGTTCGCTTTGAAATTACCTGGCACAAGTGAGAAGCAAACCTGGAACACGAAACAAACTCGCTTAGGAGATTATTAGAGGGTGTGTGTACAGGCCTGGGGAAAGTCAGTGTGCAGAGAAAGAGAGGAAGATGGCACATCCAGCTTTTAAAAGCTGCCTAGCGATGCACACAGGAGTTGGCATAGCTACATCATATGCAGATGGTGGGTCTCTCGCATGCAAGGGCTTACCTGAGTCATAAGTGGATGATGCAGGCATGCATGCCCACAAGGGCTTAGCTGAGTCATAAGTAGATGATGTAATCCATGCCATGTGTGGGTCATGCAGGGCACTTTAACATCTCCGGAGGCCATTAGGCACTTCTGCCTGAGGGCTTGTCTGTACCTGCATGACCCCTAGAACCTGGAAGTATCAGCCTTATGTGGCTGAAATCATTACAGTGAGGATCTGCGGTTAGCCTACCAGCTTCTCTGGCTTTCTTAAGTTTCTGTGAAGCTAATATGCTGTGTTAATAGCTTGGTGACTCTGAGGGTAGACTATCGCTGAAGGATATTTCTCAGTTATAGCTTCACTTACTTCTTCCCTGATCACATCTAGAAAGAAGTGTAACAAAACTGAAGAAACAGGCAGGAATAGATTTAGTGGGGGAAACCGACAACAGTGAAGGAGAAATAGTCTGTTGTGTTCAGTAAAAATACAAGGCAAGGGAGGAGTGCTATGGGAGAATCTTATGAGAGATTACATGCTTCTAACTTATTTCTTTGGAAGAGACACAGACTCACTGCAGAATTTCAGCAGCTTTAGTGTAGGACATGACATGCTCACTAGAGGCTGAGTCTCAGTAGTTTACCCTGGTTCCAAGAAAGACCACAAACTGAGACTACACATGCACCACCCAGGAACAGACCATCCAAAGGAAATTCCTAACATTCCAATCATTACAGATGGGATCACCTGCCAGCACACACCCATTGCTTTTCAACAGGACACTCCTAGACAAATGTCAGCCAATCATGGCTCCTGAACCTTAGAAATCCCTCACCCCCACCTTTGCTACTACAAAAACCCAACCCCAACTGAACTCTGGGCTCTCAGATCACTCCAATACCTTGGACACAGGGTGACCGAGTTTGCAAACTTGTGCAAGAATAAAGGCTCTTTGCATTTAAATAAAGGACTCAGTCTCCTAGTGGTTTTGGGGGAACTCCATGATCAGGGCATAACATTAACTCCCTCAAAACCCATTTCTCCGTACCAACTGTATAGGGAGAAAAGGAAAGGAGGCAGGAGGCCATAGAAGCACAATGTAGGGAAATGGATGTGGAGCTGAAGCTGTGGCAGTGTTGATGAGAGTGGTAAGAGCCATGCTCTGGACTTGGTGGCCAAATGCAGGGAGAGTCCAGCAGTGCAGGACCTTCTGCTGGGCTGTCCTAGGACCTTGTCTTCCTTTCTGCCTTCTTAATGGACTGCAACGGTGGACTTGGGCCAACACTCTTCTCAGATATTCTGCTGCCTGAAAGCTATCCTTATGTAGTCAAGAATTAGGACACTAAAGTGGTGGTTTAGAACTTGACATCTATAAACATCTGTACCTTCTGTTCTAGGCTCTATTTTCATTTTGTTTTGAAGCCATGCGCACCCTTTAAAGTGAAGTTCTTTTCTCAGTAATAACAGCTTCACCTAGCAACTTGTTACAAAGGTGACATCTGATTTCTCCTCCAGACCTAAGAATCAGAATCTCTGGACAGCAAGTCTAGCAGTCTGTTTCAACGAGGCCTTTAAATGCCTCTGATGTATATTAAAGTACTCAGTGGTGGGAATGCTGGGGAGAGGTTCGGGATGGTAGTAAGTTAAGATGTCCCTTGAACTGTGGGGTGCTCTACTTACTGTCCTAATCCTTTCCTGTGAAGGTCTTCTCCTGGCTTCCTTTTCTGTTGCTGTGACGAAGCAGGGATCCAAACCAACTCAGCTGAGGAAAGGATTTTTCATCTCACAACTTTTAGGACATGATCCACCAGTGAGGGAATTCGGGGCAGGAACCGTGGAGGAAAGCAGCATACTGGCTTGCACAGCTTGCTTTATTCATACGATGCAGGACTACTTTTCCAGGGTCAGCACGACACACAGTGGGCTGGGCCTACACACACACACACACACACACACACACACACACACACACAAATAATCCATTAAGAAAATGTCCCCACTTCTTCCTTTCCAATTTGAATCCCCTTGAACTCCTTTTGTGTCCTTATCACTATTGCCAAAACTTCAAGGACTATGTTGAAGAAATATGGAGAGAGTGGGCAGCCTTCTCTTATTCCTGATTTTAGTGGCTCCTTAGTGCCATGTCATCACATGGTGTCTATCATCATTTCTCTTCTATCAATCACCATGTGAGAGGACAACAGCAAACTGTCTGAGACGCTGGGATCCGGATGCTGGCAGCTTGCTCTTTATCTTTCCACCTGGAGAACTGTGAATATTCATCTTCTTCTCTCTTTCCTCTTGCTTGTTCTTTTTTATATTTTGGTAATTTTTTTCATTTATGATGCTTTGTTGAAACACATAATCACATATAATCTCATAACGTTAATCTTTAGAAAACCTATGCCGGTCAAACTCTCAGGCTCCCAGGGTGGATCTACCACAATTATTATGTTAATGTTCATCTCAGACTGCCCTCTGACTTCACATCTCTATACTCAAACGTTAGTGAGCTCTCACTCCTCATCAGAGTAGTTCTGTAATGCAGGAATCTGTGTTTCCCAAGGAAACTCAAAACTCAGAGAAGTGTCTGTGGAGTTCACAGGTATAAATTCATATTGTGCCTTCCTCTGAGGCTCAGACCCCATCCTGGAAGAAAGATGAAAAGATTTTAGATCCAGATGTCATAGAATTGCAGTGAAGCTGTGTCTTCTGGACATGTGTCCTGCTGCTCTTAGGACCTCTGTGATCAAGGCACTCAGTATTCTAGCATGGAAAGGAAAGGAGCTCACTGGCTCCTCTCCTAACTGAGAGATGTTGACAGTTGATGGCTTCTAGAGGAGGAAGAGTCAACTTTTCTTCTGGGGCTGATGAAAGGGTAAATTGAGCAACATTTGGTTGATAGCTCTACATACATGAGAGGATGGACATGGAATGATCTCACAGCTGATTTTGAAATCATGGAGGATGTGGAGAAATTAGGGGACTATGATAAATGTACACTATATTTATGTATGAAATCCTCAGAAACTAGCTAAAATGGATTATTTGAAAGTTCGTTGTTTAATGCTGCTAAAATCCTTATGAAACCTTATGATATGTTAAAGGAACAGGGTGAGAATTCACTATTACTGAATTTTTCTCTATATGCAGGGGAAGTCGTTGTCACCACAACTCGGTTCTATGTGCTTTGGACCAAAAGATTTAGGCTGCAGAGCCAGATGATGAGTGGGGCTCAGGTCATTCACTTATGCTTTTCACCTTTCCTTCTTCCAGGAAATGTGAACTCCTTTCTTATGGATTTTCCTGGTTCCTGTGAGAAATGTTTCATCATCTTTGGAGAAAAGGTTATTTTAATTACTGTTAATTTTTTTTCTATTTCTGTACCTAAATTATGAATTAGCCTAGTACCTAAACCAGGAACAAATGGAAAGTCATAGAACTCAGTTGCTCAATCTTCTTAAGAAGATTCGTTATTACTTCTCTCTACCCCATGTGCCTTATGTCGCAGAATGTTTCATTTCAGCACTAATGTGTGGCCGTTCATAATACAAAAGCATAGTAAGTGTATTTGAGGTGTGGGAAAATAGTTGTGTGTGTATCCAAATATACACAGGAAATTGAAAGATATGTTTGTAAGATTACTCCTGGTGTTCTGGAGTCTGACTCACTCGGGTACCTGTATAAATCTGAAACAAAAGGCCGGCCAGGGTTCTGCTGCTCCAGTGAGAATCTGAGTGTGCTTGTAGTCCTCTCTTCTGTGCTGCTTTCCTTCCAGACGCAGGAGCATAGTAGGGATTGATTACATATGAGAGATGGGCTGGGGAAATGTGTGGGTGGAGGAGGCTGTAGGATAGGCTAGAGCATTACGCCCTGGATGTCAGCTGTTTTAAGGCTCAAGATGGCTCTCCCTGTCTCCATAGAAGCCACATGTGCACATGGTGCTGCAATGTCTGTGTTTGTGTCTCCGTGGAAGAAGAGAGAATTAGGTGTGGCGACAAGAGTGTTGACATACAATACCTACACAGGAAATGTTTCACTGTATAAATGCTACAGTTTCAGTATCTAACCCAGCCAAAGTTTCCCATTAAATAGTTCCTAAACTTTACATTTATAATTTGTAAAACGAAATAAAACCACCGTTTCACTATCCTTCTTGTACTAACTTTCATCTTTTTCATTCTCTCTCCCTCAAATGTTTTTTTTTCTTATTGATACATGTTTGGAAAATGCATGAGTGTATGACTCCAATGGGCTGTTCCTGTTCAGTGAAGCTTGCATGTATAGTTGTCAGGTCTGAATAGTAGGTACTGAATGACCAGGTAGAGGCCTCATGTCTAGGGACAGCTAATTCTCCCTCCATCAGCAACCCTCAGTTGCCTACAGCTCTTTGTGCTGGGTTGGGTCCCTATGAGGTTTCTCCCACCCACAAAATCCTGGGATTGTCCTTCTTTCTGTCTCATTTTGACTCTCACATTTTGTGGTTTCATGGGTGTGGATTCCATGTCATTTCTAGGAGTCACCCTCACTATGTCTATTACAGTCAGTAAAGAAAACACCAGCAAATCTGCAACCTGTGCTTCCAAAGATGTTGAGGGGCAAGTCCAGAGATGCAACAGGTCAGCCTGTAGCATCTCTAATTGAAGGAGCAGAACACATTTTACTGTTCCTCTGACATGAACTGTACCTGACTGTGTTGGGGCACCATGCAAAGGATATCAGTGGGAGTCCACTCATCCTCACATGGAGTCTCACCGGAAGACAATTTCCAGATTCTGGTGTCCTGTGATCCACACTGACCCTTCAGTTACCTCTGCCTCCCAAACCTTCCTCAGCAACTAATCAGATTTTACCACCAGATGTGGTTGGGAGCTGCTCCTCCAAATTAGGAATTTTATTACTGCTAGGTGAGGAATCTTGCCTACTTGACCCCTTTCACTCAATTTTTGATTTTGTAAGTGACTCCTGCAAATGGAAAAGTTAAAACCATGAATGGAAATTCATCTATCTTCAGGAAAAGGAAAGGGCCAAATAGACATTTCAAGGTCAACCATGATAGCATATCAACATATTTATTCAAAACTATATACAAAACATTTGGAAAGACACTTGTAGTAAGACTGATGACTGCAAGGCTTTAGACCTATGAGAGATCTATAGTCATCAGGTTATAATCCTGTCATCTTCTAGGTAGGCTCCTGTGAACAAACATAGGAATGCATGTGTAGTCTTTGAGAATGCCACCAAACATGCCTCCAGAGGAGGAACTTCAGCATTTTCCATTATGCATTTTTATTAAAGCTATGTCCTGGGTCATGTCATTCAAAATCCAATGGCTTTCTTGATGTTTCTAATCAGGTCAGGCTGAAGGCCAAAGTCAGCAATGAGAAGGTGGGGAACCTGATGTATCAGGAAATGAATATTTAGACCACAGTCTGGAAGTCTGTGAGGCTGATGTCATATACCACAAAATCAACTCTGGTCATTGTGGTGGTTCCATTTTTCTCTGAGGCTGTGGTGTTGGCCAACACAAACACAATCAAATATCCTGGAGCTATTGGAGACGGGGGAAGGGGGGCATATAATGGCTCATAGGTGCGGCCTGCATACTCATCTTGTCAAATCTGCCCAGATTGTTTTTCTGGTGTCTCCCACACATGAGGAAGGCCATGTTTTATGGTCCTGGGTCCTCCCTGGTGAGCATATCTCCTGCATTTGATGGAGAGAATTCAAATTTGACACAGGTTTCTTCGTGGAAAGTGAGCCACAGCCCACATTGCTATCAATTTGGGGTCTTCAACCACTCAGGAAGCCTTCTTTCTTCATTTAATGTGTTTGGTGAACAGAGTCTAGCCTCAGGTAAAAACCAGTTAAAGTAAGTATAGGGCCATGTGCCATATAATCACTCTTGATATTAAGTTATGACCATGTTTTTTGATCATTAAGGAGAGTGGGTCCTTGTCACAATCATGGTCATGGTTTGTGGTCCTGGCTCCCTTACTGTCAGCAAAGTACTTGGTCTTGTAAAGAGAGGGTGCAGCCCACACACCCTAAAATTTAATCTTGACCTGATTTACTAGCAATCAGGAAGCTGGCAGGACCCCATGATGTCAGTTTATGGCCTTTGTCCTTTTCTCATTCTTCAGACAACCAACTCATGGTGTTATAGTGTGTAGACATTACTGTAGTAGTACAGGTCCTAGGTCAGACCCAATGTCAAACTGTTGTTCTTGACCTGCACACAGAGGATTTCCTGGGTGCGGCCCGCACACCCTTCATTCCAAGCTGTGTTCCTGTCATTTGACATTCATTCATGTGTGGTCCAGATTATTTCAAAGCCATGAGGTTGCCTTGACACATTTGTGAGAATTTTGCCTGTGTTGGTACTATCACAAATAACCACTAACCAGAATAAAACCAAAAGGAGCTTTAAGATGAACTTCTTCTGGATCAGAGTTCATGGCTTATGACCTGATGTCCCTCACTGGTGAAGATTCCAGTTGTCTTGGTGAACATGGCATGGCCTGGGTCACAGATGAGGCTATGGTGTGTCCAACAAAATAAACTGACATGAAGATAATGCTTGACTTCAGTCCTGGTCATGGTTATAGGGTGTTCATTTCCTTTGATCATTGAGATGAGGTTTGGTCCCTTTAAGGCCTGGCTCCTCTGTGGTGGGATTTTGTCCTGGAATGCATAGAACAAGGGTGCGGCCCATACACCCTTGAAGACAATCGCCCAGAACACTTGCGGTTCAGGAGCGGACAGATTTCCTATTGAGGTCTGTTCATGGCCTTGCTCCTAGATTAGTAATTACGTCTTCAGGTTGTGAATCTTGAAAGATATAATGGGACCAGGAGTCAGTTGCTGAGAACAAGACCAGATTTGCATTAGTCGACAACTCTTAGAAAACTGTTGTGGGAATTACATTTGAGAACTGTTCATTCCTAAAGAAATCAGTTTAAGATCTCTTTAATTCGAAGTAAGATTATGTCTCAGACAGCTAGAGGGCAGAGTGTGACACTCCTTTTTATATGCTATGTCTATATTGATGTATCATTTCAATATAGACCCTGGCACATCACAGCCATGGTTCATACTTGCTGACATGTGTTGAGGATGTGGTCAGCTTGTCAGTTTCCATGAGTGCTCAGAAAGAGAGTAGTGTAGTCAAGGCCATGATTATGGATGAAAAAGCTGCGATGTCTCTGCATTGATGTCTCAGCTGGTTGTAAAATAGCAGAAAATGAGGCCTAGGGCCAGTGTGGCTCATGGTACATGGTCTAAACACAATGTTGATTCTCTTTAGTTTTGGCCTTGGCACTCTTATTTATGTCCAGGGCTTATTGGGAGAGAATGAATCTGGGCCAGTTGTCCCAGGGCTCTGTTTGATCTAGGCCCAAGATACTTGTGTTTTTGATTCCACCATGGGCACACTCCTGTGTGCTTGGTTCTTTAGGCCTTTGCTCATTTTGTATTCTCCCAAATGTCTTGATGCTCTGGGCCCATTATTGCTGAGGCTCAGGTATAGCTCCAGACACACATCTCTTCTTCTTTGGGCTCAGGGCTCTGTGCATTCATGGAGAGGTCCTCAGCCTCATCTCATCTTGCTTTGGGCCCTGGACTCTGCAGCATACGATATAAACACAGATCCTAAGCTCTTTTTTGTACCCATATGTCTTCAGTTTTAGAGATGGGCCCAGGCCTACATCTCTCCTTTTATTTGGGCCTAAGCCTCCTAAGGATTAGGGATTCACCCAAACCCACATCTCTACTATTTTGGGGCTGGGGTTCTGTTTAGCAATAGACCCTGGCCCATAGATTTTCTTTGTTGGTCTTGGGCCTCTACATGGACAACAGTAGGCCCAACCCCACATTTGTCCTTTACTAAGGGCAGGGGCTCCTTAGGCTTAGTGAATGACCCAGGCCCACATCCCTTCATTTGGACTTGATCTCTTCAAGTTTGAAACAGTCACAGGGTCATATTTTGTTTCATAAGGCCAAGCCCTCTTCCGTATGAACGATAGGCTCAGACCAACATACCTTTCTAATCTGGGCTCAAGCCTCTTCATGGATAAAGATGGATCAAGCTCACACCTTCTCTTATTAGGGCTAAAACATCTTCAGTGTTAGAGAATGGCCCAGGTTCCCATCTATCCTTTCTTTTGTCTCAAGCCCCTTCAGTGTTAAGGAATCCACATCTCTTCTTTCTTTGTGCCCAAGCCTATTCAGGGTTAGGGAATGGCTCAGGCCCACATCTATTCTTATTTTGGTCTTTCCTTCTTCAAGGTCACAGGTAGGACCAGGCCCATTTCTTCATCACTAAGACCATACCTCTTCAGAAAAAGGATTAGGCCAAAGGCTCCATGTCTTGTTCATTGGGACCAGGATTCTTTAACGTCAGGATTAAGCCCAAGTCCAATACTGCTTTTTATTCATCCAAGGCCTCTTAAAGGTAAGGGTTAGGCCTAAGCACGCATCTTATGTTATTGGGGCCCAGGCCTCTTCAGAATAAGGGATAAGACAGGCACAAATATCATCTTCATTGTCCCCAGGCTTCTTCAGGGTAAGCGTTAGGCCCAGGCCCACAGTCCTTATTCATTGAGCCCAGAACTCTTCTGGGTAAACATTAGGCTGAGGCCCAACTCTCTAATTCTTTAGTCCCAGGCCTCTGCATTATAAAGTTTAGGACCAGGTAACCAACTCTTCATCTTTGAACCCAGGCCTCTTCAGGGTAAGAATTAGGCCTAGGCCCACATCTTTTCTTCATTGGGTCCAGGCCTCTTCTGGGTAAGCATTTGGCCCAGGACACATCTTTTCTTCATTGGGCCCAGGCCTTTTCAGGGTAACGGTTACACTCGGGCCCACATCTTCTCTTCACTGGGCCCAGGCCACTTCAGCATAAATGTTAGGCCCAGCCCCACATCTTCTCTTCATTGAGCCCAGGCCTATTTTTGGTAACGGTTAGGCCCAGGCCCACATCTTCTCTTCAATGGGCCCGGGCCTCTTGAGTATAATGGTTAGGCACAGGCCCAAATCTTTTCTTCATTGGGCCCGTGCCTCTTCAGGGTTAGGGTTTGGCCCAGGCCCACATTTTTCCTTCTTTGGGCCCAGGCCAATTTAGCTTAAGGTTTAGGCCCGGGCCCTGATTTTTCTTCTTTAGGCCGCTGCCTCTTCATGGTGTTTGCCCAGGCCTACATTTCTTTTTTATTTTGCCGAGGCCATTTACTGTGAATGTTAGGCCCAGGCCACTTCAGCGTAACTATTAGGCCTAGGCCCACATCTTTTCTTCATTGAGCAGAGGCCAATTTAGCGTAAGGGTTAAGCCCCGGCCCTCATCTTTTCTTCATTGGGCCCCGACCTCTTCATGGTGTTTGGCCCAGGCCCACATCTTTTTTTCATTGTGCCAAGGCCATTTATCCTGAATGTCAGGCCCAGGCCCACACCTTCCGTTCTTCGGGCCCAGGCCACTTCAGCGTAAATGTTAGTCCCAGGCCCACATCCTTTTTTTTTCGGCACAGTCCACTTCAGCGTAAATGTTAGGCCAAGGCCCATATCTTTTCTTCATTGGGCCTAGATAGCGTCATGGTGTTTGTCCAAGGCCTCCATCTTTTTTCCATAGGCCCCAGGCCAATTTTGCATAAGGATTAGGCGCAGGCCCACACTGTCTCGTCATTGGGCCCAGGCCACTTCAGTGTAAATGTTAGGCCCAGGCCCACGAATTATCTTCATTGGGCCCAGGATACTTCAGCATTAATTTTAGGCCCAGGCCCACATCTTCTCTTCATTGGGCCCAGGCTTACTCAGGGTAAGGGTTAGGCCCAGGTCCACATCTTTTCTTGCTTAGGCCAGACCAATTAAGGATAATGGTTAGGCCCAGGCCCCAATTTATTCTTCATTGGGCCTGGGCCTCTTCAGGGTAAGGGTTTGGCCCAGAACCACATTTTTCTTCATTGGTCTCTTGCCACTTCAGCTTAACGGTTTTTCCCAGGCCCAAATCTTTTCTTCTTTGTGCCCAGGCCATTTTAGTGTAAGGGATAGGCCCAGGCCCTCATCTTTTCTTCATTGGACCTGGGCTCTTCATGGTGTTTGTCCCAGGTACACATCTTTTTTTCATAGTGTCGAGGCCATTTATCCTAAATGTGAGGATCAGGCCCAAATGTTTTCTTCTTTGGGCCCAGGCCACTTCAGCCTAAATTTTAGGCCCAGGCCAACATCTTCTCTTCTTTGGGCCCAGGCCACTTTAGCGTAAATGTTAGTCCCAGGCCCATATCTTTCTTTTTTGGGCCCAGGCCACTTGAGCGTAAATGTTTTCTTTTCTTCGTTTGGCCCGGGCCTCTTGAGGATAATGGTTAGGTCCAGGCCAAAATCTTTTCTTCTTTGGGCCCGGGCCAATTTAGCATAAGGGAATGGCCCAGGCCCTATCTTTCTTCATTGGACCCAGGCTTTTCATGCAGATTGGCCCAGGCCCACATCTTTTTGTTCATAGTGCCGAGGCCATTCATCGTGAATGTTAGGGCCAGGCCCACATTTTTTCTGTTTTGGGCTTAGGCCACTTCAGCATAAATGTTAGGCTCAGGCCCGATCTCTTCATTGGACCGAGGCCACTTCAGCGTAAATGGTAGGCCAAGGCCCACATCTTTCTCTACTGGGCCCAGGCCACTTCAGTGTAAATGATAGGCCCAGGCACACATCTTCTCTTCATTGTACCTAGGCCTCTTCAGGGTAAGGGTTAGGCTCAGGCCCACATCTTCTCTTCATTGGGCCCAGGCCCCTTCAGCATAAGGGTTAGGCCCAGGCCCACATCTTTTCTTCATTGAGCCCAGGCCTCTTCGGGAAAATTTTTAGGCGTAGGCTCAAATCTTTTCTTCATTGGGCCCAGGCTTCTCCATGGTGTTTGGCCCAGGCCCACATCTTTTCTTCATTGGGCACAGGCCCCTTGAGGATAATCGTTAGGCCCAGGCCCAAATCTTTTCTTCATTATGCCTGGGCCTCTTCGAGGTAAGAGTTAGGCCAAGGCCCATATCTTCTATTCATTGAGCCCAGTCCTCTTTATGGTAAGGGTTAGGCCCAGGCCCACATCTTCTCTTCAATGGGCCTGTGCCTCTTGAGGATAATGGTAAGGAACAGGCCCAAATCTTTTCTTCATTGGGCCCGTGCCTCTTCAGGGTAAGGGTTTGGCCCAAGCCCACATTTTTTCTTCTTTGGGCCCAGGCCTATTTAGCGGAAGGTTTAGGCCCGGGCCCTAATCTTTTCTTCATTGGGCCCCTGCCTCTTCAAGGTGTTTGGCCCAGGCCTACATCTCTTTATTATTTTGCCGAGGCCACATATCCTGAATCTCAGGCCATGCCCACATCTATTCTTCTTTGGGCCCGGGCCTCTTCAGCCTAAATTTTCGGCACATGCCCATATTATCTCTTCTTTGGGCCCAGGCCGCTTCAGCGTAAATGTTAGGCCCAGGCCCACATCTTTCTTTTTTGAGCCCAGGCCACTTCAGCGTAAATGTTAGGCCCAGGCCCACATCTCATCATTGGGCCCAGGCCATTTCAGCGTAAATGTTAGGCCCTGGCCCACATCTTTCTTTTTTGAGCCCAGGCCATTTCAGCGTAAATGTTAGGCCCTGGCCCACATCTTTCTTTTTGAGCCCAGGCCACTTCAGCGTAAATGTTAGGCCCTGGCCCACATCTTTTCTTCATTGGGCCCGGGCCTCTAGAGGATAATGGTTAGGCCCAGGCCCAAATCTTTTTTCTTTGGGCCCACGCCAATTTAGCATAAGGGATAGGCCCAGACCCTCATCTTTTCTTCATTGAACCCGGGCTCTTCATGCTGTTTGGCCCAGGCCCACATGTTTTCTTCATAGTGACGAGGCCATTTATCCTGAATGTTAGGGCCAGGCCCACATTTTTTCTTCTTTGGGTCCAGACCACTTCAGCGTAAATGTTAGGCCCAGGCCAACATCTCTTCATTGGGCCGAGGCATCTTCAGGGTAAATATTAGGCCCAGGCCCACATCTCTTTATTAGGCCTAGGCCATTTCAGCGTAAATGGTAGACCAAGGCCCACATCTTTCTTCTTTGTGATCAGGCCACTTTAGCCTAAATTTTAGGCCCAGGCGCACATCTTTTCTTCTTTGGGCCCAGGCCACATCAGCATAAATTTTCGGCACATGCCCACATCTTCTCTTCTTTGGGCCCAGGCCACGTCAGCGTAAATGTTAGGCCCAGGCCCACATCTTTCTTTTTTGAGCCCAGGCCACTTCAGCATAAATGTTAGGCCCAGGCCCACAACTTTTCTTCATTGGGCCCGGGCCTCTTGAGGATAATGGTTAGGCCCAGGCCGACATCTTTCCTTCTTTGGACCAAGGCCAATTTAGCATAAGGGATAGGCCCAGTCCCTCATCTTTTCTTCATTGAATCCGGGCTCTTCATGCTGTTTGGCCCAGGCCCACATCTTTTCTTCATAGTGCCGAGGCCATTTATCCTGAATGTTAGGGCAAGGCCCACATTTTTTCTTCTTTGGGCCCAGGCCACTTCAGCGTAAATGTTAGGCCAAGGCCCACATCTTTCTCCATTGGGCCCAAGCCACTTCAGTGTAAATGATAGGCCCAGGCACACATCTTCTCTTCATTGTACCCAGGCCTCTTTAGGGTAAGGGGTAGGCCCAGGCCTACATCTTCTCTTCATTGGGCCCAGGCCCCTTCAGTATAATTGTTAGGCACAGGCCCACTTCTTTTCTTCATTCGGCCCAGACCTCTTCATGAAAATTTTTAGGCCTAGACTCCAATCTTTTCTTCATTGGGCCCAGGCCTCTCAATGGCGTTTGGCCCAGGCCCACATCTTTTCTTCATTGGGCCTAGGCCACTTGAGGATAATGGTTAGGCCCAGGCCCAATTCGTTTTTATTAGGCCCCGGGCCTCTTCACGGTAGTGGTTAGACCAAGGCCCACATCTTCTCTTCTTGAGCCCAGGCCTCTTTTTGGTAATGGTTAGGCCCAGGCCCACATCTTCTCTTCAATGGGCCCGGGCCTCTTGAGTATAATGGTTAGGCACAGGCCCAAATCTTTTCTTCATTGGGCCCGTGCCTCTAGGGTTAGGGTTTGGCCCAGGCCCACCTTTTTTCTTCTTTGGGCCCAGGCCAATTTAGCTTGAGGTTTAGGCCCGGGCCCTCATCTTTTCTTCATTGAGCCCCTGCGTCTTCATGGTGTTTGGCCCAGGCCTACATCTCTTTTTTATTTTGCCGAGGCCATTTATCCTGAATCTCAGGCCATGCCCACATCTTTTCTTCTTTGGGCCCGGGCCACTGCAGCCTAAATTTTCGGCACATGCCCACATCTTCTCTTCTTTGGGCCCAGGCCACTTCAGCATAAATGTTAGGCCCAGGCCCACATCTTTCTTTTTTGAGCCCAGGCCACTTCAGCGTAAATGTTAGGCCCAGGCCCACATCTTTTCTTCATTGGGCCCGGGCCTCTTGAGGATAATGGTTAGGCCCAGGCCCAAATCTTTTCTTCTTTGGGCCCAGGCCAATTTACCATAAGGGATAGGCCCAGGCCCTCATCTTTTCTTCATTGAACCCGTTCTCTTCATGCTGTTTGGCCCAAGCCCAGGGCTTTTTTTCATAGTGCCGAGGCCATTTATCCTGAATGTTAGGGCCAGGCCCACCTTTTTTCTTCTTTAGGCCCAGGCCACTTCAGCATAAATGTTCGGCCCGGGCCCACATCTCTTCATTGGGCCCCGGCCATTTCAGCGTAATTGTTAGGCCCAGGCCCACATTTTTTCTTCTTCGGGCCCAGGACACTTCAGGGTAAATATTAGGCCCAGGCCCACATCTCTTTATTAGGCCCAGGCCATTTCAGCGTAAATGGTAGACCAAGCCCACATCTTTCTTCTTTGTGATCAGGCCACTTTAGCCTAAATTTTAGGCCCAGGCGCACATCTTCTCTTCTTTAGGCCCAGGCCACTTCAGCATAAATGTTACACCCAGGCCCACACCTTCTCCTCATTGGGCAAGGCCACTTCGGCGTACATGTTAGGCCCAGTCCCACATCTTTCTTTTTTGAGCCCAGGCCACTTAGGCTTAAATGTTAGTCCCAGGCCCAAATCTTTTCTTTATTGGGCTCAGGCCTCTTGAGGATAATGGTTCGGCCCAGGCCCAAATCATTGTTTCTTTGGCCCCAGGCCAATTTAACACAAGGGATAGATAGGCCTTGGCCCTCATCTTTTCTTCATTGAACCCGGGCTCCTCATCCTGTTTGGCCCAGGCCCACACCTTTTCTTCATTGGGCGGGTGCCTCTTCAGGGTTAGGGTTTGCCCGAGGCCCACATTTTTTCTTCTTTGGGCCCAGACCAATTTAGCTTAAGGTTTAGGCCCGGGCCCTCATCTTTTTTTCATTGTGCCCCTGCCTCTTCAAGGTGTTTCGCCCAGGCCAACATCTCTTTTTTATTTTACTGAGGCCATTTATCCTGAATCTCAGGCCATGCCCATATCTTTTCTTCTTTGGGCCCCGGCCACTGCAGCCTAAATTTGCGGCACATGCCCACATCTTCTCTTCTTTGGGCCCAGGCCAGTTCGGCGTATATGCTAAGCCCAGGCCCACATCTTTCTTTTTTGAGCCCCGGCCACTTCAGCGTAAAAGTTAGGCCCAGGCCCACATCTTTCTTTTTTGAGCCCAGGCCACTTCAGCGTAAATGTTAGGCCCAGGCCCACAACTTTTCTTCATTGGGCCCGGGCCTCTTGAGGATAATGGTTAGGCCCAGGCCCAAATCTTTTCTTCTTTGGGCCCAGGCCAATTTACCATAAGGGATAGGCCCAGGCCCTCATCTTTTCTTCATTGAACCCGGGCTCTTCATGCTGTTTGGCCCAAGCCCACGTCTTTTTTTCATAGTGCCGAGGCCATTTATCCTGAATGTTTGGGCCAGGCCCACCTTTTTTCTTCTTTGGGCCCAGGCCTCTTCAGCATAAATGTTCGGCCCAGGCCCACATCTCTTCATTGGGCCCCGGCCATTTCTGTATAATTGTTATGCCCAGGCCCACATTTTTTCTTCTTTGGGCCCAGGCCACTTCAGGGTAAATATTAGGCCCAGGCCCACATCTCTTTATTAGGCCCAGGCCATTTCAGCGTAAATGGTAGACCAAGGCCCACATCTTTCTTCTTTGTGATCAGGCCACTTTAGCGTAAATTTTAGGCCCAGGCGCACATCTTCTCTTCTTTAGGCCCAGGCCACTTCAGCATAAATGTTACACCCAGGCCCACATCTTCTCCTCATTGGGCAAGGCCACTTCGGCGTATATGTAGGGCCAGTCCCACATCTTTCTTTTTTGAGCCCAGGCCACTTCAGCGTAAATGTTAGGCCCAGGCCCACATCTTTTCTTCATTGGGCCCGGGCCTCTTGAGGATAATGGTTAGGCCCAGTCCCTCATCTTTTCTTCATTGAACCCGGGCTCTTCATGCTGTTTGGCCCAAGCCCACATCTTTTTTTCATAGTGCCGAGGCCATTCATCCTGAATGTTAGGCCCAGGCCCACACTTTTTCTTCTTGTGGCCCAGGCCACTTCAGGGTAAATATTAGTCCCAGGCCCACATCTCTTTATTAGGCCCAGGCCATTTCAGCGTAAATGGTAGGCCAAGGACCACATCTTTCTTCTTTGGGCCCAGGCCACTTTAGCCAAAATTAGGCCCAGGCCCACATCTTCTCTTCTTTAGGCCCAGGCCACTTCAGCATAAATGTTACACCCAGGCCCACATCTTCTCCTCATTGGGCAAGGCCACTTCGGCGTACATGTAGGGCCAGTCCCACATCTTTCTTTTTTGAGCCCAGGCCACTTCAGCGTAAATGTTAGGCCCAGGCCCACATCTTTTCTTCATTGGACCCGGGCCTCTTGAGGATAATGGTTAGGCCCAGGCCCAAATCTTTTCTTCTTTGGGCCCAAGCCAATTTAACATAAGGGATAGGCCTAGGCCCTCATCTTTTCTTCATTGAACCCAGGCTCTTCATGTTGTTTGGCCCAGGCCCACATCTTTTCTTCATAGTGCCGAGGCCATTTATCCTGAATGTTAGGGCAAGGCCCACATTTTTTCTTCTTTGGGCCCAGGCCACTTCAGCGTAAATATTAGGCCAAGGCCCACATGTTTCTCCATTTGGCCCAGGCCACTTCAGTGTAAATGATAGGCCCAGGCACACATCTTCTCTTCATTGTACCCAGGCCTCTTTAGGGTAAGGGGTAGGCCCAGGCCTACATCTTCTCTTCATTGGGCCCAGGCCCCTTCAGCATAATTGTTAGGCACAGGCCCACTTCTTTTCTTCATTCGGCCCAGACCTCTTCATGAAAATTTTTAGGCCTAGACTCCAATCTTTTCTTCATTGGGCCCAGGCCTCTCAATGGTGTTTGGCCCAGGCCCACATCTTTTCTTCATTGGGCCTAGGCCACTTGAGGATAATGGTTAGGCCCAGGCCCAAATCGTTTTTATTAGGCCCCGGGCCTCTTCAGGGTAATGGTTAGACCAAGGCCCACATCTTCTCTTCTTTGAGCCCAGGCCTCTTTTTGGTAACGGTTAGGCCCAGGCCCACATCTTTTCTTCAATGGGCCCGGGCCTCTTGAGTATAATGGTTAGGCACAGGCCCAAATCTTTTCTTCATTGGGCCCGTGCCTCTAGGGTTAGGGTTTGGCCCAGGCCCACCTTTTTTCTTCTTTGGGCCCAGGCCAATTTAGCTTGAGGTTTAGGCCCGGGCCCTCATCTTTTCTTCATTGAGCCCCTGCGTCTTCATGGTGTTTGGCCCAGGCCTACATCTCTTTTTTATTTTGCCGAGGCCATTTATCCTGAATCTCAGGCCATGCCCACATCTTTTCTTCTTTGGGCCCGGGCCACTGCAGCCTAAATTTTCGGCACATGCCCACATCTTCTCTTCTTTGGGCCCAGGCCACTTCAGCATAAATGTTAGGCCCAGGCCCACATCTTTCTTTTTTGAGCCCAGGCCACTTCAGCGTAAATGTTAGGCCCAGGCCCACATCTTTTCTTCATTGGGCCCGGGCCTCTTGAGGATAATGGTTAGGCCCAGGCCCAAATCTTTTCTTCTTTGGGCCCAGGCCAATTTACCATAAGGGATAGGCCCAGGCCCTCATCTTTTCTTCATTGAACCCGTTCTCTTCATGCTGTTTGGCCCAAGCCCAGGGCTTTTTTTCATAGTGCCGAGGCCATTTATCCTGAATGTTAGGGCCAGGCCCACCTTTTTTCTTCTTTAGGCCCAGGCCACTTCAGCATAAATGTTCGGCCCGGGCCCACATCTCTTCATTGGGCCCCGGCCATTTCAGCGTAATTGTTAGGCCCAGGCCCACATTTTTTCTTCTTCGGGCCCAGGACACTTCAGGGTAAATATTAGGCCCAGGCCCACATCTCTTTATTAGGCCCAGGCCATTTCAGCGTAAATGGTAGACCAAGCCCACATCTTTCTTCTTTGTGATCAGGCCACTTTAGCCTAAATTTTAGGCCCAGGCGCACATCTTCTCTTCTTTAGGCCCAGGCCACTTCAGCATAAATGTTACACCCAGGCCCACACCTTCTCCTCATTGGGCAAGGCCACTTCGGCGTACATGTTAGGCCCAGTCCCACATCTTTCTTTTTTGAGCCCAGGCCACTTAGGCTTAAATGTTAGTCCCAGGCCCAAATCTTTTCTTTATTGGGCTCAGGCCTCTTGAGGATAATGGTTCGGCCCAGGCCCAAATCATTGTTTCTTTGGCCCCAGGCCAATTTAACACAAGGGATAGATAGGCCTTGGCCCTCATCTTTTCTTCATTGAACCCGGGCTCCTCATCCTGTTTGGCCCAGGCCCACACCTTTTCTTCATTGGGCGGGTGCCTCTTCAGGGTTAGGGTTTGCCCGAGGCCCACATTTTTTCTTCTTTGGGCCCAGACCAATTTAGCTTAAGGTTTAGGCCCGGGCCCTCATCTTTTTTTCATTGTGCCCCTGCCTCTTCAAGGTGTTTCGCCCAGGCCAACATCTCTTTTTTATTTTACTGAGGCCATTTATCCTGAATCTCAGGCCATGCCCATATCTTTTCTTCTTTGGGCCCCGGCCACTGCAGCCTAAATTTGCGGCACATGCCCACATCTTCTCTTCTTTGGGCCCAGGCCAGTTCGGCGTATATGCTAGGCCCAGGCCCACATCTTTCTTTTTTGAGCCCTGGCCACTTCAGCGTAAAAGTTAGGCCCAGGCCCACATCTTTCTTTTTTGAGCCCAGGCCACTTCAGCGTAAATGTTAGGCCCAGGCCCACAACTTTTCTTCATTGGGCCCGGGCCTCTTGAGGATAATGGTTAGGCCCAGGCCCAAATCTTTTCTTCTTTGGGCCCAGGCCAATTTACCATAAGGGATAGGCCCAGGCCCTCATCTTTTCTTCATTGAACCCGGGCTCTTCATGCTGTTTGGCCCAAGCCCACGTCTTTTTTTCATAGTGCCGAGGCCATTTATCCTGAATGTTTGGGCCAGGCCCACCTTTTTTCTTCTTTGGGCCCAGGCCTCTTCAGCATAAATGTTCGGCCCAGGCCCACATCTCTTCATTGGGCCCCGGCCATTTCTGTATAATTGTTATGCCCAGGCCCACATTTTTTCTTCTTTGGGCCCAGGCCACTTCAGGGTAAATATTAGGCCCAGGCCCACATCTCTTTATTAGGCCCAGGCCATTTCAGCGTAAATGGTAGACCAAGGCCCACATCTTTCTTCTTTGTGATCAGGCCACTTTAGCGTAAATTTTAGGCCCAGGCGCACATCTTCTCTTCTTTAGGCCCAGGCCACTTCAGCATAAATGTTACACCCAGGCCCACATCTTCTCCTCATTGGGCAAGGCCACTTCGGCGTATATGTAGGGCCAGTCCCACATCTTTCTTTTTTGAGCCCAGGCCACTTCAGCGTAAATGTTAGGCCCAGGCCCACATCTTTTCTTCATTGGGCCCGGGCCTCTTGAGGATAATGGTTAGGCCCAGTCCCTCATCTTTTCTTCATTGAACCCGGGCTCTTCATGCTGTTTGGCCCAAGCCCACATCTTTTTTTCATAGTGCCGAGGCCATTCATCCTGAATGTTAGGCCCAGGCCCACACTTTTTCTTCTTGTGGCCCAGGCCACTTCAGGGTAAATATTAGTCCCAGGCCCACATCTCTTTATTAGGCCCAGGCCATTTCAGCGTAAATGGTAGGCCAAGGACCACATCTTTCTTCTTTGGGCCCAGGCCACTTTAGCCAAAATTAGGCCCAGGCCCACATCTTCTCTTCTTTAGGCCCAGGCCACTTCAGCATAAATGTTACACCCAGGCCCACATCTTCTCCTCATTGGGCAAGGCCACTTCGGCGTACATGTAGGGCCAGTCCCACATCTTTCTTTTTTGAGCCCAGGCCACTTCAGCGTAAATGTTAGGCCCAGGCCCACATCTTTTCTTCATTGGACCCGGGCCTCTTGAGGATAATGGTTAGGCCCAGGCCCAAATCTTTTCTTCTTTGGGCCCAAGCCAATTTAACATAAGGGATAGGCCTAGGCCCTCATCTTTTCTTCATTGAACCCAGGCTCTTCATGTTGTTTGGCCCAGGCCCACATCTTTTCTTCATAGTGCCGAGGCCATTTATCCTGAATGTTAGGGCAAGGCCCACATTTTTTCTTCTTTGGGCCCAGGCCACTTCAGCGTAAATATTAGGCCAAGGCCCACATGTTTCTCCATTTGGCCCAGGCCACTTCAGTGTAAATGATAGGCCCAGGCACACATCTTCTCTTCATTGTACCCAGGCCTCTTTAGGGTAAGGGGTAGGCCCAGGCCTACATCTTCTCTTCATTGGGCCCAGGCCCCTTCAGCATAATTGTTAGGCACAGGCCCACTTCTTTTCTTCATTCGGCCCAGACCTCTTCATGAAAATTTTTAGGCCTAGACTCCAATCTTTTCTTCATTGGGCCCAGGCCTCTCAATGGTGTTTGGCCCAGGCCCACATCTTTTCTTCATTGGGCCTAGGCCACTTGAGGATAATGGTTAGGCCCAGGCCCAAATCGTTTTTATTAGGCCCCGGGCCTCTTCAGGGTAATGGTTAGACCAAGGCCCACATCTTCTCTTCTTTGAGCCCAGGCCTCTTTTTGGTAACGGTTAGGCCCAGGCCCACATCTTTTCTTCAATGGGCCCGGGCCTCTTGAGTATAATGGTTAGGCACAGGCCCAAATCTTTTCTTCATTGGGCCCATGCCTCTTCAGGGTTAGGGTTTCCCCCAGGCCCACCTTATTCTTCTTTGGGCCCAGGCCAATTTAGCTCAAGGTTTAGGCCCGGGCCCTCATCTTTTCTTCATTGGGCCCCTGTGTCTTCATGGTGTTTGGCCCAGGCCTACATCTCTTTTTTATTTTGCCGAGGCCATTTATCCTGAATCTCAGGCCATGCCCACATCTTTTCTTCTTTGGGCCCGGGCCACTGCAGCCTAAATTTTCGGCACATGCCCACATCTTCTCTTCTTTGGGCCCAGGCCACTTCAGCATAAATGTTAGGCCCAGGCCCACATCTTTCTTTTTGGAGCCCAGGCCACTTCAGCATAAATGTTAGGCCCAGGCCCACATCTTTTCTTCATTGGGCCCGGGCCTCTTGAGGATAATGGTTAGGCCCAGGCCCAAATCTTTTCTTCTTTGGGCCCAGACCAATTTACCATAAGGGATAGGCCCAGGCCCTCATCTTTTCTTCATTGAACCCGGGCTCTTCATGCTGTTTGGCCCAAGCCCACTTCTTTTCTTCATCGTGCCATGGCCATTTATCCTGAATGTTAGGGCAAGGCCCACATTTTTTCTTCTTTGGGCCCAGGCCTCTTCAGCTAAATGTTAGGCCCAGGCCTACATCTCTTCATGGGGTCCATGCCAATTCAGCGTAAATGCTAGGCCAAGGCCCACATCTTTCTCCATTGTGCCCAGGCCACTCCAGTGTAAATGATAGGCCCAGGCACACATCTTCTCTTCATTGGGCCCAGGCCTCTTCAGGAAAATTTTTAGGCCTAGGCTCAAACCTTTTCTTCATTGGGCCCCGGCCTCTCCATGGTTTGGCCCAGGCCCACATCTTATCTTCATTGGGCCCAGGCCTCTTGAGGATAATGGTTAGGCCCAGGCCCAAATCTTTTCTTCATTGGGCCCGGGCCTCTTCGGGGTAAGGGTTAGGCCAAGGCCCACATCTTCTCTTCATTGAGCCCTGGCCTCTTCATGGTAAGGGTTAGGCCCAGGCCCACATCTTCTCTTCAATGGGCCCGGGCCTCTTGAGGATATTGGTTAGGCCGAGGCCCCAATCTTTTCTTCTTTGGTCCCTGGCCAATTTAGCATAAGAGTTACCCCAGGCCGTCATCTTTTCTTTATTGGACTCGGGCTCTTCATGGTGTTTGGCCTAGGCCCACATCCTTTTTTCACTTTGTTACCCACATCTCTTCATAGGGCCCAGGCCACTTCAGCATAAATGGTAGGCCAAGGCCCACATCTTTCTCCATTGCGCCCAGGCCACTTCAGTGTAAATGATAGGCCCAGGCACACATCTTCTCTTCATTGTACTCAGGCCTCTTCAGGGTAAGGGTTAGGCCCAGGCCCACATCTTCTCTTCATTGGGCCCAGGCCCCTTCAGCATAAGGGTTAGGTTCATTCCCACATCTTTTCTTCATTGGGCCCAGGCCTCTTCAGGAAAATTTTTAGGCCTATTCTCAAACCTTTTCTTCATTGGTCCCAGGCCTCTCCATGGTCTTTGGCCCAGGCCCACATCTTATCTTCATTGGGCCCTGGCCTCTTGAGGATAATGGTTAGGCCCAGGCCCAAATCTTTTCTTCATTGGGCCCGGGCCTCTTTGGGGTAAGGGTTAGACCATGGCCTACATCTTCTCTTTATTGAGCCCAGGCCTCTTTATTGTAAGGGTTAGGCCCAGGCCCACATCTTCTCTTCAATGGTCCCGGGCCTTTTGAGGATAATGGTTATGCACAGGCCCAAATCTTTTCTTCATTGGGCCCATGCCTCTTCAGGGTAAGGGTTTGACCCAGGCCCACATTTTTTCTTCTTTGGGCCCAGGCCTACTTTGCGTAAGGTTTAGGCCCGTGCCCTAATCTTTTCTTCATTGAGCCCCTGCCTCTTCATGGTGTTTGGCCCAGGCCCACATCTTTTCTTCATTGGGCCTAGGCCACTTGAGGATAATGGTTAGGCCCAGGCCCAAATCGTTTTTATTAGGCCCCGGGCCTCTTCAGGGTAATGGTTAGACCAAGGCCCACATCTTCTCTTCTTTGAGCCCAGGCCTCTTTTTGGTAACGGTTAGGCCCAGGCCCACATCTTTTCTTCAATGGGCCCGGGCCTCTTGAGTATAATGGTTAGGCACAGGCCCAAATCTTTTCTTCATTGGGCCCGTGCCTCTTCAGGGTTAGGGTTTGGCCCAGGCCCACCTTATTCTTCTTTGGGCCCAGGCCAATTTAGCTCAAGGTTTAGGCCCGGGCCCTCATCTTTTCTTCATTGGGCCCCTGCGTCTTCATGGTGTTTGGCCCAGGCCTACATCTCTTTTTTATTTTGCCGAGGCCATTTATCCTGAATCTCAGGCCATGCCCACATCTTTTCTTCTTTGGGCCCGGGCCACTGCAGCCTAAATTTTCGGCACATGCCCACATCTTCTCTTCTTTGGGCCCAGGCCACTTCAGCATAAATGTTAGGCCCAGGCCCACATCTTTCTTTTTGGAGCCCAGGCCACTTCAGCGTAAATGTTAGGCCCAGGCCCACATCTTTTCTTCATTGGGCCCGGGCCTCTTGAGGATAATGGTTAGGCCCAGGCCCAAATCTTTTCTTCTTTGGGCCCAGACCAATTTACCATAAGGGATAGGCCCAGGCCCTCATCTTTTCTTCATTGAACCCGGGCTCTTCATGCTGTTTGGCCCAAGCCCACTTCTTTTCTTCATCGTGCCATGGCCATTTATCCTGAATGTTAGGGCAAGGCCCACATTTTTTCTTCTTGGGGCCCAGGCCACTTCAGGGTAAATATTAAGCCTAGGCCCACATCTCTTTATTAGGCCCAGGCCATTTCAGCGTAAATGGTAGGCCAAGGCCCACATCTTTTTTCTTTGGGCCCAGGCCACTTTAGCCTAAATTTTAGGCCCAGTCCCATATCTTCTCTTCTTTGCTCCAAGGCCACTTCAGCATAAATATTACACCCAGGCCCACATCTTCTTTTCACTGGGCTAGGCCACTTCGGCGTATATGTTAGGCCCAGGCCCACATCTTTCTTTTTGGAGCCCAGGCCACTTCAGCGTAAATGTTAGGCCCAGGCCCACATCTTTTCTTCATTGGACCCGGGCCTCTTGAGGATAATGGTTAGGCCCAGGCCCAAATCTTTTCTTCTTTGGGCCCAAGCCAATTTAACATAAGGGATAGGCCTAGGCCCTCATCTTTTCTTCATTGAACCCAGGCTCTTCATGTTGTTTGGCCCAGGCCCACATCTTTTCTTCATAGTGCCGAGGCCATTTATCCTGAATGTTAGGGCAAGGCCCACATTTTTTCTTCTTTGGGCCCAGGCCACTTCAGCGTAAATGTTAGGCCAAGGCCCACATGTTTCTCCATTGGGCCCAGGCCACTTCAGTGTAAATGATAGGCCCAGGCACACATCTTCTCTTCATTGTACCCAGGCCTCTTTAGGGTAAGGGGTAGGCCCAGGCCTACAGCTCTTTTTTATTTTGCCGAGGCCAATATAGTGTAAGGTTTCAGCGCAGGCCCATATCTTTCTTATTTGCCCCCAGGCCTCTTCAGCAGAAATGTTAGATATGGTCCACATCTTTTCCTCATTGAGCCCAGGCCTCCTTAGCATAATTTTTAGGCCAAGGCCCACATCTTTTCTTCATTGGGCCCAGGCCTCTTCAGGATAATTTTAAGGCGCAGGCTCACATCTTTTCTTTATTGGGCCCAGGCCTCTTCATAGTGTTTGGCCCAGGCCTACATCTTTTTTTCATTGGGTCCGGCCAATTTAGTGTAAGGGGTAAGCCCAGGCCCATATCTTTCTTCATTGGGCCCAGGCCACTTCAGCGGAAATGTTAGGTTCAGGCACACATCTTTTCTTCATTGGGCCTAGGCCTCTTCAGGGTAAGGGTTAGGCCCCAGCCTACATCTTTTCTTCTTTGGGCCTAGGACAATTTAGCGTAAGCGTTAGGCTCAGGCACACATCTTTTCTTCATTGGGCCCAGGCCTCTTTAGGATAATTTAGGCCCAGGCCCAAGTCTTTTCTTCATTGGGCCCAGGCCTCTTCTGGATAACTTTTAGGCCCAGGCCCAAATTTTTTCTTCATTGGGCCTAGACCTCTTCAGCGTAAATGTTTGGCTCAGGCTCACCTCTTCTCTTCATTGGGCCTAGGCCACTTCAGGATAAGGGTTAGGCCCAGGCCCACATCTTTTCTTCATTGGGCCCAGGCCTCTTCAGGGTAAGGGTTAGCTAAGCCCAGACACACATCTTTTCTTCATTGGGCCCAGGTCACTTCAGCTTAAGGGTTTGGCCCAGGCCCACATCTTCTCTCTATTGGGCCCAGGCCACTTCAGCGAAAATGTTAGGCCCAGTCCCTATCTTTTCTTCATTAGGCCCAGGCCTCTTGAGAGTAATGTTTAGGCCCAGGCCCAAATATTTTCTTCATTGGGCCCAGGCCTCTTCAGGGTAAGGGTTAGGCCTAGGCCTTCAGCTTTTCTTCATTCGCCCAGGTCTCTTCAGGATAATTTTAAGGCCCAGGACCACAACGTTTCTTCATTGGGCCCAGATCTCTTCATCGTGTTTGGCCCAGGCCTACATCTTTTTTTCATTAGGCCCAGGCCAATTTAGCATAAGGGTTAGGCGCAGGCCCACATTTTCTCTTCATTGGGCCCAGGCCACTTCAGCGTAAATTTTAGGCCCAGGCCCATATATTTCTTCATTTGGCACAGGCCACTTCAGCGAAATTGTTAGCTCCAGGTCCACATCTATTCTTCATTGGGCCCAGGCCTTTTCATATTGTTTGTCCCAGGCCTACATCGTTTTTTCATTGGCCCACGCCAATTTAGCTATGATTTAGGCCCAGGCCCACATTTTCTCTTCATTGGGGCTAGGCCACTTCAGTGTAAATGTTAGGCCCAGGGCCACATCTTTCTTCCTTGGGCCCAGTCCACTTCAGTGTAAATGTTAGGCCCAGGCCGACATTTTCTCTTCATTGGCCCAGGCCTCTTCAAATAATATTTCGGCCCAGGCCCAAATCTTTTTTTATTGGGCCCCGGCCTCTTCATGCTATTTGGTCCAGGCCTCTATCTTTTTTTTTTATTGTGCCCACGCCTATTTAGCGTAAATGTTATGCCAAGGCTCTCTTTTTCTCTATTGGGCCCAGGCCACTTCAGCGTAGATATTAGGCTTAGGCCCACATCTTTTCTTCATTGGGCCTTGTATGTCTGAGGCTAAGTGATTGATTTTGAAAAGACATGTGTTGTAAAAGATGAACACTTTTACATTAGTCTTTATATCAGGTAACCTTCTCTGAAAAAGAGAAAGAGAAACATCAACACAATAGACGTATGGATAGTTGTTGTTGAGAATATTGCTGTCCTCTTCTGGTATATTCTTGACCCGTGTTCATGGAAACATGCACAAACACAGACATCTATTCCCCACCATCCAGATGATATAAATTATACATGATATGAATAGAAAGATGAAATATGTAGTAAGGAGAGACAGGTAATCCATTACTGTTGTACACATGTGGTTTTTGGCCTTGTACTTACGGAAGTACCCACAGACTCCATTTCTGACCATGGCTTGGGGACAAGCTCACATCCAGTCCTTGGCAGGAGCAAGTTCCATGGCCATGAGTCAAACTCATCCAAAATGTGCAAGTTAAAATGTTTGGTCTATCATTTCTGATTCTAAGGTTGTCAGGAAATTTGTATAGACCTCTGAATTGGACTTTGCCCTCTGATAGAACTTGGACACCAAGCTGACTGTTAAATTTGCCCTGTAACCTGTCCCCTCACCACCACTGAACACAGCTTGAGGTAGGATTGCCTAGGAAACGGATATCATGACCTTTCCAAACATGACCCTGTCATTGTAGTCGATGGCTTCTGAGAATGTCAGTCCCTGAAGAACAGAATAACAGCAGAGCTTCCTCCTGTTGAAGTTTGGAACCAGGAGTCCTGATACAGGTAGTGGCTGACACAGCTGATTTCACCTTTTCTCAAAAAGTACAGGTGTCGATTAGTAGAAATAAAGAACTAACATAGTAGCCACGCACATGAACATGTATGTAGAGATTCATGCACAGGTAACATATATAGTAACACAAGTTTCTTAAATGAAAATACAAGTGTAAAAAGTCGATATTGAGAGTGTGATATAACTACATATGGTCCAGTAGTGAAGGCCTGGGACCTGAATAAAGATGGTTGTTTTCAGGCAAGTTCACGTCTGGAGAAGCCTAAGAGAAGGTCCCAGTGAAGCACTTCCTGTCCTCCTTGTGCTGCTCGTGCCTCCCGAGGGATTGTCACAGTTGATGCTGAACGCTGTTGATCATTAACCTTCTGTAGGTTCTATGCTTGAGCCTTAGACCAGGTTATCCCTAGACCTTTTCTTTCTGCTGTGTATAGGTTTCTGTCCTGGATATTTTGTGTGGCATGTCACTCTGCAGACAAGCTTGTATTCACTGCTCTTTTGGCTTCTTACTAGGATCCCTGTGTGTTAGAGCAGGATACCTCAAGAACTACATTGAGCCCCTGTCACCATCTTTCAGGTCTTTGCGCCTACACCTACTCGCATGATTGTAATACCTGAAGGCACATGCCCTCATCCATATGTACATATAAGCACACACATACACACATATCCAGATCATACATGGTATAACATAGCATTTAAATATAAATGTCCATAGTGGGCAGGGTTTGGGTTTAGGAAGATGGCTTTAGTTCTGTTTCCTATCCTGTCTCTAACTTCAGTCATAGTGGGCACAATCCATAGTTAGAAATGAGAAGATTAATGATGGGAAGACACAAGTCCCTTGGGACTTCTACAGTGGGAGTCTGTGAAGCATTTCCCACCTGCCATGGACACTATGGGCTGCCATAGCTGACAGTTGCCAGGACTTAGAGCACAACCACAGGCTTGATCCTGCATCAGTCAGTTCTACAGTTTGGGTGATGTCATCTCTGGACCTCATTCACTGGTGAGTTGTGGGTATCATCTCCATGAATCCTTGTTTGGCAAGTTCCTCAGCTTATATCACAATAGATAAATCATTTCTACTGCTATGGCACAGGTCCTGTTAAAAGGCACCTTGGCCAAGCAGTGGTGGCACACACCTTTAATACCAGCACCCAGACAAGTGGATCTCTGTGCGTTTGAGGCCAACCTGGTCTACAAGAATTATTTCCAAGACAGGCTCCAAAGCTACACAGGGAAACCCTGAATTGAAAAAAAAGGACCCTCAAAATGACATTGTGCCTCATATCCTTTTTCATTCTCTACTTCCCAGTATAGCACAATGACGTTTAATTAGGCCATATTCACAGATATCCTGCATGTATGTCTCCCTCCACATGCCTCAAACCTCACAGAATACCTGCAATTCCTTCTGGAATCCAATCCACCCCCATTGACACAGGATTCCCTCCTATCAACTGCACAGCCTTTTCTTTGGATATTTTATGAGGTAACAGAGACCTGACCAAACCTCTGTCCAGCTTCTTCCTCTCTGTCTGAGTGTAGCTTGAGGAACAGCCATGCTTTCCCACAATATACTAAGCACACTGTCCCAGCAGCATAGAAGGCTGTCCATGTGGTGAGGTCATCGTTATTAACAAAGTCTGACTAAAAAATTCACCCTGACTCTTACAACAATGTGGATATTGGTAGGGAAGCGATGGGACAGCATTCAGTGTCCTCTCTATGTAATTTCCTACCTAGCATATAAACCTGCAGAAATGAGCACACATGAAGGTGAAAACCATGTACTGGAGAGAATTAGAGGGTAGAGTCTGTCGTGATGTTTCTTATGACAGTGACAGTAATGTTTGTTCAGAGACTGTATCAGCTAGGCGTGCAAATGAAGACATTGGTACAACAGAAGTCCTTAGTGAAGCTGACATCAGTATCCTAGATGTTTTTCCCCTTCTCTGAACAAGCTGTAAGTGAAGGGCTAATGTGAGCATGTGAACTGCAATGTTCCTCCTTTTTTACCTGGTCCAGAGACACCTGTGCAGCTTCCTTCCAAGGCCCCTGTCTCTGGTGAGAGGAGGTTTTCTCTCCCTGTGGTCGTTGGGGGCTAGACTCACTGCTCTTTCTCATCCTGCTTAGAATGAACTATCCTCGGGCAGGAACATTTCCAGTCCCTCACTCTGTTTAGTCTCCATATTTAAGGTTCCGATGAAGAAGTGTCTCCCACTGAGTGAGTCACTCATATGCTGAATTTCAGGTAGTGTCCCTCCCAGAGAACAGCCCAAACTTACCCAGACATTTGGGCTGGCTTCACATCCCAACCCTCCTTGGTGGATACTGTGTTCTCTTTAGGCAGAGAACACTGCTGTTGCTAGGGCAGGGCTTTACCTGTGACATCACAGAAGGCTCACCTCACTGCATTCTGGGAATCTCAAAGGGCATCATGGCCTCAGTTACTTTCAGCTTGGTCCCTCCTTATTCTCTCCCAAACTGTGTCAAGCATCTTTGGAAACACTTAACTTAGGGGTACTAGATGGAAGTGTTTCACAGAGACACCTCCATGGGATTCACCTACATACATGGTCTGTCAGCCCTCAGTCTTTTTGAGGTTTCTGCTTGAGAGAAGCATGGTTGACAATGCTGCTTCTTCATTTCAGATATCTGAGCCCACACTCTTCCTCATCATCTCAGATTCTGGTTTATTGCCGGCACTCACCTGCAAGGCACATTCCTCTGTCCCTGTATCTGGCTTTTTTAAAAAAAAAAAAAAAACACACCTTGTTTTCTACCTTACCTGTCTGCACTAATAATCTTTTAGCATGTAGTGCCCTGTGAATTATTAGCTGAGTCTTTGCCTCAGCGGCCCTTAGTTTTATTAGGAACTTACAGAAATAAATAACTACATGGTGGATAAATACAGAGCATGACCACATCACAGTGGAGGACCCTGCAGGCAGAGTGCAGTGTGAGGTGCAGAGAATCCTGGAGGTGCATGCTTTAACTTGTCCCATCCTTAGTGGACCTTACACCTGGTAAAGTGTTTGTAAATGCTCACACTGTCCAGGTATGTTTCCAGCTACTATCCCTGTACACGTGTATGGTGTGCAGTGTTGGGAACTGTTTTTGTCAGCCCTTTTCTGACTAGGGACTCTTTCTCATGTCCATTCTTCTCCTGTGCTGGAGCTGCGGTCTCTCAACCACCATGTTTCCAGTGTTCTCATGAAGGGATGGGGTATGGGAAACATGACTGATAGCCAGTGTTGGAGATTGCTGGGCACTCCTGACAATGGGGCCACTGTACATTTTCTACAGGGATTCAGATTGTTGCAAAGGTCAGCAGATGATCATGAAAAGCTTTAAATGTTCGACTGAATTTGCTTGGCTCTGTCCTTGCCAACAGAGTGTCCAGCTTCTGCCATGAGGATGTTTTATGGGAGTTACTCTGGGTTTCGCATTCATTTAGTTCATCGTGTTACGTGACTCATGATCATGAGGAGTTCTGGGTGTCATTTGGAGATTGTGGGAAGTCAGAGCCCCTGATGGAAGGACAGGCTTTTTACAGCAAGTGAAGGAGTGGCCATTGCTGGGTCCTAAGTTTTGTTATATTGCTCTGTCCTGTACAGACTCTTGTGGATGAAGCTGGACATCAGAGATAGAACACAGGTTCTATGTGGAATTATTGGGGCATAGAGTGACCTGTGTCATTCATTATTCTGAGAAGTTGTTCCCTCTACTCAAAATATCACCTTCCCTTGTGGGTGAAAGGACAAATTCTGGCCAAACCTGATTCAAATCTTGGAATGAGAACTTCAAGGGAAGTAAAATTTCAAGGCAGCCATAGTAACATTAATGGGTACACTGTTGTGCAAGTTGTATGTTGAAACTCACACTTAAGTGTGATTTGGATTAAATGACGCCATAATGACATTTGTGTATTGTCCCATTAGCCTGTTCTTTTTCACGACCTGTTTCTTTATGTCTTTGACAGTAGAAATAGTGTGAGCCTTGTTGCACTATGGTTTCTGGTGGGGATTCAGATCTCCCACTACCATTTCCAGTCTCTACAGGACCCAGATTTTACCCTGCACATCTGCATTAGAACTGACACGTGACACAGTGTAGTTATTGCTGTGATGAACAAGAACAAGAGGGATATTTGTAGAAAGCACAATTTAAGATATAAATTACTGTTATTTCTGAAGAGAATTTCAACAAATATGTTCTGTATTTGCTGTCTCATTTTGTAACCGGAGGCTGAGATGGTTGAGGAGTTTCCAAGTGTGTTGCTGTTCCATGTCTTTCCTATTTACCAGCAGACCGATATTTGGTGATTCCTATTCCTTGGTTATTGTGAATGGCAGAGCGGTGGGCACGTGAACCAATTTTGAGCTGCTGGCTCTGTGTCTCTTGGATCTGAGACCAGGAGTGTGATTGCTGCATCTCATGCTGGCCGTCTCTTTGTTCTGTGAAGGGCTTCCATGGTTTTTCCAAAATATCTGTATATTTATGTGCATGATTTTTCTTACTGTTTAATATTGAAAATTAATTTAACTAAAAAAATGCTGTAAATCTGGCCATGAGCCAGTAGTTGTCAGAGCTTGCTGACCCTATGGGTGAACCTACTACTCTTATGATAAATGGACAGAGTCCCAAGCTGCCACCAAGTTGTTATGTTTACTCTCATATAACAGCTCAGATCTCCAATCTCATCAGGCTTTTGTGGAATGTGGTGTTGTTAACAGAAAACTCATAATTTTCAAAATACAGAAAATAAATGACAGTGGGATGCTCATCCACAAATGAAATATCTTTATTATACTCCTTCCCCCATGATCAGGGACATCAGAAAAGAACAGAGTATTCTAAAAAGCTTACCAGAAGTTTCATAACTGACAAAGCAGCAAGCTCATCTTGCTTTTCCAATTCAAGGCCAACTCAAGGTGTCCCACAGTGTCCTGAATCTCCCTTTTGAAAATGCTACTAGATACTGACATTAAGCATAGCAAATATCTGATTTCTATATTCTGTGAATCTAGCTATTGTCAAGAAAAAGGCACACTTACTTATTTGAACCCAAGCTTCCTTTTCTTAAAGTTTCTTAAAAAGCAAAATAAAGAGTTTCAAGCCCACAGCTGTTATCTTTCGTAATTTGGAACTAGCATTTATGAAAATCCATCTTGAAAGCCTAGGAATGTCAGCCACATGTCACATCTCACTTAGTACAACATGCCATGGTCTGCATGATGACATTCTACCTTGTGTACTAAAACGGCTTCTAAGTGTTAGCAGTCATCGTTGTACATTATGAATCACATTCCAATTTGAGATGAGCTAAAATGTGAGAAAAAGAGAATCTTAGATTGAACACCGTGCAATATGAAGAACATTAATTAAGATAGTTTTCTTAACAAAGTAGACCCTGTCTCATTTTAAATAAAAACAAACAGCATTTTAGCTCTCTGAAATATATAAATAACCTTGGACATCTTTGCAAAGTAGATAATTGATTGTCATTTACTTAAAATGTTTATGACACTATAATATTAATAATTTAAATGTCTACCACATTAAACTGTTGTGCAAAAATCCATCCAGTGGCTGCAAAGATTCTCATTGATATATCATAATACGCTAGGATAGCAGTTCCCGTTTTGTTCCCCATTTAAAGGATGAGGGAATCACTGCTCTGATAGACTAAGGGACAGCTGGTGCTAATGCAGCTTAGAGCAGGATGTGGGGTCAGTAGGAGTTCAACCCAAAGGTCACGCTCTCTCTGTTCATAAAGGCTGCCCTGGGCCAGAGCCTTGGCTCTTGTTAGAACTAGGTGAGTGACAGAGGACTCACCTAACCTGCGACAGCCATGGGATTTCTTCCCTTTGCCACAAGAGTTCTGGATAGAGAGTTTTCTAATACAGGGAATAATGAGAGCAAATGCGCATAATGTTTGGAAGAAAGTTAAGTATCTGTTGTTGTGGGGAGTGAGAGGAATTGCATGTTGTGTAACAATTGCAGAGCATGTGAGTGATTGTACATGCTGACACAGTAGCCTACACTTTCAATAAAAATGCCTCTTGCTCCCACAGATCAGCCCTGCACTTCGCATGCTTCTGTGGACACTTTAGGGTCATCATTGTTGTCTAGGTTCTCTGGCATCAAGATTTGTAGGCTTGTTTTCTTTGCTTTATGTTCAAAAAACACCTATGTCTGGGTTATCTCACTCAAAATGATGTTTTCTACTTCCATCCATTTGCCTGCAAAATTTAAGATGCTGTTATTTTTTCTGCTGTGTAGTACTCCATTGTGTAAATGTACCACATTTTCTTGTCCATCCCTGTGTCTTAATAAAATATGCATACACACACAGGCACATATACTCAGGCACACACACAGGTACACACACAGAGGCTGGGACATGGAAATATACAATGAGATAAATAAACAATGAGATAAAAATTTAAGTAAATAAAGTTTAAGTGTGTTTTCTGTTGCTGTATTTACTATGAACACCTGGAAACTTTATAAAATGTAGAAGTGTATTTAGTTGCTGATGCTATAGGCTGTGATGTCCAAAGGTGGAATCTGGTCCCTGGGGTTGATGATCTGGTATCAAATCCCCTCTGAGAACACTACACTCTGAGACAGTTCAAGCCTGGTAGCTCAGGTCCCTCTCTCTTCCCACAAAGATGTTAAAGCCAGCATTTGGCATCCAAACTTTATGGCCTTTCCTTATTCCTACTTACCGCCAAACCACCACAGCCCACTGCCACCAGAAACTGGGGATAAATTTCTGACATGGGAACTTGTAAGGAAGACATCCACATGACCAAACCACCACAGCCCACTGCCACCAGAAACTGGGGATAAATTTCTGACATGGGAACTTATAAGGAAGACATCCACATGACCAAACCACCACAGCCCACTGCCACCAGAAACTGGGGATAAATTTCTGACATGGGAACTTGTAAGGAAGACATCCACATGACCAAGCCTCTGCCTCTGTTGGGATCTTTTGCATCATGCATGCCTTCAAATCCAACCCATCTGCCCCACCTTCAAAATAAAACAAAATTGAAGAAAAAAGGAAGGGAATAAGAAAGGAAAATCCAGTCCTGGGAGCTCTTGTGTGAGAGTGAGCCATAACCCCTTTATCCATACAATGTTGCAAGTGTGTGTTCATTGCAAGGAATCGCTATTCTAGTTCAAGGTCCCTGGTTTCTGCTTCACCATTGACACTGGGTCATCATCCTGTTGTTGCGTCCTAGAAATCCTAAAGCCCTGTGTCTGCAGGAACACCCAGTCACTCTCCTGTGCTCCAGCAGGTCACAGATGGGGTGAACCTTTGGGCAGGCTAACACAACCCTGGTTCTGGGCCTATGTAATTGCAGGATTGGTGAGCCTGCCAGCTCTTCCCCGTCTTCACCACCAGAGGGAGCACTCCAGCGTTGTCCTTGCTATTTCACCCCTTGCAGCAATGAGCAAGGAGTGGGGCCAGTTCTCCTGGTTTGAAGTCCTCAGGATCAGTTCTACATCTGCATCTTCAGGTCCAGTTCTGCTGTGTTGCCCAGGTGAGGTGTAGGAGCTACTCTGCCAAGTACAGCAGCTGATGAGGGACATGGCATTTCTCACTATTCTGACCTCGGGGCAGGCTCTTCGACCTAAGTCAGGAGTTGATGGTGTGAGGTGGGGCATTTTCCTGCCACCCATGCCTCCAATGAAGATGATTAATGGGGGGGGGGGGCGTTCTCCCATACACAGAACATCAGGGCTGGCTCACCCACACTTCAGCAAATAAGAATGATGGATTCTTATTCCTCTGGAATCATAAGTAAAATTAATTTTCTTTAATTATTTTCTTTGTTTAAGATATTTTTTATAGCAACACACAGAAACTATGAATCTGTGCCTCTCAGAACACATTCCTGTCTCACACTAGGCTCACAGACCTTGGCACAAGTGCATCCATGATGGAAGCTCCTTTCAGGCCATAACAACTCACCACATTGCTGGCCTCACCTACCAAATCAAAAACAAGTAACTAATCCATCAGAGTCCATAGTTCTGGGAAAGTCTCTAAATGTATTGACCTTGCTTTCCGGTTTCTCTGTTTCTGCCTCTAGCTAACAGTTCTTGCTAAATAGCTGAAGAATTTTGACCCAGAACCTGGTATTTGTACTGACCCTGAGGATGGCTTGGAGCTTCAATGTGATCCCAAAAACCAAGTGCAGTCACAGGTTCGCTAACAAAGACTTATTTTCTTCATCTTTGGATTTTGGTTTTTCATGAGACAGGTTCTTCCTATCACGAAAGGGTCTCACTATCCATCTCTGAAACTCACTATGAAAAACAGATTGGTCACAAGCTTACTGAGATCCACCTGGTCTGCCTTCGAAGTGCTGATATACATAGATCTAATCTACATGGGTAGTAGAAAAAGACAAGCTCTCCTGAGTAATTGGGAGCATGGGGACCTTGGCAGAGGGTTGAAGGAGAAGGGAGAGACAGGGAGGGAACAGAGGAAAATGTGAGTTCAATAACAATCAATTTAAAAAAGGAGAATGCACCAACCCACCCTTCTTTCATAAAGACTTTCTCTTAGCTTAAACCTGTGTCTGGTGGTCTTCTCTGATGGGCACCCCACAACATTCCTTCAGCAAAGCATGAGTGCAGGAGAGCACCTAGTGGGGGGCATTGTGCAGTGCCTGGAGAACAGAAGCATGGATCCATTGATGCTCAGTTTCCTAGACTGTGAATCCCAATGGGATTGTGAGTCAGCATAAATGGGCCCCTTGCATCCCACCCTTTCCTTTAGTCATGAGCTCTTCTTTTACATGACATTCAATATCTCCCACAATATCTATTTAGGGCATAGCTGAAGTCCCTGTAGGTTTAAAAACCCAAGAATCAAAGTGCTCCATTACCTCAGGACCATGCTGTTTCCAAATCTATGTAGCTGGATTTTATAATCTGTGATGGGAAATCAGGGTCAAGGCCTTTCCTGGACAGGCTCTCTGGTGTTTTGTAACAGAAATTTCCCTTCGGAATAAGCATGACAGGACACCATAGGGACAATGTCCAGGTTTTGGCTGCCTGAAGCTGGAGCGTTGTGACCCATGACCTTCTTTCAAACTAAGCCACCCATCCTAGAATTTTTGTGAGCCACCTTTCATCTTTTCCAGGAAGCAGTACACTCATAGGGTTCTGAAATAGAGAGCTGGAGTAGTCATAGAAGTTGATGAGGGCTGCTGTGTCCTGGGTGCTGGTCCTTGAATCAATCCTGCAGGCCCTTGTAGTCCTACTGTAGACCAACAGGCTCTTTCAGAGAAATGGACTTGGACATAGATCGTTTCTTCTCCTGTGCAACAGCGTCTGTCCTCAAATGGTCATGATCATGACAGAAATGAGTTGAGTGTGACTGTCTCACACATGAATCCCATTCCTTAGGGTGAAACTTGAACACACTGTCCTGTATTCAAGGATCACTGAGGGCAGCGGTATCCTACAAGCACTTCTGAATGAGTTTTTGGGTGCTTTATATAATTTTACGTTACTCAGAACCTCAAATGTGTGGAGCAAACACTATACCCATGATGATGTCTCTGGCATAACACCCACATCTGCATGCTGGATATCATCTTTGAAAAAAAATTCTTTCTTATAAACACTTATTATTAGGGATAATTCAAAATGTATGCTAACTCCAAATCTATCTCTGCTAGCCAACATTTCTCTTATGTTCAGACCTTGACACCTTCACACTTTTCCAATCGGCTTTGAAGTGTAGACTGGGCACTGTTGGGGAAAACCAACAAGGCATCCTCATGGTTTCAATTTACAGTCTATTTCATCTTTAGGAAGGATGTCATCTGAGTATCAACCATCCCTTATATGTCTCCTATTGTAATTTTAATCATACATTGCATGCGGAAATATTTAGAACCATCATTTAGGTCATTCCATGTGTACAGTTTGCAAATATGTATACAGACTTACTAGAGCTGTGTGGGCTGGGTTTTCTTTTCTTTTTTTTTCTTAAGAAAGAAAGAAAGAAATTAAGACTTCCTAGAATCCAATGAAAATTAAGACACAATGTACCCAAACCTGTGGGACAATATGAAAGCAGTGCTAAGAGGAAAGTTCATTGCACTAAGTGCCTATGTAAAGAAAGTGGAGAAAGTCTCCATTACTGATTTAACAGTACACCTTAAAACTCTAGAGCAAAAAGAAGGAGATGCACCCAGGAGGAGTAGATGACAGGAAATAATCAGACTTAGGGCTAAAACCAATATAATAGAAACAAAGAAAACAATACAAAGACTCAATAAAACAGAGATTTGAAAAATAAACAAGATAGAAAAACCCTTCTTCAAACTGTGCAAAAGGCAGGGAGAGAAACTCCAAATTGAAAAATTCAAAAATGAAAATGGGACATAAAAATGGAAACTGAGAATTCAGTAAATTCAGAGCATCCTTAGGTCATACTACAAAACCTGTACTTCACCAAGATTGCAATTTGTAAATGAAATGGACAATTTTCTAGGTAGATACCATATACCAAAATTGAATCATGCCAGGTAATCAATTTAAATAGATCTGTAAACTGCAAGGAAATAGAAGCTGTCATCAAAAGCCTCCCAACCAAAAACTGCCCATAGACAGATGGTTTTAGTGTGGAATTCTATCCAAACTTCCAAGAGTAGCTTATGCTCCTCAAAGTGTTCCACATAATGGAAACAGAAGGAACATTGCCAAACTCTTTTTATGAGGCTTCAGTTACCCTGATACCAAAACCACACTAAGATTCAACAAAGAAAGAGAATTATAGACCAATCTCACTCGAGAACAGAGATGCAAAAGAACTCAAAACATACTGGCAAACCAAATCCAAGAACGTATAAAAAGATCATCCACCATAATCAAGTCAGCTTCATCCCAGAGGTGCAGGGATGGTTAAACATATAAAAATATATCAGTGTAACCCATCATATAAATAAACTGAAAGAAAAAAATCATATGATAATTGATGCTGAAAAGCATTTGATAAAATTCAATACTCCTTCATAATAAGGGTCTTGGAGAGATCAGGGGTACAAGGAACATATCTAAAATAATAAAAGCAATATACAGAAAGCCAACAGCCATCAAATTAAATGGAGAGAAACTAAAAGCAATTCCACTAAAGTCAGGACAGGCTGTCAACTCTCTCCATATCTCTTCAAGATAGTTTTTGAAGTTCTGGCTATAGCAATAAGACAAGAAAAGGAGATCAAAGGGATTAAAATTGAAAAGGAAGAAATCAAACATTTGTTATTTGCAGATGATGTGATACTATAGGTAACTGACCCCCAAAACTCTACCAGGGAACTCCTAAAGCTGATAAATAACTTTAGTAATACAGCAGGATACAAGAATAACTCAAAAAAATCAGTAACCCTCCTATACACAAATAATAAAGAAGCTGAGAAGGAAATCAGGGAAACATCATCTTTCCCAATAGCCACAAATCACATAAAATATCTTGGAGGTTACACTAACCAAAGAGTGAAAGACCTATTCAACAATAAATTTAAGTGTTTGAAAAGAAATTGAAAAAGATAACAGAAAATGGAAAGATCTCTCATGCTCTTCCATAGGTAGAAACAAAATAATAAAAATGGCAATCCTACAAAAAGCAATCTATAAATTCAATGCAAGCACCATCAAAATCCCCACAAAATTTATCATAGACCTTGAAATGACAATAATCAATTTCATATGGAAAAAGACAACAAATAAAACCCCAGGATAGCCAAAACAATCCTGTACATAAAAGAACTTCCAGAGGTGTCACCATCCCTGATATCAAACTCTACTACAAAGCTATCAAAGGAAAACAGCATGGTATTGGCATGAAAACAGAGAGATTGACCAATGGTATCAAATTGAAGATATTGATCCATACACCTATGAACAGGTAGGTAATTTTTGACTAAAAGCTAAAATTATACAATGGAAAAAGAAAGTACCTTCAAGAAATGTTACTGCCATAACTGGATATCAACATGTAGAAGAATAAAAATAGATCCATATCTATCACCATGCACAAAACTCAAGTCCAAGTGCATCAAAACCCTCAATATAAATCTGACCACACTGAATTGAAAGAAGAGAAAGTAAGAAGTAGCCTTCAATGCCTTGGCATAGGAGACCACTTCCTAAATATAACCCCAGTAGCACAGTCACTGAGATCAATAATCAATAAATGGAACCCTCTGAAACTGAGAGGTTTATGTAAAGGAAAGGACACAATCATTAAGACAAAAAGGCAGCATAATGAATGGGAGATCTTCACCAACCCCACATCAGATAAAGGGTTGACCTCAAAAACATAAAGAACTCGAGAAATTAGACATCACAATTCTAAATAACCCAATGGAAAAAATGGGGTACAGAAGTAAACAGAAATTCTCAACAGATAAATCTCAAATGCCCAAAGACATTAAAGAAATGGTCAAAATCCTTACCCATTAGGGAAATGCAAATCAAAACAACTGTCAAAAAAACCTGTCAGAATGCCTAAGATCAAAAATACTAATGATCACTTATGCTGGAGAGGATGTGGAGTAAGGGGAACACCCATCCACTGCTGGTGGGAATGCAAACTTGCGCAACCATTCTGGAAATCAGTAAGATGGTTTCTCAGAAAATTGGGAATCTAACTTCCTCAGGATCCTGCAATATGGCTCTTAGGCATATACCCAAAAATGCTCAATCATGCTTCAAGGACATTTGTTCAACTATGTTCATAGTAGCATTATTTGTAAAGCCAGAACCTGGGAGCAACCGATGCCCCTCAGCCGAAGAATGGATAAAGAAATGTGGCACATTTAAACATTAGAATACTAGTCAGCAGTAAAAAAACAATGACATCTTGAAATTTGCATGCAAATGAATGGAAGTAGAAAACACTATCCTCAGTGAGGTTACCCACATCCAAAAAGATGAATATGGTATGTACTCAATCTTAAGAGGATACTAGGTATAAACAAAGAATATTGAACTTATAATTCATGTATCTAGAGAAGCTAAGTGAACCCTAAGAAAAACATACATCGATCCTCCTGGAAAGTCAAAATAGACAAGATCATCTAACAAAATTGGGAGCATGAGGGTGGGGAGAGAAGGGAGGTTGGAAGGGAAAGAGGAGGGGAGAAGAGGAGGGGGAGGAGAACTATAGGGAATGAGATAGTTGAGATAAAGAAAGACCGAGATGGGAGCAAGGAAAGAGATGTCTTCATTGAGGGAGCCACTATGGGTCTAGCAAGAAACCTGAATCTAGGGAAATTCCCAGGAATCCACAAGGATGACCACAGCTATGCCCCTAGGTGTAGACAAGATTGGACCTGAACTGGTTTTGCCCTGTAGTCAAACTGATGAATATCTTAAATATCACCATAGAACTTTCATTCAGTAACTGATGGAAACAGAGGCAGATACCAGCATCAGAATACTGGACTGAGTTCCCAAAGTCCAGTTGAAGAGTAGGAGGAATGAGAACATGAGCAAAGAGGTCAAGACCATGATGGGTACACCCACTGAATTAGTCTATCTGAGTTAATGGAAGCTCACCTACTACAGCCAGACTGGAAAGGAACAGCATCAGACTAAACTAGTCTCTCTGAATGTGGTTGACAGTTGAATGGCTGGGACAGACTGAGGGGCAGTTTCACCAGATTTTATCCCTACTACTGGCTTTTGGGGACCTATTACCTTTAGATGGATACCTTGCTCAGCATATATAGAGTAGGGAGGGCCTTGGAACTTCCCCAAAGCAATGTGCCTTACCCTTTCTGAAGAGTGGATGGAGGTGGGGTGGGGGGTATGTGGAGAGAATGGGAGGAAGGGAGGGAGGGAGGGAGGGAGGGAGGGAGGGAGAGTGGGAACTTGGATTGGTATGTGTAATGAAAAAGATAGTTTGTTTTCTTCTTAAAAAATAAAAAAATTTAAAACATTAAAAAAGCATGTTTTTACATGATTAATTATGTCATGTATCACAAGAGAAAAACATAACATCACAAGAACAAGGTACATTCATGCTCAAATAACTAGTTATAGATTAACCATGTAGGCAAACAAGACATTCTTCCCAGTCAGGTCTTTACTGACAGGCTGCATTTTGCAGTTACAAAGAAAGTACCAAATACTTTATTGCTTATCTTGAAAGATAATCTTTTAGGACTCTTAAAGGGATCACAAACGTAAATTTTTTTATTTTCTTTTTTTGTTTTTTTTTTCTAGACAGGGTTTCTCTGTGGTTTTGGAGCCTGTCCTGGAACTAGCTCTTGTAGACGAGGCTGGTCTCGAACTCACAGAGATCCGCCTGCCTCTGCCTCCCGAGTGCTGGGATTAAAGGCATGCGCCACCACCGCCCTGCAATTTTTTTATTTTCAAAAAATTATCTTTTATCATTTTACATGCCAAAACCATTCCCCACTCTCTCCCTTTAACCTGCTCCCTCCATCTCCTCCCACACCTTTTATCTCCCACCATCCACTCCTCAGAGGGAGTAAGACTTCCCATTCTAGCACATTGGTTTGATATGGGACCAAGACACCTGTGTCTAGGCTGAGCAAGGTATCCTGCCAGAGAGAATGGTTTCCAAAAAGTTAGAACAAACAGGAAGGATAAATCCTCACTGCCAGTGACCCTACAATCTTCCCTGGACTGGTAAGTTTAAATTTCAAATTTTCATAACCTAGAATTACCACAGTTTACTTATGTATTCTACACTGGTCACCCTGCCATGTGTTCTCCTCAAACTCTGAGACAAAATACCGCCCAGTTCCCTAAGTTGCTTGTCAGGGATTTCGTCACCACCATGAGAAAGGTAGTTAATACACACTATTGGTTGTATTTTTCTTAGTGGCCAAGGTTAAAACGCATTCTCCATCTCTTCTCGTGGCACAATCTGTCCGTGGATCTTACCTGTATGATGTTAATGTTACCTCTTGGTTCTCTTATGTGACAGGTCCACTCCTATATTGTATAGCACACACAGATCTATATGACACACAGCCAAGACTAATAATCTCTCAACCCAAAATAATCCTTGGAGCAGTGCCCTGCTTATGAGCACCATGGAAGACATCCCAGGGATATACACTCGCCTCCGTGGACATTTCAAAGGATTAAGCTGCCAAGGGGTGAAATGTGGAAATCCACAGAAAGTTTGCATTCCTCCACTTCTCCAATGACCCCAGGCTGACCTTTGTAATTTTCCTTCCTTCATAGGGTCTTGGGATTTGTGGAGAGCCATTCAGGACAATGTAGAAGCCAACTATCCAAACCCAGACAGATACTTTTCTGCTCGGGGAAATTTTGAGGCTCAACAGAGGGGAGCTGGAGGCATCTGGGCTGCTAAAATAATCAGGTAATGGTCCTGCTGCTTCTTCATGCCTCTCACTGTTCCTACCTGTGGCCTCTCCCACTGTCTGTGCTTGCAGGGCCTGGGTGGTCTGGAGAGCAAGAAAAGGAGGGAAAGGATGGGGAGTGGGGATGGATAACACCCACAACGACACAGTGAACACCAAGATGCAGTCTCAAATCCATCTTGTCATAGGGTGTGTAAAGAACAAGCAGGCTGAGGCCCTCCCCAAGGGACTGATATTTCCTCTTTCCTATGGCTAAGTTTTTCCTCCTCCAGTATTTTCTGGGTCATTCCTTGATAGGTGAGGAAGAGGGACCTTTGAGGTGGGGCTGTCTCACTCTGGCATTCATATCCTGTCTCCCTTCCTTGGATTTCAGCACCAGCAAGAAATGCTTTCAAGGCCTCCTAAACCGGTATTATTTTGGAATGAGAAACTATGGACTAGAAAGTCCAGTGTCTACCCAGAAAAATGAGCAATGGGACGAAAGTACCAGAACCCTAATTCCCTTAGACAACATGGCCTGCCTAAGAAGTTCTGAGCCTGCTACACAGTCTGGACTGAGGGCATAAGGCTATAAACCACATCCCACTCCCCTTGATAGAATGTCTTTGGCCTTAGTAACCACAAGAACCATAGAGAAGCTAAAAATGGCCAACAAATACTTTGCGGATGGAATTTGTTGATGGAAATTGGGAACTCTCAGAAATATTTTCTGCAAAGAATTGCTATGTATCATTACATAGAAGATGAGTAGAGGAAGAGCTGTGACTGGGCACCAGCCTAAAGCCATGCAGGCCCCTTATTCAACTCCACCCAATCTGCTCTAGCCATTAGCCCTATCAGCAGGCCCCTTACGCAACCCCACCCAGTCTTCTCCAGCCAGTAGCCCTATCAGCAGGTCCCTTACACAGCCCCACCCATTCTGCTCCAGCCAGTAGCCCTATCAGCTTCTCTGTCAAGCAGACTTTGCTAGCGAGCGAAGCATTGCCAACTTTGTCAGGTTCCTCAGCAAGCAGAGTTTGCTCTCAATGTGCTCTGGTCTGCTGACCACCAGTTTCCTCCTTGATATAGATGAGATGTGTGTCCCAACCCCCAACATCTTCTGGTCATACCCGAGCATCTCTGTTTTTGTCATGGTTGTTCCCAAGCTTTTCTGTGTAGTGATGCCACTCTGCCTTATCAGTCACATCCTGTGCATGGTCTGACTCCAGACATTGTTATCTGTGACCTCTTTTCATATAGAGAACAATGCTTATAGAAAACGTCCCCCTACTCTTAGGAGTCCTAACCTAGATACTCCACAGGGGACTAGGAATAGAGCTCAGCTGACAAAATGAACTCCACATAGCATGCACGAATCCCTAGAGGGATCTCTAGAATGGTATAAACCTGGTGATGGTACACACATAATCCAAGCACTGGGGAGTTGGATGCTGACAGACACAAAAGCCAAAGCCAGCCCTGGATGTATAGTGAGTTGAGGCCAGTCTGGGATAAGTGAGACCCTGTGTCACAATAAGACACACAAAGGCATTCATACATGCACACACAGAGAGATACACACACAGGAACACACACACATGCACATACAGAGAGATACTCACACATACACACATGCACACACACATGCACACAGAGAGAGATACACACACACATGCACACACACATGCACACACACAGAGATACACACATGCACACACAGAGAGAGATACACACACATGCACACACATGCACACACACACGCACAGAGATACACACACATGCACACACATGCACACACATGCACACACAGAGAGATACACACACACATGCACACACACATGTGCACACACATGCACACACACATGCACACACACATGCACACACAGAGATACACACATGCACACACATGCACACACACATGCACACACAGATTCACACAATGCACACACAGAGAGATACACACACATGCACACACACATGCACACACACACATGCACACACACAGAGAGATACACACACATGCACACACACATGTACACACAGAGAGATACACACACATGCACACACATGCACACACACATGCACACACAGAGAGATACACACGTGTGCATTTCTCAGCTAGTATTCTAACCAGTGTAAGAAATGCCTACGATGTCACAATTCCTTAATTTTATTCTCTCTGTATTTTGATCTAAGCAAACACTACTTCCTTTCTAGAAGGGAAGTGAGACACAGCAGAACTGAGCAAGAATGACCATATTAGTTTATGCACAATGCAAAGGCATTTGTCCAGTGAATGTCAGCATAGTTTGTAGGAACAAAAGTGCACAGATGAAGAGAGTGATACTGGTCTTAAGGGAATAGCTGCTATGCCGAAGCCAGCCCCCTGGGTGGAATACTAACTCCAAAGGAGCAGAAACATCAGGTGCACAAGAAAAAAGAAGAGAAGAGGATGGATGGAGCTTGTGGGATAGAGGACTAGGGACCTGAGGGTTCAGTTGTTTCTGACATTGTCACAGATTGCTACTTTTAACATTCAGTACACTTTATTATGCTGGCCTACCTGCCTACAGAGAATATATATTTATAAAACATCCATGAACAAAAATGTCTGTATTGCTGTATGCCATCTTTGTACCCACATCAGCTGTTTTACCTCTTTCAAGAGTGGATGCTCTACAAATATGAGCTGAAAGATGACAATGAAATCATCTGTATTCTAAAGCCATAAAAAAAAACAACTTCAATTCACAATCTCAGAGAACATAGAAAACAAAGAGGACCCTAAGAGAGACATACATGGATTTAATCTACATTGGAAGTAGAAAAAGACAAAATCTCATGAGTAAACTGGGAGCATGGTGACCATGGGAGAGAGAAGAAGAAGAGGGGAGAGGAAGGGAGGGGAGAGGAGTAAAGTATATAGCTCAATAAAAGCAGTAAAACCAAAACAAAAACCAAAAACAAATCATCTGTATTCTCCAGAAGTCAAAAAATCTGGAGAAGTGTCTAGAAGCTGTACAATGTATGAATGTTTTATTCCAATTTTAGTTGGCAGAATATGGTTATGAGTCAATTTGAGATGACTCTGTAATTCGACACCAAATTCCATGCTCAAATCCTAGCAATTGAGAAAGTCTTACTGTGGCGTAGAGCATGTTGGATTTTTCTGCAATGCTTTGCAAACTCTCTTAGAAATGAAAATGCTGCAGTATAAGTAGATGATGAAAATCCATGATGGAACTAATGCATATTTTGATATCAAATGGGGTGGCATATTCCTGTAAAGAAAGCACACAGAAGTAGAAACAGGGGTATCACTGCAAGTTTGAGGCCAGCCAGGGCTACATATCTGATAGCAGTTATGTTTCTGTCTCTCTGCCTCTGCCTCTGTCTCTGCCTCCCTCTGTCTCTCTGCTCCCTGCCCACACCCACACACGTACTGTTTTCTAACAGGGAAGGTTATCAGAAACATGACGTGTAGAGGTGGGACATGGTATTTCTTTACAGTGTGAAAAACCAAAGCCTGAAAGATGCACACTTACGTACACACTGCCAGAAAGAACATGGTTCCAATTCAACTAGGGCAATGGTCTCTTATCATTCAGATCCTGTATATTATACTCAATCAAAATGCATCTTATTAAGATGATTCTTTTTTCTTAATTGTTTTTGAGTATTTTCAAAAAGAATGACTGTATGTGTGCCTCTCTCTCTCTCTCTCTCTCTCTCTCTCTCTCTCTCTCTCTTTGTGTGTGTGTGTGTGTGTGTGTGAAAGCATGCCTGAGAAGCAGCCTGAAATGTATTCTCTTTTCCTTCTGTTTATTATTTCTTTGAGAATTTCCAATAATTTACTTTATCCTATCATTCCATCCTGACTGACCTTTTCTCAATTGACAAAAGCTAGAATTACCTGGGAATTGGGACCTCAATAGAGAAGTGAGTCTCTCTCTCTCTCTCTCTCTCTCTCTCTCTCTCTCTCTCTCTCTCTCTCTCTCAAAGCAAATTCTCATGCAATCTTGGTTGGTTTAGGACTGACTATATAGACTAGTTTGTCCTCGAACTCACAAATATTCTCCTGAGTGCTGGAATTCAAGGTGTGGGTCACTTTTCCTTGCATTGTAGGGCATTTTCTTGATTAATGACTGGTGTGGAATGTCATAGGCCCATGGGACAGTGTTGCCCATAGGCAGGTGATACTGGGTCCTTTAAGAAACTGGACTCTAATCTAGGATAAAGATTCTCAAACATGGTGCCCAGCCTTGCCTGACTTGCTTCATCCTGTACCGCTTTACCAAAGTCCTCCTCACCCACCATACTGTCCCGGGGTTTGCAGTCCAACAAAAAGCTCTTCGCTTCCATTCTCCTCGCCTGTTATTCCTTCTTCCCGACAAGGATTCACCATCTTCTACCTTGCACGGTTTGTCTACATCATCTTGTCTCTCCAATGAAATATTCACATCCCTCTTCTTTTAACAAACAATATCAGGCAAAAAAGAACCCAACCCTGAGCTATTTCTTTCTGGGTGAACACTGTCCCCAGGCTTCCAGTCGAGGGCCCCTGAGAACAGAGAAACAAATGCGATGCTCTCATCATACCAACCATGTTGTAGCTGTACCCCTCCCTTCTCCAAGGAAGCCAACACATTTTTTTCTTTTGAATAGAGGGGTGAGGATACAAAATGAATTGTAGTGCCCAATGACCTGAATAGACTTTTCTCATAAGATAAATTCACATAGCAAAATCTGTAGGAGCCTGCTGCTACAAAGTCAGCTAGGGTTCCTGGATTGGGGGGACGCTAAGGCTAAGGAAATATCAGATGAAAGGAACTGAGAGAAACACAGGATAGAATCAGGAGGTCTGTTAGATCATGCCCAAACCACCAAACAGCCCAGAGTTTATTTCAGAACAACCTTATAAGCAAAGGCAGAAAATTTCACAGCACAGATAGTCAGTATCTAAGCACAAGAGCATTCTGGTCCTTGAGTGATCAGCCTCCTCTCTAACATGTGCTTGCTGCTCGGAAGCAGCCTTACTTTCTATTCTGATGTTATTGAGGTTTGGCATCTGTAGTAATAAGAGCGGTGGCGGAGCTGCGTCCCCAACACCCCAGCCGCCTGCTGGCTTATGCCCTGAAATAACAACACACAAACTGTATTCTTTTAAACACTGCTTGGCCCATTTCTATCTAGCCTCTTCTAGGCTAATTCTCACATATTAATTTATCCCATTTCTAATCATCTGTGTTGCACCCCAAGGTGCGCTTTCCGGGAAGATTCTAGCCTACGTCCATCCTGGGTCGGAGCTGAATCCCATCTGCCTGGGAGAGTGGAGCATGGCATCTCTGTCTGAGGCGTCTTACCTCACTTCCTCTTCCTCCCAGCATTCTGTTCTGTTTACTCCACCCACCTATGTTCTAAGCTATGAGCCCAAGCAGTTTGTTTATTACTCAGCCAATAAAATCAACAGATTGATATATGACACTCCCACCGGCGTCGGCCGTATTCTTTCTACTAGAGAGGATGTTGTTTTATCACAGATGGGCAAAATGCTCTTTCCCATGGGCTAAATCAGGAGTCTCTCACAGTTCTCAATATTATTGGAAAAAGTAGAGCAGGCAAGCTTTAACTCGAATGACTCATGAGTCAGAATCGACTCCAGATGGAAACTGAGTCATATGTGAACTACCACAAATACCTAGTGCTGCTTCTCCATCTCCAACAGCTGTTTCCTGATGTTTTCTCCCAGCATTTCTGTTCTGTGCTTTGCCACTTTCTGCCTGAAGCCCTGTAGCAAAATTAACAACCTGTGGGCCCTGCTCATGCCTGCTTATGGTGTCTTAGTTCTTCATGACTTTGAAGCAAATTCCTGTACTATCGTTTTGTGTTCCTGGTTTATAACAGTATCTGAATTAATCTGCTTTATTATCTTTCTTAGCGACTGCTCATGAATAAGCACACTTGAGTCTGGAGAAGTCCTTTCCCAGTTCACCCCTGTGGATGCCAAAAGTCAATGTCTTCTGTTCCTTCTCCTATTTAACAGACCCAGCTTAATTTTGAACTATAGTTTGAAAGGACATAATCTCAGGCTTTGGATTTGCCATGCACCCCCATGATTATTATATATTCAGTTTTTCAGTATTAATGTTCCTTCCTTAGACACTGGCTCTGCATGATTTGATGGAAAGTCCTTACCTTGATTATTTCCAGTCAGGATGAGGAAGACTCTGGAAGCTCCACATGCTGCATTCCTGAGCATAGGTAGATTGCACAATCTGGGGAAAGCCGAACTGTGTCAAGAGAAAACTTTGTGTTCTGAAACATAAATTATGGCCAAGTGGGATTATGCAAGATCAAAAAGGGGATTTCTCCACTAGCCAAGTGACAGTATATATAGGCAGCCCCAGCCACATCTCCTCAACGAGTAACACAAACCGCTCACCGAGGTCTCAGCAGGAACTGACATCTCCAGGTGAGTTGTCAGAACTTCCCAGCATTTGCTCTTTGCAGACTCTGTTCCGCCAGCATTCACTGGCTGTGTTTTCATGCCTGGTCTCTCTCCTGAATCTACTAGATGCATTAGGATTCATAGGAGACAGTGCTGTTGCCATGGGGATTTGTTGTCTGCTTCTGTGTGAATTCAAGGAAGGGTGGGGTCAGCCTTCTACAGATAGATTGCAGAGACCTATGATGGCTGTAAAGCCACCACACGCCTCTCCAGAAGCTTCTTATACAGTTGGGTTTTGGCTGGCGAGATCAGAATGCAAAGTGCTCTATACTAGGGGTCCATTTGCAAACTCTCAGGCACTGGGAGTTGAATGAAACACGTGGAAATGGGGAGCAAGACACTTTCTGGAATCCACTTACATCATCTCTCTACATGTGTGTGGATTTCTGTATAAAATCCAGTGGGATTTGGTGTTGACATACAAGCACAGCTCAACATTATAGAAGCATCCTCCACCCCATGAAATGGCACGTTCATCCTTGCCTTTTGTTTCCCTGACCCTACAGCAGGATGAAGCCTTCCATTGCCATCATATTGTGTCTCTTGGTCCTGGGAGTTGACAGCCAAAGGTGGCTCGAGTTCATTAAAGAAGCTGGTCAAGGTAAGAGCAAAGGATGGGGGCAGGAGGTTGGATTTGTGGATTCCAAGTATTTACCAGAGCAGGGACCACAAAATTCAGGGCAAACATTCTTGTGACGTATCCTGGATAGGGGAACATTTTTGCTCTTCCTATGTAGTTCTGAACTTTTATGGTCAGTGTTGACCTCTTTGTGTGAGGACCCCTAGCCTAAGAGCACATAATGTGAGTACAGCAGCTTTTCCACAGAAATATAGGAGCAATCTGTACCTGAAAGATGCAGATTCGCCAGCAGGAGAGGGGATCTGCTGCCCCCTTGTGGAAGGTGATGAACAGCTCACCTCTATGTCTTGGGGCTGTGAAATGAAGAACATCCTAGTGTTCCAGGAGAGGAAGAGGAGAACCATTGCAGTCCCCAAACGCAGTGACAGCAGCCAAGGCTTTCCAGAGAGTGTGTTCCACAGTGAAATTCACAGACAGTAAATTTAACCAGTCTTCGAGAGCAAGGGAGCACTCAGTATGTCTCTAGAGACACATGAGCTTAGTCAACACACAATGCCTGCAGATAGTACCTTCCACATATTTCCCATCCTATTCTAGACATAGAGCCAAGAGCAAGGACGTAGGACTCCTGGAAATTCAGCATTGCAAGTTCTCATGTATTTTGACATCATGGATATTTATTTATTTTACACTGGTCATCCCACCACCATGTAGTCCCCTCAACCTGCAACCCAAAATACAGACAAATTTGCTAAGTACCCTCTCAGAAATTTTGACACTGCCATGAGAAATGTAGTTAGTATACATTCTTTGATGCGTTTTTCTCAGTGGCCATGGTAAAATGCATTCTCTGTCTTCTCTTACTACACAAACTGTCCTAGGATCTTCCAGCTGGAATATGGTCTTCACTTGTTAGCTTTCTTAAGAGACAGTGTCACCTCTCTTTGTGCAGAGTATATATACCCAGATTCATAGAAGACACTGCCTAGGATTCAACAACTTTCATTAATCCAACTTGGTCTAGTCCAAGGAAAAGTTTCCCCCTTAGGGTCTCTAGGGAAGCCCTCCACAGGGCCAGGAACTCACCTCCTGGACCACTTCAAAGTATTATGTTTTCAGGGTGAAAATGTGAAAATCCACAGGAAGTTTACATCTTCCACCACTGCAGCAAAACCCCAGGTCTGCTTCTTTGAAGTTTCCTGCCTCTGTAGGACTTGGGTCTTATTGAGAGCCTATTGGGACAATCTAAAAGGCAATTTAGAAAACCAGACAGATACTTCTCTGCTGAGAGTAAATTCAAGGCCCAATGAAAAGGAGCTACAGACACCTGGGCTTCTAAAACTATCAGAAAACGCTCATTCTGCTTCATGCTACTTACCATTCCTGCCTGTGACCTCTCCTGCTGTCTCTACTTGCTGGGTCTGGTTGTTGTAGAAATCTAGAAGTGGAGGGAAAGGATGGAGAGTCATGATAAATAAAACCCACAACAACAAAGTGAAGATCAAGATGGTTGTCTTGTCTTGTCGCAGGTTGTGGAAAGGAGAAGCAGGCTGAGGCCCTTGCACAAGACAGTGATATTTTCTTTTCCCTGTGCCTACATTTTAACTCTTCCAGTATATACTAGGTCGTTCCTTGGTAGGAGTGGAGGATGGGCCTTTTTTGTGGGGCTCTCTCTCCCTCCGATTTACTTCCTGTCTCCGTTCCTTGGATTTCAGCATAGCCAAGATATACTTTCAGGGCCTCCTAAACTGGTACTATTTTGGAATGGAGAACCATGGATTGGAAAGCCTTGAGTCTACCCAGAAAGCCAAGGAATGCGGCCAAAGTTGCAAAAGCCATTATCTCTTCAGACCCGGGGCTTTGCCTGAGAAGTTCTCTACCGGATACTCAGGCTGTACTGAGGGGACTAGGCTGTGAGCCACATCCCTCTCCACTTGATAGGATGTCATTGGACTCGGTGTCCAAAGGACAGCTTCTAGGGTGGGCCAAACTAAGGCCCAGTTTGTGGATCTGGATGGAAGCTGAGCTGGTCAGTCTGGGCCACTGGGAACACCCTCTCAGGAGAGGGGCAGAGCCGGTTCTTCTAAGCCCATGCCATCTGGACCAATTCTCCCATACCTTAGTAAGAGGTGAGGCCATCTTTCCAGAGTGCCAGAACCAGCTCTCCCAAGTAGGGGGAGAGTTGCAGCACCAGCTCTCACAGAAGCATCTTCTAATGACTCTTAGGAGCAACCTGGTGAGACCAACTACATTTGGACAATGTTCTTCTCTGCCATGGTCTTAGGCTTCTCTGATCACAGCCTCAAGCCATGAGTTCCTTTATTCCTTTTCATCCTTGCTAAGTCATAGGCAGAGTCTTTAGGTCATGTTCCTGTTGTCTTTCCCACCCAGGCACTAGGGACATGTGGCGAGCCTACACTGACATGAGGGAGGCCAACTGGATAGGTGCAGACAAATACTTCCATGCTAGAGGGAACTATGATGCTGCCCGAAGGGGTCCCGGGGGAGTCTGGGCTGCTGAAGTCCTCAGGTAAACACAGACTGTCGGGATGCTGGGTCTGGGTGGCAGGGATTGACTATGCTGGGAGACCAGTGGCAGATGAGCCCCAGAGAGGGTCATGCCAATCTGTGTCCTCATCCACTTGTTCATGCAGTTACTTCCTCCATTCATGCTCAGTGTAGATCCTGGGCTGTGGACAGAGCTAACGCTCATCTCGAGCTGGGTAGGCCTGCTTCCAATGCATTCCATGCTAATGGGAGAACTGGGAAGGTGTACTATGGCTGTGGCAATTGGTGATAGATTTTTTTCTATGTCTGTTTCTCCTAGTGATCTAAGAGAGAACATTCAGAGTCTCATAGGCCGTGGACATGAGGATTCCATGGCTGACCAGGAAGCCAACAGATGGGGCCGCAGTGGCAAAGATCCCAATTACTACAGACCCAAAGGCCTGCCAGAAAAATACTGAGCATCCCCCCTTCAGACTCAGGAGACTGTACTGTGGGCTCTAGGGACAGGACGTGGAATTCTTTACTTTTGTGCACACTGTGGGCATGGAGAACATACAGTGTATGTGCAATAAATTAATAAGATGAAATTTCCTATCATTGTGTTCTCAGTGATAGATCTGTTTGGTATAGAGGGTCAATACTAAACACAGTCTGGAATAGAGATTTTAGGCTTAGGTCTTGTGTTCTCACAGGTCACACAGTTAGACGGCTCTGATGACTGCCCCACTCCCCATTTGGGATCACGTGACTATTCAAGTCCTGAAGGTACAGAGATAGTGTTTTCAGACCTTTCCATATCCTGACCCCCATGCTCTGTATTTACTGCGTTCTAGCACTTTCTCTTCCCTCACTGCAGTCTCTGATATCTCTCTGCCCCTGTAGACAGGGATACAACCACGGGAAGATTGCAGGGGTGAATTCTGCCTTAGACACTGCCATGTAGATTTTTTGTCATCACAAGAACACTTTAGAATCCAGTCATTGACCAACTTCTATTCATTATATCAGAATAATAGCCCACTGTCTCTAATATGCAGATTATTTGTGTGTGTGTGTGTGTGTGTGTGTGTGTGTATGTGAGTGTGAGTATGTGCTCCTGCCTGTGCAGAAGCCTGTGTTTGTGTGTTTTGTCTTTGTTTTGGAGGTCAGAGGATAGCCTCATCATTTGCTCTTTCAGGGCTGTCTGCCTTGTTTATTATTCATGGTTTCATTTTTTATTGATTTTATGGAGCTACACATTTTTCTCTCCTCCCTTCCCTTTCTCTCCCCTCCCCTTCAACCCTCTCCCATGGTTCTCATGCTCCCAATTTACTTAAAAGATCCTTTTTTTAAAACTTCCCATGTCAATTAGATCCATGTATGTCTCTTATTGTCCTCATTATTGTCAGGTTTCTTTGAGATTGTGAACTATAGGCCTTTTTTTTTGGTTTTGTTTTTTTGCTTTATGTCTAAAAGCCACTTATGAATGAGTACATATATTTGTCTTTGTGGGTCTGGGTTACCTCACTCAATAAGATGTTTTCTAGATCCACCCAACTACCTGCAAATTTCAAGATGTCATTATTTTTTTTTCTGCTGTGTAGTACTTCGTTGTGTAAATGTACCAAAATTTCTTTATCTATTTTTCAGTTGAGGGGCATTTGGTTGTTTCCAGATTCTGTCTATAACAAACAATGCTGACATGAACATGAAATTAACCCATAATTCTTTTCTATGTTTAGCTGAAGAGCTTGGTACCTTTTCTCAATGAGGCATTCTCATCTGCTTCCTCTGCATCTGGCTGATGTGACTGCTTTTCTGCCTTTTATCTTCCCAGAATTCTCTTAGTCTAATTGCCCAGTCTGTATTTCCTGCCTGTGTACTAGACAATAATCACTTTTTTAAACCAATATGAGTGACAAATATTTACAGTGTACAAAGCATTATCCCACAACAGTTCCCTTTTTTTTTTTTACTTTTCAAAGCAGGACCCAGAATCTAATCTCTTTTGTTTAGCTTTTTTCTTGACCATTGTTCACAACAACTTTTAACCAGCACACTAAACAAAGACAAGCATCTATAATTCATTTTTGGGGGGAAGATGAGCATCATATTCTTAAAATTTCCTTCATGATTGATGGTTCTGAAGAACTCAAGAAATTGACCACCAAGAGAACACATAATCCAATTAAAAAATCAAGTACAACCTAAACAGATAACTCTCAACAAAGGAATCTAAAATGGCTGAAAGGCACTTAAGGAAATGTTCAGCATCCTTAGTCATCAGAGAAATGTAAATCACAACAACTCTGAGATTCCATCTTACACCTGAAAGAATGGCCAAGATCAAAAACACTGATGACAACTTATGCTGGAGAGGTTGTGGGGAAAGGGAACACTTCTGCATTGCTGGTGGGAATGCAAGCTGGTATAACCCCTTTGGATGCCAGTGTGGTGATTTCTCAGAAAATTAGGAAACAACCTTCCTCAAGACCCAGTAATACCACTTTTGGGTATATATCCAAAAGATGCTTGATTGTGCCACAAGGACATGTACTCAACTATGTTGATATCAGCTTTGTTTTTTATAGCCAGAACCTGGAAACAACCTAAATGCTCCTCGACCATAGAATGGATAAGGAAAATGTGATACATTTACACAATGTAGAACTATACAGCAGAAAAAAAAATGACATCTTGAATTTTGCAGGAAAATGAATGGAGCTGAAAAACATTATTTTGAGTGAGGTAACCCAGACACAGAAAGACAATTATCACATGTACTCACTCATAGGTGTTTTTTAAACATAAAGCAAAGAAAGCCTGCCTACAAACCACAATCCCAGAGAACTTAGGCAACAATGAAGACACCAAGAGAGACTTACATAGATCTAATCTACATGGAAAGTAGTAAGTAGAAAAAGACAAGATCTCCTGAGTAAATTGGGATCTTGGGGATCTTGGTGGAGGGTTGCAATAGGGAGAGGAGAGGCAGGGAGGGGAGCAGAGAAAAATGTAGAGCTCAATAAAAATCAGTAAAAAACTAAAATAAAAGTGCCTTGAGATAAAAAATAGTTTCTTTCATGGATCTCTGAGGGAGTTGAAGACGAAATGATTATAGTTATAGTTTTCCTTGTTTCCCTGATACAAAAAGCAAGTTATGATAGAAAGTAAATTAGGTTTAGGATGTTGGAATCACCAAGATAGGATAGGAATGGAGTACCTTCTCTGAATTTGTCAAATGCAAATGGATTAGACATTGTTGATGTATATAATTTTTCTTATATTAGTTAATAGCCTTTCATTTTATTTTATTTTATTTTTTAATTTTTTTTTTTTTTTTTTGGTTTTTCGAGACAGGGTTTCTTTGTGGTTTTGGAGCCTGTCCTGGAACTAGCTCTTGTAGACCAGTCTGGTCTCGAATTCACAGAGATCCGCCTGTCTCTGCCTCCCAAGTGCTGGGATTAAAGGCGTGCGCCACCACTGCCCGGCTCATTTTATTTTAAACAAAAGGGGAAATACAGTGATATGTCATTTGTAAAGCTTGCCTGATGATCAGAGAGTAAAATAGGCCGTCTGTTGAGCCTTACAGATGAGGCAGTGGAGACACACACCTTTAATCCCAGTAGCCACACTAGTTTGCCATAGAAACTGAGTGGTAAAAGTACATTCCTGTATTCACAGCCCTGGAGAGGAATATAAGACAAGAGGAGACAGCTCTCAGACACAGTAACATCTGAAGATTCCTGGAGGCAGGATCATCACTTTCAGAATGAGGTAGAGGTAATAGCCAGTGACTGGCTGTCTTGCTTTCTGGCCTTCAGGTTGAACCCCAATATCTGTCTCTGGGTTTTATTAACCATGCAACAGAGCTCCTTGGATCAGTCTGTCTCTTCCTGCCTAGTACTGATTTCCCGTCTTTCACCTACATATGTGATTTTTTTTCACTTGGGTCCTGGGGATTGAACTCAGTTTCTAATGCTTGCATTCTGAGCCTCCGAGCCCCTTACTAGCTGTGCTACCTCCCTGGTCATTGTGTCCTTTTTATTTTATTTCTGGGTCTTTGGTGTTCAACCAAACACTCTCAAACATATTTAATCATACTTTTCTCAGGAAAAAAAAAGTCAGCCTTTATTTCTTTTCTGTTAACATAGGCCAGAACTGACTTCCTGCTGGGATAATCTCTTTAATGTTATTCCTTTCTTGATGAGAATAGCATTTCAATTCCTGAGCTCAGTAGATTGTCCTCTTCTGTGACTGGGCATCAGCTAAGCCAATGAGAGGCTGAGCCCATCAGCTACCTAGGTCTCCAGCAGAGAAGGAGAGAGAGAGAAAGAGAGAGAGAGAGAGAGAGAGAGAGAGAGAGAGAGAGAGAGAGAGACTTGAATTGATTCATGCACCTCATGATATAGACAAATGGGGATATTTGCCTGTTTTGGTTTGGTTTCTTTTGTTTTATTTTGAGACATAGTTTCTATGTGTAGCTCTGAAAATCCTGGAACTTCTTGTAGACACAGGGATCACCTTGAACTCAGAGATCCACCTGGTGCTGCCCCCTGAGTGCTGGCATTGAAGGTGTGAGCCACCACACCTGATTGCTTTTTGCTCTCTAATATTTGTTTTGAGACAGGTTCTTATTCTGTAGCCCAGGCTGGCCTTGAACTCATGAACCTCCTACTAAATGTTGGCTCATTTTCTTAAATGTGAGTTTGGATTAATGTTCCATCTGAGTTGGCTGCTACTTGTCATTTCATCATACATTGCAGGAGTAAATATTTAAACATTCAATTATGCCCATCCATGTGTTTAGCTGGCAAGTATTTACTGTGTGCTATGTGGCTTGGTTAGTTTTCATGTCCGTTTGTCATAACCCACCCTGAATATGAGTGGTTCCCTTTCATGTGCTGAACCTAACTGTGTAAGAAGTCTAACCAAGAGCAGCAGCAAGCAGGCTTGTGTTTCTATTGGTGGAACAAAACTCCATGACCAAAAGTCAGCTGGAGAAGAAAGAGTTCATTTCAGCTTACAGCCTGCAGTGTGTCATCCAGGGAAAATAGAGCAGGGAGGTAAGAGAACTTGCCAAAACACGAGCATTTTGGGCAAAGGAAGCACTTTACTCAACATTTTAACTTACTCTTTTCTTCTCTCTCTGTCTCTCTCTCTTTCTGTCTGTCTCTCTCTCTGTTCTTTCTCCTTTCCTTCCTTTCTTCTTTCTTTCTGATGGTGGATATTGAACTCAGGGTCTCACACATGCTAGACAAGGACTCAAGTACGGAACTACAGTCCCAGCCTGTGACTGTTTATTTACAGGAATGATTGAGCAATAAGGATTCTGCTAAGGCTTGTTGGAGCTCAAAGGCACTCTTCCCAGTAATGTAAAAGAGAGACTAACTGCTCCATGGCAGAAAGGTCCTGTCACCTCTACCTGTTAGTATTCAGGCATCTGTAATGGCCTGTCCTTGGGGTTCTGACAGGATATGTCCTCAGCTGCAGCCACTAGGAGCACCTCCTGTGAACATTCACTACGTTCCCTTTAAAAGGGCCCTGCCCACCTTCCCTCTCTCATTCTCTCTCTTTGCCTTTCTGCTTGTCTCTCTGTTTCTCCTTACCACTATTTCTGCTTCTTTATTACCTCTGCCACTCCTGTCCCCAGAGGTCAATAGTCCTGTCCCATACCCATTTAGGCTCCTTTCCCCTTAACAAAACCCCTTCAAGTGAACTCTATCACATGATCTCTTTCACTTGCATTCGATTTTTTTTTTTAATCATGAAACTGATTCTCAACCTGGGAAAGGCTCCCCTGGCACTTCCTCTTCCCTAACTGCTTGCCATGGATTGTGTCACCACAATGAACATTTATTAAATTACACTCCTGTTTGTGTTTTCTTGGGGGTTGTGGTGAAAGTGCTTTCTCTATCTCCTCTCATTGCACAAACTGTCCTTGGATCAGACACAGGGATGCCACTGTCACCTGCCAGCTCTCTTACTTGAGCATCCCAGCTCTGCTTTGTGCAGAGCACACACAGATCCATATAAGACACAGCCCAGTCTCAGGACCTGACAATAAGCCCAGCCCAGTCTGCTCCAGAGGGCAGTGCTCTCCCCAGGGACATACCCTCACCTCCATGGACAATCCAAAGGATTATGCTGCCGAGGGTTGAAATGTGGAAGTTTGCATTCCTCCATTTTTTCCAATGACCCAGGCTCACTTTAGAGGGTTCCTGCCTTGTAGCAACTTGTGGATTGTATAGAGCCTGTTGAGACAATCGAGAAGCCAATTACCAAAACTCGGAAAGATACTTCTCTGCTCAAGGGACCTTTGAAGACCAACAAAGGAAAGCTGGGGGCATCTGAGTTGCTACAATAATCAGGTAATGTCCTGCTGCTTCATGCCTCTCATTATTCCTACCTGTGTCCTTTTCTACTGGGTCTGGGTGGTCTGGAGATCACGAAAGGGAGGGAAAGGATGGAGAGTAAGGATGCAAGAAAATATGAAAACCAAGATTGGGTCTCAAATCCATCTTCACACAGGGACCCTATGTCTCCTTAAAACACACACACACACACACACACACACACACACACACACCTGTTAAATGGATACATATGAAAGGAGAACCAAGCTGAGGCCATGGCCCAAGGCACTGATATTTTCTCTTTGCTGTGCCTCTAAGTCTTTACTCCTCCAGTATTGCCTGGGTCATTGCTTAGTAGGAGAGGAGGAGAGAGCTTGTAGGCAGGGCTGTCTCCTTCAAGGATTCCTGTCTTGTCTGAGTTCCTTGGATTTCAGCATCTGCAGGGAATACTGTCAGGGCCTCCTAAAGTGCTATTATTTTGGATGAGGAGCCATGGATTGGAAAGCCTGGAGTCTAGCCACAAAGCCAAGCAATGGGGCCAAAGTGGCAAAAACTCTGATTATTCTGTGGACCCCAGGCTCTGCTTGAGAAGCTCTGAGGCTGCTACACAAGCTGCATTGAGGGACCTAGGCTGTGAGCTACATTCCCCTCCCCGTGATAGGATGTCCTTGGGCGTGGTGTCCACAGGAGCCACGGAGAAGCTAGATGGCCAACAAATACTCTGCAGATTGAACTTTTGGATGGAAATGGGGAATTCTCAGACATACTTTCTGGGAGGAATTGCTATGTATCCCGTAGAAGATGAGTAGAGGAGGATCTGTGACCACCGGACTCTAGCTAAAACCATGCAGGCTCCTTACACAACCTCACCAAATCTGCTCTAGCTTTTACCACACCAGCTTCCCCTGTCAAGAAGGCCTGTGATAGCCAAGCATTGCCAAACTTGTCAGGCTCCTCAGAAGTGGAGTTTGCTCTGACGTGAACCTTGGTCTGCTGACCATCAGTTTCCTCCTTGATGTAGATCTGATGTGTGTCCCTCTGTTTTTGTCATTGTTGTTCCCAGGCTTTTCTGTGTAGTGATGCCACTCTGCCTTATCAGTCACGTCCTATGCACAGCCTGACTCCAGACCTTGTCATCTGTGGCCTCTTCTCATATAGAGAAGAACACTGCTTTGAGAAAGTCTCATCTTATCCTTAGGAATCCTATCCTAGACACTGCACTGGGGACCAAGGATAGAATCCAGTTGGCAGAATATTTGCTTAGCATTTGTGAATACGTAGAGGATCCCTATAGCTATGTAAACCTGGTGAAGGCACATGCTTGTATTACTGCTCTGAGAAAGGACAGAGAAGTATGTCACTGGGTGGTCTTTGAGTGCTTTAGGTCTCATTCCACTTCCTGGTTGCTCACTGCTTCTTGCTTGGATTTGAGCCTCCTCCCCCCACTGCCATGCCTTCCACTTTCTACCCTGTGTCCTCAAAAGGAAGGAATCTTTTTAAATTTTTAATTTTCTGTTTATGTTTTTCACATCATGCCTACAAATCACACCCATCTGCTCCCACGACCAAAATAAAACAAAATTTAAGGAAAAAAAAGGGGGTAAAGGAAGAAAGGAAAATCTAGTACTTGAAACCCTTGTGTGACAGTGAGTCAGGCAGTAAAACCCTTTATCCATACAATTTTACCAGCAAGTGTCCATTGCAAAAACAAAAAGTATTTTTAAAGGTCACTGGTCTCTGTTACACAATTGACACTGAATCAATATTTTTACTTTTCTTTTTTTCTTTTTCCTTGTTATTCATTTTCATCCACATTTGCTATTTTTTTAAATTTTTTTATTTATTAAAGATTTCTGCCTCCTCCCTGCCACCGCCTCCCATTTCCCTCCCCCTCCCCCAATCAAGCCCCCCTCCCTCAATGGCCCGAAGAGCAATCAGGGTTCCCTGCCCTGTGGGAAGTCCAAGGACCACCCACCTCCATCCAGGTCTAGTAAGGAGAGCATCCAAACTGCCTAGGCTCCCACAAAGCCAGTACATGCAGTAGGATCAAAACCCAGTGCCATTGTTCTTAAGTTCTCAGCAGTCCTCATTGTCTGCTATGTTCATTGAGTCCGGTTTTATCCCATGCTTTTTCAGACCCAGACCAAGAACCTGGAAACAACCTAGATGTTTTTTAAAAAAATAAATTAAAAAATTTTAAAACAGTAAAAAAGCATATTTTACATGATTAATCATGTCATGAATCACAAGTAAAAAACAAAATATCACAAGAACCAATGTACATTCATGCACAAATAACTAATTATAGATTAACCATGTAGGCAAACAAAACATTCTTCCCAGTCAGGTCTTTACTGACAGGCTGCATTTTGCAGTTACAAAGAGAGTACCAAATACTTTATTGCTTATCTTGAAAGATAATCTTTTAGGACTCTTAAAGGGATCTCAAATGTAAATTTTTTATTGTATTTTCAAAAAATTATCTTTTATCATTTTACATCGTATAACCATTCCTTACTCTATCCCCTTAACCCGCTCCCACCATCTCTGCACCAACTTTTATCTCTCCCACCATCCACTCCTCAGAGGGAGTAAGACTTCCCATTCTAGCACATTGCTTTGAGACAGGACCAAGGCCCTACCCCTGTGTCTAGGCTGAGCAAGGTATCATGCCAGAGAGAATGGTTTCCAAAAAGTTAGAACAAACTGGAGGGATAAATCCTCACTGCCAGTGACCCTACAATCTGCCCTGGACTGGTAGGTTTTAAATTTCAAATTTTCATAACCTAGAATTACCACAGTTTACTTATGTATTCTACACTGGTCACCCCGCCATGTGTTCTCCTCAAACTGGGAGACAAAATACTGCCCAGTTCCCTAAGTTGCTTGTCAGTGATTTCATCACTACCATGAGAAAAGTAGTTAATACACACTATTGGTTGTGTTTTTCTTTGTGGCCATGGTTAAAATGCATTCTCCATCTTTTTTTTTATGCACAGTCTTGTCCCCGAATCTTATGCCTGGGATGTCAACGTCACCTCTTGGTTCTCTTACGTGACAGTTCCACCCCTTCATTCTGTAGCATGCACACAGGTCCATGTGACACCCAGCCAGTACTCATCATATCTTAATCAGTCCAGGCTAAAATAATCCTTGGAGCAGTGCCCTGCTTATGAGCACCATGGAAGACATCCCAGGGGACATACACTCACCTCCATGGACATTTCAAAGGATTAAGCTGCCAAGGGGTGAAATGTGGAAATCTACAGAAAGTTTGCATTTTTCCACTTCTCCAATGACCCCAGGCTGACCTTTGTAATTTTCCTTTCCTCATAGGGACTTGGGACTTGTGGAGAGCCTATCGGGACAATCTAGAAGCCAATTACCCAAACTCAGACAGATACTTTTCTGCTCGGGGAAATTTTGAAGCTCAACAGAGGGGAGCTGGAGGCATCTGGGCTGTTAAATAATCAGGTAATGGTCCTGCTGCTTCATGGCTCTCACTGTTCCTACCTGTGGCCTCTCCCACTGTCTGTGCTTGCAGGGTCTGGGTGGTCTGGAGAGCAAGAAAGGGAGGGAAAGGATGGGGAGTGGGGATGGATAACACCCACAATGAAACAGTGAACACCAAGATGCAGTCTCAAATCCATCTTGTCACAGGGTGTGAAAAGGACAAGCAGGCCAACAGATTCTTTGTGGATGGAATTTGTTGATGTAAATTGGGAACTCTCAGAAATATTTTCTGCCAAGATTATACATTTTCTGTGTATCATCACATAGAAGATGAGTAAAGGAAGAGCTGTGACCACTGGGCACCAGCCTAAAGTCAGGCAGGCCCCTTACACAGCCCCACCCAACTGTTCCAGCCATTAGCCCTATCAGTTTCCCCTGTCAAGCAGACCTTTGCTAGCAAAGCATTGCCAACCTTGTCAGGCTCCTTGTCAAGCAGAGTTTGCTCTCGATGTGCTCTGGTCTGCTGACCACCAGTTTCCTCCTTGATACAGATCAGATGTGTGTCCCAACCCCCAACATCTTTTGGTCATATCCAGGGCCTCTCTGTTTTTGTCATCATGGTTCCCAGGCTTTTCTGTATAGTGATGCCACTCTGCCTTATCAGTCACATGCTGTGCATGGTCTGACTCCAGACATTGTTATCTGTGATTTCATTTCATATAGAGAACAATGCTTGGAGAAACGTCCCCCTACCCTTAGGATTCCCACCTAGACACTGCACAGGGTACCAGGAATAGAGCTCAGCTGACGAAATGAACTCCGTATAGCATGCATGAATCCCTAGAGGGATCCCTAGAATGGTGTAAACCTGGTGATGGTACACACATAATCCAAGCACTGACGAGTTGGATGCTGACAGACCGAAAGCTCAAGGCCAGCCTTACTTGTATAGTGAGTTGAGGCCAGTCTGGGATAAATGAGACCCTGTGTCACAATTAGGAAATGGGGGAGATTGTGTGTTTCTACTTAGCCTGACCAGAATATCTTACACGAGAAATTTACTAAGGAGAAATTAATTTTAAGCAGATACTACCAACGTAGATTCTACTGAAAACTGGTCATGAGAGCTGTGAGGACTTTAGTCACTTCACAGGCTTGTGTGTCCTTCACGAATTTCTGTTTTAGAACCTGAAGACCACTGTACGTGTGGCTTTTTCTGATGAAGAAATAGGCAGCCATGATGCTTTGCCATCCTCCAGTATCTGGCTTTTCTGAGAGATTTGGAGGAAGCCTGGGGGATGGAGAAGGGACTCTGTCTTCCTCTTTTCTATGCAGAACCCAGGGAGTCATTGGCAGAGGGATTGTCCTGTGCTAACAGCAATCTCTGTCTTATGAGCCAATGAGCACTCAATTTATTTCATCAGAGTTAAGACAAAATATTCAAGGAAAGAGTCAAACTGTTCAACAGGGAGTGGTCCCTGAAGGTGAAAATAGACCAAGGGATGAATCAAGGGCTCTGAGCAGAAGGCAACACAAAGAACACACCATAAATTATAGCATGATTAATAAAAACCCAGAGATAGCATATTGAAGTTCAACCTGAAGACCAGAAAAGCAAAACAACCAGCCACTGGCTCTTACCTCTACCTCCGTCTGAAAATGGTGATCCTGCCTCCAGGAATCCTCAGAATTAGCCTGAGCCTGAAACAGGTTGCCCCATGTCTTATATTCCTCTTGAATGCCCCACCACTGCCTGGTCTATATGCTTTAACAGGTGACTGTTTTACTATCTGATCTTCAGGAAAGCTTTATTTATTAAAATACAAAGAAATATCATTATGTTAAATGGCTCCTCCAAACTTATGTCCCATGCCAAGAAGCTGAGCACTCAAATTAGGGACTCTACTGTTGTCATCTTAGCTCTGTCAAACACTTCACAAAAGTGTGTGTTCCCAACACTTTGAGTGATTTTCTGTTCTTTCCCCTCTCCTTCCCCATTCTACACTAAACCCTGCTGCCTACTCTTGGATTGGCATCATGTGCAAAGTATTTGCCCAAAAGTTGATCTTGGTTTTCTGAGGGAAAGAAAATTTTATTGTAGAGACTATCTGACCAATCTTTGCCCTCATGTATGCTTAGTTTTTTCTATTGGTTTTAACCTTCAGTAAGAATATTGCAATTGAAACAGAAAAAGCAGAGTGATTACTGTAGTTTTGTTAAATTTAAGGAAGGGAAACCACAGTAGTACCTTCACTTATCTCTCTTGTGTGTGGTGAGAACAAGCACATGGCCTGGCACACACGCAGAGCTCAGAGGACAACTTGCTGGAATAGGTTCTCTCTTACAACTATGTGGATTCTGGGTGACCATATTTGGGTCTTCAGGATTGACAGTCAATTGATGGCAATTCCATCTTGCCAGACATACTTCAGTTTTAAGTAATAAATATTTGTGAGCATAAATTTTCCCATTGTTTTTTAACATGATTGTGACACGCTTAAAATAAATTACATCTCAGCTTATGTAAAACCCATCCTCTCCAACAAGAATTACATTAATAGCATTTTTAATAGGTTTGCTTATTTCATGACACCAAATTTATATTACACGTACATGCCATAATTACATTTTTAAGAAATATGTTCAAAGCTTCAAATGTGTTAAAACTGCTTTACAAAGAAAATCATGTAAATATAATTTTAACTGCTAAGGAAATGGAAATCCATAAACTTTGTTGGACATCAGCAAAATCATAGAAAGAGAGCCACCGTGAGAAATTAAACTTGTTTAGAATAGCAGAACACCATTTCTCCATTGCTGAGGTAGAGACATTCACACTCTATCATCTTCAGACAGATAATCTCAGTTAGGATATATTAATTATTTTGATAGAAGCAATGTTTTTCTCCTGGAAACTCTGTAGGAAAAATGTAATGACTTTTCTTTTCCTGTGTGCCGTGCACTCTCAGCATTGTTTACTTTTGTGCCTATCTATCCTTAGTTGATGCTACACTGTTCAGAGCTGCTCTGCAATGGACACAGGTTTCCCAGGGCCATGGGTTTTCCATTTATGTGGGAGTGACTAATTGCCGTTTTTCTACTTGTAGATATTTAGAGTATAGACATGAGATATTCACACAAGTTAAATCCCAAAGTAAAAATAAATATGCACAAGTATAAAATTGGATGTACAAACCATGACCATCACAGGCAGGCATGAATTTGGTGAGATTTTCGCAGAAAATGGCTTGTGTCCAGACCATGGAGCAGAAGTACTAGAGTTCAAAAGTCAGTGGGAGATGAGGCTTGCAGGTTGTCTCGGGTCTGCAGGTAGTCTCAGATCTGCAGGTGTGCAGATCATGGTGGACTTTTGGTGGGCTGTTGTGTAGGGCTGGCCAGACAGTGTGCCTCACAGGGAACTCCACTGAATTATAGCAGGAGTCCGGACTCTCCAATCTCCAGCAAACTGTTGAGAAGCTTAGGGAGCTCTGTTGAGTCATAGCAGGAGTTGGGACCCTGCATTATCCTACAAACTGTTGAGAAGCTTTTCTTTGAGCCAAGGGACATGTTTGATGTTGACTATAGACTTTGAGCAGGTTTTCAGGGCCTAGATGGGAAAATGTAATTAGTTTTCTCAAACCCAGCTTCCCAGAATCCTTGACTGGATGGTGGGAGGGCAAAGACCTGGGCCCCTGCAAAGGTGTTCTGGCTTGTGTTAGTGTTTCCCAGTATCATGGACATTAAGTTAGCTCTTTGTCTCTGTAGTGAGACAACCTGTGGGGTGCTGAGTAGTGCTGATAGAGGACAAAACTGCAGTTATGTGCTGGGTGGGCACTAGACACACATTCAGAATGGAAATGAATCAACCCACCCACACCAGATTTCTTAGCGTGGATCGAGCAGTAGATAGCTTTAAATGAGAGAACTGTTTTTTCAAGGTAAGGAAGTGGGGATGAAGACATTTCTATCACACCCAGGTTTTAAGAGAGTTGACTTCTCAGGATCCAGCAGCTAGAACTGGACAACCAGAATTCAAGAGGGTCTAGCAATGTGTTCTAGAGACTTCTTCCTCTTGATGTACCATAGACCTCCAGGCTCTGATTTAGAATCTCTCACCCTTCCATTCTGAGCACATGGCAGGCAACTGTCTTCTCTGCTATTACCCCACATTTCCCATGCTCTACTGTTCCTTGTGTGCACATGCATGGTAGAAGGGAAGCACACCTGCCCCTAATAGGAGGTGGCCTCCTAATAGGAGGAAATCTGGCCACAGATTGGATGGAAGAAATTGTTTTGTGTGCACAGCATGTGAAGTGCACTCCAGATTCCTGGGTGGATGACATGCACTAGCTACCTAGGAGAAGGGTATACAGACTAGTGTTAAGAAAACTTCTAGCCATGGAATCCCTGACTTTCTGGCCCTCCTCACAGTCTGGCTCTCACAGCCTTGCCTATTGCCTCTGCTTCAGGGAGTTTTAAGGTATACATACTAAAACCCACACAGCGTAGGAAAATTGGGGATAACTTTGAGAGCAACAGATCTTTACTCTATTCCTGGGTGGGTTGGTAACTCAGGATCTAGGTGCCTAAGTCACATGGTTGCACTAAACTTCTACTGAGTCAATGGCTTTCGTTTTCTTGCCTTGCATATTCAAAGAATGAGATTCTGGCACCACAGATTACAAGTTTTAGAAAAATGGATTTCATTAGAGGAAACTCATAAGAAAGAAGACAGAGCTCCTAGATATCAAGAGTGGGGTCCCCAGGAATGGGAAGATATTGCAGACCAATGACTTGGAGCTGACAAGGTAGATGCATGGAAAGGGGGGGCTGGCTAGTCTAGTTCCCATTCCATGTGTCCTGGTGTCCTGGTGCCACCCAGCTTCAGCATCATCCTCAGTATGGCTTCCAGGAAAGGGAGATGAAAAGATTAAGAAAAGCCAGACCCTTTCTTAGCATCCCTAGATTCTGGTTAAGGCAGAACCCAGGTCATTCTATCTTAAACACGTGACATCTCTGCTCCGTGACAAAGACAAGGCTATTGTTGTGATCAAGTCACTTTAACAAAGGGAAATGAAACAAAACAAAAGGAATTCACTTTTGTGCCAATTTCTATCTTTTGTTGTCATCATATATTCTTTACACATATAAACACCACACACAAGGTGCTATACATATGCAACACATACATCACACAGTCAAATCCCTCACACACATATACACACCTCAGATATATCCTCTCATTCTCCAAGCCATCAATGCACCCACATACACAGCAACACATCCATCACTTACCGTAAACACACACACACACACACACACACACACACACACACACAAGCTAATTCTGTCTACAACTACATATATGCTCAAATGATGTATTTAAGAGAAGATATAAAATCCTTAGCAACATGGACTAGGGAGATGGCCCAATGGTTATGAGCCCTTGCTGCTCTTCCAATGCACCCACACTTGGATTTCAATGCTCACATCAGGGGATTCATAGAGCTTATAACTCTTTCTCCTGCACTAATGAGTGCAGAACTCCCTCCCTCATACAAATGCACATAAATAAAAATAAAATAAATCCTTAAAAATAACTTAGCAGCTTTGTCCTTTGATGGGAAGCAATCTCATCGAGAACTTTTGGATTAGTAGCTTCTGGGGAAATACACATTTCACATTTATGGACAGAGTCACACTTTTTACATCTCACAAGTGTGAGACTGAAAATTTAGCGACAGAGTACTTCTTATGCTTGATCACAGGACTGGAAAAGAAAAACACAGACATAATCAGGAAATGACCCATTCAGACCACAAACTCAGGAGCTAGTTTGTACTTAGCCTATTTTTGAGAACTTTCTTAACATGTGGATTAAATCATCAAGTCATTCCAGGTTCATGATCTTGAAGTTTTGTGTTCCCATCAATTTTCCGTTCTGTAAACTATGGCTGGTGGGTAAGGAGCACATAGATGGAAACAGCACTCTCTGTTGCAGCAGGATGGGCCTTTAAGCGTGCTTGGCTGTCTGCTGTATTCTCAAGCTGAGAATGGGGCCTCAGATAGCCTGGAAAGTCATAATCATTAATCACCTTACTGCTCATGAGACTGAGCCTGGTGCTTCCGGTTTGCAGGATATGAATGTGCACACTCATCACATTGGTTTAAGTTGGGTGACTGATGTGTCCCTTCCGCACATGAGGCAATTAAGAGATACACATATTTCACAACTAAATATCTGGTAATTAAAACTACTCATAGCAATAATGTCATCAGACACTTTATGGGTCCCTGGTGAGTCACCTCTGATCTTACCACACCGAACTTGTTGACTGAGCCACGATCCATAATGATTTGTGTATGAACAGCTTGCTCTAAGAAAACAGTATAGGGCATGATATTTCATCTCCTGCTAAGGAGGGCATCCAAGTTTTTCTCTCATGGTAATTCTTTGCATTTATCTTTTTTCTTACACCTATAAAATATTTTTAATTAAAATATAATTTCATCAGGCCGCTCTTTCCTATATTGACCGTCTCTCTCTCCAACCCTTCCTATGTACCTCAGTCCACTTCTCTGTGTGTGTGTCTCTCTTTCTCTCTCTGTCTCTCTCTCTTTCTCTGTGTGAATGTGCATGTGTGTGTGTGCACATGTGCTAGGTGTGAAATCTCTTGAAGGCTAGCACCAAGAATAATTAACAGAGCTAGAGTTATAGGTGATAGGAACCTACCACAGTTCTCTTAAAAGAGCAGTAAGTCTCTTAACTGAAGAGTTACTTTCCAGCCCCAGACTTCTTCCTCATTGAACTTGCCTAGTTTAACAAATGGAAGCATTTTTTTATATTTTTTAAAAAAGAAACAAGACTATATTTTTAATTTTACATACCAATCCCAGTTCCCACTTCCTCCCCTCCTCCCATGCCCTCTACCTCTCCTCCACCCCCAACCCACCCCTCAGAGAGGGTAAGGAACCTTATTTGAGAAAGAACCAAGGTTCTCCCTTTATATCTAGGCTGAGCAAGGTATCCATCCAAAGAGAATGGCTTCCAAAAAGCAAGTACAAGCGGCAGCAGTTATGAATCCTGGTGCCACTATCAGTGACCCCCACAGTCTGTCCCAGCAATACAACTATCACCCACATTCAGAGTGTCTAGTTTGGTCCTATGCTGCTTCCTTCCCTGTCCGGCCGGAGTTGGTGAACAACCATTAGCACAGGTAGACTGTTTCTGTGGGTGTACCCATAATGGGCTTGTCCTCTTTGCTCATATTCTCACTCCTCCCAGTCTTCAAATGGACTTTGTGAGCTCAGCCCAGTGCTCTGCTGTGGTTCTCTGCCTCTATTTCCATCAGTTGCTGGATGAACGTTCAAAGGTGACATTTAAGATCGCCATCAATCTGACTCTAGGGCAAGGTCAGTTGGGGCACCCTCTCCACTATTACTTAGGGTCTTAGCTGGGGTCATCCTTATAGATTCCTGAGAATTTCTCTAGTTCCAGGTTTCTTGCTAACCCCATAATGGCTCCCTCAATCAAGATATCTCTTTTCTTGCTCTTCATCTCTATCTTTTCCCCATCTCAACTATACTGTTCCCTCAAGTTCTGCTCCCCTTTCCCTTTCTCCCCTCTTTTTCTTCTCCCCTCCCTTCTTCCTCCACCTCCATACTTCCAATTTTGTCAGGAGATCTTGTCTATTTCCACTTCCTAGGGGGATCTATATATGTTTCTCTCAGGGTTCATCTTGTTACTTAACTTCTCTAGAGTCCTGGACTATAGGCTTCTTATTGTTTGCTTTACGGCTGGTATCCACTTATGGGTGAGTAATTATTGTGCTCATCTTTCTGGGTCTGGGTTACTTCACTCAGGATGGTTTTTTTTTCTAATTCCATCCATTTGTATGCAAATTTCAAAATGTCTTTGGTTTTTTTCCCTGCTGAATAGTACTCCACTGTGTAAATGTTCTACATTTTCTTTATTCATTCATCAGTTGAGGGGCATCTAGGTTGTTTCCAGGTTCTGGCTATTACAAATAATGCTGCTATGAACACAGTTGAACAAATGTCCTTGGAGTATGAGTGAGCATCCTTTCGGTATATGCCCAAGAGTGGTATTGCTGGGTTCCGAGGTAGGTCGATTCCCAATTTTCTGAGAAACCACCGACTGATTTCCAGAGTGGTTGTACAAGTTTACATTCATGCTAGCAATGGAGGCGTCTTCCCCATACTCTGCATCCTCTCCAGCATAAGCCATCATTGGTGTTCTTAATCTTAGCCATTTTGACTTGTGGAAGATGGTATCTCACAGTCATTGCGATTTGCATTTCCCTGATGGCTAAGTATGCTGAACATTTCCTTAAGTATCCTTTGGCCATTTGTGATTCTTCTGCTTAAATCTGTACATGATATGGGAGAGTCTTCTGTTTTGTGTTGATTTCATAGGTTAATTAAAGAAACTGCCTTGGCCCTTTAATAGGACAGAAAATTAGGTAGGCGGAGTAAACAGAACAGGATGCTGGGAAGAAGGCAGTAAGGTCAGTTGCCATTGCTCTCCTCTCCGAGATGGATTCAGGTTAAGAATATTCCTGGTAAGACACCACATCGTGGTGCTACACTCATTAGAAATGGGTTAATCAAGATGTGAGAGTTAGCCAATAAGAGGCTGAAACTAATGGGCCAGGCAGTGTTTAAAAGAATACAATTTGTGTGTTGTTATTTCGGGGCATAAGCTAGCCAGGCGGCCAGGAGCTGAATGGCAGGAAGTGGTCTGCCACTTCTTACTACATGTACACATGTTTAAATTGGATTATTTGGAATTTTGATGTCTCATTTCTTGGGTTCTTTATATATTTTGGACATCAATCCTCAGTCTGATGTGGGGTGGGTGAAGATTTTTCCTACTCAGTAGGCAGTCTTTTTGTCTTATTCACTGTGTCCTTTGCTTTACATAAGCTTCTCAGTTTCAGGAGGTCCCATTTATTTATTGTTACTCGTAGTGTCTGTGATACTGGTGTTATATTGAGGAAGTGGTCTTTTGAGCACATGCATTGAAGGCTACTTCCCATTTTTTCTTCTATTAGGCTCAGCGTAGTCAAATTTATATTGAGGTTTTTAATCCATTTGGACTTGAGTTTTGTGCATGGGGCTAGATATGGATCTATTTGCACTCTTCTACATGTTGATATACAGTTATGCCAGCATCATTTGCTGAAGATGAATTTTTATATACATTGTATAATTTTAGCTTCTTTGTCAAAAATCAGGTGTTAAGAGGTGTGTGGATTAATATCTGGGTCTTTGATTGGTTTCCATTGGTCAACCTCTCTGTTTTTATGCCAATACCGAGCTGTTTTCATTATTGTAGCTCTAAATAGGGTTTGATGTCAGAGATGATGATACCTCTGAAAGCTTCTTTATTGTAGAGGATTGTTTTGTCTATCCTGGGTTTTTTGTTCTTCCATATGAATTTGAGTATTATACTTTCAAGGTCTGTGAAGAATTGTGTTGGGATTTTGATGGGGACTGCATTGAATATATACATAGCTTTTGGTAGGATTGCCATTTTTTTATGTTGCTCCTACGTATCCAAGAACATAGGAGATCTTTGCATTTTCTGATATATTCTTCAATTTCTTTCTTCAAAGACTTAAAGTTCTTGTCGGACAGGTTTTTCACTTCTTTGGTCAGTGTAACTCCAAGATATTTTATGTCATTTGTGGCTATTGTGAAGGGTGATGTTTCTCTTATTTCTTTCTCAGTTTCTTTATCATTTGTATATGGGAGGGCTACTGATTTTTTTGAGAGACACTCAAAGTGATTCTACTAAAATCAGAAACAAGACAAGGCAGGGCTCTCTCTATATCTATTTAAAATAGTTCTTGAAGTTCTGGTTAGAGCAAAAAGATATCAAAAGGAGATCAAGAGGATACAAATTGGAAAGGAAGAAGTTAAACTTTTGCTGTTTGCAGATGATATGATAGTATATGTAACTGACCCAAAAAAGTCTACCAGGGAACACCCACAGCTGATAAATACCTTCAGTAATGTAGCAGAAAACAAATAGAAGCATTCTAAGTAAGCTCCTTCTACTAACTATTAACAACTAATGAATCAAAATAAATACAGCATTATAAAGACTTTTATGATACAAGTTGGAGTTTGATTGACAGGGGATCTAAATGCAAACCTCCTGCACCCTCCTACTTTTCTCATACAACACACATGTACTATAGTTCTTTTCTAAATATTTTCTCACTCAAAAGGATCAGCAAAACTACTTATCTGATGTGTTTTAATGTGAAGTCTCTAGAGATAATTTATCCTCTGTCACTGCTAAAATTCTGTAATGCTTATGAAATGAGGTATCATTCAGCATTCACGAGGGGGCCTCTTGTCAGGCAGATGTGTATTGGGAGCAGGGGGGGGCAGAGACAGCCGTGCCCCATGTGGATGGGTTTCCCTTTCTTTCTGCAAATAGAGATCACAATGAAAGGAAAACTGAGTTGTGAAAACTCAGGAATCACATCTTATGTGTGGAGTACCAGGAGAGAGGGGCAGGTCTCTCTAGCCTAGTGTGAATGCACCTTCTCTCTAGTATGGTGTAAATGCAGCCTTCTCTGGTTTCCTGCCACTTCCTGAGCCAGATGAGATTTTATATCAGAATAAAACATTCGTTCTCACTGGGGACTTTTAGAGTTACTCTCCTTCTATTTTCTACATTACATAAATAGAATTGACTCTGAGTCTGAGAAGTTGGAGAAAAGGGAACATTTTGGTAGCAAGTGCTCAGAATTCCATACCTTAGAAGCTAACTGTGGTTTCTAGTTCATGGGCAGTAAAGCTCACATCTGTGAGGTCTAGATAGGTGTCGACTCGGTGTTTAATTGTTGTGAACAGACACCATGACCTAGGTATTATGTAAAAGAAAGCACACATTTGAGGACTTGCTACAGTTTCAGAGGATTAGTCCAGGATTATCATGATGGGATGCATGGTTGTAGGAAGGTAGACAGAGATGGCATTGAAGCAGTAGCTGAGAGCTTATATCTCATTGGCAAATGTTGTTAGAGAGAAATACTGCCTGACATGGCTTTTGAGACCTTACTCAGATCCAACAAGTCCACACCTCCTAAATAGTTCACCAGCTTGGAAGCAAGCACTCCAATAGAGTAGTCTAAGGATGCCACGAACGTACCAATCACCACACTTCTCATTCCTCTTCCAACAAATAGGCATATAACTTGCTCTTGGATTTTCTGCAACCACCAAACGTGTAACTCTAGTGTTCCCTGTGGGGTCAATGGAACAGAAATCATTTTTTACATATGTAAATATGTAGTAATAGGAGCGGTGGGGCTGTGTCCCCAGCAACCGGCCACCCGCATGGCTTATGCCCGAAATAATTACACAGAAACTGTATTCTTTTAAACACTGCTTGGCCCATTTCTATCTAGCCTCTTCTAGGCTAACTCTCGCACATGGACTAGCCCATTTCTTATAATCTGTGTAGCCCACGAGCTGGCTTACCAGGAATGATCTTAACCTGTGTCTGCCTGGAGTGGGAGAATCATGGCGACTCACTGACTCAGCTTCTTTCTCCCAGCATTCTGTTCTGTTTACTCCGCCCACCTATGTTCTAAGCTATGAGGCCAAGCAGCTTGTTTATTACTTAACCAATGAAATCAACAGATTGATATATGACATTCCCACATCACTTCCCCTTTTTCTGTTTAAACCAAAAAAAGAAGGCTTTAACTTTAACATAGCAAAATTACATATAACAAAACAGTTATCAAGCAAGAATTACAGTTACAAATATTAATATTTAACATAGCAAAATTACATACAACAAAACAGTTATCAAGCAAGAATTACAGTTACAACATTTATATATACTTTATCTTTTATCATAACAATGGAAAACTACAACTATCTATTCTTCAACTGCATCAAAGACTCCAGAAGAAAAATATTACCTAAGCAAACAAAAAGTAAGCAATTTTCAAAACTCTAGAAATGACAGAGACATCTCGCTGCCTGTACAGTCACCCAAAGTTCCTCTGTATCGTTGGGGCATCAATCTTCGGCCTACAGGCCCATAGTATCCAGAGACATTTCCATGAAGCAGGACATTTCAAAGTCAGTTCAGTCACTATCTGTTGTGTCCTGCAGAATGTCTCACAGACTCTTTCATGAATCAGGAATCCCAAAAGATCATCTCACCTTTAGGCAAGTTCAGTAGTCCTCTCTCTGCGGGTTCTCTGTTTCCAGTTTATGCAATAGTCCAGGCAAGAGCAGTTTCTTGCCCAAATGGCTATCAAACTCCATAAGGATCCTCTTTGATGCCCATCTTCCTCTTGAAGTAGATTGGTGCTGCCAGGAGCAAAGTGTCTCATTGTCATCAAAAGCCCTAAGTTATTAAAACATTTAAAATGCCATATTCTGTAGCCTTTGAGAGATATGAAGAATGCCTATCTGAAATATATCTCTACATATCTAGAAAATCTAAGTAACATGACCACAAACTTGACTATTATTTATGATTATCCATCAACAACCTATATTTCCTAATTATACATTGCATTTTAAAAATGAACTACACAATCACAATTCCTTAATCAATATCAGAAATACATATACATATAACAAAATTGACCTTAAAATCATACCAATGCAAATTATTCATACCTATATCATTTCCCCCTTTAAATGTAAAAGAACATTTATAAACAATATTTTGGGAACATGGGCGCAGTTTTTTTCTCTCCAAACTGCTTCCTGCTGAATGGGGGCGCTGTTAATCAGATCATTTAGGGTGTAACCAGTGTGCCAGGTTTATCTCAGTTGGCAGTTGAGTGAAGTAATTTTTTGAGGGTGTTCACAGGAACTTTTCGGGAGGTCGTGGTCTATCATACCATATCGGGATAGATGCAATCCACAGAGTCTGGTCCTCTGTGAAAACAAAAGAAGACCCTCTCCAAAACATCATATCCTTAGACCCAAAATTTGAAATCGTAATACCCTTATATCCATTCTGGTTTAGCTTGGCAGCCCATGTAATGAAATGTCTCTCTGTACTTAGCTCCTTCACAGTCAAAAATTTTAAAGAAAATACAATGTACATAATCCAGACTCTCTGTGAATTTTCCATTTTTACATGGCTTATTTTTACTTTATTTCTCTTAATCTATAACTATCTGTACTCTGTCTCTTTAAAGACTTTACCTTCTTTTTTTATGACATTAATTAACTTTATTCTTTATATTCTTTTTTTTCTCTCTCCCAAGCCTATGTACATTCATCCAACAGTGTCTGAATCTGTTTTATTGTGAATCTGTAATATTTTTTTTTTACTATCCAGGAGCATTTCATAAAATGTTAAGCAGTTCTTAAAAACTTAAGTTGCAGCATGTACAGGTAATACGGTACCGCCTGAGTCCTGCAGAGTCTAAACTTTAACTGCGCTGTTATCACAATAATTACGGTAGTTCCTGCTTGAGACCAGCTCAGTTCAGGATGGTGGAGCTGAGCCGCTCCTGCCTCAGAGCCATTTGGTGCCCCTGTCACACACAGTTCCAGGTACACAGCAGTCCACATTGGCACCGCAGTCAGCAGTTTAACTCTGAGACTGAGCATGCAGCACAGAAACTCTTTTCATCCAAGTTACAGCCAAATCTGACACACAAAGCACTGCACAGTCTGAAAACAATCTGCCATGCTCTTCCGCCTGCCTAAGCCTGATTCTGCTGTCTGCCCAGGTGCAGGCAGGGAGCACTGGCCATCAGCACGGTCTCAGAACACTCTCCTTCTGATCCCAAGCGGGAACACAAACATCCAGTCCCATAAAATCCATTGAAATGCTTTAAAGCCAGAGTTCATGCTGGCAGCACAGCCCCAGGAAGCCGTGCTTTAAAATGACGCAGCGTTTTTTTCTTCTGCTGATGCCGAATCAGGAAATCTCTCTACATCACGCCACCAACAAACAGCAAAAATCTGTGTTAAACTCTGTTTTTTCTCTGTTTAAAATTAAGCTCTCTCAGGTTTAAGTGGATTTAGCCCATCACGTCTGGGCGCCATTCTGTAGTACTAGGAGCAGTGGGGCTGCATCCCCAGCACCCGGCCGCCCACATGGCTTACGCCCGAAATAATTACACAAAAACTGTATTCTTTTAAACACTGCTTGGCCCATTTCTATCTAGCCTCTTCTAGGCTAACTCTCGCACCTGGACTAGTCCATTTCTTATAATCTGTGTAGCCCACAAGCTGGCTTACCAGGAATGATCTTAACCTGTGTCTGCCTGGAGTGGGAGAATCATGGCGACTCACTGACTCAGCTTCTTTCTCCCAGCATTCTGTTCTGTTTACTCTGCCCACCTATGTTCTAAGCTATGAGGCCAAGCAGCTTGTTTATTACTTAACCAATGAAATCAACAGATTGATATATGACACTCCCACATCATAAATACTGATCCATTTTCTGAACTGTACAGAAATTCTTCACTGAGTTCACAAGGGCCAGGACAAATGCTGTGAGCTCCATGAGATCTGAAGGGCGCATTCTCCTCCATCCTTCAGGTGTGTCATGGGCCAGATCAGACTGAGTCTCTCTTTCCAGGAGGGAGATTTCATCAGTAGGTCATGTTTAGTGAGAAACTAAATCTTAATCCATGTAGGTCCTGATAGAATTCAGATACCTTTCAGTTTGACACATCAAGGGTTAGAGGACTGTAACTGAAGACATCAATGACTCTCCAGGGAAACTGCTCACTTACCCCATGTATTTCCTAGGGAGTTGGGCTCTGAGTCTAAATTCGGAAAGCCCCTGGCCTCAGTTTATCAATGATGCTCTCACTTCTCTCTGATGTCCTCCTGACTGCTTCCTCTCCTCCATTCATACATTAGCTTTCGAGTTTGCTCATCTCTAGGATCTCTTAATGCTGTGCTCAGAGCACAATCCCACGCCTTGGTGATAGTGTCAATTTGGCCACAAACAGGATCAGAATGTCTGTCTGGGAAAATCAAAGATTTTTGTTTGTGTTTAGCTCTTCTCTGTATAAGAAATTTCCCTTCATTTGTGCATCTATTTCTTGTAATTAAGAAATGTGGGAGGAGTTCCATCTGGACGGGTGAGTGTGTGCTTTCCAGGGGCGGACTGTCCTGGAAGAGAGCACAGGCCCCCCTCCCCCAGCTCCTTCTGCAGGGCTGTCTTTCTTACACACGACCCCCCCTACCCCCACAAGCCTGCATTTTCTGCTAGGTCCTCTGCTCAGGAACAGTTTTCTGCTCCTACATTAAGGCGACCCACGCAGAGCGGTGAGTGCCTGCCTACTGAGCAGGCCTCAAGGACCCCTGAAAGGGAGCCCGGGCACCTTCAGCTTGTGCTCCAGGGGTGCCTCTGCACTCCTGGATCTCGTCCCGCCTGCCCGGTTTCTTCCTTTTGTCCCCGGATCATCGGGCTACCAGGAGGCCCTGTTTGGGTACTGAGGAGTTCCATCTGGACGGGCGACCCACCCAGAGCGGATCTCGCCCCACCTGCCAGGTTTTTTCCTTTTGTCCCCGGATCATCGGGCTACCAGGCAGCCCTGTTTAGGTACTGAGGAGTTCCATCTGGATGGATGAGTGTGTGCGATCCAGGGGCGGATTGATCCAGAAGAGACCACAAACTCCCCCTCCCCCAGCTCCTTCTGCAGGGCTGTCTTTCTTACACCTGACCCCCCCAAGCCTGCGTTATCTGCTAGGTCCTTTGCTCAGGAACAGTTTTCTGCTCCTACACTAAGGCTACCCACCCAGAGAAGTGAGTGCCTGCCTACCGGGCAGGCCTCAAGAACCCCCCCCCCCCCCCGAAAGGGAGCACGCGCACCTTCAGCTTTTGTGGCAGGGTGTCCTGTGTTCTACTCATCCCTGCCCTGCCCCCCAAGTTCTCCCTTTTGTCCGTGGGTCATTGGACTACCAGGCGTCTATGTTCCAGTGCTGAGGAGTTCCATCTAGATGGGACAGTTCCTGCTTCTACACTGAATAGATACACCTAGAGAGTCAGTCACAGCAAAGACTGGACCAAGACACCAGGCCTCTCTTGGCTCCATTTGAAGGAAGAGATGGGAAGGCGCCAAGGCAAGAATTCCTCCAACAACCTGAAAGGCAACATGACATCACCAGAATCCAGAGATCCCGAAATAAGAAGAATTGTACACCCTACTCTAGAATAATTAGAAGAAATCGAATCAAAAGTGAATTATATGAAAAAAAATAGAAGACCTTAAACAGGAGGTGAGAAATTGCCATAAACAATTAGAGATCACAAACAAAAAGGTAGAGGAAATGAATAAAGTGCTCAAAGATACCCAAGAAAACCAAGAGAAACAAGAAAAAGCAATCAAACAGGTAAGGGAAGTGGTTCAAGACATGAAGAATGAAATGGAAGTAATGAAGAAAACACAAACCGAGGGAAGGATGGAGATGGAAAATCTGGGTAAACGAACAGGAACTACAGAGACAAGTACTACCAACAGATTACAAGAGATAGAAGAAAGAATTTCAGACACTGAAGATACCATAGAGAAAATAAACACACTGATCAAAGAAAACAGCAAAGCCAACAAATTCTCATCACAAAACATTCAGGAAATCTGGGACACAATAAAAAGACCAAACCTAAGAATAATTGGGATAGAAGAAGGAGAAGAAGTACAGCTCAACGGTCCAGAAAATATATTTAATCAAATTATAGAAGAAAACTTTCCCAACCTAAAGAAGGATATTCCTTTGAAGGTTCAAGAAGCATACAGAACACCTAATAGACTGGACCAAAAAAAAAAAAAACATCTCGTCACCATATAATAATCAAAACACAAAACATACAGAATAAAGCAAGAATATTAAGAGCTGCAAAGGAAAAAGGCCAAGTTACTTATAAAGGTAAACCTATCAGACTTAAACCAGATTTCTCTATGGAAACAATGAAAGCCAGAAGGTCCTGGATAGATGTACTGCAGAAACTAAGAGACCATGGATGCAAGCCCAGACTACTATACCCAGCCAAGATTTAGTTCACTATAAATGGAGAAAACAAAAATTTTCAGGACAAAAACAAATTTAAACAATACGTAGCCACAAATCCAGCCTTACAGAAAGTAATAGAAGGAAAATCACAAACCAAGGAGTCCAACAATAACCACATTAACTCAAACATCTAGAGACCCTTCACCAGCACAACTCAAAGAAACACACAAACTCTACTACTAAAAAAGTGACCAGAATTAACAACCACTTAATTAATTAAGTGACATTAATATCACTTAATGTCAATGGCTTCAACTCACCTATAAAAAGGCACAGGCTAAGAGATTGGATATGAAAACAGGATCCAACATTCTGCTGTTTACAAGAAACACGCCTTAACCACAAAGACAGGCACCTACTCAGTGTAAAGGGATGGGGAAAGGTTTATCAAGCAAATGGACCTAAGAAACAAGCAGGTGTGGCCATACTAATTTCTAACAAAGTTGACTTCAAACTCAAATCAATCAGAAGAGATGGAGAGGGACATTTTATACTCATAACAGGAACAATTCATCAGGATGAGGTCTCAATCCTGAATATCTATGCCCCTAATATAAAGCACCCACATATGTAAAAGAAACATTACTAAAACTCAAGGCTGCCATCAAACCTCACACACTAATAGTAGGAGACTTCAACACTCCTCTCTCACCAATGGACAGGTCAATCAGACAGAAACCTAACAGAGAAATGAGAGAATTAATGGAGGTAATGAATCAAATGGACTTAACAGACATCTATAGAACATTCCACCCAAATAGGAAAGAATATACCTTCTTCTCTGCAGCTCATGGAACCTTCTTGAAAATTGACCACATATTGGGTAACAAAGCAAACTTCCACAGTTACAAAAAAATATTCGTAACCTCCTGTGTCTTATCAGATCACCATGGATTAAAGTTAGAATTCAACAACAATGCTACGCCCAGAAAGCCTACAAACTCATGGAAACTGAACAGTCAGCTACTGGATCAAGGAAGAAATAAAGAAAGAAATTAAAGTCTTCCTCGAATTCAATGAAAAATAAACAACGTACACAAACTTATGGGACACTATGAAAGCAGTCCTGAGAGGAAAGTTCATAGCACTAAGTGCCCACTTAAAGAAAACAGAAAAAGCACACATTGGAGACTTAACAGCCCACCTGAAAGCTCTAGAAAAAAAAGAAGCAGACTCACCTAGGAGGAGTAGAAGACTGGAAATAATCAAACTGAGGGCTGAAATCAACAAAATAGAAACACAGAAAACAATCCAAAGAATCAATGAAACAAAAAGCTGGTTCCTGGAGAAAATCAACAAGATTGATAAACCCCTATCCAAACTAATCAAACGGCAGAGAGAATATGTGTGCCAGGTTCATCTCAGTCAGCAGTCGAGTGATTAACAGCGCCCCTATATATCAGGAAGCAGTTTGGAGAGAAATAACTGCACCCATATTCACAAAAATTGTTTATAAATGTTCTTTTACATTTAAAGGGGGATATGATATAGGTATGAATAATTTGCATTAGTATAGATTTTGCTTTAGTGATTTAAACTTAAGGTCAATTTTGTTATATGTATATGTGTTTCTGATCTTGATTAAGGTATTATGATTGTGTAGTTCATTTAAAAATGTAATGTATATAGGTTGTTAATGGATAATCATTAATAATAGTCAAGTTTGTAGTCATGTTAGTTAGATTTTCTAGATATATAGATATATATTTCAGTTAGATCGGCATTCTTCATATTTTTCAAAGACTACGGAATATGCTATTTAATGTTTTAATAACAGGGTTTTTCATGACAATGAGACACATCTGCTACAATCTTCTTCAAGAGGAAGATGGGCATCAAAGAGGCTACTTATAGAGTTTGATAGCCATTTCGGCAAGAAACTGCTCTTGACTGGACTGATGCATGAACTGGACACAAAGAACCCTCAGAAAGAGGACTGCTGAACTGGCCTAAAGGTGAGATGGTCTTTCGGGGTTCCTGATGCATGAAAGAGTCTGCGAGACATACTTCAGGACAAGCAGATAGTGACTGCCTTTGAAATTTTCTGCTTCATGGAAATGTCTGCTGGATACTATGGGCCTGTAGGCTGAAGATGGATTCCCCAACGGTACAGAGGAACTTTGGGTGACTGTCCAGGCAGCGAGATGTCTCTGTCATTTCTAGAGTTTTCTTATTTCTTGTTTACTTAGGTAGTATTATATCCTTCTGGAGTCTTTGATGGAGTTGAAGAATGGATAGTTATAGTTTTCCTTAGTTATGATTAAAGATAAGGTAGATATAAATATTGTAACTGTAATTCTTGCTTGATAACTGTTTTGTTATATGTAATCTTACTATGTTAAAGTTAAAGCCTTTCTTTTTTGTTTAAACAGAAAAAGGGGAAATGATGTGGGAGTCTGCTGTTTTGTGTTGATTTCATTGGTTAAATAAAGAGACTGCCTTGACTCTTTAAGAGGACAGAAAATTAGGTAGGTGGAGTAGACTGAACAGAATGCTGGGAGAAAGAAGCTGAGTCAAAGAGTCACCATGATTCTCCTACTCCAGACAGACGCAGGTTAAGATCTTCCCTGGTAAGCCACCTTGTGGGCTACACAGATTATTAGAAATGGGTTAGATCAATATGTAAGAGCTAGCCAATAAGAGGCTGGAACTAATGGGCCAGGCAGTGTTTAAAAGAATACAGTTTCCGTGTAATTATTTCAGGTGTAAAGCTAGCCGGGTGGTGGGATGCAGGCCCGCCACTCATATTACTACATACTCTTTGGAACTTAAACAATAAATAGCCGTTTGTTTTATTTTTAATTTAATTTTGCGGAGTGGCAAGTGCATGCTGTATCACCTTTGTGGAAGTCAGAGAACAGCCTTCTAGTATTGGTTCTCTTGTGCCATATGAGTTCAAGGGATAGAACTCGGGCTGTCAAGGTAGGCAGCATGTCCGCTAACCTGCTGACCCACCTCTCTGGCCATCTTTCAGACTCCCTGGAGATTATTTCTAGTCCTGTTCATGAGAAAGGAAAGCCTGCAGGAAGAAGTTCTGTGAATTATTGCAGGATGGAGGGTTGGTGATTAGGAAGCACCAAGGAGAAAGTCCATGGACTGGGATTTGGAGACACATTCTGTTTTTGTATTCGATGGTAAAACCTGAAAAATAGGGCTAGCGATATGGTTCAGGGGTTAAGAGCACTGGCTACTCTTCCAGAAGGTCTAGGTTTGATTTTCAGCACAACCATCTGTAGCTCCAACTCCAGTGGATCTGATATCTTCTTCTAGCCTCCCCAGGCACCAGGCATGCATATGGAATATGCAGGCAAAGAAGCCTTATACATAATGAAAATATAATTAAAAAACAAACTACTTACAAAGTACATAAAGCTTTGTTTCTTACTCACACTAGATCTTCATCACACCTTGTTACACGAGGACAGATAATGTTATGAACTGGAGTTCAGTACTGTTTACACTGTCTGAGGACATCTAGAAATCACTGAGGTAGGATTAGAACAATGACTTTTTTTTTTGACAATATGTTTTGAATGTTGAAGATTCAAACGAGAGTTTTAAATAAAATTGGCCATATCTGAGTTGAACTCAATTTAGAGTATTTTTCTAGTATTTGATATGTTTTCTATTCTAAATATATACACATTGACTAATCATTGGAAATATATTTGTTGCAGAATTTCCTGTTGGTCTGGTGCCAGAGAGTTAGCAACTAACACCTAGCCCCAATCCATCATTTGTGTTACAGATACCTTCTGTTGCCCTATGTGGATCTTGTCTGAGTGTTTCCCAAGGATATAAATCTTATGCAAAACTTGATTTGGAGGAACCCAGAAAACCATGATATGATTTATTGAGAGTTTGCACTTGGCTGTATTTTTGGAAGCTTCAGTCGGGTTGTTTTGAGCATAAGAAAATCAACTGGCTAACGTGTAAACATGGGAAAAGTAAAAATGCCCTGGGTGAAGGGAAAGTGCTTCAGTCCACTGAGGGTGGGGACCCTGCGGCCGCCACAGGCTAAGTTCATTCTAAGGGTGTCTCTCTCTGAGTCTTCATTACACGGACTTGTGAACCCACACCAGTGCTGTGACATCATGACTGTAATTTTTAAAGAGAATTACTCAAAAGCATCATGCACTTTTTCTTTCTTTCTTTTTCTTTTTATTTCTTTTTGGAAAGAGGATCTTTCTTTGTAACCCTAGCTACCCTGGATTTTGCTAGACAGATATATCAGCCTGGTCTCGACCTTAAGAGATCCTCTGCCTCGGCCTTCTGAGTGTGAGTGTTAGGATTAAAGGTATGTGCCACTGCCATCACCACACACACACACACACACACACACACACACTTAAAAGTTATTATTTTTTTCTTTTATTTTCGAGACAGGGTTTCTCTGTAGCTTTGGAGTCTGTCCTGGAACTAGCTCTTGTAGACCAGGCTGGTCCCGAAATCACAGAGATTCGCCTGCCTCTGCCCCCCCCACCCCCGAGTGCTGGGATTAAAGGTGTGCACCACCCACAAGAAAGTCAAACACTAGTATACATTATAACAAATGATTGTATTATAAAAGCCATATAAACAGATAGTCATTTATGAGGTAATAAATTCATTGGTAATACATGATGAAGGTTTCGTTGGACAGAACATGAAGCTGAGACTTCTGAGCAGTTTGCAAGAATGTGTTGGGTAAATCCAGTGTGGAATGGTGTTAGACACACTGAATAAGCAACCTCTTTCTTTTTCCCCATTAATATCAAACTAGCTGTCATACCCACCCACAAACTTGGGTATGGTCTGGCAGGTGGACTGAAGTAACTGTCAGGAAAACAAGGCTCCACAGAATTGCTTAGAGTTTTGTGAAGCGTGGCAGTCCTTTCCTCTGGCAACGCCCGGGTTTGGGTCTGCCGGCTTATGCTGATTGTGAGACTATATTGAGTGATAGGAGCGAGCTCTCCTTCACTTTTCAGCCCCACAGCACATCTCAAGGCAAGCAGATGCCAAAAACTGGCATGGCTGCCATCCTGTCCTCATCTCCCCATCTAGGGCAAGTTACCACATCCTTATTTCCAACGAGGTTGCCTGGCCCACATCACCTGAATTCATCTCCCAAGGCAAAGAGAAAAGAATCCTCTTCATCCAAACATCGGCATTGGAACAGTCTGAGCACGAGGCAGTGTTTTCACATCTGTCGTTTGCCGAAAAGTTCCAGACGCACTTGACCACTCTGTAGTGAGCCCCTGTCTAGAGAAGAAAGAAGAGAGGAAATGTGAGCTTAGAGCAGAGCAGTTCCCAACAGAGCATCCGGTTCCTGTGAGAAGGTTCAAACAGAGGTGAAGGAGAGGGGAGAGCTCTGTCTCAGAGTTTGGGCACAAGGAATTGGGGGCCGAATAAATGAGTCTGGGAAGAAAGAGGTGGCAGGGTGGCTTGAGCAAGCTCAAACTGGCCTTGAGGGTGATGTGGTCATGGACTTGACTCCAGGAGACTGAAGTACTGGGGGCCAGGTCCATGGTCAGATTGCTGCTGCAGAATGAGGGCCCAAGTGAGGGTCTAGATTTTCATGCAGTGCAGGAAATGAAAACAAAAGGCCAGAGAAAGATGAGCTGATAAAGCAAGCCTTCCAGGTTTGATACATAGGAGGTACTATACACCAGCACACTGCGGAGAAGGTGGCTCAGTGGATAGCACCTGTCTGAGAAGCAGGAGGACTGGAGTTTGGATTCCCAGAGCCCGCATAAGAGCTGGGCATGTGTGGTAGCCACCTGTAACCCCAGTGCCCAGGGAGCAAGGAGAGAGCTAGCAGGAGCAGGCCAGCTGCAGCTTGAGAGAGAACCGACTCAGTAGACAGTGCAGAGTGACAGCAGAAGACACCCATGCTGGTTAGTCTCCGTCAACTCTACACAACCTGAGCCAATGAACAGTGTTCCTCTGTGGTCTCTGCTTCAGCGACTGCTCCAGGTTCCTGCCTTGGCCTCCATTGGTGGTGGACTGTAACTGTAAGCCTAGTGTATCCTTTCCCTACTACTGGTCAAAGAGGTGATGACAGCAACGGAGAAGCAAAGTAGGACATCCCCACCATCAACAGAGTCTCCTAGACCTGCACACACTCGCCAGCATGAGCATACTCATGTTGTTGCTAGGGTTACTGCTGCTATGATGAAACATGACCAAAAGCATGCTGGGGAGGAAAGGGTTTATTTGGCTTACACCTTCACATCATAGTCCAGCACTGAAGGAACTCAAACAGGGCGGGAACCTGAAGGCAGGAGCTGATGCAGAGGTCATTGAGGGGTGCTGCTTACTGGCTTGTTCATCATGGCTTGTTCAGCCTGCTTCCTTATAGAACCCAGGATCATCAGTTCAGGGATGGCACCACCACGTTGGGACTGGCCCTCACCCACCAATCACTAATTAAGAAAATGTCCTACAGCCAGATTTTTTAATGTGTGTGCATTCAAGTTACACAACCTACAGCCAGATCTTTTGGAGGTCTTTTCCCAATGGAGATTCCCTCCTCTCTGATGACTCTAACTTGTGCCAAATTGACATCAAACCAGCCAGCACTACTAGTACACTCCCACACACCATACTCAGCTAAAAATTTTAAAGAGCCTGGTCTGGTGACACATGTCTGTAATTCCAGAACTTGTGAGCCTGAGGCAGGAGGATCCCTTGAGTTCAGGACTGGCTTGAGTAACATTGTGAGACCCTGTCTCAACAACCACCACCGCTCAGCTTGTGACAAGTAGAACATGTGGACAAAGAAGTCCATTCCCTAGTTTGCAAAGGTGAGGTCATCTATCTTTTAACTGCAATATGGGGGAAACATCCAGAGTATAAGCATCCAAAGAAGTGCTGAAGGAAGACCCCAGCCTCAGTCTTAGTAAAAGAAGTACTGAAGGAAGACTCCAGCCTCAGTCTGTAAAAGCAAAGAGCATTTAGTAATACTCGCATACGTGGGGTCGTTCTCCTGTACAAATTGTTGATGACCCCAGAGGAGCATGCAAGTTCCTTCTAAGTACAGCTAAGGGGCGTTTCAGGAGCAGTTAGGTCATTTCACATAGAATTGGATAAGCAAACAGCCGCCACATTAGTTTACCTTCAATTGGCTGAAACTGTCTTATCATTTTGGACATTTTTGCACAAGATTGGGCAAGTTTGGATATGACTCAGATGGGGGCTGCTGGATTTGTCCTTGAAGCATGGTGATGCTGACCTGACTAAGGCCTTTGTTTGTTCTCTCTCATCCCTGAGTGCAAGGGTATCGTGGATAAATTGCCTTTCTCAGAGAATGGAGACCTAAGCTCATTGTGAGAGTGGGAGAGTTTAACCCTTCAAGAGTTCCTATCTAAGGAGGAAAGTGCCCAGACTCCTCAGGAGTGTGAGGTTTGTCCAGACAGAAAAGGTTTAGAAGGACGGTGGCTTTTCCCCCGAACAGAGATGTCAAAGGCTACAGAAAGAGGTTGCATCTTGGTGTTGATGCTGGTCTGTCTGTATTCCCAGACACAGTTTTTCCTGGGACATTTCTCTGGACTCAGTGCAAGTCAAGCAGAGGTATGCTTGCTGGTTTTGTGTCAACTAGACACAGGATAGAGTCACTAGAGAAGAGGGAGCCTCAAGTAAGATAATGCCCCTATAGAGCTATATGCATTTTCTTAATGATTAATGGGTCATCCCATCATGGGTGCTGCCATCCTGGGCTGGTGGTCCTGGGTTCTATAAAGAAGTAGGCTGAGCAAGTCATGAGGGGCAAACCAGTAAGCAACATCCCTTCAACAGCCTCTGCATCAGCTCCTGCCTCCATGTTCCTGCCCTGTTTTGAGTTCCTGTCCTAACTTCCTTCAATGATTGGCTATAATGTGGAAGTGTAAGACAAACAAACCCTTTCTTCTCTATGCTGTTTTAGTCATAGCACTTTATCACAGAAATAGTGACCCTAAGGCAAGAGGGAACTTCTTTGCAATATTTCTTAGGATGGAGAAGTAGTGTGATACTGGATTTATATGTGTTGAGTAATGAGCAAGATCAAGGTGATAGCTGCAGGGAAAGCAGGGACCAGTCCCTATGGTTTTGTTCCTGGTTCCCAGAGACAAGGACATTGAGAAATAAGGCTGGGGAGATCAGAACAGGTGACTGGACATGGTTGACAGGGAGTAATGGCATGTCATGGAAAGGTCTGAAAATGACAACCTACACCCAGAGCACAAGGGCCCAGAGAAGGGATCATGGCAGATTCTGGGCCAGTGGGGTCTGCCCTGTGTAATCCTAGAATGACCTTCAATGACAGACACTCAGCTCCACTTCCATGTTAGTGTTTATTACCCTCTTCTCAAGCAAGTAGTTACCACTGCAAGAATAACAGTTTTGAAACTCTTGGTCTGTATGCATGTGAGATACCTACTGTGTGTTCCCCCGCAACTTCAGTGATCATGGGAATGAAGAACCCCACGTTCTGTCCCCAGAGTCCGCAGCGCAGCCTCCTGAGGCTGAAGAGAGGATGTTCAGTATTTGTCAGGCAGCCTGCGGGTCTGTAGTAATTGGGATCTTTGCCACTGCCGCCCCAACCATTGGCTTCCTGGTCAGTCCTGGAATCCTCATGTCCACGGCCTATGAGACTCTGAATGACCTCTCTTGCATCACGAGAAGAAACAGACACAGAAGAAATCCACCACCAAGCTTCTTAGTCGCAGTACCCCCTCCCAGTTCCCCATTGGCATGGAATGGCTGTAGGAGGAAATGAGGAAGGGTCAGGAAGGAGGGGCTGAGGCACTGGTCAGCCCACATTGGATACACATCACCAGAAACACTGGTGATGATGAGAGTCATTCCTGTCTACATTCGGGAGAAGCCATAGCATGGCTGTATGCTCACTGTCCACAACCAGGGTCTACACTGGGCACAGATGGAGACAGTAGCTGGATGAGCAAGTGGAGGAGGGTTCACAGATTAGCATGACACTCTCCAGAGCTCACCTTCTATTGCTTCCTCAGAAGAATCCTTGCTACCCAGACCCAGCGTCCCAACAGTCTGTGTTTACCTGAGGACTTCAGCAGCCCAGACTCCCCCGGGACCCCGTCGGTTAGCATCATAGTTTCCTCTAGCATGGAAGTATTTGTCTGCACCTATCCAGTTGGCATCCCTCATGTCAGTGTAGGCTCGCCACATGTCCCTAGTGCCTGGGTGTGAAAGACAACAGGAACATGACCTAAAGACTCTGCCTATGACTTAGTGAGGATGAAAAGGAATAAAGGAACTCATGGCTTGAGGCTGTGGTCAGAGCAGCCTGAGACCATGAATGGGAGATCATTTCCTCATCCTCTCTGGCTTCTCCTAGTAACTCTGGAGGGCCACTGGGGGCACACCTGCCCTGCGTTGTCTTTCTTCCACAGTGCTGCTGTGAGCTGCCCCTCACCTGGGGGGAAACAGACAACGAAGCAGGGCAGTGGCATTATATGGCAGGGTGTGTCAGCTTCAGCACCGTGGAAGTGTTTGCCACAGAGTCGTCAGCTTCTACCACCAGACCCCACAGCTCGTTTCCCCACTAGTGCAACCTAGTGTAGCTAGAGCCGCTGAAAATGTCCCTCAGAGCACACTGCCTCCAAGCAAGGGCCAGTGTTTCTGGATGCAGCTACCCCTGGCTAGGAAGTTCCATCTTGAGGTGACTGTTAGTACACAGAAGGCAGAGGAGGGCTGCACACGGGGAGCATTGGCTCTGATCCCTAAGAATTCTGTCCTGACAGAGAGTGTGACCACAGTGACACCGCCATCTCTGCCCTATGATTAGACTGCACAGGTGCTGTGCTGTCCCAAGGGAGCTTTGGAGCAAAGATCTCAGCTGTGGCTGCAGATTCGGATCCCGTGAGGAGACACTGAGAGTCTCCATACTAGGCCACACTCAAGGCCAACCTCGAGACTAGATACAGGGGGAAGACAGGTCTAGCCCTAGGTGGTGTTACTGCTCTCTTGGTGGCTTGCAGGGTGTGGTCTAGCTAGTGCAAAGATGGCCGATTCTCAATAGAAAGGCCAAGAAATCAGCAGTTCTTCAGTTGCCAGGGACAAATGTCTCAGATGGTCTTGAATGTGCCCCGCAATTCCAAAGAAATAAGTTCTAATACTAACAAAGCAATGCTTCAGCAGCAGGATAAATGAGCTTTGCCAGCAAGAGTAAGGGAAAGCATGCAAAAGCACAGGCTTCCTTCTCCGTGTCCTTTTACGTAGGCATGACCCAGATTTAGGATAGGTCTTCTGCCCTCACATTATCTAGGTTTAGGGTGGGTCTTTTGACTTCAAATGATCCAACCAAGAAAATCTTTCTGATGGAAGCAACTGCTTGGGTGTGGCTGATTCCAATGCTGGGAAGCTGACAAGTGAGTCTAGCATCACAGTCTACCCCTTCCCAGAGTGACACATGCTGGGAAGCCGACAAGTGAGTCTAGCATCACAGTCTACACCTTCCCAGAGTGACACATGCTGGGAAGATGACAAGTGAGTCTAGCTAGCATCACAGTCTACCCCTTCCCAGAGTGACACATGCTGGGAAGCCGACAAGTGAGTCTAGTATCACAGTCTACACCTTCCCAGAGTGACACATGCTCACATCTCCTGTCATCCTAGTTTCCAATGAGAACAGCAACCAAGTCATAGCCCACCTAGTGGTATAACATTTCATGTACACTGTAAATGTAGTATATACTTTAGGATAGGTACCAGTATCTCATGGGGAACAAAATCTTGATGTCTTATAACTTAAATGCAATATCCTGATATTATCTCAAAGGATTTAAAATTACACGATAAGGAGGAAGAGGGAAGAAAACATAAATACTTACTATATGTGTGTATATTCATAAATATGTTCTTAACAAAATATGACAGGAACACTCATGTCACTTGTAATCCTTGTTTTGGTAACAGTGATGTTAGATTGTATTTATAACTACCTTTCTCTGTAGTCCATTCAGTATTTCCTCCAACCTCAGCAATACCAGAGTAGGCTTTGGTACTTTTCCTGGGGGAGTGACCCATACCTCATCCCTGAAGGATCTGGGTCCTTTCTCATCCTGCCTGGATTGGTTGTTATAATTTACTATTAACATGAATCACAGAATATGCTAACGCCAAAAGAAATACAGTAGGATCTCATGCAAGGCAGACTGCCTTATCACCATTTTGGAGATGCAATCCAAATTTTCCCTAGGAATCTTGTTATGTCCCATCTTTTAATTTCTGATTTTGTTAATTTGGATGTTCTTTTTCTGCCTTTTTATTAGTTTGGGATTTATACTTAAAAAAAAAAGGACCGATGTGTGTGTGTTGTCTTCAAGATTTCTTGTGGGGATACACTCTTATTTTTAATGATGTTGCTTTAAGCGGGTGTTCACAGGTTTTATTACCACATCTTTTATCCACTGACACCATTCTGAGTGAGGGGCATGAATGGCACATACAGGAGAACTGGGGAACATGGTACAAGATGTACAGTGTGTCTATCTGAGTTTATTGCAATGACAGTGAGAGTCCAAAGTAAAGTAAGGTTGATTACACTGATCTTCTTAAAGGTCTTCCAAATATATAGCAGATCTTATTGTTCAAAATTTCCTCTTAATTTTTGTATTGTGATAGGTCCCCAGACAAAATGACTGGCACCATATTAGAAGTACCGCTCTGACCTTAAAACCCAGTACAAAGAAAGGCCCCAACACCTGCCAAAAAAGGCAGATTATTGAATCCACTTTTAAAAAGCAGCTGCTAGTTTTAAATACTTTACAACGGATTGGACTTTTCTATATTTTACACAATTTTGTATATTGAGATTAACTTTGATAAAACATACCATGCATATATTTCTACTCTTGTTTAAGGTATTGTACCTATATAACTCACTTAACAATGTAATGCAAATTTCTAGTTCTTGAAAATTATTACAACCAATTGTTTAGGATAATAAGGAAATGCAAGTTAGTAGTTAATCACCTATTACATTTAAACTTGTAGCCACATTAGGTATGTTTTCAAGGTCAAACAAAGATATATTTTAGACAGGACATCTTCAAATACTTTAGAGATTTACAGAATATGGCATTTAAGTTGTTTTAACCACAAAGGTTCTTTCTTTTTTTTTTTTATGACAATGAGACATGTCTGCTCCCAGCAGCACCAATCTATTTCAGAGAAGATATGAGCATCGATGAAATTCCACATATAATTTACTTTCTTTGTGGTAAAAGTAAGCCACTGGGCAAGAAAGTGTCCCTGCCTTGACTGCTGACAGTATGCTGTCCTAACTGGACAGGAAAAACACAAAAGAGAGTGACTGCCAAACATTGTCAAGATAGGAGGAACAGCCCCCTTCAGAATAGCCTGCTTCACAGAGAAGTCTTTAGGACTTGTTAGGCCTGTAGGCCAAAGATGGATGTCCCAATGTTGCAGACGTTGTTGTTGTATTTATTTCCTATATAAAAATTGTACATCGTTACTGTTCTTATTGTATATATTTTCTTATATTAGTTATAGCCTTTTTAAAAAATATTTTTATTTTTATGTATACAGGGTTCTTCCTGCATGTATTCTACCTACAGAAGAGGGCACCATATCTTATTACAGATGGTTGTAAGCCACCATGTGGTTGCTGGGAATTGAACTCAGGACCTCTGGAAGAGTAGCCAGTGTTCTTTACCTCTGAGCCATCTCTCCAGCCGCCTAGTTATAGCCTTTTTAAAAATTTTAGACAAAAGGGAAACCATAGTGATATTTTATCCATGTATTATAAATAAAGCTTGCCTGAAAGCCAGAAAGTGAAACTAAGTAAGCCAGGAGAGGCCAGGCAATGTTGTCACACACCTTTAATCTCAGGAGTTAGGAGAGTGAGGCAGATGGATCTCTATGAATTCAAGGCCACCCTGGGCTATATAAGATCAATGCAGAAACAGATCCAGGTGGTGGTGGCTCCCATTTTTAATCCCAGTACTAGGGATGCTTTTTCAGCATCTAATGAGATAACCACATGGTTTTTTTTTCTTTTAGTTTATTTATATGATTGATTGCATTGATAGATTTTCATATGTTGAACAATTCCTGCATCTCTGAAATGAAGCTGACTTGATCATGGTGGATGATTTTTTTGATGTGTTCTTGGATTCAGTTTGCCTGTATTTTATAGAGTATTTTTGCATCTATGTTCTTGAGTGAGACTGGTCTATAATTCTCTTTTTTGATTGAATCTATGTGGCTTCAGTATCAGGGTAACTGTAGCCTCATAAAAAGAATTTGGCAGTGTTCCTTCTGTTTCTATTATGTGGAACACTTTGAGGAGTATTAGCTCATCTTTGCAGTTCTGGTAAAATTCTACACTAAAATCATCCAGCCCTGGGATTTGGGGGGGGGGGGTGGATGGGAGGTTTTTGATGACAGCTTCTCTGTCCTTGCAGTTTATAGGTCTATTTAAATTGTGCACCTGGTCTTGATTTAATTTTGGCATATGGTACCTATCCAGAAAATTGTCCATTTCTTTTACATTTTCCAATTTTGAGGAGTACAGATTTTTGTAGTATGACATAATGATTCTCTGGATTTCCTCAGTGCCTGTTATGCCCCCCTTTTAATTTCTGATTTTGTTAATTTGGATGTTCTTTTTCTGCCTTTTTATTAGTTTGGGTAAGCGTTTGTCTAACTTGTTGATTTTTCTCAAAGAACCAGCTTTTTGTTTCACTGATTCTTTGTATTGTTTTCTTTGTTTCTATTTTATTGATTTCAGCCTTCAATTTGATCATTTCCTGTCATCTACTCCTCCTGGGCGAGTCTGCTTCTTTTTGTTTTAGAGCTTTCAGGTGTACTGTTAAGTCACTAGTGTCAGCTTTCTCCACTTTCTGTATGTAGGCACTTAGTGCTATGAACTTTCCTCTTAGTACTGCTTTCATAGTGTCCCAAAGGTTTGGGTACATTGTGTCTTCATTTCTGTTGAATTCTAAGAAGTCTTTAATTTCTTTATTTATTTCTTCCTTGACCCAGGGGTGGCTCAATAGTTCACTGTTCAGTTTGCATGAGTTTGTACGTTTTCTGCAATTAGTGTTATTGAATTCTAATTTTAAACCATGGTATTCCAATAAGAAAGGCATTATTCCAATATTTTTTTGTTTCTGTGGAGGTTTGCTTTGTTACTGAGTATGTGGTCAGTTTTTGAGAAGGTTCCATGAGGTGCTGAGAAGAAGTACCTTTTGTGTTTGGGTGGAATATTCTGTAGATGTCTGTTAAGTCCATTTGAGTCATGACATCTGTCAGTTCTTTTATTTCTCTGTTAAGTTTCTGTGTGGTTGACCTGTCTATTGACGAGAGTGGAGTGTTGAAGTCTCCTACTATTAGTGCGTGGGATTTGATGTGTGCTTTAAGCTTTAGTAATGTTTCCTTTTCAAATGTGGATGCTCTTGTATTAGGGGCATAGATGTTCAGGATTGAGACTACATCTTAATGGATTGTTCCTGTTGTGAGTATAAAGTTTCCTTCTTTATTTCTTCTGAATGATTTTAGTTTGAAGTCTATTTTGTTAGCTATTAGGAAAACTACACCCACTTGTTTCTTAGGTCCATTTGATTAAAATCTTTACCCAATCCTTTGCTCTGAGATAATGTCTGTCTTTGAAGTTGAGGTATGTTTCTGGTATATAGCAGAAGGATGGATTCTGCTTTTGTATCCATTCTCTTAGCCTGTGTCTTTTTATAGGTGAATTGAGTTCATTGATATTAAGAATTATTAATGACCAGTGGTTGTTAATTTCTGTTATTTTTCAGTGGTAGTGTGTGTGTTTCCCTTCCTTGGGATTTGCTCATGGGAGATTATCTGTTGCCTGTATTTTTGGGGGTACAGTGAGCTTTCTTGGGTTGGGGTTTTCCTTCTAGTACTTTCTGCAGAGCTGGGTTTGTGTAATGTATTGTTTAAATCTGGTTTTGTCATAGAATATCTTGCTTTCTCCGTTGATGGGGGTTGAAAACTTTGTTGGGTATATTAGTGTGGGCTTGCATCCATAGTCTCTTAGTATCTGCAGCACATCTGCCCTGAACCTTCTGGTTTTTATGGTTTCTACTATGAAGTTGGATGTAATTCTTATTAGTCTACTTTTATATGTTACTTGACCACTTTCCCTTGCAGCTCTAAATATTTTTCTTTATTCTGTGTGTTTTGCATTTGGATTGATTATTATATGGTGAGGGGATGTGTTTTTTGATCCAGTCTATTTGGTGTTCTGTAAGCATCTTGTACCTTCATAGGGATATACTTCTTTAGGTTGAGGAAGTTTTCTTATATGATTTTGTTGAATATATTTTCTGTGCCTTTGAGCTTCTATTCCTATTATTCTTAGGTTTGGTCTTTTCAAGGTGTTCCACACTTCCTGGATGTTTTGTGTTAATAATTTGTTGGATTTAATGTTTCCTTTGACCAATGAATTGCTTTCCTCCATAGTATCTTCAACATCTGAGATTCTTCTGTTGTTTATGCTAGCCTCTGTAGTTCCTTTTGTTTACCCAGATTTTCCATATTCAGAATTCCTCAGTTTGTATTTTCTTTATTGCCTCTATTTCAGTCTTCAAGTCTTGAACTCTTTGCTTCACCTGTTTGATTGTTTTTTTTTTTTTTTTTGTGGATTTCTTTGAGGGATTTATTAATCTCTTTCATTTTTTGTTTGTTTTTTTCTTCCATTTCTTTAAGGGAGTTTTTAATTTTCTCTTTAAAGGTCTCCATCATCTTCATAAATTTATATTTAAATTTGTTTTCTTCTCCTTCTGGGTTAGGATGATCACGTCTTCCTGTGGTATGTCCACTGGATTGTTGACAGAAGTTTCTGTCCCTTCCTTTCCCACAGCTGTTTAATCCCAAAGAAATAAACAGAGGTCTACATTAATTATAAACTGGTTGGCCTGTTAGCTCAGGCTTTTTATTAACTCCTACATTAATCCATAATTCTTGTCTGTGTTAGCTACATGGCTTTCTACCTTTTATCAGTGAGGCATTCTCATTTTGCTTCCTCTGTGTCAGGGGGATGACTGCAGACTGAGCCTTTTCTTGCCTAGAATTCTCTTGTTCTGGTTGCCCCACCTATACTTCCTGACTGGCTACTGGCCAGCATCTTATTAAAAAGCAATATAAGTGACCCATCTTTACAGGGTAGAAGAACATTGTTCCACAGCACTGGATTCTGGTGTTACCATGTTGATTTTTAGGATGTTGGATGAATTCCTGCATTGGTGCCTACCCATCTCTTCCTTCAACTGATGCTGGCAGTGTCTTTGCATCTTGGTACAATCCTTGCAGTGGCTGTCTGTGTCTTTCAGAACTGTTCTTGGTCTGCTCTGTACTGTCAATATCTGTGTCTCAGGGATCCACTGAGGTCTCTTTCAGTCTGCTCTCTTGGTCTGCTCTCTTGGTTTGCTCTCTTGTGTTTCCCACATGTGTTTCAGCATTCCTCTAGGTTGTGGGGCTGCAGGGGCGTGGTTGGAGGATTTGGGGGTGGAGTAGGATTTGCCACTTTCAAAGTCCAATGAATGGGATGAGGTGTGTGAGCAGCCTACCTGCAGGAAACTCTCTTGCTGGCTAGCTAGAGAAACTGAGGTAGATGGGGGATGGACCGAGAGTTTTTCCACCTGTATTAAGGGCCTAGAGAGTTGGTTGTCCTGCTGGGTGACTCGTCACTCACCTCTTGGAACTCTCTTGTGTAGTAGCAGGCTGTGTTTCAGAGTTCCACCTAGGTCGCGGGATGGTAGGCAAGTTTGGGGGCAGGATGAGGCTTGTAGCTTGTAGGGTCTGGTGGATGGGGGAATATTAGGGCAGCTTACCTGCAGGAAACTCTCCTGCTGCCTAACTAGAGAAGCCAAGGAAGGTGGGGGAGGGGCCTGGGTTTTGCCCCACTATGGAGGGCCTAGAGAGTGGGGTATTCCACTGGGTGGCTGGTCACTCACCTCTTGGTCCTCTCTGTGTTGTAGCAGACTGTGTTTCAGAGTTCCACTGAGGTTGCAGGAGTATTGTCAATTTGGGGGTGGGGTGGAACTTGTAACTTACAGGGTCTGGTAGATGGGGGTTATTGTAGTAGCCCACCTGTGTAGGAAGAAGGCCACTTGTTGGTTCCCAGCTGCCCAGCTAGCTTAGACCCAAAATAGTCACACAGAAACTGTATTAACTAAAATCCCTGCTTGACCTATTAGCTCTTTAACTCTGAGAATGAGCGTGCAGCACATAAAACCTTTTTATCTGAGTAATAGCTAAATCTACCATGCAGAGCATTGCCCCAGCCTGGAAATATCTCTGTGTATGGCAGCAGGAATCTGCCATGCTCTCCTGCCTGTGCATTCATTCCTAGCAGTCCTGATCCTGCCTCCTACCCAGCCAGGGGGTGCTGAGCTGTGGGCATGGTCTTAGCTACCTTCCCAAGCAGGCATACAAGCACCTGGGCCCACAAACCCCATTCCAGTGCTCCATAGCTGGACCTCAAGCAAGAGTCAGAGTAAAGCTGGCATTTCAAAACCACGACTTTTTTCCCTACTACCACTGAATCAGGAAAACTTCTCTTAAAGGAGCCATGACTCTGCTTGCTACTAGCAAACAGAGCCCAGCCAAGAAAATGTCACTACCAAACCATGCTTAATTCTGTTCTTTTGTGTCTAGGATTCATTTTTAAGTTCTCTCGAGTTTTTTTTTTCTCATGAATAGTTTTTTTTTTTATTGAGAAAAGGAGAAAAAAAAAACACAAGTTTCCACCTCCTCCCAGCCTCCCATTTCCCTCCCCCTCTTCCCACCCTTCTCTCCCTCCTCCCACCCTTCTCCCCCTCCCCCCACTCCTTTCCCCCTCCCTCTCTAGTCCAAAGAGCAGTCAGGGTTTTCTGCCCTGTGGTAAGTCCTAGGTCCTCCCCCTCCGTCCATATCTAGGAAGGTGAACATCCAAACTGGCTAGGCTCCCACAAAGCCAGCACATTAAGCAGGATCAAAACCCCGTGCCATTGTCCTTTGCCTCTCATCAGCCCTCTTTGTTCGCCATGTTCAGAGAGTCCAGTTTTATCCCATGCTTTTTCAGTCACAGTCCTGCTGGCCTTGGTGAGCTCCCAATAGATCCGCTCCACTGTCTCAGTGGGTGCACCCCTCGTGGTCCCGACTTCTTTGCTCATGTTCTCCCTCCTTCTGTTCCTCCTTGGGACCTTGGGAGCTCAGTCCAGTGCTCCAGTGTGGGTCTCTGTCTCTATCTCCATCCATCACCAGATGAAGTTTCTATGATGATATGCAAGATATTCGTCAGTATGGCTATAGGATAGGGTCATTTCAGGTTCCCTATCCTCAGCTGCCCAAGGAACTAAATGGGGACCTCGGTTTGGGCACCTGGGAGCCCCTCTAGGATCAGGTCTCTTGCCAACCCTAAAGTGGCTCCCTTAACTAAGAATTGTGTTTCCGTGCTTCCCCTGTCCAACCTTCCTTTATCCCAATCCTCCTGTTTCCCCAAGGCCCCCCCCTCCTTCCCTTCTAACTTTTCTCTCCCCATCTCCCCTTACCCCATCCCACCCCGCCCCCAAGATCCCAATTTTCTCCCTGGCAATTTGGTCTACTTCCCTTAGCCAAGAGGATAACTATATGTTTTTCCTTGGGTTCACCTTCTTACTTAGCTTCTTTAGATTCACCTATTGTAGACTCCGTGACCCTTATTTATGGCTAGAAACCAATTATGAGTGAGTACATCCCATGTTCATCTTTTTGGGTCTGGGATACCTCACTCAGGATAGTGTTTTCTATTTCCATCCATTTGCATGCAAAATTCGAGAAGTCATTGTTTTTTACCACAGCATAGTACTCTAATGTGTATATATTCCATACTTTCTTCATCCATTCTTCCATTGAAGGGCATCTAGGTTGTTTCCAGGTTCTGGCTATTACAAATAATACTGCTATGAACATAGTTGAACAAATGCTTTTGTCATATGATAGGGCATCTCTTGGGTATATTCCCAGGAGTGGTATTGCTGGGTCCAGGGGTAGGTTGATCCCGAATTTCCTGAGAAACTGAAACACTGATTTCCAAAGTGGTTGCACAAGATTGCATTCCCACCAGCAATGGATGAGGGTACCCCTTCCTCCACAGCCTCTCCAGCAAAGGCTATCCTTGGTGTTTTTGACTTTAGCCATTCTGACAGGTGTAAGATGATATCTCAAAGTTGTTTTGATTTGCATTTCCCTGATTGCTAAGGAAGTTGAGCATGACCTTAAGTGTCTTTTGGCCATTTGAACTTCTTCTGTTGAGAATTCTCTGTTCAGATCAGTGCCCCATTTTTTAAATGGCTTAATTAGCATTTTAAAGTCTAGTTTCTTGAGTTCTCTATATATTTTGGAGATCAGACCTTTGTCTGTTGCGGGGTTGGTGAAGATCTTCTCCCAGTCAGTAGGTTGCCTTTGTGTCTTAGTGACAGTGTCCTTTGCTTTACAGAAGCTTCTCAGTTTTAGTAGGTCCCATTTATTCAATGTTGCCCTTAATGTCTGTGCTTCTGGGGTTATACATAGGAAGCCATCTCCTGTGCCGATCTGTTGTAGGGTATTTCCCACTTTCTCTTCTATCATTTTCAGTGTGTACGGGCTGATATTGAGGTCTTTAATCCATTTGGACTTGAGTTTTGTGCACGGTGATAGATATGGGTCTATTTTCATTCTTCTACAGGTTGACATCCAGTTGTGCCAGCACCATTTGTTGAAGATGCTTTCTTTCTTCCATTGTATACTTTTAGCTCCTTTATCAAAAATGAGGTGTTCATAGGTTTGTGGGATAAAATCCGGGTCTTCTATATGATTCCATTGGTCGACTTCTCTGTTTTTATGCCAGTACCACACTGTTTTCATTACTGTAGCTCTGTAATAGAGTTTGAAGTCAGGGATGGTAATGCCTCCAGAAGATCCTTTATTGTATAGGATTGCTTTGGCTATCCTGGGTTTTTTGTTTTTCCATATAAAGTTGATTATTGTCCTCTCCAGATCTGTGAAGAATTTTGTTGGAATCTTGATGGGGATTGCATTGAATCTATAAATTGCCTTTGGTAGAATTGCCATTTTTACTATGTTGATCCTCCCAATCCAAGAGCAAGGGAGGTCCATCCATTTTTTGGTATCCTCTTCAATTTCTTTCTTCAATGCCTTAAAGTTCTTGTCAAATAGATCTTTCACTTCCTTGGTTAGATTTACCCCAAGATATTTTATGCTGTTTGTGGCTATCGTGAATGGTGAAGCTTCTCTGATTTCCCTCTCTTCTTCCTTATCCTTTGTGAATAAGAGGGCGACTGATTTTTTGGAGTTGATCTTGTATCCTGCCACATTACTAAAGCTGTTTATCAGCTGTAAAAGTTCTTTGTTGGAGTTTTGGGGGTCGCGTAAGTACACTATCATATCATCTGCGAATAACGAAAGTTTAACTTCTTCCTTTCCAATTCTAATCCCCTTGATCCCATTATGTTGTCTTATTGCTATTGCTAGAACTTCAAGCACTATATTGAAGAGGTATGGCGAGAGTGGACAGCCTTGTCATGTTCCTGAGTTAAGCGGGATGGATTTGAGTTTCTCTCCATTTAATTTGATGTTAGCTGTCGGTTTGCTGTATATAGCTTTTATTATATTTAGGTATGACCCTTGTATCCCTAATCTCTCCAAGACTTTTAACATAAATGGATGTTGAATTTTGTCGAATGCTTTTTCGGCATCTAATGAAATGATCATATGGCTTTTTTCTTTCAGTTTATTTATATGCTGGATTACATTGATAGATTTTCATATGTTGAACCAGCCCTGCATCTCAGGAATGAAGCCTACTTGATCATGATGGATAATTTTTCGGATTTGTTCTTGGATTCGGTTTGCCAGTATTTTGTTGAGGATTTTTGCGTCAATGTTCATGAGTGAGATTGGCCTGTAATTCTCTTTCCTGGTTGAGTCTTTGTGTGGGTTTGGTATCAGAGTAACTGTAGCTTCATAAAAGGAATTAGGTAATGACCCTTCTGTTTCATTATTCCACAATAATGTATATTGTGGAATACATAAGGAGTATAGGTATTAGCTCTTCTTGGAAGTTCTGGTAGAATTTCGCATTTAAACCATCTGGTCCTGGGCTTTTTTTGGTAGGGAGGTTTTTGATAACAGCTTCTAATTCTTCGCGACCAACAGGTCTGTTTAGATTGTTCACCTGGTCCTGGTGTAACTTTGGTATATGGTATTTATGTAAAAAAGTGTCCATTTCTTTTACATTTTCCAGTTTTGTGTTATACAGGTTTTTGTAATAAGATCCAAAGATTCTCTGAATTTCCTCTGTGTCTGTGGTTATGTCCCCCTTTTCATTTCTGATCTTATTAATTTGCAAATTCTCTCTCTGCCGTTTGATTAGTTTGGATAGGGGTTTATCAATCTTGTTGATTTTCTCCAGGAACCAGCTTTTTGTTTTATTGATTCTTTGGATTGTTTTCTGTGTTTCTATTTTGTTGATTTCAGCCCTCAGTTTGATTATTTCCAGTCTTCTACTCCTCCTAGGTGAGTCTGCTTCGTTTTTTTCTAGAGCTTTCAGGTGGGCTGTTAAGTCTCCAATATGTGTTTTCTCTGTTTTCTTTAAGTGGGCACTTAGTGCGATGAACTTTCCTCTTAGCACTGCTTTCATAGTGTCCGATAAGTTTGAGTATGTTGTTTCTTTATTTTCATTGACTTCAAGGAAGACTTTAATTTCTTTCTTTATTTCTTCCGTAATCCAGGTATGGTTCAGTAGTTGACTGTTCAGTTTCCATGAGTTTGTAGGCTTTCTGGGGGTAGCATTGTTGTTGAATTCCAACTTTAATCCATGGTGATCTGATAAGACACAGGTGGTTACTAATATTTTTTTGTAACTGTGTAAGTTAGCTTTGCTACCGAGTATGTGGTCAATTTTTGAGAAAGTTCCATGAGCTGCAGAGAAGAAGGTATATTCTCTCCTATTTGGGTGGAATAATCTATAGATGTCTGTTAAGTCCATTTGCTTCATTACCTCCATTAATTCTCTAATTTCTCTGTTAGGTTTCTGTTTGAATGACCTGTCCATTGGTGAGAGAGGAGTGTTGAAGTCTCCTACTATTAGTGTGTGTGGTTTGATGGCTGCCTTGAGTTTTAGTAATGTTTCTTTTACGTACGTGGGCACTGTTATATTAGGGGCATAGATATTCAGGATTGAGACTTCATCCTGATGAATTGTTCCTGTTATGAGTATAAAATGTCCCTCTCCATCTCTTCTGATTGATTTAAGTTTGAAGTCAACTTTGTTAGAAATTAGTATGGCCACACCTGCTTGTTTCTTAGGTCCATTTGCTTGATAAGCCTTTTCCCAGCCCTTTACTCTGAGCAGGTGCCTGTCTTTGTGGTTGAGGTGTGTTTCTTGTAAACAGCAGAATGTTGGATCCTGTTTTCGTATCCAATCTCTTAGCCTGTGCCTTTTTATAGGTGAGTTGAGTCCATTAACATTAAGTGATATTAATGACCAGTGGTTGTTCACTCCGGTCACTTTTATAGTAGTAGGGTTTTTGTGTTTCCCTTCTTTGAGTTGCGCTGGTGAAGGGTCTCTAGATGGCTGAGTTATTGTGGGCATTGTTGGACTCCTTGGTTAGTGATTTTCCTTCTATTATTTTCTGTAGGGCTGGATTTGTGGCTACGTATTGTTTAAATTTGTTTTTATCCTGGAAAATTTTGTTTTCTCCATTGATAATGAACGAAAGCTTGGCTGGATATAGTAGTCTGGGCTTGCATCCATTATTTCTTAGTTTTTGCAGTACATCTATCCAGGACCTTCTGGCTTTCATGGTTTCCATAGAGAAGTTAGGTGTAAGTCTGATGGGTTTACCTTTATAAGTAACTTGGCCTTTTTCCTTTGCGGCTCTTAATATTCTTTCTTTATTCTGTATATTTTGTGTTTTGATTATTATATGGCGAGGGGATTTTTTTTTTTGATCCAGCCTATTTGGTGTTCTGTATGCTTCTTGAACCTTCATAGGTACATCTTTCTTCAGGTTGGGAAAGTTTTCTTCTATAATTTTATTAAGTATATTTTCTGGACCGTTGAGCTGCCCTTCTTCTCCTTCTTCTACTCCAATTATTCTTAGGTTTGGTCTTTTTATTGTGTCCCAGATTTCTTGAATGTTTTGTGATGAGAATTTGTTGGTTTTGCTGTTTTCTTTGATCAGTGTGTTTATTTTCTCTATGGTATCTTCAGTGTCTGACATTCTTTCTTCTATCTCTTGTAATCTGTTGTTAGTACTTGTCTCTGTAGTTCCTGTTCGTTTACCCAGATTTTCCATCTCCATTCTTCCCTCGGTTTGTGCTTTCTTCATTGCTTCCATTTCATTCTTCAAGTCTTGAACCGCTTCCCTAACCTTTTTGATTGCTTTTTCTTGTTTCTCTTGGTTTTCTTGCGTGTCTTTGAGTGATTTATTCATTTCCTCTACCTTTTTGTTTGTAATCTCTAATTGTTTATGGCAGTTTTTCACCTCCTGTTTAAGGTCCTCTATTATTTTCATATAGTTCACTTTTGAGTCGATTTCTTCTAATTCTTCTGGAGTAGGGTGTACAATTCTTCTTATTTCGGGATCCATGGATTCTGGTGGTGTCATGCTGCCTTTCAGGTTCTTGGAGGAATTCTTGCATTGGCACCTTCCCATCTCTTCCTTCAAATGGAGCCAGAAGAGGCCTGGTGTCTTGGTCCAGTCTTTGCTGTGATTGACTCTCTGGGTATATCTCTTCAGTATAGAAGCAGGAACCGTTCCCGTCCAGATGGGATTCCTCAGCAACTAAACAGGGCCACCGGTAGCCCAATGATCCAGGGCCAAAAGGATGAATGGAGCCAGGGGGTGGGGGGTATCCAGGTGCACACAGGAAGCCTGGTGCGGGAGCTGAAGGTGCCCGGGCTCCCTTACAGGGGACCCTGAGGCCTGCCCGGTATGCAGGCACTCACCGCTCTGGGTGGGTAGCCTTAGTGTAGGAGCTTAAAACTGTTCTTGAGCACTGATCCTAGCATACAGCAGGACAGGGTTGGGGAGGGGTGCTGGGGGGCTGGATCGTGCGAAAGAAAGACAGCCCTACAGAAGGAGCTGGGGGAGGGGGGTTTGTGCACTTTCTGGGACAGTCCGCCCCTGGATAGCACACACTCACCAGTCCAGATGGGATTCCTCAGCAACTAAACAGGGCCGCCGGTAGCCCAATGATCCAGGGCGAAAAAGATGAATGGAGCCAGGGGGTGGGGGGTATTCAGGTGCGCACAGGAAGCCTGGTGCGGGAGCTGAAGGTGCCCGGGCTCCCTTACAGGGGACCCTGAGGCCTGCCCGGTAGGCAGGCACTCACCGCTCTGGGTGGGTAGTCTTAGTGTAGGAGCTTAAAACTGTTCTTGAGCACTGGTCCTAGCATACAGCACGGCAGGGTTGAGGAGGGGTGCTGGGGGGCTGGGTCGTGCGAAAGAAAGACAGCCCTGCAGAAGGAGCTGGGGGAGGGGGGTTTGTGCACTCTTCTGGGACAGTCCGCCCCTGGATAGCACACACTCACCAGTCCAGATGGGATTCCTCAGCAACTAAACAGGGCCCCCGGTAGCCCAATGATCCAGGGCCAAGAGGATGAATGGAGCAAGAGGGGGGCGGTATCCAGGAGCACACAGGAAGCCTGGCGCCGTAGCTGAAGGTGCCTGGGCTCCCTTACAGGGGACCCTGAGGCCTGCCCGGTATGCAGGCACTCACCGCTCTGGGTGGGTAGCCTTAGTGTAGGAGTTTAAAACCTTCTCTCAAGTTTTTAAGTAGATTTTAGTTGGCCCCACATTGGGCGCCAAGTTGTAGAAGGAGGCTGCTTGTTGGTTCCCAGCTGCCCAGCTAGCTTAGACCCAAAATAATCACACAGAAACTGTATTAATTAAATCACTGCATGGCCCATTAGCTCTAGCTTATTATTGGCTAATCTCTTACATATTAATTTAACCCATTTCTATTAATCCATATATTGCCACTTGACAGTGGCTTACCGGCAAAGTTTCAGCAGGTCTGACTCTGACAGTGGCTCCATGGTGTCTCTCTGACTCTGTCCTTCTTTCTCCCAGCATACAGCCTAGATTTCCCTGCCTAGTTCTGTTCTTCCCTGCCATAGGCTTAAAGAAGTTCTTTATTCATTAACCATAAAAGCAACACATAGACAGAAGGACCTTCCACAATATAGCTGCAGGAAATTCTTCTGCTGGCTGGCTCGAGAAGCTGAGGCAGGTGGGGGAGGGGCCCAGGGTTTTGCCCCACTATGGAGGGCCTAGAGAGTGGGGTCCTTCCAGGTGGCTTGTCACTCACCTCTTGGTCCTCTTTGTATTGTAGCAAGCTGTGCTTCAGAGTTCTACTAATGTTGCTAGAAGATAGGCAAGTTTGGGAGCAGGGTGAGCCTTGTAGCTTGTAGGGCCTCTGCTCCTCTCTGTTATATCAGACTGTGTTTCCCAAATCCTGTTTTTAACCAAGAGAGACAGAATGGAGAAATTGAGGATCATTGTAAGCTGGTGTGCCTACAATTTACCCATATGGGCAAGTAGAAAGAGGATTCATGCGGGGTATACTGCTATATCAAGATGGATTAGGCTTGAGCCTGGGTGCTATCTTCACAGTCTGGTTAGTATGGCGGACCCCCCTACAGCAGTAGGCTCAAACCAGGTGATCAGCTGTCCTAGGCCCACAACCTTGGCACTCAGGTCAAGCACCCCACATCTTGAGGACATGTAAACTGTATAAACCTGGCCTAGTACCTATTCCCGCAATTACCAGGAACCCATGGGCCATTCGGTCCATACCGAAGCGGAGGACCCACTTCTGACCCTCCTCTACCAGTCATTCCTAGTCCTAAACACCACTAAGCCCGGCCTAACAGTCTTGTTGGCTTTGCTATGGTGCTGTTCCCCCTTATTACGAGGGAATCGACACCACAGAAACTTATTCTTAGGCCTCGGATTCTTCCCAGTGCCATTGGCAATCTAAGGCCCAACTGACCTTACAGCAGATTTCACGCCAAGGCCTCTGAATAGGGAAAGTTCCCATGAGTGACAGCTCTTCTACAACAAGACCCTGATGCTCACAAACCCCTGAGGTTATCTGATTTCCCACAATGACACCCGATGGGCATGTTCCACAGCACTGATGCCTTGTGCTCATACACTGGTTCTGGACAAAGCCAAAGGTTTATGTGTGATGGCATGGTTGGTCCCATGATTAATTTATCACACCAAAGAGGACCTCTATAGGAAGCTAGAAGGGGGCCCCTCCAAAGTTAAGAGTGACCAGTAACAGCCCTAATTCTGAGCATACTGCTGGGAGTCAGCTTAGTAGCAGTAGTGGCAGGGGTTGTTTCTCTGGTCACCCAGCACCAACATTATTCCTGCCTGTGTGAAGCCATCGAATTGGATGTAGAAAAACTAGAATATTTTATCTTCCATATCCAGGAATCCTTAACAGCCTTAGCTGAGGTGATGCAGAATAGACAAGGATTAGACCTCATCTTTCTCCAAGAAGACTATGTCCAGCACTGAGTGAGGAATGCAGTTTTTATGTTGACCATTCAGGGATAGTCAGAAAATCTATGGCTAAAATTAAAGAAGGATTGGCCAAGTGTAAAAGAGATTTTGAAGCCAATCAGGGATGGTTTGAATCCTGGTTTAATTCATCACCCGGGCTCACCAACTTGGTCTCTATCCTGCTGGGACCACTTCTTATCATAATCATGCTACTCATTTTGCAGCCACGCATTTTAAACAAGTTGGTACAATTTATAAAGGAAAAGTTGGGGGCAATTCAACTAATGGTAATATGGGCCCAATATCAGCCCCTCAATAAGGAGACCAGCAGCATACACACTAGGAAGGGCCAGGACCATAGGGGCCCAGAAGACTTTCTGGGCCTATAGACGGGATCATGGGTTTGAGTCCTACCTCCCTGTGGAGGAATCTCCCATGGTCTGTTTGATCAAGGACAGGAGAGAGCCTCGAGTCTGGATGGTTGGGGTATAACTGAGCCAGGAGGGTCACTCCCACCTGAGAATGCCAATCTGTCGCTGTTTTCAAAACATTTTCTGTTTCTTGTTAGGACAAACTTTTCTCCTTTGCCCTTTGTCTTTGTGGTGTTTGTTTGTAGTTGTCTGTATTCATGTTTCTGTCTGACTGACATTATGGGACAGACAATTTCTTCCACTTTCTCTAAACCCACTTCCTGGCATGAGCCCATGTGCCTCACAATCAGTCAGTTCTGATTAAACTTATCTTTTGTGGGTCAAAATAAATTGGCATGGTGGGTGAGATGCCATGTCCACAGAGCTTGAATGTAGAGGATTTTTGGGAGAAGAGAAGGGAGTGGAGAAAAGGGAGAGAGAGACAGAGGGATGCTTCTTCAGAAGGAAAGTGGCAGGAGTCGAGTGGCTTAGAGAGGCTGGCTGCAAGAGCCAGAGCCTGGAGATGGGTGTCCCTAGGCTACCTATGACTTTGTCAGCTTGGCCACATCAGATAACCAGATCCTTCCACATGGCTATAGCCAACTTTTTAGCTCATTATATATAGAGGTCTGAAGATATAATCATGAGCTTCGAAGGTCTCAGAAGATGATTTAAGATGTAAATACAGCTTACAATAGTATAAATAGATAAATAAGATATAAAAAATGTTTCAAGTTTCTTTCCCTTTCTATGGCATAGTTCTCATAACCTTGTGGAAAAGTAACTACTTACTGTTTGGGTCACAAGCTCAAAATTTTAGAACAAATAAAAAGAAAGCTAAAAGTATAAACACAACTTATTTTAATATATCCTTGAGTATTTTCCTCTATCATGTATATTACGCTGTATATTTGTAAAACTGTTTAGGAACCACGAGTATGCAATTCATTTTATAGAAAAGAAGTTATGATTCAGACACAAGACATTGTTCTGTGACTCTGCTCAAAAGGGCTGCCAAGGAAGGTTTTCTGTGCTCTTCCCATGCCAGCACTCCAAAGCCACCAAAGCTGGGATCTTAAATTCCAGCCACTTCTCCCACTGGCAGCAGAACTGTCATTCTTTTTTTTCCCAGTAAAGCAAAGGTTTTACTTTAGTGTATCTGGTTTCTTGTTAATCATGGCTGATTCCTTAGCCCCACTAACCAGAACCGCAGATTCCTTACTCAAAATAAGCAAGGGCCCCATAGAGTTTTCAAGGGACTTTCAAAACTTTCTTCTGGAACATCATAAGCCAGGCGCCACAGACTGCATATCTCTCAACACTTAGTTCTCAAGATCCCCTAGAACAGCTCACCAAGCTTTGAACACTCAATGACTTTTCTAACCCAAAGTTCCAAAGGCCTTCCACAGTCCTCCCCAAAGTAACACGGTCAGGTCTGTCATGCCAATACCCATAATTCTGGTGCCAAGTTCTGTCTGTTGGTGTTACTATTGCTGTTGCTAACAGGGAAGAAAGGTTTACACTTCCATACTGCTATTCATCATCAAAGGAAGTCGGAACAGGAACTCAAGCATGGTTGAACCTCTCAGGACAGTATTTCCAATCCCTTCCGAGTCTGGCTGGTGAATCCAGAACTGTCATTCTAGTTTTTATCTAGAATGACAGTTAGAACTGTCAGCTAGTTTTTAAACATGCAGAATGAAGATGGTCTAGTTTCACCCCTACTGAGTGATAAAATACTTTGAACCAGAGCTCCTTGAGGAGGAAAGGGGAAATTTGGCTTAGAATTCACAATCCAACACTGAGAGAAGACAGGGCATGAACCAAAAGCTTGGACCATGGTGGACCATGGCTAGCTGGCTCACATTCTGCCTAGCTCACCTTGCTTTATTACATAGATCAGGACTAACAGTCTGGGGATGAAGCCTACCACATTGTGCTGGATTCTCCCACATCATTGATCAATCAAGACATGGTCAGAGTCTGACATGATCGTAGGCATTGCTCAGTTGAGACCCCCTCATACAACACAGGTCTGCATCAAGTTGACAGCTGAGGCTGAACAGGAAAGCAGAGTTATGGAGACACAAAGACTTGCACCAAGATCTCAAAAATAGTTGGACTGTTCTGGTGGTGTGCAATAATATCGAATTCCATACTGAAAGATCCAAATAAGGCAATTTATAAAGCTGTGGGGGGTCAGGTTTAAGTTGTTATAGACAAATCAGGATGCTGAAGATGCCAGGAAAGTGGGATGTGTGTAAGGAAACCTGTATTCAATCCTGGGATTGGGTTGGATTGGAGTGGAGCAATCCTGGGAGAGGCCATGTGAGCTGCAGAAGGAAAGGCTGAGGAGAATGGTCTGCCTATGCTCTTTGGAGTTCATTACCTGAGATCAAATAAATGACTTAGTGGCCGGATCTGGAGACATGTGACTGTGTTTTCCTCATGGAGTTTTGGTTTTGCTTTGGTTCAGTCTTTCTTTACTATTCTTCTGTCTTCTGTATAGGAAATCAAGCCCTTATTATTTGATAATGTTATCATTAAAGACGCCCTTACAACCATTTAAAAAAAGAATTCTCGCCGGGCGGTGGTGGCGCACGCCTTTAATCCCAGCACTTGGGAGGCAGAGGCAGGCGGATCTCTGTGAGTTCGAGACCAGCCTGGTCTACAAGAGCTAGTTCCAGGACAGGCTCCAAAACCACAGAGAAACCCTGTCTCGAAAAACCAAAAAAAAAAAAAAAAAAAAAAAAAAAAAAAAAAAAAAAAAAAAAAGAAGAAGAATTCTCCTATACAAATATATTCAAATATATTAAAAGTATATTACCACCAGGGCTTGGTGCTGAGGCTTGGATAGTCTTAAATCCAATCACTGATCTCCTCCCACCTCACCCCTGCCCCATTGCCAGTCCTTGTTCCTACTCCTGAGGACTTCCACTGCTCAGAGCCAGGCCACACCAGTCAGAAGAACAGGGAGTGACCTGCCTGACAGCTGATCTGTACCACTTCCTAGGTCCAGTTCCTAAAGCCCCATTCCACTGCCCCTATTCTCCCCAACACATCCCTACCTTCTGTTGCACCAAAGGCCAAGCTAGCTGCTAGAAGTCTAGCCCCCAACTTGGATAGATTCTCCCTCCTGGAACAGAAGTCACAGTAGCCACAAGAAATCCAGACTAAAAGAACCAGAAGACCAAAGAGGAAACAGAAACCAATGAGCAAAACATCCATCAACGAAGACAAACTCAGAAGTCAGCACCTAGACCTATAATCATTTCAAACCCAGATGCCAGGATAAAAACACAATCAACAACAACCAGGGCAATTTGGCACCACCAGAGCTCGGCTATCCTATGACAGAAAGACCTGAATATTCCAACACATTTGAAGGACAAGAAAATTACCTTAAAACCAATTTTATGAAGATGATAGAGTTACTTAAAGCAGAAATTTAAAAAATCCCTTAAAAATTGAGAGAAAGACAAACAAAAATTGGAGAACATCAATAAATTCATTAAAGAATTCTGAGAAAGTCAAGAAAAACAAACAGGTAAAGGAAATTGTTCAAGAACTGAAAATAAAAATAGAAGCAATAAATTAACAGAAACTGAGGGAATTCTGGAAAAGAAAAATCTAGGTAAACAAACAGGAACAACAGACAGAAGCATCACCAACAGAACAAAAGAGATGGCAGGCAGAATCTCAGGCATTGACGATATGATAGAAGAAACAGATTCATCAGTCAAAGAAAATGTTAAATCTAAAAATTCCTAACACAAAATATTCAGGGAATCTGGACACCATGAAAAGAATAATGGAATAGAAGGAGAAGAATCTCAGCTCAAAACTCCAAAATTATATTTAACAAAATCATAGAAGAAAACTCTCCTAACCTAAAGAAGGACACAACTATAAAAGGTGAGAACCTCACAGACCACACAGACTGGTCCAGAAAAGAAAGTCCCCACACCACAAAATAATCAACACAGAGAGCACAGAAAGAATATTAAAAGCTGCAAGGGGGAAAGCCCAAGTAACATATGAAGGTTAGACCTATTAGAATTACACCCAAATTCCCAATGGAGACTCTAATTGCTAAAAAGCATGGGATAGATGTATTTCAGATTCAAGAGACCAAGGATGCCAGCCCAGACTACTATACCCCGCAAAATTCTCAATCACCATAGACGGAGAAGAGATACTTCATGACAAAATCAAATCTAAACAGTATCTATCCACAAATCTAGCTCTACCAAAAGTACTAGAAGGAAAATTCCAACAACAGAGGTTAACTACATCAACGAAAGAAGACAATAAATAATCTACACCAGAAAAAAATAACCCCAGAGAATGTAAACAAATACACATTCCTAAACATATAAAAGCAATGTACATCAAGTCAACATCCAAAATCAAACTGAATGGAGAGAAACCTAAAGTGAATCCACTAACACCAGGAACAAGACAAGCTTGTCCAATCTCTCTGTATCTACTCAACACAGTACTTGAAGTTCTGTCGAGAACAAAAAGACAACTGATCGATATCAAGGGGACACAAATTAGAAAGGAAGAACTCAAAACCTCACTATTTGTAGATGATATAGGATACATAATTGACCTAAAAATTTCTATCTGGGAACACCTACAGCTGATAAACACCTTCAGCAAAGTAGCTGGATACAAAAAGTCAGTTGCTGTCCTATATGCAAATGACAAATAGCTGAGAATTAAATCAGGAAAACAACACTCTTCACAATAGCCACAAATAATATATCTTCGGGTAACTCTAACCAAGGAAGTGAAAGACATGTATGATAAAGACTTCAAGTTTTTGAAGAAGGAGACTGAAGAAGATACCAGAAGATGGGAAGCTCTCCCATGCTCATGGATCAGCAGGATTAATGTGGTAAAATGGAGATCCTATCAGAAAGAATCTACAGTTTCCAGGCAATCCCCATTAAAATTCCAGCACAATCCTTTATTACCATTGAAAGAGCAATATTCAGCTTCATATGGAAAAGAAAAAGCCCATGATAGCTAAAACAATGCTATCTAATAAAGACCTTCCAGAGTCATCACCTCCCTGATTCCAGGCTGTGCTACAGAGTTGTAGTGATAAAGCTGCATGGTATTGGGGAAAACAGACAGGGGGGTCAGTGGAGTCCAATCTGAGAAGCAGACTCGAATCCACGCAGTTACGGACACCTGATAGTTTTTAAATACAGATGCCAGAAACACACACTGGAAAAAGAAAGTGGGAGCCAGGGCTGTCTCTGACTCCTTTGCCTACGTGTATGAGCCTTCTCCTCCTACTGGGTTGCCTCATCCAGCCTTGATGTGACAGTGTATGCCTGATATTAGAGTAGCTTGTTGTACTGTGTAGGGGGATGTCCCTGGGAGAGGAAGGTAAGAATGAGACACAATGACCTTTGTGACGTTAGCAAATGACTCCACTGATAACTCAAATATCTAAGGGAAATTACAGAGCTCAAATGGACACCAATAACTTGGAATTGATAACTCACAATGTTTAGTCAATAAATTTAAACACTCAAATTGATGTCTGTAAAAAGACATATTAAGAGCACATAAATATATATGCAAAAACCCAATTTTTCATAAAGGGAAAAGAGAAACTACAAAACAAACAGTGAAGAATAATGTGGTTTTCCTGGAGAAGGAGTGGATCTCCTCCTCAACTGTCCTGCTGTGGAGGGTCAGACAAATTCTACTGACCATCTTATAGAGCTGTCCATCAGGACCCCAGGAAAAGCTTGCTAGCATAGAAACACCAGCACTTTCCTAGCACAGACATGATATGCTGCCAGGATGAAGACATTCAAGACCAGGGCTGATTTCCCTAGGAATTCAGGACTACAGGAATGTTTACAGTTGTACATCTGAACATGAGCTGGGAAGGAACACATGCACTATGCTACAGCTGTACATCTGAACATAGCTGGGAAGGAACACATGCACTATGCTACAGCTGTACATCTGAACATAGCTGGGAAGGAACACATGCACTATGCTACAGCTGTACATCTGAACATAGCTGGGAAGGAACACATGCACTATGCTACAGCTGTACATCTGAACATAGCTGGGAAGGAACACATGCACTATGCTACAGCTGTACATCTGAACATAGCTGGGAAGGAACACATGCACTATGCTACAGTTGTACATCTGAACATAGCTAGGAAGGAACACATGCACTATGTGCCCTATTGTCTGCCTAACAACAGATGCAGGTTTTAAACAAGCCACTAATCACTTCGTGGAACCTCCTCTCAGGATATCATACACTTTTTCTTCAAGCATCCTGCACTGACCTCTGCAATACCCTACACCCTCTTTTGGCCAGTTGTTCCCTCATGGCACATTCTAGAATAGAAAGTAATTCTGGCATACACGACCTTTGTATTCATTGGGGAAGAACATTATTGTTTGCTTCAGGGCTCGCCCAGGAGATTTTTTTTTGTAAAAGATTTATTCAATTATTATATATACAGTATTCTGCTTGCATGCCAGAAGTGGGCACAAGATCTCATTATAGATGGTTGTGAACCACCATGTGGTTGCTGGGAATTGAACTCAGGACCTCTGGAAGTGCAATTAGTGCTCCTAACCTCCGAGCCATCTCTCCAGTCCCATAGCCCAGGAGATTATTCAAACTGTAGTTCCTGCTAAACACATGTTGAATTAGTACGCTATTCTAGGTCCCATTCTATACTCTCTCAGCTTTCTCCACTTGAATTCAGTAATTAACTTGGGTGCTGCAATCGGCCAATGCTTTATTATAGAGCAACGTCTATTACACATGATATTTTATAAAATTTACTACTTACCATTGTCGATCAACCCCAGCATCAAGCTCAATATCACCAAGGTGTCTTTCAAGGAAGCAGCATCCTCTGCAGCCCCTGTGGTGTCCTCCATTCCCAAGACAATCTGTGAAATGGTCATTGATAACGTGTTTCAGGGAGGATGTGTTGGCTTCTAAGAATACACTGCACTCTCAGATTCAGAAAAGAGCACTTGCAAATAAGTGTCTGAAGGGTGTACGGAAACCTAGAGTTTGGCACAGAAGATCTCGTCTTCCCACTCATCCATCAAGCCGTTGAGCTCCTCGTTAGGCAAGACAGTAGACCAGAGGAAACACATTCACAAGCAGAGCTCCACCAGATGTGTACAGATTGACCAAGCTAATCATTTCTGTTCATATATCTCACCATGGTGTTTATTTCCTACTGAGTATCTAGAATATATGGACAGCACACCCAATATGACACAAGACGGGTCATGACACTGAAATGTGCTTTTATCCCATAGGGACACTAAATTGGGTGGTAACTCACACAGAAGTAACATTAAATTTTGGAAAACTGGTTAATATACATCAAAGGATAATAGAAAATGATGTGACTGAAACCTAAGAATGTTATGGGATGTAAGACATAGTAAATGCTTTCATGGCAATAATAAAGTATTTTCTCGATAAATCTCCAATGTAGCTGAAAATTCATGCAATTTTGCAGGTGGTAATACCCTCAAACACTTCTAAGTCAGTAATGTGACTGTCATGTATTACCTACCGGAGCAGATCTGCAGTTCTCCCTCATACCTGAAGGGGGCTTGTCTCACCTGTTGGTAAGTGTACACATTCGTTACCATCAGCAGGAGTACAAATATTAGCTGCTGTTTAACAACAATCAAAAATACACTTACAAACTGGAATGCTCTAAACCGGACATAGAAGTAATTGAACGCTAGATGACACTATATTTCAATGATTGTCTCATATATGCTGAAGCCACACTCAGCGCCTCACACCCCTTCCTGTTTTCTGTGCCATCAAGACATAGCCCCTTCTCCAGTCCCTCTCCCGCATCATGTCTGCCTCTGTGTCACCATATTCTGACATGATGAAAATGGACTAAACTTCTGAACCTGCAAGCCCCCAAAACAGATGTTTCCTTCCTCAGAACTGTCAGGGAAATGGTGTCTCCACAGCAACAGAATCCCTAAGACACTGCCTTAAGACTATAACCACTTTGTACTTTGCTCATGCACAGAAGTTCAATAGATTTCAGGCAAAGTTGGAGAATGCTGTTATGGAGGATGGATTGTGTGTTATGAAATTATATAAACATATGTAGATATGTGAATACAATGCAGACATAGTTCAACATACAGAAAATGATAAATGTAATACACCATATAAACAAACTAAAAGACAAAACCTACATGGTAACCTTATTAGACTATGAATGGGTCCTTTGACAAAATTAATCCCACTTCATGACAACTTTCCTGGAGAGATTATGGATTGAGGGACATAACTGACAACAATAAAGGCAGTTTACAGCATGCCCATAGCCAGCATCAACTTAAATGGAGAGAAACGCCAAACATTTCCACCAAAAGCAGAAATGAGGCAAGGTTGTCCACTCCCTTCACACCTATGCAATAGAGTACTTATATTCTTAGCTAGAGCAGTAAGAGAACCGAAGGAGACCAAGTGCATACTCATAGAAAGGGAAGACCATAAAGTGTTTACTTAATGATGAGATGACTACATATGTACAAACAACCTAGAAACTTCTACGCCAAGAAACCTCTAAAGCTGACAAATACTTCATGCAAGTAGCAGAGTACAAAGTTATCACACAAAATCAGTAGTCTTCCTAAATACAAATGACAAATGGATCGAGAAACAAGTCAGAAAAATAACACTTTTCAAAACAGCCCCGAATTACACACATAACATCTTGGGGTAATTCTAACCAAGCAAGTTAAAGATTTGTAGAATGAAACTTTAAGACACTGAAGAAAGAAACTGAAGACGATATCAGAAGACCAAAAGATCTTCCATACTCATGGACTGGAGGGGTCAGTTTAGTGGAAATGACCACCATATGAAAAGCAATATGCAGATTCAATGAAGTCAGCAAAATTCCAACACAATTCTTCACAGATCTTGAAGGGACAATGTTCAGCTTCATATGGAAGTACACACACACACACATGCTTACACACAGAGGAAATATCTAAAGCAATCCTATATAATACACACACACACACACACACAGAGAGAGAGAGAGAGAGAGAGAGAGAGAGAGAGAGAGAGAGGAAACATCTAAAGCAATTCTATAACACACACACACACACACACACACACACACACACACGGACACCTGACCTTGATGAAGAAGATCAGATTGCAGACTGACCCATGGACACCTGACCCTTGATGAAGAAAATCAGATTGAAGACTTACCCATGGACACCTGACCTTTGATGAAGAAAATCACATTGAAGACTGACCAATGGACACCTGACCTTTGATGAAGAAAATCAGATTGAAGACTTACCCATGGACACCTGACCTTTGATGAAGAAAATTAGATTGAAGACTTACCCATGAACACCTGACCTTTGATGAAGAAAATCACATTGAAGACTGACCCATGGACACCTGACCTTTGATAAAGCAGCTAGAAATGCACTGGGAACAAACAGCATGGTCAACACATGTGCTAGGAAACCTGGAGGGTGGCCTATAAAACACAATGTATCCATACTCATCACCCTGCACACAACTTGACTCTAAATGGATCAACATCAACATACAACTAGATACACTGACCCTGATAGCAGAGAGGGTGGAGAATAGCCCTGAACTCTTTGGCACAGAAAAGACTTGAACAGAACGCCATTAGCGCAGACAGTGAGAACAACAATTAATAAATGGAACCTCAGGAAACTGAAAAGCTTCTGTATGGCAAAGGACACCATCATTTGGACTAAGCAACAGACTATATAATGAGGAAAGATTGTTTTCAACTTCACATCTGATAGAGGGATAAAAAGTAAAACATGAAAAGAACTAAAAAAAATAGACAACAAGTTTTTTGTCTGCGGGGTCCTTGGACCTCCAGGAGTCGCTCTCCCTGTGGTGAGGACAACCATCCAGAACAGTGAGTGGGTGCCATCCCGGGGTGGGGTGGAACGTCTAGGAAGGGAGCACAGGGCACCTTCAGCTCCTGCTGCAGGAGCTTCATTGTTCCACATGATCCTGCCTCCCCCAAGTCTGCCCTATTGTCTGAGAGGTCCTTGACCCAGGAACAGTTCCAACTCCTGCACTGAGGCTATCCACCCAGAGGGGTGAGTGTGCACCCACCCGGCCGGAAGGGAGCTCAGGGCACCTTCAGCTCCTGTTGCAGGGGCTTCTTTGTTCCACTTGACCCTCACCTCACCTCAAGTTCGCCCTTTCGTCTGTGGGGTCCTTGGACTTCCAGGAGTCTCTGTCCCTGTGTGGAGGAGAACCATCCAGACTGGTGAGCAGATGCCATCCCGGGGCAGGGAGGAAAGTCTAGGAAGGGAGCACAGGGCACCTTCAACCCCTGCTGCAAGGGTTCTTTGTTCCACACGACCCTGCCTCCCCCAAGCCTGCCCTACTGTCTGTGAGGTCCTTGGCCCAGGAACAGTTCCTGCTCCTGCACTGAGGAGGTCCACCCAGAGTTAGTCACAGCATAGATTGGACAAAGACGCCAAGACTCTCCTGGCTGCATTTGAAGGAACAGATGGGCAGGCGCCAAAGCAAGAATTCCTCCAACAACTTGAAAGGCAACATGACAACTCCAGATTCCAGGGATCACACAACAAGAAGACTTGAACACCCTATTCCAGAAGAAGTAGAAGAAATCAACTTTAAATGTAACATTATGAAAATAATAGAGGACCTTAAACAGGATGTGAAAAACTCCTTTAAAGAAATGGAGAAGACAAACAAAAAGGTAGAAGAAATGAATAAATCTCTCAAAGATACCCAAGAAAACCAAGATAAAGCAATCAAACAGGTAATGGAAACAATTCAAGACTTGAAAAATAAAATGGAGGTAATGAAGAAGACACAAACAGAGGGAAGGCTAGGTATGGGAAATCTGGGTAAACGAACAGGAACTACAGAGGCAAGTCTAAACAACAGAATACAAGAGATAGAAGAAAGAATCTCAAACACTGAAGATACTAAAGAGGAAATAAATTCAATGATTAAAGAAAATAACAAATCCAAAAAATTCTTAACACAAAACATCCAGGAAATCTGGGACACCGTGAAAAGACCAAACCTAAGAATAATATGGGTAGAAGAAGGAGAAGAATTACAGCTCAAAGGCCCTGAAAATATATTCAACTAAATTATAGAAGAAAACTTTCCCAACCTAAAAAAGGATATTCCTATGAAGGTACAAGAAGCTTACAGAACACCAAATAGACTGGATTAAAAGAAAGCATCCCCTCGCATATAATAATCACAACACAAAACATACAGAATAAAGAATAGATATTACGAACTGCAAGGGAAAAAAAGGTCAAGTAACATATAAAAGGAAACCTATCAGAATTACACCTGACTTCTCAATGGAAACCATGAAAGACAGAAGGTATTGGATAGATGTGCTGCAGACACTAAGAGACCATGGATGCAAGCCCAGACTACTATACCCAGCAAAGCTTGCATTCACCATCGATGGAGAAAACATGATATTCCAGGACAAAAACCAGATTGAAACAATACATAGCCACAAATCCAGCCTTACAGAAAATACAAGAAGGAAAACCACAAACCAAGGAAGCCAACAGCACCCATAATAACACAAGCATCTAACAACCCTCCACCAGCACAACTCAAAGAAAGGAAACACACAAACTCTACCACCAGAAAAAATAACCGAAGTTAGCAACCACTGGTCATTAATATCACTTAATATCAATGGACTCAATTCACCTATAAAAGGGCACAGGTTAAGAGAATGGATAGGAAAACAGGATCCAACATTCTGCTGTTTACAAGACACACCTCAACCTCATAGACAGACACTACCTCAAAGTAAATGGCTGGGAAAAGGTTTTCCAATCAAATGGACCAAAGAAATAAGTGGGTGTGGCTATACTAATATCTGACAAAATTGATTTCAAACTAAAATCAATCAGAAGAGATGGAGAAGGATACTTTAAACTCATAACAGGAACAATTCATCAGGAGGAAGTCTCAATCCTGAATACCTATGCCCCTAATATAAAAGCACCCACATATGTAAAAGAAATCATTACTAGAACTCAAAGCATATATCAAACCCCACACTCTAATAGTAGGAGATTTCAACACTCTGCTCTCACCAATAAACAGGTCCACCATTCAGACACTTAACAGAGAAATAAGAGAACTAACAGATTTAATGAACCAAATGGACTTAACAGACATCTATAGAACATTCCACTCAAACAGAAAAGAATATACCTTCTTCTCAGCATCTCATGAAGCCTTCTCAAAAACTGATCATATACTCAGTAACAAAGCAAACATACATAGATACAAAGAAATTGTAGTAACCACCTGTGTACCATCAGATCACCATGGAATAAACTTAGAATTCAACAACAATTCTACCCCCAGAAAGCCTACAAACCCATGGAAACTGAACAGTCAACTCCTGAACCATCCCTGGGTCAAGGAAGAAACAGAGGAAATTCAGAGAATCATTAGATCTTACTACAAAAGCCTGTATGCCACAAAATTGGAAAATGTAAAAGAAATGGACTTTTTTTTTTAGATAAGTACCATGTATAAAAATTAAATGAAGACCTGGTGAACAATTTAAATAGACCTGTAAGTTGTGAGGAATTAGAAGCTGTCATCAAAAACCTCCCAACCAAAAAAAGCCCACGGCCAGGTGGTTAGAAGGCAGAATTCCACCAGAACTTCCAAGAAGAGCTAATACCTATACTCCTTAATGTATTTCACAAAATAGAAACATAAGAGTCATTGCCAAACTCCTTTTATGAAGCTACAATTACTCTGATACAAAAACCACACAAAGACTCAACTAAGAAAGAGAATTACAGACGAATATCACTCATGAACATCAACACAAAAATTTTCAATAAAATACTGGCAAACTGAATCCAAGAACACATCCAAAAAATTATCCATTATGATTAAGTAGGCTTCATCCCAGAGATGCAGGGCTGGTTCAACATATAAAAATCTATCAATGTAATCCATCATATAAATAAACTGAAGGAAGAAAACCATATGATCATTTCATTAGATGTGGAAAAAGCATTTGACAAAATTCAACACCCCTTTATGAGAAAGGTCTTTGAGAGATTAGGGATACAAGGTTCATAACTAAATATAATAAAAGCAATATACAGCAAGCCAACAGCTAACATCAAATTAAATGGCGAGAAACTCAAAGCCATTTCACTAAAATCAGGAACAAGACAAGGCTGTCCACTCTCTTCATACCTCTTCAATATAGTGCTTGAAGTTCTAGCAATAGCAATAAAACAACATAAGGAGATCAAGGGGATTTGAATTGGAAAGGAAGAAGTCAAACTTAGAGAAATATATATCCTAATTAAGGGAGCCATCTTAGGGTTGGCAAGCGACTGGACTCTAGAGGGGCTCACAGGTGTCCTGGGAGATGTCCCCAGATAGTACCTTGAGCAACTGAGGAGAGGGAACCTGAAATGACCCTATCCTATAATCATACTGATGAATATCTTGCATATCACCTTAGAACCCTCATCTGGCTATGGATCAAGATAGAGACAGAGACCCAAATTGGAGCACCAGACTGAGCTCTTAAGATCCAAACGAGGGCCGGGCGGTGGTGGCACACGCCTTTAATCCCAGCACTCGGGAGGCAGAGGCAGGAGGATCTCTGTGAGTTCGAGGCCAGCCTGGTCTACAAGAGCTAGTGCCAGGACAGGAACTAAAAAGCTACAGAGAAACCCTGTCTCAAAAATCCAAAAAAAAAAAAAAAAATAAAAAAAAGAAAATCCAAATCAGGAGCAGAAGGAGGGAGAACATGAGCAAGGAAGTCAGGACCATGAGGGGTGTACCCACCCACTCTGACAGTGGAACTGATCTATTGGGAGCTCACCAAGGCCAGCAGGACTGGGACTGAATAAGCATGGGATGAAACCGGATTTTCTGAACTTGGCAGACAATGAAGGCTGATGAGAAGCCAAGGACAATGGCACTAGGTTTCCATCCTAATACATGAACTGGCTTTGTGGGAGCCTAGCCAGTTTGGATGCTCACCTTCCTGGTCCTGGATAGAAGTGGGAGGACCGTGAACTTCCCGCAGGGCAGGGAATCTGGACTGCTCTTCATTCTCGAGAGGGAGGGGGAATGGAGTGGGGGGGAGGGGGAGAGGGGGAAGGAAATAGGGGGAGGGGCGATGTGTAAGAGGAGGGGGAGGGAAATGGGAATTTTTTTTGCAACAACTAAAAATAAAATAAAATAAAAAAAGAAGTCAAAGTTTAGTTATTTGCAGATGATATGACAGTGTACATAAGCGGCCCCAAAACTCTACCAAAGAACTCCTACAGCTGATAAACACCTTTAGTAATGTGGCAAGATACAAGATCAACTCCAAAAAATCAGTTGCCCTCCTATACACACAAAAAAAAGAAGCAGAGAGGGAAATCAGAGAAGCATCACCTTTCACAATAGCCACAAATAGCATAAAGTATCTTGGAGTAACTCTAACCAAGGAAGTGAAAGATCTATTTGACAAGAACTTTAAGTCTTTGAAGAAAGAAATTGAAGAGGATAAAAAAAATTTAAAAAAAATTGAAGAGGGTACCAGAAAATAGAAGGATCTCCCATGCTCTTGGATTGGGAGGATCAACATAGTAAAAATGGCAAATCTACCAAAAACAATCTATAGATTCAATGCAATCCCCATCAAAATCCCAACAAAATTCTTCACAGACTTTGAGAGAACAATAATCAATTTTATATGGAAAAAAAACCCCAGGATAGCCAAAACAATCCTATACAATAAAAGTACTTCCGGAGGCATTACCATCCTTAACTTCAGACTCTATTACAGAGCTACAGTAACGAAAACAGCTTTGTATTGGCATAAAAACAGAGATGTTGACCAATGGAATCAAATAGAAGACCCGGATATTAACCCACAAACCTATGAACACCTGATTTTCGACAAAGGAGCTAAAAGTATACAATGGAAGAAAGAAAGCATCTTTAACAAATGGTGCTGGCATAACTGGATGGCAGCCTGTAGAAGAATGAAAATAGATCCATATCTATCACCATGCACAAAACTCAAGTCTTAATGGATTAAAGACCTCAATATAAATCTGACCACACTGAACTTGATAGAAGAGAAAGTGGAAGTAGTCTGCAACACATGGGCACAGGAGACCACTTCCTATTTATAACCCCAGTAGTACAGACAATAAGAGGAGCAATGAATAAATGGGACCTCCTGAAACTGAGAAGCTTCTGTAATGCAAAGGACACTGTCATTAAGACAAAAAGGCAACCTACTAAGTGGGAGATCTTCACCAACACCACATCAGACAAAGGTCTGATCTCCAAAATATATAAAGAACTGATGTGGGAGTGTCATATATCAATCTGTTGATTTCATTGGTTAAGCAATAAAGAAACTGCTTGGCCCTGATAGGTTAAAACATAGGTGGGAGGAGTAAACAGAATAGAATGCTGGGAGGAAGAGGAAGTGAGCTCAGAGACGCCATGCTCCCCTCTCCTGGGCAGACATGATAGCTCTGCTATCTGAGGCAGACCCATGAAGCTCAGACCCAGGATGGACATAGGCTAGAATCTTTCCCAGTAAGACTGATGCTACACAGTTTATTAGAGATTGGTTGATCAGGATGTGAGAATTAGCCTGTAAGGGCTAGAGGTAATGGGCCAAGCAGTGTTTAAGTGATTACAATTTGTGTGTTGTTATTTCGGGGCATAAGCTAGCCAGGCGGCCGGGGTGCTCAGTACGCAGACCCACCATTCCAATTACTACAAAGAACTCAAGAAACTAGACATTAAAACTCTAAATAACCAAATTAAAAAATGGGGTACTGAAATGAACAGAGAATTCTCAACAGAAGAAGTTCAAATGGCCCAAAGACACTAAAGGTCATGCTCAACCTCCTTAGAGATCAAGGAGATGCAAATCAAAACAACTTTGAGATACCATCTTACACCTGTCAGAATGGCTAAAATAAAAAACACCAATGATAGCCTATCCTGGAGAGGATGTGGAGTTAGGGGAATGCTCATCCATTGTTGGTGGGAATGCAAACTTGTTCAACCACTTTGGAAATCAGTGTGGCAGTTTCTCAGGAAACTGGGAGTCAACCTACTTCAGGGTCTGGCAATTCCACTCTTGGGAATATACCCAATCATACTACAAAAACATTTGTTTAACTATGTTTATAGCAGCACTATTTGTAATAGCCCAAACCTGGAAACAACTAGGTGTCCCTCAATAGAAGAATGGATAAAGGTGTGGCACATATACACTTTAGAGTTCTACTCAGCGGTAAAAAACAATGACATCTGGAATTTTGCATGCAAATGGATGGAAATAGAAAACACTTTATTGAGTGAGATAACTCAGACCCGAAAAGAAAAATATGGTATGTACTTACTCATAAGTGCATTCTAGCCATAAACAAAGGACATTGAGCCTATAGTTCACAATCCTAGAGAAGCTTAATAATAAGGTGAACCCAAAGAAAAATACGTATTTATCCTCCTGGATATTGGAAGTAGACAAGATTGCAGGGCAAAAGTTGGGAGCAGAGTGATGGGGGTGGGTTGGGGGGAAGGGGAGATGGGGAGAGAGAAGGGAGAAGGGGAGGATTGTGGAGAGCTTGTTGGAATGGGATAGTTGATATGCAGGAAGGGCGGATATGGTAGCAGGGAAGAAGATATCTTAACTAAGGGAGCCATTTTAGGGTTGGCAAGAGACTCGGCTCTAGAGGGGTTCCCAGATGTCCAAGGGGATTTCCCCAGCTAGGTCCATGGGCAGTAGAGGAGAGGGCGCCTGAACTGGCCTTCTCCCATAGCAACACTGATGAATATCTTGCATATTTGTTGTAGTAGGAGCAGCGAGGCTACGTCCCCGGCACCCGACCACCCACATGGCTAGCTTATGCCCCAAAATAATTACACAGACACTGTATTCTTTTAAACACTGCCTGGCCCACTAGTTTCAGTTTCTTATTGGGTAGCTCTTACATATCGATCTAACCCATTTCTAATCATCTGTGTAGCTCCATGAGCTGGCTTACCAGGGAAGATCTTAACCTGCGTCTGTGTGGAGTGGGAGAACCATGGCGACTCACTGACTCAGCTTCTTTCTCCCAGCATTCTGTTCTGTTTACTCTGCCTACCTAATTTTTTGTCCTATCAGAGGCCAAACAGTTTCTTTACTACTTAACCAATGAAACAACAGATAGAAAGATGACCCTCCTCCAGCATTTCCCCTTTTTCTGTTTAAACAAAAAAGAAAGGCTTTAACTTTAACATAGTAAAATTACATATAACAAAACAGTTATTAAGCAAGAATTACAGTTACAATATTTATATCTACTTTATCTTTTATCATAACAATGGAAAACTATAACTATAACTTACCATTCTTCAAGTTTATCAAAGACTCCAGAAGAATATAATATTACCTAAGTAAACAAGAAATCCAAAACTCTAGAAATGACAGAGACATCTCGCTGCCTGGACAGTCACCCACAGTTCCTCTTTATCGTTGGGGCATCCATCTTCGGCCTATAGGCCCATAGTTTCCAGCAGACATTTCCATGAAGCAGGAAATTTCAAAGACAGTCACTATATGCTTGTCCTGAAGAATGTCTCGCAGACTCTTTCATGAATCAGGAACCCCGAAAGATCATCTCACCTTTAGGCAAGTTCAGCAGTCCTCTCTCTGTGGGTTCTGTGTCCAGTTTATGCAACAGTCCAGGCAAGAGCAGTTTCTTGCCCAAATGGCTATCAGGCTCAATAAGGAGCCTCTTCAATGCCCATCTTCCTCTTGAAGTAGCTGGGGCTGCCAGGAGCAGACACGTCTCATTGCCATGAAAAACCCTAAGTTATTAAAACATTTAAATGCCATATTCTGCAGTCTTTGAAAGATATGAAAAATGCCTATCTGAAATATACCTATGCACATCGAGAAAATCTAACTAACATGACTACAAACTTGACCATTATTGATGATTATCCATTAACAACCTATATATGTTACATTTTTAAATGAACTGCACAATCACAATATCTTAATCAAGATCAGAAATACATATACATGTAACAAAATTGACCTTAAAATCCATACCAATGCAAATTATTCATACCTATATCATTTTCCCTTTAAATGTAAAAGAACATTTATAAACAATATTTGGGAACATGGGTGCAGTTTTTTCTCTCCAAACTGCTTCCTGCTGAATGGGGGCGCTGTTATTCAGGTCTTTTATGGGATAACCTGTGTGCCAGGTTTATCTCAGTTGGCAGTTGAGTGAAGTAACTTTTTGAGGGTGTTCAAAGCAACCTTTCAGGAGGGCGAGGTCTATCATACCATATTGGAATAGAAACAATCCACAGACTCTCACCCTCTGTGAAAACAAAAGAAGACCCTCTCCAAAGCATCATATCCTTAGACCCAAATTTTGAAATCGTAATACCCTTATATCCATTCTGGTTTAGCTTGGCAGCCCATGTAATAAAATGTATCTGTGTACTTAGCTCCTTCACAGTCAAAAATTTTAAAGAAAACACAATAATACAAAGAATCCAGACTCTTTGTGAATTTTCCATTTTTACGTGGCTTATTTTTCTTTATTTCTTTTAATCTCTTAACTATCTGTACTCTGTCTCTTTAAAGACTTTACCCGTTTTTTTAAGACATTAACTTTATTTTTTATATTCTTTTTTTTCTCTCCCAAGCCTACGTACATTCATCCAACAGTGTCTGAATTTGTTTTATTGTGAATCTGTAATATCTTTTTTTTTTTTACTATCCAGAAGCACTTTGTTTTGCGCCTTTAAATCACTAAGCACTTAAGAATCGGAGCTGTGACAATTCCTAGGTCAAAAACAGGTACTGCCTGCTTGCCCCGTCCAGTCCAACATGGCGGAGCCGCTCATGCCTCTGATCCTTGCACACAATGACTTCCTTTTAGGCACACAGCGAGTCTAGTTGCCATCAAACAAATCATAACACTTTACTCCAAATGCTCCATTCAAAAGCTCTGTCTCCCGCAGGAGCCAGACAGAGATCGCAATGGCGGCACAGCCCAGAAAGCCGGCATTTTAAAACAGCCAGTTTTTTCCTGCTACTGAGTCAGGAAAATTTCAAAATGGAGGACGTACCATTTTGTGCTAGCTCTGGGGCTGCCAGGTAGGAGCGGCACTCAACACTTTAATTTTGAGCCTGAGCGTGCAGCACAGAAATTCTTTTCATCCAAGTTACATCCAAATCTGACACGCAGACGTCTCTGTATGGCGGCAGGAATCCACCACGCTCTTCCGCCTGCCTAAGACTGATTCTGCAGTCTGCCCAGGTGCAGGCGGGGAGCGCTGAGCCATCGGCATGGTCTCAGAGCACTCCCCTTCTGATCCCAAGCAGGAACACAAACATCCAGTCCCATAAAATCCATTGAAATGCTTTAAAGTCAGAGTTCGCGCTGGCAACACAGCCCTAAGAAGCTGCGCTTTAAAATGACACAGCGTTTTTTCTGCTGCTGTTGCCAAATCAGGAAATCTCTCTACAGCATGCCACCAACAAACAGCAGAAATCTGTGTTAAACTCTCTCTCTCCCTTATTTTTAAGCCTTCTCAGGTTTTTAAGTGGATTTAGTCCATCACGTCAGGCGCCACTCTGTTGTAGTAGGAGCAGTGAGGCTGCGTCCCCAGCACCCAGCCTCCTGCATGGCTAGCTTATGCCCCAAAATAATTACACGGACACTGTATTCTTTTAAACACTGCCTGGCCCATTAGTTTCAGTTTCTTATTGGGTAGCTCTTACATATCGATCTAACCCATTTCTAATAATCTGTGTAGCTCACGAGCTGGCTTAACAGGGAAGATCTTAACCTGCATCTGTGTGGAGTGGGAGAACCATGGCGACTCACTGACTCAGCTTCTTTCTCCCAGCATTCTGTTCTGTTTACTCCACCTACCTAATTTTTGTCCTATCAGAGGCCAAGCAGTTTCTTTAGTACGTAACCAATGAAACAACAGATAGAAAGATGACCCTCCTCCGTCACATATTCATGTGGTGATGGATGGAGATAGAGACAGAGACCCACATTGGAGCACTGGAGTGAGCTTCCAAGGCCCAGATGAAGAGCAGGAGGGAGAACATGAGCAAGAAAGTCAGGACTGCGAGGGGTGCGTCCACCCACGGAGATGGTGGGACTGATCTAATGGGAGCTTACCAAGGCCAGCTGGACTGGGACTGAATGAGCATGTGATCAAACTGGACTCTCTGAATGTGCTGACGATGAGGGTGGACTGAGAAGCCAATGATAATGACACCGGATTTTGATTCTACTGCGAGTACTGACTTCTTGGGAGCCTAGTCTGTTTGGATGCTCACCCTCCTAGACCTGGATGGAGGGGAGGGCCTTGGACTTCCCACAGGGCATGGCACCCTGACTTCTCTTAGGATTGGAGAGGGAGGGGGAGGGGGAGGGAGGAGAGTGGTTGGGAAATGGGAGAAGGTGGAAATTTTTAATAAATAACTAAGAAAATACCCCAAACTGGACAACAAGAAGGCAAATAATTCAATTAATAATGAAGTACAGAGCCGGGCGGTGGTGGCGCAAGCCTTTAATCCCAGCACTCGGGAGGCAGAGGCAGGCGGATCTCTGTGAGTTCGAGTCCAGCCTCGTTTACAAAGGGAGTTTCAGGACAGGCTCCAAAGCTACAGAGAAACCCTGTCTCAAAAAACCAAAATAAAATAAAATAAAATAATGGAGTACAGATCTAAACAGATCTAAAAGTTCTCATAAGAGAAAAGTCGAGTAGCTGAGATGTAATGAAATGTTCAGTATTCTTAGTCATTAGGGATATGCAAATCAAAACTACTTTGAGATTTCACCTAATACCTGTCAGAATGGCCAAAATTCAACAAAACAAATGATGGCCCAAATCCACATAACAAATGACAGTTCATGCTGGTGAGGGCAGGAGTTCAAACTTCCACAAGTATCAACACAGGTGTGGTGATTCTTCAGGAAGCTGAGAATCTATCTACACCAAGATCCAGGTATACAACTCTTGGCATATGCTAAAGGACTCTACAACCTACTAGAGAGACACTTGCTCAAACATGTTCACTGCTGCTCTACTTAGAAGTCCCAGAAACAGAAAACAGCCTACCTGTCTGTCAATGGATGGATGGACAAAGAAAGTGTGATACATTTACACAATGGGATATTACTCAGCTGTTTAAAAACATGAAATTTGCAGCGAAGTGGATAGAGCTAGAAAAAAATCATCTTGATTGAGGCAGTCCAGACCCAGAAAGACAACTATGGTGTGTATTCACTTATGTGTGGATGTTTGTTATTAAGTCTTTGGTAAGCAGGTGGTTAGGTATAGAGAAAGGGACTGGGGGTGAGGATTTCCTATGGAAGGAGAATAGAAAATATATTTATGAATAGATGAGAGGGTGGAGGCTGTATTGTGATGTTCAAATAGAGATAGGGAGGGAAGAGGGGTGGTGGAGGGAATACAGGGAAGGAGAGCCAAAACTAAGGGGCCTTTGATGGGGTCATTTGGAAACCTAAATAACAGAACCATCTTAAAATACATAAAGATATATAAAAATCTAAATGGACTCACTAAATAATGGGGGAGAGAAAGCCTCAAGGGGACACCTCTTGCCACCAAATGAAACCTCCAGTACCGGGAATCAGTTACATCTAATTGGTGCCTACCTAGAGCCATCACCCCTACTGAGTAGTGTTCACGGAAGTGGAAGGTCCCTGGTATGCCACTAAAGGAGTCAGGTAAATGCCAACCCAGCTACAAACACTGTGCTCTACAATAAAGACCTTCCTGAAAGTCATGCAGTGCAAGAGCACCACAAGCCTGTGGGAGTGAGCAGCTACTGTCTGATTGCAATTAAGTCCCAGCCCATGAGCAGGAACCCAGTCAGACTGCTAAGGAGGACAATAACCCGAGACTGCATAGGTCAGGGACCTAGGGAAAAACCAAACAGTACTGTTCTGCTGAAGGTACTTAGCAATGAAAGGATTCCCAATGACATTTTACCATACTCACAGATCAGAATCTTGTTCAGCTACCATCGAGAAGCTTCCTCCTGCTAGATCAGGAAAAAATGAGAAAAAAATACAGAGACCCTAAACTGGACAATATGCAGAGAATGAGAGAGACTTTGGAGCTCTCAGTTATATACATGGGATATCTCCATCAAATCCCTTCCCTCAGGGCTCAGAGAACTCTGTGGAAGAGGCAGGCAGGCAGATTACAAGAGCAGGTGATTATGCAAGACACCAAGGAAACACAATCTTCTAGAAACAACAGGTCTTATGCCCAAATGACTCCCATAGGGACTGGCAGCATGCATGGGGTCTAAGCAAGATGGGTACCAGCAATGTGAGGCGAAGTAGACACCAGGCCACATCCTTAACCCTGGATCGCTAACTGCTAACACTCACAGAGGAAAAGTTGGTTTTCTCCAATGGAGACTCACTGGACACACAAACCACACTTAAGAGCAATCCCAATTCGCAACAGGACACAGCCAACACAAAATTAATTCATTGGTATTATTGAAGGTTTCTTTTGTCTTACAATAATTTTTCTGGCCATTTTTTTAAAAGTTTACAGATCTTTTGTTTATATACTATGGTTTATAATTTTGTTTTTATGAGTTTTCTGTGTGTGCCAATGTGTGTGTGTCTCAGCATCCATCTGTATTTTTGTGCTCTTTCTTTGGATCTTTTTTCTGTTTGTTTTCTTTGATTCTGGTGTCATTATTCTTATGTTATCCTATTTTACTTTATTATTTGTTTAGGTGCTTGTTATTTTTTAATGAGAGAGAGACAGAGACAGAGAGACATAGAGAGAAAGAGAGAGAGAGAGAGAGAGAGAGAGAGAGAGAGAGAGAGAAAGAGAGAGTAAAAGAAAACGGATGTGGATTTATGTGGTTGGACCATTCCCTTTGAGAATGAAAACTTTCTTATTCCACCCTTTCTGATTTAAGCAAAGGCTACAGAGCATAAAAATGAAAGAAGACTTATGTGGGCAAACAGTCCATAAACCTGAACTCAGTTCAGTCAAATTTTGGAAAATGTTCCCTCTACCCAGTACAGAAATTGTAGCAGTTAAATTGGTTTTAATAGTGATAGGAAAACATTTATCATTGTAAATCATTCTTCAGAATATTTCAAACAGTTTTAGATATTCTGTCAGAACATTTTACCATACTCTTCACATTTATGAATTATGTAAAAAATAAAAGCCTTTTACACTGTTTATCATTGAAGAAAGAGAGGATAGAGTGACATGGAATCAAGTCAAGAACCCTACAGTCCAAACCCGTAGAATATCCTGAGAGGGTGGAAAGTACCCTGACATTAGAAGGAGTTCTTTTTCTAACAGAGTTTCTCTCAGGCTCCATATCTCAGGATTTACTACTTTACTTCACCAGGTTGCTATGACAATTTCACCATCTGAAAATATACACAGAAATAATAAAGTTGTATATAATTTGCTTCTCCATCTTGAACTAATTAGAATCCCACATGAAAACCACTGTGTCGTTTATCCATGGCCTGAACTAAAGAGTCAGTCCAAGGTGAGAATACTAAGGAATTCCAAGTCATGGATTGGTCTATTGCTGTTCTTCTACCCAATAATGAAATCCTTAGCTAGCTGAGTTTGTCATCATGATCCTGCATCTCCCTGCTTATGGCCAAGTGACACACGACAAAGTCATATTTCATACTTGCATAACATACTGATGAGATGTGATGGGGCTTAGCCATAAAATAGAGTTAACATCATGTATGTTCAGAGAATTCTGCTCTGTCTTCCCTCTGAGGCAGAGTTGGAAAATATCCTCAACACTTGAGGCACACACTAGAGCAGCCTGAGTAATGTTAATTAAGATGAAAAACACTGGATAGGTGTGCCGCCTGGTCTTTATGTTAAACTGACACACGCTAAAGTCACAGCAAAGGAGGGAGCCTTCATTGGGAAAGTGGTTCCATAAGGGCTGGATGTGAGGAATTTTCTTCTTTTTCTTTCTTTTTTTAAACTAATATTTATTGAGCTCTACATTTTTCTCTGCTTCCCCTCTTAACCATCCCCAAAGGTCCCCATGCTCCCAAGTTACTCGGGAGATTTTCTTGTCTTTTTCTACTTTCTACTTCCCATGTAAATTAGATCTATGTAAGTCTCTCTTAGTGTCTGCATTGTTGTCTAAGTTCTCTGGGATTGTGGTTTGTAGGGTCTCTTTGCTTTATGTTTAAAAACCACCTATGAGAAAGTGCATGTGATAATTGTCTTTCTGTGTCTGGGTCACCTCACAGAAACACCTCAAAATAATGCTTTCTAGCTCCATCCATTTTCCTGCAAAATTCAAGAAGTTGTTATTTTTTCTGCTGTATAGTACTCCATTGTGTAAATGTACCACACTTTCCTTATCCATTCTTTGGTCGAGGGGCATTTAGGTTGTTTCCAGGTTCTGGCTATGACAAACAAAGCTTCTGTGAACATAGTTGAGCACATGTCCTTGTGGCACAATTGAGCAACCTTTGGATATATACCCAAAAGTTATATTACTGGATCTTGAGGAAGGTTGTTTCCTAATTTTCTGAGAAAGCGCCACACTGACATCCAAAGGGGCTGTACCAGCTTCCATTCCCACCAGCAATGCAGAACTGTTCCCTTTTCCCTACAACCTCTCCAGCATAAGTTGTCATCAGTGTTTTGATCGTAGACATTTTTACAGGTGTAAGTTGGAATCTCAGAGTTGTTTTGATTTGCATTTCTCTGATTAATATTTGCTATGCCTACAAACAAGAAAGCCGTATTCTCTAAATACATATTTCTATCAAAAAACCAACATCATTTTCTACTGTATCTTAAAACCAGTTTTTGAAAGAACAATATAATTATTTTTGACGACGTCCACCATTCTGTCTCTACTCCTTTCCTGATCCATTCACCTTCTCTACTGACCCAACTTTCTGTTCTCACTGATAGAACCCCCATCCAGGTCTCAGGGACTAAGACTAAGAGCTGGAAAAAGTGGACTGACCACAAGGAAATAGTGTCTTTGGGACACAACAGGTCAGATGTACATGTGAACTCACAGGCATTGTGATAGTACTTACACGACTGACCCATGCAAACTCAAGCCAGCCAAACTCTCAGTGTGGAGACATGAAATTAAGATGAAGTCCTACCTCTAGCTGCAAAGCTACTGGCAACTGATAGCTGTGGGAGAGGGAGATTCAGTTTTATTTAAGGGTGTGGCCCCTAGTAGGCTGACTAAACTCCAGTGGATGGTCAAACACCCAAGAGTATTGGGCTGTGCAAATTTGACTTACTTGTTGCATTAAAACCTACAAGAGGGCAGAAATACAGCTCAGTCCTTAAAGGCTAGGCTCACAACAGAAAAATAAGAGTAAAAAACTACAACACTATATCAATGTTTAAATGACTATCACTCAAATAACTTCTAAATGTCAGTCAGGGAATACCTGAGCTCCTGAGCACAGGAAATCGTGGCCCTATTCATGAACTTGTGAAAGTACATAGTTGCCAAGTACTTTGGAATTTAATTTAGATAATCTTTACCTTTGTGGTCTGCTCAATGTCGCCCCCAGGTACCAGGAGGGCAGCTGCTATCTCAGGGACATTACTAAGTACAGTATGGTGGAGAGCTGTCTTCCCATTGGTATCTTTCCAGTTTGGATCAGCGCACTCCTGCAGCAAGAAGATGATGATGTCTCTCTCCATTTTCTGTACAGCCTGTGCATACTGTAAAAGAAAAATAGTGTTATTTCAAAGAATTCAACACAGGCATCTCACAGCTTTCACTATGATGCATGTAATATATTTTGTATACTTGAACTACCTTTACTAAAGGTGTCATGTTCTTCTTAGTGGTGGCATTAATATCACAGCCAGACAGCACAAAGAATCCAACTAGCTCAAGGTGTCTGCAGAAACATGCGTAGTGCAGGGCTGATCTGTGGGAGCAAGAGGCATTTTTTTTTTTTTTTTTGGTTTTTCAAGACAGGGTTTCTCTGTAGCTTTGGAGCCTGTCCTGGAACTAGCTCTTATAGACCAGGCTGGCCTTGAACTCACAGAGATCTGCCTGCCTCTGCCTCCCAAGTGCTCGGATTAAAGGCGAGCGCCACCACCGCCTGGCAAGAGGCATTTTTATTGAAAGTGTAGGCTACTGTGTCAGCATGTACAATCACTCACATGCTCTGCAATTGTTACACAACATGCAATTCCTCTCACTCCCCACAACAACAAATACTTAACTTTCGTCCAAACATGATGTGCATTTGCTCTTATTATTCCCTGTATTAGAAAACTCTCTATCCAGAACTCTTGTGGCAATGGGAAGAAAACCCATGGCTGTGGCAGGTTAGGTGAGTCCTCTGTCACTCACCTAGTTCTAACAAGAGCCAAGGCTCTGGCCCAGAGCAGCCTTTATGAACAGAGAGAGCGTGACCTTTGGGTTGAACTCCTACTGACCCCACATCCTGCTCTAAGCTGCATTAGCACCAGCTGTCCCTTAGTCTATCAGAGCAGTGATTCCCTCATCCTTTAAATGGGGAACAAAACGGGAACTGCTATCCTAGCATATTATGATATATCAGTGAGAATCTTTGCAGCCACTGGATGGAGTCTTGCAAAACAGCTTAATCTGGTAGACAATTAAGTTATTAATATTATAGTGTCATAAACATCTCAAGTAAACGACAATCAATTATATACTCTGCAAAGATTTCCAAGTTTGTTTATATACTTGAGAGAGCCTAAAATGCTGTTTGTTTGTTTTTATTTATATTGAGACAGGGTCTACTTTGTTAAGAAAACTACCTTAATTAATGTTCTTCATATTGCACGGTGTTCAATCTAAGATTCTCTTTTTCTCACATTTTAGCTCACCTCAAATGGGAATGTGATTCATAATGTACAATGATGACTGCTAACACTTAAAAGCTATTTTAGTACACAAGGTAGAATGTCATCATGCAGACCATAGCACGTTGCACTAAGTGAGATGTGACATGTGGCTGACATTCTTATGCTTTAAAGATGGATCTTCATAAATGTTAATCCTAAATGTACTATAGATAAGAGCTGTGAAAAACATCAACAACAAAATGTAAATGAATAGCAAGAATTGCTTTTTACAAAACGGTAGGCCAAAGGAAGCTTGGGTTCAAAGAAGTAAGTGTGCCTTATTCTTGACAATAGCTAGATTCACAGAATATATACAAATCATATATTTGCTATGCTAATGTCAGTATCTAGTAACAGTTTCAAAAGGGAGATTCAGGACACTGTGGGACACCTTGAGTTGGCCTTGAACTGGAAAAGCAAATGAGCTTGCTGCTTTGTCAGTTATGAAACTTCTGGTAAGCTTTTTAGAATACTCTCTTCTTTTCTGGTGTCCCTGATCATGGGGGACGGAGAATAATAGAGATATTTCATTTGTGGATGAGCATCCCACTGTCATTTATTTTCTGTATTTTGAAAATTATGAGTTTTCTGTTAACAACACCACACGCCACAAAAGCCTGACGAGACTGGAGATCTTAGCTGCTACCAAGTTGTTGTGAGAGTAAACACAACAACTTGGTGGCAGCTTGGGACTCTGTCCATTTAGCATAGTAATAGTAGGTTCATCAACAGGGCCAGCGAACTTGACAAATCTTGGCCAAAGGCCATATTTACAGTACTTTTTAGTTCAATTATTTTTCAATATTAAATGGTAAGAACATGGAAGCTCTTTGGGAAACAAAGACACAGCAGCACTAGATGCAGCAACATCTTCTGGTCTCATATCCAAAAGACACAGAGCCAGCAGCTCAGAACTGGTTCACACGCCCACAGCTGTGCCATTCACAATAACCTAGGATTGGGAATCACCAAATGTCTGTCTGCTGGTGAGAGGAAAGACATGGAACAGCAACACACTGGAAAACTCCTCAGCCATCTCAGCCTCCGGTTACAAAACGAGACACAGCAAATACGGAACATATTTGTTGAAATTCTCTTCAGAAATAACAGTAATTTATAGCTTAAATTGTGCTTTCTACTAATATCCCTCTTGTTCTTGTCCATCACAGCGATAACTACACTGCATCACGTGTCAGTTCTAATGCAGATGTGCAGGGTAAAATCTGGGTCCTGTAGAGACTGGAAATGGTAGTGGGAGATCTGAATCCCCACCAGAAACCATAGTGCAACAAAGCTCACACTATTTCTACTGTCAAAGACATAAAGAAACAGGTCATGAGAGAGAACAGACTAATGGGAGAATACACAAATGTCACTATGGGGGTCATTTAATCCAAATCACACTTAAGTGTGAGTTTCAACATACAACTTGCACAACAGTGTACCCATTAATGTTACTATGGCTGCCTTGAAAATTTACTTCTCTTGAAGTTCTCATTCCAAGATTTGAATCAGGTTTGGCCAGAATTTGTCCTTTCACCCACAAGGGAAGGTGATATTTTGAGTAGAGGGAACAAATTCTCAGAATAATGAATGACACAGGTCACTCTGTGCCCAAATATTTCCACATAGAACCTGTGTTCTATCTCTGATGTCCAGCTTCATCCACAAGAGTCTGTACAGGACAGAGCAATATGAGAAGACTTAGGACCCAGCAATGGCCACTCCTTCATCTGCTGTAAAAGCCTGTCCTTCCATCAGGCGCTCTGAGTTCCCACAATCTCAAAATGACACCCAGAACTCCTCATGATCATAAGTCGCCTAACACGAGGAACTAAATGAATGCGAAACCCAGAGTAACTCTCATAAAACATCCTCATGGCAGAAGCTGGACACTCTGTTGGCAAGGACAGAGCCAAGCAAATTCAGTCGAACATTTAAAGCTTTTCATGATCATCTGCTGACCTTTGCAACATTCTGAATCCCTGTAGAAAATGTACAGTGGCCCCATTGTCAGGAGTGCCTAGCAATCTCCAACACTGGGTATCAGTCATGTTTCCCATCCCCCCATCCCTTCATGAGAACACTGGAAACATGGTGGTTGAGAGACCGCAGCTCCAGCACAGGAAAAGAATGGACATGAGAAAGAGTCCCTAGTCAGAAAAGGCCTGACAAAAACAGTTCCCAACACTGCACACCATACACGTGCATGGGGATAGTGGCTGGAAACATACCTGGACAGTGTGATCATTTACAAACACTTTACCAGGTGTAAGGTCCACTTAGGATGGGACAAGTTAAAGCATGCACCTCCAGGATTCTCTGCACCTCACACTGCACTCTGCCTGCAGGGTCCTCCACTGTGATGCGGTCATGCTCTCTATTTATCCACCATGTAGTTATTTATTTCTGTAAGTTCCTAATAAAACTAAGGGCTGCTGAGGCAAAGACTCAGCTAATAATTCACAGGGCACTACATGCTAAAATATTAGTGCAGACAGGTAAGGTAGAAAACAAGGTGTGAGTTTTGTTAAAGCCAGATACAGGGACAAAGGAATGTGCCTTGCAGGTGAGTGCCGGCAATAAACCAGAATCTGAGATGATGAGGAAGAGTGTGGGCTCAGATACCTGAGATGAGGAAGCGGCATTGTCAACCGTGCTTCTCTCAAGCAGAAACCTCAAAAAGATTGAGGGCTGACAGACCATGTATGTAGGTGAATCCCATGGAGGTGTCTCTGTGAAACACTTCCATCTAGTACCCCTAAGTTAAGTGTTTCCAAAGATGCTTGACACAGTTTGGGAGAGAATAAGGAGGGACCAAGCTGAAAGTAACTGAGGCCATGATGCCCTTTGAGATTCCCAGAATGCAGTGAGGTGAGCCTTCTGTGATGTCACAGGTAAAGCCCTGCCCTAGCAACAGCAGTGTTCTCTGCCTGAAGAGAACACAGTATCCACCAAGGAGGGTTGGGATGTGAAGCCAGCCCAAATGTCTGGGTAAGTTTGGGCTGTTCTCTGGGAGGGACACTACCTGAAATTCAGCATATGAGTGACTCACTCAGTGGGAGACACTTCTTCATCGGAACCTTAAATATGGAGACTAAACAGAGTGAGGGACTGGAAATGTTCCTGCCCGAGGATAGTTCATTCTAAGCAGGATGAGAAAGAGCAGTGAGTCTAGCCCCCAACGACCACAGGGAGAGAAAACCTCCTCTCACCAGAGACAGGGGCCTTGGAAGGAAGCTGCACAGGTGTCTCTGGACCAGGTAAAAAAGGAGGAACATTGCAGTTCACATGCTCACATTAGCCCTTCACTTACAGCTTGTTCAGAGAAGGGGAAAAACATCTAGGATACTGATGTCAGCTTCACTAAGGACTTCTGTTGTACCAATGTCTTCATTTGCACGCCTAGCTGATACAGTCTCTGAACAAACATTACTGTCACTGTCATAAGAAACATCACGACAGACTCTACCCTCTAATTCTCTCCAGTACATGGTTTTCACCTTCATGTGTGCTCATTTCTGCAGGTTTATATGCTAGGTAGGAAATTACATAGAGAGGACACTGAATGCTGTCCCATCGCTTCCCTACCAATATCCACATTGTTGTAAGAGTCAGGGTGAATTTTTTAGTCAGACTTTGTTAATAACGATGACCTCACCACATGGACAGCCTTCTATGCTGCTGGGACAGTGTGCTTAGTATATTGTGGGAAAGCATGGCTGTTCCTCAAGCTACACTCAGACAGAGAGGAAGAAGCTGGACAGAGGTTTGGTCAGGTCTCTGTTACCTCATAAAATATCCAAAGAAAAGGCTGTGCAGTTGATAGGAGGGAATCCTGTGTCAATGGGGGTGGATTGGATTCCAGAAGGAATTGCAGGTATTCTGTGAGGTTTGAGGCATGTGGAGGGAGACATACATGCAGGATATCTGTGAATATGGCCTAATTAAACGTCATTGTGCTATACTGGGAAGTAGAGAATGAAAAAGGATATGAGGCACAATGTCATTTTGAGGGTCCTTTTTTTTCAATTCAGGGTTTCCCTGTGTAGCTTTGGAGCCTGTCTTGGAAATAATTCTTGTAGACCAGGTTGGCCTCAAACACACAGAGATCCACTTGTCTGGGTGCTGGTATTAAAGGTGTGTGCCACCACTGCTTGGCCAAGGTGCCTTTTAACAGGACCTGTGCCATAGCAGTAGAAATGATTTATCTATTGTGATATAAGCTGAGGAACTTGCCAAACAAGGATTCATGGAGATGACACCCACGACTCACCAGAGAATGAGGTCCAGAGATGACGTCACCCAAACTGTATAACTGACTGATGCAGGATGAAGCCTGTGGTTGTGCTCTAAGTCCTGGCAACTGTCAGCTATGGAAGCCCATAGTGTCCAGGGCAGGTGGGAAATGCTTCACAGACTCCCACTGCAGGGATCCGAAGGGACTTGTGTCTTCCCATCATTAATCTTCTCATTTCTAACTATGGATTGTGCCCACTATGACTGAAGTTAGAGACAGGATAGGAAACAGAACTAAAGCCATCTTCCTAACCCCAAACCCTGCCCACTATGGACATTTATATTTAAATGCTATGTTACACCATGTATGATCTGGATATGTGTGTATGTGTGTGTTTATATGTACATATGGATGAGGGCATGTGCCTTCAGGTATTACAAGCATGCAAGTAGGTGTAGGAGCAAAGACCTGAATGATGGTGACAGGGGCTCAATGTAGTTCTTGAGGTATCCTGCTCTAACACACAGGGATCCTAGTAAGAAGCCAAAAGAGCAGTGAATACAAGCCTGTCTGCAGAGTGACATGCCACACAAAATATCCAGGACAGAAACCGATACACAGCAGAAAGAAAAGGTCTAGAGATGATCTGGTCTAGAACTCAAGGGTTGAACCTACAGAAGGTTAATGATCAACAGCGTTCAGCATCAACTGTGACAATCCCTCGGGAGGCACGAGCAACACAAGGAGGACAGGAAGTGCTTCACTGGGACCTTCTCTTAGGCTTCTCCAGACGTGAACTTGCCTGAAAACAACCATCTTTATTCAGGTCCCAGGCCTTCACTACTGGACCATATGTAGTTATATCACACTCTCAATATCGACTTTTTACACTTGTATTTTCATTTAAGAAACTTGTGTTACTATATATGTTACCTGTGCATGAATCTCTACATACATGTTCATGTGCGTGGCTACTATGTTAGTTCTTTATTTCTACTAATCGACACCTGTACTTTTTGAGAAAAGGTGAAATCAGCTGAGTCAGCCACTACCTGTATCAGGACTCCTGGTTCCAAACTTCAACAGGAGGAAGCTCTGCTGTTATTCTGTTCTTCAGGGACTGACATTCTCAGAAGCCATCGACTACAATGACAGGGTCATGTTTGGAAAGGTCATGATATCCATTTCCTAGGAAATCCTACCTCAAGCTGTGTTCAGTGGTGGTGAGGGGACAGGTTACAGGGCAAATTTAACCGTCAGCTTGGTGTCCAGGTTCTATCAGATGGCAAAGTCCAATTCAGAGGTCTATACAAATTTCCTGACAACCTTAGAATCAGAAATGATAGACCAAATATTATATCTTGCACATTTTGGATGAGTTTGACTCATGGCCATGGAACTTGCTCCTGCCAGGTGTGAAGTCCTCTCGAGGAGGAGGAGGACTGGATGTGAGCTTGTCCCCAAGCCATGGTCAGAAATGGAGTCTGTGAGTACTTCCGTAAGTACAAGGCCGAAACCCACAAGTGTACAACAGTAATGGATTACCTGTCTCTCCTCACTACATATTTCATCTTTCTATTCATATCATGTATAATTTATATCATCTGGATGGTGGGAAATAGAAGTCTGTGTTTGTGCTTGTTTCCATGAGCACGGATCAAGAATATACCAGAAAAGAACAGCGATATTCTCCACAATAACTAACCATACGTCTATTGTTTTGATGTTTCTCTTTCGCTTTTTCATAGAAGGTTACCTGATTTGAAGACTAATGTAAAAGTGATCATTTTTTAAAACACATGTCATTTCAGGATCAATCACGAAGCCTCAGACATACAAGGCCCAAAGAAGAAAAGATGTGGGCCTGGGCAAATGGAGAAGAGATGTGGAACTGGGCTTAATAATGAACCTGAAGTAGACTGGACCCTTTTAGAAAACATGGTGGATTGAGCCTAAACTTCCACTGAAGAACTGTGGGCCCAATGAAGAAAAGATGTGGGCCTGGCTTAACATTTATGCTGAAATGGCCTGGGCCCAATGAAGAGAAAATGTGAGCCTGGGCATAACATTTATGCTAAATTGGCCTGGGACCAATGAAAAAAAAGATGTAGGCCTGGGCCAAACACCATGAAGTGGCCGGGGCCCATTGAAAAAAAGATTTGGGCCTGGGCCTAAAAATTATCCTGAAGAGGCATGGGCCCAATGAAGAAAAGATGTGGGCCTGGGCCTATCATTTACGCTGAAGTGGCCTGGGCCCAATGAAGAGAAGATGTGGGCCTGGGCCTAACATTTACACTGAAGTGGCCTGGGCACAATGGAGAAAGATGTGGGCCTGGGCCTACCATTTACACTAAAGTGGCCTGGGCCCAGTGAAAAGATGTGGGCCTGGGCCTACCATTTACACTGAAGTGGCCTGGGCCCAACGAAGAGATGAGGAGGGCCTGGGCCTAACATTTACGCTGAAGTGGCCTGGGCCAAATGAAGAGAAAATGTGGGCCTGGGAATACCCCTTATGCTAAATTGGCCTAGGCCCAATGAAAAAAAGATGTAGCCCTGGGCAAAACACCATGAAGAGGCCTGGGCCCAATAAAGTAAAGAAGTGGGCCTGGGCCTAACATTTACGCTGAAGAGGCCCATGCCCAATGAAGAGAAGATGTGGGCCTGAGCGTAACCCTTACTCTGAAGTGGCCTGGGCCCAATGAAGAGAAGATGTGGGCCTGGGCCTAACCCTTACCATGAAGAGGCTAGGGCCCAATGAAGAAAATATTTGGGCCCGGGCCTAACCATTATCCCAAAGAGGCCTGGGCCCAATGAAGAGAAGATGTGGGCCAGTGCCTAATATTTAGGCTGAAGTGGCCTGTGCCCAATGAAAAGAAAATGTGGGCCTGGGCCTAACATTTACGCTAAATTGGCCTGGGCTAAATGAAAAAAATACGTGGGCCTGGGCCAAACACCATGAAGATGCTGGGGCCCAAGAAGAAAAGATGAGGGCCTGGTCCTAAACATTATGCTGAATGCGCATGGGCCAAATGAACCAAAGAAGTGGGCCTGGGCCAAACCCTTAGGCTGAAATGGCCTGGGCCCAATGAAGAGAAGATGTTGGCCCGGGCATAACATTAACGCGGAAGTGGCCTGGGCCCAAAGAAAAGAAGATGTGGGCCTGGGCCTAAACATTATCCTGATGAGGTATGGGCCAAATGAAGAAAAGATGTGGGCAGGGCCTAGCCCTTACCATAAAGAGGCCTGGGCCCAATGAAGAGAAAATGTGGGCCTGGGCGTACCCTTACGCTCAATTGGCCTGGGCCAATGAAGAAAACATGTGGACCTGGCCCTAACCCTTATCCTGAAGAGGCCTGTGCCCAATGAAGAGAAAATGAGGGCCAGGGCCTAAACATTAACCCGATGAGGTCTGGGCCTAGAGAGGAAAGATGTGGGCCTGGGCCTACCCCTTAGGCTAAATTGGCCTGGTCCAATGAAAAAAAATGTAGGCCTGGGCCAAACACCATGATGAGGCCTGCGCCAAATGAAGAAAAGATATGGGCCTGGGCCTAAAAATTATCCTGACGTGGCCTGGCCCATATGTAGCAAAGATGTGGGCCTGGGCCTAACCCTTACACTGAAGAGGCCAGGGCCCAATGAAGAAAAGATTTGGACATGGGCCTAACCATTATACTCAAGAGGCTGGGCCCAATGAAGAAAAGATGTGGGCCTGGGCTTAACTCTTACTATAAACATTATCCCGATGAGGTATGGGCCTAATGAAGAAAAGATGTGGGCCTGGGATTTACTCTTACCATAAAGAGGCCTGGGCACAATGAAGAGAAAATGTGGGCCTGGGCCAAACATTTATGCTGAAGTGGCCTGGACCCAATGAAGAGACAATGAGGGCCTGGGCCTAACATTTACGCTGAAGTGGCCTAGGCCCGTAAAAGAAAATATTTGGGACTGGGCGTAAAAGTAATCCTGAGGAGGCCTGGGCCCAATGAAGAAAAGATTTGGGCCTAAGCCTCAATTATCCTCAAGAGGCCTGAGCCCAATGAAGAAAAGATGTGGGCCTGGGCCTAACATTTACGCTCAAGTGGCCTGGGCCCAATGAAGAAAGATGTGGGCCTGGGCCTAAACATTATCTCGATTAGGTCTGGGCTTAATGAAGAAAATATTTGGGCCTGGGCCTAACCTTTACCATAAAGTGGCCTGGGCCCAATGAAGAGAAAATGTGGGCCTGGGCCTAACATTAAAGCTAAATTGGCCTGGGCCCAATGAAAAAAAATGAAGGCCTGGGCCAAACACCATGAAGAGGCCAGGGCCTAATGAAAAAAGGATTTGGGCCTGGGATTAACTCTTATCCTCAAGAGGCCTGGGCCAAATGAAGAGAAGATGAGGGCCTGGCCAAAAATTTACACTGAAGTGGCCTGGGCCTAATGAAGAAAGATGTGGGCCCGGGCCTACCATTTACTCTGAAGTGGCCTGGGCCCAATGAAGAGATGTGGGCCTTGGCCTAACATTTACGAGGAAATGTCCTGGGCCCAAAGAAGAGAAGATGTGGGCCTGGGCATAAAAGTTATCCTGAAGAAGCCTGGGCCCAAAGAAAAAAGATTTGGGCCTGGGCCTAAATTATCCTGAAGAGTCCTGGGGGCTTTGAAGAAAATATGTGGGACAGGGCCTAACCCTTACGCTGAAGTGGCCTGGGCCCAAAGAAGAGAAGATGTGGGCCTGGACCGAACATTTACCCTGAAGTGGCCTGGGCCACAAACAGAGAAGATGTGGGCCTGGGCCTAACATTTACTCGGAAATGGCCTGGGCCCAATGAATAGAAAAGGAGGGCCTGGGTCTAACATTCACGCTAAATTGGCCTGGGTTCAATGAAGAAAATATGTAGGCCTGGGCCAAACACGATGAAGAGGATGGAGCCCAATTAAGAGAAGATGTGGGCCTGGGCCTAAGCCTTACCCTGAAGGGGCCTGGGCCCAAGGAAGAAAAGATGTATGCCTGGGTCTAAACATTATCCCGATGAGTTCGGGCCTAATGAAGAAAAGATGTGGGCCTGGGCCTAACCCTTACCCTGAAGAGGCCTGGGTCCACTGAAGAGAAAATGTGGGCCTGGGCCTAAGCCTTAGGCTCAAATGGACTGGGTCCAATGAAAAAAAGATGTGGGCCTGGGCCTAACCCTCATCCTGAAGAGGCATGGGCCCAATGAAGAGAAGATGTGGGCCTGGGCCTAACATTTACCCTGAAGAAGCCTGGGACCAATGAAGAGAAGATGTGGGCCTGGGCCTAACATTTACGCTGAAGTGGCCTGGGCCCAATGAAGAGAAAATGTGGGCCTGGGACTTACATTCCCGCTAAATTGGCATGGGCTCAATGAAAAAACGATGTAGGCCTGGGTCAAACACCATGAAGAGGCCGGGGCCCAATGAAGAAAAGATGAGGGCCTGGGCCTTCCCATTAAGCTGAAGTGGCTGGGGCCCAATGAAGAAAAGATTTGAGTCTGGGCCTAACCATTACCATGAAGGGGACTGGGCCCAACGAAGTAAAGATGTGGGCCTGGGCCTAACCATTACCATGAAGGGGACTGGGCCCAACAAAGTAAAGATGTGGGCCTGGGCCTAACCCTTACCCTGAAGAGGCCTGGGTCCACTGAAGAGAAAATGTGGGCTTGGGCCTAACATTTACGCTGAAGTGGCCTAGGCCCATTGAAGAAAAAATTGGGGCCTGTGCCTTAAAGTTATCCTGAAGAGGCCTGGGCCGAATTAAAAAAGATTTGGGCATGGGCCTAAATTATCATGAAGAGGCCTGGGCCCAATGAAGAAAAGCTGTGGGACTGGACCTAACCCTTACGCTGAAGTGGCCTGGGCCCAATGAAGAGACGATGTGGGCCTGGGCCTCAACCTTACCCTGAAGAGGCCAGGGCCCAATGAAGAAAAGATTTGGGTCTGGGAGTAAACATTATCCCAAAGAGGCCTGGGCCCAATGAAGAAAAGATGTGGCCTGGGCCTAACATTTACGCTGAAGTGGCCTGGGCCCAATGAGGAAAGATGTGGGCCCGGGCCTAACATTTACGCTGAAGTGGCCTGGGCCCACAGAAGAGAAAATGTGGGACTGGGCTTAACAATTAAGCTGAAGTGGCCTGGGCCCAAAACAGAGAAGATGTGGTCCTGGGCCTATCATTTACGCTGAAGTGGCCTGGGCCAAATGAAGAGACAATGAGGGCCTGGGCCTATCATTCACACTGAATTGGCCTGGGCTTAATGAAAAAAATATGTAGGCCTGGGCCAAATACCATGAAGAAGATGAGGCCCAATGAAGAGAATACGTGGGCCTGGGCCTAACCATTATTCTCAAGAGGCCTGGGCCTAATGACGAAAAGATGTCGGCCTGGGCCGAACATTTACGCTGAAGTGGCCTGGGCCAAATGAAGAAAGATGTGGGCCTGGGCCTAAACATTATCTTGATGAGGTGTGGGCCTAATGCAAAAAAGATTCGGGCCTGGGCCAAACCCTTACCATAAAGTGGCCTTGGCCCAATGAGAAAAAGATGTGGGCCAGGGCCTAACATTCACGCTGCTGTGTCCCGGGCCCATTGAAGAGAAGATTTGGGCCTGGGAATAAAAGTTATCCAGAAGAAGCCTGGGCCCAATGAAAAAAGATTTGGGCCTGGGCGTAAATTATCCTGAAGTGTCCTGGGGGCTATGACGAAAAGATGTGGGCCTGGATCTAACATTTACGTAGAATTAGCCTGGGTCCAGTGAAGAGTAAATGAGGGCCTGGGCCTAACATTCACGCTAAATTGGCCTGGGCTCAATGAAGAAAATATGTAGGCCTGGGTCTAACAACATGAAGAGGCTGGGGCTCAATTAAGAGAAAATGTGGGTCGGGGCTGAACCATTATCCTCAAGAGGCCTGGGCCAAAGAAGAAAAGATGTGGGCCTGGGCCTAACATTTACACTGAAGTGGCATGGGCCCAATGAAGAAAGATGTGGGCCTGAGCCTAAACATTATCCCGATGAGGTTTGGGCCTAATGAAGAAAAGGTTTGGGCCTGGCCCTAAACCTTACCAGAATGTGGCCTGGGCCCAATGAAGAGAAAATGGCGGCTGGGGCCTAACATTAACGCTAAATTGGCCTGGGCCCAATGAAAAAAAGATGAAGGCCTGGGCCAAACGCCATGAAGAGGCAAGGGCCTAATGAAAAAACGATTTGGGCCTGGGATTAACTCTTACGCTCAAGAGGCCTAGGCCAATGAAGAGAAGATGAGGGCCTGGCCAAAAATTTACACTCAAGTGGCCTGGGCCTAATGAAGAAAGATGTGGGCCCGGGCCTACCATTTACTCTGAAGTGGCCTGGGCCCAAAGAAGAGAAGACGTGGGCCTGAGTCTACCATTTACGCTTAAGTGGCCTGGGCCTAATGAAGAGAAAATGAGGGCCTGGGCCTAAACATTACCCTGATGAGGTCTGGGCCTAATGAAGAAAGATGTGGGCCTGGACCAAACACCATGAAGAGGCCTAGGCCAATTGAAGAAAAGATTTGGGACTAGGCCTAAAAATTATCCTGAAAAGGCAGACTCCAATGAAGAAAAGTTGTAGGACTGGGCCTAACCATTGTCCTCAAGAGGCCTGGGCCCAATGAAGAAAGATGTGGGCCTGGGCCTATACATTATCTAGATGAGGTCTGGGTCTAATGAAAAAAAGATTTGGGCCTGGGCCTAACCCTTACGCTCAAATGGCCTGGGTCCAATGAAGAAAAGATGTGTGCCTTGGCCTATGATTTACCCTGAAGTTCCTGGGCCCAATGAGGAGAAGATGTGGGCCTGGGCATAACCCTTACGCTGAAGTGGCCTGGGCACAATGAAGAGAAAATGTGGGCCATGGGCCTAACATTCACGCTAAATTAGCATGGGCTCAATGAAAAAAAGATGTAGGCCTGGGCCAAACACTATGAAGACGCCGGGGCTCAATGAAGAAACGATGAGGGCCTGGGCCTAACCATTAAGCTGAAGTTGTCGGAACCCAATGAAGAAAAGATTTAGGTCTGGGCCTAACAATTATGCTGAAGGGGCGAGGGCCCAATGAAGAGAAGATGTGGGCCTGGGCCAAACAGCATGAAGAGACCGGGGCCCAATGAAGAAAAGATTTGGGCCAGGGCTAAAAATTTTCTTGAAGAGGCCTGGGACCAATGAAGAAAAGTGGTGTGCCTGGGCCTAACCCTTTCGCTGAAGTGTCCTGGCCCCAATGAAGAGAAGATGTGGGCCTGGGCCTAACCTTTACCCTGAAGAGGCCCGGGCCCAATGAAAAAAAGATTTGGGCCTGGGCCTAACCATAATCCCAAAGAGGCGCTGGGGCCAATGAAGAAAAGATGTGGGCCTGGGCCAAACACCATTGAGAGGCCTGGGCCCAATGAAGAAAAGATTTGAGCCTAGGCCTAAAAATTTTCATGAAGAGGCTTGGTCCGAATGAAGAAAAGATGTGGGCCTTGGCCTACCATTTACGCTGAAATGGGCTGGGCCCAATGAAGAGATGTGGGCCTGGGCCTAACATTTACGCTGAAGTGGCCTGGGCCCAAAGAAGAAAAAATGTGGGAACGGGCCGGACATTTAGTATAAAAGGCCTCGGAACTATGACAAAAAGATGTGGGCCTGGGCCAAACACCATGAAGAGGCCGGGGCCCAATGAAGAAAAGATGAGGGCCTGGGCCTAACCCTTACGCTAAATTGGCCTGGGCCCAAAGAAAAGAGGCATGGGCCCAAAGAAGAAAAGAATTGGGCCTGGGCCTAATCCTAAAGCTGAAGTAGCCAGGGCCAAATGAAAAAAAATGTGGGTCTGGGCCAAACCCTTACCCTGAAGAGGCCTGGGACCAATGAAGAAAAGATGTGGGCCTGGGCCTAACAATTATGCTGAAGGGGCCTGGGCCCAATGAAGAGAAGATGTAGGCCTGGGCCTAACCTTTACCCTGAAGAGGCCTGGGTACAATGAAGAGAAGATGTGAGCCTGGACCTAACATTTACACTGAAGTGGCCTGGGCCGAAAGAAGAAAAAATGTGGGCCTGGCCTGACATTCAGGATAAATGGCCTCGGCAAAATAAAAAAGAGATGTAGGCCTGGGCCAAACACCATGAAGAGGCAGGGGCCCAATGAAGAAAAGATTAGGGCCCGGGCCAAAACCTTAAGCTAAATTGGCCTGGGCCCAAAGAAGAAAAAATGTGGGCCTGGGCCAAACCTTTACCCTGAAGAGGCACGGGCCCAATGAAGAAAAGATTTGGGCCTGTGCCTAACCATTGACCTCGAGAGGCCCGGGCCCATTGAAGAGAACATGTGGGCCTGGGCCTAACCCTAACAATAAAGAGGCCTGGGCTCAAAGAAGAGAAGATGTGGGCCTTGGTCAAACCCTTACCCCAAAGAGGCCCGGGCCCAATGAAAACGATTTGGGCCTGGGCGTAACCATTATCCTCAAGAGGCCTAGGCCCAATGAAGAAAAGACGTGGGCCTGGGCCAAACACCATTGAGAGGCCTGGGCCCAATGAAGAAAGATGTGGGCCTGGGCCTATACATTATCTCGATGAGGTCTGGGTCTAATGAAAAAAAGATTTGGGCCTGGGCCTAACCCTTACGCTCAAATGGCCTGGGTCTAATGAAGAAAAGATGTGTGCCCTGGCCTATCATTTACCCTGAAGTTCCTGGGCCCAATGAGGAGAAGATGTGGGCCTGGGCATAACCCTTACGCTGAAGTGGCCTGGGCACAATGAAGAGAAAATGTGGGCCATGGGCCTAACATTCACGCTAAATTAGCATGGGCTCAATGAAAAAAAGATGTAGGCCTGGGCCAAACACTATGAAGACGCCGGGGCTCAATGAAGAAACGATGAGGGCCTGGGCCTAACCATTAAGCTGAAGTTGTCGGAACCCAATGAAGAAAAGATTTAGGTCTGGGCCTAACCCTTACCCAGAAGAGGCCTGGGCCCAAGGAAGAAAAGATGTGGGCCTGGGCCAAACAGCATGAAGAGACCGGGGCCCAATGAAGAAAAGATTTGGGCCAGGGCTAAAAATTTTCTTGAAGAGGCCTGGGACCAATGAAGAAAACTTGTGTGCCTGGGCCTAACCCTTTCGCTGAAGTGTCCTGGCCCCAATGAAGAGAAGATGTGGGCCTGGGCCTAACCTTAACCCTGAAAGGCCCGGGCCCAATGAAAAAAAGATTTGGGCCTGGGCCTAACCATAATCCCAAAGAGGCGCTGGGCCCAATGAAGAAAAGATGTGGGCTTGGGCCAAACACCATTGAGAGGCCTGGGCCCAATGAAGAAAAGATTTGAGCCTAGGCCTAAAAATTTTCCTGAAGAGGCTTGGTCCGAATGAAGAAAAGATGTGGGCCTGGGCCTAACAATCATGCTGAAGGGGCCTGAGCCCAATGAAGAGAAGATGTAGGCCTGGGCCTAACCCTTACCCTGAAGAGGCCTGGGTACAATGAAGAGAAGATGTGGGCCTGGGCCTAACAGTTACACTGAAGTGGCCTGGGCCCAATGGAGAAAGATGTGGGCCCTGGCCTACCATTTACGCTGAAGTGGCCTCGGCCCAGTGAAGAGATGTGGGCGTGGCCTAACATTTATGCTGAAGTGGCCGGGGCTCAAAGAAGAAAAAATGTGGGCCTGGCCCTAACATTTAGGATAAAAGGCCTCGGCACTATGAAAAAAAGATGTGGGCCTGGGCCAAACCGCATGAAGAGCCCGGGTTCAATGAAGAAAAGATGAGGGCCTGGGCCTATCCCTTATGCTAAATTGGCCTGGGCCCAAAGAGGAAAGATTTCAGCCTCACCTAACCGTTATCCTCAAGAGGCCCGGGCCAAATGAAGAAAAGATGTGGACCTGTGCCTAACATTTACACTGAGGTGGCCTGGGCTCAAAAAAGAAAGATGTGGGCCTGGGCCTAAGATTTACGCTGAAGTGGCCTGGGCCCAAAGAAGAGAAGATGTTGGCATGTGCCGAAAATTTAGGCTGAAGTGGCCAGTGCTCAAGGAAGAAAAGAAGGGCATGGCATGACATTCAGGATAAATGGCTTCGGCAAAAAAAAAAAAAAAAAAAAAAGAAATGTAGGCCTGGGCCAAACACCATGAAGCTGCAGGGGCCCAATGAAGAAAAGATGAGGGCCCGGGCCTAAACCTTAAGCTAAATTGGCCTAAGCCCAAAGAAGAAAAAATGTGGGCCTGGGCCAAACCATAACCGTGAAGAGGCACGGAAAAAATGAAGAAAAGATTTGGGCCTGTGCCTAACCATTATCCTTAAGAGGCCCGGGCCCATTGAACAGAAGATGTGCGCCTGGGGCAAACACCATTGAGAGGCCTGGGCCCAAATGGAGGAAAGATTTGAGCCTAGGCCTAAAAATTTTCCTGAAGAGGCCTGGGCCGAATGAAGAAAAGATGTGGGCCTGGGCCAAACACCATTGAAAGGCCTGGGCCCAGTGAAGAAAAGATTTGAGCCAAGGCCAAAAAATTTTCCTGAAGAGGCCTGGTCCGAATGAAGAAAAGATATGGGCCTGGGCCTAACAATTATGCTGAAGGGGCCTGGGCCCAATGAAGAGAAGATGTAGGCCTGGGCCTAACCCTTACCCTGAAGAGGCCTGGGTACAATGAAGAGAAGATGTGGGCCTAGGCCTATCATTTACACTGATGTGGCCTGGGCCCAATGAAGAAAAATGTGGGCCTTGTTCTACCATTTACGCGGAAATGGCCGGGGCCCAATGAAGAGATCTGGGCCTGGGCCTAACTTTTACGCTGAAGTGGCCTGGGCCCAATGAAGAAAAATGTGGGCCTTGGCCTACCACTTACGCTGAAATGGCCTGGGCCCAATGAAGAGATGTGGGCCCGGCCTAACATTTACGCTGAAGTGGCCTGGTCCCAAAGAAGAGAAGATATGGGCATGTGCCGAAAATTTAGGCTGAAGTGGCCAGTGCCCAAAGAAGAAAAGATGTGGGCATGGCCTGACATTCAGGATAAATGGCATCGGAAAAAAAAAAAAAAAAAAAAAAAAAAAAAAAAGAAATGTAGGCCTGGGCCAAACACCATGAAGAGGCACGGGCCCAATGAAGAAAAGATGACAGCCTGGGCCTAAACCTAAAGCTAAATTGGCCTAAGCCCAAAGAAGAAAAAATGTGGGCTGGGCCAAACCCTAACCCTCAAGAGGCCCGAGCCCAATGAAAAAGATTTGGGCCTGGGCCTAAACAATATCCTCAAGAGGCCTAGGCCCAATGAAGAAAAAACGTGGGCCTGGGCCAAACACCATTGAGAGGCCTGGGCCCAATGAAGAAAAGATTTGAGCCTAGGCCTAAAAATTTTCCTGAAGAGGCCTGGTCCGAATGAAGAAAAGATGTGGGCCTGGGCCTAACAATTATGCTGAAGGGGCCTGGGCCCAATGAAGAGAAGATGTAGGCCTGGGCCTAACCCTTACCCTGAAGAGGCCTGGGTACAATGAAGAGAAGATGTGGGCCTGGACCTATCATTTACACTGATGTGGCCTGGGCCCAATGAAGAAAAATGTGAGCCTTGTTCTACCATTTACGCTGAAATGGCCGGGGCCCAATGAAGAGATGTGGGCCTGGGCCTAACATTTACGCTGAAATGGCCTCGGCCCAATGTAGAGATGTGAGCCTGGACCTAACATTTACACTGAAATAGCCTGGGCCCAAAGAGGAAAAAATGTGGGCCTTGCCTGACATTCAGGATAAATGGCCTCGGCAAAATAAAAAAGAGATGTAGGCGTGGGCCAAACACCATGAAGAGGTTAGGGGCCCAATGAAGAAAAGATTAGGGCCCTGGCCAAAACCTTAAGCTAAATTGGCCTGGGGCCAAAGAAGAAAAAATGTGGGCCTGGTCCAAACCTTTACCCTGAAGAGGCATGGGCCCATGAAGAAAAGATTTGGGCCTGTGCCTAACCATTATCCTCAAGAGTCCCGGGCCCATTGAACAGAAGATGTGAGCATGGGCCTAACCCTTACCATAAAGAGGCCTGGGCTCAATGAAGAGAAGATGTGGGCCTTGGTCTAACCCTTACCCCGAAGAGGCCCGGGCCCTATGAAAACGATTTGGGCCTGGGCCTAAAAATTATCCTCAAGAGGCCTAGGACCAATGAAGAAAAGATGTGGGCCTAGGCCAAACACCATTGAGAGGCCGGGGCCCAATGAAGAAAAGATTTGAGCCTAGGCCTAAAAATTTTCCTGAAGAGGCCTGGGCCGAATGAAGAAAAGATGTGGGCCTGAGCCAAACATTTATGCTGAAGTGGCCTGGGCTCAAAGAAGAAAAAATGTGGGCCTGGCCCTAACATTTAGGATAAAAGGTCTCGGCACTATGAAAAAAACATGTGGGCCTGGGCCAAACAGCATGAAGAGCCCAGGTTCAATGAAGAAAAGATGAGGGCCTGGGCCTATCCCTTATGCTAAATTGGCCTGGGCCCAAAGTAGAAAAGATTTCGGTCTCGGCCTAACTGTTATCCCCAAGAGGCCCGGGCCCAATGAAGAAAAGATGTGGGCCTGGGCCTAACAATTACGCTGAAGGGGTCTGGGCCCAATGAAGAGAAGATGTAGGCCTGGGCCTAACCCTTACCCTGAAGAGGCCTGGGTACAATGAAGAGAAGATGTGGGCCTCGGCCTATCATTTACACTGATGTGGCCTGGGCCCAATGAAGAAAAATGTGGGCCTTGTTCTACCATTTACTCTGAAATGGCCGGGGCCCAATGAAGAGATGTGGGCCCGGCCTAACATTTACGCTGAAGTGGCCTGGTCCCAAAGAAGAGAAGATATGGGCATGTGCCGAAAATTTAGGCTGAAGTGGCCAGTGCCCAAAGAAGAAAAGATGTGGGCATGGCCTGACATTCAGGATAAATGGCATCGGAAAAAAAAAAAAAAAAAAAAAAAAAAAAAAAAAAAGAAATGTAGGCCTGGGCCAAACACCATGAAGAGGCACGGGCCCAATGAAGAAAAGATGACAGCCTGGGCCTAAACCTAAAGCTAAATTGGCCTAAGCCCAAAGAAGAAAAAATGTGGGCTGGGCCAAACCCTAACCCTCAAGAGGCCCGAGCCCAATGAAAAAGATTTGGGCCTGGGCCTAAACAATATCCTCAAGAGGCCTAGGCCCAATGAAGAAAAAACGTGGGCCTGGGCCAAACACCATTGAGAGGCCTGGGCCCAATGAAGAAAAGATTTGAGCCTAGGCCTAAAAATTTTCCTGAAGAGGCCTGGTCCGAATGAAGAAAAGATGTGGGCCTGGGCCTAACAATTATGCTGAAGGGGCCTGGGCCCAATGAAGAGAAGATGTAGGCCTGGGCCTAACCCTTACCCTGAAGAGGCCTGGGTACAATGAAGAGAAGATGTGGGCCTGGACCTATCATTTACACTGATGTGGCCTGGGCCCAATGAAGAAAAATGTGAGCCTTGTTCTACCATTTACGCTGAAATGGCCGGGGCCCAATGAAGAGATGTGGGCCTGGGCCTAACATTTACGCTGAAATGGCCTCGGCCCAATGTAGAGATGTGAGCCTGGACCTAACATTTACACTGAAATAGCCTGGGCCCAAAGAGGAAAAAATGTGGGCCTTGCCTGACATTCAGGATAAATGGCCTCGGCAAAATAAAAAAGAGATGTAGGCGTGGGCCAAACACCATGAAGAGGTTAGGGGCCCAATGAAGAAAAGATTAGGGCCCTGGCCAAAACCTTAAGCTAAATTGGCCTGGGGCCAAAGAAGAAAAAATGTGGGCCTGGTCCAAACCTTTACCCTGAAGAGGCATGGGCCCATGAAGAAAAGATTTGGGCCTGTGCCTAACCATTATCCTCAAGAGTCCCGGGCCCATTGAACAGAAGATGTGAGCATGGGCCTAACCCTTACCATAAAGAGGCCTGGGCTCAATGAAGAGAAGATGTGGGCCTTGGTCTAACCCTTACCCCGAAGAGGCCCGGGCCCTATGAAAACGATTTGGGCCTGGGCCTAAAAATTATCCTCAAGAGGCCTAGGACCAATGAAGAAAAGATGTGGGCCTAGGCCAAACACCATTGAGAGGCCGGGGCCCAATGAAGAAAAGATTTGAGCCTAGGCCTAAAAATTTTCCTGAAGAGGCCTGGGCCGAATGAAGAAAAGATGTGGGCCTGAGCCAAACATTTATGCTGAAGTGGCCTGGGCTCAAAGAAGAAAAAATGTGGGCCTGGCCCTAACATTTAGGATAAAAGGTCTCGGCACTATGAAAAAAACATGTGGGCCTGGGCCAAACAGCATGAAGAGCCCAGGTTCAATGAAGAAAAGATGAGGGCCTGGGCCTATCCCTTATGCTAAATTGGCCTGGGCCCAAAGTAGAAAAGATTTCGGTCTCGGCCTAACTGTTATCCCCAAGAGGCCCGGGCCCAATGAAGAAAAGATGTGGGCCTGGGCCTAACAATTACGCTGAAGGGGTCTGGGCCCAATGAAGAGAAGATGTAGGCCTGGGCCTAACCCTTACCCTGAAGAGGCCTGGGTACAATGAAGAGAAGATGTGGGCCTCGGCCTATCATTTACACTGATGTGGCCTGGGCCCAATGAAGAAAAATGTGGGCCTTGTTCTACCATTTACTCTGAAATGGCCGGGGCCCAATGAAGAGATGTGGGCCTGGGCCTAACATTTACGCTGAAGTGGCCTGGGCCCAATGAAGAGAAATGTGGGCCTTGGCCTACCATTTACGCTGAAATGGCCTGGGACCAATGAAGAAAAGATGTGGGCCTGGGCCTAACAATTATGCTGAAGGGGCCTGGGCCCAATGAAGAGAAGATGTAGGCCTGGGCCTAACCCTTACCCTGAAGAGGCCTGGGTACAATGAAGAGAAGATGTGTGCCTGGGCCTATCAGTTACACTGAAGTGGCCTGGGCCCAATGGAGAAAGATGTGGGCCCTGGCCTACCATTTACGTTGAAGTGGCCTTGGCCCAGTGAAGAGATGTGGGCGTGGGCCTAACATTTATGCTGAAGTGGCCTGGGCTCAAAGAAGAAAAAATGTGGGCCTGGCCCTAACATTTAGGATAAAAGGCCTCGGCACTATGCAAAAAACATGTGGGCCGGGGCCAAACAGCATGAAGAGCCCGGGTTCAATGAAGAAAAGGTGAGGGCCTGGGCCTATCCCTTATGCTAAATTGGCCTGGGCCCAAAGTAGAAAAGATTTCGGCCTCGGCCTAACTGTTATCCCCAAGAGGCCCGGGCCCAATGAAGAAAAGATGTGGGCCTGGGCCTAACATTTACGCTGAAGTGGCCTGGGCCCAAAGAAGAGAAGATGTGGGCATGTGCAGAAAATTTAGGCTGAAGTGGCCAGTGCCCAAAGAAGAAAAGATGTGGGCATGGCCTGACATTCAGGATAAATGGCATCGGCAAAAAAAAAAAAAAAAAAAAAAAAAGAAATGTAGGCCTGGGCCAAACACCATGAAGAGGCCTGGGCCCAGTGAAGAATAGATTTGGGCCCGGGCCTAAAAATTATCCTGAAGAGGCCTGGGCCCATTTAAGAGAAAATGTGGGCCTGGGCCTAACACTTACACTAAATTGGCCTGGGCCCAATGAAAAAATGATGAAGGCCTGGGCCAAACACCATGAAGAGGCCTGGGCCCCATGAAGAAAAGATTTGTGCCCATGCCAAACTCTTACCCTGATGAGGCCCGGTCACAATGAAGAAAGATGTAGGCCTGGGCCTAACCCTTACCCAGAATTGGCCTGAGCCTAATGAAGAAATGATATGGGTTGGGCCTAACCATTATCCTCAAGCGGCCTGGGCCCAATGAAAAGAAAATGTGGATCCAGGACTAATACTTACACTAAATTGGCCTGGGCCCAATGAAAAAAATATGTAACCCTGGGCGAAACACCATGAAGAGGCCTGGGCCCAATGAAGAAAAGATTTGGGCCTGGGCCTAACCATTATCCTGAAGAGGCTGGGCCCAATGAAGAAAAGATGTGGGACTGGGCCAAAATTTATGCTGAAGTGGCCTGGGCCCAGTAAAGAGAAGATGTAGGCCCGAGTCTAACCATTACCCTGAAGAGGCCTGGGCCCAATGAAGAAAAGATGCGGTCCTGGGCCAAATGCTTACCCAGAAGAGGCGTGGACCCAATGAAGAAAAGATGTGGGACTGGGCCAAACCCTTACCCAGAAGAGGCCTGGATCCAATAAAGAAAAGATGTGGGCCTGGGCCTAATTCTTACCCTGAAGATGCCTCGGTTCAATGATGAAGAGTTGGTTACCTGGGCCTAAACTTTATAATGCAGAGGCCTGGGACTAAAGAATTAGAGAGTTGGGCCTCAGCCTAATATTTACCCCAAAGTGGTCTGGGCTCAATGAAGAAGAACTGTGGGCCTGGGCCTAACACTTACCCTGAAGAAGCCTGGGGACAATGAAGTTGATATTTGTGCCTGTCTTATCCCTTATTCTGAAGAGGCCTGGGCCCCAATAACATAAGATGCATGCTTAGGCCTAACCCTTACCTTTAAGAAGCCTTGGATGAATAAAAAGGAGTATTGGACTTGGGCTTAATCCTGACGTTAAGGAATCCTAGTCCCAGTGAACAAGACATGGAGCCTTTGACCTAATCCTTTCCCTGAAGAGGTCTGGTCTTAGTGATGAAGAGCTGGGCCTGGTCCTACCTGTGACCTTGAAGAATGCCAGACCAAAACAAGAAGAGATGTGGGCCTGAGCCATTCCCTAACCCTGAATAGGCTTGGGCACAAAGAAAGAAGAGATGTGGATTCCTTAACACTGAAGGGGCTTGAGACAAAAGAAAGGATAGATGGGAACCTGGGCCATTCTGTAACACTGAAGATGTTTTAGCCCTAATAAGAGAAGGTGTGAGCTTGATCCATCTTTATCCATGAAGAGGCTTGAGCCCAGATTAGAAAGGTATGTTGGTGTGAGCCTATCGTTCATACGGAAGAGGGCTTGGCCTTATGAAGCAAAATATGACCCTGTGACTGTTTCAAACTTGAAGAGATCAAGCCCAAATGAAGGGATGCGGGCCTGGGTCATTCACTAAGCCTAAGGAGCCCCTACCCTTAGTAAAGGACAAATGTGGGGTTGGGCCTACTGTTGTCCATGTAGAGGCCCAAGACCAACAAAGAAAATCTATGGGCCAGGGTCTATTGCTAAACAGAAGAACCCCAGCCCCAAAATAGTAGAGATGTGGGTTTGGGTGAATCCCTAATCCTTAGGAGGCTTAGGCCCAAATAAAAGGAGAGATGTGGGCCTGGGCCCATCTCTAAAACTGAAGACTTTTGGGTCCAAAAAAGAGCTTAGGATCTGTGTTTATATCGTATGCTGCAGAGTCCAGGGCTCAAAGCAAGATGACATGAGGATGAGGACCTCTCCATGAATGCAACAGAGCCCTGAGCCCAAAGAAGAAGAGATGTGTGTCTGGAGCTATACCTGAGCCTCAGCAATAATGGGCCCAGAGCATCAAGACATTTGGGAGAATACAAAATGAGCAAAGGCCTAAAGAACCAAGCACACAGGAGTGTGCCCATGGTGGAATCAAAAACACAAGTATCTTGGGCCTAGATCAAACAGAGCCCTGGGACAACTGGCCCAGATTCATTCTCTCCCAATAAGCCCTGGACATAAAGAAGAGTGCCAAGGCCAAAACTAAAGAGAATCAACATTGTGTTTAGACCATGTACCATGAGCCACACTGGTCCTAGGCCTCATTTTCAGCTATTTTACAACCAGCTGAGACATCAATGCAGAGACATCGCAGCTTTTTCATCCATAATCATGGCCTTGACTACACTACTCTCTTTCTGAGCACTCATGGAAACTGACAAGCTGACCACATCCTCAACACATGTCAGCAAGTATGAACCATGGCTGTGATGTGCCAGGGCCTATATTGAAATGATACATCAATATAGACATAGCATATAAAAAGGAGTGTCACACTCTGCCCTCTAGCTGTCTGAGACATAATCTTACCTCGAATTAAAGAGATCTTAAACTGATTTCTTTAGGAATGAACAGTTCTCAAATGTAATTCCCACAACAGTTTTCTAAGAGTTGTCGACTAATGCAAATCTGGTCTTGTTCTGAGTTACTGACTCCTGGTCCCATTATATCTTTCAAGATTCACAACTTGAAGACGTAATGACTAATCTAGGAGCAAGGCCATGAACAGACCTCAATAGGAAATCTGTCCGCTCCTGAACCGCAAGTGTTCTGGGCGATTGTCTTCAAGGGTGTATGGGCCGCACCCTTGTTCTATGCATTCCAGGACAAAATCCCACCACAGAGGAGCCAGGCCTTAAAGGGACCAAACCTCATCTCAATGATCAAAGGAAATGAACACCCTATAACCATGACCAGGACTGAAGCCAAGCATTATCTTCATGTCAGTTTATTTTGTTGGACACACCATAGCCTCATCTGTGACCCAGGCCATGCCATGTTCACCAAAACAACTGGAATCTTCACCAGAGAGGGACATCAGTTCATAAGCCATGAACTCTGATCCAGAAGTTCATCTTAAAGCTCCTTTTGGTTTTATTCTGGCTAGTGGTTATTTGTGATAGTACCAACACAGGCAAAATTCTCACAAATGTGTCAAGGCAACCTCATGGCTTTGAAATAATCTGGACCACACATGAATGAATGTCAAATGACAGGAACACAGCTTGGAATGAAGGGTGTGCGGGCCGCACCCAGGAAATCCTCTGTGTGCAGGTCAAGAACAACAGTTTGACATTGGGTCTGACCTAGGACCTGTACTACTACAGTAATGTCTACACACTATAACACCATGAGTTGGTTGTCTGAAGAATGAGAAAAGGACAAAGGCCATAAACTGACATCATGGGGTCCTGCCAGCTTCCTGATTGCTAGTAAATCAGGTCAAGATTAAATTTTAGGGTGTGTGGGCTGCACCCTCTCTTTACAAGACCAAGTACTTTGCTGACAGTAAGGGAGCCAGGACCACAAACCATGACCATGATTGTGACAAGGACCCACTCTCCTTAATGATCAAAAAACATGGTCATAACTTAATATCAAGAGTGATTATATGGCACATGGCCCTATACTTACTTTAACTGGTTTTTACCTGAGGCTAGACTCTGTTCACCAAACACATTAAATGAAGAAAGAAGGCTTCTTGAGTGGATTGAAACCCCAAATTGATAGCAATGTGGGCTGTGGCTCATTTTCCTCCAAGAAACCTGTGTCAAATTTGAATTCTCTCCGTCAAATGCAGGAGATATGGTCACCAGGGAGGACCCAGGACCATAAAACATGGCCTTCCTCATGTGTGGGAGACACCAGAAAAACAATCTGAGCAGATTGGGCAAGATGAGTGTGCGGGCCGCACCCATCAGCCCTTATATGCCCCCTCCCCCCGTCTCTAATAGCTCCAGGACATTTGATTGTGTTTGTGTTGGCCAACACCACAGCCTCAGAGAAAAATGTAACCACCACAATGACCAGAGTTGATTTTGTGGTATATGACATCAGCCTCACAGACTTCCAGACTGTGGTCTAAATATTCATTTCCTGATACATCAGGTTCACCACCTTCTCATTGCTGACTTTGGCCCTCAGCCTGACCTGATTAGAAACATCAAGAAAGCCATTGGATTTTGAATGACATGACCCAGGACATAGCTTTAATAAAAATGCATAATGGAAAATGCTGAAGTTCCTCCTCTGGAGGCATGTTTGGTGGCATGCTCAAAGACTACACATGCATTCCTATGTTTTTTAACAGGAGCCTACCTAGAAGATGACAGGATTATAACCTGATGACTATAGATCTCTCATAGGTCTAAAGCCTTGCAGTCATCAGTCTTACTACAAGTGTCTTTCCAAATGTTTTGTATATAGTTTTGAATAAATATGTTGATATGCTATCATGGTTGACCTTGAAATGTCTGTTTGGCTCTTTCCTTTTCCTGAAGATAGATGAACTTCCATCCATGGTTTTTAACTTTTCCATTTGCAGGTGTCACTTAAAAAAAAAACTGAGTGAAAGGGGTCAAGTAGGTGAGATTCCTCACCTAGCTGTAAAATCACTGGGATAAAATTCCTAATTTGGAGGAGCAGCTTCCAACCACATCTGGTGGCAAAATCTGATTAGTTGCTGAGGAAGGTCTGGGAGGCAGAGGAGTAACTGAAGGTTCAGTGTGGATCACAGGACACCAGAATCTGGAAATTGTCTTCCGGTGAGACTCCATGTGAGGATGAGTGGACTCCCACTGTTATCCTTTGCATGGTGCCCCAACACAGTCAGGTACAGTTCATGTCAGAGGAACAGTAAAATGTGTTCTGCTCCTTCAATTAGAGATGCTAGAGGCTGACCTGTTGCATCTCTGGACTTGCCCCTCATCATCTTTGGAAGCACAGGTTGCAGATTTGCTGGTGTGTTCCGTATTGATTGTAATAGACACAGTGAGGGTGACTCCTAGAAATGATATGGAATCCACACCCATGAAACCACAAAATGTGGGAGTCAAAATGAGACAGAAAGAAGGACAATCCCATTGGATAGGCTTTTGTGGGTGGGAGAAGCTTCATTGTGACTCAACCCAACACAAAGAGCTGTAGGCAACTGAGGGTTGCTGATGGAGGGAGAATTAACTGTCCCTAGAGATGAGTCCTCTACCTGGTCATTCACTACCTACTATTCAGACCTGACAACTATACATGCAAGCTTCACTGAACAGGAACAGCCCACTGGAGTCATACACTCATGCATTTTTCCAAACATATGTATCAATAAGAAAAAAACATTTGAGGGAGAGAGAATAAAAAAGATGAAAGTTTGTACAAGAAAAATAGTGAAACGGTGAGGTTTTATTTCGTTTTACAAATTATAAATGTAAAGTTTAGGAACTATTTAGTGGGAAACTTTGGCTGGGTTAGATACTGAATACTGTAGCATTTATACAGTGAAACAGATTTCTTGTGTAGGTATTGTATGTCAACACTCTTGTCTCCACACCTACTTCTCTCTTCTTCCACGGAGACACAAACACAGACATTGCAGCACCATGTGCACATGTGGCTTCTATGGAGACAGGGAGAGCCATCTTGAGCCTTAAAACAGCTGACATCCAGGGCGTAATGCTCTAGCCTATCCTACAGCCTCCTCCACCCACACATTTCCCCAGCCCATCTCTCATATGTAATCAATCCCTACTATGCTCCTGCGTCTGGAAGGAAAGCAGCACAGAAGAGAGGACTACAAGCACACTCAGATTCTCACTGGAGCAGCAGAACCCTGGCTGCCCTTTTGTTTCAGATTTATACAGGTACTCGAGTGAGTCAGACTCCAGAACACCAGGAGTAAACTTACAAACATATCTTTCAATTTCCTGTGTATAGTTGGATATACACACAATTATATTCCCACACCTCAAATACACTTACTATGCTTTTGTATTATCTACATAAAAATTAAGCCATTTTCAATTTTCATGCAAATGAATTGAATAGCTGGTCCATGTTAGGAATTAAACTCCTGAGATATATGTCATTCACTCAGAAAAAAGCAATGAAATGAGAAGCTCTGGGTACATAAAGAACTTGTTTATACTGTCACAAGCTAAGTGCCCTCGATGACCTGAGTGTCCAAACCATAGAAGAATTCTTAAAAAGTGGTTTTCTGTATCCACGACATCAGCCTTTTCATTCAATAACTATTTTGTCAGTATCTAATATCTGGTTTGATATTTGACACCAGGTCAGGTATTGCTACATGGGCAGTCTCAGCCTTGAGCTCACATCTCTCCTCCTTTCTCTGTCTCTCAAGTTATGAGATCCACAGCTCACCCCATTAGCACACAAGGCTTGCAATCTTCACACCTGACCTCAATGTGGAGGCTTGTAATTGGTTCTGCAATGACAAGGAGGGTCAAGAACAAGTGGAATACACCAATACATCTTGAACCAAGCTCCTCTGCCTATTTACCTAAAGGTTACATGGATGAGCATTACTTATGTTGTATACAGAAGAGAAGCATCAAACAGCAAGAATATTAACCAAATTCCACGTAATATCAATGAAAATTAACCTTGTACATATTTCTACCTTACATAGGAAACAGCTTTAAAATCACTTTGTGAATATTCTTTTTACCTACATTTTCTGTAAGCATGCTGATTCTGCAAGGAAGGGTAGCCTCTATTTCTAATTTTGCAAATCTCATCACCAGGGAATATTTATTAGAACACTGCGGCGTTGACTCTCTGCTCTTGCTGTGCCTGGGATGTCTCACCTGAATCAACACAGGTGTCAACGGCCACACATTAGTGCTGAAATGAACACTCTGCGACATAAGGCACATGGGGTAGAGAGAAGTAATAACGAATCTTCTTAAGAAGATTGAGCAACTGAGTTCTATGACTTTCCATTTGTTCCTGGTTTAGGTACTAGGCTAATTCATAATTTAGGTACAGAAATAGAAAAAAAATTAACAGTAATTAAAATAACCTTTTCTCCAAAGATGATGAAACATTTCTCACAGGCCCCAGGAAGATCCACAAGACAAGAGTTCACATTTCCTGGAAGAAGGAAAGGTGAAAAGCATAAGTGAATGACCTGAGCCCCACTCATCATCTGGCTCTGCAGCCAAAATCTTTGGTCCAAAGCACATAGAACCGAGTTGTGGTGACAACGACTTCCACTGCATATAGAGAAAAATTCAGTAACAGTGAATTCTCACCCTGTTCCTTTAATATCATAAGGTTTCATAAGGATTTTAGCAACATTAAACAACGAACTTTCAAACAATTTATTTTAGTTAGATTCTGAGGATTTCATACATAAATATAGTGTACATTTATCATAGTCCCCTTAATTTTGCCAGATCCTCCATGATTTCAAAATCAGCTGTGAGATCATTCCATGTCCATCCTCTCATGTATGTAGGGCTATCAACCAAATGTTGCTCAATTTACGCTTGCATCAGCCCCAGAAGAAAAGTTGACTCTTCCTCCTCTAGAAGCCATCAATTGTCAACATCTCTCAGATAGAGGAGGGGCCAGTGAGCTCCTTTCCTTTCCATGCTAGAATACTGAGTGCCTTGATCACAGAGGTCCTAAGAGCAGCAGGACTCTCATGTCCAGAAGACACAGTTCCATTGCAATTCTATGACATCTGGATCTAAAATCTTTTCATCTTTCTTCCAGGATGGGGTCTGAGCCTCAGAGGAAGGCACAATATGAATTTATACCTGTGAACTCCCCAGACACTTCTCTGAGTTTTGAGTTTCCTTGGGAAACACAGATTCCTGCATTACAGAACTACTCTGATGAGGAGTGAGAGAGAGCTCACTAACGTTTGAGTATAGAGATGTGAAGTCAGAGGGCAGTCTGAGATGAACATTAACATAATAATTGTGGTAGATCCACCCTGGGAACCTGGGAGTTTGATGGGCCTAGGTTTTCTACAGATTAAAGTTATGAGATTATATGTTCCAACAAAGCATCATAAATGACATTACGTAAAAATAAAAAAGACCAAGTATGCGGAAAGAGGGAAAGAAGATGAATATTCACAGTTCTCCAGGTGGAAAGATAAAGAGCAAGCTGCCAGCATCCGGATCCCAGCATCTCAGACAGTTTGCTGTTGTCCTCTCACACGGTGATTGATAGAAGAGAAATGATGATAGACACCATGTGATGACATGGCACTAAAGAGCCACTAAAATCAGGAATAAGAGAAGGCTGCCCACTCTCTCCATATTTCTTTAACATATTCCTTGACGTTTTGGCAATAGTAATAAGGGAACAAAAGGAGTTCAAGGGGATTCAAATTGGAAAGGAAGAAGTGGGGACATTTTCTTAATGGATTATTTATGTGTGTGTGTGTAGGCCCAGCCCACTGTGTGTCGTGCTGATGTGGAAAAGTAGTCCTGCATCATATAAATAAAGCAAGCTGTGCAAGCCAGTATGCTGCTTACCTCCATGGTTCCTGCCCCAAATTCCCTCACTGGTGGATCATGTCCTGAAAGTTGTGAGATGAAAAATTCTTTCCTCAGCTGAGTTGTTTTGGATCCCTGCTTCGTCACAGCAACAGAAAAGGATGCCAGGACAAGACATCGACAGGAAAGGATTAGGACAGTAAGTAGAGCACCCCACAGTTCAAGGGACATCTTAACTTACTACCATCCCCGAACCTCTCCCCAGCATTCCCACCAACTGAGTACTTTAATATCCATCAGAGTCATTTAAAGGCCTCGTTGAAACAGACTGCTAGACTTGCTGTCCAGAGATTCTGATTCTTAGGTCTGGAGGAGAAATCAGATGTCACTTTTGTAACAAGTTGCTAGGTGAAGCTGTTATTACTGAGAAAAGAACTTCACTTTAAAGGGTGCACATGGCTTCAAAACAAAATGAAAATAGAGCCTAGAACAGAAGGTACAGATGTTTATAGATGTCAAGTTCTAAACCACCACTTTAGTGTCCTAATTCTTGACTACATAAGGATAGCTTTCAGGCAGCAGAATATCTGAGAAGAGTGTTGGCCCAAGTCCACCGTTGCAGTCCATTAAGAAGGCAGAAAGGAAGACAAGGTCCTGGGACAGCCCAGCAGAAGGTCCTGCACTGCTGGACTCTCCCTGCATTTGGCCACCAAGTCCAGAGCATGGCTCTTACCACTCTCATCAACACTGCCACGGCTTCAGCTCCACATCCATTTCCCTACATTGTGCTTCTATGGCCTCCTGCCTCCTTTCCTTTTCTCCCTGTACAGTTGGTACGGAGAAATGGGTTTTCAGGGAGTTATTGTTATGCCCTGATCATGGAGTTCCCCACAAACCACTAGGAGACTGAGTCCTTTATGTAAAAGCAAAGAGCCTTTATTCTTACACAAGTTTGCAAATTCGGTCACCCTGTGTCCAAGGTATTGGTGTGATTGGGAGCCCAGAGTTCAGTTGGGGTTGGGTTTTTGTAGTACCAAAGGTGGGGGTGAGGGATTTCTAAGGTTCAGGAGCCATGATTGGCTGACATTTGTCTAGGAGTGTCCTGTTGAATAGCAATGGGTGTGTGCTGGCAGGTGATCCTATTTGTAATGTTCAGAATGTTAGGAATTTCCTTTGGATGGTCTGTTCCTGGGAGGTGCCTGTGTAGTCTCAGTTTGTGGTCTTTCTTGGAACCAGGGTAAACTACTGAGACTCCGCCTCTAGTGAGCATGTCATGTCCTACACTAAAGCTGCTGAAATTCTGCAGTGAGTCTGTGTCTCTTCCAAAGAAATGAACTAGAAGCATCTAATCTCTCATAAGATTCTCCCATAGCAGTCCTCCCTTGCCTTGTATTTTTACTGAACACAACAGACTGTTTCTCCTTCACTGTTGTTGGTTCCCCCCACTAAATCTATTCTTGCCTGTTTCTTCAGTTTTGTTACACTTCTTTCTAGATGTGATCAGGGAAGAAGTAAGTGAAGCTATAACTGAGAAATATCCTTCAGTGACTCTCTAACCTCAGAGTTACCAAGCTATTCACAGAGCATATTAGCTTCACAGAAACTTAAGAAACCAGGTAGAAACTGGCCAGAGAAGCTGGTAGGCTAACTGCAGATTCTCACTATAATAAGGCTGATTCTTCTGGGTTCTAGGGGTTATGCAGGTACAGACAAGCCCTCAGGCAGAAGTCCCTAATGGCTCCCATAGATGTGAAAGGGCCCTGCAAGACCCCCACATGGCATGGATTACATCATTCACTTATGACTCAGCTAAGCCCTTGTGGGCATGCATGCCTGCATCATCCACTTATGACTCAGGTAAGCCCTTGCATGCGAGAGACCCACCATCTGCATATGACGTAGCTATGCCAACTTCTGTGTGCATTGCTAGGCAGCTTTTAAAAGCTTGATGTGCCATCTTCCTCTCTTTCTGCACACTGACTTACCCCAGGCCTGTACACACACCCTCTAATAATCTCCTAAGTGGGTTTGTTTCCTGTTCTGTGTTTCCTTCTCACTTGTGCCAGGTAATTTCAAAGCGAACAGACATGCGGCAGGACACCCCAATCTCTAGGAGCTACACATTGGGACAAAACGTTAGACCCCTTCCCCAACTCCCTCAACTTTTCTGCCAGTGAGCAGGAGAGTTTCCTGCAGTTAGGCTCACTCAGCATCCAACCCCATCCACTGGACAGTCCAAGCTACTAGCCCCACTCTGCCCCCATGCTCACCTATCCTCCGTGGAACTCTGAAACACATTTTGCTACAATAATGAGGGGGTGAAGAGCTTGTTACAATACTGAGGGTATCAAGAGCTTGCTATAACACTGAGGGGACCAAGAGAGAGGACCAACAGGGTGAAACAGGAGAGAAGAACAATAGAGCAGGCTTAGAGAGACTTCAGACGCTTCCTGAGACACAGACATTGACAGTACAGAGCAGAACAAGGAAAATTCCCAAACATTCAGACAGACACTGCAAGGACTGAACCAAGGAATAAAGACAATCATCCCCAGTTGAAAAAAGAGATGGAAAGCTGCCAGTACAAGAATTCATCAAACAACTGAAAAACCAACATGGTAACACCAGAACCCAGTGGTCACACAACAGGAAGACTTGATCATTAAGAACAAAAGAAGGAGGAGGAGGAGGAGGAAGAAAAGAGGAGGAAAAGGAAGAGAGGAGGAGGAGAAGCAAGAGGGGATTGGGAGGGGGTCGAGAAGGAGGAAAACGAGAATATAAAGAAGAGAAAAAGAAAAAAGACAACCACTTTAAATGCAACTTTATGAAAATAATGGAGACCTTTAAAGAGGAAATGAAAAACTCCCTTAAAGAAATGGAGGTAAAGACAAACAAAACATTGGAAGAAGAAATTGACAAACCCCCAGAGAAATACAAGAAAATGAAGAAAAAAATCAAATAAGTGAAACAAACTGAAATAAATGTAAATAGAAACATAAACTTATGGAATTCTGAATATGGAAAATCTGGGTAAACAAACAGGAACTACAGAGACAAGTATAAAAAAAGAATACAAGAGACAGAAGAACGAATCTCAGGTGCTGATGACACTATTAAGAAAACAGACTCACTGGTCAAAGAAAACATTAAATCCAACAAATTATTAACACAAAACATCCAGGAAATCTGGGACACCATGAAAAAAACCAAACCTAAGAATAATGGGGGTAGAATTAGGACAACTCCAGCTCAAAGGCACAGAAAATATTTCAACAAAATTATAGAAGAAAACTTTCCCAACCTAAAGAAAGCTGTGTTGAGGGTCTTTTGTCTATATGTTACTTTCATTGGTTAATAAAGAAACTGCCTTGGCCCTTTGATGGATAGCAGCTTAGACAGGCGGAGTAGACAAAACAGAATGCTGGGAGAAAGAAGCAGATTCAGGCAGTCACTATGATTCTCTGACCCGAGACAGACGTAGGCTAGAATCTTTCCCAGTAAGCCACCACCTCGTGGTGCTACACACATTAACAGAAATGAGGTAATCAAGATGTGAGAATTAGCCAATAAGAGGCTGAAACTAATGGGCCATGCAGTGTTTAAAAGAATACAATTTGTGTGTTGTTATTTTGGGGCATAAGCTACCCAGGTAGCCGGGAGCTGGGAGCCGGGCAGCAGGAACGCAGCCTGTTGTTCCATCTATAGAGCAGCGCTCTAATGTGGTAAAGTGGATCCATGCAAAACCTGAGAGAACTTAAATTTAAACACAAAAAAACCAGAGTTTAACGCAGCTTTTTGCTGTTTGTAGGTGGTGTGCCACAGAGAATTTCCTGACTCAGCACCCTTAAAAAAAAGCCACACGCGTTTTTAAAACACAGCTTCCTGGGCCCTGCTGCCACTGCAAACTCCAACTATGGTGCGTTTGTGTGCCTGGGTGTTTTTGTTCCCGCTCAGGATCAGGAAGAAAGTACTCTGAGACCATGCCAATGGCTCAGCGCTTCTTGCCTGCTCCTAGACAGACTGTGGGATCAGGCTTAGGCAGGCGGAAGTGAATGGTGGATTCCATCCACCATACACAGAGGTGTTTACAGGCTGTGCAGTGCTCTGCATGGCAGATTTGACTGTAACTCAGATGAAAACTGTTTATGTGTTGCACGTTCATTCTCGGGTTGGACTGCTGAGCACAGCTCCTGCCTGGAACTGCACACAGCTCAGGGGCACCAACTGGCTCTGAGGCAAGAGCAGCTCTGTCATGCTGAACTGTGCTGACCTCAGGCAGGACTATCGTAATTACCATAATAACAGTACAGCTAAGGTTTAGACTGGGCAGGACACAGGCGGTACCATATTACCTCTCTATGGTGCAACGTAAGTTTTTAAGAAGTGCTTAGCATTTTAAGAAGTGCTCCGAGATAGTAAAAAAATATACAGATTCACAATAGGACAGATTCAGACATAAAAGACCTTGAAATGTGTCACAGCATTGGATGAGTGTACATAGGCTTTGGAGAGAGAAGAAAAAGGATATAGAGAATAAAATTAATGGTTTTAAAAAAAGGGTAAAGTCTTTAAAGAGACAGAGTAAAGATAGTTATTGCTTAAAAAGTAAAGAAAAATAAACCATGTAAAAATGGAAAATTCATAGAGGGTCTGGATTATGTATATTATTGTGTTTTCTTTAATTTTTTTGACTGTAAAGGACCTAAGTACAGAGAGACATTTCATTATGTGGGCTACCAAGCTAGACCAGAATGGATATCATAAGCGTATGACTTCAGAATTTGGATCTAAGAACATGATGCTCTGAAAAGAGTTTCATCTTTTGTTTTCACAGCGGATGAGACCCTGTGGATTGCTTCTATTCCAATATGGTATGATAGACCATGCCCTCCTGAAAGGTAGCTGTAAACACCCTCAAAAAATTACTTTGCTCATCCACTGACTGAGATGCACCTAGCACACAGGTTATATACCATAAAGACCTGAATAACAGTGCTCCCATTCAGCATGAAGCAGTTTTGAGAAAAATAACTGTGCCCATATTCCCAAATATTGTTTATAAATGTTCTTTTACATTTAAAGGGAGAAATGATATAGATATGAATAATTTGCATAGGTATGGATTTTAAGGTAATTTTTTTGGTATGTATACGTATTTCTGATCTTGATTAAGGTATTGTGATCATGTAGTTCATTTTAAAATGTAATGTATAATTAGGAAATATAGGTTGTTAATGGATAATCATCAAAAATAGTTAAACTTGTAGTCATATTAGATTTTCTAGATATATAGAGATATATTTCAGTTAGATAGGCATTCTTCATATCTTCCAAAGATTACAGAATATGGCATTTAACGTTTTAATAACTTAGGGCTTTTCATGACAATGAGACATGTCTGCTCCTGACAGCACCAATCTACTTCAAGAGGAAGATGGGCATCGAAAAGGCTCTTTAAGGAGTTGATTAGCCATTTGGGCAAGAAACTGTTTTGGCCTGAACTGATACATAAACTGGACACACAGAACCGCAGAGAGAGGACCCCTGAACTTTCCTAAAGGTGAGATGGTCTTTTGGGGTTCCTGATTCATGAAAGAGTCTGCGAGACATTCTACAGGACATGGCAGATAGTGACTGAACTGTCTTTGAAATTTGCTGCTTCATGGAAATGTCTGCTGGATACTATGGGCCTGTAGGCTGAAGATGGATGCCCCAACGGTACAAAAGAACTTTGGGAGACTTCCAGGCAGCGAGGTATCTCTGTCATTTCTAGAATTTGGAAGTTGCTTATTTCTTGTTTGCTTATGTAATATTATATCCATCTGCAGTCTTTGATGGAGTTGAAGAATAGTTATTGTTTTTTGAAGTTATGATAAAAGATAAAGTAGTTATAAATATTGTAACTGTAATTCTTGCTTGATAACTGTTTTGTTATATGTAATTTTTTATGTTAAAGTGAAAGCCTTTCTTTTTTGTTTAAACAGAAAAAGGGGAAATGATGTGGGAGGGTATTCTGTCTATGTGGTACTTTCATTGGTTAATAAAGAAACTGCCTTGGCCCTTTGATAGGATAGCAGCTTAGACAGGCAGAGTAGAAAGAACAGAATGCTGGGAGAAAGAAGCAGATTCAGGCAATCACTATGATTCTCTGACCTGAGACAGACGTAGGCTAGAATCTTTCCCGGTAAGCCACCAATGCGTGGCGCTACACACATTAATAGAAATGAGTTCATCAAGAAGGGAGTATTAGCTAATAAGAGGCTGAAACTACTGGGCCAGGTAGTGTTTAAGAGAATACAGCTTCCGTGTAATTATTTTGGGTAAAGCTAGCCAGCGGCTGGGAGCTGCGTGGCAGAAAGCAGCCTACAGCTCTATCTACAGAAGAATACAAACAGACTGGTTCAAAAAAACATGCTCTCACCATATGCCCTATCATATTATAAAAGCATTTGTTCAACTATGTTCATAGCAGCATTGTTTGTAATAGCCAGAACCTGGAAACAGCCTAGATGCCCTTCAATGGAAAAATGGATGAAGAAAGTGTGGAATATATACATATTAGAGTACTACTCAGCGGTAAAAAACAATGACATCTTGAATTTTGCATGCAAATGGATGGAAATAGAAAACACTATCCTGAGTGAGAACCTTCATCTGGCGATCGAAGGAGATAGAGACAGAGACCCACATTGGAGCACCTGACTGCGCTTCCATGGTCCAAATGAGGAGCAGAAGGAGGGAGAACATGAGCAAGGAAGTCATGACCATGAGGGGTGCACCCACACACTGAGACAATGGGGCTGATCTATTGGGAACTCACCGAGGCCAGCTGAACTGGGTCTAAAAAAGCATGGGATAAAACCAGACTCTCTGAACATGGCAGACAACGAGGGCTGCTGAGAAGCCAAGGACAATGGCACTGGGTTTTGATCCTACTGCATGTACTGGCTTTGTGGGAGCCTAGGCTGTTTGGGTGCTCATCTTCCTAGACCTGGATGGAGGGGGGGAGGACCTTGGACTTCCAACAAGGCAGGGAACCTACTGCTCTTTGGGCTGGAGAGGAAGGAGAGGGGAATAGGGGAAGGAGAGGGAAATGGGAGGTGGAGGCGGGAAGGAAGCAGAAATTTTTATTAAAAAAAAAGAAAGAAAACATTACCCAAGTAAACAGGAAGTACATTGTAAGCAACTCCCAAAACTCTAGAATTATTAGAAACATCTCACTGCCTGGATAGTCTCCCAAAGTTCTTCTGTACCATTGGGACATCTGTCTTCAGCCTATAGTCCCATAGTATCTGGCAGACTCCCCATGAAGCAGGAAATTTCAAAGACAGTGCCACCTATACTGGCACTTTGTCAGTCACTTATTTTCTACGTCCTGCAGAATGTCTATCAGACTCTTTCATAAAGCAGGAACCCCAAAGGATGGTCTCACCTTTAGGCAAGTTCAGCAGTCATTGCTCTGTGGGTCCTGCATGTCTAGTTCATTAAGCAGTCCAGGCAAGAGCAGTTTCTTTCCCAAATGGCTAATGGACTCCATAAGAAGCCTCTTTGATGCCCATCTCCCTCTTGAAGTACATTGCAGTTGCCAGGAGCATATGGTCTCACTGTTATAGTATGTAGTAAGAGCTGTGGGCTGCGTTCCTGCCTCCCAGCTCCTGGCCGCCTGGCTAGCTTATGCCCTGAAATAACAACACGCAAATTGTATTCATTTAAACACTGCCTGGCCCATCAGCTCTAGCTTCTTACTGGCTAATTCTTACATCTTGATTACCCATTTCTATTAATGTGTGTAGCACCTCAAGGTGCGTTTATTGGGAAGATTCTAGCCTATGTCCATCCTGGAGCTTCATAGCGTCTGCCACAGAGAGGGGAGCGATTGAGTCTGAGCTCACTTCCTCTTCCTCACAGCATTCTGTTCTGTTTACTCCACCCACCTAAAGGCTGGCCTATCAAATGGGCCAAGGCAGTTTCTTTATTAGCCAATGACCTTCCTCCATCATTTCCCCTTTTTTTGTTTAAACAAAAAGGAAAGGCTTTCACTTTAACATAGCAGAATTACATATAACAAAGCAGTTATCAAGTAAGAATTACAGTTACAATATTTATATCTATTTTATCTTTTACCATCACAAAGGAAAACTATAACTAACCATTCTTTAACTCCATCAAAGACTCCAGAAGGATATAATATTATCTAAGTAAATGAGAAGTAAGCAACTTACAAAATTCTAGAAGTCACAGAGACATCTCACTGCCTGGACAATTACCCAAAGTTCCTCTGTGCCGTTGGGGCATCCATCTTTGGCCTACAGGTTCATAGTTTTCAGCAGACATTTTTATGAAGCAGGGAATTTTAAAGACAGTTTAGTCACTATCTGCTGTGTCCTGCAGAATGTCTCGCAGACTCTTTCATGAATCAGGAACCCTGAAAGACCATCTCACCTTTAGGCAAGTTCAGCAGCCCTCTTTCTGTGGGTTCTTTTTGTCAAGTTCATGCATCAGTCCAGGCAAGAGCAGTTTCTTGCCCAAATGCCCAATTCCATAAGGAGCCTCTTCAATGCCCATCTTCCTCTTGAAGTAGATTCGTGCTGCCAGGAGCAGATGTGTCTCATTGTCATGAAAAGTCCTAAGTTATCCTAAGTTATTAAAATGTTTTAAATGCCATATTCTGCAGTCTTTTAAAGATATGAAGAATGCCTATCTAACTGAAATATATCTCTATATATCTAGAAAATCTAACAAACATGACTACAAGCTTAACTATTATCAATGATTATCCATTAGCCAGGCAGTGTTTTAAAGAATACAGTTTCCGTGTATTATTTCGGGTAATGCTAGCCATGCAGAGCTGGGCGGGAACTCAGCCCACTGCAGCTCTTACAACAATAGTAAGTACTAAATTATTTTTTAATTGATATTTATTGAGCTCTACATTTTCTCTGCTCCCCTCCCTGCCTCGTTTCTCTGTCCTCAGCCCTCCTCCAAGATCCCCATGCTCCCAACTTACTCAGGAGATCTTGTCATTTTCTACTTTCTACTTCCCATGTAGATTAGATCTATGTAAGTCTCTCTTAGTGTCCTCATTGTTGTCTAAGTTCTCTGGGATTGTGGTTTGTAGGCTGGCTTTCTTTGCTTTATGTTTAAAAACCACCTGTGAGTGAGTACATGTGATAATTGCCTTTCTGTATCTGGGTCACCTCACTTGAAATGTTTTCTAGCTCCGTCCATTTTCCTGCAAAATTCAAGCTGTTATTTTTTTCTGCTATGTAGTACTCCACTGTGTAAATGTACCACATTTTCCTTATCCATTCTTCGGTCGAAGGGCATTTAGGTTGTTTCCAGGTTCTGGCTATGACAAACAAAGCTGCTATGAACATAGTTGAGCACATGTCCTTGTGGCACGATTGAGCATCCTTTGGATATATACCAAAAGTGGTATTACTGGGTCTTGAGGAAGGTTGTTTCCTGATATTCTGAGAAATCACCACACTGACATCCAAAGGGGCTGTACCAGATAGCATTCCCACCAGCAATGCAGGAGTGTTCCCTTTTCCCCACAACCTCTCCAGCATAAATTGTCATCAGTGTTTTTGATCTTGGCCATTCTTACAGGTGTAAGATGGAATCTGAGATGTTTTGATTTGCATTTCTCTGATGACTAAGGATGTTGAACATTTCCTTATGTTTCTTTCAGCCATTTTAGATTCCTCTGTTGAGAGTTCTCTGTTTAGGACTGTAGTCCTTTTTTTTAATTAGATTATGTGTTATTTTGGTGTCCAATTTCTTGAGTTCTTTGTATATTTTGGTGATCAGACCTCTGTCTGATGTGGGGGTTAGTGAAGATTTTTTTCCCATTCTGTATGCAACAAGGCTCACACGATTTCTACTGTCAGAGATGAAAAGAAAGAAGTTGTGAACATTGAACCTGATACAGAAAGTGGGTAGTAGCCTTCAATGCATGGGTACCGGACACCTCTTTGTAAATATAGACATGTAAGTTGACCAACAGCACACAGAGGTTTAATAAGAATACACAAATTGCCCATGTACCTAGGAAAAACTACAGTAAAAATATACTTAGAGTAGATGCTATTAGTCAAATATGAAGGATTTCTGCTTAAGAAGTGAGAGTGGCCCACATGAATGGCCAGATCCATATTCCAGAGAAATCCCAAGTACCTCCCAGATGTTCAATTTTGGGACCTTGGACACACTAAACACAAAGAAAGACATAGTATGGAAAACCTTTATAGTCCAGTGAGGACAGTCAATATTGTCAAATCTGAGGTTTAAAAAAATCAACAAGTTAAACCTGAAAGAGTCTCAGCACTGATCTGCTTATAAATTGTGCAACTTTCTTAGCAGTGCCTGGATCCTTGCCTGCAGGGAGCAGAACAGCAATGGGAATGGAAAGGGGGGACGAATAGAAGCAGTTGTCCTGCTCACTGCAGCCTCAGCGGGACTAATAGTAGTCCAGCCCACTCTTTATCACAACAGCATGTCCTAATGGCTTGTGTTAGCCTTTGGGCTATTCTCTGTAGTTCACATGTGAAATCTGTAAACACAAACACAGCCACAGGCTAGTTACTTACACTGTATAGTTTCAACAAATCTGAACATATCTCTATTTCAAGTTTCTCTCCAATTAAATGGTTTTTTCAAATATCATTAGCACTGTGTTCCTCCAGCTACAGTCCTCTGTTCACATCTCCATGTCTGCAGCAGAACACCTGTGGCCAATTTCTCACACAATGCATTCCCATTTCTTGTGGATCATACAGCTCTTCCCCCTCTTGCATTCCTCTCCTATTCAGTCTCTTGTCCCCATCTCAGCACCCGGCTAACCAAAGATCCCTCCTGCCAGGATGACAAGTAGGCTGACGGCAGATCCACACCTCTACTTCTGCTTCTCCAGATCAAATCCTCCCAGTGCCATGCCCACCTCTCTAGTCTGTGGTCTCCCTTTCCTCTCTCACGCCATTCCCCACACATTACAAAAAAAAAAAAAACACGTCAACATCAAAGGGGGACATTACATTGGAGTGAAGGGTTAGAAAAAGATGGCCCAATTAAATGGACCTAAGAACTAACAAGCGAATATTCAATTTTTTCTCTGCACTTCATGGAAAATTTTCCAAGTTAGAGACATATGAAACCCAAAGCAAATCTCAACAAATACAAGAAAAATTAAATGACAATCGGAATCCTACGAGACCACCTCAAAATAAAGCTGAAAATCCACAACAAAAACAATAGAAAGCTGGCAAATTCATGGAAAATGAAAAACTTTCTACATAATAAAAAATAGTTCAACACTATTTAAAAATGAACACATTCTAGGATTGAATAAAAATTAAAACACAGCATGCCTAAGTTAATGAAACATGATGAATAAAGTTCAAAGAGGCACTTCATAGCAATAAGGGTCTACATTAAAAAAAAAGAAATTGGAATGATATACTATAACTCAAATTACATCTGACAACTCTAGAAGAAAAAGAAGAAATCACAGCAAAAAGGAATTGACAGAAGTGGTCAACTCAAGGTTGTATTCAACAAAATGGAAAACCATTAAAAGTAGAACAATGAGTTAGTTCTTTAAGAAAATCAGTGAGATTAACAAACCCTTAGCCAATTTCACTATAAGACACAGAGTGAAGATCATAATTAGAAATGAAAGTGGCCACATAAAAGCAGACACTGAGAAGATCCAGAGAATCTTAAGAACATATTTTAAAAATCTATGTCCTGTACTGCATCAAATTGGAAAATCTAAAAAAAAAATGAATAGTTTTCTAAATAGATATGACTTACCAAAGTTAAATCAAGATCAGAGAAGCAGTTTAAAAATATATATATTCCCAAAGGATATTGAAGCAACCATTAAAACTCTCCGAACCCAAAAGAGTCTTTGGCCAGATGGTTTTAGCAGAGAAGTCTACTAGACTTTCAAACAAGAGTTAATAACAAAACTTCTCAAATTATTCCACAGAATAGAAACAGGAAGAACACTGCCAAATTTGTTCTTTTTTTTTTTTTTGCTTAATTTTTTTTATTGAGAAAAGAAGAAAAAAAACATAAACAAAAAACAAGTTTCCACCTCCTCCCAGCCTCCCATTTCCCTCCCCCTCCTCCCACCCTTCTCTCCCTCCTCCCACCCTTCTCCCCCTCCCCCCACTCCTCTCCCCCTCCCTCTCCAGTCCACAGAGCAGTCCAGGTTCCCTGCCCTGTGGTAAGTCCTAGGTCCTCCCCCCTCCGTCCATATCTAGGAAGGTGAACATCCAAACTGGCTAGGCTCCCACAAAGCCAGCACATTAAGTAGGATCAAAACCCCGTGCCATTGTCCTTGGCATCTCATCAGCCCTCATTGTTCGCCATGTTCAGAGAGTCCGGTTTTATCCCATGCTTTTTCGGTCACAGTCCAGCTGGCCTTGGTGAGCTCCCAGTAGATCAGCTCCACTGTCTCAGTGGGTGGTTGCACCCCTCGTGGTCCCGACATCTTTGCTCATGTTCTCCCTCCTTCTGCTCCTCATTGGGACCTTGGGAGCTCAGTCCAGTGCTCCTGTGTGGGTCTCTGTCTCTATCTCTATCCATCACCAGATGAAGGTTCTATGATGATATGCAAGATATTCGTCAGTATTGCTCTAGGATAGGGTCATTTCAGGTTCCCAATCCTCAGCTGCCCAAGGAACTAACTGGGAACCTCATCTTGGGCACTTGGGAGCCCCTCTATGGTCAAGTCTCTTGCCCACCCTAAAGTGGCTCCCTTAACTAAGAATTGTGGTTCCGTGCTCCCCTATCCACCTTTCCTTTATCCCAATTCTCCTGTTTCCCCAAATCCCCCCTCCTTCCCTTCTACCTTTTCTCTCCCCATCTCCCCTTACCCCCATCCCACCCCACTCCCAAGATCCCAATTTTCTCCCCGGCAATTTGGTCTACTTCCCTTAGCCAAGAGGATAACTATATGTTTTTCCTTGGGTTCACCTTCTTACTTAGCTTCTTTAGGTTCACCTATTGTAGACTCTGTGGCCCTTATTTATGGCTAGAAACCAATTATGAGCGAGTACATCCCATGTTCATCTTTTTGGGTCTGGGACACCTCACTCAGGATAGTGTTTTCTATTTCCATCCATTTGCATGCAAAATTCGAGAAGTCATTGTTTTTTACCGCAGCGTAGTACTCTAGCGTGTATATATTCCATACTTTCTTCATCCATTCTTCCATTGAAGGGCATCTAGGTTGTTTCCAGGTTCTGGCTATTACAAATAATACTGCTATGAAGATAGTTGAACAAATGCTTTTGTCATATGATAGAGCATCTCTTGGGTATATTCCCAGGAGTGGTGTTGCTGGGTCCAGGGGTAAGTTGATCCCGAATTTCCTGAGAAACCGAAACACTGCCTTCCACAGTGGTTGCACAAGATTGCATTCCCACCAGCAATGGATGAGGGTACCAGTTCCTCCACAGCCTCTCCAGCAAAGGCTATCCTTGGTGTTTTTGACTTTAGCCACTCTGACAGGTATAAGATGATATCTCTAAGTTGTTTTGATTTGCATTTCCCTGATTGCTAAGGAAGTTGAGCATGACCTTACGTGTCTTTTGGCCATTTGAACTTCTTCTGTTGAGAATTCTCTGTTCAGTTCAGTGCCCCATTTTTTAATTGGGTTAATTGGCATTTTAAAGTCTAGTTTCTTGAGTTCTCTATATATTTTGGAGATCAGACCTTTGTCTGTTGCGGGGTTGGTGAAGATCTTCTCCCAGTCAGTAGGTTGCCTTTTTGTCCTAGTGACAGTGTCCTTTGCTTTACAGAAGCTTCTCAGTTTCAGTAGGTCCCATTTATTCAATGTTGCCCTTAATGTCTGTGCTTCTGGGGTTATACATAGGAAGCGATCTCCTGTGCCTATCTGTTGTAGGGTATTTCCCACTTTCTCTTCTATCAGATTCAGTGTGTTCGGGCTGATATTGAGGTCTTTAATCCATTTGGACTTGAGTTTTGTGCACGGTGATAGATATGGGTCTATTTTCATTCTTCTACAGGTTGACATCCAGTTGTGCCAGCACCATTTGTTGAAGATGCTTTCTTTCTTCCATTGTATACTTTTAGCTCCTTTATCGAAAATGAGGTGTTCATAGGTTTGTGGGATAAAATCCGGGTCTTCTATTTGATTCCATTGGTCGACTTCTCTGTTTTTATGCCAGTACCACACTGTTTTCATTCCATCCAAACTTTCGTTCACTATAAATGGAGAAAACAAAATTTTCCAGGATAAAAACCAATTTAAACAATACGTAGCCACAAATCCAGCCTTACAGAAAATAATAGAAGGAAAATCACTAACCAAGGAGTCCAACAATGACCACAATAACTCAGACATCTAGAGTCCCTTCACCAGTGCAAATCAAAGAAGGAAAACACACAAACCCTACTACTAAAAAAGTGAACGGAGTTAACAAACACTGGTCATTAATATCACTTAATATCAATGGGCTCAACTCACCTATAAAAAGGCACAGGCTAAGAGATTGGATAAGAAAACAGGATCCAACATTCTGCTTTCTACAAGAAACACACCTCAACCACAAAGACAGGCACCTACTCAGAGAAAAGGGCTGGGAAAAGGCTTATCAAGCAAATGGACCTAAGAAACAAGCAGGTGTGGCCATACTAATTTCTAACAAAGCTGACTTCAAACTTAAATCAATCAGAAGAGATGGAGAGGGACATTTTATACTCATAACAGGAACAATTCATCAGGAAGAAGTCTCAATCCTGAATATCTATGCCCCTAATATAAAAGCACCCACGTACGTAAAAGAAACATTACTAAAACTCAAGGCAGCCATCAAACCGCACACACTAATAGTAGGAGACTTCAACACTCCTCTCTCACCAATGGACAGGTCAATCAGACAGAAACCTAACAGAGAAATTAGAGAATTAATGGAGGTAATGAAGCAAATGGACTTAACAGACATCTATAGATTATTCCTCCCAAAGAGGAAAGAATATACGTTCTTCTCTGCAGCTCATGGAACCTTCTCGAAAATTGACCACATATTCGGTAACAAAGCTAACTTACACAGTTACAAAAAAATATTAGTAACCACCTGTGTCTTATCAGATCACCATGGATTAAAGTTAGAATTCAACAACAATGCTACCCCCAGAAAGCCTACAAACTCATGGAAACTGAACAGTCAACTACTGAACCATACCTGGATTAAGGAAGAAATAAAGAAAGAAATTAAAGTCTTCCTTGAATTCAATGAAAATAAAGAAACAACATACTCGAACTTATGGGACACTATGAAAGCAGTCCTGAGAGGAAAGTTCATAGCACTAAGTGCCCACCTAAAGAAAACAGAGAAAGCACATATTGGAGACTTAACAGCCCACTTGAAAGCTCTAGAAAAAAAAAGCAGACTCACCTAGGAGGAGTAGAAGACTGGAAATAATCAAACTGAGGGCTGAAATCAACAAAATAGAAACACAGAAAACAATCCAAAGAATCAATGAAACAAAAGGCTGGTTCCTGGAGAAAATCAACAAGATTGATAAACCCCTATCCAAACTAATCAAACGACAGAGAGAGAGAACACGCAAATTAATAAGATCAGAAATGAAAAGGGAGACATAACCACAGACACAGAGGAAATTCAGAGAGTCATTAGATCTTACTACAAAAGCCTGTAGGCCAAAAAAAACTGGAAAATGTAAAAGAAATGGACACGTTCTTAGATAAATACCATTTACCAAAACTAAACCAGGACCAGGTGAACAATCTAAACAGACCTGTCAGTCGCAAAGAATTAGAAGCTGTTATCAAAAACCTCCCTACCAAAAAAAGCCCAGGACCAGATGGTTTCAATGCAGAATTCTACCAGAACTTCCAAGAAGAGCTAATACCTATACTCCTTAATGTATTCCACAATATAGAAACAGAAGGGTCATTACCAAATTCCTTTTATGAAGCCACAATTACTCTGATACCAAAACCACTCAAAGACTCAACCAGGAAAGATAACTACAGGCCAATCTCACTCATGAATATCGACGCAAAAATCCTCAACAAAATACTGGCAAATCGAATCAAAGAACACATCAGAAAAATTATCCATTATGATCAAGTAGGCTTCATTCCTGAGTTGCAGGGCTGGTTCAACATACGAAAATCTATCAATGTAATCCAGCATATAAATAAACTGAGAGAAAAAAACCATATGATCATTTCATTAGATGCTAAAAAAGCATTTGACAAAATTCAACATCCATTTATGTTAAAAGTCTTGGAGAGATTAGGGATACAAGGGTCATACCTAAATATAATAAAAGCTATACAGCAAGCCAACAGCTAACATCAAATTAAACGGAGAGAAACTCAAAACCATCCCACTTAACTCAGGAACACGACAAGGCTGTCCACTCTCGCCATACCTCTTCAATATAGTGCTTGAAGTTCTAGCAATAGCAATAAGACAACATAATGGGATCAAGGGGATTCGAATTGGAAAGGAAGAAGTTAAACTTTCGTTATTTGCAGATGATATGATAGTGTACATAAGCGACCCCCAAAACTCCACCAAAGAACTTTTACAGCTGATAAACAGCTTTAGTAATGTGGCAGGATACAAGATCAACTCCAAAAAATCAGTTGCCCTCTTATACACAAAGGATATGGAAGCAGAGAGGGAAATCAGAGAAGCTTCACCATTCACGATAGCCACAAACAGCATAAAATATCTTGGGGTAAATCTAACCAAGGAAGTGAAAGATCTATTTGACAAGAACTTTAAGGCATTGAAGAAAGAAATTGAAGAGGATACCAAAAAATGGATGGACCTCCCTTGCTCTTGGATTGGGAGGATCAACATAGTAAAAATGGCAATTCTACCAAAGGCAATTTATAGACTCAATGCAATCCCCATCAAGATCCCATCAAAATTCTTCACATATCTGGAGAGGACAATAATCAACTTTATATGGAAAAACAAAAAACACAGGATAGCCAAAACAATCCTATACAATAAAGGATCTTCTGGAGGCATTACCATCCCTGACTTCAAACTCTATTACAGAGCTACAGTAATGAAAACAGTGTGGTACTGGCATAAAAACCAAATTTATTCTATGAGGCTACAGTTACCCTGATACCTGAACCAAACAGAGACCCAACAAAGAACATTACATATTGTAAGCAGAAACTGCTCTTTCATTTCGGCCATCCAGACCCAAATAATCACACAGAAACTGTACTAATTACAACATTGTTTGGCCAATAGTTTAGGCATATTTCTATCTAGCTCTTGCACCTTAAATTAACCATTTCTATTAATCTGTGTGTCACCATGAGGCTGTATCCTACCAGTAATGTTATGGCATCTTTCTCCTTCAGCAGCTACATCGTGTCTTCTTGATTCGGCCTATTCTTTCTATATAGCTCTGGTCAGATTTCCGGCCTGGCTTTATTCTGGTCTGCCATAGGTCAAATTAGCTTCTTTATTAACCAACAGTAATAAAATATATTCACAGCATACAGAAGAGAATCCCACATCAACATATCAATTTCCCTTTTGAACATAGATATAAAAATACATAACAAAATCCTTGCATACCAAAATGAACACATAAAAAAGATAACCCCCCATAATCTAGTAGGGTTCATCCCACAGACGCAGTCATAGCTCAGTATATGAAAATTGAGAAATGTAATCTGCTACATAAACAAACTGAAATAAAATGGTCTTAAGATCATCTTTAATAATCTAATAATGCAGAGTAGGCCTTTGGCAAAACCCAACAACCCTTCATGAGAAAAATCCTGGAGAAATTAAAAATAAAATACTATACACCTTCACATGATAAAGGCCTATCCACGTGCATATATGCCACACACGTTCACACACACAAACACATTTTTAAATTTAAAAACACACACATATCTTTTAAGTAAACACAATTTGGAGACTTAGTTCAGTTGTGGATTCATTCCTGGCATGCATGAGGCCTCAATCTGATCCTCAGCAACACTAAAAGTAAGCATACAAAGGAATGTGTGAAATGGAAATGGAATGTACGCTCTTTTCTTTCAAAGGGCTTACTGAGATCAAAGGAGTTCCGTCTTTAAAGAACCTTATGAAGAAGCCTTCTCAACCCGGAGCTTCTTCCAACATTAGCCACACTCAGAAATCACCAGCCTTCCTCACACAAGAGGCTGCGCTAAGGGTCCCTTCGGTTCCCCACCCCCCGTCGTGGCTCGGGGTCACTATCCACTACCTACCCCTACCCCTGCGATTTGGGTGCGGAAGAGCGAAGAGACTCACTGCTTTCTTGGCGATGAGGGTTCTTTCTGTGCGGTGCCAGCACAGTACATCTTCCAGAGCCCAAAGCTGGGCTTGAGGCCGCGGGTAGGGGCGGGGCCTAGAAGAGAGGCGTGGCTTAGCGCACCGATTGGAGCAGGTGGCAGGGCTGAGCGGGGCTTCTCGGACTCCACCTCGCGCACCGCCTTTCACCACGCCCCTCCTGGGCCGCTCCCACTCCCGCCTCAACGCGGCTCTTCCACGCGTGTCCTTCGCGTGTTCCCAGAGTTAACGGAAACTGCTTGTCCAAGCCCGGTGCCGAACGAGAGCGCGGGGGGAGCCGGCCTGCGCTGCCCCGCCCGCCATGGCACCGCGTGGGTGAGCTTTGCGCGGGGCGCAGTCGCGGACTCAGGCTCCTCTGCTGCCAAGCGGGGCTGAGGTCGTAGCCTCCAGGGCCGGGGCCGGCCTGTTGCATTAGCCACCCGCTTGTCGCCTCCATCCATGGCGGTGTCCAGCTCTCTGCGGAACCGGGGCCGGCTCGGCTTCCGTCCTCCGCGGGATCCAGGCGACCTGCCTTGCTCTGTAGCCGGCGCCTGGGCCCGGGGGCTACCGGCCGTGCAGTCAACGAGGGAAACACAGTCCCGTGCTGCGTGTCGTCCAGCCCTAAAATCCGGAGGAATGTGCACTTGAGGATGGAGTCCTACCGGGAAGACAGGGACCTCAGCCGCGAGGACATGGGCTGCAACCTGTGGCACATCAGTGACCTGGAAAACTTGGACGGTGAGCTGCCCCTCCTCTCCCTCCCCTCCCCAGCGCGACTTGGAGCCTTGCAGGTCCCCTGCCCAGAGCTGAAACACCTCAGAATGCTGTTTTTTTTTTCTCCCTAAAACAACAACAACAGCAACAAAAAACAATTACCAGGCGACTGTGGATTAAGTGATTTAGGTTTTGCAAGGGCTACAATTAAAATCCTGTGAATTTCAGATTCATCTGGATGACCTCATTTGTGTATTTGAAAAAGTTAAAGGAGTCATTACTGCAGCTAGCCATGTTTTATCTTACTGATTTTGCAATAACCTTCTCAGCATTGTTTTGTCATCAAAGTTTATAAGTAGCTTGTGCATTGGGCATAAAATACAGTTGATGCGATTCCCAACGCACAATATTAGAAGTCGGAAATATATCCTTATGCCTCGATTTGTTGTCGTTGTTGTTGTTGTTTTCGTTGGTTTGGCTTTGTTGTTTTCTCCTCAAATCATCACACAATTTAGTTAAACTCACTGGAAGTGTTTTTATGAGAACGAGTAGACTGTCTTTGGAATGGAGCATGACTTGTAATGTGAAAAGCTACTTTTAAATTCTAAGGAAAGGATTTTGTCATTGTTTCATTTTAAGACGGCAGCTTTATTCAATAAGGATACTCACAGTTTATAGTAAATTCTGGTACTATATGATTTTTCTAGTGTTATTTAGGATTTATTTTTATTTATCTGTTTGTGTGTTTGTGAATGTGTTGCTTGTGGCGTCAGTTGAGGTCAGAGGGAGGTGTTGTGTCCCCTTGATCTGGAGTTCAGGTGGTTGTGAAGTGTCCACCGTGGATGCTGGCAACTCTGTCAGGTTTTCCGGAAGAACAGGAAACATTCATTCTTAGTCACGGAGCCATCTGTCCAGCCGCTGGGTGTTACTTTCTGTGTCCATTAGCTTGATCCTCTCTTTAGATGATTTTGAACTGTAGCCATGCGTTTTATACATTTTAAAATGTGCAGAAGAATATTAAAGTTAGAAATCCCCCTGAACACCAAAATAAAGCTGTCTTTTAAAAGGAGTGAAGAGATGAATGGGTTCATTGTAGAAGGCTGGTGCCAGTCCTGTCCACGACTGACAAGCAAAAGCACATGGGATATTTAATAGTTCAATTTACTATTATAAAGGTTTACGTCCTGGGTATGCGGTGGACTTTGAGTTTATCCCCCATCCCTCCCTACTCTCACCTTTCTCACGCCTCCCCTTTCCCATCACTCTCCTTTGTTCCCAAACAGTTTTGCTTCTATGTGCATACCATTCCACATAGAACATTTGATGTACCTATTAAGTATGAGGCCCATGAGGGAGAGAAAACATGGGGATTTGTCCTTCTGAGATGACATAATCTACTTGCTATAACTATCTCCAGTTGTCCCCATTTTACTTAGGATGATGTAATTTCATCTTCATGATAGAAATGAATTCCATTGTCTATAAATCACATCCTTGTTTTCCATTCCTTAGTTGGTGGGCAGTGGTGCAATAAACATTGAAGTGCAAGTTTTTCTGTGATTTGTTTTAATTTTGGGGCAAATACACAGTAGTGCTATAGCAGAGCCATAACGGAGATTTATTTCTAGATTTTTCAAGACATCCGTATTAACACATTCTGGACTTGTTTACGTGGTCACCAGCAGTGTCTAAGGGTGTCCCTTTTCTCTGCATTCTCACCGGCATTTGTCATTATTTGTTTTCTTAATAAAGGCCATTCTGAATGAAGTGAGATAAAAATCTCATTGTTGTTTTTTATTCATGTTTATAATGGCTAATGATGTTAAATGTTCTTTCATATATTTTGAAATTTTCTTTCTCTTGAGACAAGATCTCACTATATGGAACTTGATGTGTAGACCAGGCTGGCCTTGCTCTCACAGAGATCCACCTGCTTCTGCTCCAAACGCTGAGATTAAAGATGTGCTCTAACATTCTTGGGTTCCTACATTTGTTGCCTGTTTGTACTTCATCTTTTGAGAACTGTCGATCTAATTCGTTAGACCGGTTTTTGATTAGGTGGTTTAGTTTTTTGATAACTGGTGATCAGGTTTTTGAGATTTTTGAGTATTCTAGATTTTAACCCTTTGTTAGATGCACAGCGGCAAGGGCTTCCCTGATTCTGTGAGCTGTCTCTTCGTGCATTTGTCTCCTTGAGACAAATTTGTCTCCTTGAGACATTTTCTTTATGGTCATGCAAACCCATTTCTCGTTGTCACTGCTATTTCTTGAGAGACTGAGTTTAGAAGTATTTGCCTATGCTGGTATGTTAACTATTTCTTCTACTTTGTACTTACTAGGTTTTGGGTTTCAGGTGTTGCATTAAGGTCTTTGATCTGTTTAGAGTTGGTTTTTTTATGTTGTGAGAGACACAGGGCTAGTTGTATTCTTCCACTGTAGATAGCTAGTTTTGCCAGCAATGTCTGTTGAGAAGCCTGTTTGCTCCGATGTGTATTTTTCTGATTTTTGTAAAAACATCTTGTAGCCTCTAGGTTTATATCTGGGTCTCCTGTGCCATCACTGATTTCTGTCTCTGCCTTTGTCCTAGTTCATGATGCTTTTTGTTTGCTTTTTGAGACAGGGTCTGACTTTGTAGCTCCGCTGGCCTGGTCCTCATTAAGTACACAAGGCTGACCTCAAGCTCACAGAAATCTACCCATCCCTTCCTCTTGAGTGCTGAGATTAAAGGCTTGTGCCAGTGATGTCTGTATTACCATGCCTGTGTGGCACATGTTGGAATCAGGCATGGTGAGAACCTCCAGCATTTTTCTTTTGCTTTACTAACTGGTCTTTGGTGTTTCTTAGTGAATTTTTAGCCTTTTTCCTTATTTGTACAGGAGAATAGTGTTGGAATTTTGATGGGAATTGCATCCAGTTTGTAGATTGTTTTTATAATCTTCCTATTTTCATAGAATTTATTGTTCACTTGGTGCGCATGGGATGGTTTTTCATCATATAGTATCTTTGATTAATCTCTTTAGTATTTTAAAGTTTTCACTGTAGAAGTGTTTTACTTCCTTGGATAGCTTTATTATGAGGCTTTTGCTTGTTTGTTTATGAGGTGATTTTGAATGGGATTATTTTTCTGATTTCTTCCGCAACATGTTCATTATTGGTATCTAGGAATGCTACTAATTTTTGTATACTGATTTTTTTTTTACCTTATCTCTTTGCTGAAAGTGTTTTTTATTGGCTCTGGTAGTTTTCTGGTGGTCTTTAGGTTCTCTTATGTATAGATACTATCTGAAGATAAGGTTAGCCTGACTTCTTTCTTTCTCCCACTTGTATCCTTTTAATTTCTCTTTCATTATATTGTCCTACATAAAACTAAAGGCATAATATTGAAGAAAGTGCAGATGGGACATCTTTGTCTTATTTCTTACTTTATTGGAAATGCTTTCAGGTTAGCCCCACTAGTGTAAGGTTGGGTATAGGTTTGTTATATATGGCTTTTCTCATGTTGATATGTTCTTTTTTATTCTGTTTTCTCCAGAACTTTAATATGAAGATTACTTTGTTGAAATCCTTTCATGCATCTATTAAGATAATCTTGTGATTTCTGTCCATGAACCAATTTATGTGCTGCATTGCACAAAACATTTTTTAAAATTATGAATTATCTTTTTATATGTTTTGAATTCTGTTTGCAGAAATATTTTTCTTTTTTGTGTACACCAATATTTGGTGGATGTTTTGTGTTTTAAATGAGATATCAGAAACAATCCCCAAAAAGAGGAAAAGAAAAAGAAGATTGACTTTTTAGAGAATGAAGTTGAACATTATTGTGGACTGTACTAAAGAAATGGAAATCAAGTCATCGCAATCAGCTGTTTGGCACTAGGGCTCTATCTTAGTTGGGGTTGCTATTGCTGTGATGAAAAACCAAGACCCAAAGCATCTTAGGAAGGAAAGGGTGTGTTTGGCCTTCCATATTCCCAGTCACAGTCCATTGAGGAAAACTAAGGCAGGAACTCAACCATGTGGGAACCTGGATGCAGGAGCTGATTCACAGGCCGAGGAGGGGTGCTGCTTACTGGCTTGTTCTTCATGGCTTGCATAGCCTCCTTCCTGAGAGAACCCAGGCCCACCAGTCCAGAGGTGGCCCCACCCACAATGCACTGGGCCCTCCCACATCAGTCACTCACTAAAAGATGCCAACAAGCTTGAAGGAGGCATTTTCTCAATTGGAATGACTCTAGTTTGTGTCAAGTTGACATAAAAAAGAGCCAGCACAGCATGAGCTTACAGAAGAATTTTGCCAATGAAGAATGAGGTGGTATGGTATGCCTTTCATTTGAAAGATATCTAGCTTTTATTTGTTAGGCAATTATTTAGAAAAATCTTTGGAAGACCTCAAACCTGTTCAGTAGTCTTAGGACAGTTTAGAGCATAAAGCTGTTAGTAAGGTTCTAATGGAGGCTGTAGGGTCCTCTCCAGTCCATTTTTTATGGCCATACTCGTTTAAATCTGTAAACACTAATTTGACAGTTAAATAGTATTCTGCCTCCCAGATTCAACAGATGCATCCAGGATTTATCTCACCAAAAGTCTTCAGCACTGGTATCATTTAGAGCAGAAATGTAGGCCTGTTCATTAGTATGAATAGGTTCATTTAAAGGGTTCCAAGTAACTGTGAGATGCATCTGGGCTGACTGACAGTGCAACCTGCTATTCTGGGGTTCTTTTGGTATTGAATCACATAAAAGCAATAAATTTTAGGAAAAGTTTGTATAGATCCACTGTGAGTCTTTACACAACTATGTCTGAATATCCCAAATTCTCTGCTACAGTTGGTCTTTGGTTTCCTTGTGTTCCATATGTGAATTTCTCTAATTGCTGACCACAAATACTTTTAAATACTTGTGTCTGTACTGAATACATGTAAACTTGCTTTGTATCTGCTCTCAACACATGCTAATAACTAAAGAGCAGTTATCTTCAGTACTGTAAGTAATCTAGAGAGGAGCTGTGTACAAACACTTAGCCATTTTCTATGAGAGACTTGACTTAGACTCTGGTATCTAACAGGATCCTGGAACAGGCACCTACAGCTGCTGACAGGCAGCAGTATATTGTTACAGTAATAGTGAAGGCGTAAGTCACAAAACAGTCCCACACCAGTTTGGAATTATGATTAATAAAAGGGTTATTTATTTAAGGGGAAAAACTTACAGATCACTGTCCTAGAAAACAGCCCTTGGTGCAACCAGGAGTAGAGTCTAGCAGCTGGAAGCAGGAGCCAGAAGCAAGAGAGGGAGAACAAGGCTACCGCTGCTTTTTAAAAAAAAGAGACCATGCCCAAGTGTGCTAGTAACTTAAAGGCTATTGGCTGGAGGAGGAGAAGGAGCTAGTGCATCACCTCCCCGTTTTGTTTTTAGTAAGAGAGTTCCATACCCAATACAAAACAATATATACTAGGAACAGATATCAACTATAAGATTAGAATTACAAGCAGCATAAACAATATTAAGCAAGAAACATATGCTAAATGTTTTAATAAACATTCTATCCTAAGGAGTCTAAGTCTTGTATTGGAAATGGCTTGGCTAGATCATAAGAGGACGGTAACTATGACTATCTAATCTTTAACCCTATCGAAGGCCTGAGAAGGGAAATAATATTACTTGAGTAGGCAGGAAGTACAATCAAGTAGCTTCCAAAGCAAGCAATATATGACGGAGACAATTAGCTACCTGGGCAATCATCCAAAGTCTCATTTTGCAACGTGGAAGCAACCAACTTTGGCTATAGCCTAGCATAATTGACAGACCATTTTCAGAGGCAGGAAATTTTTCAAAACCGTCTTATCCTGTCTTGGCAAGATTTGACCATCCTGCTCATCTATTTCCGGATATCATGTAACTTGTCAGTGGTTGAGGCATTGTCAGTCCTTGCCCAAAGGCCAATTTTGCCAAGAAGAAAACAAGCTCAAAGTGGAGTGTCTTTAGGCGCTCAACATTCTCCGAGGAATAGATTGGTGCTGTCAGAAGCAGTCATGTCTCATGTCAACAAAACCCCAAGTTATTTAAATACCATGTTCTACAGATCCTTGAAGTGGTTGAAGATTCCCTGTCTAGACAGAATACAATCTCTATATATCTAAAGAACCTAATTGGTCTGACTATATGTACAACAAACATGAACAACTATTGACCTATAATAATTAATACCTGTATAACTTAAAGAGTAAAACTTCATGTCAAAATATTACATAATCTGTAAATAAATGTGCAACAAATGACGACAGTGACCTCAAAATGTAAACAATCTATAAGTATTTTGATCAGAAGTAAGAGTAATATATAATGAAATATAAAAATATATCCTAAAAGTTGTGTCAAAATACAAAATGTCCTAAACCGAGGTAGAAACATGCATATATACAACCTGACAAAATAACATTGCATCGGTGTACAAATGTAAACAAAAGTAACAGATATAATTTGAACTTCTATCAATATACAAAAACTATACCAATGTAAATCATCCATTTATAATAGGTAACAAGTATTCACTCTATTACCCACTGTTACTTTCTCCTTTTTTTTTTTTTAACCAACATAGTTTTCACCCGAACCCTCTATCTAGAACAAGGAATAATCAACAACCCCTAAACAGCGTTCCCAAGCCTATGGACAAACTTTTTTGGAATAGGGGGCATCATCTTCTAGAATTGTTTCCCGCTGTCATGGGGGCAATGTTCTCTTAATGGGATCCTGCAAAAATTAAGTGCTGGTTAAGTTCCAAAATTACTGTCTAGTATAGTTGCAAACAATTTCTGAGCAATCAATAGGAGTTTTTTGTTTTGTTTTTCCAAGTTCTCATTTGGAGTTCTGGCCAGAATATGAGAAGCCGCACCATTTCAGCAGCTGGTTCCCAAAACAAGCAGTCTTATAGTAGCGCTGTCTGCATCATGATGTCGTCTCAGCTAGGTGGATTTGTTGTTGTGGGGCCCCATCTTCTTCCTGGAAACTTCAAAGATTACTGCAGGAAAAGGATCTGTATGAAAATCTATGTTCATCATGAAAAACTTAAACATCATTCATGTAAACATACATTCAATGTATGTATGCTTTGATATAGACAAAAAAGGCATGGAGAAAGTAAATTTTTTCTAAAGTCTTCCCTTTGTCCATACCAGATGGCTCCCAGTATGAGACAGAAACTCTGAATGTTCCTTTTAACAACAAGCTTGGATTTAGAGGAGTACAGAGCTCCTGCAGCATATTAGTAAAGTTTGAAATTTGTATCTCAAGAGTTCTTCAGTGTACCTTCACTGCCTTATATCTTGAATACCGTCTCTGGCAACTACTAGTATTGAAAGTTACAGTTTGTTCATGACTCTTCCAGAATTTCTGATTTACTTTCAATGGCAGATATATGTAGTTTTTTGTTTTGTTTTGTTTTTTTTGTTTTTTGTTTTCTCTTTTTTAATCACACCCCATACATACAAGCAGGGAGCATTTGTTTCTGCTAAGTCAGTGACTTGCATTACGGTAGGTAGGTTTCTCTGGTGCCCAGTGAGGGCTTGCTAGCCCTTGTACTAGGGTTAGATTATTTGTGGTTTTGAAAGTCATGGTTGTTTAACCCACTCCCTTGGAATTATTTCTCATGTAGCCATTCAGAGGTCAAGAAATAAGACTTCTCACCACTGATAGAGAAAATCACAGTCATCCTATCATACTGCTGTACCTACACTGCTCAGCATGTAATGTAAGGATGGGTATCGTCTTTACAGTTACAAAGTTGAATAAGGAAAGATAATAGGAGATGGAATAGGGATAGAGAATGCTATTAAAGAACACATGAGTCATGGCAGGATATGAACCTAATTTTTTTCTAGTTTTAATTCTGTCTTGAGTCCTCACCCCCATATAAACACACATACACACACACACACACACACACACACACACACACACACTTTTAGTAGAGAAGTGTATAAAAATCTAATTGATAATACACATATAAAATATAAAACAAAGCTTCACAACTTCAGGATGGCTATTGTAGCTGTATAGAATTTCATTAAAGTATATGGAATTTGGATCTGGGTAAGCACTTGCTTGAGTAGTTGTTACATTGATCTAGCTAGTTCCATCATTATGTATGTATGTATGTATGTATGTATCTTCCTATATTCCTTTCTTTTTTTCTTTATTTTTTTTTAGTTGTTGAAAAAAAATTTCTGCCTCCTCCCCATTTCCCATTTCCCTTCCCCTCCTCCCACACATTGCCCCCACCCCCCACTCTCTTCCTCCTCTCCCACTCCCCCCACTCCATTCCCCCTCCCTCTCGAGAATGAAGATCAGTCCAGATTCCCTGCCCTGCGGAAAGTCCAAGGTCCTCCCACTTGTATCCACGTCCAGGAGGGTGAGCATCCAAACAGGCTAGGCTCCCACAAAGCCAGTTCATGTATTAGGATCAAAACCTAGTGCCGTTGTCCTAGGCTTCTCATCAGCCTTCATTGTCCGCCATGTTCAGAAAGTTCGGTTTCATCCCATGCTTATTCAGTTCCAGTCCTGCTGGCCTTGGTGAGCTCCCAATAGATCAGTTCCACTGTCAGAGTGGGTGGGTGCACCCCTCATGGTCCTGACTTCCTTGCTCATGTTCTCCCTCCTTCTGCTCCTCATTTGGATCTTAAGAGCTCAGTCCAGTGCTCCTATTTGGGTCTCTATCTCTATCTCGATCCATCGCCAGATGAAGGTTCTAAGATGATATGCAAGATATTCATCAGTATGGCTATAGGATAGGGTCATTTCAGGTTCCCTCTCCTCAGTTGCCCAAGGTACTATCTGAGGACATCTCCCTGGACACCTGCAAGCTTCTCTAGAGTCAAGTCTCTTGCCAACTCTAAGGTGGATCCCTTAATTAGGATATATATTTCTCTGATCCCATGTCCACCCTTCCTTTATCCCAACCATCCCATTCCCCCAAGCTCCCCCAATCCTACCCTTCTCACGTTTCTCACCCCAATTCCCCTTAGCCCCATGCCACCTCACCCCCAAATTCCCAGTTTTTGCCCGGCAATCTTGTCTACTTCCCTTATCCAGGTGGATGACTATATGTTTTTCTTTGGTTTCACCTTCTTATTTAGCTTCTCTAGGATCACAAATTATATGCTCAATATCATTTATTTATGGCTAGAAACCAATTATGAGTGAGTACATTCCATGTTCATCTTTTTGGGTCTGGGATACCTCACTCAGGGTAGTGTTTTCTATTTCCATCCATTTGTATGCAAAATTCACAAAGTCATTGTTTTTTACCATTGAGTAGTACTCTAATGTGTAGATATTCCACACTATCTTCATCCATTCTTCCATTGAAGGGCATCTAGGTTGTTTCCAGGTTCTGGCTATTACAAATAATGCTGCTATGAACATAGTTGAACAAATGCTTTTGTAGTATGATAGGGCATCTCTTGGGTATATTCCCAAGAGTGGTATTACTGGATCTTGGGGTAGGTTGATCCCGAATTTCCTGAGAAATCGCTACACTGATTTCCAAAGTGGTTGCACAAGTTTGCATTCCCAACAGCAATGGATGAGTGTGTCCCTTCCTCCACAACCTCTCCAGCAAAGGCTATCATTGGTGTTTTTGATTTTTGCCATTCTGACAGGTGTAAGATGGTATCTCAAAGTTGTTTTAATTTGCATTTCCCTGATCGCCAAGGAGGTTGAGCATGACCTTAAGTGTCTTTTGGCCATTTGAGTTTCTTCTGTGTTCAGTTCAGTGCCCCATTTGTTAATTGGGTTAATTAGCATTTTAAAGTCTAGTATCTTGAGTTCTTTATATATTTTGGAGATCAGACCTTTGTCAGTTGCAGGGTTGGTGAAGATCTTTTCACAGTCAGTGGGTTGCCCTTTTGTCTTAGTGACAGTGTCCTTTGCTTTACAGAAGCTTCTCAGTTTCAGGAGGTCCCATTTATTCAGTGTTGTCCTTAATGTCTGTGCTGCTGGGGATATACATAGGAAGTAATCTCCTGTGCCCATATGTTGTAGAGTACTTCCCACTTTCTCTTCTATCAGGTTCAGTGTGTTCAGACTGATATTGAGGTCTTTAATCCATTTGGACTTGAGTTTTTTGCATGGCGATAGATATGGATCTATTTTCATTCTTCTACAGGTTGGCAACCAGTTCTGCCAGCACCATTTGTTGATGCTTTCTTTCTTCCATTGAATACTTTTAGCTCCTTTATCAAAAATCAGGTGTTCATAGGTTTGTGGGTTAATGTCAGGGTCTTCTATTTGATTCCATTGGTCGACTTTTCTGTTTTTATGCCAATACCAAGCTGTTTTCAATACTGAAGCTATGTAATAGAGTTTGAAGTCAGGGATGGTAATGCCTCCAGAAATTCCTTTATTGTATGAGATTGTTTTGGCTATCCTGGGTTTTTTGTTTTTCCATATAAAGTTGATTAATGTCTTCTCAAGATCTGTGAAGAATTTTGATGGGACCTTGATGGGGATTGCATTGAATCTATAAATTGCCCTTGGTAGAATTGCCATTTTTACTATGTTGATCCTCCCAATCCAAGAGCATGGGAGATCCTTCAATTTTCTGGTATCCTCTTCAATTTCTTTCTTCAATGCCTTAAAGTTCTTGTCAAATAGATCCTTCACTTCCTTGTTTAGAGTTACCCCAAGATATTTTATGCTATTTGTGGCTATCGTGAAAGGTGATGCTTCTCTGATTTCCCTCTCTGCTTCCTTATCCTTTGTGTATAGGAGGGCAACTGATTTTTTGGAATTGATCTTGTATCCTGCCACGCTACTAAAGGTGTGTATCAGCTGTAGGAGTTCTTTGGTAGAGTTTTTGGGGTCGCTTATGTACACTATCATATCATTTGCAAATAATGAAAGTTTGACTTCTTCCTTACCAATTCGAATCCCTTTGACCCCCTTATGTTGTGTTAGTGCTATTGCTAGAACTTCAAGCACTATATTGAAGAGGTATGGAGAGAATGGACAGCCTTGTCATGTTCCTGATTTTAGTGGGATGGCTTTGAGTTTCTCTCCCATTTAATTTGATGTTAGCTGTCAGCTTGGTATAAATAGCTTTTATTATATTTCGGTATGACCCTTGTATCCCTAATCTCTCCAAGACCTTTATCATAAAGGGGTGTTGAATTTTGTTTAATGCTTTTTCAGAATCTAATGGAATGATCATATGTTTTTTTTCTTCCAGTTTATTTATATGATGGATTACATTGATAGATTTTCGTATGTTGAACCAGCCCTGCATCCCTGGGATGAAGCCTACTTGATCATCATGGATAATTTTTCTAATGTGTGCTTGGATTCAGTTTGCCAGTATTTTATTGAGGATTTTTGCATCGATGTTCATGAGTGAGATTGGCCTGTAATTCTCTTTCTTGGTTGAGTCTTTGTGTGGTTTTGGTATCAGGGTAACTGTAGCTTCATAAAAGGAATTTGGCAATGACTCTTCTGTTTCTATATTGTGAAATACATTGAGGAGTATAAGTATTAGCTCTTCTTGGAAGTTCTGGTAGAATTCTGCATTGAAACCATCTGATCCTGGGCTTTTTTTGGTAGGGAGGTTTTTTTATAACAACTTCTAATTATTCGCGACTAACAGGTCTATTTAGATTGTTCACCTGGTCCTGGTCTAACTTTGGTATATGGTACTTATCTAAAAAGTGTCCATTTCTTTAACATTTTCCAATTTTGTGGCATACTTTGTAGTAAGATCTAATGATTCTCTGAATTTCCTCTGTGTCTGTGGTTATCTCCCTTTTCATTTCTGATCTTGTTAATTTGCGTATTCTCTCTCCGCTGTTTTATTAGTTTGGATAGGGGTTCATCAATCTTGTTGATTTTCTCCAAGAACCAGCTTTTTGTTTCATTGATTCTTTGGATTGTTTTCTGTGTTTCTATTTTGTTGATTTCAGCCCTTAGTTTGATTATTTCCAGTTTCTACTCCTCCTAGGTGAGTCTGCTTCTTTTTTTTCTAGAGCTTTCAGGTGGGCTGTTAGGTCTCCAATGTGTGCTTTCTCTGTTTTCTATAAGTGGGCACTTAGTGCTATGAACTTTCCTCTTAGCACTGCTTTCATAGTGTCCCATAGGTTTGAGTATGTTGTTTCTTTATTTTCATTGAATTCAAGAAAGACTTTAATTTCTTTCTTTATTTCTTCCTTGATCCAGTTGTGGTTCAGTAGTCGACTGTCCATTTTCCATGAGTTCATAGGCTTTCTGGGCGTAGCATTGTTGTTGAATTCTAACTTTAATCCATGGTGATCTGATAAGACACAGGTGGTTACTAATATTTTTTGTAACTGTTTAAGTTTGCTTTGTTACCGAGTATGTTGTCAATTTTCGAGAAGGTTCCATGAGCTGCAGAGAAGAAGGTATATTCTTTCCTATTTGGGTGGAATGATCTATAGATGTCTGTTAAGTCCATTTGATTCATTACCTCCCTTAATCCTCTCATTTCTCTGTTAGGTTTCTGTCTGATTGACCTGTGTATTGGTGAGAGAGGAGTGTTGAAATCTCCTACTACTAGTGTGTGTGGTTTGATGACTGCCTTGAGTTTTAGTAATATTTCTTTTTTTTTTTTTTTTTGATTTTCGAGACAGGGTTTCTCCGTAGCTTTTTGGCTCCTGTCCTGGAACTAGCTCTTGTAGACCAGGCTGGCCTCGAACTCACAGAGATCCGCCTGTCTCTGCCTCCCGAGTGCTGGGATTAAAGGCATGCGCCACCACCTCCCGGCTAGTAATATTTCTTTTACGTAAGTGGGTGCTTTTATATCAGGGGCATAGATATTCAGGATTGAGACTTTGTCCTGATGAATTGTTCCTGTTATGTGTAAAAATATCTTTCTTTAGGTTGGGAAAGTTTTCTTCTATAATTTTATTAAATATATTTTCTGGACCGTTGAGCTGTACTCTTCTCCTTCTATCGCTATTATTCTTAGGTTAGGTCTTTTTATTGTGTCCCAGATTTCCTGAATGTTTTGTGATGAGAATTTGTTGGTTTTGCTGTTTTCTTTGATCAGTGTGTTTATTTTCTCTATGGTATCTTCAGTGTCTGACATTCTTTCTTCTATCTCTCGTAATCTGTTGGTAGTACTTGTCTCTGTAGTTTGTTTACCCAGTTTTTCCATCTCCATCCTTCCCTTGGTTTGTGTTTTCTTCATTACTTCCATTTCATTCTTCAAGTCTTGAACCACTTCCCTTACCTGTTTGATTGCTTTACTTGTTTCTCTTGGTTTTCTTGGGTATCTTTGAGCAATTTATTCATTTCCTCTACCTTTTTGTTTGTAATCTCTAATTGTTTATGGCAGTTTTTCACCTCCTGTTTAAGGTCCTCTATTAATTTCATATAATTCACTTTTGAGTCGATTTCTTCTAATTCTTCTGCAGTAGGGTGTACAATTCTTATTTCGGGATCCCTGGATTCTGTTGATGTCATGTTGTCTTTCAGGTTGTTAGAGGTATTCTTGCCTTGGCGCCTTCCCATTTCTTCCTTCAAATGGAGCCAGGAGAGGCCTGGTGTCTTGGTCCAGTCTTTGCTGTGACTGACTCTCTGGGTGTATCTCCTCAGTGTAGAAGCAGGAACCTTTCCCGTGCAGATGGAACTCCTCAGCACCGAAACATGGACGCCTGGTAGTCCAATGACCCGCGGACAAAAGGGCGAACTTGGGGTGCAGGGTGGGGTCGAGTAGAGCACAGGAGACCCTGCAGCACAAGCTGACGGTGCCCGCGATCCCTTTCGGGGGGGTCCTAGAGGCCTGACCGATAGGCAGGCACTCACCGCTCTCGGTGGGTAGCCTTAGTGTAGGAGCAGGAAACTGTTCCTGAGCAAAGGACCTTGCAAACAGCACAGGCTTGGGGGCAGGGTCGTGTGTAAGAAAGACAGCCCTGCAGAAGGAGCTGGGGGAGGAGGTTTGTACTCTCTTCCAGGACAATCCGCCCATGGATAGCACACACTCACCCGACCAGATGGAACTCCTCAGCACCTAAACAGGGACCCCTATATTTCTTTCTTTTGTTCACTTTTTCTTTCTGTATTCCTTTCTTTAGCAAGATCTTTACAATAAAGTTGTTTTCAGTAAAAATGAAATGAAAAGAAATAGAAAACTTTCAGATGTTTTCATAATATTGTGAAGCATCGAGTTTGTTTTGAAATTGTTAAACTTTGGGAAAGAAAAAATTGCTCATTTTCTTAGTAAAGATCAATTAAATGACTTCTATATGAAAGTGGAAGATCTTTGTGAGATTTATCTCCATCTCCCTAGAAATATTAGCTAGTTATATCATTGTACAAGTCTTGTTTAGGTGGCCATATTGTTAAGATTTCATGGGTGCTCTTCTGTGTCATGTATAGAAAACACTGTTTTCTTCTCAGCAGGCATTCTGGTCATCTGGTTTTTATAGTTTTTCTGCCCAGAACATCTTTTGTGCTGTTTCCTGGGCCTTAGGTCTAAGGGTTATGTTGCAGATGTATCAATTATGGATGGGCACCCCAACCTTAGTTGTCCTCTGCATTTTGACCAGGTGTGAGTTTCTGGGATAGTCTCCATCTGCTGCCAAAAGATGTTTCTTTGATATCAGCATGAGTTACACTTCTCTGTGGATATAAGGATAACTATTTAGACTGGAGTTGGGAACTAGGTTTCCTAGGTTTAGGAAAGTGTCAGTAATGGGTTCTCCTCTAGGGTTCATGGCCTCATCAGCCATGGGTGGTTGACTAGGTTACAGTACCAGGCATGAATCCCCAACAGTCCAATTAAGTGGCTGTTGGTTCCCTAAAGATAGATATGCCATTACTGCACCCTCGGCTGTGTCTTGCTGTGCTGGTCATTCTTGTGGTTTGTAGTCAGTGTCTGCTGTGCCTCTACCTGCCATCTTTTTATCCACAGATTCGAGTCTGCCAGGGAGCGTGTATGAAACACAGGAATAAGCATACTGTTTTGTTTTGATTCAGAATCACAGGAAAATATTTTAAGAAAACATTTGGCTGAAGCTAAGAACTTCAGAATTTTGCACACTGAATAGCACTTAAAATGTTGACGAAGCCCAAGTGAGTGTCCTGTGACTGACTCTTGGGAACATAACTAGTGCTTTGGTGTCATCAGAGGCATTGGGAACTTAAAGCTGGTCATGTTGTGGCATTGTGGTCTGATGGTGGTATGTGATATTCCCAGCCTCCTGCTGTGCTCTTAGAGGATCAGCTCAGACACAAACCCAAACAAGGCAGCATCCCTGGCAAAAGCTCTCCTGGTAGCGTTCTCCTTTCAGCATCTTAGTGGAATGAAGTTTTAGGTCAAAGGCAGTTTGAACTCTGAGATTTTCAACCAGAAAAATCCCACTGGCCCAGTATGTCTGCCCTGTTAATAATTGTGGTAGAACTCTTGTTAAGACACGTTTCCTTTTTGGTCTGATCTCAGAGAAAGAAGCAATGTTGTGTCATACTTAGGATTTCCATTGCTGTAGTAAAATTCCATGACCAAAAGCAACTTGAAGAGGAAAGGGTTTGTTTTGGTTTAAATGCCCATCTCCTAGTGAATTACAGGGCAGGAACCAGAAGAATTTGTTGGATTTAAAGTTTTCTTTGGCCAATGGTATTTCCTCTACAGTATTTTCAACACCTGAGATTCTTTCTTTCATCTCTTTTATTCTGTTGGTTATGCTTGCCTCTGTAGTTCCCATTCATTTACCCAGATTTTCCATATTCAGAATTCCCTCTGTCTGTATTTCTTTATTGCCTCCATTTCAGTCTTCAAGTCTTGAACTGTTTGCTTCACCTGTTTGATTGGTGTTCCTTGGTTTTCTTGGGTTTCCTTAAGATATTTATTGATTTCTTCTAATTTTTTGTTTTTCTTTTCCTCCATTTCTTTAAGGGAATTTTTCATATCCCTTTAAAGGTCTCCAACATCCTCATAAAGTTACGTTTAAAATCATTTTCTTCTGCTTCTTCTGGGTTAGGATGATCAAGTCTTTCTATGGTATAACGATTGGGTTCTGGTGTTACCATATTGCTTTTTAGGTTGTTGGATGAATTCTTGCATTGGTGTCTACCCATCTCTTCCTTCAGTTAATGTTCCCAGTGTCTTTGCATCTTGTTCCAATCATTCCAGTGGCCGTCTGTGTCTTCGAGAAGTGTTCTTGGTTTTCTTTGTACTGCCGCTATCTGTGTCTCAGGGAGCCACTGAGGTCTCTCTTGGCCCCCTCTCTTGGCCCTCTCTCTTGCCTGCTCTCTTGATTCACTATCTTGGTCCACTCTGTGCAGTCACAGCTTGTGCGTCAGAGTTCTTTCTTGGTTCTCTTTCTTGGTCCTCTCTCGTGGTCCTCTCTGTGTAGTTGCAGCTTGTGTTTCAGCATTTCTCTGAGGTTGTGAGGGTTTGATAGGAGGGTTTGAGGGCAGAGTGGGACTTGTGGCTTTCAAGGTCTGATGGCTGGGATGGGGGTTTTGGGGCAGCCTATCTGAAAGAAACTTCCTTCTGGCTGGCTAGAGAAGCCAGGGTAGATGGGATAAGGGTCCAGGGTTTTGCTCTCGTATGGAAGGCCTAGAGAGTGTCCTGCGGGGCAGGTGGTCACTCACCTCTTGGCCCTCTCTGTGTAGTAGGCTGTGTTTCAGAGTTTTGCTGAAGTTATGGGGGATAGGAGGGTTTGGGGTCAGAGTGGGACCTGTAGCTTCAACCATAATATTCTTATTACATTTTACAAAAGTGAATAATCATTCATTGTAACCTAATGTGGAAAGCAATAAATTATCTAAGTCAGGCTTGGTGGCACTTATCTCTAATCCCAACACTGGGTAAACTGAGGAAGCAACATGAATTCAGACCAGCCCAATTCCATATAAGATTATGTCCCCATCCACCCACAAAATCTATTCTGAAGACAGTAATGAATTTGAAGACAGTGTAGTGATATTTGGGGTATAGAAACATGTTCTGTGAAACATTAGTAGAAATCTCCTAAAATTCAAGGAAATATATGACCAGGCTTGTAGAGAAGACATTTAGAATCACGTCAGTCGTGTCTGGAAAAGAGCATCTCTATATCATCGTATAATCAAAATAGTCCCCTCCTTTTTTTTTTTTTTTTTTTTTTGAAGCAAAATTTTCTTGAAGGCAGTTTTCCCCGTGGAGCTCTGGCTGACCTGGACCTCTCTATATAGACCAGACTGGCCTTGACCTTGAACTCACAGAGATCCCTATGTCTGTGCCTTCTGCCCAGTACAGGGATTAAATGTGTACATCACTCCTGACCATGCAGTAAATATAACTTTAATGACTTTCACTATAGTGAAAACGTCAAGAGAACATAGACCCAGAGGCACCTTAGAGAGAAGGGTCAAGAGAGAAGTACTGGATCTCATGCTATCATCCCCATCCCTGTAGCAGACCATGGCAGGCCTGTCTTCCCTGTCTGCCTTCCCTAGGAACTGTGTAGATCTTATTACCACACTTAGACCTCCTTCCTCACCCCATCCCTTGGTCACAGCCAACAATATCCAGAGTCCTTCTCTACCTGGAAACCCATTGGCCACACTATCCTGCCAATCAGGTGATTTTAATTCTCATTCTCTTCCTCTAGTTCCAATTTCCCAGTCTCATCCCCAGTCCTGTAGTAGACATCTACAGAAGCCCATCTTCTCTCGCTATGTCCACCTCCTGGGTCTCTGTAGATCCTCATAGTAGACTGAGCTTCCCTCTCTCCTGTGGACCCTCTCACATCCCCCAGACTATCATTCACTTCTGTCAGTCCCCAGTAGCTAGAAAGGCATTCTACACAGCAACCCCAGTGATCACACTTGGCAGGAACTCACATGCACTTCCTACTGTACAACCCATGGCCATCACCCTCTCCTAAGGTCCAAAGAGTTCAACAGAAAGCCAGGAATGGGTCACAGACCCAACAAAGCCCCTGAGAAATGCAATGTAACTGAAGCACAAGACAAACCTTCAAAATAGCTAGTGTAAATAAGTTCAAGGACCTTAAAGAGGATCAAAGAACACAAACAGTGGAATGAAATGAAGAGAAATGTTCAAACCATGAAAGCAGAAATAGATTCACTAAACTGAGGTAAACCTGGAAAGGAAAAATTCAGGAAGTTCAATCAAATCCTCAGTTGTAAGCCTCACCAACAGAGTACAAATAATGGAAGAGAGTCTTGGGCATTGAAGACAAATTGGACAAGTGGATATCCCAGGCAGAGAAAATGTGAGATCTAAAAAATCACCCAGGCACAAAACATCAAGGAAATCTGGTGCACTGGTGAAAAGACCAAATCTGAGAATAATGGGAATAGAGGAAGGATAAAAACTGGGGGCAAGCTCACAGAAAATGCTTTCCACAAAACCAAAGAGAATATTGCCATAACCTAAATAAGGAGGTGCCTATCAAGCTATAAGTCATATAAAGAATACCAGATAGATTGGACTGACAAGAATTTCCCCACAACACAATAATAATCAAAACACTAAATCTACTGAACAAAGAAAGTGTATTAAAGTCCACAAGCAAAAAAATCAAATAATATTGTAAGGCAGACTTATGAGAATAACAACTGCCTCTCAGTGAAGATGCTAAAAGCCATAAGGGCCTGGATGGATAGTCTACAAACTGAGAGACCACAGCCCAGTCTTGCCAGCCAAGATGACTGTGCCCAAGAAAACTTCCAATCACAATAGATGGAGAAAATCATTCCACAGTAGAACCAAATTTAAGCAGTGTCTATCTACAAATTGAGGTCTACAGAAGGTGTTATAAGAAGAACATCAACCTCTAGTGGTATCCACACCCAAGAAAACACAAAGAATAAATAATCTTAGATCAGCAAATCAAAAGAAGGGGAGAAAAATCCAACACCATCACAACAAATTAAAGGGATCAACATTCTTCACTGATAGCTTTGAATATCAGTGATCATTATTACCCACTTAAGGACAGGCCACATATTCAGCAGTAGTTGGCCAATACAGAAGGAACTAAATGGTAATTTTTTTTAGTGTTTTTGTCTCATAAAATTTTAGATGGTCTTTTAAAAAAATCATTTTGCTTACATATCATGGATCCTAATTTTGTGTTTTATTGGGATTTCTCTGTGTGCAAAGGTGTGTGTCTCCCTGGCTATATTTGTTTCTTGTGCTTCTTATTTGGCCTGCATATTTGCTGTGTTTGTTTTTCACTATTATGGTTTCCTCGTTTCATTTTATATTGTATAGTTGTTGTATTTATTATATTATTATATCCCTGTTTGTTTCCAGTGAGAGAGAGAAAGAGCTTAGATTTGGTGAGGTGATGCAGAGGATGTGGAAGGAGTCAGGTGAGGGAAAATTGTAATCAGAATATATTTTATGACTATACTCTATTTTCAACAGCCAGAGAGAGATAGAAATATAGTTAGGTAGGTAGGTGGGTAGGTAGATAGATAGATGATAGATAGATAGATGTACCATCTTTCTACAAAGGCAAGCTCATATAAATAACATGACCTTTCAGTGAAAACCCTAAGACAATTTCACACCATCCAATAAAGAAACCCCCCAAGAAAGATGATTACTGTAGGGAGTAAAGGTATCATTCAAATTTGAAAATGAAGACTTTGCAAGGTCAGTATAAACTAAGGCCAAGCAAGAGCACCAGGCCCTCACTGCACATGTGCACTGATACCATTTGCTACAGGTGCTGTGACCTTTGAGGAAGAATGTTCAATCTTGCCTTTCCAGGGTTGCTTGACAATAATTGTTACATAGCCAGCTGTATTTGTGCTTGACTGGTAACCATTGAGTTGCTTCTTTGACCTGGAGTTTGGTCTGGGTTGGTGACTTTTTCGGTTCTTTTTTTTTTTTTTTTTTTTTTTTGGTTTTTTGATATAGGGTTTCTCTGGAGCTTTTGGAGTCTGTCTTGTAACTAGCTCTTGTAGACCAGGATAGCCTCAAACTAACAGGGATCTCCCTGCCTCGTCTTCCTGAGTGCTGGGATTAAAGGCATGCACCACCACCGCCCAGCTTTGGTTCTGACTATGTTTATGTTAATGAAATATAGTTAAAAAGAGGTAATCCAAAAGAAAGGTGGACACAGAGATGCTTTCCAAATTAAGGATTTTCTGGTGCCATCAAAAATGGCATAAAATCCCCTTGGGGTTCTGTGAATTCCCAGATAGTAAGCAAACACAACTTGTTTTATTTGAGGCAATCCGGCGACAAAAGTGTAGGCAGCAGTATATGCCAACAAATAAACTCCACATAGCTGTTTCTTAGCACAATATGAAAGCAATTTTGTGACTGTTGTGTAAGAAGAAATTTGATAAGGATCATACAGATAAGAAACACCACCAGTAAGAAGAAATTTGATAAGGCGCTTACAGATAAGAAACACCAATAAGAGGGCTTGGAAGCTAAGGATGGGGGTCGGGCATGAAGAACTTAGATTATGGGATATGGGAGAAATCTTTTCTGGATCCATTGAGGACACCAGGAGTTGGAGAAACCAGCTATGCTTTCTACACTGCAGGCTCCTTGGCATCTGAGATCTGTGAGGGACCCAGTATCCTGGTCATATCCCTTTGTGTAAGTATAAGACCAAAGCCACAACAGGTTTCCTGTTACCCTATAATCCCCATATTGACTACAATAGTGTTACCTAAAAACAGGTAGAGAAATGGAATTGATATCCATGTATACAATAATAAATTATCAACATGTAGATGATGATAGAGAGATCAGAAGCTTAAAAAATTGAATCCCACACTAGCTAAGAACTAAGAAATAGACCGGTGTTTATTAAAGGGTAAAACTTACAAAGTCAGGATTCTGTGCTTGAACAAAAGATGAAGATCAGATCCAATGCAAACCGAACAGCAGACGGGCCCCAGAGCGAAGCAGAGAAGAATGGGCCGGATGCACTTCTGCATCCAGGTCAATAGTCTATGATGCCATGCCCCAGTAGGCGGGTAGTTGCTAGCTGTACACCTTCTCACAGAATGGAGAAATTGCAGAGTTCTAGAACAGCTTCTTATACTTTTTCCATTTCACAAATTGAAGTTATTCAAATATAATTCAATATAAACTTTATATCACATTTTACCTGTGTGTATATGTTTACATATATTTTACTAAATATATAATTATGTATAAGAATATGTAGACTTTTACTAAAGAAACATACAAAGAATCTGAACTTGAAGATGGCTGTACAAGTTTGCATTTCCAGCAACAATGGATGAGTGTTCTCCTTACTCTACATCCTCTCCAGCATGAGCTATCATTGGTGGTTTTGATCTTAGTCATTCTGACAGATATAAGATGGTATCTCAGAGTTGTTTTGATTTGCATTTCCCTGATGGCTAAGGATGTTGAACATTTCTTTAAGAATCTTTTGACCATTTGAGATTCTTCTGTTGACAATTCTCTGTTTAGTTCTCTACCTCATTTCTTATTGGGTTATTTAGAATTTTGATGTCTAATTTCTTGAGATCTTTATATATTTTCAAGTTCCCTCCCTTGTCTGATGTGGTGTTGTGATGTGGGAGTACCTCTGTATGCTGTGATTACCATTAATGAATAAAGAAACTGCTTTGGACCTACAGCAAGACAGAACTTATGTGCAGGAAAAACTAGGCTGAATGCTGGGAGAAAGATGGACTGAGTCAGGGAGAAGCCATGGAGCCACTTCCCAGAGTCAGACATGCAGAAACTTGCCATTAAGCCATTGCCACATGGTGATATACAGAACAATAGAGATGGGTTAATATAGGATACGAGTTTAGCCAGAAATATGCTTATTGGCCAAACAGTATTGCAAATAATATGGTTTTCTGAGTGGTTATATCATGACTGGGCAGCCAAGACAAACAAGTGACTCTTCCTTCAACAAACTGGCACCCATGTGGCCAACTAAAATCCACGTAAAATCTGAGAAAGCTTGAAAAGGAATTCTAAACACAAAAATACAGACTTTGACACAGCTTCTTGCTATTTGCTGGTGGTATGCTGCAGCTCCCTTAAGAGACATTTTCCTGATTCAGCCGTGACCATTTTAAAATGCCGACTTTTTGGTCTGGGCTGCCAGCACAACCACTGGCTCTTTTGGGAAACTGAGCAATTGGATGGGGTATGTGAGCAGTGTGCTATGGCTTGCTTGGTATCAACACGGACTGGCTGTGTGCCTGGAAGTGATGAACACAGCTAAAGGCACTAGCTGCTCCACCATGCTGGACTGGACAGGGTAAGCAGGAGGTAATGGCACAGCCTGGTTTTAGACTTGGCAGACAAGCAGAATTTACCATATATACCCTAGTAATGGTGCAGCTTAAGTTTTAAGAAGTGCTGAACATTTTAAAAAACGCTCCTGGACAGGAAAGAATTATAGCTATCCAATAAAGACAAACCCAGATGGAAAAGAACTCTAAATGAATTGCAGTGTTGGATAGATATATGTAGGCCTGGGAGAGAGAAGAAAAAGAGTATAGAGAGTCAAAAAAGGAAGTTAATGGTTTGAAAAAAAGGTAAAGTCTTTAAAGAGACAAAGTACAGATAGTCATAGATTAAAAGGAGTAAAAAAAATAGACCACATAAAGATAGACTATACACAGAAAGTCTGGATTATGTATATTATTGTGTTTTCTTTGAACTTTTTTGACTGTGAATGAGCTCAGTACATTTCATTCTATGGACTGCTAAACTAAACCAGCATGTATACTATTAAGGTATCATGACTTCCAAATTTGGGTCTAAGGACATGTTGCTTTGGAAAAGAGGTTCTTTTCTTGTTTCCACAGAGGATGAGAACCTATGGATTGCTTCCAGACTGGTGTGGTTTGATGGAACAAAACCCACTGAGGGCCACCGTGAACACTTCCATAAATTACTGTGCTCAACAATCAGTAGGAAGCAGTATGGAGAAAACTATGCCCATATTCCCAAATATTGTCTATAAATGTTTCTTTATCTTTAAAAGGGGATATGCTATAGATATGAATAATTTGCATTGGTATAGATCATTTTTATTTATACAAATTTAAGGTCTATTTTCTTCTATGTATATGTATTTCTGATCTTGATTAAGGTATTGTGTTTGTGTAGCTCATTTAAAATGTAATGTATAACTAAGAAATATAATTTAATAGATACTCATCTATAATAGTCAAGCTTCTAGCCATGTTAGTTAGATTTTCTAGATGTACAGAGATGTATTTCAGATATATAGGTATTCTCCAAACCTTTCAAAGACTACAGACTGGCATTTAAAATGTTTTAAGAATTTAGAGAGACCGCTGAGGGTCTGGTTATGAATCTGGGACCTTCAAGGGAGTAGACCCAAGCCAGGACCCTGGTGGGTTTGGCCATGAGACCAGGACCTCCCAGGATCTAGGCCTGAGCCTGACCCTTGCCAGTCTGGGCAAGAGTGACCTGGGACCTCTGAGGGAATAGGCAGAAACCAGACATCACGGCAAAACCAGGCATGATTCTGGCTCTTCAGAGGGAGTAGGCATGAGCCAGGACCTCTGTGGATCTGGGAATTGGTCTGGGACAGCAAAGGGAATAGGCAGGAACCTTGAACCTCTGTGGGTTCGAGTGTGAGTCTGTGATCTCTGAGGGAGTAAGCAGGTTCTCTGTGGGTCCGGGTACACCTGAGCCTACAAACTCCGAGGCAGTATACTGGAGCCAGAAATCTTTTCAGGTCTAACTCCAACCCAGGGACTTCTGCAGGAGGTAATCCAGACCAGGATTTATAGATACAGGTCAAAGCTGGTAACCTAGGCCACATTTGCCCTGAGGCAAGGAACTCCACCTTGAGCAACAAATTCCTCAGGAGTGGCTCTGAATGAGCTAGCTAGGACAGAGAGGTTGAAGAAGCAGAAGCCAGGAGCAAATTCAGTCCCGGAAGCCAACCCAGTCCTGGGAAACTGGCAGACCAAGATGAGCCAGCAACCTGACCCAGAGTCAGTGATCTCCACCAGAACCAGAGTGAAACAGAACCAGCTACCTAGGATAGAGAGTGAACAAGCTCCACCTGGAGCAGGAGCCAGAAGCAAATACAGTCCGGGGAGCCAACCCAGTCCCAGGACACTGGCGGATCAGGATTGAGCCAGCAACCAGATCCAGAGTCAGTGATCTCCACCAGAACAGGTCCAACTTCAAGCCAGGGACTTCTGCAGGAGGAGAACCAGACTAGGATTTTCAGAAACAGATCAAAGCCAGAAACCTAAGCCAAAGTAGGTCTGAGAGCGCAAGGGAGCAGAGCAAAGGACAGGCGCACTGAGCTATTTTCAGAAACACTGAGGAAACAACAAGGTAACTAGAACTGTTACACCGACTGTACCACGAGGAACAAATATCTGAGCTTTGGACTCTCTGGCACCTAGAAGATGATTCAAGAGAATCTCAGACAGACCCAACCACACCTATTAGAGGAAAAGATGAGTAGAAAAGGTAAGATCACACGCTATACCACAAAGAGCAGCACAAAACCAGTAAAACCTAAAGACCCTGCAACAGCAAGACTTGACCGACCAAATATAAATGAACCAGCAGAAAATGACTTAAAAGTAAATACAAGAAAATGTTTGAAAGTCTTAAATGATGGAGAAAAGTCATCTGTCTGTGTGTTACTTTCATTGGTTAATAAAGAAACTGCCTTGGCCCTTTGACAGGACAGAAAATTAGGTAGGCGGAGTAAACAGAATAGGATGCTGGGTAGAAGGCAGTGAGGCAGATGCCTCAGGCAGACGCCATGCCTCTCCTCTCCAAGGCAGATGCGATGAAGCTCCAGCCCAAGATGGATGTGGGTTAGAATCTTCCCGGTAAGCCACCACCTCATGGTGCTACACACATTAAGAGATATGTATTAAAGCAAGATGTGAGAATTACCCAGTAAGAGGCTAGAATGGGCCAGGTAGTGTTTCAAAGAAGACAATTTGTGTGTTGTTATTTTGGGTGTAAAGCTAGCCATGAGAGAGCTGGGCCTGACGAAAAGCAGGCCTGCTTGCCTCCTCACTACACTTAAAGATGAAATGAGAAATTATTCCCTTAAAGAAGTGGAGAAAAAAGACAAACAAAAATTGGAAGACATCAGCAAATCTTGTAAAGAAAACCAAGAAAAAGAAATCAAACATATAAAAGAAACTACTCAGGATTTGAAAACTGAAATAGAAACAATAAAGAAAACACAAGCCAAGGGAATTATAGAAAGAGAAATCATGAGCAAAAGATCAGGAACCACAAATGCAAGCATGAACAGCAGAATATAAGAGATAGAGAAAATCTCAAGTGCTGACAATACAATAGAGCAAAAGGACTCATCAGTTAAAGAAAACATTAAATCTAAGAAAAGCTTAACCCCAAATATCCAGGAAATATGCTACATCATGAAAAGGCCAAATCTTAGAATAATAGATATAGAAGGAGAAGAATTTCAATGCAAAGTCACAGAAAATTTATTTAACAAAATCATAGAAGAAAACTTTCCCACCTAAAGAAAGATATGCCTATGAAGATACAAGATGCTTACAGAACACCAAATAGACTGGATCCAAAAAATGTCCTCTTGCCACATAATAATCGAAAAATTAACATACAGAGTAAAAAGAATATTAAGAGCTGCAAAGGAAAAAGACCAAGCAAAGTATAAAGGTAGATCTATCAAAATTATACCTGACTTCTCATTGGAGACAATGAAAGCCAGAAGGTCATGGTCAAGCATTATGCAGACATTAAGAGACCACAGATGCCAGCACTGACTACTATACCCAGCAAAACTGTCAATCACCATAGAAGGCCAAAACAAGATATTCTGTGACAAATCTAGATTTCACCAATGCCTAGCAACAAACAGCCCTATGCAAAATACAAGAAGGAGAACTCTAACCCAAGAAATATGGCTAAACCAACAAAAACACAATTGATGATGTCATAACAGCAAATCCCAATGAATGAAAAAAATGCATGAATTAACATCACCAACAATGAAAGCTAAATTATCAGGAGATAGCAATCACTGGTCATTAATTTTTTATGTAAATGAACTCAATGCACCTGTAAAAAGGCACAGGCTAACATATTGGACACAAAAATAGAATCCATCCTTCCTCCTCAGACAAGAAACACATATCAACCTCAGTGACAGACATTATCTCAGAGTACAGGGTTGGGGGAAAAATACCAATCAAATGGACCTAAGAAAGAAGTGGGTACAGCTATCCTAAAATCTAATAAGATAGACTTCAACCTAAAATCAATCAAAAAAGACAAAGAAGGACATTCCATATTAGTCACAGGAAAAATTCATCAAGAGTAAACTTTAATATTGAACATCCATGCCCCAAATACAAGGGCACCCTTATATGTCAAAGAAACACTTCTAAACCTTAAATCATACATTAAATCTTCCATACACTAATAGTGGGGAACGTCAACATTCCCTTTTCACCACTGGACAGGTCAATCAGACAAAAGAAAAACAGAGAAGTAAGAGAACTAACATGTTATGACTTAAAATGGACTTAACAGACATTTATAAAATATTTCATCCAAACAGAAAAGAATATACCTTCTTCTCAGCACCTCATGGAACCTTCTCAAAATTTGATCACATACTCAGTAACAAAACAAACCTCAAGAAATACAAAAAAATTGGAATAACCCAATGTATCTTATCAGATCACCATGGTTTAAAACTAGAAGTCAACAGCAATACTAATTCCAGAAAACCCACAAACACATGGAAATTAAACAATGCTCACCTGAATCACAATTGGTCAAGGAAGAAATAAAGGGGAAATTAAAGACATTCTAAAATTTAATGAAAATGACCATACAACATACCCAAATTTATGGGACACAATGAAAGCAGTGTTAAGAGGCAATCACATAGCATTAAAATCCTACATAAAGAAGCTGGAAAAATCCCACACTAGTGAATTAACAGAACATTTGAAAGGAATCAAACTCACCTAAGAGAACTAGACAGCAGGATATAATCAAAGTGAGAGCTGAAATCAACAAAATAGAAACAAAGCAAACAATACAAAGAATCAATGAGACAAAGAGTTGGTTCTTTGAGAAAATCAACAAAATAGACAAACCTTTATCCAAACTAACCAAAAGGCAGAGAGAATATCCAAATTAAGAAAATCAGAAATGAAAAGGGGGACATAACAACAGACAAGGAGGAAATACAGAGAATCATCAGGTCATATTTTGAAAAACTGTACCCCAGAAAATTGAAAAACTTAAAGGATATGGACAACTTTCTGGATAAATATCACTTACCAAAATTAAATCAAGACCAGATAAGCAAATTAAACAGACCTATAACTGCTGAAGAAATAGAAACAGTCATCAAAAGTCTCCCAACCAAAAAGCCCAGGACCAGATTGTCTCAGCTCAGAATCCTACAAGACTTTCAAAGAAGAACTAATACCAATATTCCTCCAATTATTCCACACAAAAGAAACAGAAGGAGCATTGCCACACTCTTTTTATGAGGCTACAATTACCCTGATACCCAAACCACAGAAAGACATTACTAAGAAAGACAACTTCAGACCAATCTAACTCATGAACATCGATGCAAAAATGATAAAATACTGGCAAATCGAATCCATGAACACAACAGAACCATCATCCACCACGATCAAGTCAGATTCATTTCACAGATGCAGGGACGGTTCAACAAATGAAAATCTGTCAATGTAATCCACCATATAAACAAGTTGAAAAATAAAAACCACATGATCATCTCATTAGATGGCGAAAAAGCTTTTGACAAAATACAACATCCCTTCATGGTGAAGCTCTTGGAGAGTGCAGTAATAAAAGGAATACCTAAACATAATTAAGACAATATACACCAACCCAACAGCCAACATCAACTAAATGGAAAGAAACTATTAGCAATTCTACTGAAATCAGAAACAAGACAAGGTTGTCCACTCTCTCCATATCAATTCAGTATAGTTCTTCAGGTCCTAGCTAGAACAATAAGACACCAAAGGGAGATCAAGGGGATACAATTTGGAAAAGAAGTCAAACTCTCATTGTTTGCTGATGATATATGATAGTTTACAAAGTGATCCCCAAAATTCTACCACTCATAAACACTTTCAGCAATGTAGCAGGATACAAGATCAACTCAAAAAAATCAGCAGCCCTCCTATACACAGATGATAAAAGGACGAGGAAAGAAATCAGAGAATCAACACCCTTCACCATAGCCATAAATAGCATAATATCTCAGAGTAACTCTAACCAAACTAGTGGAAGACTTGTATGACAAGAACTTTATATCTTTGAAGAAAGTAATTGAAGAAGATACCAGAAATTGGAAAGATATCCTATGCTCTTGCGTAGGCAGAATTAACATTGTAAAAATGGCAATCTTACCAAAAGCAATCTACAAATTCAACTCAATGCCCATCAAAATCCCTGTAAAGTTCTTCAAGACCTTGAAAGAATGGTACTCATATGGAAAAGGAAAAACCCGGGATAGCCAAAACAATCCTGTACAATAAAAGAACTTCTGGAGGCATCATAATCCCTGACTTCAAACTTTCCTATAGAGCTACAGTACTGAAAACAGCCTGGTAGTGGAATAAGAACATACAGGAGGACCAATGGAACTGAATAGAAGACCCGGATATAAATCCACACATCTTCAAACACATGATCTTTTATAAAGAAGCAAAAAATATCAACTGTAAAAAAGAAAGCATATTTAACAAGTGGTGCTGGCATAACTGGATATCAACACGTAGAAGAATGAAAATACACCCACATCTATCACCATGCACAAAATTCAAGCTCAAATGGATCAAAGAGGTCAACATGAAGCCAGCCACACTGAACCTTATAGAAGAGAAAGTGGGAATTACACTTGAACGCATGGCACAGGGAACCAGTTCCTAAATATAACCTCAGCAGCACAGACACTGAGAGAAACAATTAATAAATGGTTCCTCCTGAAACTGAAAAGCTTCTGTAAATGAAAGGACATGGTCAACAAGACAAAATGAAAGCCTACAGAATGGGAAAAGATCTTCACTGGCCCCATATCAGACAGAGGACTGATCTCCAAAATATACAAAGAAGTTAAGAAATTGAACACCAAAAGATCAAATAATACAATAAAAAATGGACTACAGTCCTAAACAGAGAATTCTCAACAGAGGAATCTAAAATGGCTGAAGGAAACTTAAGAAAATGTTCAACATCCTTAGTCATCAGAGAAATGCAAAGCAAAACAACTCAGATTCCATCTTACACCTGTAAGAATGGCCAAGATCAAAAACACTAATGACAACTTATGCTGAAGAGGTTGCGGGAAAAAGGGAATACTTCTGCATTGCTGGTGGGAATGCAAGCTGGTACAACCCCTATGGATGTCAGTGTGGCAATTTCTCAGAATATTGGGAAACAACCTTCCTCAAGACTCAGTAATACAACTTTTGGGTATATATCCAAAGGATGCTCAATCGTGCCACAAGGACATGTGCTGAACTATGTTCATAGTAGCTTTGTTTATCATAGCCAGAACCTGGAAACAACTTATATGTCCCTTGATAGAAGAACAGATAAGGAAAATGTGGTACATTTACACAGTGGAGTACTACATAGCAGAAAAAAATAACAGCTTGAATTTTGCAGGAAAATGGACGGAGCTAGAAAACATTATTTTGAATGAGGTGACCCAGACACAGAAAGATAATTATCACATGTACTCACTCACAGGTGGTTTTTAAACATAAAGCAAAGAAAGCCAGCCTACAAACCACAATCCCAGAGAACTTAGACAACAATGAGGACACTAAGAGAGACTTACATAGATCTAATCTACATGGGAAGTAGAAAGTAGAAAATGACAAGATCTCCTGAGTAAATTGGGAACATGGAGACCTTGGGGGAGGGCTGAAGGGGGAGAGGAGAGGCAGGGAGGGGAGCAGAGAAAATGTAGAGCTCAATAAATATCAATTAAAAAATAATTTAGTACTTATAACAGTGAGTACTTCAAGAGGAAGATGGGCATCAAAGAGGCTTCTTATGGAGTCCATTAGCCATTTGGGAAAGAAACTGCTCTTGCCTGGATTGTTTAATGAACTGGACATACAGGACCCACAGAGCACTGACTGCTGAACTTGCCTAAAGGTGAGACCATCCTTTGGGGTTCCTGTTTTATGAAAGAGTCTGATAAACATTCTGCAGGACGCAGAAAATAAGTGACTGACAAAGTGCCAGTATAGGTGGCACTGTCTTTGAAATTTCCTGCTTCATGGAGTGTCTGTCAGATACTATGGGAATATAGGCTGAAGACAGATGTCCCAATGGTACAGAAGAACTTTGGGAGACTATCCAGGCAGTGAGATGTTTCTAATAATTCTAGAGTTTTGGGAGTTGCTTACGATGTACTTCCTGTTTACTTGGGTAATGTTTTCTTTCTTTTTTTTTTATTAAAAATTTCTGCCTTCTCCCTGCCTCCACCTCCCTTCCCCCTCCCCCAATTCCCCACTCCTCTCTCTCCAGCCCGAAGAGCAGTAGCTTATTTAGACCCAGTTCAGCTGGTTTTGGTGAGTTCCCAATAGATCAGCCCCTATGTCTCAGTGTGTGGGTGCACCCCTCATGGTCATGACTTCCTTGCTCATGTTCTCCCTCCTTCTGCTCCTCATTTGGACCATGGAAGCGCAGTCAGGTGCTCCAATGTGGGTCTCTGTCTCTATCTCCTTCGATCGCCAGATGAAGGTTCTCACTCAGGATAGTGTTTTCTATTTCCATCCATTTGCATGCAAAATTCAAGATGTCATTGTTTTTTACCACTGAGTAGTATTCTAATATGTATATATTCCACACTTTCTTCATCCATTCTTCCATTGAAGGACATCTAGGTTGTTTCCAGGTTCTGGCTATTACAAATAATGCTGCTATGAACATAGTTGAACAAATGCTTTTATAATATGATAGGGCATCTCTTGGGTATATTCCCAAGAGTGGTATTGCTCTGTCCTGGGGTAGGTTGATCCCGAATTTCCTGAGAAACCGCAACACTGCTTCCAGAGTGGTTGCACAAGTTTGCATTCCCACCAGCAATGGGTGAGTGTACCCCTTTCTCCACAACCTCTCCAGCAAAGGCTATCATTGGTGTTTTTTATTTTAGCCATTCTGACAGGTGTAAGATGGTATCTTAAAGTTGTTTTGATTTGCATTTCCCTGATCGCTAAGGAAGTTGAGCATGCCCTTAAGTATCTTTTGGCCATTTGAACTTAATCTGTTGAGAATTCTCTGTTCAGCTCAGTGCCCCATTTTATAATTGGGTTGATTAGATTTTTACGGTCTAGTTTCTTGAGTTCTTTATATATTTTGGAGATCAGACCTTTGTCAGTTGCGGGGTTGGTGAAGATCTTCTCCCAGTCAGTGGGTTGTCTTTTTGTCTTAGTGACAGTATTCTTTGCTTTATAAAAGCTTCTCAGTCTCAGGAGGTTTCATTTATTCAATGAGGCCTTTAATGTCTGTGCTGCCGGGGTTATTCATAGGAAGTGGTCTCCTGTGCCCATGTGTTGTAGAGTACTTCCCACTTTCTCTTCTATCAGGTTCAGTGTGTTCAGACTGATGTTGAGGTCTTTGATCCATTTGGACTTGAGTTTTGTACATGGTGATATGGATCTATTTTCATTCTTCTACAGGTTGACATCCAGTTATGCCAGCACAATTTGTTGAAGATGCTCTCTTTTTTCCATTGTATATTTTTAGCTCCTTTATCGAAAATCAGGTGTTCATATGTTTGTGGGTTAATGTCAGGGTCTTCTATTCGATTCCATTGGTTGACTTTTCTGTTTTTATGCCAATACTAAGCTGTTTTTAATACTGAAGCTCTGTAATAGAGTTTGAAGTCAGGGATGGTAATGCCTCCATATGATCCTTTATTGTATAAGATTGTTTTGGCTATCCTGGGTTTTTTGTTTTTCCATATAAAGTTGATTATTGTCTTCTCCAGATCTGTGAAGAATTTTGATGGGCGTTTTAAGTGGATGCTTTTATATTAGGGGCGTAGATATTCAGGATTGAGACTTCATCCTGATGAATTGTTCCTGTTATGAGTATAAAGTGTCCATCTCGATCTCTTCTGATTGATTTTAGTTTGAAGTCAGTTTTGTTAGAAATTAGTATGGCCACACCTGCCTTTTTCTTAGGAACATTTGCTTGAAACACCTTTTCCCAACACTTTACTCTGAGTAGATGCCTGTCTTTGTGGTTGAGATGTGTTTCTTGCAAACAGCAGAATGTTGGATCCTGTTTTCGTATCCAATCTCTTAGCCTGTGCCTTTTTATAGGTGAATTGAGCCCATTAATTTTAAGTGATATTAATGACCAGTGGTTGTTTACTCTGGTTATTCTTATTGTTTTTGGTAGTAGAGTTTGTGTGTCTCCCTTCTTTGAGTTGTGCTGGTGAAGGGTCGCTAGATGCCTGAGTTATCGTAGGCAGTGTTGGCAATGTTGGATTCCTTGGGTTGCAATTTTCCTTCTATTACTTTCTGTAGGGCTGAATTTGTGGCTACGTATTGTTTAAATTTGTTCTTATCCTGGAATGTCTTGATTTCTCCATTGATAGTGAACTGTAGTTTGGCTGGGTATAGTAGTTTGGGTTTGCATCCATGATTTCTTAGTTTCTGAAGTACCTCTATCCAGGACCTTCTGGCTTTCATGGTTTCCATAGAGAAGTCAGGTGTAAGTCTGATCGGTTTATCTTTATAAGTTACTTGGCCTTTTTCCTTTGCAGATCTTAATATTCTTTCTTTAACCTGTGTATTTAGTGTTTTGATTATTATATGGCAAGGGGATGTTTTTCTTTGATCCAGTCTGTTTGGTGTTCTGTATGCTTCTTGAATATTCAAAGGAATATCTTTCTTTATTTTGGGGAAGTTTTCTTCCATAATTTTGTTAAAAATATTTTCTGGGCCTTTGAGCTGTGACTCTTCTCCTTCTTCTATTCCTATTATTCTTAGGTTTGGACTTTTTATTGTGTCCCATATTTCCTGAATGTTTTGTGATGATAATTTGTTGGCTTTGCTGTTTTCTTTGATCAGTGCATTTATTTTCTCTATGGTGTCCTCAGCATCTGAGATCCTTTCTTCTATCTCTTGTATTCTATTGATTATGCTTGTTTCTGTAGGCTCTGCTCGTTGACCTAGATTTTCCATATCCAACTGGTCCTCCGTTTCTGTTTTCTTCCTTGCTTCCATTTCAGTTTTCAATTCTTGAAATGTTTCCATTACCTGTTTGTTTTTTCTTGGTTTCTCAGGGTATCATGTACGTATTTACTCATTTCTTCAAACTTTTTGTTATAGTTCTCATCCATTTCTATAAGGGCGTTTTTCACATGTTGTTTAAGGGACTCTATTGCTTTCATAAAGTCAACTTTTTCCACTTCTTCCGTGTTAGGGTTTAAGTCCTTCTGTTGTAAGATCATTGGGTTCTGGTGTTTTCATCTTGTTTTTCAGATTATTGGGTGAATTTTTGCCTTGGCGCCTGCCCTTCTCCTCCTATCGATGCTATCAAATGGGTCTTTTAAAACCAGTTCCGGTTTCCCTGCTGGCCAGGGGCTCTTCTTACAAAATGTCCTCGCTCTGTTTCCTGGCTCCGGCCAAGGGCCATGATCCCTCTCACCCCTGAGAAGGGTCTTCAGGAACAGGACCCGGCTCCTCGCTTGCCAGGGACCTCACCAAACAAAGCCCTACCTCTTTGATTTAATTGTAATGGGGCGATCTGTTCTTGGTGTTGCGCGCTGGTCTCCAGCGTCCGCCTGCGCCGTCTGCCTGCTCCTCCATTTCTTTAAGGGTGTTTTTCATTTCCTCTTTGAAGGTCTCCATTATTTTCATAAAGTTGCACTTAAAGTGGTTGTCTTTTTTCTTTTTCTTTTCTTCATATTCTCCTTCTCCTTCTCTTCTCCATCCCAATTTCCTCTACCACCACCTCATCCTCCTTCTTTTCCTCCTCCTGATCCTTCTTTTCCTCTTTCTCCTCCTCCTCCTCTTCTTCTTGTTCTTCTTCTTTCCTCCTCCTCCTCTTTTTCTTTTCTTTTCTTTTCTTTTCTTCTTCTTCCTCTTCCTCTTCCTCTATTTCTTCCGCCTCCTCCTCCTCCTCCTCTTCCTCCTCCTCCTCCTCCTCCTCCTCTTCTTCTTCTTCTTCTTCTTCTTCTTCTTCTTCTTCTTCTTCTTCGTCTTCTTCCTGTTGTGTAACCACTAGGTTCTGGTGTTACCATGTTGGTTTTTCAGGTGTTTGATGAATTCTTGTACTGGCACCTTTCCATCTCTTTTTTCAACTGGGGTTGATAGTCTTTGTGCCTTGGTTCAGTCCTTGCAGTGGCTGTCTGAATGTTTGGGAATTTTCCTTGTTCTGCTCTGTACTGTCAATGTCTGTGTCTCAGGAAGCTTCTGAAGTCTCTCTAAGCCTGCTCTCTTGGGCGTCTCTCCTGTTTCACTCTCTTGGTCCTCTCTCTTGGTCCCCTCAGTGTTGTAGCGAGCTCTTGATACCCTCAGTATTGAAGAAAGCTCTTCACCCTTTCAGTATTGTAGCAAACTGTATTTCAGAGTTCCACTAAGGTTTCAGGATAGGTGAGTTTGGGGACAGGATGGGGCTGGTAGCTTGCAGGGTCCAGTGGATGGGGTTGGATGTTGGGGGAGCCTATCTGCAGAAAACTCTCCTGCTGGCTGGCTAGAAAAGCCAAGGGAATTTGGAGAGGGGGCCAGGGTTTTGTCCCAATGTGGAGGTCCTAGAGAGTGGGGTGTCCTGCCATGTGGCTGTTCACTTACCTCTTAGTACCCTCAGTATTGTAGCAAACTGTGTTTCAGAGTTCCACTGAGGTTGCAGGAGGATAGGTGAGTTTGGGGGCAGAGTGGGGCTAGTAGCTTGGACGGTCCAGTGGATGGGGTTGGATGCTGGGTGAGCCTACCTGTAGGAAACTCTCCTGCTCACTGGCAGAAAAGTTGAGGGAGTTGGGGAAGGGGTCGAGGGTTTTGTCCCAATGTGTAGCTCCTAGGGATTGCGGTGTCCTGCCGCATGGCTGTTCGCTTTGAAATTACCTGTCACAAGTGAGGAGCAAACCTGGAACATGCAACAAACCCGCTTAGGAGATTATTAGAGGGTGTGTATACAGGCCTGGGGAAAGTCAGTGTGCAGAGAAAGAGAGGAAGATGGCACATCCAGCTTTTAAAAGCTGCCTAGCGATGCACACAGGAGTTGGCATAGCTACGTCATATGCAGATGGTGGGTCTCTCGCATGCAAGGGCTTACCTGAGTCATAAGTGGATGATGCAGGCATGCATGCCCACAAGGGCTTAGCTGAGTCATAAGTAGATGATGTAATCCATGCCACGTGTGGGTCATGCAGGGCACTTTAACATCTCCGGGGGCCATTAGGCACTTCTGCCTGAGGGCTTGTCTGTACCTGCATGACCCCTAGAACCTGGAAGTATCAGCCTTATGTGGCTGAAATCATTACAGTGAGGATCTGCGGTTAGCCTACCAGCTTCTCTGGCTTTCTTAAGTTTCTGTGAAACTAATATGCTGTGTTAATAGCTTGGTGACTCTGAGGGTAGAATATCGCTGAAGGATATTTCTCAGTTATAGCTTCACTTACTTCTTCCCTGATCACATCTAGAAAGAAGTGTAACAAAACTGAAGAAACAGGCAGGAATAGATTTAGTGGGGGGAACCGACAACAGTGAAGGAGAAATAGTCTGTTGTGTTCAGTAAAAATACAAGGCAAGGGAGGACTGCTATGGGAGAATCTTATGAGAGATTACATGCTTCTAACATATTTCTTTGGAAGAGACACAGACTCACTGAAGAATTTCAGCAGCTTTAGTGTAGGACCTAGTCATAACATGCTCACTAGAGGTTGAGTCTCAGTAGTTTACCCTGGTTCCAAGAAAGACCACAAACTGAGACTACACAGGCGCCACCCAGGAACAGACCATCCAAAGGAAATTCCTAACATTCCAATCATAACAGATAGGATCACCTGCCAGCACACACCCATTGCTTTTCAACAGGACACTCCTAAACAAATGTCAGCCAATCATGGCTCCTGAACCTTAGAAATCCCTCACCCCCACCTTTGCTACTACAAAAACCCAACCCCAACTGAACTCTGGGCTCTCAGATCACTCCAATACCTTGGACACAGGGTGACCGAGTTTGCGGCCAACACTCTTCTCAGATATTCTGCTGCCTAAAAGCTATCCTTATGTAGTCAAGAATTAGGACACTAAAGTGGTGGTTTAGAACTTGACATCTATAAACATCTGTACCTTCTGTTCTAGGCTCTATTTTCATTTTGTTTTGAAGCCATGCGCACCCTTTAAAGTGAAGTTCTTTTCTCAGTAATAACAGCTTCACCTAGCAACTTGTTACAAAGGTGACATCTGATTTCTCCTCCAGACCTAAGAATCAGAATCTCTGGACAGCAAGTCTAGCAGTCTGTTTCAACAAGGCCTTTAAATGACTCTGATGGATATTAAAGTACTCAGTTGGTGGGAATGCTGGGGAGAGGGTCGGGGATGGTAGTAAGTTAAGATGTCCCTTGAACTGTGGGGTGCTCTACTTACTGTCCTAATCCTTTCCTGTGGAGGTCTTGTCCTGGCTTCCTTTTCTGTTGCTGTGACGAAGCAGGGATCCAAAACAACTCAGCTGAGGAAAGGATTTTTCATCTCACAACTTTCAGGACATGATCCACCAGTGAGGGAATTCGGGGCAGGAACCGTGGAGGAAAGCAGCATACTGGCTTGCACAGCTTGCTTTATTCATAAGATGCAGGACTACTTTTCCACGTCAGCACGACACACAGTGGGCTGGGCCTACACACACACACACACACACACACACACACACACACACACACATAAATAATCCATTAAGAAAATGTCCCCACTTCTTCCTTTCCAATTTGAATCCCCTTGATCTCCTTTTGTTTCCTTATCACTATTGCCAAAACTTCAAGGACTATGTTGAAGAAATATGGAGAGAGTGGGCAGCCTTCTCTTATTCCTGATTTTAGTGGCTCCTTAGTGTCATGTCATCACATGGTGTCTATCATCATTTCTCTTCTATCAATCACCATGTGAGAGGACAACAGCAAACTGTCTGAGATGCTGGGATCCGGATGCTGGCAGCTTGCTCTTTATCTTTCCACCTGGAGAACTGTGAATATTCATCTTCTTCTCTCTTTCCTCTTTCTTGTTCTTTTTTATATTTTGGTAATTTTTTTCATTTATGATGCTTTCTTGAAACACATAATCACATATAATCTCATAACGTTAATCTTTAGAAAACCTATGCCCGTCAAACTCTCAGGCTCCCAGGGTGGATCTACCACAATTATTATGTTAATGTTCATCTCAGACAGCCCTCTGGCTTCACATCTCTATACTCAAACAAACGTTAGTGAGCTCTCACTCCTCATCAGAGTAGTTCTGTAATGCAGGAATCTGTGTTTCCCAAGGAAACTCAAAACTCAGAGAAGTGTCTGGGGAGTTCACAGGTATAAATTCATATTGTGCCTTCTTCTGAGGCTCAGACCACATCCTGGAAGTAAGATGAAAAGATTTTAGATCCAGATGTCATAGAATTGCAGTGATGCTGTGTCTCTGGACATGAGAGTCCTGCTGCTCTTAGGACCTCTGTGATCAAGGCACTCAGTATTCTAGCATGGAAAGGAAAGGAGTTCACTGGCCCCTCTCCTATCTGAGAGATGTTGACAGTTGATGGCTTCTAGAGGAGGAAGAGTCAACTTTTCTTCTGGGGCTGATGAAAGCGTAAATTGAGCAACATTTGGTTGATAGCTCTACATACATGAGAGGATGGACATGGAATGATCTCACAGCTGATTTTGAAATCATGGAGGATGTGGAGAAATTAGGGGACTATGATAAATGTACACTATATTTATGTATGAAATCCTCAGAAACTAACTAAAATGGATTATTTGAAAGTTCGTTGTTTAATGTTGCTAAAATCCTTATGAAACCTTATGATATGTTAAAGGAACAGGGTGAGAATTCACTGTTACTGAATTTTTCTCTATATGCAGAGGAAGTCGTTGTCACCACAACTCGGTTCTATGTGCTTTGGACCAAAAGATTTAGGCTGCAGAGCCAGATGATGAGTGGGGCTCAGGTCATTCACTTATGCTTTTCAGCTTTCCTTCTTCCAGGAAATGTGAACTCCTGTCTTATGGATCTTCCTGGGGCCTGTGAGAAATGTTTCATCATCTTTGGAGAAAAGGTTATTTTAATTACTGTTAATTTTTTTTCTATTTCTGTACCTAAATTATGAATTAGCCTAGTACCTAAACCAGGAACAAATGGAAAGTCATAGAACTCAGTTGCTCAATCTTCTTAAGATGATTCGTTATTACTTCTCTCTACCCCATGTGCCTTATGTCGCAGAGTGTTTCATTTCAGCACTAATGTGTGGACGTTGATAATACAAAAGCATAGTAAGTGTATTTGAGGTGTGGGAAAATAGTTGTGTGTGTATCCAAATATACACAGGAAATTAAAAGATATGTTTGTAAGTTTACTCCTGGTGTTCTGGAGTCTGACTCACTCGGGTACCTGTATAAATCTGAAACAAAAGGCCGGCCAGGGTTCTGCTGCTCCAGTGAGAATCTGAGTGTGCTTGTAGTCCTCTCTTCTGTGCTGCTTTCCTTCCAGACGCAGGAGCATAGTAGGGATTGATTACATATGAGAGATGGGCTGGGGAAATGTGTGGGTGGAGGGGGCTGTAGGATAGGCTAGAGCATTACGCCCTGGATGTCAGCTGTTTTAAGGCTCAAGATGGCTCTCCCTGTCTCCATAGAAGCCACATGTGCACATGGTGCTGCAATGTCTGTGTTTGTGTCTCCGTGGAAGAAGAGAGATGTAGGTGTGGAGACAAGAGTGTTGACATACAATACCTACACAAGAAATCTTTTAGACTGTATAAATGCTACAGTATTCAGTATCTAACCCAGCCAAAGTTTCCCACTAAATAGTTCCTAAACTTTACATTTATAATTTGTAAAACGAAATAAAACCTCACCGTTTCACTATTTTTCTTGTACAAACTTTCATCTTTTTTATTCTCTCTCCCTCAAATGTTTTTTTCTTATTGATACATATGTTTGGAAAAATGCATGAGTGTATGACTCCAGTGGGCTGTTCCTGTTCAGTGAAGCTTGCATGTATAGTTGTCAGGTCTGAATAGTAGGTAGTGAATGACCAGGTAGAGGACTCATCTCTAGGGACAGTTAATTCTCCCTCCATCAGCAACCCTCAGTTGCCTACAGCTCTTTGTGTTGGGTTGAGTCACAATGAAGCTTCTCCCACCCACAAAAGCCTATCCAATGGGATTGTCCTTCTTTCTGTCTCATTTTGACTCCCACATTTTGTGGTTTCATGGGTGTGGATTCCATGTCATTTCTAGGAGTCACCCTCACTGTGTCTATTACAATCAATACGGAACACACCAGCAAATCTGCAACCTGTGCTTCCAAAGATGATGAGGGGCATGTCCAGAGATGCAACAGGTCAGCCTCTAGCATCTCTAATTGAAGGAGCAGAACACATTTTACTGTTCCTCTGACATGAACTGTACCTGACTGTGTTGGGGCACCAAGCAAAGGATAACAGTGGGAGTCCACTCATCCTCACATGGAGTCTCACCGGAAGACAATTTCCAGATTCTGGTGTCCTGTGATCCACACTGAACCTTCAGTTACTCCTCTGCCTCCCAGACCTTCCTCAGCAACTAATCAGATTTTGCCACCAGAGGTGGTTGGGAGCTGATCCTCCAAATTAGGAATTTTATCCCAGTGATTTTACAGCTAGGTGAGGAATCTCACCTACTTGACCCCTTTCACTCAATTTTTGTTTTTTTTTTTTTTAAGTGACACCTGCAAATGGAAAAGTTAAAAACCATGGATGGAAGTTCATCTATCTTCAGGAAAAGGAAAGGGCCAAACAGACATTTCAAGGTCAACCATGATAGCATATCAACATATTTATTCAAAACTATATACAAAACATTTGGAAAGACACTTGTAGTAAGACTGATGACTGCAAGGCTTTAGACCTATGAGAGATCTATAGTCATCAGGTTATAATCCTGTCATCTTCTAGGTAGGCTCCTGTGAACAAACATAGGAATGCATGTGTAGTCTTTGAGCATGCCACCAAACATGCCTCCAGAGGAGGAACTTCAGCATTTTCCATTATGCATTTTTATTAAAGCTATGTCCTGGGTCATGTCATTCAAAATCCAATGGCTTTCTTGATGTTTCTAATCAGGTCAAGCTGAGGGCCAAAGTCAGCAATGAGAAGGTGGGGAACCTGATGTATCAGGAAATGAATATTTAGACCACAGTCTGGAAGTCTGTGAGGCTGATGTCATATACCACAAAATCAATTCTGGTCATTGTGGTGGTTCCATTTTTCTCTAAGGCTGTGGTGTTTGTTGGCCAACACAAACACAATCAAATGTCCTGGAGCTATTCGAGACGGGGGGGGGGGGGGGGGGGGGGGGGGGGCGGGGGGGGATATAATGGCTCATGGGTGCGGCCCGCACACTCATCTTGCCAAATCTGCTCAGATTGTTTTTCTGGTGTCTCCCACACATGAGGAAGGCCATGTTTTACGGTCCTGGGTCCTCCCTGGTGAGCATATTTCCTGCATTTGATGGAGAGAATTCAAATTTGACACAGGTTTCTTGGAGGAAAATGAGCCAAAGCCCACATTGCTATCAATTTGGGGTCTTCAATCCACTCAGGAAACACATTTCTTCATTTAATGTGTTTGGTGAACAGAGTCTAGCCTCAGGTAAAAACCAGTTAAAGTAAGTATAAGGCCATGTGCCATATAATCACTCTTGATATTAAGTTATGACCATGTCTTTTGATCATTAAGGAGAGTGGGTTCTTGTCACAATCATGGTCATGGTTTGTGGTCCTGGCTCCCTTACTGTCAGCAAAGTACTTGGTCTTGTAAAGAGAGGGTGCAGCCCACACACCCTAAAATTTAATCTTGACCTGATTTACTAGCAATCAGGAAGCTGGCAGGACCCCATGATGTCAGTTTATGGCCTTTGTCCTTTTCTCATTCTTCAGACAGCCAACTCATGGTGTTATAGTGTGTAGACATTACTGTAGTAGTACAGGTCCTAGGTCAGACCCAATGTCAAACTGTTGTTCTTGACCTGGACACAGAGGATTTCCTGGGTGCGGCCCGCACACCCTTCATTCCAAGCTGTGTTCCTGTCATTTGACATTCATTCATGTGTGGTCCAGATTATTTCAAAGCCATGAGGTTGCCTTGACACATTTGTGAGAATTTTGCCTGTGTTGGTACTATCACAAATAACCACTAACCAGAATAAAACCAAAAGGAGCTTTAAGATGAACTTCTGGATCAGAGTTCATGGCTTATGAACTGATGTCCCTCTCTGGTGAAGATTCCAGTTGTCTTGGTGAACATGGCATGGCCTGGGTCACAGATGAGGCTATGGTGTGTCCAACAAAATAAACTGACATGAAGATAATGCTTGACTTCAGTCCTGGTCATGGTTATAGGGTGTTCATTTCCTTTGATCATTGAGATGAGGTTTGGTCCCTTTAAGGCCTGGCTCCTCTGTGGTGGGATTTTGTCCTGGAATGCATAGAACAAGGGTGCGGCCCATACACCCTTGAAGACAATCGCCCAGAACACTTGCGGTTCAGGAGCGGACAGATTTCCTATTGAGGTCTGTTCATGGCCTTGCTCCTAGATTAGTCATTACGTCTTCAAGTTGTGAATCTTGAAAGATATAATGGGACCAGGAGTCAGTTGCTGAGAACAAGACCAGATTTGCATTAGTCGACAACTCTTAGAAAACTGTTGTGGGAATTACATTTGAGAACTGTTCATTCCTAAAGAAATCAGTTTAAGATCTCTTTAATTCGAGGTAAGATTATGTCTCAGAAAGCTAGAGGGCAGAGTGTGACACTCTTTTTTATATGCTATGTCTATATTGATGTATCATTTCAATATAGGCCCTGGCACATCACAGCCATGGTTCATACTTGCTGACATGTGTTGAGGATGTGGTCAGCTTGTCAGTTTCCATGAGTGCTCAGAAAGAGAGTAGTGTAGTCAAGGCCATGATTATGGATGAAAAAGCTGCGATGTCTCTGCATTGATGTCTCAGCTGGTTGTAAAATAGCTGAAAATGAGGCCTAGGGCCAGTGTGGCTCATGGTACATGGTCTAAACACAATGTTAATTCTCTTTAGTTTTGGCCTTGGCACTCTTCTTTATGTCCAGGGCTTATTGGGAGAGAATGAATGTGGGCCAGTTGTCCCAGGGCTCTATTTGATCTAGGCCCAAGATACTTGTGTTTTTGATTCCACCATGGGCACACTCCTGTGTGCTTGGTTCTTTAGGCCTTTGCTCATTTTGTATTCTCCCAAATGTCTTGATGCTCTGGGCCCATTATTGCTGAGGCTCAGGTATAGCTCCAGACACACATTTCTTCTTTGGGCTCAGGGCTCTGTGCATTCATGGAGAGGTCCTCAGCCTCATCTCATCTTGCTTTGGGCCCTGGACTCTGCAGCATACGATATAAACACAGATCCTAAGCTCTATTTTGGACCCAAAAGTCTTCAGTTTTAGAGATGGGCCCAGGCCCACATCTCTCCTTTTATTTGGGCCTAAGCCTCCTAAGCATTAGGGATTCACCCAAACCCACATCTCTACTATTTTGGGGCTGGGGTTCTGTTTAGCAATAGACCCTGGCCCATAGATTTTCTTTGTTGGTCTTGGGCCTCTACATGGACAACAGTAGGCCCAACCCCACATTTGTCCTTTACTAAGGGCAGGGGCTCCTTAGGCTTAGTGAATGACCCAGGCCCACATCCCTTCATTTGGACTTGATCTCTTCAAGTTTGAAACAGTCACAGGGTCATATTTTGCTTCATAAGGCCAAGCCCTCTTCCGTATGAACGATAGGCTCACACCAACATACCTTTCTAATCTGGGCTCAAGCCTCTTCATGGATAAAGACGGATCAAGCTCACACCTTCTCTTATTAGGGCTAAAACATCTTCAGTGTTACAGAATGGCCCAGGTTCCCATCTATCCTTTCTTTTGTCTCAAGCCCCTTCAGTGTTAAGGAATCCACATCTCTTCTTTCTTTGTGCCCAAGCCTATTCAGGGTTAGGGAATGGCTCAGGCCCACATCTCTTCTTGTTTTGGTCTGGCATTCTTCAAGGTCACAGGTAGGACCAGGCCCAGTTCTTCATCACTAAGACCAGACCTCTTCAGAAAAAGGATTAGGCCAAAGGCTCCATGTCTTGTTCATTGGGACTAGGATTCCTTAACATCAGGATTAAGCCCAAGTCCAACACTCCTTTTTATTCATCCAAGGCCTCTTAAAGGTAAGGGTTAGGCCTAAACACGCATCTTATGTTAATGGGGCCCAGGCCTCTTCAGAATAAGGGATAAGACAGGCACAAATATCATCTTCATTGTCCCCAGGCTTCTTCAGGGTAAGCGTTAGGCCCAGGCCCACAGTTCTTATTCATTGAGCCCAGAACTCTTCTTGGTAAACATTAGGCTTAGGCCAAACTCTCTAATTCTTTAGTCCCGGGCCTCTGCATTATAAAGTTTAGGCCCAAGTAACCAACTCTTCATCATTGAACCCAGGCCTCTTCAGGGTAAGAATTAGGCCCAGGCCCACATCTTTTCTTCATTGGGTCCAGGCCTCTTCTGGGTAAGCATTTGGCCCAGGACACATCTTTTCTTCATTGGGCCCAGGCCTCTTCAGGGTAACGGTTACACTCGGGCCCACATCTTCTCTTCACTGGGCCCAGGCCACTTCAGCGTAAATGTTAGGCCCAGGCCCACATGTTTTCTTCATTGGGCCCAGGACTCTTGAGGATAATGGTTAGTCCCAAACCCAAATCTTTTCTTCATTGGGCCCACACCTCTTCAGGATAATTTTTAGGCCCAGACCCATATCTGTTTTTCATTGGGCCCATACCAATTTAGCGGAAGGGTTCGGCACAGGCCCAAATCTTTTCTTCATTGGGCCAAAGTCAATTTAGCATAAATGTTAGGCCCAGGCCCGCATCTTTCTTCATTGGGCCCAGGCCTACATCTTTTCTTCATTGGGCCCAGGCCAATTTAGTGTAAGGGTTAGGCCCAGGCCCACATCTTCTCTTCATTGGGCCCAGGCCTCTTGAGGATAATGGTTAGGCCAATGCCAAACTTTTCTTCTTTGGGCCCACTCCTCTTCATGGTAATGGTTTAGCCCAGGCCCACATCTTTTCTATATTGGACCCAGGCCTTTTCATGGTGTTTAGCCCAGGCCCACATCTTCTTTCATTGGGCCCAGGACACTTCAGCATAATTGATAGGCCCTGGCCCCATCTTACTTCATTGGGACCAGGCCACTTGCGTGTAAATGTTAGCCCAGGCCCACATCTTCTCCTCATTGGGACCAGGCAACTTCAGCTTAAATGTTTTGCCCAGACCCACAGTTTTCTTCATTGGGCCCGGACCACTTGAGGATAATGGTTAGGCCCATGCCCAATCTTTTCTTCATTGGGCCAAGGCCTCTTCAGGGTAAGTGTTTGGCCCAGGCCCACATCTTTTCTTCATGGGGCCTAGGCCAATTTAGCGTAAGTGTTAGCCCGAGGCCCACATCTTCTCTTCATTGGGCCTAGCCACTTCAGCGTAAATGTTATGCCCAGGCCGACATCTTTTCTTCCTTGGGCCCACACCTCTTCAGGATAATTTTTAGGCCCAAGCCCAAATCTTTTTTTCATTGGGCCTAGGCATCTTCATGGTGTTTGGCCCAGGCTCACATCTTTTCTTTATTGGGCCCACTTCTCTTGAGGATAATGGTTAGGACCAAGCTCAAATATTTTCTTCATTGGGCCTAGGCCTCTTCATGGTTTGGGCCCAGGCTCGCATCTTTTCTTCATTGGACCCGTGCTCTTCATACTGTTTGGCCCAGGCCCACATCTTTTTTTCATAGTGCCGAGGCCATTTATCCTGAATGTGAGGCCCAGGCCCACATGTTTTCTTCTTTGGGCCCAGGCCACTTCACCCTAAATTTTAGGCCCAGGCCAACATCTTCTATTGTTTGGGCCCAGGCCACTTTAGCGTAAATATTAGACCCAGGCCCACATCTTTCTTTTTGGGGCCCAGGCGACTTTAGCGTAAATGTTTCGCCCAGGCCCACCTCTTTTCTTCATTCAGCCCCGGGCCTCTTGAGGATAATGGTTAGGCCCAGGCCCAAATCTTTTCTTCTTTGGGCCAAGGCCAATTTAGCATAAGGGAATGGCCCAGGCCCTCATCTTTCTTCACTGGACCCAGGCTCTTCATGCTGTTTGGCCCAGGCCGACATCTTTTTTTCATAGTGCCGAGGCCTTTTATCCTAAATGTTAGGGCCAGGCCCACATTTTTTCTTCTTTGAGCCCAGGCCCACATCTTTTTTTCTTAGTGCCGAGGCCATTTATCCTGAAAGTTGGGGCCAGGCCCACATTTTTTCTTTTTTGGGCTTAGGCCACTTCAGCATAAATGTTAGGCCCAGTCCCACATCTCTTCATTGGGCCCAGGCCACTTCAGCATAAATGGTAGGCCAACGCCCACATCAATCTCCATTGGGCCCAGGCCACTTCAGTGTAAATGATAGGCCCAAGCACACATCTTCTCTTCCTTGGGCCCAGGCCCCTTCAGCATAAGGATTAGGCCCAGGCCCAATACTTTTCTTCATTGGGCCCGGGCCTCTTCGGGGTAAGGGTCAGGCCAAGGCCCACATCTTCTCTTCATTGAGCCCAAGCCTCTTGATGGTACGAGTTAGGCGCAGGCCCACATCTTCTCTTCAATGGGCCTGTGAATCTTGAGGATAATGGTTAGTCACAGGCCCAAATCTTTTCTTCATTGGGCCCGTGCCTCTTCAGGGTAAGGGTTGGGCTAAAGCCCACATGATTTCTTCTTTGGGCCCAGGCCTATTTAGCGGAAGTTTTAGGCCCTGGCCCTAATCTTTTCTTCATTTTGCCCCCAGCATAAGGGTTAGGCCCAGACCCACATCTTTTCTTCATTGGGCCCAGGCCTCTTAATGGTGTTTGGCCCAGGCCCACATCTTTTCTTCATTGGACCCAGGCCTCTTGAGGATAATGGTTAGGCCCAGTCCAAAATCTTTTCTTCATTGGGCCCGGGCCTCTTCGGATTAAGGGTTAGGCCAAGGCCCACATCTTCTCTTCATTGAGCCCAGTCCTCTTTATGGTAAGGGTTAAGCCCAGGCCCACATCTTCTCTTCAATGGGCCCGGGCCTCTTGAGGATTATGTTAAGGCACAGGCCCAAATCTTTTCTTCACTGGGCCCGTGCCTCTTCAGGGTAAGGGTTTGGCCCAGGCCCACATTTTTTCTTCTTTTGGCCCTGGCCTATATAGCGGAAGGCTTAGGCCCATGCCCTAATCTTCTGTTCATTGGACCCCTGCATCTTCATGATGTTTTGCCCAGGCCTACATCTCTTTTTTATTTTGCCGAGGCCATTTAGCGTGAATGTTAGGCCCAGCCTCTTCAGCGTAAATGTTAGGCCTAGGCCCACATCTTTTCTTCATTGAGCAGACGCCAATTTAGCGTAAGGGTTAAGCCTTGGCCCTCATCTTTTCTTCATTGGGCCCCGGCCTCTTCATGGTGTTTGGCCCAAGCCTCCATCTTTTTTTCATAGGGCCCAGGCTAATTTCACATAAGGGTTAGGCGCAGGCAGACATTTACTCTTAATTGGGCCCAGGCCACTTCAGTGTAAATGTTAGGCCCACGCCTACGTATTCTCCTCAGTGGGCCCGGGCCACTTCAGCGTAAATTTTTGGCCCAGGCCCACATCTTCACTTCTTTGGGCCAGGCTTCTTCAGGGTAAGGGTTAGGCCCAGGCCCAATTCTTTTCTTGCTAGGGCCCAGTCCAATTGAGGATAATGGTTAGGCCCAGGCCCAAATTTATTCTTCATTGGGCCCGGGCCTCTTCAGGGTAAGGGTTTGGCCCAGACCCACATTTTTCTTCATTGGGCTCAGGCCACTTCACCTTAAAGGTTAGGTCCAGGCCCAAATCTTTTCTTCTGTGGGTCCTTGCTTCTTTTCTTTGGGTCAAGGCCAATTTAGCGTAAGGGTTAGGCCCAGGCCCTCATATTTTCTTCATTGTACCCGGGCTCTTCATGGTGTTTGGCCCAGGCCCACATCTTTTTTACATAGTGCCGAGGCCATTTATCCTGAATGTGAGGGCCTGGCCCAGATTTTTTCTTCGATGGGCTGAGGCCACTTCATCATAATTGTTAGGCCCAGCCACACATCTCTTCATTGGGCCCAGGCCACTTCAGCGTAAATTGTAGGCCAAGTCCCACATCTTCTACTCATTGTACCCAGGCTCTTCAGGGTAAGGGTCAGGCCTAGGCCAACATCTTTTCTTCATTAGGCCCAGACCTCATCGGTATAATGTTTCAGCCCAGGCCCACATCTTCTCTTCTTTGGGCCCAGGCCACATCAGCGTAAATGTTAGTCCCAGTCCCACATCTTTCTTTTTTGGGCCCAGGCCACTTCATCATGAATGTTTTGCCCAGGCCCACATCTTTTCTTCATTGGGCCCGGGCCTCTTGAGGATAAGGGTTGGGCCCAGGCCCATATCTTTTCTTCTTTGGGCCCAGTCCACTTCAGCTTAAATGTTAGGCCCAGACCCACATCTCTTCATTGGGCCCAGGCAACTTCATCGTAAATGCTAGGCCAAGACCCACATCTTACTCCATTGGGCCCAGCCCACTTCATTGTGAATGATAGGCCCAGTCCCACATCTCTATATTGTACCCAGGCCTCTTCAGGATAAGGCTTATGCCCAGGCCCACATCTTCTCTACGTTGGGCCCAGGCATCTTTATGGGAAGGGTCTGGTCTATGCCCAAATCTTTTCTTCATTAGGCCCAGACCTCATCGGGATAATGTTTCGGCCCAGGCCACATCTTTTCTTATTTGGGCCCAGGCCACTTCAGCCTAAATTTTCGGCACAGGCCCACATATTTCTTCATTGGGTCCAGCCCACTTCAGTGGAAATGTTAGGCCCAGGCCCACAACTTCTTTTCATTGGGCCCAAGCCTCTTTAGGGTAAGGGTTAGGCCCAGGCCTACATCTTCTCTTCATTGGGCCCAGGCCCCTTCAGCATAATTGTTAGGCCCAAGCCCACATCTTTTCTTCATTGGGCCCAGGCCTCTTCAGGAAAATTTTTAGGCCTAGGCTCAAATCTTTTCTTCATTGGGCCCAGGCCTCTCAATGGTGTTTGGACCAGGCCCACATCTTTTCTTCATTCGGCCCAGGCCCCTTCAGGAAAATTTTTAGGCCTAGGCTCAAATATTTCTTTCATTGGGCCCAGGCCTCTCAATGGTGTTTGGCCCAGTCCCAAGTCTTTTCTTCATAGGGCCTAGGCCTCTTGAGGATAATGGTTAGGCCCAGGCCCAAATCTTTTTCATTGGGCCCGGGCCTCTTCGGGGTAAGGGTTAGACCAAGGCCCACATCGTCTCTTCATTGAGCCCAGGCCTCTTTATTGTTAGGGTTAGGCCCAGGCCCACATGTTCTCTTCAATGGGCCCGGGCCTCTTGAAGATAATGGTTACGCCCAAGCCCAAATCTTTTCTTCATTCGACCAGGACCTCTTCAGAGTAATGGTTATGCGAGGCCCACATCTTTTTTTCATTGGTCCCAGGCCTCTTCAGGGTAAGGTTTTGGCCCAGACCCACATTATTCTTCATTGGGCCCTGGCTACTTCAGCTTAAGGGTTAGGCCCAGGCCCAAATCTTTTCTTCTTTGCGCCCAAGCCTCTTTTCTTTGGGCCCAGTCCAATTTAGCATAAGGGTTAGGCCCAGGATCTCATCTTTTCTTCATTGTGCCCCGGCCTCTTCATGGTGTTTGGCCCAGGCCCGTATCTTTTTTTCATAGTGCTGAGCCCGTTTATCCTGAATGTCTGGCCCGGGCCCACATTTTTTCTTCATTGGGCCCAGGCCACTTCAGCGTAAATGTTAGGCCCTGGCCCACATCTCTTCATTGGACCCCGGCCATTTCAGCATAAATGGTAGGACAAAGCCCACATTTTTCTTTATTGGGCCAAGGTCACATCAGTGTAAATGATAGGCCCAGGCCCACATCTTCTCTTCATAGTACCCAGGCCTCTTCAGGGTAAGGGTTAGGCCCAGGCCCACTTCTTCTCTACATTGGGCCCAGGCCTCTTTATACTAAGGGTCAGGCCTAGGCCCAAGTCTTTCCTTCATTAGGCCCAGACCTCATCGGGATAATGTTTCGGCCCAGGCCCAAATCTTTTCTTCTTTGGGCCCAGGCCACTTCAGCCTAAATTTTCGGCACAGGCCCAAATCTTCTCTTTTTTGGGCCCAGGCCACTTCCGCATAAATGTTAGGCCCAGGCCCACATCTTTCTTGTTTTAGCCCAGGCCACTTCAGCATAAATGTTAGGCCCAGGCCCACATTTTTTCTTCTTTGGGCCCAGTCCACTTCAGGGTAAATGTTAGACCCAGGCCCACATCTCTTTATTAGACCCAGGCCATTTCAGCATAAATGGTAGGCCAATGCCCACATCTTCTCTTCATTGGGACCAGGCCACTTCAGCCTAAATTTTAGGCCCAGGCCCTCATCTTTTCTTCATTGAACCCGGGCTCTTCATGCTGTTTGGCCGAGGCCCACATTTTTTTTTTCATACTCTGAGGCCATTTATCCTGAATGTTAGGGCCAAGACCACATTTTTTCTTCTTTGGGCCCAGGCCACTTCAGCATAAATGTTAGGCCCCAGTGCACATCTCTTCATTGGGCCCAGGCCACTTCAGCGTAATGGTAGGCCAAGGCCCACACCTTTCTCCATTGGGCCCAGGCCACTTCAGTGTAAATGATGGGCCCAGGCACACATCTTCTCATCATTGTACCCAGGGCTCTTCAGGGTAAGGGTTAGGCCCAGGCCTACATCTTCACTTCATTGGGCCCAGGCCCCTTCAGCATAATTGTTAGGCCCAGGCCCACATCTTTTCTTCATTCGGCCCAGGCCTCCTCAGGAAAATTTTTAGGTCTAGGCTCAAATCTTTTCTTCATTGGGCCCAGGCCTCTCAATGGTGTTTGGCCTAGGCCCACATCTTTTCTTCATTGGGCCTGGGCCTCTTGAGGATAATGATTAGGCCCTGGCCCAAATCGTTTTCACTGGGCCCGGGCCTCTTCGGGGTAAGGGTTAGTATGGTAAGGGTTAGGCCCAGGCCCACATCTTCTATTCAATGGGCCAGGGCCTCTTGAGGATAATGGTTAGGCACAGGCCCAATTCTTTTCTTCATTGGGCCCGTGCCTCTTCAGGGTAATGGTTTGGCCCAGGCCCACATTTTTTCTTCTTTGGGCCCGGGCCAATTTAGCTTAAGGTTTCGGCCCGGGCCCTAATCTTTTCTTCATTGGGCCCCTGCCTCTTCATGGTGTTTCGCCCAGGCCAACATCACTTTTTTATTTTGCCGAGGCCATTTATCCTGAATGTCAGGCCAGGCCCACATTTTTTCTTCTTTGGGCCCAGGCCACTTCAGTGTAAATGTTAGGTCCAGGCTCACATCTCTACATTGGGCCGAGGCCATTTCAGGGTAAAATCGTAGGCCAAGGCCCACAATTTTCTTCATTGGGCCCAGGCCACATCAGTGTAAGTGATAGGCCCAGGCCCACATCTTCTCTTAATTGTACCCAGGCCTCATCAGGGTAAAGGTTAGGCCCAGGCCCACATCTTCTCTACATTGGGCCCAGGCATCTTTATGGTAAGGGTCAGGCCTAGGCCCACATCTTTTCTTCATTAGGCCCAGACCTCATCGGGATAATGTTTCGGGCCATGCCCACATCTTTTCTTCTTTGGGGCCGGGCCACTTCAGCCTAAATTTTCGGCCCAGGCCCAAACCTTTTCTTCTTTGGGCCCAGGCCAATTTTGCATAAGGGTTAGGCCCTGGCCCTCATCTTTTCTTCATTGGACCCAGGCTCTTCATAGTGTTTGTCCCAGGCCCATATCTGTTTTTCATAGTGCCGAGGCCATTTATCCTGAAGGTTAGGGCCATGCCCACATTTTTTCTTCTTTGGGCTTAGGCCACTTCAGCATAAATGTTAGGCTAAGGCCACATCTCTTCATTGGGCCCAAGCCACTTCAGCGTAAATGGTAGGCCCAGGGCCACATCTTTTCTTCTTCGGCCCAGGCCTCTTTAAGATATTGGTTAGGCCCAGGCCAAAAGCTTTTCTTCATTGGACCCGGACCTCTTCAGGGTAATGGTTATGCCCAGGCCCACATCTTTTCTTCATTGGTCCCAGGCCTCTTCAGGGTAAGGGTTTGGCCAAGACCCACATTTTTCTTCATTGGGCCCTGGCTACTTCAGCTTTAGGTTTAGGCCCAGGCCCACATCTTTTCTTCATTGGTCCCAGGCCAATTTAGGGTAAGGGTTAGGCCCAGGCCTAAATCGTTTTCACTGGGCCCGGGCCTCTTCGGGATAAGGGTTAGACCAAGGCCCACATCTTCTCTTCATTGAGCCCAGGCCTCTTCAGGGTAAGGGTTTGGCCCAGACCCACATTTTTCTTCATTTGGCCCTGGCTACTTCAGCTTTAGGGTTAGGCCCAGGCCCAGTTCTTTTCTTCTTTGGGCCCATGCCTCTTTTCTTTGGGCCCAGGCCAATTTAGCGTAAGGGTTAGGCCCAGGCCCTCATCTTTTCTTCATTGGACCCCGGCCTCTTCTTGGTGTTTGGCCCAGGCCCACATCTTTTTTTCATAGTGCCGAGGCCTTTTATACTAAATGTCCGGCCCGGGCCCACATTTTTTCTTCTTTGGGCCCAGGCCACTTCAGCGTAAATGTTAGGCCCAGGCCCACATCTCTTCATTGGGCCCAGGCCATTTCAGCGTAAATGGTAGGCCAAGGCCCACATTTTTATTCATTGGGCCCAGGCCACTTCAGCGTAAATGTTAGGCCCAGGCCCACATCTCTTCATTGGGCACCGGCCATTTCAGCGTAAATGGTAGAACAAGGCCCACATTTTTCTTCATTGGGCCCAGGCCACATCAGTGTAAATGATAGGCCGAGGCGCACATCTTCTCTTCATTGTACCCAGGCCTCTTCAGGGTAAGGGTTAGGCCCATGCTCACATCTTCTGTTCAATGGGCCCGGGCCTCTTGAGGATAATGGTTAGGCGCAGGCCCAAATCTTTTCTTCATGGGCCCGTGCCTCTTCAGGGTAAAGGTTTGGCCCAGGCCCACATTTTTTCTTCTTTGGCCCAGGCCAATTTAGCTTAAGGTTTTGGCCCGGGCCCTAATCTTTTCTTCATTGGGGCACTGCCTATTCATGGTGTTTGGCCCACGCCTACATCTCTTTTTTATTTTGCCGAGGCCATTTATTCTGAATGTCAGGCAAGGCCCACATTTTTTCTTTTCTGGGCCCAGGCTACTTCAGTGTAAATGTTAGGTCCAGGCTAACATCTCTACATTGGGCCGAGGCCATTTCAACGTAAATGGTATGCCAAGGCCCACATTTTTCTTCATTGGGCCCAGGCCACTTCAGCATAAATGTTAGGCCCAGGCCCACATCGCTTCATTGGGCCCCGGCCATTTCAGCGTAAATGGTAGAACAAGGCCCACATTTTTCTTCATTGGGCCCAGGCCACATCAGTGTAAATGATAGGCCCAGGCCCACATCTTCTCTTCATTGTACCCAGGCCTCTTCAGGGTAAGGGTTAGGCCCAGGCCTACATCTTCTCTTCATTGGGCCCAGGCCCCTTCAGCATAATTGTTAGGCCCAGGCCCACATCTTTTCTTCATTCGGACCAGGCCTCTTCAGGAAAATTTTTAGGCCTAGGCTCAAATCTTTTCTTCATTGGGCCCAGGCCTCTCAATGGTGTTTGGCCCAGGCCCACGTTTTTTCTTCATTGGGCCTAGGCCTCTTGAGGATATTGTTTAGGGCCAGGCCCAAATCTTTTTCATTTGGCCCGGGCCTCTTGAGGGTTAGGGTTTGGCCCAGCCCAAATTTTTTCTTCTTCGGGCTTAGGCCAATTTAGCTTAAGGTTTAGGCCCAGGCCCTCATCTTTTCTTCATTGGGCCCGTGCCTCTTCATGGTGTTTGGCCCAGGCCTACATTTCTTTTTTTTTTTTTTTTTTTTTTTTTTTTTGCCGATGCCATTTATCCTGAATGTCAGGCCATGCCCACATCTTTTCTTCTTTGGGCACTGGCCACTTCAGCCTAAATTTTCTGCACATGCCCACATCTTCTCTTCTTTGGGCCCAGGCCACTTCAGCGTAAATGTTAGGCCCAGGCCCACATCTTTTCTTCATTGGGCCCGGGCCTCTTGGGGATAACAGTTAGGCCGAGGCCGAAATCTTTTCTACTTTGGGCCCAGGCCAATTTAGCATAAGGGATAGGCCCAGGACCTCACTTTTTCTTCATTGAACCCGGGCTCTTCATGCTGTTTGGCCCAGGCCCACATGTTTTTTGCATAGTGCCGAGGCCTTTTATCCTAAATGTTAGGGCCAGGCCCACATTTTTTCTTCTTTGAGCCCAGGCCACTTCAGCATAAATGTTAGGCCCACGCCCACATCTCTTCACTGGGCCGAGGCCACTTCAACGTAAATGATAGGCCAGGGTCCACATCTTTCTCCATTGGGCCCAGGCCAATTCAGTGTAACTGATAGGCCCAGGCACACATCTTCTCTTCATTGTACCCAGGCCTCTTCAGGGTAAGGGTTAGGCCCAGGCCTACATCTTCTCTTCATTGGGCCCAGGCCCCTTCAGCATAATTGTTAGGCCCAGGCCCACATCTTTTCTTCATTGGTCCCAGGCCATTTCAGCGTAAATGATAGGCCAAGGCCCACATTTCTCTTCATTGGGCCCAGGCCACTTCAGCGTAAATGTTAGGCCCAGGCCCACATCTTTTCTTCATTGGGCCCGGGCCTCTTGGGGATAACAGTTAGGCCGAGACCGAAATCTTTTCTACTTTGGGCCCAGGCCAATTTAGCATAAGGGATAGGCCCAGGCCCTCACCTTTTCTTCATTGAACCTGGGCTCTTCATGCTGTTTGGCCCAGGCCCACATGTTTTTTTCATAGTGCCGAGACCTTTTATCCTAAATGTTAGGGCCAGGCCCACATTTTTTCTTCTTTGAGCCCAGGCCACTTCAGCATAAAGGTTAGGCTCAGGCCCACATCTTTTCTTCATTCGGCCCAGGCCTCTTCAGGAAAATTTTTAGGCCTAGGCTCAAATCCTTTCTTCATTGGGCCCCGGCCTCTCAATGGTTTTTGCTCTAGGCCCACATCTTTTCTTCATTGGTCCTAGGCCTCTTGAGGATAATGGTTAGGCCCAGGCCCAAATCGTTTTCATTGGGCCCGGGCCTTTTCGGGGTAAGGGTTAGACCAAGGCCCACATCTTCTCTTCATTGAGCCCAGGCCTCTTCAGGGTAAGGGTTTGGCTCAGACCCACATTTTTCTTCATTTGGCCCTGGCTACTTCAGCTTTAGGGTTGGGCCCAGGCCAATTTAGCGTAAGGGTTAGGCCCAGGCCCTCATCTTTTCTTCATTGGACCCCGGCCTCTTCTTGGTGTTTGGCCCAGGGCCACATCTTTTTTTCATAGTGCCGAGGCCTTTTATACTAAATGTCCGGCCCGGGCCCACATTTTGTCTTCTTTGGGCCCAGGCCACTTCAGCGTAAATGTTAGGCCCATGCCCACATCTCTTCACTGGGCCCAGGCCATTTCAGCGTAAATGGTAGGCCAAGGCCCACATTTTTATTCATTGGGCCCAGGCCACTTCAGCGTAAATGTTAGGCCCAGGCCCACATCTCTTCATTGGTCACTGGCCATTTCAGCGTAAATGGTAGAACAAGGCCCACATTTTTCTTCATTGGGCCCAGGCCACATCAGTGTAAATGATAGGCCGAGGCCCACATCTTCTCTTCATTGTACCTAGGCCTCTTCAGGGTAAGGGTTAGGCCCAGGCCTACATCTTCTCTTCATTGGGCCCAGACCCCTTCAGCATAATTGTTAGGCCCAGGCCCACATCTTTTCTTCATTGGGCCCGGGCCTCTTGGGGATAACAGTTAGGCCGAGACCGAAATCTTTTCTACTTTGGGCCCAGGCCAATTTAGCATAAGGGATAGGCCCAGGCCCTCATCTTTTCTTCATTGAACCTGGGCTCTTCATGCTGTTTGGCCCAGGCCCACATGTTTTTTTCATAGTGCCGAGACCTTTTATCCTAAATGTTAGGGCCAGGCCCACATTTTTTCTTCTTTGAGCCCAGGCCACTTCAGCATAAATGTTTGGCCCAGGCCCACATCTTTTCTTCATTCGGCCCAGGCCTCTTCAGGAAAATTTTTAGGCCTAGGCTCAAATCTTTTCTTCATTGGGCCCCGGCCTCTCAATGGTGTTTGGCCTAGGCCCACATCTTTTCTTCATTGGTCCTAGGCCTCTTGAGGATAATTTTTAGGCCCAGGCCCAAATCGTTTTCATAGGGCCCGGGCCTCTTCGGGGTAAGGGTTAGACCAAGGCCCACATCTTCTCTTCATTGAGCCCAGGCCTCTTTATGGTAAGGGTTAGGCCCATGCTCACATCTTCTGTTCAATGGGCCCGGGACTCTTGAGGATAATGGTTAGGCACAGGCCCAAATCTTTTCTTCATGGGCCCATACCTCTTCAGGGTAAAGGTTTGGACCAGGCCCACATTTTTTCTTCTTTGGGCCCAGGCCAATTTAGCTTTAGGTTTTGGCCAGGGCCCTAATCTTTTCTTCATTGGGCCCCTGCCTCTTCATGGTGTTTGGCCCACGCCTACATCTCTTTTTTTTTTTTGCCGATGCCATTTATCCTGAATGTCAGGCCATGCCCACATCTTTTCTTCTTTGGGCACTGGCCACTTCAGCCTAAATTTTCGGCACATGCCCATGTCTTCTCTTCTTTGGGACCAGGCCACTTCAGCGTAAATGTTAGGCCCAGGCCCACATCTCTTCATTGTGCCCAGGCCATTTCAGCGTAAATGGTAGGCCAAGGCCCACATTTTTCTTCAATGGGCCCAGGCCACTTCAGCGTAAATGTTAGGCCCAGGCCCACATCTCTTCATTGGGCACTGGCCATTTCAGCGTAAATGGTAGAACAAGGCCCACATTTTTCTTCATTGGGCCCAGGCCACATCAGTGTAAATGATAGGCCGAGGCCCACATCTTCTCTTCATTGTACCCAGGCCTCTTCAGGGTAAGGGTTAGGCCCATGCCCACATCTTCTGTTCAATGGGCCCGGGCCTCTTGAGGATAATGGTTAGGCACAGGCCCAAATCTTTTCTTCATGGGCCCGTGCCTCTTCAGGGTAAAGGTTTGGCCCAGGCCCACATTTTTTCTTCTTTGGCCCAGGCCAATTTAGCTTAAGGTTTTGGCCCGGGCCCTAATCTTTTCTTCATTGGGGCACTGCCTATTCATGGTGTTTGGCCCACGCCTACATCTCTTTTTTATTTTGCCAAGGCCATTTTTTCTGAATGTCAGGCAAGGCCCACATTTTTTCTTTTCTGGGCCCAGGCTACTTCAGTGTAAATGTTAGGTCCAGGCTAACATCTCTACATTGGGCCGAGGCCATTTCAACGTAAATGGTAGGCCAAGGCCCACATTTTTCTTCATTGGGCCCAGGCCACTTCAGCGTAAATGGTAGGCCAAGGCCCACATTTTTCTTCATTGGGCCCAGGCCACTTCAGCGTAAATGGTAGGCCAAGGCCCACATTTTTCTTCATTGGGCCTAGGCCACATCAGTGTAAATGATAGGCCCAGGCCCACATCTTCTCTTCATTGTACCCAGGCCTCTTCAGGGTAAGGGTTAGGCCCAGGCCTACATCTTCTCTTCATTGGGCCCAGGCCCCTTCAGCATAATTGTTAGGCCCAGGCCCACATCTTTTCTTCATTCGGACCAGGCCTCTTCAGGAAAATTTTTAGGCCTAGGCTCAAATCTTTTCTTCATTGGGCCCAGGCCTCTCAATGGTGTTTGGCCCAGGCCCACGTTTTTTCTTCATTGGGCCTAGGCCTCTTGAGGATATTGTTTAGGCCCAGGCCCTCATCTTTTCTTCATTGGGCCCGTGCCTCTTCATGGTGTTTGGCCCAGGCCTACATTTCTTTTTTTTTTTTTTTTTTTTTTTTTGCCGATGCCATTTATCCTGAATGTCAGGCCATGCCCACATCTTTTCTTCTTTGGGCACTGTCCACTTCAGCCTAAATTTTCTGCACATGCCCACATCTTCTCTTCTTTGGGCCCAGGCCACTTCAGCGTAAATGTTAGGCCCAGGCCCACATCTTTTCTTCATTGGGCCCGGGCCTCTTGGGGATAACAGTTAGGCCGAGGCCGAAATCTTTTCTACTTTGGGCCCAGGCCAATTTAGCATAAGGGATAGGCCCAGGCCCTCACCTTTTCTTCATTGAACCCGGGCTCTTCATGCTGTTTGGCCCCGGCCCACATGTTTTTTGCATAGTGCCGAGGCCTTTTATCCTAAATGTTAGGGCCAGGCCCACATTTTTTCTTCTTTGAGCCCAGGCCACTTCAGCATAAATGTTAGGCCCACGCCCACATCTCTTCACTGGGCCAAGGCCACTTCAACGTAAATGGTAGGCCAGGGCCCACATCTTTCTCCATTGGGCCCAGGCCACTTCAGTGTAACTGATAGGCCCAGGCACACATCTTCTCTTCATTGTACCCAGGCCTCTTCAGGGTAAGGGTTAGGCCCAGGCCTACATCTTCTCTTCATTGGGCCCAGGCCCCTTCAGCATAATTGTTAGGCCCAGGCCCACATCTTTTCTTCATTGGTCCCAGGCCATTTCAGCGTAAATGGTAGGCCAAGGCCCACATTTCTCTTCATTGGGCCCAGGCCACTTCAGCGTAAATGTTAGGCCCAGGCCCACATCTCTTCATTGGGCCCCGGCCATTTCAGAGTAAATGGTAGAACAAGGCCCACATTTTTCTTCATTGGGCCCAGGCCACATCAGTGTAAATGATAGGCCGAGGCCCACATCTTCTCTTCATTGTACCCAGGCCTCTTCAGGGTAAGGGTTAGGCCCAGGCCTACATCTTCTCTTCATTGGGCCCAGACCCCTTCAGCGTAATTGTTAGGCCCAGGCCCACATCTTTTCTTCATTGGGCCCGGGCCTCTTGGGGATAACAGTTAGGCCGAGACCGAAATCTTTTCTACTTTGGGCCCAGGCCAATTTAGCATAAGGGATAGGCCCATGCCCTCATCTTTTCTTCATTGAACCTGGGCTCTTCATGCTGTTTGGCCCAGGCCCACATGTTTTTTTCATAGTGCCGAGACCTTTTATCCTAAATGTTAGGGCCAGGCCCACATTTTTTCTTCTTTGAGCCCAGGCCACTTCAGCATAAATGTTTGGCTCAGGCCCACATCTTTTCTTCATTCGGCCCAGGCCTCTTCAGGAAAATTTTTAGGCCTAGGCTCAAATCTTTTCTTCATTGGGCCCCGGCCTCTCAATGGTGTTTGGCCTAGGCCCACATCTTTTCTTCATTGGTCCTAGGCCTCTTGAGGATAATTTTTAGGCCCAGGCCCAAATCGTTTTCATAGGGCCCGGGCCTCTTCGGGGTAAGGGTTAGACCAAGGCCCACATCTTCTCTTCATTGAGCCCAGGCCTCTTTATGGTAAGGGTTAGGCCCATGCTCACATCTTCTGTTCAATGGGCCCGGGACTCTTGAGGATAATGGTTAGGCACAGGCCCAAATCTTTTCTTCATGGGCCCATGCCTCTTCAGGGTAAAGGTTTGGACCAGGCCCACATTTTTTCTTCTTTGGCCCCAGGCCAATTTAGCTTAAGGTTTTGGCCAGGGCCCTAATCTTTTCTTCATTGGGCCCCTAACCTCTTCATGGTGTTTGGCCCACGCCTACATCTCTTTTTTATTTTGCCGAGGCCATTTATCCTGAATGTCAGGCAAGGCCCACATTTTTTCCTCTTTGGGCCCAGGCTATTTCAGTGTAAATGTTAGGTCCAGGCTCACATCTCTACATTGGGCCGAGGCCATTTCAGCGTAAATGTTAGGCCCAGGCCCACATCTCTTCATTGGGCCCCGGCCATTTCAGCGTAAATGGTAGAACAAGGCTCACATTTTTCTTCATTGGGCCCAGGCCACATCAGTGTAAATGATAGGTCCAGGCCCACATCTTCTCTTCATTGTACCCAGGCCTCTTCAGGGTAAGGGTTAGGCCCAGGCCTACATCTTCTCTTCATTGGGCCCAGGCCCCTTCAGCATAATTGTTAGGCCCAGGCCCACATCTTTTCTTCATTCGGACCAGGCCTCTTCAGGAAAATTTTTAGGCCTAGGCTCAAATCTTTTCTTCATTGGGCCCAGGCCTCTCAATGGTGTTTGGCCCAGGCCCACGTTTTTTCTTCATTGGGCCTAGGCCTCTTGAGGATATTGTTTAGGCCCAGGCCCAAATCTTTTTCATTGGGCTCGGGCCTCTTGAGGGTTAGGGTTTGGCCCAGCCCACATTTTTTCTTCTTTGGGCTTAGGCCAATTTAGCTTTAGGTTTAGGCCCAGGCCGTCATCTTTTCTTCATTGGGCCCGTGCCTCTTCATGGTGTTTGGCCCAGGCCTACATTTCTTTTTTTTTTTTTTTTTTTTTTTTTTTTTTTTTCCGATGCCATTTATCCTGAATGTCAGGCCATGCCCACATCTTTTCTTCTTTGGGCACTGGCCACTTCAGCCTAAATTTTCGGCACATGCCCATATCTTCTCTTCTTTGGGACCAGGCCACTTCAGCGTAAATGTTAGGCCGGGCCCACATCTCTTCATTGGGCCCAGGCAATTTCAGCGTAAGTGGTAGGCCAAGGCCCACATTTTTCTTCATTGGGCCCAGGCCACTTCAGCGTAAAAGTTAGGCCCAGGCCCAGATCTCTTCATTGGGCCCCGGCCATTTCCGCGTAAATGGTAGAACAAGGCCCACATTTTTCTTCATTGGGCCCAGGCCACATCAGTGTAAATGATAGGCCTAGGCCCACATCTTCTCTTCATTGTACCCAGGCCTCTTCAGGGTAAGGGTTAGGCCCAGGCCTACATCTTCTCTTCATTGGGCCCAGGCCCCTTCAGCATAATTGTTAGGCCCAGGCCCATATCTTTTCTTCATTCGGACCAGGCCTCTTCAGGAAAATTTTTTGGCCTTGGCTCAAATCTTTTCTTCACTGGGCCCAGGCCTTTCAATGGTGTTTGGCCCAGGCCCACATCTTTTCTTCATTCGGCCCAGGCCTCTTCAGGAAAATTTTTAGGCCTAGGCTCAAATCTTTCCTCCATTTGGGCCCAGGCCTCTCAATGGTGTTTGCCCCAGGCGCACATCTTCTGTTCAATGGGCCCGGGCCTCTTAAGGATAATGGTTAGGCACAGGCCCAAATCTTTTCTTCATTTTTTCCGTGCCTCTTCACGGTTATGGTTTGGCCCAGGCCCACATTTTTTCTTCTTTGGGCTTAGGCCAATTTAGCTTAAGGTTTAGGCCCGGGCCCTCATCTTTTCTTCATTGGGCCCCTGCAGCTTCATGGTGTTTGGCCCAGGCCTACATTTCTTTTTTTTTTTTTTTTTTTTTTGCCGAAGCCATTTATCCTGAATGTCATGCCATGCCCTTCTTTTCTTCCTTGAGCACTGGCCACTTCAGCCTAAATTTTCGGCACATGCCAACATCTTCTCTTCTTTGGGCCCAGGCCACTTCAGCGTAAATCTTAGGCCCAGGCCCACATCTTTCTTTTTTGAGCCCAGGCCACCTCAGTGTAAATGTTAGGCACAGGTCCACATCTTTTCTTCATTTGGCCCGGGCCTCTTGAGGATAACGGTTAGGTGAGGCTGAAATCTTTCCTCTTTGGGCCCAGGCCAATTTAGCATAAGGGATAGGCCCAGGCCCTCATCTTTTCTTCATTGAACCCGGGCTCTTCATGCGGTTTGGCCCAGGCCCACATCTTTTTTTCATAGTGCCGAGGCCTTTTATCCTAAATGTTAGGGCCAGGCCCACATTTTTTCTTCTTTGAGCCCCGGCCACTTCAGCATAAATGTTAGGCCACGCCCACATCTCTTCACTGGGCCGAGGCCACTTCAGCGTAAATGGTAGGCCAGGGCCCACATCTTTCTCCATTGGGCCCAGGCCACTTCAGTGTAACTGTTAGGCCCAGGCCCACATCTTCTCTTCATTGTACCCAGGCCTCTTCAGGGTAAGGGTTAGGCCCAGGCCTACATCTTCTCTTCATTGGGCTCAGGCCCCTTCAGCATGATTGTTAGGCCCAGGCCCACATCTTTTCTTCATTCGGACCAAGCCTCTTCAGGAATATTTTTAGGCCTAGGCTCAAATCTTTTCTTCATTGGGCCCAGGCCTCTCAATGGTGTTTGGCCCAAGCCCACATCTTTTCTTCATTGGGCCCAGCGCCTCTTTGGGATTATGGTTAGGCCCAGGCCCAAATCTTTTTTTCATTGGGCCCGGGCCTTTCAGGGTTAAGGTTAGGCCCAGGCCCACATCTTCTCTTCATTGGGGCCAGGACACTTCAGCGAAAGGGTTAGGCCCAGGCACACAAGTTTTCTTCATTGGTCCCAGGCCTCTTCAAGAAAATTTTTAGCCCTGGCCCAAATCTTTTCTTCATTGGGCCCCGGTCTCTTCATGCTGTTTGGCCCAGGCCCACATCTTTTCTTCCTTGGGCCCAGGCCTCTTCTGGGTAAGGGTTAGGCCCAGACCTAAATCTTTTCTTCATTGGGTTCCGACAACTTCAGCTTAATGGTTAGGCCCAGGCCCTCATCGTTTCTTCATTGAGCCCCGGCGTCTTCATAGTGTTTGGCCCAGGCCTACATCTTTTTTTCATTGAGCCCATGCTAATTTAGCGTGAATGTTAGGCCCATGGCCCACATTTTCTCTTCATTGTGCCCAGGCCACTTCAGCGTAAGGGTTATGCCCAGGCCCACATCTTCTCCTCATTGGGCCCAGGAACTTCAGGGTAAATGATAGGCCAGGGCACACATCTTTTCTTCATTAGACCCAGGCCATTTGAGCGTAAGGGTTAGGCCCAGGCCCAAATCTTTTTTTCATTAGACCCAGACCTCATCGAGATAATGTATAGGCCCAGGCCCACATCTTTCTTCATTGGGCCCAGGCCTCTCAATGGTGTTTGGCCCAGGCCCACGTCTTTTCTTCATTGGGCCTAGGCCTCTTGAGGATAATGGTTACGCCCAGGCCCAAATCGTTTTCATTGGGCCCGGGCCTCTTTGGGGTAAGGGTTTGACCAAGGCCCACATCTTCTCTTCTTTGAGCCCAGGCCTCTTTATTGTTAGGGTTAGGCCCAGGCCCACATGTTCTCTTCAATGGGCCCGGGCCTCTCGAGGTCAATGGTTAGGCACAGGCCCAAATCTTTTCTTCATTGGGCCCGTGCCTCTTCAGGGTAAAGGTTTGGCCCAGGCCCACATTTTTTCTTCTTTGGGCCCAGGCCAATTTAGCTTAAGGTTTTGGCCCGGGCCCTAATCTTTTCTTCATTGGGCCCCTGCCTCTTCATGGTGTTTGGCCCAGGCCTACATCTCTTTTTTATTTTGCCGAGGCCATTTATCCTGAATGTCAGGCCAGGCCCACATTTTTTCTTCTTTCGGCCCAGGCCACTTCAGTGTAAATGTTAGGTCCAGGCTCACATCTTCTCTTCATTGTACCCAGGCCTCTTCAGGGTAAAGGTTAGGCCCAGGCCTACATCTTCTCTTCATTGGGCCCAGGCCCCTTCAGCATAATTGTTAGGCCCAGGCCCACATCTTTTCTTCATTGGTCCCAGGCCTCTTCAGGGTAAGGGTTTGGCCCAGACCCACATTTTTTTTCATTTGGCCCTGGCTACTTCAGCTTTAGGATTAGGCCCAGGCCCAATTCTTTTCTTCTTTGGGCCCATGCCTCTTTTCTTTGGGCCCAGGCCAATTTAGCGTAAGGGTTAGGCCCAGGCCCTCATCTTTTCTTCATTGGGCCCCGGCCTCTTCATGGTGTTTGGCCCAGGCCCACATCTTTTTGTCATAGTTCCGAGGCCTTTTATACTAAATGTCCGGCCCGTTCCCACATTTTTTCTTCTTTGGGCCCAGGCCACTTCAGCGTAAATGTTAGGCCCAGGCCCACATCTCTTCATTGGGCCCAGCCCATTTCAGCGTAAATGATAGGCCAAGGCCCAGATCTCTTCATTGGGCCCCGGCCATTTCCGCGTAAATGGTAGAACAAGGCCCACATTTTTCTTCATTGGGCCCAGGCCACATCAGTGTAAATGATAGGCCTAGGCCCACATCTTCTCTTCATTGTACCCAGGCCTCTTCAGGGTAAGGGTTAGGCCCAGGCCTACATCTTCTCTTCATTGGGCCCAGGCCCCTTCAGCATAATTGTTAGGCCCAGGCCCATATCTTTTCTTCATTCGGACCAGGCCTCTTCAGGAAAATTTTTTGGCCTTGGCTCAAATCTTTTCTTCACTGGGCCCAGGCCTTTCAATGGTGTTTGGCCCAGGCCCACATCTTTTCTTCATTCGGCCCAGGCCTCTTCAGGAAAATTTTTAGGCCTAGGCTCAAATCTTTCCTCCATTTGGGCCCAGGCCTCTCAATGGTGTTTGCCCACAGGCGCACATCTTCTGTTCAATGGGCCCGGGCCTCTTAAGGATAATGGTTAGGCACAGGCCCAAATCTTTTCTTCATTTTTTCCGTGCCTCTTCACGGTTATGGTTTGGCCCAGGCCCACATTTTTTCTTCTTTGGGCTTAGGCCAATTTAGCTTAAGGTTTAGGCCCGGGCCCTCATCTTTTCTTCATTGGGCCCCTGCAGCTTCATGGTGTTTGGCCCAGGCCTACATTTCTTTTTTTTTTTTTTTTTTTTTTTGCCGAAGCCATTTATCCTGAATGTCATGCCATGCCCTTCTTTTCTTCCTTGAGCACTGGCCACTTCAGCCTAAATTTTCGGCACATGCCAACATCTTCTCTTCTTTGGGCCCAGGCCACTTCAGCGTAAATCTTAGGCCCAGGCCCACATCTTTCTTTTTTGAGCCCAGGCCACCTCAGTGTAAATGTTAGGCACAGGTCCACATCTTTTCTTCATTTGGCCCGGGCCTCTTGAGGATAACGGTTAGGTGAGGCTGAAATCTTTCCTCTTTGGGCCCAGGCCAATTTAGCATAAGGGATAGGCCCAGGCCCTCATCTTTTCTTCATTGAACCCGGGCTCTTCATGCGGTTTGGCCCAGGCCCACATCTTTTTTTCATAGTGCCGAGGCCTTTTATCCTAAATGTTAGGGCCAGGCCCACATTTTTTCTTCTTTGAGCCCCGGCCACTTCAGCATAAATGTTAGGCCACGCCCACATCTCTTCACTGGGCCGAGGCCACTTCAGCGTAAATGGTAGGCCAGGGCCCACATCTTTCTCCATTGGGCCCAGGCCACTTCAGTGTAACTGTTAGGCCCAGGCCCACATCTTCTCTTCATTGTACCCAGGCCTCTTCAGGGTAAGGGTTAGGCCCAGGCCTACATCTTCTCTTCATTGGGCTCAGGCCCCTTCAGCATGATTGTTAGGCCCAGGCCCACATCTTTTCTTCATTCGGACCAAGCCTCTTCAGGAATATTTTTAGGCCTAGGCTCAAATCTTTTCTTCATTGGGCCCAGGCCTCTCAATGGTGTTTGGCCCAAGCCCACATCTTTTCTTCATTGGGCCCAGCGCCTCTTTGGGATTATGGTTAGGCCCAGGCCCAAATCTTTTTTTCATTGGGCCCGGGCCTTTCAGGGTTAAGGTTAGGCCCAGGCCCACATCTTCTCTTCATTGGGGCCAGGACACTTCAGCGAAAGGGTTAGGCCCAGGCACACAAGTTTTCTTCATTGGTCCCAGGCCTCTTCAAGAAAATTTTTAGCCCTGGCCCAAATCTTTTCTTCATTGGGCCCCGGTCTCTTCATGCTGTTTGGCCCAGGCCCACATCTTTTCTTCCTTGGGCCCAGGCCTCTTCTGGGTAAGGGTTAGGCCCAGACCTAAATCTTTTCTTCATTGGGTTCCGACAACTTCAGCTTAATGGTTAGGCCCAGGCCCTCATCGTTTCTTCATTGAGCCCCGGCGTCTTCATAGTGTTTGGCCCAGGCCTACATCTTTTTTTCATTGAGCCCATGCTAATTTAGCGTGAATGTTAGGCCCATGGCCCACATTTTCTCTTCATTGTGCCCAGGCCACTTCAGCGTAAGGGTTATGCCCAGGCCCACATCTTCTCCTCATTGGGCCCAGGAACTTCAGGGTAAATGATAGGCCAGGGCACACATCTTTTCTTCATTAGACCCAGGCCATTTGAGCGTAAGGGTTAGGCCCAGGCCCAAATCTTTTTTTCATTAGACCCAGACCTCATCGAGATAATGTATAGGCCCAGGCCCACATCTTTCTTCATTGGGCCCAGGCCTCTCAATGGTGTTTGGCCCAGGCCCACGTCTTTTCTTCATTGGGCCTAGGCCTCTTGAGGATAATGGTTACGCCCAGGCCCAAATCGTTTTCATTGGGCCCGGGCCTCTTTGGGGTAAGGGTTTGACCAAGGCCCACATCTTCTCTTCTTTGAGCCCAGGCCTCTTTATTGTTAGGGTTAGGCCCAGGCCCACATGTTCTCTTCAATGGGCCCGGGCCTCTCGAGGTCAATGGTTAGGCACAGGCCCAAATCTTTTCTTCATTGGGCCCGTGCCTCTTCAGGGTAAAGGTTTGGCCCAGGCCCACATTTTTTCTTCTTTGGGCCCAGGCCAATTTAGCTTAAGGTTTTGGCCCGGGCCCTAATCTTTTCTTCATTGGGCCCCTGCCTCTTCATGGTGTTTGGCCCAGGCCTACATCTCTTTTTTATTTTGCCGAGGCCATTTATCCTGAATGTCAGGCCAGGCCCACATTTTTTCTTCTTTCGGCCCAGGCCACTTCAGTGTAAATGTTAGGTCCAGGCTCACATCTTCTCTTCATTGTACCCAGGCCTCTTCAGGGTAAAGGTTAGGCCCAGGCCTACATCTTCTCTTCATTGGGCCCAGGCCCCTTCAGCATAATTGTTAGGCCCAGGCCCACATCTTTTCTTCATTGGTCCCAGGCCTCTTCAGGGTAAGGGTTTGGCCCAGACCCACATTTTTTTTCATTTGGCCCTGGCTACTTCAGCTTTAGGATTAGGCCCAGGCCCAATTCTTTTCTTCTTTGGGCCCATGCCTCTTTTCTTTGGGCCCAGGCCAATTTAGCGTAAGGGTTAGGCCCAGGCCCTCATCTTTTCTTCATTGGGCCCCGGCCTCTTCATGGTGTTTGGCCCAGGCCCACATCTTTTTGTCATAGTTCCGAGGCCTTTTATACTAAATGTCCGGCCCGTTCCCACATTTTTTCTTCTTTGGGCCCAGGCCACTTCAGCGTAAATGTTAGGCCCAGGCCCACATCTCTTCATTGGGCCCAGCCCATTTCAGCGTAAATGGTAGGCCAAGGCCCACATCTTTTCTTCATTCGGACCAAGCCTCTTCATGAAAATTTTTAGGCCTAGGCTCAAATCTTTTCTTCATTGGGCCCAGGCCTCTCAATGGTGTTTGGCCCAGGCCCACATCTTTTCTTCATTGGCCCCAGCGCCTCTTTGGGATTATGGTTAGGCCCAGGCCCAAATCTTTTTTTCATTGGGCCCGGGCCTCTTCAGGGTAAAGGTTAGGCCCAGGCCCACATCTTCTCTTCATTGGGGCCAGGACACTTCAGCGAAAGGGTTAGGCCCAGGCACACCACTTTTCTTCATTGGTCCCAGGCCTCTTCAAGAAAATTTTTAGCCCTGGCCCAAATCTTTTCTTCATTGGGCCCCGGTCTCTTCATGCTGTTTGGCCCAGGCCCACATCTTCTCTTCATTGGGCCCTCGCCCCTTCAGCATAATTGTTAGGCCCAGACCTAAATCTTTTCTTCATTGGGTTCCGACAACTTCAGCTTAATGGTTAGGCCCAGGCCCTCATCGTTTCTTCATTGAGCCCCGGCGTCTTCATAGTGTTTGGCCCAGGCCTACATCTTTTTTTCATTGAGCCCATGCTAATTTAGCGTGAATGTTAGGCCCATGGCCCACATTTTCTCTTCATTGTGCCCAGGCCACTTCAGCGTAAGGGTTATGCCCAGGCCCACATCTTCTCCTCATTGGGCCCAGGAACTTCAGGGTAAATCATAGGCCAAGGCACACATCTTTTCTTCATTGGACCCAGGCCATTTGAGCGTAAGGGTTAGGCCCAGGCCCAAATCTTTTTTTCATTAGACCCAGACCTCATCTAGATAATGTATAGGCCCAGGCCCACATCTTTCTTCATTGGGCCCAGGCCTCTTGAGGACAATGGTTAGGCCCAGTCCTACAACTTTTCTTCATTGGAGTCCGCCTTTTCAGGATAATTTTTAGGCCTAGTCCCAAATCTTTTCTTCAATTGGCCTAGGCCTCTTCATGGTGTTTGGTCCAGGCCCACATCTTTCTTCATTAGGCCCAGACCTCATCAGGGTAATGTTTAGGCCCAGGCCCTCATTTTCTCTTCATTAGGCCCAGGCCACTTAAGCGTAAATGGTAGACTCAGGCCCACGTCTTCTCTTCTTTGGGCCCAGGCCACTTCAGAGTAAATGGTAGGCCCGGGCCCACATCTTTCTTCATTAGGCCCAGGCCACTTGAGTGTAAATTTTTGGCCAGGCCCTCATCTTCTCTTCATTGGCCTAGGCCTCTTGAGCGTAAGAGTTAATCCCAGGCCCAAATCGTTTTTTCATTAGGCCCTTGCCTCTTCATGGCGTTTGGCCCAGGCCTTCATCTTTTTTTCATTGGGCCCAGGCCAATTTAGCGTTAATGTTAGGCCCCAGCCGCCATTTTCTCTTCATTGGGCCCAGGCCACATTCTGGTAAGGTTTAGGGCCAGGCCCAAACCTTTTCTTCATTAGGCCCAAACCTCATCGGGATAATGTTTAGGCTCAGGCCCACATCTTTCTTCATTGGGCCCATGCCACTTCAGTGTAAATGTTAGGCCCAGGCCCACATCTTTTCTTCTTTGGCCCAGGCCTCTTGAGGATAATGGTTCAGCCCCGACCCACATTTTCTCTTAATTGAGCCCCAGCCTCTTCATGTTGTTAGACCCAGGCCTACATATTTTCTTCATTGAGCCCAGGCCAATTTAGCGTGAATGTTAGGCCCAGGCCCTCATTTACTCTTCACTGGACCCAGGCTAATTCTACGTAAATGTTAGATCCAGGCCCACATCTTTTCGTCATAGCCCCCAGGACACTTCAGGATAATTTACGCCCAGGCCCAAATCTTTTTTCATTGGGCCCAGGCTTCTTCTGGATAACTTTTATTCCCAGGCCCAAATCTTCTCTTCAATGGGCCCGGGACACAGCAGCGTGAATGTTAGGCCCTGGCCCACATCTTTTTCTCATTGGGCCAAGGCCACTTTATGGTAAGGGTTTGGCCCAGGCCCGAATCTTTTTTGCATTAGGCCCACACCTCATCAAGATAATGTTTAGGCCCAGGCCCACATCTTTCTTCATTTGGCCCAGGCCACTTCAGCGTAAATGTTCGGCCCAGGCCGACATCTTTTCGTCATTAGGCCCAGGCCTCTTGAGAATAATGGTTAGGCCCAGGCCCACGTATTCTCTTCATTGGGCCTCATCTTCTTCATGGTATTTGGCCCAGGCCTACATATTTTTTTCATTAAGCCCAGGCCAATTCAGTGTGAATGATAGGCCCAGGCCCTCATTGTCTCTTCATTTGGCCCAGGCCACTTCAGCGTAAATGATAGGCCCAGGACCACATCTTCTCTGTTTTGGGCCCAGGCCACTTCAGCTTAATTGTTAAGCCCAGTCCCACATTTTCTCTTCTGTGGGCCCAGGCCACTTCAGCGTAAATGTTAGGCCCAGGCCACATCTTTTCTTCATTGGGCCCAGGCCTCTTTGGGATAATGTTTACTCCCAGACCCAAATCTTTTCTTCATTGGGCCCTGGCCTCTTCAGGGTAAGGTTGAGGCCCAGGCCCACATCGTCTCTTCATTGGGCCCAGGCCACTTCAGCGTAAGGGTTAGGTCCAGTCCCACAGCTTTTCTTCATTGGGCCCAGGCCTCTTCATGATAATTTAGGCCCATGCCCAAATCTTTTTTAATTCGGCCCAGGCCTCTTCAGGATAACTTTAAGGCACAGGCCCCAATTTTTTCTTCAATGGGCCTAGGCCACTTCAGCGTAAATGTTAGGCCCAAGCCCACATTTTCTCTTCAGTGGACCCAGGCCTCTTCAGGGTAAGGGTTAGGCCCAGGCCCACATCTTTACTTTGTTGGGCCCAGTCCCCTTCATGGTAATGGTTAGGCCCAGGCCCACATCTTTACTTCGTTGGGCCCAGTCCCCTTCATGGTAATGGTTAGGCCCAGACTCAAATCTTTTCTTCATTGGGCCCCAGCCACTTCAGCTTAATGGGAAGGCCCAGGCCCTCATCTTTTCTTCATTGGGCCCCGGCCTCTTCATGGTGTTTGACCCAGGCCTACATCGTTTTTTCATTGAGCCCATGCCAATTTAGCGGGAATGTAAGTCCCAGGCCCACATTTTCTCTTCATTGGGCCCAGGCCACTTCAGCGTAAATGTTAGGCCCAGGCCCACATCTTCTCTTCATTGGTCCCAGGCTTCTTCAGGGTAAATGTTAGGCCCAGGCCCACATCTTCTCTTCATTGGGCCCATGCCTCTTCAGGATGAGGGTTAGGCCCAGGCCCACATCTTTTTTTCATTGGACCCAGTCCATTTGAGCCTAAGGCTTAGGCCCAGGCCCACATTTTCTCTTCAGTGGACCCAGGCCTCTTCAGGGTAAGGGTTAGGCCCAGGCCCACATCTTTTCTTCATTAGGCCCGAACTCATCGGGATAATGTTTAGACCCAGGCATACATCTTTTCTTCCTTGGGCCCAGGCCCCTTCAGGGTAAGGCTTAGGCCCAGGCCCACATCTTCTCTTAATTGGGCTCCATCCTCTTCATCGTGTTTGGCCCAGGCCTACATATTTTCTTCATTGAACCCAGGCCAATTTAGCGTGAATGTTAGACCCAGGCCCTCCTTTTCTATTCATTGGGCCCAGGCCATTTCCGAGTAAATGTTAGGCCCAGGCCCACATCTTCTCTGTTTGTGGCCCAGGCCACTTCAGGGTAAATGTTCGGTCCAGGCCCACATCTTCTCTTCTTTGGGCCCAGGCCACTTCAGCGTAAGGGTTAGGCCCTGTCCCACATATTTTCTTCAAAGCCCCCAGGACTCTTCAGGATAATTTAGGCCCAGGCCCAAATCTTTTTTCTTTGGGCCCAGGCTTCTTCAGGATAACTTTTATGCCCAGGCCCACATCTTCTCTTCTTTGGGCCCAGGACATTTCCTCGTAAATGTTAGGCCAAGGCCCACATCTCTTCATTGGGCCCAGGCCACTTCAGAGTAAATGGTAGGCCCGGGCCCACATCTTTCTTCATTAGGCCCAGGCCACTTCAGTGTAAATTTTTGGCCAGGCCCTCATCTTCTCTTCATTTGGCCCAGGCCTCTTGAGGATAAGAGTTAATCCCAGGCCCAAATCCTTTTTTCATTAGGCCCTGGCCTCTTCATGGTGTTTGGCCCAGGCCTTCATTTTTTTTCATTGGGCCCAGGCCAATTTAGCTTTAATGTTAGGCCCAGGCCCACATTTTCTCTTCATTGGGCCCAGGCCACTTTATGGTAAAGGTTAGGCCCAGGCCCAAATATTTTCTTCATTAAGCCCAGACCTAATCGAGATAATGTTTAGGCCCAGGCCCACATCTTTCTTCATTGGGCCCAGGCCACTTGAGCGTAAATGTTAGGCCCAGGCCCACATCTTTTCTTCATTGGGCTCAGGCCTCTTGAGGATAATTGAGGCTTAGGCCCAAATCTTTTCTTCATTGGGCCCAGGCCTCCTCAGGATTACTTTTACGCCCAGTCCCAAATATTTTCTTTTACGGGCCTAGGCCACTTCAGCGTAAATGTTAGGCCCAGGCCCTCATTGTCTCTTCATTGGGTCCAGGCCACTTCAGCATAAATGTTTGGCCCAGGCCCACATTTTCTCTTCATTGTGCCCAGGCCTCTTTATGGTAAGAGTAAATCCCAGGCCCACATCTTTTCTTCATTAGGCCCATACCTCATCGGGATAATGTTTATAGTAAGAGTTAAGCCCAGGCCCACATCTTTTCTTCATTGGGCCCAGCCTCTTGAGTATAATGGTTAGGCCCATGTCCAAATCTTTTCTTCATTGGGCCCTGGCCTCTTCAGTGTAAGGGTTAGGCCCAGGCCCACATCTTTGCTACATATGGGCCAGGCCACGTCAGGATAATTTTTAGGCCCAGGCCCATATCTTTTCTTCATTTGGCGCAGGCCTCATCATGGTGTTTGGCCCAGGCCTACATTTTTTTTCATTGGACCAGGCCAATTTAGCCTAAGGGGTAGGCCCAGGCCCACATCTTTCCTCTCTAGGCCCAGATCTCATCGGGTTAATGTTTAGGCCCTGGCCCTCATTTTCTCTTCATTGGGCACAGGCCTCTTCAGGATAAGGGTTAGGGCCAGGTCCACATGTTTTCTTCATTGGCCCAGGCCAATTGAGCGTAAGGGTACGCCCAGGCCCACATTTTCTCTTCATTGGGCCCAGGCCTCTTTATGGTAAGGGCTAGGCCCTGCCCACATCTTTTCTTCATTTGGCCCATACCTCATCAGGATAATGTTTAGGCCCAGGCCCACATCTTCTTTTCTTTGGGCCCAGGCCACTTCCGCGTTAATGTTATGCCCGGGCCAACATCTTCTCTTCATTGGGCCCAGGCCATTTCAGCCTAAGGGTTTGGCCCAGGCCCACTTCTTTGGTTCATTTGGCCCATGCGCATTCAGCATAATGTTTAGGACCAGGCCCTCATCTTTTCTTCTTGGGCCCCAGCATCTTCATGGTGTTTGGCCCAGGCCCACGTATTTTTTTCATTTAGCCCAGGCCAATTTAGCGTAAATGTTAGGCCCAGGCCCACATTTTCTTTTCATTGGGCACAGGCCACTTCAGCCTAAATATTAGGCACTGGCCCACATCTTCTCTTCATTGGGCCCAGGCCTCTTTGGGATAATGGTTAGGCCCGGGCCCAAATATTTTCTTCATTGGGCCCTAGCCTCTTCATGGTAAGGGTTAGGCCCAGGCCCACATCTTCTCTTCATTGGGCCCAGGCCACTTCAGAGTAAGGGTTACGCTCAGGCCCACATCTTCTCTTCATTGGGCATGGGCCTCTTCAGCGTAAATGTTAGGCCCAGGCCCACTTCTTTACTTTATTGGGCCCAGGCCTCTTCATGGTGTTTTGCCCAGGGCTACATCTTTTTTTCATTGGGCCTAGGCCAATTTAGCATAAGGGGTATTCCCAGGCCCACATTTTCTCTTCATTTGGCCCAGGCCACTTCAGCGTAAATGTTAGGCCCAGGCCCTCCTCATCTCTTCGTTGGGCCCAGGCCACTTCAGTGTAAATGGTAGGCCCAGGCCCACATCTTTTCACTGGGCCCAGGCCACTTTAGTGTAAATGGTAGGCCCAGGCCCACATCTTTCTCCATTGTGCCCAGGCCACTTCAGTGTAAATGTTAGGCCCAGGCCCACATCTTCTCTTCATTGGGCCCAGGCCACTTCAGCGTAAATGATAGGCCCAGGCCCACATCTTTTCTTCATTGGGCCCATGCCTCTTCAGGATAATTTTTAGGCCCAGGCCCAAATCTTTTTTTCAATGGGCCCCGGCCACTTCATGGTGTTTGGCCCAGGCCTACATCTTTTTTTTCATTGGTCCCAGGCCAATTTAGCATAAATGTTATGCCCAGGCTCACATTTTCTCTTCATTGGGCCCAGGCCATTTCAGCATAAATGTTAAGCCAGGCCCACATCTTTTCTTCATTGGGCCCACAGTTCTTCAGTGGAAGTTTAGGCTCAATCCACCATGTTTTCTAAAAGGGTCCAGTCTACTTCAGGTTCATTATTAAGCCCAGTTCCACATCTCTTCTCCATTTGCCCAGGCCCACATCTTTTCTTCTTTGGGCCTTGTATGTCTGAGGCTTCGTGATTGATCCTGAAATGACATGTGTTTTAAAAAATGATCACTTTTACATTAGTCTTCAAATCAGGTAACCTTCTATGAAAAAGCGAAAGAGAAACATCAAAACAATAGACGTATGGTTAGTTATTGTGGAGAATATCGCTGTTCTTTTCTGGTATATTCTTGATCCGTGCTCATGGAAACAAGCACAAACACAGACTTCTATTTCCCACCATCCAGATGATATAAATTATACATGATATGAATAGAAAGATGAAATATGTAGTGAGGAGAGACAGGTAATCCATTACTGTTGTACACTTGTGGGTTTCGGCCTTGTACTTACGGAAGTACTCACAGACTCCATTTCTGACCATGGCTTGGGGACAAGCTCACATCCAGTCCTCCTCCTCCTCGAGAGGACTTCACACCTGGCAGGAGCAAGTTCCATGGCCATGAGTCAAACTCATCCAAAATGTGCAAGATATAATATTTGGTCTATCATTTCTGATTCTAAGGTTGTCAGGAAATTTGTATAGACCTCTGAATTGGACTTTGCCATCTGATAGAACCTGGACACCAAGCTGACGGTTAAATTTGCCCTGTAACCTGTCCCCTCACCACCACTGAACACAGCTTGAGGTAGGATTTCCTAGGAAATGGATATCATGACCTTTCCAAACATGACCCTGTCATTGTAGTCGATGGCTTCTGAGAATGTCAGTCCCTGAAGAACAGAATAACAGCAGAGCTTCCTCCTGTTGAAGTTTGGAACCAGGAGTCCTGATACAGGTAGTGGCTGACTCAGCTGATTTCACCTTTTCTCAAAAAGTACAGGTGTCGATTAGTAGAAATAAAGAACTAACATAGTAGCCACGCACATGAACATGTATGTAGAGATTCATGCACAGGTAACATATATAGTAACACAAGTTTCTTAAATGAAAATACAAGTGTAAAAAGTCGATATTGAGAGTGTGATATAACTACATATGGTCCAGTAGTGAAGGCCTGGGACCTGAATAAAGATGGTTGTTTTCAGGCAAGTTCACGTCTGGAGAAGCCTAAGAGAAGGTCCCAGTGAAGCACTTCCTGTCCTCCTTGTGTTGCTCGTGCCTCCCGAGGGATTGTCACAGTTGATGCTGAACGCTGTTGATCATTAACCTTCTGTAGGTTCAACCCTTGAGTTCTAGACCAGATCATCTCTAGACCTTTTCTTTCTGCTGTGTATAGGTTTCTGTCCTGGATATTTTGTGTGGCATGTCACTCTGCAGACAGGCTTGTATTCACTGCTCTTTTGGCTTCTTACTAGGATCCCTGTGTGTTAGAGCAGGATACCTCAAGAACTACATTGAGCCCCTGTCACCATCATTCAGGTCTTTGCTCCTACACCTACTTGCATGCTTGTAATACCTGAAGGCACATGCCCTCATCCATATGTACATATAAACACACACATACACACATATCCAGATCATACATGGTGTAACATAGCATTTAAATATAAATGTCCATAGTGGGCAGGGTTTGGGGTTAGGAAGATGGCTTTAGTTCTGTTTCCTATCCTGTCTCTAACTTCAGTCATAGTGGGCACAATCCATAGTTAGAAATGAGAAGATTAATGATGGGAAGACACAAGTCCCTTCGGATCCCTGCAGTGGGAGTCTGTGAAGCATTTCCCACCTGCCCTGGACACTATGGGCTTCCATAGCTGACAGTTGCCAGGACTTAGAGCACAACCACAGGCTTCATCCTGCATCAGTCAGTTATACAGTTTGGGTGACGTCATCTCTGGACCTCATTCTCTGGTGAGTCGTGGGTGTCATCTCCATGAATCCTTGTTTGGCAAGTTCCTCAGCTTATATCACAATAGATAAATCATTTCTACTGCTATGGCACAGGTCCTGTTAAAAGGCACCTTGGCCAAGCAGTGGTGGCACACACCTTTAATACCAGCACCCAGACAAGTGGATCTCTGTGTGTTTGAGGCCAACCTGGTCTACAAGAATTATTTCCAAGACAGGCTCCAAAGCTACACAGGGAAACCCTGAATTGAAAAAAAAGGACCCTCAAAATGACATTGTGCCTCATATCCTTTTTCATTCTCTACTTCCCAGTATAGCACAATGACGTTTAATTAGGCCATATTCACAGATATCCTGCATGTATGTCTCCCTCCACATGCCTCAAACCTCACAGAATACCTGCAATTCCTTCTGGAATCCAATCCACCCCCATTGACACAGGATTCCCTCCTATCAACTGCACAGCCTTTTCTTTGGATATTTTATGAGGTAACAGAGACCTGACCAAACCTCTGTCCAGCTTCTTCCTCTCTGTCTGAGTGTAGCTTGAGGAACAGCCATGCTTTCCCACAATATACTAAGCACACTGTCCCAGCAGCATAGAAGGCTGTCCATGTGGTGAGGTCATCGTTATTAACAAAGTCTGACTAAAAAATTCACCCTGACTCTTACAACAATGTGGATATTGGTAGGGAAGCGATGGGACAGCATTCAGTGTCCTCTCTATGTAATTTCCTACCTAGCATATAAACCTGCAGAAATGAGCACACATGAAGGTGAAAACCATGTACTGGAGAGAATTAGAGGGTAGAGTCTGTCGTGATGTTTCTTATGACAGTGACAGTAATGTTTGTTCAGAGACTGTATCAGCTAGGCGTGCAAATGAAGACATTGGTACAACAGAAGTCCTTAGTGAAGCTGACATCAGTATCCTAGATGTTTTTCCCCTTCTCTGAACAAGCTGTAAGTGAAGGGCTAATGTGAGCATGTGAACTGCAATGTTCCTCCTTTTTTACCTGGTCCAGAGACACCTGTGCAGCTTCCTTCCAAGGCCCCTGTCTCTGGTGAGAGGAGGTTTTCTCTCCCTGTGGTCGTTGGGGGCTAGACTCACTGCTCTTTCTCATCCTGCTTAGAATGAACTATCCTCGGGCAGGAACATTTCCAGTCCCTCACTCTGTTTAGTCTCCATATTTAAGGTTCCGATGAAGAAGTGTCTCCCACTGAGTGAGTCACTCATATGCTGAATTTCAGGTAGTGTCCCTCCCAGAGAACAGCCCAAACTTACCCAGACATTTGGGCTGGCTTCACATCCCAACCCTCCTTGGTGGATACTGTGTTCTCTTCAGGCAGAGAACACTGCTGTTGCTAGGGCAGGGCTTTACCTGTGACATCACAGAAGGCTCACCTCACTGCATTCTGGGAATCTCAAAGGGCATCATGGCCTCAGTTACTTTCAGCTTGGTCCCTCCTTATTCTCTCCCAAACTGTGTCAAGCATCTTTGGAAACACTTAACTTAGGGGTACTAGATGGAAGTGTTTCACAGAGACACCTCCATGGGATTCACCTACATACATGGTCTGTCAGCCCTCAATCTTTTTGAGGTTTCTGCTTGAGAGAAGCACGGTTGACAATGCCGCTTCCTCATCTCAGGTATCTGAGCCCACACTCTTCCTCATCATCTCAGATTCTGGTTTATTGCCGGCACTCACCTGCAAGGCACATTCCTTTGTCCCTGTATCTGGCTTTAACAAAACTCACACCTTGTTTTCTACCTTACCTGTCTGCACTAATATTTTAGCATGTAGTGCCCTGTGAATTATTAGCTGAGTCTTTGCCTCAGCAGCCCTTAGTTTTATTAGGAACTTACAGAAATAAATAACTACATGGTGGATAAATAGAGAGCATGACCGCATCACAGTGGAGGACCCTACAGGCAGAGTGCAGTGTGAGGTGCAGAGAATCCTGGAGGTGCATGCTTTAACTTGTCCCATCCTAAGTGGACCTTACACCTGGTAAAGTGTTTGTAAATGATCACACTGTCCAGGTATGTTTCCAGCCACTATCCCCATGCACGTGTATGGTGTGCAGTGTTGGGAACTGTTTTTGTCAGGCCTTTTCTGACTAGGGACTCTTTCTCATGTCCATTCTTTTCCTGTGCTGGAGCTGCGGTCTCTCAACCACCATGTTTCCAGTGTTCTCATGAAGGGATGGGGGGATGGGAAACATGACTGATACCCAGTGTTGGAGATTGCTAGGCACTCCTGACAATGGGGCCACTGTACATTTTCTACAGGGATTCAGAATGTTGCAAAGGTCAGCAGATGATCATGAAAAGCTTTAAATGTTCGACTGAATTTGCTTGGCTCTGTCCTTGCCAACAGAGTGTCCAGCTTCTGCCATGAGGATGTTTTATGAGAGTTACTCTGGGTTTCGCATTCATTTAGTTCCTCGTGTTAGGCGACTTATGATCATGAGGAGTTCTGGGTGTCATTTTGAGATTGTGGGAACTCAGAGCGCCTGATGGAAGGACAGGCTTTTACAGCAGATGAAGGAGTGGCCATTGCTGGGTCCTAAGTCTTCTCATATTGCTCTGTCCTGTACAGACTCTTGTGGATGAAGCTGGACATCAGAGATAGAACACAGGTTCTATGTGGAAATATTTGGGCACAGAGTGACCTGTGTCATTCATTATTCTGAGAATTTGTTCCCTCTACTCAAAATATCACCTTCCCTTGTGGGTGAAAGGACAAATTCTGGCCAAACCTGATTCAAATCTTGGAATGAGAACTTCAAGAGAAGTAAATTTTCAAGGCAGCCATAGTAACATTAATGGGTACACTGTTGTGCAAGTTGTATGTTGAAACTCACACTTAAGTGTGATTTGGATTAAATGACCCCCATAGTGACATTTGTGTATTCTCCCATTAGTCTGTTCTCTCTCATGACCTGTTTCTTTATGTCTTTGACAGTAGAAATAGTGTGAGCTTTGTTGCACTATGGTTTCTGGTGGGGATTCAGATCTCCCACTACCATTTCCAGTCTCTACAGGACCCAGATTTTACCCTGCACATCTGCATTAGAACTGACACGTGATGCAGTGTAGTTATCGCTGTGATGGACAAGAACAAGAGGGATATTAGTAGAAAGCACAATTTAAGCTATAAATTACTGTTATTTCTGAAGAGAATTTCAACAAATATGTTCCGTATTTGCTGTGTCTCGTTTTGTAACCGGAGGCTGAGATGGCTGAGGAGTTTTCCAGTGTGTTGCTGTTCCATGTCTTTCCTCTCACCAGCAGACAGACATTTGGTGATTCCCAATCCTAGGTTATTGTGAATGGCACAGCTGTGGGCGTGTGAACCAGTTCTGAGCTGCTGGCTCTGTGTCTTTTGGATATGAGACCAGAAGATGTTGCTGCATCTAGTGCTGCTGTGTCTTTGTTTCCCAAAGAGCTTCCATGTTCTTACCATTTAATATTGAAAAATAATTGAACTAAAAAGTACTGTAAATATGGCCTTTGGCCAAGATTTGTCAAGTTCGCTGGCCCTGTTGATGAACCTACTATTACTATGCTAAATGGACAGAGTCCCAAGCTGCCACCAAGTTGTTGTGTTTACTCTCACAACAACTTGGTAGCAGCTAAGATCTCCAGTCTCGTCAGGCTTTTGTGGCGTGTGGTGTTGTTAACAGAAAACTCATAATTTTCAAAATACAGAAAATAAATGACAGTGGGATGCTCATCCACAAATGAAATATCTCTATTATTCTCCGTCCCCCATGATCAGGGACACCAGAAAAGAAGAGAGTATTCTAAAAAGCTTACCAGAAGTTTCATAACTGACAAAGCAGCAAGCTCATTTGCTTTTCCAGTTCAAGGCCAACTCAAGGTGTCCCACAGTGTCCTGAATCTCCCTTTTGAAACTGTTACTAGATACTGACATTAGCATAGCAAATATATGATTTGTATATATTCTGTGAATCTAGCTATTGTCAAGAATAAGGCACACTTACTTCTTTGAACCCAAGCTTCCTTTGGCCTACCGTTTTGTAAAAAGCAATTCTTGCTATTCATTTACATTTTGTTGTTGATGTTTTTCACAGCTCTTATCTATAGTACATTTAGGATTAATATTTATGAAGATCCATCTTTAAAGCATAAGAATGTCAGCCACATGTCACATCTCACTTAGTGCAACGTGCTATGGTCTGCATGATGACATTCTACCTTGTGTACTAAAATAGCTTTTAAGTGTTAGCAGTCATCATTGTACATTATGAATCACATTCCCATTTGAGGTGAGCTAAAATGTGAGAAAAAGAGAATCTTAGATTGAACACCGTGCAATATGAAGAACATTAATTAAGGTAGTTTTCTTAACAAAGTAGACCCTGTCTCAATATAAATAAAAACAAACAAACAGCATTTTAGGCTCTCTCAAGTATATAAACAAACTTGGAAATCTTTGCAGAGTATATAATTGATTGTCGTTTACTTGAGATGTTTATGACACTATAATATTAATAACTTAATTGTCTACCAGATTAAGCTGTTTTGCAAGACTCCATCCAGTGGCTGCAAAGATTCTCACTGATATATCATAATATGCTAGGATAGCAGTTCCCGTTTTGTTCCCCATTTAAAGGATGAGGGAATCACTGCTCTGATAGACTAAGGGACAGCTGGTGCTAATGCAGCTTAGAGCAGGATGTGGGGTCAGTAGGAGTTCAACCCAAAGGTCACGCTCTCTCTGTTCATAAAGGCTGCTCTGGGCCAGAGCCTTGGCTCTTGTTAGAACTAGGTGAGTGACAGAGGACTCACCTAACCTGCCACAGCCATGGGTTTTCTTCCCATTGCCACAAGAGTTCTGGATAGAGAGTTTTCTAATACAGGGAATAATAAGAGCAAATGCACATCATGTTTGGACGAAAGTTAAGTATTTGTTGTTGTGGGGAGTGAGAGGAATTGCATGTTGTGTAACAATTGCAGAGCATGTGAGTGATTGTACATGCTGACACAGTAGCCTACACTTTCAATAAAAATGCCTCTTGCCAGGCGGTGGTGGCGCTCGCCTTTAATCCGAGCACTTGGGAGGCAGAGGCAGGCAGATCTCTGTGAGTTCAAGGCCAGCCTGGTCTATAAGAGCTAGTTCCAGGACAGGCTCCAAAGCTACAGAGAAACCCTGTCTTGAAAAACCAAAAAAAAAAAAAAATGCCTCTTGCTCCCACAGATCAGCCCTGCACTACGCATGTTTCTGCAGACACCTTGAGCTAGTTGGATTCTTTGTGCTGTCTGGCTGTGATATTAATGCCACCACTAAGAAGAACATGACACCTTTAGTAAAGGTAGTTCAAGTATACAAAATATATTACATGCATCATAGTGAAAGCTGTGAGATGCCTGTGTTGAATTCTTTGAAATAACACTATTTTTCTTTTACAGTATGCACAGGCTGTACAGAAAATGGAGAGAGACATCATCATCTTCTTGCTGCAGGAGTGCGCTGATCCAAACTGGAAAGATACCAATGGGAAGACAGCTCTCCACCATACTGTACTTAGTAATGTCCCTGAGATAGCAGCTGCCCTCCTGGTACCTGGGGGCGACATTGAGCAGACCACAAAGGTAAAGATTATCTAAATTAAATTCCAAAGTACTTGGCAACTATGTACTTTCACAAGTTCATGAATAGGGCCACGATTTCCTGTGCTCAGGAGCTCAGGTATTCCCTGACTGACATTTAGAAGTTATTTGAGTGATAGTCATTTAAACATTGATATAGTGTTGTAGTTTTTTACTCTTATTTTTCTGTTGTGAGCCTAGCCTTTAAGGACTGAGCTGTATTTCTGCCCTCTTGTAGGTTTTAATGCAACAAGTAAGTCAAATTTGCACAGCCCAATACTCTTGGGTGTTTGACCATCCACTGGAGTTTAGTCAGCCTACTAGGGGCCACACCCTTAAATAAAACTGAATCTCCCTCTCCCACAGCTATCAGTTGCCAGTAGCTTTGCAGCTAGAGGTAGGACTTCATCTTAATTTCATGTCTCCACACTGAGAGTTTGGCTGGCTTGAGTTTGCATGGGTCAGTCGTGTAAGTACTATCACAATGCCTGTGAGTTCACATGTACATCTGACCTGTTGTGTCCCAAAGACACTATTTCCTTGTGGTCAGTCCACTTTTTCCAGCTCTTAGTCTTAGTCCCTGAGACCTGGATGGGGGTTCTATCAGTGAGAACAGAAAGTTGGGTCAGTAGAGAAGGTGAATGGATCAGGAAAGGAGTAGAGACAGAATGGTGGACGTCGTCAAAAATAATTATATTGTTCTTTCAAAAACTGGTTTTAAGATACAGTAGAAAATGATGTTGGTTTTTTGATAGAAATATGTATTTAGAGAATACGGCTTTCTTGTTTGTAGGCATAGCAAATATTAATCAGAGAAATGCAAATCAAAACAACTCTGAGATTCCAACTTACACCTGTAAAAATGTCTACGATCAAAACACTGATGACAACTTATGCTGGAGAGGTTGTAGGGAAAAGGGAACAGTTCTGCATTGCTGGTGGGAATGGAAGCTGGTACAGCCCCTTTGGATGTCAGTGTGGCGCTTTCTCAGAAAATTAGGAAACAACCTTCCTCAAGATCCAGTAATATAACTTTTGGGTATATATCCAAAGGTTGCTCAATTGTGCCACAAGGACATGTGCTCAACTATGTTCACAGAAGCTTTGTTTGTCATAGCCAGAACCTGGAAACAACCTAAATGCCCCTCGACCAAAGAATGGATAAGGAAAGTGTGGTACATTTACACAATGGAGTACTATACAGCAGAAAAAATAACAACTTCTTGAATTTTGCAGGAAAATGGATGGAGCTAGAAAGCATTATTTTGAGGTGTTTCTGTGAGGTGACCCAGACACAGAAAGACAATTATCACATGCACTTTCTCATAGGTGGTTTTTAAACATAAAGCAAAGAGACCCTACAAACCACAATCCCAGAGAACTTAGACAACAATGCAGACACTAAGAGAGACTTACATAGATCTAATTTACATGGGAAGTAGAAAGTAGAAAAAGACAAGAAAATCTCCCGAGTAACTTGGGAGCATGGGGACCTTTGGGGATGGTTAAGAGGGGAAGCAGAGAAAAATGTAGAGCTCAATAAATATTAGTTTAAAAAAAGAAAGAAAAAGAAGAAAATTCCTCACATCCAGCCCTTATGGAACCACTTTCCCAATGAAGGCTCCCTCCTTTGCTGTGACTTTAGCGTGTGTCAGTTTAACATAAAGACCAGGCGGCACACCTATCCAGTGTTTTTCATCTTAATTAACATTACTCAGGCTGCTCTAGTGTGTGCCTCAAGTGTTGAGGATATTTTCCAACTCTGCCTCAGAGGGAAGACAGAGCAGAATTCTCTGAACATACATGATGTTAACTCTATTTTATGGCTAAGCCCCATCACATCTCATCAGTATGTTATGCAAGTATGAAATATGACTTTGTCGTGTGTCACTTGGCCATAAGCAGGGAGATGCAGGATCATGATGACAAACTCAGCTAGCTAAGGATTTCATTATTGGGTAGAAGAACAGCAATAGACCAATCCATGACTTGGAATTCCTTAGTATTCTCACCTTGGACTGACTCTTTAGTTCAGGCCATGGATAAACGACACAGTGGTTTTCATGTGGGATTCTAATTAGTTCAAGATGGAGAAGCAAATTATATACAACTTTATTATTTCTGTGTATATTTTCAGATGGTGAAATTGTCATAGCAACCTGGTGAAGTAAAGTAGTAAATCCTGAGATATGGAGCCTGAGAGAAACTCTGTTAGAAAAAGAACTCCTTCTAATGTCAGGGTACTTTCCACCCTCTCAGGATATTCTACGGGTTTGGACTGTAGGGTTCTTGACTTGATTCCATGTCACTCTATCCTCTCTTTCTTCAATGATAAACAGTGTAAAAGGCTTTTATTTTTTACATAATTCATAAATGTGAAGAGTATGGTAAAATGTTCTGACAGAATATCTAAAACTGTTTGAAATATTCTGAAGAATGATTTACAATGATAAATGTTTTCCTATCACTATTAAAACCAATTTAACTGCTACAATTTCTGTACTGGGTAGAGGGAACATTTTCCAAAATTTGACTGAACTGAGTTCAGGTTTATGGACTGTTTGCCCACATAAGTCTTCTTTCATTTTTATGCTCTGTAGCCTTTGCTTAAATCAGAAAGGGTGGAATAAGAAAGTTTTCATTCTCAAAGGGAATGGTCCAACCACATAAATCCACATCCGTTTTCTTTTACTCTCTCTTTCTCTCTCTCTCTCTCTCTCTCTCTCTCTCTCTCTCTTTCTCTCTATGTCTCTCTGTCTCTGTCTCTCTCTCATTAAAAAATAACAAGCACCTAAACAAATAATAAAGTAAAATAGGATAACATAAGAATAATGACACCAGAATCAAAGAAAACAAACAGAAAAAAGATCCAAAGAAAGAGCACAAAAATACAGATGGATGCTGAGACACACACACATTGGCACACACAGAAAACTCATAAAAACAAAATTATAAACCATAGTATATAAACAAAAGATCTGTAAACTTTTAAAAAAATGGCCAGAAAAATTATTGTAAGACAAAAGAAACCTTCAATAATACCAATGAATTAATTTTGTGTTGGCTGTGTCCTGTTGCGAATTGGGATTGCTCTTAAGTGTGGTTTGTGTGTCCAGTGAGTCTCCATTGGAGAAAACCAACTTTTCCTCTGTGAGTGTTAGCAGTTAGCGATCCAGGGTTAAGGATGTGGCCTGGTGTCTACTTCGCCTCACATTGCTGGTACCCATCTTGCTTAGACCCCATGCATGCTGCCAGTCCCTATGGGAGTCATTTGGGCATAAGACCTGTTGTTTCTAGAAGATTGTGTTTCCTTGGTGTCTTGCATAATCACCTGCTCTTGTAATCTGCCTGCCTGCCTCTTCCACAGAGTTCTCTGAGCCCTGAGGGAAGGGATTTGATGGAGATATCCCATGTATATAACTGAGAGCTCCAAAGTCTCTCTCATTCTCTGCATATTGTCCAGTTTAGGGTCTCTGTATTTTTTTCTCATTTTTTCCTGATCTAGCAGGAGGAAGCTTCTCGATGGTAGCTGAACAAGATTCTGATCTGTGAGTATGGTAAAATGTCATTGGGAATCCTTTCATTGCTAAGTACCTTCAGCAGAACAGTACTGTTTGGTTTTTCCCTAGGTCCCTGACCTATGCAGTCTCGGGTTATTGTCCTCCTTAGCAGTCTGACTGGGTTCCTGCTCATGGGCTGGGACTTAATTGCAATCAGACAGTAGCTGCTCACTCCCACAGGCTTGTGGTGCTCTTGCACTGCATGACTTTCAGGAAGGTCTTTATTGTAGAGCACAGTGTTTGTAGCTGGGTTGGCATTTACCTGACTCCTTTAGTGGCATACCAGGGACCTTCCACTTCCGTGAACACTACTCAGTAGGGGTGATGGCTCTAGGTAGGCACCAATTAGATGTAACTGATTCCCGGTACTGGAGGTTTCATTTGGTGGCAAGAGGTGTCCCCTTGAGGCTTTCTCTCCCCCATTATTTAGTGAGTCCATTTAGATTTTTATATATCTTTATGTATTTTAAGATGGTTCTGTTATTTAGGTTTCCAAATGACCCCATCAAAGGCCCCTTAGTTTTGGCTCTCCTTCCCTGTATTCCCTCCACCACCCCTCTTCCCTCCCTATCTCTATTTGAACATCACAATACAGCCTCCACCCTCTCATCTATTCATAAATATATTTTCTATTCTCCTTCCATAGGAAATCCTCACCCCCAGTCCCTTTCTCTATACCTAACCACCTGCTTACCAAAGACTTAATAACAAACATCCACACATAAGTGAATACACACCATAATTGTCTTTCTGGGTCTGGACTGCCTCAATCAAGATGATTTTTTTCTAGCTCTATCCACTTCGCTGCAAATTTCATGTTTTTAAACAGCTGAGTAATATCCCATTGTGTAAATGTATCACACTTTCTTTGTCCATCCATCCATTGACAGACAGGTAGGCTGTTTTCTGTTTCTGGGACTTCTAAGTAGAGCAGCAGTGAACATGTTTGAGCAAGTGTCTCTCTAGTAGGTTGTAGAGTCCTTTAGCATATGCCAAGAGTTGTATACCTGGATCTTGGTGTAGATAGATTCTCAGCTTCCTGAAGAATCACCACACCTGTGTTGATACTTGTGGAAGTTTGAACTCCTGCCCTCACCAGCATGAACTGTCATTTGTTATGTGGATTTGGGCCATCATTTGTTTTGTTGAATTTTGGCCATTCTGACAGGTATTAGGTGAAATCTCAAAGTAGTTTTGATTTGCATATCCCTAATGACTAAGAATACTGAACATTTCATTACATCTCAGCTACTCGACTTTTCTCTTATGAGAACTTTTAGATCTGTTTAGATCTGTACTCCATTATTTTATTTTATTTTATTTTGGTTTTTTGAGACAGGGTTTCTCTGTAGCTTTGGAGCCTGTCCTGAAACTCCCTTTGTAAACGAGGCTGGACTCGAACTCACAGAGATCCGCCTGCCTCTGCCTCCCGAGTGCTGGGATTAAAGGCTTGCGCCACCACCGCCCGGCTCTGTACTTCATTATTAATTGAATTATTTGCCTTCTTGTTGTCCAGTTTGGGGTATTTTCTTAGTTATTTATTAAAAATTTCCACCTTCTCCCATTTCCCAACCACTCTCCTCCCTCCCCCTCCCCCTCCCTCTCCAATCCTAAGAGAAGTCAGGGTGCCATGCCCTGTGGGAAGTCCAAGGCCCTCCCCTCCATCCAGGTCTAGGAGGGTGAGCATCCAAACAGACTAGGCTCCCAAGAAGTCAGTACTCGCAGTAGAATCAAAATCCGGTGTCATTATCATTGGCTTCTCAGTCCACCCTCATCGTCAGCACATTCAGAGAGTCCAGTTTGATCACATGCTCATTCAGTCCCAGTCCAGCTGGCCTTGGTAAGCTCCCATTAGATCAGTCCCACCATCTCCGTGGGTGGACGCACCCCTCGCAGTCCTGACTTTCTTGCTCATGTTCTCCCTCCTGCTCTTCATCTGGGCCTTGGAAGCTCACTCCAGTGCTCCAATGTGGGTCTCTGTCTCTATCTCCATCCATCACCACATGAATATGTGACGGAGGAGGGTCATCTTTCTATCTGTTGTTTCATTGGTTACGTACTAAAGAAACTGCTTGGCCTCTGATAGGACAAAAATTAGGTAGGTGGAGTAAACAGAACAGAATGCTGGGAGAAAGAAGCTGAGTCAGTGAGTCGCCATGGTTCTCCCACTCCACACAGATGCAGGTTAAGATCTTCCCTGTTAAGCCAGCTCGTGAGCTACACAGATTATTAGAAATGGGTTAGATCGATATGTAAGAGCTACCCAATAAGAAACTGAAACTAATGGGCCAGGCAGTGTTTAAAAGAATACAGTGTCCGTGTAATTATTTTGGGGCATAAGCTAGCCATGCAGGAGGCTGGGTGCTGGGGACGCAGCCTCACTGCTCCTACTACAACAGAGTGGCGCCTGACGTGATGGACTAAATCCACTTAAAAACCTGAGAAGGCTTAAAAATAAGGGAGAGAGAGAGTTTAACACAGATTTCTGCTGTTTGTTGGTGGCATGCTGTAGAGAGATTTCCTGATTTGGCAACAGCAGCAGAAAAAACGCTGTGTCATTTTAAAGCGCAGCTTCTTAGGGCTGTGTTGCCAGCGCGAACTCTGACTTTAAAGCATTTCAATGGATTTTATGGGACTGGATGTTTGTGTTCCTGCTTGGGATCAGAAGGGGAGTGCTCTGAGACCATGCCGATGGCTCAGCGCTCCCCGCCTGCACCTGGGCAGACTGCAGAATCAGTCTTAGGCAGGCGGAAGAGCGTGGTGGATTCCTGCCGCCATACAGAGACGTCTGCGTGTCAGATTTGGATGTAACTTGGATGAAAAGAATTTCTGTGCTGCACGCTCAGGCTCAAAATTAAAGTGTTGAGTGCCGCTCCTACCTGGCAGCCCCAGAGCTAGCACAAAATGGTACGTCCTCCATTTTGAAATTTTCCTGACTCAGTAGCAGGAAAAAACTGGCTGTTTTAAAATGCCGGCTTTCTGGGCTGTGCCGCCATTGCGATCTCTGTCTGGCTCCTGCGGGAGACAGAGCTTTTGAATGGAGCATTTGGAGTAAAGTGTTATGATTTGTTTGATGGCAACTAGACTCGCTGTGTGCCTAAAAGGAAGTCATTGTGTGCAAGGATCAGAGGCATGAGCGGCTCCGCCATGTTGGACTGGACGGGGCAAGCAGGCAGTACCTGTTTTTGACCTAGGAATTGTCACAGCTCCGATTCTTAAGTGCTTAGTGATTTAAAGGCGCAAAACAAAGTGCTTCTGGATAGTAAAAAAAAAAAAGATATTACAGATTCACAATAAAACAAATTCAGACACTGTTGGATGAATGTACGTAGGCTTGGGAGAGAAAAAAAAGAATATAAAAAATAAAGTTAATGTCTTAAAAAAACGGGTAAAGTCTTTAAAGAGACAGAGTACAGATAGTTAAGAGATTAAAAGAAATAAAGAAAAATAAGCCACGTAAAAATGGAAAATTCACAAAGAGTCTGGATTCTTTGTATTATTGTGTTTTCTTTAAAATTTTTGACTGTGAAGGAGCTAAGTACACAGATACATTTTATTACATGGGCTGCCAAGCTAAACCAGAATGGATATAAGGGTATTACGATTTCAAAATTTGGGTCTAAGGATATGATGCTTTGGAGAGGGTCTTCTTTTGTTTTCACAGAGGGTGAGAGTCTGTGGATTGTTTCTATTCCAATATGGTATGATAGACCTCGCCCTCCTGAAAGGTTGCTTTGAACACCCTCAAAAAGTTACTTCACTCAACTGCCAACTGAGATAAACCTGGCACACAGGTTATCCCATAAAAGACCTGAATAACAGCGCCCCCATTCAGCAGGAAGCAGTTTGGAGAGAAAAAACTGCACCCATGTTCCCAAATATTGTTTATAAATGTTCTTTTACATTTAAAGGGAAAATGATATAGGTATGAATAATTTGCATTGGTATGGATTTTAAGGTCAATTTTGTTACATGTATATGTATTTCTGATCTTGATTAAGATATTGTGATTGTGCAGTTCATTTAAAAATGTAACATATATAGGTTGTTAATGGATAATCATCAATAATGGTCAAGTTTGTAGTCATGTTAGTTAGATTTTCTCGATGTGCATAGGTATATTTCAGATAGGCATTTTTCATATCTTTCAAAGACTGCAGAATATGGCATTTAAATGTTTTAATAACTTAGGGTTTTTCATGGCAATGAGACGTGTCTGCTCCTGGCAGCCCCAGCTACTTCAAGAGGAAGATGGGCATTGAAGAGGCTCCTTATTGAGCCTGATAGCCATTTGGGCAAGAAACTGCTCTTGCCTGGACTGTTGCATAAACTGGACACAGAACCCACAGAGAGAGGACTGCTGAACTTGCCTAAAGGTGAGATGATCTTTCGGGGTTCCTGATTCATGAAAGAGTCTGCGAGACATTCTTCAGGACAAGCATATAGTGACTGTCTTTGAAATTTCCTGCTTCATGGAAATGTCTGCTGGAAACTATGGGCCTATAGGCCGAAGATGGATGCCCCAACGATAAAGAGGAACTGTGGGTGACTGTCCAGGCAGCGAGATGTCTCTGTCATTTCTAGAGTTTTGGATTTCTTGTTTACTTAGGTAATATTATATTCTTCTGGAGTCTTTGATAAACTTGAAGAATGGTAAGTTATAGTTATAGTTTTCCATTGTTATGATAAAAGATAAAGTAGATATAAATATTGTAACTGTAATTCTTGCTTAATAACTGTTTTGTTATATGTAATTTTACTATGTTAAAGTTAAAGCCTTTCTTTTTTGTTTAAACAGAAAAAGGGGAAATGCTGGAGGAGGGTCATCTTTCTATCTGTTGTTTCATTGGTTAAGTAGTAAAGAAACTGTTTGGCCTCTGATAGGACAAAAAATTAGGTAGGCAGAGTAAACAGAACAGAATGCTGGGAGAAAGAAGCTGAGTCAGTGAGTCGCCATGGTTCTCCCACTCCACACAGACGCAGGTTAAGATCTTCCCTGGTAAGCCAGCTCATGGAGCTACACAGATGATTAGAAATGGGTTAGATCGATATGTAAGAGCTACCCAATAAGAAACTGAAACTAGTGGGCCAGGCAGTGTTTAAAAGAATACAGTGTCTGTGTAATTATTTTGGGGCATAAGCTAGCCATGTGGGTGGTCGGGTGCCGGGGACGTAGCCTCGCTGCTCCTACTACAACAAATATGCAAGATATTCATCAGTGTTGCTATGGGAGAAGGCCAGTTCAGGCGCCCTCTCCTCTACTGCCCATGGACCTAGCTGGGGAAATCCCCTTGGACATCTGGGAACCCCTCTAGAGCCGAGTCTCTTGCCAACCCTAAAATGGCTCCCTTAGTTAAGATATCTTCTTCCCTGCTACCATATCCGCCCTTCCTGCATATCAACTATCCCATTCCAACAAGCTCTCCACAATCCTCCCCTTCTCCCTTCTCTCTCCCCATCTCCCCTTCCCCCCAACCCACCCCCATCACTCTGCTCCCAACTTTTGCCCTGCAATCTTGTCTACTTCCAATATCCAGGAGGATAAATACGTATTTTTCTTTGGGTTCACCTTATTATTAAGCTTCTCTAGGATTGTGAACTATAGGCTCAATGTCCTTTGTTTATGGCTAGAATGCACTTATGAGTAAGTACATACCATATTTTTCTTTTCGGGTCTGAGTTATCTCACTCAATAAAGTGTTTTCTATTTCCATCCATTTGCATGCAAAATTCCAGATGTCATTGTTTTTTACCGCTGAGTAGAACTCTAAAGTGTATATGTGCCACACCTTTATCCATTCTTCTATTGAGGGACACCTAGTTGTTTCCAGGTTTGGGCTATTACAAATAGTGCTGCTATAAACATAGTTAAACAAATGTTTTTGTAGTATGATTGGGTATATTCCCAAGAGTGGAATTGCCAGACCCTGAAGTAGGTTGACTCCCAGTTTCCTGAGAAACTGCCACACTGATTTCCAAAGTGGTTGAACAAGTTTGCATTCCCACCAACAATGGATGAGCATTCCCCTAACTCCACATCCTCTCCAGGATAGGCTATCATTGGTGTTTTTTATTTTAGCCATTCTGACAGGTGTAAGATGGTATCTCAAAGTTGTTTTGATTTGCATCTCCTTGATCTCTAAGGAGGTTGAGCATGACCTTTAGTGTCTTTGGGCCATTTGAACTTCTTCTGTTGAGAATTCTCTGTTCATTTCAGTACCCCATTTTTTAATTTGGTTATTTAGAGTTTTAATGTCTAGTTTCTTGAGTTCTTTGTAGTAATTGGAATGGTGGGTCTGCGTACTGAGCACCCCGGCCGCCTGGCTAGCTTATGCCCCGAAATAACAACACACAAATTGTAATCACTTAAACACTGCTTGGCCCATTACCTCTAGCCCTTACAGGCTAATTCTCACATCCTGATCAACCAATCTCTAATAAACTGTGTAGCATCAGTCTTACTGGGAAAGATTCTAGCCTATGTCCATCCTGGGTCTGAGCTTCATGGGTCTGCCTCAGATAGCAGAGCTATCATGTCTGCCCAGGAGAGGGGAGCATGGCGTCTCTGAGCTCACTTCCTCTTCCTCCCAGCATTCTATTCTGTTTACTCCTCCCACCTATGTTTTAACCTATCAGGGCCAAGCAGTTTCTTTATTGCTTAACCAATGAAATCAACAGATTGATATATGACACTCCCACATCAGTTCTTTATATATTTTGGAGATCAGACCTTTGTCTGATGTGGTGTTGGTGAAGATCTCCCACTTAGTAGGTTGCCTTTTTGTCTTAATGACAGTGTCCTTTGCATTACAGAAGCTTCTCAGTTTCAGGAGGTCCCATTTATTCATTGCTCCTCTTATTGTCTGTACTACTGGGGTTATAAATAGGAAGTGGTCTCCTGTGCCCATGTGTTGCAGACTACTTCCACTTTCTCTTCTATCAAGTTCAGTGTGGTCAGATTTATATTGAGGTCTTTAATCCATTAAGACTTGAGTTTTGTGCATGGTGATAGATATGGATCTATTTTCATTCTTCTACAGGCTGCCATCCAGTTATGCCAGCACCATTTGTTAAAGATGCTTTCTTTCTTCCATTGTATACTTTTAGCTCCTTTGTCGAAAATCAGGTGTTCATAGGTTTGTGGGTTAATATCCGGGTCTTCTATTTGATTCCATTGGTCAACATCTCTGTTTTTATGCCAATACAAAGCTGTTTTCGTTACTGTAGCTCTGTAATAGAGTCTGAAGTTAAGGATGGTAATGCCTCCGGAAGTACTTTTATTGTATAGGATTGTTTTGGCTATCCTGGGGTTTTTTTTCCATATAAAATTGATTATTGTTCTCTCAAAGTCTGTGAAGAATTTTGTTGGGATTTTGATGGGGATTGCATTGAATCTATAGATTGTTTTTGGTAGATTTGCCATTTTTACTATGTTGATCCTCCCAATCCAAGAGCATGGGAGATCCTTCTATTTTCTGGTACCCTCTTCAATTTTTTTTAAATTTTTTTTATCCTCTTCAATTTCTTTCTTCAAAGACTTAAAGTTCTTGTCAAATAGATCTTTCACTTCCTTGGTTAGAGTTACTCCAAGATACTTTATGCTATTTGTGGCTATTGTGAAAGGTGATGCTTCTCTGATTTCCCTCTCTGCTTCTTTTTTTTGTGTGTATAGGAGGGCAACTGATTTTTTGGAGTTGATCTTGTATCTTGCCACATTACTAAAGGTGTTTATCAGCTGTAGGAGTTCTTTGGTAGAGTTTTGGGGCCGCTTATGTACACTGTCATATCATCTGCAAATAACTAAACTTTGACTTCTTTTTTTATTTTATTTTATTTTTAGTTGTTGCAAAAAAAATTCCCATTTCCCTCCCCCTCCTCTTACACATCGCCCCTCCCCCTATTTCCTTCCCCCTCTCCCCCTCCCCCCCACTCCATTCCCCCTCCCTCTCGAGAATGAAGAGCAGTCCAGATTCCCTGCCCTGCGGGAAGTTCACGGTCCTCCCACTTCTATCCAGGACCAGGAAGGTGAGCATCCAAACTGGCTAGGCTCCCACAAAGCCAGTTCATGTATTAGGATGGAAACCTAGTGCCATTGTCCTTGGCTTCTCATCAGCCTTCATTGTCTGCCAAGTTCAGAAAATCCGGTTTCATCCCATGCTTATTCAGTCCCAGTCCTGCTGGCCTTGGTGAGCTCCCAATAGATCAGTTCCACTGTCAGAGTGGGTGGGTACACCCCTCATGGTCCTGACTTCCTTGCTCATGTTCTCCCTCCTTCTGCTCCTGATTTGGATTTTCTTTTTTTTATTTTTTTTTTTTTTTTGGATTTTTGAGACAGGGTTTCTCTGTAGCTTTTTAGTTCCTGTCCTGGCACTAGCTCTTGTAGACCAGGCTGGCCTCGAACTCACAGAGATCCTCCTGCCTCTGCCTCCCGAGTGCTGGGATTAAAGGCGTGTGCCACCACCGCCCGGCCCTCGTTTGGATCTTAAGAGCTCAGTCTGGTGCTCCAATTTGGGTCTCTGTCTCTATCTTGATCCATAGCCAGATGAGGGTTCTAAGGTGATATGCAAGATATTCATCAGTATGATTATAGGATAGGGTCATTTCAGGTTCCCTCTCCTCAGTTGCTCAAGGTACTATCTGGGGACATCTCCCAGGACACCTGTGAGCCCCTCTAGAGTCCAGTCGCTTGCCAACCCTAAGATGGCTCCCTTAATTAGGATATATATTTCTCTAAGTTTGACTTCTTCCTTTCCAATTCAAATCCCCTTGATCTCCTTATGTTGTTTTATTGCTATTGCTAGAACTTCAAGCACTATATTGAAGAGGTATGAAGAGAGTGGACAGCCTTGTCTTGTTCCTGATTTTAGTGAAATGGCTTTGAGTTTCTCGCCATTTAATTTGATGTTAGCTGTTGGCTTGCTGTATATTGCTTTTATTATATTTAGTTATGAACCTTGTATCCCTAATCTCTCAAAGACCTTTCTCATAAAGGGGTGTTGAATTTTGTCAAATGCTTTTTCCACATCTAATGAAATGATCATATGGTTTTCTTCCTTCAGTTTATTTATATGATGGATTACATTGATAGATTTTTATATGTTGAACCAGCCCTGCATCTCTGGGATGAAGCCTACTTAATCATAATGGATAATTTTTTGGATGTGTTCTTGGATTCAGTTTGCCAGTATTTTATTGAAAATTTTTGTGTTGATGTTCATGAGTGATATTCGTCTGTAATTCTCTTTCTTAGTTGAGTCTTTGTGTGGTTTTTGTATCAGAGTAATTGTAGCTTCATAAAAGGAGTTTGGCAATGACTCTTATGTTTCTATTTTGTGAAATACATTAAGGAGTATAGGTATTAGCTCTTCTTGGAAGTTCTGGTGGAATTCTGCCTTCTAACCACCTGGCCGTGGGCTTTTTTTGGTTGGGAGGTTTTTGATGACAGCTTCTAATTCCTCACAACTTACAGGTCTATTTAAATTGTTCACCAGGTCTTCATTTAATTTTTATACATGGTACTTATCTAAAAAAAAAAGTCCATTTCTTTTACATTTTCCAATTTTGTGGCATACAGGCTTTTGTAGTAAGATCTAATGATTCTCTGAATTTCCTCTGTTTCTTCCTTGACCCAGGGATGGTTCAGGAGTTGACTGTTCAGTTTCCATGGGTTTGTAGGCTTTCTGGGGGTAGAATTGTTGTTGAATTCTAAGTTTATTCCATGGTGATCTGATGGTACACAGGTGGTTACTACAATTTCTTTGTATCTATGTATGTTTGCTTTGTTACTGAGTATATGATCAGTTTTTGAGAAGGCTTCATGAGATGCTGAGAAGAAGGTATATTCTTTTCTGTTTGAGTGGAATGTTCTATAGATGTCTGTTAAGTCCATTTGGTTCATTAAATCTGTTAGTTCTCTTATTTCTCTGTTAAGTGTCTGAATGGTGGACCTGTTTATTGGTGAGAGCAGAGTGTTGAAATCTCCTACTATTAGAGTGTGGGGTTTGATATATGCTTTGAGTTCTAGTAATGATTTCTTTTACATATGTGGGTGCTTTTATATTAGGGGCATAGGTATTCAGGATTGAGACTTCCTCCTGATGAATTGTTCCTGTTATGAGTTTAAAGTATCCTTCTCCATCTCTTCTGATTGATTTTAGTTTGAAATCAATTTTGTCAGATATTAGTATAGCCACACCCACTTATTTCTTTGGTCCATTTGATTGGAAAACCTTTTCCCAGCCATTTACTTTGAGGTAGTGTCTGTCTATGAGGTTGAGGTGTGTCTTGTAAACAGCAGAATGTTGGATCCTGTTTTCCTATCCATTCTCTTAACCTGTGCCCTTTTATAGGTGAATTGAGTCCATTGATATTAAGTGATATTAATGACCAGTGGTTGCTAACTTCGGTTATTTTTTCTGGTGGTAGAGTTTGTGTGTTTCCTTTCTTTGAGTTGTGCTGGTGGAGGGTTGTTAGATGCTTGTGTTATTATGGGTGCTGTTGGCTTCCTTGGTTTGTGGTTTTCCTTCTTGTATTTTCTGTAAGGCTGGATTTGTGGCTATGTATTGTTTCAATCTGGTTTTTGTCCTGGAATATCATGTTTTCTCCATCGATGGTGAATGCAAGCTTTGCTGGGTATAGTAGTCTGGGCTTGCATCCATGGTCTCTTAGTGTCTGCAGCACATCTATCCAATACCTTCTGTCTTTCATGGTTTCCATTGAGAAGTCAGGTGTAATTCTGATAGGTTTCCTTTTATATGTTACTTGACCTTTTTTTCCCTTGCAGTTCGTAATATCTATTCTTTATTCTGTATGTTTTGTGTTGTGATTATTATATGCGAGGGGATGCTTTCTTTTAATCCAGTCTATTTGGTGTTCTGTAAGCTTCTTGTACCTTCATAGGAATATCCTTTTTTAGGTTGGGAAAGTTTTCTTCTATAATTTAGTTGAATATATTTTCAGGGCCTTTGAGCTGTAATTCTTCTCCTTCTTCTACCCATATTATTCTTAGGTTTGGTCTTTTCACGGTGTCCCAGATTTCCTGGATGTTTTGTGTTAAGAATTTTTTGGATTTGTTATTTTCTTTAATCATTGAATTTATTTCCTCTTTAGTATCTTCAGTGTTTGAGATTCTTTCTTCTATCTCTTGTATTCTGTTGTTTAGACTTGCCTCTGTAGTTCCTGTTCGTTTACCCAGATTTCCCATACCTAGCCTTCCCTCTGTTTGTGTCTTCTTCATTACCTCCATTTTATTTTTCAAGTCTTGAATTGTTTCCATTACCTGTTTGATTGCTTTATCTTGGTTTTCTTGGGTATCTTTGAGAGATTTATTCATTTCTTCTACCTTTTTGTTTGTCTTCTCCATTTCTTTAAAGGAGTTTTTCACATCCTGTTTAAGGTCCTCTATTATTTTCATAATGTTACATTTAAAGTTGATTTCTTCTACTTCTTCTGGAATAGGGTGTTCAAGTCTTCTTGTTGTGTGATCCCTGGAATCTGGAGTTGTCATGTTGCCTTTCAAGTTGTTGGAGGAATTCTTGCTTTGGCGCCTGCCCATCTGTTCCTTCAAATGCAGCCAGGAGAGTCTTGGCGTCTTTGTCCAATCTATGCTGTGACTAACTCTGGGTGGACCTCCTCAGTGCAGGAGCAGGAACTGTTCCTGGGCCAAGGACCTCACAGACAGTAGGGCAGGCTTGGGGGAGGCAGGGTCGTGTGGAACAAAGAACCCTTGCAGCAGGGGTTGAAGGTGCCCTGTGCTCCCTTCCTAGACTTTCCTCCCTGCCCCGGGATGGCATCTGCTCACCAGTCTGGATGGTTCTCCTCCACACAGGGACAGAGACTCCTGGAAGTCCAAGGACCCCACAGACGAAAGGGCGAACTTGAGGTGAGGTGAGGGTCAAGTGGAACAAAGAAGCCCCTGCAACAGGAGCTGAAGGTGCCCTGAGCTCCCTTCCGGCCGGGTGGGTGCACACTCACCCCTCTGGGTGGATAGCCTCAGTGCAGGAGTTGGAACTGTTCCTGGGTCAAGGACCTCTCAGACAATAGGGCAGACTTGGGGGAGGCAGGATCATGTGGAACAATGAAGCTCCTGCAGCAGGAGCTGAAGGTGCCCTGTGCTCCCTTCCTAGACGTTCCACCCCACCCCGGGATGGCACCCACTCACTGTTCTGGATGGTTGTCCTCACCACAGGGAGAGCGACTCCTGGAGGTCCAAGGACCCCGCAGACAAAAAACTTGTTGTCTATTTTTTTTAGTTCTTTTCATGTTTTACTTTTTATCCCTCTATCAGATGTGAAGTTGAAAACAATCTTTCCTCATTATATAGTCTGTTGCTTAGTCCAAATGATGGTGTCCTTTGCCATACAGAAGCTTTTCAGTTTCCTGAGGTTCCATTTATTAATTGTTGTTCTCACTGTCTGCGCTAATGGCGTTCTGTTCAAGTCTTTTCTGTGCCAAAGAGTTCAGGGCTATTCTCCACCCTCTCTGCTATCAGGGTCAGTGTATCTAGTTGTATGTTGATGTTGATCCATTTAGAGTCAAGTTGTGTGCAGGGTGATGAGTATGGATACATTGTGTTTTATAGGCCACCCTCCAGGTTTCCTAGCACATGTGTTGACCATGCTGTTTGTTCCCAGTGCATTTCTAGCTGCTTTATCAAAGGTCAGGTGTCCATGGGTCAGTCTTCAATGTGATTTTCTTCATCAAAGGTCAGGTGTTCATGGGTAAGTCTTCAATCTAATTTTCTTCATCAAAGGTCAGGTGTCCATGGGTAAGTCTTCAATCTGATTTTCTTCATCAAAGGTCAGGTGTCCATTGGTCAGTCTTCAATGTGATTTTCTTCATCAAAGGTCAGGTGTCCATGGGTAAGTCTTCAATCTGATTTTCTTCATCAAGGGTCAGGTGTCCATGGGTCAGTCTGCAATCTGATCTTCTTCATCAAGGTCAGGTGTCCGTGTGTGTGTGTGTGTGTGTGTGTGTGTGTGTGTTATAGAATTGCTTTAGATGTTTCCTCTCTCTCTCTCTCTCTCTCTCTCTCTCTCTCTCTCTCTCTCTCTCTGTGTGTGTGTGTGTGTGTGTATTATATAGGATTGCTTTAGATATTTCCTCTGTGTGTAAGCATGTGTGTGTGTGTGTACTTCCATATGAAGCTGAACATTGTCCCTTCAAGATCTGTGAAGAATTGTGTTGGAATTTTGCTGACTTCATTGAATCTGCATATTGCTTTTCATATGGTGGTCATTTCCACTAAACTGACCCCTCCAGTCCATGAGTATGGAAGATCTTTTGGTCTTCTGATATCGTCTTCAGTTTCTTTCTTCAGTGTCTTAAAGTTTCATTCTACAAATCTTTAACTTGCTTGGTTAGAATTACCCCAAGATGTTATGTGTGTAATTCGGGGCTGTTTTGAAAAGTGTTATTTTTCTGACTTGTTTCTCGATCCATTTGTCATTTGTATTTAGGAAGACTACTGATTTTGTGTGATAACTTTGTACTCTGCTACTTGCATGAAGTATTTGTCAGCTTTAGAGGTTTCTTGGCGTAGAAGTTTCTAGGTTGTTTGTACATATGTAGTCATCTCATCATTAAGTAAACACTTTATGGTCTTCCCTTTCTATGAGTATGCACTTGGTCTCCTTCGGTTCTCTTACTGCTCTAGCTAAGAATATAAGTACTCTATTGCATAGGTGTGAAGGGAGTGGACAACCTTGCCTCATTTCTGCTTTTGGTGGAAATGTTTGGCGTTTCTCTCCATTTAAGTTGATGCTGGCTATGGGCATGCTGTAAACTGCCTTTATTGTTGTCAGTTATGTCCCTCAATCCATAATCTCTCCAGGAAAGTTGTCATGAAGTGGGATTAATTTTGTCAAAGGACCCATTCATAGTCTAATAAGGTTACCATGTAGGTTTTGTCTTTTAGTTTGTTTATATGGTGTATTACATTTATCATTTTCTGTATGTTGAACTATGTCTGCATTGTATTCACATATCTACATATGTTTATATAATTTCATAACACACAATCCATCCTCCATAACAGCATTCTCCAACTTTGCCTGAAATCTATTGAACTTCTGTGCATGAGCAAAGTACAAAGTGGTTATAGTCTTAAGGCAGTGTCTTAGGGATTCTGTTGCTGTGGAGACACCATTTCCCTGACAGTTCTGAGGAAGGAAACATCTGTTTTGGGGGCTTGCAGGTTCAGAAGTTTAGTCCATTATCATCATGTCAGAATATGGTGACACAGAGGCAGACATGATGCGGGAGAGGGACTGGAGAAGGGGCTATGTCTTGATGGCACAGAAAACAGGAAGGGGTGTGAGGCGCTGAGTGTGGCTTCAGCATATATGAGACAATCATTGAAATATAGTGTCATCTAGCGTTCAATTACTTCTATGTCCGGTTTAGAGCATTCCAGTTTGTAAGTGTATTTTTGATTGTTGTTAAACAGCAGCTAATATTTGTACTCCTGCTGATGGTAACGAATGTGTACACTTACCAACAGGTGAGACAAGCCCCCTTCAGGTATGAGGGAGAACTGCAGATCTGCTCCGGTAGGTAATACATGACAGTCACATTACTGACTTAGAAGTGTTTGAGGGTATTACCACCTGCAAAATTGCATGAATTTTCAGCTACATTGGAGATTTATCGAGAAAATACTTTATTATTGCCATGAAAGCATTTACTATGTCTTACATCCCATAACATTCTTAGGTTTCAGTCACATCATTTTCTATTATCCTTTGATGTATATTAACCAGTTTTCCAAAATTTAATGTTACTTCTGTGTGAGTTACCACCCAATTTAGTGTCCCTATGGGATAAAAGCACATTTCAGTGTCATGACCCGTCTTGTGTCATATTGGGTGTGCTGTCCATATATTCTAGATACTCAGTAGGAAATAAACACCATGGTGAGATATATGAACAGAAATGATTAGCTTGGTCAATCTGTACACATCTGGTGGAGCTCTGCTTGTGAATGTGTTTCCTCTGGTCTACTGTCTTGCCTAACGAGGAGCTCAACGGCTTGATGGATGAGTGGGAAGACGAGATCTTCTGTGCCAAACTCTAGGTTTCCGTACACCCTTCAGACACTTATTTGCAAGTGCTCTTTTCTGAATCTGAGAGTGCAGTGTATTCTTAGAAGCCAACACATCCTCCCTGAAACACGTTATCAATGACCATTTCACAGATTGTCTTGGGACTGGAGGACACCACAGGGCCCGCAGAGGATGTTGCTTCCTTGAAAGACACCTTGGTGATATTGAGCTTGATGCTGGACTTGATCGACAATGGTAAGTAGTAAATTTTATAAAATATCACGTGTAATAGACGTTGCTCTATAATAAAGCATTGGCCGATTGCAGCACCCAAGTTAATTACTGAATACGTGTGGAGAAAGCTGGGAGAGTATAGAATGGGACCTAGAATAGCGTACTAACTCAACATGTGTTTAGCAGGAACTACAGTTTTAATAATCTCCTGGGCTATGGGGCTGAAGAGATGGCTCAGAGGTTAGGAGCACTAACTGCACTTCCAGAGGTTCTGAGTTCAATTCCCAGCAAACACATGGTGGTTCACAACCATCTATAATAAGATCTTGTGCCCACTTCTGGCATGCAAGCAGAATACTGTATATATAATAAATGAATAAATATTTTACAAAAAAATCTCGTGGCGAGCCCTGAAGCAAACAATAATGTTCTTCCCCAATGAATACAAAGGCCATGTATGCCAGAATTACTTTCTATTCTAGAATGTGCCATGAGGGAACAACTGGCCAAAAGAGGGTGTAGAGTATTGCAGAGGTCAATACAGAATGCTTGAAGGAAAAGCATACGGTATCCTGACAGGAGGTTTGACGAAGTGATTAGTGGCTTGTTTAAAACCTGCCGTCAGTTGTTAGGCAGACAATAGGGTGCATAGTGCATGTGTTCCTTCCCAGCTATGTTCAAATGTACAACCGTAGCATAGTACATGTGTTCCTTCCCAGCTATGTGCAAATATACAACTGTAGCATAGTGCATGTGTTCCTTCCCAGCTATGTTCAGATGTACAGCTGTAGCATAGTGCATGTGTTCCTTCCCAGCTATGTGCAAATGTACAACTATAGCATAGTGCATGTGTTCCTTCCCAGCTATGTTCAGATGTACAGCTGTAGCATAGTGCATGTGTTCCTTCCCAGCTATGTGCAAATGTACAACTGTAGCATAGTGCATGTGTTCCTTCCCAGCTATGTTCAGATGTACAACTGTAGCATAGTGCATGTGTTCCTTCCCAGCTATGTTCAAATGTACAACTGTAGCATAGTGCATGTGTTCCTTCTCAGCTATGTTCAAATGTACAACTGTAGCATAGTGCATGTGTTCCTTCCCAGCTATGTGCAGATGTACAACTGTAGCATAGTGCATGTGTTCCTTCCCAGCTATGTTCAGATGTACAACTGTAGCATAGTGCATGTGTTCCTTCCCAGCTATGTTCAGATGTACAGCTGTAGCATAGTGCATGTGTTCCTTCCCAGCTATGTTCAGATGTACAACTGTAAACATTCCTGTAGTCCTGAATTCCTAGGGAAATCAGCCCTGGTCTTGAATGTCTTCATCCTGGCAGCATATCATGTCTGTGCTAGGAAAGTGCTGGTGTTTCTATGCTAGCAAACTTTTCCTGGGGTCCCGATGGACAGCTCTATAAGATGGTCAGCAGAATTTGTCTGACCCTCCACAGCAGGACAGTTGAGGAGGAGATCCACTCCTTCTCCAGGAAAACCACATTATTCTTCACTGTTTGTTTTGTAGTTTCTCTTTTCCCTTTATGAAAAATTGGGTTTTTGCATATATATTTATGTGCTCTTAATATGTCTTTTTACAGACATCAATTTGAGTGTTTAAATTTTTTGACTAAACATTGTGAGTTATCAATTCCAAGCTATTGGTGTCCATTTGAGCTCTGTAATTTCCCTTAGATATTTGAGTTATCAGTGGAATCATTCGCTAACGTCACAAAGGTCATTGTGTCTCATTCTTACCTTCCTCTCCCAGGGACATCCCCCTACACAGTACAACAAGCTACTCTAATATCAGGCATACACTGTCACATCAAGGCTGGATGAGGCAACCCAGTAGGAGGAGAAGGCTCATACACGTAGGCAAAGGAGTCAGAGACAGCCCTGGCTCCCACTTTCTTTTTCCAGTGTGTGTTTCTGGCATCTGTATTTAAAAACTATCAGGTGTCCGTAACTGCGTGGATTCGAGTCTGCGTCTCGGATTGGACTCCACTGACCCCCCTGTCTGTCTCCCCCAATACCACGCAGCTTTATCACTACAACTCTGTAGCACAGCCTGGAATCAGGGAGGTGATGACTCTGGAAAGTCTTTATTAGATAGCATTGTTTTAGCTATCATGGGCTTTTTCTTTTCCATATGAAGCTGAATATTGCTCTTTCAAGGTTAATAAAGGATTGTGCTGGAATTTCAATGGGGATTGCATTGAAACTGTAGATTCTTTCTGATAGGATCTCCATTTTACTACATTAATCCTGCTGATCCATGAGCATGGGAGAGCTTCCCATCTTCTGGTATCTTTTTCAGTCTCCTTCTTCAAAAACTTGAGTCTTTATCATACATGTCTTTCACTTCCTCGGTTAGAGTTACCCCAAGATATATTATTTGTGGCTATTGTGAAGAGTGTTGTTTTCCTGATTTAATTCTCAGCTATTTGTCATTTGCATATAGGACAGCCACTAATTTTTTGTATCCAGCTACTTTGCTGAAGGTGTTTATTAGCTGTAGGTGTTCCCAGATAGAAATTTTTAGGTCAATTATGTATCCTATATCATCTACAAATAGTGAGATTTTGAGTTCTTCCTTTCTAATTTGTGTCCCCTTGATATCCTTCAGTTATCTTTTTGTTCTAGCCAGAACTTGAAGTGCAGTGTTGAGTAGATACGGAGAGATTGGACAAGCTTGTCTTGTTCCTAATGTTAATGGAGTCACTTTAAGTTTCTCTCCATTCAGTTTGATTTGGGATGTAGACTTGTTGTACATTGCTTTTATTATGTCTAGGAATGTGTATTTGTTTACATTCTCTGGGGTTTTTCTGGTGTAGATTATTTATTGCCTTGTTTCGTGGATGTAGTTAACCTCTTTTGTTGGAATTTTCCTTCTAGTACTTTTGGTAGAGCTAGATTTGTGGATAGATGCTGTTTAGATTTGATTTTGTCATGAAGTAACTTTTCTCCACCTACGGTGATTGAGAATTTCGCAAAGTATAGTAGTCTGGGCTGGCTTTTTAGCATTTAGAGTCTCCATTGAGAATTTTGGTGTAATTCTAATAGGTCTAACCTTCATATGTTACTTGGGCTTTCCCCCTTGCAGCTTTTAATATTCTTTCTGTGCTCTCTGTGTTGATTATTTTGTGGTGTGGGGACTTCTTTTCTGGACCAGTCTGTGTGGTCTGTGAGGGTCTCACCTTTTACAGCCATGGCCTTCTTTAGGTTAGGAGACTTTTCTTCTGTGATTTTGTTAAATATATTTTTTTGGAGTTTTGAGCTGAGATTCTTCTCCTTCTATTCCATTATTCTTTTCATGGTGTCCCAGATTCCCTGAATATTTTGTGTTAGGAATTTTTAGATTTAACATTTTCTTTGACTGATGAATCTATTTCTTCTATCATATCGTCAATGCCTGAGATTCTGCCTTTCATCTCTTTTGTTCTGTTGGTGATGTTTCTGTCTGTTGTTCCTGTTTGTTTACCTAGATTTTTCTTTTCCAGAATTCCCTCAGTTTCTGTTAATTTATTGCTTCTATTTTTATTTTCAGTTCTTGAACAATTTCCTTTACCTGTTTGTTTTTCTTGGCTTTCTCAGAATTCTTTAATGAATTTATTGATTATCTCCAATTTTTGTTTGTCTTTCTCTCAATTTTGAAGGGATTTTTTAATTTCTGCTTTAATTACCTCTATCATCTTCATAAAATTGATTTTAAGGTCATTTTCTTGTCCTTCAAATGTGTTGGAATATTCAGGTCTTTCTGTCATAGGATAGCCGAGCTCTGGTGGTGCCAAATTGCCCTGGTTGTTGTTGATTGTGTTCTTATTCCGGCATCTGGGTTTGAAATGATTATAGGTCTAGGTGCTGACTTCTGAGTTTGTCTTTGTTGGTGGATGTTTTGCTCATTGGTTTCTATTTCCTCTTTGGTCTTCTGGTTCTTGTAGTCTGGATTTCTTGTGGCTACTGTGACCTCTGATCCAGGAGGAAGAATCTGTCCAAGTTGGGGGCTAGACTTCTAGCAGCTAGCTTGGTCTTTGGGCAGCAGAAGGTAGGGATGTGTTGGGGAGAATAGGGGCAGTGGAATGGGGCTTTAGGAACTGGATCTAGGAAGTGGTGCAGATCAGCTCCAAATAAAGCAATTTATAAAGCTGTGAGGGTCAGATTTAAGTTGTTATAGACAAATCAGGATGCTGGAGATGCCAGGAAAGTGGGATGTGTGTAAGGAAACCTGTATTCAATCCTGGGATTGGGTTGGATTGGAGTGGAGCAATCCTGGGAGAGGCCATGTGAGCTGCAGAAGGAAAGGCTGAGGAGAATGGTCTGCCTATGCTCTTTGGAGTTCATTACCTGAGATCAAATAAATGACTTAGTGGCCGGATCTGGAGACATGTGACTGTGTTTTCCTCATGGAGTTTTGGTTTTGCTTTGGTTCAGTCTTTCTTTACTATTCTTCTGTCTTCTGTATAGGAAGTCAAGCCCTAATTATTTGATAATGTTATCATTAAGGACGCCCTTACAACCATTTAAAAAAAGAATTCTCCTATACAAATATATTAAAGGTATATTATCACCTGGGTTTGGTGCTGAGGCTTAGATAGTCTTAAATCCAATCACTGATCTCCTCCCACCTCACCCCTGCCCCATTGCCAGTCTTGATCCCACTCCTGAGGACTTCCACTGCTCAGAGCCAGGCCACTCCAGTCAGAAGAACAGGGAGTGACCTGCCTGACAGCTGATCTGTCCTGGGCTGTGTAATAAAGCAGGGTTAGTTAGGCAGAATGTGAGCCAGCTAGCCATGTTCTTCCCCGATTCTGACCTGGATTTTCTCTTTTATTTCCTAATATTGGACTAATAACTAAAAATGTAAGACAGATAGATCCATTTTCTCAAGGTGCTTTTAGGCAGAGTATTTCATCAGGGCAATGGGAACGGAGATAAAAAGTCTTACATCCTGCACACTTGAAAACCAGCTGCTCAGGCAAGACAAGTACCACTGGCACCTAAAGAAGTGGCTGGAATTTTAGACCACAGCTCTAGTGGCTTCCGAGTGCTGGGGCTGGCAAGAACCCAGGAAAACACTTCCCCAGCGGCCCTTTTCTAGATGGGTTCTAGAAAAATCTCCCTGTATCAAGACAAGGCAAGGTTTGGCCCATACACTGCCAAATACATGAGTCGTGCCGAAAGCTTTCGTCAGAAAGAGCAAAGGTACGAACATGAAGGTGCTGATAAGAGAAAGACATGTCGGCAGTAAGAAAGCAGAGTTCTGGGGAATGGACCCATGTTAAGGCACTTGCTCTGCCAAAGGACCCAGGTTCAGTTACCCACACCTGCCTGATTACTCCCACCCATCTATAACTCCAGTTCCAGGGAACTGAACCCCTTTTCTGACATTGCACTGTGCTAATCATGCGCATGGTGCAGATTCATAAGTGAGAACACTCACACAGATAAAACATAACATCTTTTTAAAATCTCAGACGATTTTGTAGTAATGATTTGGGCAGTTCCTAACAAATTGGTTAATTCTTGGTTTGCATTAGCAAGTCAGACTCAAAAACCACCAGAAACCCAGGTGGATACCGCCATGCGCTCTCGAGAGTTCCTGAAGGACAACAAAGGTTGTGCTGTTGGTTACTCTGACTGCCACCTGTCTTCGCCTTGGTCTTATCAGAATATGACCTACACTGCAACAGTTAGTTATCTTTTCTTGACCTAAGATCTCAAATGTGTTTAAAGATGTAAGTGAGACTTGTAAGAATAAAGAAACCACCACATATACTGGGAACAGCAGCATCCCACAGTCACTGGAAGAACAGTAAGCAGAAAACCAGAGCTCAGAAATGTGCTGAAAACGTCATTGTAGTATTTACATAATATCTAAGAATATTTTTATGTAGCACCAATCACAAAGGTTTTTTCCTATGGTTTCTTCTATAAGTTTTACAGATCAACCTTACACATTGAGATTACACATTCATGCTTTGTAAGTATGTGTAGCTGGAGAGGTGAACGTTCAGGTTCCTTAGACGAATAAATGATCTCCATAAAAACTTAAGGCTGGGGCTAGAGATGCGGCTCAGCACTTAAAAGCAGCCTTCTCTCCCAGATCATCTGAATTTGGGTTCTAGTAACCACACTGGCGCTTTTCATAGCTCACAACAGCCTGTAATTCTAGCTACAGGTATCCAATTACATCTCTTGGCTTCCTTAGGAGCATGTGCGTGTTTGTACAAACATACACATGCACACACAAAACATACACACAAATAAGAATAATCTTGGCTAAAAAGTAAGATTATGAAAAACATATTTTTTTCCAATTTGAATGAAAGTAAAAATTCATAGAACTTAGAAATAAGGCTTGTTGACTTTTCAGGCAGATGACTTCAGATCCCCGTACAGAACATGGGAACCAGCATGTGCAGGAGGATATTCTGAAATCTAGGAAGTGAGCAGGAGAAGGTTGTTTTCTAGGCACCGTATATCCACAGCTATTATATTCACCTGGAATCTGACCATGATTCCCTGAATTTTAGACAAAAAGAAAAAGTCAAGGTTTAACAGTATGCCAATATGTAAAAATTCACCCTTAAAATATTAATCCTATGTTCTGTGTTAGGAGCTTTTTAGATTTCCAGTAGAAGGGGGAAGGGGCACTGAAGAAGGAATGGAGATGGGAACAGGAGGAATCGGGTGGGGGAGGATGGAGGGAGACTTACAGGAAAAGACATGGGGATCTGGGGGCATTTGAGGGATGAGCTAGAGACCTAGAGCAATGGAAACAGCCAGGAGTCTATGAGGGTGACCCTAGCTAAGACTCCTAGAAATAGGGGATACTACAGAGCCTGAACTGGCCATCTCCCATAACCAGGCAAAACTTCCAAGGGAGGAACTGGGACTGGGACATCAGTCCAACCACAAACCCTTCCACCTGCAATTTGTCCTAGCTGCAAGATGTCCTGAGGTTAAGATGACACGGAGATCATGGGAGTGACCAACTAATGACTGAAACATCTAGATACCCATACCCTGGGAGGGAGCTCACCCCTGAAGGACAGGGCCCAGAGGTGGGATGTAGTGGCATTTCATTTGTATTTTAATAAATAAAGCTTGCCTGAGGATCAGGAAAGTTAAACAGCCACACTGGCCAGCTTACAGACCAGGCAGCAATGACACACACCTTTAATACCAATAGTCACACAAGCTTGCCATAGAAACCAGGTGGTAGTAGTTCATGCCCTTAATCCCAGAACTAGAGAGGATTATAAAACGGGAGGAGACAGCTCTAAGTCTCAGTCTCATTTTGAGATTCCTGGAGGCAGGATCGTCATTTCAGACTGAGGTAGAGGTAAGAGCCAGTGACTGGTTGTTTTTGCTTTTATTACCTTCAGGTTGAACCCTAATTTCTGTCTCTGAGTTTTTATTAATCCATGCTTCAGTGAGATACTTCAGAGGCCTAGGATAGAACCAAACACAAATGGCAAAAAAAAAGTCAATGAAATGACTTCTAATGATACTCTGCTATCATAGAGTGATGCCTAGCCCAGCTGTCATCAGGGAGGCTTCACCCAGTAACTGATGGAAACAGATGCAGAGACCCACAGTCAAACACTGGGTGAAACTCAGAGAATCCTGCTGAAGAGAGTGAGGAAGGATTGATTGTAGGATCCAGTGGTGTCAAGTGCACAACAAGAAAACATACAGAAACAACTAACCTCCACTCACAGGGGCTCACAGAGACCGAACCAACAACCAGGGAACCTTCCTGAGACTGACCTAAGCCCTCTGAATCTATGTAGTTGTGTAACTTGGTCTTCATGTGAGACCCCTAACAGTGAGAGCAGGGGCTCTCTCTGATACTGTAGCCTGCTTTGGGGCCCATTCCTCCTACTGGATTGCTTCATCCAGCCTTAATAGTAGTGGAGGTGCCTAGTCTGGGTGCAATTTGATATACCAGGGCTGGCTGATGTCCATGGGAGGACTGGTTATATCTAAAGAGAAATACTGGAGGATGGATGGGGTGTGTGGAAGGAACTGGAAGAGGGGAGGGGCAGAAAAATTGGGATGTAAAAGCAACAAAAATAGCAAACAAAAAATATTAATCCTATGTTTATCGTGCATTATGTAATGTCGATTCTTATTTAAAAAAAAATACAAAGGCTCTCCATACACTTGTCTCCAGATTACCTTTCTCACCTAATCTTCTAATGCACTCCTCATCATTTTCATGCTAGCTTTAAGAAATGCAGTAAGGGTTCCACAAAGAAAGTTCACGTGGCCATGTGAGTCAAAGGCATGCTTTCATACTTAGAAAACAACAAACTCTACATCTGCTGTGGGATTCCCCTCTGTATGCTATAAATATGTTTTATTGCCATTGGTTAATTAAAAAAAGCTGTTTTGGCCTATGGCATAGCAGAATATACCTAATTGAGAAAATAAAACTGAATACAGGAAGAAAGAAGGCAGAGTCAGAGAGATGCCGTGTAGCAGCCAAAGGAGAAAGACACCAGAACCTTACCAGTAAAGCACAGCCTAATGGTGATACACAGATTCATACAAGTGGGTTAATGTAAGATATAAGAGAGAGCTAGCTAGGAATATGCCTGAGCATTTGTCAAACAGTGTTATATTTTATATTTTCTGTGTGATTATTTGTGTCTGGGTGCCCAGGAAATAAAAGCACAGTGTCTGACCACATACATCTTTAAAAGTTCCAGCACTGCAAGATTAACATAAAGATACTTTATATATAAGGAGAAGGAATTGTCAGAAAAAAAGGAAGCTAGAAAAATCCATTGCACTCTGTCAGTAAGAAACAATGAAACATTAATGGGTTAATCATGACCAAACCTATGAAATCCAATCTCAGATCTATAAAAGGTGCAACAATACGCACATACACAAATAAATGTAAAGATGTTCTCTGCTGTAGACTGAAAGGGTGATTGCCAAAATGTCTATGCAAAACTGGAAAATTAAAAAACATGTTAATATAACCAAAAATATTCTAAATGTTCTTATGGAACTAAAAAATTCCTGGTTAGAAAGGAAATTGTGAGCAAGAAAAGCTGGAAGTACCACGTTTCTTGACTTCCCAAAATACAGCGCTGTACTGATCAAAGCATTGAGGCAGTGATTTCACAACAAGCAAACAGAACACAGAGTGTGCACTCAGCTATAAACACACAGACCAACAACTGATCTTTCATAAAGGTGCCCTGGAATTGCAATAGGAAAAGGGCAGTGTCCTCTGTAATGCATGTTTGGATATCTACATGCAGAATCAACCAGGATCTGTATCTTATACCTTACACCACAGTCAAAGGTTGTTGATCCTTTTATATGGCAGATTTATTTTTAGCTCTTCGAGGGGCTTTCGCACTGGTTTCCAGGTTGGCTGGACCATTTTGCCGTTTTACCAGACTCTGAGGTTTCCCTTTTCCTCCGCTTCCTCTCCATCATTCGCTGTCAGTTGTTTGGTTGGTCTTTGCCATTCTGCCTGCAGTTACCACAATTCTCACCAACAGATCAAAGCCACAATCTACAGAAATAGCAACAATTTATAACATCAACAACCTCCACAGTGTTGATAATAGCCAACGTAACTAATTTTGAATGCAGAATAATCAACACCTCAAAACAACAGTAATGAGTATAATGTATCCAGTTTTACTGAGGAACTCACCTATGAGGATTAGCCAGGCTGTCCCTGCATCAGTATCTCGCCTTCATGGCCAATGCCAGCTGTTGTTCTGCTATGCCTGTGTCACACAGAAGCCCCAAACGAGACCACCACAGAGTCGGTATCTGATGCAAACACACTGGGGCTTACTGAATACAAGTTATCACACTTGGACCATAAACTCCCACCACTGCAGTGGGTGGGGAAGAACAGCCATTGGGCTTCAGTGTAGCGGATTTTAAAGGGGAAACCACAAGGAGGGTGGCAGAAGCCTTGACGTTTCAAGATTGGGTAAAATATACAGTTTTGAATTTGTTGGTTGGGGTATAGGGGAATTTCAAAACAGTGACTGTCAGCAGACAAGAATTTCAAAGCAGTGGTTAAGTTAATCAGATACCTAGGAGAATATTTGAATCAAGAAGATGTTTGGACACCCTGGTGGGTCATTTTGACCAGGGCTGGTACAGTTTCTTGGGAACGTTTATGACTTTGCTGAACTGCCTGCATTCCTTCCTGGTTAGATCCTGTCTAAAATGGAGTTCTTTCGCAAAATGGAGTTTGTTCTGCTCCTTCATTATCCCCTCTTTCTTGTTCCTACGAGAGCCCAATCATGGGTCTCGCTCTTGTTTTAAATTACCCAGTTTCATCAGGGCCACCAGTTGATATCTGGTGACCATTGGCTGAATAATCTCAAGACTCCCTTTTATAAATTGTACTAACTTATTTAACATGCAAGGGCCAGAGGTTAGTAGTAGAGTTGATATGAGGAGGTGGAGCCCATTGTTGTGGAAATTAAGGTAGTCAGCCAGGAGGGGCTGGTAGTCACGATTCCAATCATTCTCATTCTCTTTTGCCTCTCATTCTCTTTTGTGTTTTGCTAGTCCTTCCCTCACCTTGGCCATGGATTCTTTGACTACCCTCGGATGGTCAACATAGAAACAACATTTTTAACCCAGTGCAGCACATAGTCCTCCTATGTAAGGGAGTTTTCTTTTGACTTAGCTTCTCAACCAGGGTTCACAGGATGACATATGCTTTTCTGTATCTGCTTCCAACTAACTTTGGAGCATTGTTGTCAGGGGCCAGAAAGGCTGAAATGCTAGTCAAGAGAAAAGAGGTAATTCAGGTGATAGGGTATTTGTCTGAAGCATCTGGTTTGCAGACTCTGTTAAAGAGTCAGGGAGCATTTACATCAGCTGCACTGGTCCACATCCGCTTTTACCAAGTCCAGGGCTCACAGACCTCAGAGCAGATTGTAGTCAGCAACTGATGCCTGGATGTGTCTACCAGTCAAGGGGAAACCTGCTGAGACAAGTTCAAACTAGGAGCAGATGTTAAAGCTTATGTACTTAAAGGAAAATAATGTATATTTGAAACTTTTAGACCCATATTGAAATCCATATCATAAAACAGCAGGAATAGACACATACCTTTGAGTCCTAGCAAAAACTACAGATTTGGGTTAGAGGCATTTACATTTTTCTTCTGTTCAAAGAGCCAGGTATGGATTGAACAGAGATGGTTTTGGCATGATGAGAAACACCTTTAAGCTTATATTTTGATGGCAACCAGAATAAATCTAAAATCTTGAGCTTGTGACCCAAACAATAAGTAGTTACTTGTCTACCAGTTTATGAGAACTATGCCATAGAAGGGGAAAGAAACTTGAAACATTTTTATATTTTATTTAGGTATTTGTACTGTTGTAACCTGTATTTACATCTTAAATCATCTTCTGAGACCTTCAAACTTATGATTATATCCTCAGACCTCTATATATAATGAGCTAAAAGCTGGCTATAACCTTGTGGAAGGATCTGGCTGTCTGATGTTGCCAAACTGACAAAGTCATAGCTAGCCTAGCCATCAATACTATCAGAGATCCCAGAAGGATAAATAAATTATACCTAAGTACATACCAAGGAGCTTTGAAATCTATTAAAAATAACCGGGACCAGTTCATATGCAGCCATACCCAGATCTCTAAGCATTAGAGGCAGAAGTATCAGAACAGTGGGCTTCACTGTGGAAGAGGGGCATGGAAAACACTGACCTTATTTTGTCTAGGAAAAAGTGGTGCAATCAATTCTCATCTAAGAGAGGCTTCCTGACTCAGCTTTAGCTGTAAAGCCTTGCAGCTCTTTTAAAAGGTCCTGTCACAAAACACTTAAATAGTGTTGATAAAAAGCTGACTGCATGTTTTTCAGTTTTCAGCCATAGTAGGAAAAAAGCTATGCCATTTTAAAATGCTGGCTTTCTGGGCTGTTCTGCCAGGGCAAACTCTGACTCTTTCAGGCAGGTGGTCCGATTATGGAACATTTGAGTGTGGTTTGTGAGTAGACTGCTGCAGCTTGCTTGCTGGCAGGGACCTTGAAATGCCATAGAGTTGTGTCAATAAATGTGGCTCCAGCTGGTACCTCTGCCATGAGGCTGAAATCTCAGAAAGCTAAGGAAGGGGCTGGATCCAGCCATCAAGGCCATGGCTTTAATCCTAGCCATAGTGCTTGGCAAATTAAAAGACTCACGTGGTCAGAAAAAGAGATATACAGTAAAGAGAGACTCAAAGATGAAGAAAACCTCTAAATGGTTTACACTGCATTTAAAAAATATATGTAGGCTAAAGGTTAAAGTCCTTAAAATAAAAAAGAGAGTAGTTGGGTGTGGTGGTACACACCTTTAATCCCAATGCCTGGGAGGCAGCGGCAGACAGACCTCTGTGAATTCAAGGTATGGTGGAGGACACCTTTAATCTCAGCACTTGGGAGGCAGAGGCAAGTGGATCTCTGTGAGTTCAAGGACAGCCTGGTCTATAGAGTAAGTTCCAGGACAAAGATACACAGAAACCCTGTCTCAAAAAGTAAAAAGAAATAGAGTTTAAAATAAAACCATGTAAATATGGAAAACAAACAGAGAATCTGGATACTGTATATTATTATGCCCTCTTTGAATTGTTTGAATGATGAGAAACGAGCAACAGCTGCTAAAAGATATTTGCTTATAAATGCTGCTGAATTAATCTAAGATAGGTATTTTGAAAATACCTTGACTTCAAAATTGCAGTCAAAGGTATGTTACTTTAGAGAAGAGATTTTGCTTTCGTTTCCACGGGAAATGAGAGACTGTGGATTCATTATGAGTTAAGAAAAATCAGGTTTGATCAAGGAAGACCACCTGAGAAATCTCCGGCAGGAACAGATGGCCCAGATGTCTGAGTTCTACATCCAGAAAAGATACATGACTATTGCCTGAGATGATCAAGACTCATAGGATACTCCAGTCAGGACTTGATCATAATTCTAAATTTTCTTTAAGTTAAGATTATCCTTAAGATTATCAGTGCCCCCGACCAGTTGGAAGTAGCATGGAATACTGTGCCCACATTCCCAAAAAATGGACTATGGATATTTTCCTTTGTTAAAAAAAGGGGGGAGTGGTATGGGATAATTGTCTGTATTCTGTCAATGATGTTTTAAATAAATGCTGATTGGCCAGGCAGGAAGTATAGGCAGGTCAACTAGACAGGAAGTAGAGGCAGGGCAATGCGAACAGGAGAATTCTAGGAAGGAGGAAGCCCATTCCTCCCAGTGACCTGACCCACTGAAAAAGGTACCAAGCCACGTGACTAACATAGATAAGAACAATGGGTTAATATAAGTTACAAGAGTTAATAAGAAGCCTGAACTAATGGGCTAATCAGTTATAACTTATGAAGACCTCTCTGTGATTTTCTTTGGGGCTTACCGGCTGTGGAAACGGGGCAGGACAGAAACCCCAATGAGCAGGCCCCTATGTTACAGTGGAGGAGTTTTTTTTTCTTTACCCCACATTCTCTTAAGCATAAACTGTCATAGGTGTTTTATTCTTGGTCATTTTTACAGGGATAAGATGGAATCTCAGAGTTTTGATTTGCATTTCTCTAATGGCTAAAGAATGTTATATTTAAGCATTAAGTTCATCTGTTGAGAGTTTTCAGTTTAGGCCTGTAACATAATTTTATTGGATTATCTGATCTTTTGATGACTAATTTCCTGAGTTTTTTTTATTTGTTTTTGGAGCAGAGTAGTGGTTAGTAAAGATATTTTCCCATTCTATAGGCTGATATTTTGTCTTGTTGATTATATCCTTTGCTATACAGAAGCTTCTCAGTTCAGGAGATCTTGTAGTAATAAGGAGTGGCGGGGCTGCTTCCCGCCACCTGGCTAGCTTTATACCCGAAATAATTACACGGAAACTGTATTCTTTTAAACACTGCTTGGCCCATTTCTATCTAGCCTCTTCTAGGCTAGCTCTCACACCTGGACTAGCCCATTTCTAATAATCTGCTGTAGCCCACGAGCTAGTTTACCAGGAATGATCTTAACCTGCATCTGTCTGGAGTGGAAGAATCATGGCGACTCCTTGACTCAGCTTCTTTCTCCCCGCCTTCTGTTCTGTTTACTCCTCCCACCTATGTTTTAACCTATGAGGGCCAAAGCAGTTTCTTTATTGCTTAACCAATGAAATCAACAGATTGATATATGACACTCCCACATCAAGATCTGATTTATTATTTCTCTCAATGTCCATGCCCCTGAGGCTGTGTTTGAGACATGCCCCAACCACTGACAAAGTGTATGATGTCCAGACTGGACAAACAAGATACAAGAAAAAAGACTGCCAAACCTTGCCAAGACAGGGTAAGATGGTTCTAAAAATAGTCTGTCAGTTACTCTAGGCCTTAGCCAAAGTTGGTTGCTCCAACACTGCAAATAAGACTTTAGGTAATTGCTCAGGCATTGAATGGTCTCTGTCATCTACCACACATTTTGGAAGCTGCTTGATTGCACTTCCTGCCTACTTAAGTAATCTAATGTCCCTTCTCAGGCCTTCGATGAGGTTGAAGATTAGACAGTCCTAGAATACTAGTTACCATCCTCTTATGATCTAGCCAAGCCATTTCCAATGCAAGACTTAGACTTTTTAGGATAGAATGTTTGTTAAAACATTAGGACATGTTCCTTGCTTAATATTGTTTATGCTGGTTGTAATTCTAATCTTACACTTGATATTTGTTCCAAGTGTATATAGTTTTGTATTGGGTTTAGAACTCTCTTTATTTAAACAAAACAGGGAGGTGCTGTGGGAGCTCCTTCAGCTCCTTCAGCCAATAGCCTTTAAGATACCAGCCCACATGGGCATGGTCTCTTATACTATAAACACAGCTGTAAAGTGTATGCTCCTCTCTTGCTTCCAGCTCTTGCTTCTGGCTGCTATACTTGGTTCCTGTTCCCCATTCGTGCAAAGGACTGTGATCTAGGACAGTGATCTGTGAGTCTCCCATAAATAATAACCCTTTATTATACGTAAATCTAAACTAGTGTGGGATTATTTTGTAACTTCCGTCATCACATCCTAAGAGCTAACAAAATAGATTTCAAACTACAAATCAATCAGAAGAGATGGAGGAGGACACTTTATACTCATAACAGAGAGATTCCATCAAGTTGAAATCTCAATCCTGAATATCTATGCCCTAATACAAGAGCACCTATGTATATAAAAGAAACATTACTAAAGCTTAAATTGCACATCAAACCCCACACACTAATAGTAGGATACTTCAACACTCCACTCTCACCAATGGACAGGTTAACCATACAGAAACTTAACAGAGAAATAAGAGAACAGATGTCATGACTCAAATGGACTTAACAGATCTCTATATAACATTCCACCCAAACAGAAAAGAATGTTTCTTCTTCTCAGCACCTCATGGAACCTTCTCAAAAACTGATCACATACTCAGTAACAAACAAGCAAAACTCCACAGATACAAAACAAAAACAAAAAAAACAAAAAACAAAAAAAAAACAGTAACCACTTGTATCTTATTGAATTACCATGGTTTAAATTTAGAACTTAACAATAACATTACTCCCAGAAAGCCTACAAACGCATTAAAATTGAACAGTGAACTATTGAACCAACCCTTGGTCAAGAAAGAAATAAAAAAGAAATTAAAGACTTCCTAGAATTCAGTGAAAACAAAGGCAAAACATACCCATACCTATGGGACACTATGAAAGCAGCACTAAGAGGAAAGTTCATAGCACTAAGTGCCTACATACAGAAAGTGGAGAAAGCTGACACTAGTGACTTAACAGCACACCTGAAAGCTCTAGAACAAAAAGAAGCAGACGCACCCAGGAGGAGTAGAAGACAGGAAATAATCAAATTGAGGGCTGAAATCAATAAAATAGAAACAAAGAAAACAATTCAAAGAATCAGTGAGACAAAGAGTTAGTTCTTTGAAAAAAAAGATAAACCCTTATCCAAACTAATCAAAAGGCAAAGAGAAAACATCCAAATTAACAAAATCAGAAATGAAAGGGGGGACATAACAACAGACATGGAGGAAATCTAGAGAATCATTAGGTCACACTGCCAAAACCTGTACTCCACAAAATTGGAAAACGTAAAAGAAATGGACAATTTTCTGGATAAATGCCATATACCAAAATTAAATCAAGACCAGGTGAACAATTTAAATAGACCTATAAACTGCAAGTAAATAGAAGTTGTCCTCAAAAACCTCCCAACCAAAAAAAGCCCAGGGCCAGATGGTTTTAGTGCAGAATTCTACCAGAACTTCCAAGAAGAGCTAATACCTATACTCCTCAAAGTGTTCTACATAATAGAAACAGAAGGAACATTGCCAAACCCTTTTTATGAGGCTACAGTTACCCTGATACTGAAACCATACAAAGACTCAACCAAGAAAGAGAATTACAGACCAATCTCACTCATAAACATTGATGAAAAAATACTCAATAAAATACTGGCAACCCGAATCCAAGAATGCAGAAAAAAAAATCATCCACCATGATCAAGTTGGCTTCATTCCAGAGATTCAGGGATGGTTCAGCACACAAAAATCTATCAATGCAATCAATCACATAAATAAACTAAAAGAAAAAATATAATCATCTCATTAGATACTGAAAAAACATTTGACAAAATCCAACACCCCTTCATTATTAAAGGTCTTGGAGAGATCACAAATACAAGAAACATATCTAAACATAATAAAAGCAATATACAGCAAGCTAGCAACCAACATCAAATTAAATGGAGAGAAACTCAAAGCAATTCCACCAAAGTCAGGAACAAGACAATTCTGTCCACTCTCTCCATATCTCTTCAACATAGTTCTTGAAGTTCTGGGTAGAGCAATAAGACAACAAAAGGAGACTAAGGGGATTCAAATTGGAAAGGAAGAAGACAAACTTTCATTATTTGCAGATGATATGATAGTATATATAAGTGACCCCAAAAACTCTACCAGGGAACTCCTATAGCTTATAAATACCTTTAGTAATGTGGCAGAATACAAGATCAACTCAAAAAAAAATCAGCGACCATCCTATATACAAATGATAAAGAAGCTGAGAAAAAAATCAGAGAAACATCACCATTCACAATAGCCACAGATAACATAAAATATCTTGGGGAAACACTACTCAAAAAAGTGAAAGATCTATTTGAAAAGAACTTTAAGTCTTTGAAGACAGAAATTGAAGGAGACACCAGAAAATGGAAAGCTCTCCATGCTCTTGTATAGGTAGGATCAATGTAATAAAAATGGCAATCCTACCAACAGCAATGTATAGATTCAATGCAATCCTCATCAAAATCCCAATACAATTCTTCACAGACCTTGAAAGAACAATAGTCAACTTCATATGGGAAAAAAAACAAAATAGCCATAAATCCTGTACAATAAAGAAACTTCCGGAGGCATCACCATCCCTGACATCAAGCTCTATTACAGAGCTACAGTAATGAAAACAGCTTAGTATTGGCATAAAAACAGAGAGGTTGACCAATGGAACCAAATCAAAGATCCAGATATTAATCTATACACCTATGAACACCTGAGTTTTGACAAAAAAGCTAAAATTATACAGTGGAAAAAAGAAAGCATCTTCAACAAATGGTGCTTGGAATATCCGGATGTCAACCTGTAGAAGAATATAGTTAAGTCCATATCTATCCCCATGCACAAAACTCAGGTCCAAATGAATTAAAAACCTCAATATAAATCTGACTACACTGAACCTGATAGAAGAGAAAGTGGGAAGAAGCCTTGAATGCATGGTCACAGGAGACCACTTCCTAAATATAACCCCAGTAGCACAGACACTGAGAGCAACAATAAATGGGGCCGCCTAAAACTGAGAAGCTTCAATCATTAAGACAAAAAGGCAGCCTACTGAATGGGAAAAAAAAACTTGACCAATCCCACATCAGACAAAGGTCTGATCTCCAAAATATATAAAGAACTTAAGAAATTAGACATCAACATTCCAACCCAATTAAAAATGGGGTACAGAACTAAACAGAGAGTTCTCAACAGAAGAATCTCAAATGGCCAAAAGACATTTAAGGAAATGTTCAACATCGTTAGCCATCAGGGAAATGGAAATCAAAACAACTCTGAGAATGACTAAGATCAAAAACACTAATGATAGCTTATGTTGGAGAGGATGTGGAGTAAGGGAAACACTCAAGCATTGCTAGTGGGAATGAAAACTTGTACAACCACTTTAGAAATCAGTATGGTAGTTTCTGAGAAAATTGGGAATCAGCCTACCTCAGGATCCCACAATACCACTCTTGGGCATGTACCCAAGAGATGTTCAATCTCACCACAAAGACATTTGTTCAGTTGTGTTTACAGCAGCATTATTTGTAATAGCCAGAACCTAGAAACAACCTAGATGCCCCTCAACAGAAGAATGGATAAAGAAAGTGTGGCAAATCTACACATTAGAGTACTACTCGGTGGTAAAAGACAACGACATCTTAAAGTTTGCATGCAAATGGATGGAACTAGAAAACACCATCCTGAATGAGGTAAACCAGACCCAAAAAGATGAATGTGGTATGTACTCACTCATAAGTGAATACTAGCTATAAACAAAGGACATTGAGCCTATAGTTCATAATCCTAGAGAAGCTAAATAATAAGGTGAACCCTAAGAAAAACACATATAGATCTACCTAGAAAGTTGAAATAGACAAGATCACCTGACAAAATTGGGAACATAGGGGTGGGTGAGGAGGGTTGAAAGGGAAAGAGGAGGGAGAAAAGGAGGGGGAGGAGAACTCGAGGGAATGGGACAGTTGAGATGGAGGGAGGACAGAAATGAGAGCAAGGAAAGAGATATTTTGATTGATGGAGCCATTAAAGGGTTAGCAATAAACCTGGCTCTAGAAAAAATTCTCAGAAATCTATAAGGATGACTTCAGCTAAGACCCCAAGCAATAGAGGAGAGGGGGCCTGAACTGTAGTCAGACTGATGACTATCTTAAATGTCACCATAGAACGTTCATTCAGCGACTGATGTAAACAGAGGCAGAGACCCGCCCCAGAGCAATGGACTGAGCTCCCAAAGTCCAGTTGAAGAGTGGGAGGAGTGAGAATATGAACAAAGAGATCAAGACCATGATGGATTCAGCTACTGAAATAGTCAATCTGAGCTAATGGAAGCTCACCAACACCAGTCGGACTGGAAAGGAACAAGCATAGGACCAAACTAGTCCCTCTGAATGTGGTTGACAATTGAATGGCTGGAGCAGACTGAGGGGCCACTGGCAGTGGCACCAGGATTTATCACTACTGCTTGCACTGGCTTTTTGGAACCCATTCTCTTTGGATGCATACCTTGCTCAGCCCAGATATAATAGGGAGGCCTTGAACCTTCCCCAAACAATGTGCCTCACCCTCTCTGAGGAGTGGATAGAGGTGGGGTGGAGGAGTGTGTGGAGAGAATGGGAGGAGAGGAGTGAGAACTTGGATTGGGATGTATAATGAAAAAAAAAAGATAGTTCATTTTCTTTTTAACAAAAATTTTAAAAATCAAGAGTTGAATCACATATACAGTATGTTATAACAGTTTTAACCATAAATTTATCATTAATTAAAATACTTGAGACTTACTGTATTTTTAGTCTGGAATGAGGTGCAATAAGCAGAGGTCTTTGGGACTGCTGAAAACATACTGTCACATTACTACATGTATATATACATGCAGTTGAACATAAGCGACACAAAGTTAAATGAAAAGTGAGCAAGAGAAAGCTGACTTTTCTATTTTTGACTGACACTTCCGTGTCAGGACATTTAAAGGAAAAGAGAAAAGGTAACTGGAGAATCCAGTAGAGTGGTTGCGGGTTGGGGAGAGCGATGTGCTGCAGAGGCAGGGCTCTGTGTGTGACAGACACCTCAGCGGCCCTAGAGGCGTTCCATCATACAAACACATGTAACAGCATAAAAGTAATTTTTAAAAGCATAGTTAGTGGCTTAAAGCAGGCCATGAGAGGAACCTACCGCCAGCACCGTTTGGCTCGCGGCAGGACCTCCCGAGTCTGCGGCTCCTCCCTATCCTAACCTCACACACACTAACAGCGGCAGTCCTGGCTGTCCGTGCGCTGTGACTCTTTACATTTAACCAACTGGTAGAACTTAGAAATGTATATATGGTTTTGTCAGCCTGTTTCCCACGGGTGAGGCAGAAAGATAAAAGACTGGCTCGGGGCATTATCCATTCGTCCACAAGTTAACAGGGACTGAGAAAGGGCAGTCACCCGAAAGGCACTAGGCCAAGAGGGGAACCGTATCCCAAAAAGGATCCGTGGATCCGGGAAGCGAAGGCACCATTGGGTGGTGCTGGGGCCCTGGGCCAGAGGGCGGTGTAGGGCAAAGCCTGGAAACCTCGCTCGTGAGAAGTGCCGGAGGTGATTGTCAGCAAGAGCTGACTGGAGGAGGTGACGGGAAGGAGGGCGATCTTACCAAGTGTCCCAGTGGACTGGGAGTTGGAAAGCCTTGGAGCACCCATGACACAGTGGTGGCAGAGACAGGAAGAGAGACAGATTCCGCTGCAGACAGACTTAGCCGCGGGAAGTTGCAGGGAGAGGGAGACAGACTTTAGTATGGCTGTGATTATACTCTGGAACGAAGGGCAGACGAACACAGAGAAAGGAGAAGGAGTAGAGGCCGCCTTTCCAACTAATGGTCACTGGCAGAATGTAAGCAACTGTTTGCTTGATGTCTGAGGAGGGAGGTGTTTTTTTCATGAGTGAGGAAACAAGGCCCAAGAGACCAAAAACTCCAGCATCCCAGGAGTTCATTATGGACTGTGGCTCAGGCCGGCCTTGGGTCGTCACTTACAAGGTCCAAAGGCCTGAGAATGGCTGGGCACAAAATGAACCCCTAAGTCATCACGTGGAGTCAGAGGCCTGAGCTAGGGGTTTTAAACTCAATAGGCAAGAGGTCAACGGATACTGGTCTTTTATACGGGGAACCACCGCAAGGCGATTCCACACTCGTGGAGGCATGGCCAGAGATGGGGAAGGGACCTACTGTTAGTGTTGATGTTGAGCAACCATATAGAAGGATTGAAGGTTACAGGATCTCTAGCAGTCCTCAGCTGCAAGTTCGTGGTGCCATGCGTGAGTGACCCTGGCAGGTCCCACGGCAAGTGGGAGAGGCCACCACAGGTGAGAGGCAGACAGATACACCATGCAGAGAGAACTTGGGCATGGAGAGTCTATTTAGTGGATACTGGGAGAGTATGGGAAGGTAGGGAGTATGAGGAGAGAAAGGCATCACAGAGAGAGGAAAGAGGGGGAAAGAAGGGAGGCAGAGGCTGCCTCTTTAGAAGAAGAGTGGACACAGAGAAAGGCAAAGGAGACCAGCTTACCTGGGTGAAAATGGGGAGCCTGGGAGTGGACAGAGCCTGTCTCTTAAAGGGACAGGGTACCCAGAACAGGGCAGGCCGGCATAATTATAACAGGATGTTCCTGTGGCGGTTTTGTTTTTATAGAGAAGCCCTGATGTGCAGTTCCCCTTTGTATGTTGTGAATGTTTTATTGCCATGGTTAATAAAGAAGCTGCTTTGGGCCTATGGCAGTGCAGAATAGAGCAAGGTGGGAATTCCAGAGATAGAGAAGAAAAGAAGGTGGAGTCAGGGAGATGCCATGTAGCTGGCAAAGGAGACAGATGCTAGACGCCAGCCAGAACCTTGGTAACCCACAAGCCTCGTGGTAAAATACAAAATAATAGGAATGGGTTCATTTAAGATGTAAGAGAAAGTTAATAAGAAGCCTGAGCTAATAGGTCAAGCAGTGTTTTAATTAATAGTTTCTGTATGATTATTTCAGGTCAGGGTGGCCGGGAAACGAATGAGCAGCCTCTACCTACAAAACCCTGCTTCCCACTCTTGGTAAAACAGGTGCCTATTATAGCTAGGAAAGCCCCAGGCTAGCTGGATGCTGGATTTGGCTTTGCACCAATGTCCTAACATGGAGCACACCAGTATGCAATGTCTGGATCCTGAGCCCCTCAGCCTTCAAGACAAGTGCCTTTTAGGTGGAGATGAAGAGCAGGGAGAAGGAAAGGCCTCCGCAGCAGACACAGCATACTTAACTAAACCATTCTGTCCTGGTAAAACCCCACCTTAAGAGAGTTGGGGAGACAGGGAAGTGTGGGGTAGATCTGGGAGAAGCTGGGAGTGCACACAATTGTTTGGGTGGAAGACTCACCCCAGGCACTTTGTCTTTGATGCTCTCTTTACTATATCTCTCTCTGTTTTTCTGACCACATGAGTCTTTAATTTACCAAGCAATCTCAGTAGAACTAAAGCCGTGGCTTTGCCGGCTAGATGTAGCCCATTCCTTAGCTTTCTGCCATTCCAACCTTGTGGCTGAGGTACCGGCCAGAGCTGCATTCAGTGCCACAAGTCTACAGTGTTTCAAGGTCCTTGCCATCAAACAAGCTGCAACAGACAACACTCAAGTCCTTTCTCTGTCGCTGGCCCTCCTGCCTCAAACAGTCAGAGTTTGCCCTGGCAGGATGGCCCAGAAAGCCGGCATTTTTAAAGGCGCAGCTCTTTTCCTGCTATGGCTGTGAACCGAAAAGCATGTGTTCAGCTTTTCGTCAACACCATTTAAGTGTTTCGTGGCAGAACCTCTTAATGAGCTGCAGGGTTTTGCAGCTAAAGCTGAGTCAGGAAGCCTCTTTTAGATGAGAGCGCTTGCTTTCTTCTAGCAAGCAGAGCAGACCCAAGAAATTGCTGCTACCAAGAAAACATGCATTACTCTTTCCCAAGCTTTCTCAGGCTTTCAGTGGATTCAGTTGTCCACACGTCTGGGCACCATTTTGTTGTAATAGGAGTGGCGGGGCTGCATCCCCAGCACCCCGGCCGCCTGCTAGCTTATGCCCCAAAATAATTACACACTGTATTCTTTTAAAACACTGCTTGGCCCATTATATCTAGCCTCTTCTCGGCTAACTCTTGCACCTGGACTAGCCCCTTTCTAATAATGTGTAGCACCGAGGTGCGCTTACCGGGAAGATTCTAGCCTACATCCATCCTGGGTTGGAGCTTCATCACGTGTGTCTCAGAGAGCAGAGCTATCACGTCTACCCGGGAGAGGGGAGCATGGCGTCTCTGAGCTCACTTCCTCTTCCTCCCAGCATTCTGTTCTGTTTACTCCTCCCACCTATGTTTTAACCTATCAGAGCCAAGCAGTTTCTTTATTGCTTAAGCAGTGAAATCAACAGATTGATATGACACTCCCACATCACTATTACAACAGAGTGGCGCCCAGCGTGGTAATGAACTCCACGTGAAACCTGAGAGAGCTTAATTTTAATCAGAAAAAAAAAACAGAGTTTAACACAGATTTTTGCTGTTTGTTAGTGGCATGCTGTAGAGAGATTTCCTGATTCGGCAACAGCAGCAGAAAAAACGCTGTGTCATTTTAAAGCTCAGCTTCTTGGGGCTGTACTGCCAGCATGAACTCTGGCTCTAAAGCATTTCAATGGCTTTTATGGGACTGGATGTTTGTGTTCCCACTTGGGATCGGAAGGAGAGTGCTCTAAGACCGTGCTGATTGCTCAGTGCTCCCCACCTGCACCTGGGCAGCCGGCCGAATCAGGCTTAGGCAGGCGGAAGAGCATGGCGGATTCCTGCCGCAATACAGAGAGGTGTTTTCAGACTGCGCAGTGCTCTGCCTCTCAGATTTGGCTGTAACTTGGATGAAAAGAATTTCTGTGCTGCACGCTCAGTCTCAGAATTAAAGTGCTGAGTGCCGCTCCTACCTGGTGGCCCCAGAGCTAGCACAAAATGGTACGTCCTCCATTTTGAAATCTTCCTGACTCAGCAGCAGGAAAAAACTGGCTGTTTTAAAATGCCGGCTTTCTGGGCTGTGCCACCATTGCGATCCCTGTCCGGCTCCTGTGGGAGACAGAGCTTTTGAATGGAGCATTTGTAGTAAAGTGCTACGATTTGTTTGATGGCAACTAGACTTGCTGTGTGCCTAAAAGGAAGTCATTGTGTGCTGTGGCTCAGAGGCACAAGCAGCTCCACCACACTACTGGTGCAATGTGCTAGGATCAGAGGCACGAGCGGCTCCACCATGTTGGACTGGGCGGGGCCAGCAGGCAGTACCTGTTTTTGACCTAGGAATTGTCACAGCTTAGATTCTTAAGTGCTTAGTGATTTAAAGGCGCAAAACAAAGTGCTCCTGGATAGTAAAAAAAAAAAAATTACAGATTCACAATAAAACAGATTCAGACACTGTTGGATGAATGTACGTAGGCTTGGGAGAGAAAAGAAAAAGAATATAAAGAATAAAGTTAATTTCTTAAAAAAAAAGGGTAAAGTCTTTAAAGAGACAGAGTACAGATAGTTAAGAGATTAAAAGAAATAAAGAAAAATAAGCCACATAAAAATGGAAAATTCACAGAGTCTGGATTATGTACATTGTGTTTTCTTTAAAATTTTTGACTGTGAAGGAGCTAAGTACAGAGAGACATTTCATTACATGGGCTGCCAAGCTAAACCAGAATGGATATAAGGGTATTACGATTTCAAATTTTGGGTCTAAGGATATGATGCTTTGGAGAGGGTCTTCTTTTGTTTTCACAGAGGACCAGACCCTGTGGATTGATTCTATCCCGATATGGTATGATAGACCATGACCTCTCGAAAAGTTGCTGTGAACACCCTCAAAAAATTACTTCACTCAACTGCCAACTGAGATAAACCTGGCACACAGGTTACACCCTAAATGATCTGATTAACAGCGCCCCGATTCAGCAGGAAGCTGTTTGGAGAGAAAAAACTGCGCCCATGTTCCCAAAATATTGTTTATAAATGTTCTTTTACATTTAAAGGGGGATATGATATATGTATGAATAATTTGCATTGATATGGATTTTGCTTTAGTGATTTAAATTTAAGGTCAATTTTGTTATATGTATATGTTTCTGATCTTGATTAAGGTATTGTGATTGTGTAGTTCATTTTTAAAATGTAATGTATAATTAGGAAATACAGGTTGTTGATGGATAATCATAAATAGTCAAGTTTGTAGTCATGTTAGATTTTCTAGATTCATAGATATATTTCAGATAGGCATTCTTCATATCTCTCAAAGGCTACAGAATATGGCATTTAAAATATTTTAATAACTTAGGACTTTTCATGACAATGAGACACGTCTGCTCCTGGCAGCACCAATCTACTTCGAGAGGAAGATGGGCATCAAAGAGGATCTTTATGGAGTTTGATAGCCATTTGGGCAAGAAACTGATCTTGCCTGGACTGTTGCATAAAATGGACACAGAGAACCCGCAGAGAGAGGACTGCTGAACTTGCCTAAAGGTGAGACGGTCTTTTGGGGTTCATGACTCATGAAAGAGTCTGCAAGACATTCTGCAGGACACAGCAGATAGTGACTGAACTGTCTTTGAAATTTCCTGCTTCATGGAAATGTCTGCTGGATACTATGGGCCTGAAGGCTTAAGATGGATGCCCCAACGGTACAGAGGAACTTTGGGTGATTGTACAGGGAACGAGATGTCTCTGTCATTTCTAGAGCTTTGGAATTCTTGTTTGCTTAGGTAATATTATATCCTTCTGGAGTCTTTGATGGAGCTGAAGAATGGTTAGTTATAGTTTTCCTTGGTTATGATAAAAGATAAAGTAGATATAAATATTGTAACTGTAATTCTTGCTTGATATCTGTTTTGTTATATGTAATCTTACTATGTTAAAGTGAAAGCCTTTCTTTTTTGTTTATACAAAAAAGGGAAATGATGGGGGAGAGTCTTCTGTTTTGTGTTAATTTCGTTGGTTAAATAAAGAGACTGCCTTGCCCCTTTAATAGGACATAAAATTAGGTAGGCGGAGTAAACAGAACAGAATGCTGGGAGAAAGAAGCCGAGTCAAGGAGTCGCCATGATTCTCACTCCCAACACAGACGCAGGTTAAGATCTTCCTTGGTAAGACACCTCGTGGTGTTACAGGGATATTAGAAATGGGTTAGATCGATGTGTAAGAGCTAGCCAGTAAGAGGCTGGAACTAATGGGCCAGGCAGTGTTTAAAAGAATACAGTTTCCGTGTAATTATTTCGGGTAAAGCTAGCTGGGTTGCGGGATGCAGCCCCGCCACTCCTATTACAACAATGACCCATACCCCAGAGATGCTCAAGACCACTCCCACAGAGTATTTAAACTGCCCCCCAGGAAACAGACACATTGTTTTCCAGTCTTCCTTTCCCATCTTCTCTCTGCAAGGGGGGGGGGCATGGACGGGACACAGCTGGAAAATAAAAAATCATCCAGAAGTGTTTTTATTCATTAAACCGGGCTTTTTCTAATCTGGCTTGATTTGATCTGATTTGGATTGCTGCTTCGGTGGAGAGGCTTATCAAGGTGAAACTTTCCAACAATCAAAATACAATATATGAAGTTCTCAAATAACTTATTTTTAAAATTTAAAGATTTTTTAAGCTTTCATTTTTTTTAATTGTGTCTATGTAAGTGTACATGCATGCAGGTGCCCTCAGAGGTTTAGGCTCCCCTCCCTGGCTGAGCAGACAGATGTGAATACTTGGAGGAGGCATGGAGGTCCTTTGTGCTCACAGAGAAGCATGAGGGGAACCAGGCATGTTAAAAACCTGGGGATGTACAACCTGTTTTCCACCCAGAAGGCTGGAAACAGGTGGTTAACAGCCTGGTGGCCAGGCCACACCAGCTTCCCCAGACCCTCCCCAGGTCTTGAGCCTGTTCATCTCCATCGATCTATAGGGCTATTCTCTCTCAGACACTTATGAGAACTATTTATCCTGTGCATGCTTCCTTAATCAACAGAACCCATCTTTATGGATGATATCATATCCTAAGCTTTGTTGACTTCATTTTCACCAGGAAGCTTTTTTTTTTACCAAATTGTACTGTTGCTATAGAACAATCCTTTTGTACATTATGAATATGTATTACTCTCATGGGATAATAAAAGCTAATAGCCAGGCAAAAAATATAGGCAGGGTGATCAAACTGAGGATACAGGGAGAAGGGAGGAAGGAGTCAGAGTCAAGAAAAGCCAAAAAGCAAGATGAATGCCACATTAATAAAGGTATCATTACATGGGAGAGTGTAAAAATAAGGAATATGGGCTAATTTAAAATGTAGGAGCTGGTTAGTAATAAGCCTGAGCTATTGGCTAAGCATTTACAATATAAGCCTCTGTGTGGCAGTTTGGAAGAGGCTCCCGGGACAGGAAAACTCCACCTATATACTGTGCTTTACTATGCCTAAAACAGACTACTGGGGGTCAGACTGCAAGTTTGAGCCAACATTGGCTACTGAGTTGTGTTGAACTCATTTTCCTTCTTACCTCTTCTGCTGGCCATGGTGTTTGCACACCACACACACACACACACACACACACACACACACACACACACACACAGTGGGTACTGACAGCAGAACTTGAGGTTCCTGAAGAGCAGTGTGTATTAACTGCTGAGCCATCTCTCCAGCCCAGAGTTGTTTTGATATTTATGTGCACGGGTGTTTTACCTGCATATATATCTATACATTATATGCCTGGCCCTGAATAGAACTGAAGTTACAGATGATTGTGAACCTCACATCGGTGCTTGGTTCTGTGGGATTCTGAATCTCATCAAGCTGACAATCAGATGAACCATCATGGTGACTAAGCCAGCTTTGTCCCCTGAACTTGTCTAACTTTCTCCTGGGTTACTGTGGCCTTTAGGGACCTGCCTCTTCCTGTCTTTGGGTGCTCCACAGCAAAGCTGTCAGATTAGCGGAAGGCCCTCAGTCACTTGCACCTGTCGTGACCCACTGTGCCTACACCTGCACACACACACATGCATGTTCTCTAAACACTGGCACACAACACCATCATTAGCTTCTATTTGGCAGAGGCAGAACATGGTTAGGGACTCTTGGATCTAGGTTCAAATTGCTAACCGTAGAACAAGGTTGACGCTACTCAAGGGCCATGGAGGACATACAACAGGGCCCTGCACAAGAACCTAGGGCCTCAAGCACGCTGGACAGGGAGTGCTCTGAGCTGCATTGCTGCCCTCTTTTTACCTTTCTAAGTCACCTAGATTGGTGCCCCTCAGTCCTCCTGTCTCAGCCTCATTACTGCTGGGGACACAATGAGCCCATGTTAGGCTTCATGAATCTTCCTTCCCAACTATTAGGTCCTTGGAGTTAAGCACAAGTATGCACACACACACACACACACACACACACACACACACAATAAAACCAGGAAAGACCAGAAGGAAGCCTGAAGGGAACGTGCAGCATGGCTTTAGAGGCCCTGGCCAGCTTTCTGCAGTGCCCTCCTCATCCAGGTGTCAGGGCTGTTTTCATGGCATTTCTCATGCAGCCCAAGCTGGCTTCCACTTCATTATGGAGCTAAAGATGACCCTGAATTTCTGATCCTCCTGCCTCCACATCCCACGTCCTGGGATTACAGGTATGCACCACCAGGTCCTTCGGGGCAGTGCTGAGGGTGGAACCCGGCTGTGGGAATGCTAGGCAAGTGCTCCACCAACTCCAAGAGCTTGACACAGCCAAGTGTCTCAACAGTCACAGACTGTGCCGTCCACACCCACTAGATAGAAATGTTTACTTCCCATGGGAAACTAGGGCTCTGTCCCATCGATCCAACAAATGCAGGAAGTGAGAACAGGCCAAGTTCCACTTTCAAATGGACAGAGAAAGGAGGCTGACCACCATCAATGGTGACCCACGAGTGACACAGTAAAGCTGCTACACGATGGCCCTTCTGGAGCGGGGCGGAGCCCACTAACATTTAAAGCCCCTTAAACTTTAAGGGATTCCTTCCCTGCTGTGTCCACTTGGGAGTGAGTCGGAAACATATGTCTCGTCTGTCCCAGAGGCTCGTGTGACTCACCAGCCCTGTGCAGCAAGCAAACCCACACAATGGTCTGTGTCACACACACACACACACACCCCAAGAAGTAAAAGAATTCTAAAGCCTCGCACTATGAAGTCTTCCTGGCTTCTCTAGACTCGAGAATCTAGACTATGTGTCCCGAGAAAAAGAGTGAGCCCGAGCTCAGCCAGGCTGGCTGTGCCATAATCCCCATAATCCCCATGGCTTCTGTGGAGTCACTGGAGCTGAATGCCCACGTGTTCTGCATGCACCCAGCACTACGTCAAGCCCCTGAAGATTATCTGAGATGAGCTACATCACAAATGAGTGGGTGACTTTATTCATTCCTGCTCTTGACAGATCCTTCTGGTGTGGACAGATGCTGTTGCAGCTTCCAGAGGGCCAAGTTCAGAGGGGATTTTGGGGAAGGTCCAGCAGGTACTTCACCATGCAGACAAAGGCCATGTTTACTGGACTCTTCTTGCAAACGAATGTGGAAGATTTGAGTTACGGTCTCACGCCACCAGCTAGGCTTAAATACTTCTCTGACAAAAATAATAATAATAAATTATCTTCAACTCAGAAAATAAATTGTGTTCAGCAGGGTGACAGGAGGGTCCATTCATCGCATTGCACCACAGGGCTACACAAGAAAGGACAGACAGGCAGGACACCAACGGAGTGGTCACGGGGCCCAGGGCCTGCCTGAAGAGAGTGAGCATGTGCCTTTGTCCCCAGGCAGGTGGTAGCCCTGGCTGTGCCATCCGCAGGGACGGGCCTCAGTCCTCCTCACGTGCGTCTGGTCTTCTGTTTCTTGGTCTGTCTCTTAGTGTCCTCTGGGCCACTGCTATCAGAGGACACCTGGCCAAGTGCTCTGACTCCCTGGAGACGACTCGTCAGCTGCAGCAGCAAAGGAATGAGCTGGAAGGAAAGAGACCGTGAGACCCCAGGGTCTGCAGAATGGTGGCCGGGATATTTCACTCCAGATGTTTGACTCATACTACCTCTCTCTGGGGCAGCACCTGGCCTGAGCCTAAGGATTAGAAATGATGTCACTGGAGCTAATAACCCCCGAAGGAGACACAGGGATCCCAGGACAGCTGCCTGGTCCCCTCTGTAACTTCTGTGACACTGAACACACTCCCGGTGGTCTATCTCCTGACACCTGCCTTCTCATGCAGCTCAGCTTCCCTACCTTGTCATGGTTGTAGCCCGCCAACAGGAGCAGCAGTGTTAGGGGCAGGGCGATGTAGGACCCTTGTGCAATGTCCTGCTCAGGTAGCTTCCTCTGCAAGAGAGCCATGATACCTTGTGAGTTCTCACACTCATCAACACTGTCATCCAGAGCTTCAACCACTCAGCCACCACCCACACTGGTACCCAAGATTACCCATCATCCCTTGGCATCCAAAAAGAAACTAACCAGGGTGTGGGTGTGAACCACCTGAGCCCTGCAAACCCCCGAGACTCAGATTTGGAATTCTCTCTTACTAGCACAAGTGTACTCACTTTGGCTGAGGATGACCTTGAACCTCTGACCTTCCTGCCCCTCTCCTGAGAGCTAAGATTAAAGGCCTGTACCAGCACGCCTGTTTGCTACGACTGGGTATCCAACTCAGAGCACTGTGTGTGCCAGACAAGGACTCTACCAGCGCAGCTACATCCCTGACTCAGCAACTCCAGTCTGTCAGCCAAAGACCAGACTGACAGACACTCCAAAGAAGGTTTGACAGAGCAGACAACCACAGCAAGCTGCACGTCCATGCCAGGGGAGGAGCTGGACACACTGGGCTGCTGTGGCTATGAACACTGTCTCCCCCAGATTACTCTGCTAAGACCTGCCACTTCTGAACCAATGTGACATACCAGACAGAAAGGTCTGGAGACACCAATTTTAGGGGGTGATTAAGTAAGAGAAGAGCCTTCTTGAGTGGGGTCAGTGCCCTCCTAAGTCAGGCTGAGATGAACCGGCTCACCCATCTACGCAGCATGTATGGGGCAGAGTGGGCCTGGCACTCACTGTGCATCCCAACCTCTACAGCTATGAGGAGCAGATGCTGTTGGCCAGCCCCCTGGTCTACTGTGAATTTTTTAGTAGTCTGAGCAGTTTAAGACACACCATGCCTCCACACATGGAGAACAGTGCAGCTCTGAAATCTAGCGACCCCCAGGCATCTCAAAGAAACATAAACTCTTACTTTCCCCAGAAGCCATGACCACCTCCATAGCAGTAAAGAATGTTTCCATTGATTTAGTGTGGAGTATGTGTGTTCTCGAGTGTGTGTCTGGATGTGCCATGCATGTGTGGTCACCTGTGACAGCTGCTGCTCTCCTTCTACCGTTGAGTAGAAGGACTGAACTCAGGTCATCAAGCATGGTGGTGAGTGCCCTTACCTATAGCCGAATTTCCTGCTGGCCTGGTGCCAGGGAGTTAGCTACTAGCCCTAACCCCCGCTGGGCCAAACCTGGCCTAGCTCGGGAGTTAGCACTCAGCCCTAACCATTCTCTGTGTCACAGATGCCTTTTGTCACCCTACGTGAATCTTGTCTGAGAGTTTCCCCAAGGATACAAACCCTATGCCAAACTTGGTTCAGAGGAACCCAGAAAATCATGATACAATTTATTGAGAACTTGCACTTGGCAGTCGGGTTGTCTTGAGCATATGGAAATCAACTGGCTAAAGTGTAGATGTGGGGAAATAAAAATGCCCTGGGTAAAGGGAAAGTGCTTCAGTCCACTGAGGGTGGAGACCCTGCGGCCGCCAAAGGCTAAGTTCATTCTAAGGGTGTCTCTGAGCCTTCTGTTGACTAACTCACATGAACCCACGCAGTGACATCCGCAATACTTACCTGCTGACCTGCCTCAATGGCATGACTTCGCTTTTGTAATAGTTTCTGGGGCTCCACTCTCAGACCCCACCTCTCCCACCACTGACATCTCTACTAAATTCAGTGACTCCACCATACACAAGCTCCCAAACCAACCCAAACAATCTGAATGGAGAGAACACACAACAGCTTTGTTGGACACTGAAGCCGCCTACGACAGCGGCTGAAAACTGACCAGGTTCTTTATCCATGGGCATCTTGTCAGCCTGTTTGCTGTTTTCCTTGCATGTAGTGGTCAAACTATTCAGGCTCTACTGTATCCATGCCTGCTGACTGTGTCCTCTGCACTACCTGTGAAGCTACAGATCGGAGTGTCCTAATGAAGGAATGCAATGACACTGGCCATAGGAAAATGGTGTCTCTCTCCCTCAAACCCCAAGCCACTGATGTGAGCAATTCTGCTCCCCTCCCCACCATGACTAGCTTCTCGTAACAGGCACCAGTGCAGGGAATGGAATGAAAGTGTCTAGGGGGATCCAAGATGGGAAAACAACCTAGGAGGAGCCAAGGAATCCTGCAGATCGTGCTGCTCATGCCTGCCACACTCTTACTTACCGTGGGACTGAAAAACAGAGTGATGTGTTTGTGGTAGCCCACTGCAGTGAAAGATACTTGCGGAAGGACGTAGTCGTACTGGGATCTGGGGAGCGTCGAATCCAGAAGCACAACGTAGTTCTGCTGGTGTAGGACAGACAGCTCAGGCAAAGCAGGGGACACATGCAGCCACGAACTGCAGTTTACGTTTTGTAAAGAAGCCCCAAGTCTGTGCATCCAACCCAAGGTCACTAACTTTAAAGCTCTAAGAATCATAGGCCTCAGCGGCTCTGAGCCCGCGTCTTCTGACAACTTCTTTAGGAACATATTCAACCTGGGAAATCACAGTCCTTCAAGAAGCACACAGGTTCTTACAGGTGATTCTGATGAAAAAGGGGTGTGATGGAGCCATGGATGCCGGCAATAACGTAAACCAAGGTTGAGAGCAGGGAATGTGACTTAACTGGCTCATGACTGGCAAGTTCTAGAAAACTGACATCTCTACAATGGTCATGGTGACTATGACAATGGGAAGACGAGAGTGATAACCCTATTTTCAGAGATTTTAGAGGTAGGGAACAATACTGTGTGGAGAGAGTGGGCAAAAACCTTTGTTCCATGACAGCTACCACTAGCATACACAAGGAAGGGCACCATGTAGCAGCCCCACTGGGGTAGGAAGGAGCAACAGGATAGAACACCACACCCTAGGCTCACAGAGAACAGCCCCAAGCTAAAGCCACAAAACCAAGTTCTCTGCAAAGGCGCTCAAGTGAACTTGCAGAGACAGTAAGTGACAACTCTGGGGTGGAAGACAGAAACCCAGACCAAAGACCAGAAAATGCCAAATGGGTAGAACTTAGAGCCACACTGTAATTGTCAAACACAGAGACCTGGATGCCACTCAGTGGGACAGAGCTTGCCAGACACGTGTGAGGCCCTGGTCCGATATATAGCAATAGAGGAAAACCTGAGAGCAGTAAGCGGCTTGCCACACAGGAGAAAAGCGCCATCATGAAACCAAGGAGTCCAAGAGAAAGATGGGCAGTGGGTCCAGGGCACTAAGAGTGAGGGTGCCCTGGTTCAATTACAGTACTTCCCAACAGCAGAGCCACAAGCAACCACCGGGCAGCGTGCAATGAAAGAGCAGACAGATGGCAGCTCCTTCCCTGAAAAGCACAGATCACAAACAATGTGCCAAGCAGGGGCAGCTCTGAATCGGCAGAATACCTGTACTTTTTGGCACACGCACACACACACACACACACATACATACAGATACCAAAAGACCCAAAAGAAACCAATCAACCCCTCTCGCTCCTTATTTCTGGAGGCTGGGATTATGTCTGATGGTTTTAATTTCAAAATCTCCTGCTAAAATACGCATTATTTCTGTAAATAGAAAACCAGTGACCTGAGAGACTCACCCCTGCAGACCCCACCCTCCTGTGCCTCAACAGGGTTCATGTCTGAAGAGCAGTGTTTAAACTGAGTCACTAATAAGGCTCGGGTGCCTGGGCCTGGCATTACCTCGCCATCTCGGAGCAGCGGTGGGAAGTGGAAGAAGAGCGACTGGCCCAGGGACACCGTCTGGATGGGGTTGTCAAGATTCTCGCTTCTGAACAGCTTCACCTGGGGACAGAAAGGGAGAGGGCACGTGCTCATGACCCTGAGGTGGCGTCTTCACATGAGGACAACCTCTCAGGCAGGATGGGAAAATGTGGTTGATGTGACCAACCAGGCTTCAGGATACAGATTCTGGTGTGAGCCATGCAGAGAAGGCAAGTTCAGGCAGATTTTAAACAGGCATTAACGCCATCATGGCAAAGAATGAAAAAAACAGCTTCCACATGCCAAGTGTGCAAAAAGCACACTATAAACAATGCCGCCAGTCCTGAGGACAAAGGCCCAAGCCTCCAGAGCTCCGGAGAGCTGAAGGCACCCAGGGCCATAAAGACTTCTCTCCCCATGGGACCTAACTACAAGTGTGTGCTGTAGCCTTCAGTTCTGCACTGATCTGCAGTGACAGCGGCCATCCTCCCTACCATCCCTTGGGTGCAGGAGGGAGACGGCCCACAACAGAGGCTATGAGCGCTGGGTCCTTGCCTGCCCCCAGGCCACGCCCAGGACCACGTCTGTGCTCTTTGGCTGTACTCAGTATTGCAGGTAAATATTAATTCATTGGCTACCTTAAAAAACAGGTGATTTCAGCTGACTCTGATCTTAGCTTTTCTAAAAACTTGAAAAGTGATTTGAACCCTGAGCCAAAATTCTAGCATGGCAACAACCAGGTGACATTAGCTGTGGTGCCATCGTCACCTCTGCACCAGCCCCTCCCTGGCAGGAGTGTGACCATTCAGCTCACACTTACCTTCAGAGCATTCTGACACGATCTACCCACCCACTCAGATGCCATCCAGTCCCAACTATATCCAGTGCCAAGAGCCAGTCAGAGGCCAAACCTTTCACTGCGTTCTAAGTGTAATGCCCAGACCCGCCCAGAAACCATAGGTCTTTTTATAAAAGTTCTACATTTCCTGTGGAGCTCGAGAAAGGTTCTGGGGACATGGGAGTGCTATGTGTGGTCAAGACAGCATGGTGGGCAGCTCCCAGGCTGCCTGACTCGGTCAGAGTGGCCTGTATGAGGCTGTCTAACGTTATCCTTCAGTGGGCACGCCACTGTGCTGAGCCTTCATGGAGCTCCACTGCCATCGTCCAGATTGAGGGCTGATGTTCTGTCACCCCACACTGGCCTCTCCCCATCACTTGGTAATCAGTCCATATCCAGGTGTGGTAGTGTCTGGCAGGTCCCTCTGTAGCAAGCTAAAGCCAGACCTAGCTGGGACAAATATGTCTCCTGCTGAACCTGAGAGGTGCTGGTCTTACCCACAAAGTAGAAAGATACTCAGAAGAAGTGACCACATTTCCACTCAAGTCAAACTGGTTGATCTGCCGGAAGACTATGATGTTCACGTCATCCACGTCATTGTTCCCAACCTGAAGAGAAGAGCTGCACTGAGCATATCTGCAGGAGCTCCCGCCCATCCCGGGAAAGGAATGGGTCTGCCCGCGGTCACCTGCCCACAGCTGCACTGAGCCTATCTGCAGGAGCTCCTGCCCATCCCAGGAAAGGAATGGGTCTGTCCGCGGTCACCTGCCCACCAACACACTGCGAAAGCACGTGGAGCCCTGCCTGACTGCAGTCTGCACCACTACCCGAGAACCTGGCCTGAGCCACCAGAGGGTGACAGGCAGATCATAAAGCATTCTGGTGTGAGCAGCAGGGGCCTAACTGTTTAAAATGGCCGACCATCAACCCAGTTCCCAGGTCACAAGTCCCACAGAGCCCACTGCTCTATGCCCAGTGCCTTCAGGCTTCTCCAGGCAGTTCTGTGCCCAGAAGCCCTCCAGTCTAGCCAGAGGGAAGAACAGCACTTTAACGGTGTCTGAGAACCTCCAGCGGTGACCTGGTTCAAAAGCGCATAGCTGGGAGACTACAGGCTCTAAAGGACAACCCACTATTGTTGTGTTACCAAGTAGTCATGCTGCCAAATGGCCCTCTAAATACTTATGTTTATGCCCACAGAGCGACGCTGCTCTTACTGCTCGCCGAGAAACTTACCCTTGCAGTGGCAGTGGTCAGCACAGAGACTCACAGCTAATTAAAGTCGAGAACAAGCGACTGTGAGTGCTCGTGACCACATGGGACATCTGCATCAACTCCCCATCAGCACTCTAAGACTCGGGGGACACTGTGGGAAGGACGTCATGAAGCGCTACCTCTGAACATGAGATGGTCAGTGAGCTCATGAGCTCATAGCGGCTGCATTCAGCTGCACATGAAAAACCCGTCAACACTGTAGCAGATGGCAGGACAGAATGACGGAGCCCAAGACCCAGTGCAGGAGCTACTGGCAGTTTCCTTTGGGGGTGTGGCCATGGGCAGGCAGCCCTGCTCCAATGGATGGCCAGACATCCAGGTGTATGTATGCACAGCACTGCCTCAGGCCCATTGAATATAAGACAGGAGCTTGGCAGGGGGTTGAGAGGAATTGGAGGGGAATTGGAAGGAGGGAGGGAGGGTATGATTAAAATATATTGTATATACCTATGAAATTCTCAAAGAATAAACAAACTATATTAAATAGCCTTAAAAAGCAGAGATGATGCTTGATGCAGTGTCAGGACCGGAGTTTGGATCCCCAGAACCCAAGGAAGACAGGTGGGCGTGGTGGCTACTCTGTAACCACAGCACTCAAGAAGGGGACACAAAGATCCCCAGGGCAAGCTGGCTGGCCAAGCTAGCTTAGTCCGTGAGTTCCAGGTTCTGCAAGAGACTCTACCTCAGTAAACAGACAGCAATCAGGGAGAATGTCCATCAACCTGTGGCTCCCACACCCATCTTCATGTGTGTACATGTATGCACACCACACACACAAACAAAAAGGAGCCCCTTACTCATGAACTGGGATTTACAGCCCTACCCCGGAGGAGCACTAATGGGTCTCTGACCAGGGAAGCCAAGGCACAGTCACGGCAGGAGCCATACTCACCTCAATTACCCGATGGTGGGGCAGCGCCCGCTCGATGTGGTCATTGCCTTCTGCCTTCAGCTGCACATGGTACATGCACCCTGGCTAAGAAGACAGCAGCTGTTACTTCTCTATGAAGTCCGTCACGCAGGACCCGAGAGCGGCTCTGCCCCGTCCACTTTCCAAGGAGACCCTCTCAGAAGCACATTGCTGAGAGACGCCACTGGGGCTGTAATGTCTTCCAACTCAGCTCACTCACACTCCCTGACTCACGGAAGACTAGATGTGGCTTGTTCCCCGATGTTAAGCATTTGTCTTTATCTTTCTAGACTCTTCCTCCCTCTGTGTTCACCCATCCTCGACCTATACAACTGGACCCACACTGCTAATCCTTACAGTGGACAGGATCTCAGGCAGGCAGGATTGATCTCAGGGAAGCAGGATTTGAGGCCATTTTTCTTTTAAATAAATAAATAATAATAATACCAATAATAATAAATGTTCTTATTTATATCTGTTTGTTACTCAATTGTACAGGATCGAAATATTGGAAAAGCTCTGGTATCAGCTTCCAGCCAACAACAACACAGCTCTAGGGTCAAGTTCTGAAGCAGTGGGTTAAAGTCTCAGGTGTGTGCCTCTAGGAGGAGGAACACCAGGGTGCACAGCTACCTTTAAACCAGCACAGACTGGATCTCTGCTCTCCCACTGCTTTGTGGCTCTGAGCATTGCTGTGTGTCCAGCAGCCTCTGGGCCATTTTCCCTTTTAGGGTCATGTTCTTTTTTATATGTTGCTTGAATTCTACAAAGAGCACATGAGATCTTTACAGAGACAATGAATCTTTTTACTTAGATGCCCAAACATCCCACGCTATTGGTTACCTTCCATTTCTTGACGGTAAGACCCCACTGCTGAGATACCACATACTCATGCCACAGGACGCAGAGACTGACCTGCAGCTCCACCCCTACTGGCTGGCATTATTAGGGCTGGAAGGTGCTGTGCAGAGCCATCATCAGTCTCACCAGCTACAAACCCTGCGAGCTGCAGTAACAAAAGTGGCCAACAGTACAGGAGTGACCCAGCACCTCACTATTTTACTTTATTATTTTTGGATCTAAGGCCTGTTCCACAACATGGAGCCCAGACCTGACACTGCTAAAACAGCTAAGAACAGGGGCCCTAGGGGAACCTACTATATTATAATGTAAATGAGCACAGCAATACAATGACTCCTGGTGACCAACTGCTATAGCCATAGGTCAGGCCTCACTAACCCCACGCCTGCAAAGCTTCTTCCTGCTGCAGATGCTAATTAACATGGACAAGTGGAGTGCTCAGCCCTAGATGGGATGTCTATATCACACCTTCCTCCCCCACGGTGCCCAGGGCTCTATGTAGGACAGGGGGTAGAAAGACTGTAAGAGCCAGAGGTAGCGTATGACTTCAAGGAAACACATATGCACTCAGAGACTGTGATAGGATGCCGAAGGCCCACAGCTCAAGCCACACAAAAACCCAGCATGGAGAAGTGGGAACAGAGACCAGCTGTAACCAAGAGGTTCTTTGCAATTGCTAGTTTTGGGGATAAGGAAAAATCAGCTTTCTTCAATCAAGTAACATTGGGTAGGGACATCAACCACACTCCAGTTGGGCCCTGAGCCCAGGAGTGGTCAGCCAGCACAGACTGAACCACTGCTTCATGGGGGGGAGGGGTCAGCCAGTACAGATTGAACCACATGTTTATTTCAGCTGGGGGGGGGGGGCATTGAAAGGAGAAAAAAATATAAAATTGGGTGAGTAGGAAGAGAGAGGGGATCTGGGAGAAAGAGGGGGAAAATATGATCATAATATATTATATGAAATACTCAAAGAATAAATAAAACACTGTGAAGCAGTTAAAGGTAAGAGCACAATTGGACATGTGTTCAGAGGCCTGGGAGTTCTACTCAGTTATCTGCACTTTGAGGGGCTGAGGCTCAGAGAGGAGGGATGAACTATTAAATCTGGAAACCGTGACCACTGCCACTAATAGGGCCAGGCTACAATCCCTCTCGACTCTCGGCTCATTGTCCCAAGGGTCTGCCGACAGTCTTTGGCAGCTGTGCTGGCCAGCTATGCTAAGCTGACATAAGCTAGAGTCATTCAGGAAGAGAACCGGCAGGTGATTCTGCAGGACACTTTCTTAGTGGTTGAGGGGGAGGGCCCTGCCCGTGGTGGGTAGTGCTATCCCTGGGTTGGTGGTCCTGGATGCTCTAAGAAAGCAGGCTGAGCAAGCCAGGGGGAAGTGTTGTGGGATATTCTGTCACACTGTGAACCCTGAGTTTGTGTTTGCATTAGTTAAATAAAATCAACATTGGTTCAGGGGGTGGAGCCAGCAAGGAGTTGACTGGAACTAGCCATAGAGAGTCCAGAGGAGCCAGAAAAATAGATAGAAAGACACAGGAAAGTGTAGGGTGGGACTTGGAGTTTTGCATTTTTCTTTTCGGTTTGGGATAAGTGGAGAGACATGTCTCTTGCTAGGTCTCCAGCAAAAGAACGGTCAGCTGTTTGCTTCTTGGCCTCTGATATAGCAGCTTTTCACTCCCACATCTGACTTCCAAGTCTCTATTGGTAAGTAGAACGATAAGAGACTTAGTTTAAACCTACATATCATGGCAGCAGCAGAACCGGGGCCGCGGGACTAAGTGGCTGGCAGGGTGTTGACTGTGGGTCCACGGGGTCGCAGGTGTAGGTGAAATATCAGTGTTCAGGCACAGCCAGTAAGCCAACAGAAAAAGGTCAGGGGAGCAAGCCAGTAGGCAGCACTCCTCGGTGACCTCTGCATCAGCTCCTGCCCTGACTTCCCTCCTCAGCTTGATTCTGGTCATGAAGCTGCCCTGAGACAGCAGTCATGTCTAAAGGTGCGTCTTTTTTCCGGAGAAGTCTCCACATCTCTGGCACCCTGGCCAGCAAGGTGAAATGAACAAGTGCAGCCTAAGTGGAGTTGCACTCCTTCATCTAAGAAGGCACTGCCAGCTTGGCCCACTCTGGAGAAGGGCAAACCACCAAAGACTCACACCTGGTGTGCGGTCTCCATGTGGAAGCCACTAAAGGAGGACCAATGACACGGGTGGGAGTGGCAGTGGCAGCAGAAACCACCACAAAGGGGCTATGTTCAGTTTAATTAAATCAAATGTGTTAAGTGCAAATTTAGAACAAAGCAGACCAGCAGGAGGCTGGGGGAACAAAGGTGGCACACAGTTTTCACCCTAACACCAGGAGAAGGTAAAGAGCAGAGCATGGGGGTGGGGCAGTCAAGAAGAAAGAGAAGCTGATCAGTGCAGGCAGGACGAGAAGGCTCTGCTCAGTCCTACACCTGACCGTTTCCTGACAGCAGCACCGTGTTAGCCCTCAGCCACCTCACTATGCAGACAGAGCACACACACAGTCCTTGCTGGGGACTCTGTAAACACCAAATGAGCAAACACATCTGTAAACAACTTCAACTCCACGAAGAAGGTACCACAGTCCAAAACCAAAGTGTCATGGTTCAGTGGCCCCAGAAACAAGTGGTTCCTTGTGCCAGACAGTGAAGCCAATTTTTTTTTAACTAGTTAATATCCAAAAACCAGGAACTGGGGCTATGTAGGGACAGTGGTTAAGAAATCCTGTCAACAAAATAAGCCCGGGGAATCTGTCGCTGTTTGAGTCCCCACTCTCCCTTAAAAGCTCTAACCACTTGGCGATGGCATTTCTACGTGACTACACGTGTAACCTGGAGCTGTGTGAAGGCACATGCCCTCCAGTCCCGACCACGCCCTGCTGTTTCCCCAGCACCTTAGCCACTCACTCACAGTGCCCCTTGATTTCACAGCCCTGGCATAAGCCACAAGCACTCTGGGCAAAGCCATGCCAATCCCCCTTTACAGGCCTTATTTTCCCACAGACCAAAGCAGGCCTATTAGCTAAACACACACCAATCAGCTAGAATAGGGGATTCTAGAGTCCCACCTCCACCCTGCTACCCACGCTATGCCACAGGGACATCACACACAGCCTCACCAGCAGTCCACGCAACCGGAACTTTCCCTCCTCATCTGTCACGGTGTCTTCTCCATAGATGCTACAGTCCTTCTGGCCCACAGCTTCCACTGCGACGCCCTGCTCTGGTTCTCCGTTTAAAGAAGACACTGTGCCATAGCAGCTGGTGCAACAAGAGCAGGGCAGAGCGAGGCACTTCAGTGCTCTGCGCACAGAGACCGCGACCCCCAGGGCTAAGGGCACAGCTGCTCTGTGGGGACCTTGCCAGCAGCAGGCCAGGCTGTTTTCAACCGCTCCTGCACTTTGGAAGACCACTCCAGGAGGCCAGAACAGGGTACACTGTCTCCATCCTTGTTAATCTTCAATGTAAATTATGAAGCACTTAATACTGTAAATAACTCCCAAGGTTCCCTTCCACATAATGGTCCATTTTTCCACAACTAATCTTTCTGATTATGCAAAGTGCTTTTACAAACCCAGAGAAGCCTGTGCATGCAGAGTCTGTACGTATCCTCTGCTCATCCATACAGTGCATATCCACTCAGCTGTAGCTAGGATAGCACAGACTGTCTCTGAGAGCACTGACGAAATGGAAATCTGCATGTCTCTGGGAAGGTGAGTTGGGGATCAAGGAGTAAAGAACAGAAAGGTCATTTATTTATTCACTTAGTGAATTTGGTGGGATTTTTTTGTTTTATTTTGTTTTGTTTTGGCTCCATCTGATTTGGGTTGAGGCAGGGTCTCTCTACATAGCCCTGGTTATCCCCAAAACTCAGGGATTTACCTGCTACCTGTGTATCAGATTAAAGGTGTGCTCCACATGCCCAGCCAAGAAAGGTAATTTTCCACTGTCTACTCTTTTCCAACATTTGCAAGTTCTACTTGAGTTATAGCTCATCCTCTTTAAAAATGTAATCATAGTTAAAACATTTTTTTAACATAATTTTTTTTTTAACCAAGGTACTAGCTTCTACAGACTACTTTTCAAACAGCACGCTGGTGAGCGGACAGCAAGTGAGCCACTGGAAGTGGGGGACCCTGGAGGGAGAGCAGGAAGTGGGGGACACTGGAGGGAGGGTAAGAAGTGGGGGACATTGGAGGGAGGACAGGAAGTGGGGAACACTGGAAGGAGGGCAGGAAGTGGGGGACACTGGAGGGAGGGCAGGAAGTAGGGGGACCCTGGAGGGAGGGCAGGAAGTGGGGGACCCTGGAGGGAGGATAAGAAGTGGGGGACCCTGGAAGGTAGGAAGTGGGGGACACTGGAGGGAGAACAGCAGTCACCCATGCATCACAAAGAAGAGCAGAGTCACCTCTCTGTTCTCCACCTTACCTCAAATTCCTCCCCAAACTCAATCAATGTGAAGCCTGGGCGGCAGGTCTAGATCAGAGCCCAGTGAGGCCCACCTACAGCCTGGAGGGGGCACATACCTGTAGGCAGTCCGAAAGCCAGTGATGGTGATCCTCAGGTTCTGCCCCTCCTGGACTTCTATCATCTGTGAGGACGGCTCAAAGCGAAACTCCTTCATCATGGGTTTAAAGTAGTACTGGCCTGGGCTCTACCAAGAGACAGGCACAATCAAGATGGCTGCCACACCGTGAATGGCTTAAAGTCACAATGGGGCACAACCAGGACAGAGCATCAGAGCCTCCAGACACAGGAAGGCAGCCCTATTCCTGCACAGCTACCACCGTTAGCACCTCAGCAAAGATAAGCCGCACCTGAACTTTCTGAAGAATCAGAACTGGCATAACCAGCTAGAAATGACTCAGTAAGCAAGTAGCAGGGGGTGAGCAGAGGCGGCGTATATGGAGCATGTGGCCTAGGTGCCACACTAGCCCCACTTCACTAGGAGTGAAGTCAATGCCTCTGCACTTTATGAACCTAAGGCCAGGGCCTTGAACAAAAACTTGGTACTTCACCCCCTTTATACATGGAGTGGACTTTGTCCCACCAAACAGAAAAGCGGGATCCGTGGAAAGGAGAGGTCTGTCTAGGGAGGAGCTGTTGTGTCAGGCAACTGATGGCATTGCCTTGGTGACAAACGTAGGTCTAAGACCACAGGGGTCGTTAGCGGTGAGTCCTAGTGCACCGCTAGAGCCCTAGACCACTGCACACCACAGTCTGTTCTAACATTGTCCTGCCACACAAGCCATCCACCACAGCCTTACCAGATTTGAGAACGTCAGAATGCCATTGTCTTGAGTCAGGAGGTTGGAACGAAAGACACCACCACTGAGGGATAAGAGGACCCCAGGGAGAGGCTGATCATCTTCAGCTTTTATCTGGGGAGAAAGGAACAACGGGGCAAGGTCAGACTTAAGAACCACACAGGTGTGCTCCCTTCTATCATCGCTCTTCTGCCCACAAGGAGCACTAAAATGCCACAGAAGCTTCTAGAACTCATTCTATGGCCATGCTCAATGGTGGGTATGCTGAGGAGGGGAGGCAGAAATGGTGGGCTGTGCATGGAGCTCTGCGGCTTGCTCTCGACAGTTAGTTCACCAGTTCTCGTCAGTGCCACCTTGCTGCTGTTTACTCTAGAGCACAGGCCAGCTGCTCATTTCTGTGGTACACAACGGAAGCAATCAAAATGTCCCCAAATGTGTACCTTCTCCTGAGCAATCGACCACAATGGACTGCCATTATGGTCTGAATGTCAAATGTCACCACAGGCTCACGTCTGAACACTTGGTCCCCAATGGGCAGGTGATGTTTTAGGAGGAGCCCCGTAGCAGGCAGTGGGTCATGACAGGAGGGGACTTGCGACATTTCCTCTGTTCCTGATCTATGAAGATGTGAGCATGATGTAGGAGGGTCTTCTGTCTATATGTTACTTTCATTGGTCAAATAAAGAGACTGCCTTGGCTTTTGATAGGACAGCAGCTTAAATAGGCGGAGTAGACAAAACAGAATGCTGGGAAGAAGGCAATGAGGTAGACACCATGCTTCTTCTACCCAAGACGGACGGTGGTTAGAATCTTCCCGATAAGCCACCACCTCATGGTGCTACACACATTAATAGAAATGGGTTAATCAAGATGTGAGAGTTAGCCAAATAAGAGGCTAGAGATAATGGGCCAGGCAGTGATTAAATGAATACAATTTGTGTGTTGTTATTTCTGGGGCTAAGCTAGTCATGCGGAAGCCAGGTGGGACGAAAAGCAGGCCTGCTTGCCTCCTCACAACATGAGCAAGTGTTCCTGCATCTCCACACCTCCCCACCATGGACTGTGAACCCAACTACCCTTCTTCTTTCTTTGGTTGTTTGTATTAGGCAGTTTGTCACAGCAGTACCATGGATTATCTTTTCACGGCAAAACAAGGTCACCCCATAAATAAATAAATAAATACTCAAAGAGTATTTCTGTGGTAACCTCGCTGGCACTGAGCAGAGTGTGTCTAGTCACTGAGATTACTGCCAGGAAAGCCCATCTGTGTTCTTTCCTCCCTCAGGCATTCTAGGAGTTTCACCTATGGTACACACAGTCCTTGCACATCTGCACCGCCTTACTCTGGTCTAAGCCACACTCAGCAGTGGCTCTTCAGTCTGCGTGTCGCATCCTTTACACACAGTCACACTCAACTATGCGACAGCCCATGCTGCACAACACACCGCACAAGACGAGAGACAAGAGGCAGACACGAGGCAACAGCACGCAACCACACAGCATGTGAGAGTGACATCCTAGGACCTAGGGAGACACCCCGAGTGGCTGAGTGCCTACCTGGCATGCACAAAGTTCTGGGCACCATCCCCAGTCCCAAATACACTGGGTGTGGACGTGCATGCCTGTCATCTCAGAACGTGGCAGAGACAGGAGGACTAGGAGTTCAAAGACACACTTGACTACAGGAAGTCAGAGGCTTAGACACTAGTCTGGGCTAGACAGCCTGCCTCCAAAACAAGTGAAAGCTGAAACACACACAACCACGTGAAAGTCCATGTCTCCCTAGTGTGCCCGAGTGAAGAATGCCACAGCTCACAATCCCATTTGTAGAACTGCTCTGGGGATGGTAACTGACTGGCAGAAGCAGTGACATCACCATCAGTGTGGAAGACCATGGGGACAGGAAACTCGCTATTTGACAGTGATGGTGTCTGCAATGTGTGTGACATGTGTAAAGCTGACTCTGCACTTCCTGTGTGGTTTACTGCCCTCAGTGAAACGGCCTTTGAAACACGTTACCTCGAAGCTTACACCGGCCAAGGCATAAGCCTTGAAGTCTCCCACAGTTCCTTCCACGGCAGTCAGTATGTAGCCCTCCTTCTGGGAGGTCACAGTGTACTCCAGGTCACTGTGCAGGGGGCCAACGCTGCAGGAAGGAGAACCAAACACTCCAATGGCTGTTGGCAGCTACAGAGGAAGCCTGAGACCCATCTGCCTCAGGGCCTCCCTACTGGGGCAGGCCAGTGTCTTCTCCTTGGGGACATACCTGTAGGCACCTTTGTCATCAGTGAAGACAGTGATCAAGGGTGAACTCGCCCCCTTCTCACTGATGACAATCTCAACTCCCTCCAGCTCAGGGTGGATCTGGCCTTCCAGGAACAAGCCTGCCTTCCCATGGATCTCAATCAGCTTCCCCGGGCAGCTTTCTAGAGGAGGAAACAAAAGAATGCTTTCTGGAAAAGGGGCCTAGGCCTGTAACATTAAAGATAAGGAGCTCCTGCTGGGGGATGGTGCAGTTCTGCAAGTGTGAGGCCATGAGTTTGCATCCCCAGGACGCATGTAAAAAGCCAGGTTCAGCCATGTGCCTATAACCTTGGCAAGATGGGGGGGGGGAGGGGATGAAGGCAAGGAGACGGCTGGGGCTTACTGGTAGCCAGTCTACCTCCAGGTTTAGTGAGAGACCCTATCTCAAGAGAATAAGGCAGAGACAGAGCAAGACACCAGAAATCTTCTGAGTGGTGCTGTTCACCTCAGACCCAAGGGGTGGACACACCAGAAACTACTCAATTCTAAACACACACCACACAATGACCCACAGGCCATCACTCTGATAACCCACTCCTGGAAGAGACCTTTCTTCCACACCTGGGACCAGGAGACCCAAATGACCCGAACCATTCCGAAGCTGTGAGGACCTGACTTTGCAAACTCCATTTTAAAGAAGGGGCTTCATCTTAAGCCACATAATGGGCTGCGGGGAGAGCAGATCAGCTCCAGAAATGAGCTGCCATAGCAGAAACTTGAACAGATGCCCTAAAAATGGCCATAACGTAATGAGGTGCAGATGTTCTTGGGAGGCGTCCTGTCCTTGAAGACACCTTGTCAGTTACTAAGGGCTCTTTGTTAGGGTTTCACACCCAAACTGACCAATGGGTTCAGAAACTACCTTACCCTATGCCCTCCTCACTCAGTCCCAAGACAACAGGACTCCAACTCCCTTCCCCGGGTTCGGGGCTGCACTTCCCTCACCCACTGTGTTGGTATGGTGCAGGTGTGGTCCAAACTCAAGTTTGAATTAAAAACCCTCGTGTAATTTGCATAGGAAATCTAGCTGTGTGAATTCATTTGGGGACCAGAAACTTGGACATAACAAAGCAGCAAGCTGAAGCAGGTTTGGTAACTAGTGATATGGCTTCTCCTCTACCTTCTGGAACAATCTGATCAAAGAAAGACGGGTTCTTCCCCAAAAAACACCTCCCCTACAGTCACAGACACTGATATCTTTACTTGGGCCATTCATTTCTTCATCCATCCACCCAACCATCCTTAGGCCCATCTATTCGTGACACCAAATACCAAAGAGGCATTTGGGTGGCTTACAGAAATGGCTGTGCAAATACAACACAAAACCCATTTAAATGCACACAGAGAAACAGAGGCAAGACACTGGCTCATGGAGTGGACACGTACCTCCGCTGACAGTGGCTTCCATGGATGGGGGGTAAAAGAGGAGCTCTTTGGAGGAAGGTGTAACGGTGATTTTCTCTCCAGACCTACAGGAGTCAGAAGGGTTCAGGCTGGCGGGTTCGTTCTATCCCGCGGAGGAGCAAACATGGTGAAGAGCACAAGCACTTACCGGGCCCAGTAGGAGAAGTCATAGGAGAAAGGGCCCTGTAACTCGTCCACCATCTCCTGCCCAGGAGGCCTGGCCCTGCCTTCCTCGCCCTCTTCTTTACCGTTCTTCTCCCTCTCCTGCCTGCGGGTCTCAATCTCTGCCAGCTGCTGTTCCCTCCGCAGCTCCTGTGCAGACTTCAGAGGGCCCAAGACCAAGGCCGGCTCGCTGTCGATGGAAGACCTGGAACCGATGGGACATGGTGCTCATCCTGCACCGAATGGGAACCTGACATTTCCACAGCTGGGACACCTTACAATGACACCACAGTAATATGAGCTTTCATTTTAAAGACACTAATTAGAAGGCTGAAGAGATGGCTCAGCTGTTGGCTGCTCTCCCAGAGGACCTGGGTTTGATTCCAGGTCCTTTTCTGGCCTCTGCATGCACGTGGTACAGACATACATGCAGACAAAACATACCATATGCAGAAGGAAAAATAAAATGTATGGAAATTGAGGATCTGAGTTTGAGCCCCAAAACACACAATTTTGAAAGATCCAGATGTGGTGGCAATGTGATTATAATCCCAGTGCTGGAGAAGCTGGAACAGGTGGACCCCTGGCATTCCCTGGACAGGTGGCCTAACCTGATCATAAAGCTCCAAGCCAGTAAGAGACCCTGTCTCAAACAAAAGGGAGATGGCTTCTGAGGAACAACTCCTGAGATTTACTGCTGTGACCTCAACACACGTACACACACAAAATTATAAAATACAAAAAAAATGAACATTTTGATGCAGTATACACAGCAGAAGATGCTAGCAGAACTGGCTGGAAAAAGCCCATAAACTTGATGAAAACCGGCCGCTTCCACATGGCACCTGGACCCATGCTCTAGACCTCTGCCTCTGAAGAAATGAGGAGTCGGGCATAGTGGCACACACCTTTAACACACCTTTAATCCCAGCACTCAGGAGGTAGAAGCAGGTGAATCTCTGAGTTTGAGCCCAGCCTGGTCTACAGTGAGTTCCAGGACAGCCAGAGCTACAGAGAAACCCTGTCTCAAAAGACAAAATAAAGAAAAGCAGAAGTGGGAACCCCAGGCTAAAGGAACAGCCCACACCCCAGACCCTGAGAACTCAGACTCCAGTGGGCAGGTGTTAGCGGAGAAGGCGTACTGTCATCCTTCTGAGAAGGTGACTGGGCAAAGAGTGGCAGGCAAAAAGAATACTTGACCAAGGTCATATGAGGAGAAGCTCAAGAAAGTGGACAACAGGGTGATGTCTTCTGGGAAAAGTTCACTAGGTGTTCAAAACGCACAGGCGCACAGCTGGAGAGGTGAGTGTCTAGGTTCCCAGCCGAAGGGTCCTGCTAGCTATGCTCTAGCCCCTGGGGGCACACACCACGCCTCACCCCCACCCACAGAAGCCCAGACCTGGGAACAGCCTCCCCCGACACCCAACCAGCTCCCACAGCATGTGCAACTGCTGGGGCCTTGGCCCCGCCTGCAACTGGAGGAGCCCCAGAGCTGCACCAGCAACCAGAGGCACAGACCCTTCTGCACCTGGAGGAAGAGCAGCCATCTAAGTCACAGGCCCCACCTGCACCCCCTGGAGGAAGAGATGGGTAGACGACCGTTTAAGAACACATCCAATAGCACAAAAAGAAATAAGGCACCACCAGAAACTAGAAATTCTTTATCAGCAAGCCCTGAACATCCCAACACAGATGATACAGAAGAAAACGACCTTAAAGAGGAAATGAAATATCCCTTAAGAAATGGAGGAAAAGTCAAACAAAAAAATTGGAAGAAATTAACGAATACCTTAAAAGAAAGCAAAAAAAAAAAAAAGCCAAGAAAAAAACAACCAAACAGGAGAAGCAAACAGTTCAAGACTTGAAGACTAAAATAGAGGCAATAAACAAAACACAAACCGAGGGAATTCTGGAAATGGAAAATCTGGGTAAATGATCAGGAAACACAAAGGCAAATATACAAGATATGGAAGAGAGAATTTCAGGCACTGAAGATACAATAGAGGAAATAGAGTCATTGGTCAAAAAAAAAATGTTAATTCCAACAAATTCTTAACACAAAATATCCAGGAAATCTGGGACATCATGAAAACACCAAACCTAAGAATAATAGTGATAGAAGAAGTTGTCCAGCTCAAAGGCACAGAAAAATATATTCAACAAAATCAGAGAAGGAAACGTCCTCAAGCTAAAGAAGGACATGCCTACGAAAGTACAAGACGCTTATAGAACACCAAACAGACTGCACCAAAAAAGGACCATCGCCACATAATGATCAAAACACTAAACATACACAATAGAGAGAACACTAAGAGCTGCAAAGGAAAAAGGCCAAGTAACACACAGAGGCAGACCTATCAGAATTACACCTGACTTCTCAATGCAAACTCTGAAAGCCAGAAGACCTTGGAGAGACATTCTGTAGACACTAAGAGTCTCCAGACTACTATACCCAGCAAAACCTTAAATTATCATAGACGGAGGAAATAAGATATTCCAAGACAAAACCAGATTTAAACAATACATATCTACAAATCCAGCCCTATAGAAAGTACTAGAAGGAAAACTTCAACCAAGGAAGTTAGCTAGCTACACCCACAAAAACATAGGCAATAGATAATCCCACACCAGCAAAATCCAAATAAGGGAAACACACACACAATACCAACCCACCACCAACAACAAAACCAAAATAACAGGAACTAACTAACAATCACTGGTCATGAATATCATGAACATCATAATATCAGTGGACTCAATTCGTCTATTAAAAAAAAGGCACAAGCTAACATATTGGTTACGAAAAAAAGATCCATCCTTCTGCTGCATACAAGAAACACACCTCAACTTCAAAGACAGACATCGCCTCCAAGTACAGGGTTGGGAAAAGATTTTCCAATCAAATGGACCTAAGAAACAAGCTGGTATAGCTATCCTAATATCTAACAAAATAGACTTCAAACTAAAATCAGTCAAAAGAAGATGAAGGACATTTCACATTAGTCACACACAAAAAAAAAATCATCAAGACGAAGTCTCAATTATGAACATCTATGCCCCAAATACGACAGCACCCACATTTCTTTTTTTTTTATATTTATTTATTTGTTATGTATACAATATTCTGTCTGTGTGTATGTCTGCAGGTCAGAAGAGGGCACCAGACCTCATTACAGATGGTTGTGAGCCACCATGTGGTTGCCGGGAATTGAACTCAGGACCTTTGGAAGAGCAGGCAGTGCTCTTAACCACTGAGCCATCTCTCCAGCCCCCCGCACCCACATTTCTAAAAGAAACATTACTAAAGCTTAAACCTCACATCAAATCCCACGCACTAACAGTAGAAGACTTCAACACCCCACTCTTACGACTGGATAGGACTGCCAGACAGAAACTTAACAGAGAAAGAAAACAAATGTCATGACTCAAATGGAAATCTACAGAACATCTACAGAAATCTACAGAACATTCCACCCAAACACAAAATAATACACCTTTTTCTCAGCACCTCATGAAACCGTCTCAAAATTGAACACATACTAAGTAACAAAGCAAACCTCAACAATTACAAAAACTTGGAATAACACCATGTATCTTATGAGATCACCTCAGCTTAAAGTGAGAATTCAACACTAATTGTAGAAAGCCCACAAACACATGGAAATTGAAAAATAATCAACTGAAACACCACTGGGTCAAGGAAGAAATAAAGAAAGAAATTAAAGACTTCCAAAAATTCATTAAAAGTGAATGTACAATGCGCCCAAACTCGTGGGACACTTTGGAAGAAGTGCTAAAAAGAAAGTTCATAGCACTAAGTGCCTAGGTAAAGAAAGTGGGGAAGAGAACGCCTTTAATCCCAGCACTCAGGAGGGGGAGGCAGATGGATCTCTGAGTTTGAGGCCAGCCTGGTCTACAAGAGTCAATTCCAGAATTCCAGGACAGGCTCTAAAGCTACAGAGAAACCCTGTCTCGAAAAGCCATAAATAAATAAACAAATAAACAAACAAACAAAACCAAAACAAATCTCACACTAGCTACTTAACAGCACACCTGAAAGCTCTAGGACAAAAAGAAGCAGACTCACCCAGGAGGAGTAGATGCCAGGAAGTAATCAAATTGAGGGCAGAAATCAATAAAATAGAAAGAAAGAAAACAATACAAAGCATCAATGAAACAAAGAACTGGTTCTTCAAGAAAATCGGCAAGATTGACACGCCTTTAAATCCAAATTAACAAACAGGCAGAAAGAGAACATGCAAATTAACAAAATCAGAAATGAGGACTACTGAGAACTCAAGAACAATCGCAGTGGGTTTTTGATCCTACTGCACGTACTGGCTTTGGGGGAGCCTAGGCAATTTGGATGCTCACCTTACTAGACCTAGATAGAGGTGGGCGGTCCTTGGGCTTCCCACAGGTCAGGGAACCTATTGCTCTTCGAGCAGATGAGGGAGGGGGACTTGATTGGGGGAGGAGGAAGGAAATGGGAGGCGGTGGCGGGGAGGAGGCAGAAATACTTAATAAATAAATAAATTTAAAAAAAATCTATTACAATGAAAAAAAAAAGAAATGAAAAGGAAC